>NW_026535824.1:4395000-5688125 GCF_028551555.1 Melozone crissalis
GGAGAGGTTTTACAGCACCAGGCCTGGAAGCTCCCCCAGCAGCTGCCCCAGCCCCCCCAGCATTCCCCACCTCAGGCAGGGAGGAAGCTCAGACACCTGTGTGCACATCCCAAGTACAAACTCCTGTGACAAACTCCTCTTCCTGGGGAAGAAATGCTTTACAAATGCACTCCCTGGGCAGCTCCTCCTCCCACGGTACTGCTGGGGAGCCAGAGCTGCCTGCTGAGTGCAGCATCTCCTCAGAGCAGCACCAGCCTGGGCACTGCCTCTCCATTGCTCAGATAACCAGGGACAGCAGGGGCTCTGCAGGGGATGGGATGCAGGAGGAACCCCTGGGGTGATGCACCGTGCCCAGTGCCATGGTGTCACCTCTCCCAGGCGCTGCCCAGCTCGGACTGGAGGAGCTGGGCTGCCTCTGCCTGCGAGTGACCAGCCCCGGTGCTGCCAGCCTGGTTTCATCGCTGTTCTGTCTGATCATTGCCCAGAGGGCTGACAAGGACAGAGATGTCCTTCTCTTCCTGGGATTGCAGAGGAAACCCGCAGAGAGGATTTCTGTCTTTACAGCATGAGTAAACAATTGGCACTGCTGCTTCCTTCTGCCTCCCAGGGCACCCAGATGGAGCAACACAGGGGTTTAGATGGTGGGTGCTACTGCCTATTTCCCAATAAGCATCTCCTTGGAAAAGCTGCTTGGGTGAACATTCAGGAAGAGCAGCCAAGTCCACACACCACACTCACCATGGCCAGTTCAGCCACGAGAGGCAGAAGGGCCTTTTGTATGACAAATTCCTGCAGAGGTTTATTCCAGCACGCCAAAGGGGAATCAGAGACAAAAGAGCTGGCCATGTGGTGTGCACAGGGTTAATTAGGGGTCAGTGGCCAATGGTCCAAAGGCACTGGGGTGGCACCAAGGGCAGAGAAAAGGGCACTGCCCTACAGGGGAGACGCAGAGCCAGCCACCAGGGATACCACAACCAATGAGGGAACAGGGAAAGGAGAAACTACCAGAAATTGGGACATATGGAGAAAGGAACTGGGGTGGTTCATAGTGTTGTGCAAGGCTCCATGGGGAAGTTTTCCCTTTCAGCCTAGGTGGAGACTCTATAGCATATTCTTCCAGGGCAAGGCCCTGGGGATTGCCCTGAGGGATTCAAAGGATTCCACACCCAGACACACAGGGAGCAGGCAGGGCCTGATCCCCCAGCCACAGACCTTGCAGAGGCTCTTCCTAAAAGGCCTGAAGGGAATGAATTGTTGAGAGATTGAATGAAGAGTTCAAAGCACCTCAACAAAACCAAGGAAGTCTCATGTAAGAACTTCAGTTAGCTAGTTTATCAGACAAACCTTTCTGTGACATTCCCAGCTATGTTAATAAACATCCTGGAAATTGACCTGTCAGAATGGTGATGTCTAAGTATGACATCTTCTCCAACATCTGATTTTGTTCTGTGCTGCACTGGAGCAGGGACAGAAGCCATCTGAAATGCTTTCAAACTTGCCAAGGGTGAATCTGTCCCCTATCCAACATCCAGCACAGCTGCCGGCAGCAAAGGCATTCCTGGGAAAGCCCCAAAGCCACCCTGTTCTGGTACATCCCAACAGCAGGTGTGCTCCTGCCCAGGTTCCTCACAGGTCCCAAAGCAGCAGCACTGCTTTCTGCTTGAACCCCACTTGGGCAGGGACAGGGAAAGAGTTGTGGAACGGTTTGGTTGGAAGGGACCCTAAAGATCATCCAGTTCCAGCCCTCCTGCCACAGTGAAGCCACCCCAAAAGGGCTGATCCCGTTGCAGTTTCTCATTTAGCAAGAGACAAGTGACTCACTGGTGCTTGCTGTGCTACTGCTCTCCCGTGGCTGATGCCACAGAGCTCACTGGTGGACTCAGGGTGTTAAGGGCTGCTCACACAAGGATTACAGGGAGACACACCCCCACAGTAACCTTGGGAGAACTTTCTTGCACCCAGTGATTTTTAATGCCAACCTTGCTGCACTAACCACATCTTTAAGCACCATCCATCAGGCCTTCAGCTCAAACATTTGTTGGGCTGAAAAGGGTTTTAGAGCCACTCTTTTGTCACAGTGCAGGGAGGTCTTCTCTGTAATTTGTTCCCCTCAGCAAATAGAATGAAAATGTTTTTAAAATGATGCCAGAATCCAATCCCTCCTACTGTGATTCAATCCACAGCTAGCAGAGAACAAAGCCTCACAAGGAAGGGGCTCTCCACTAAGTAACCCTTGATTAGAGATGTGAAAGCACCATTCCATTTGGACACTGGGCTGGATGGCGCTCACAACTGGCCCTTTTCCCTGAGCCAGGGCTCTCCTGTGGCACTGGGATTTATGTTCTCCCAGCTGATCAGCTGGTGCTGAGTGCTCTGAACGCTGCTATTCAAACAGAGGCACCCTGTGGGGGAGGCTGGGCTGGGCTCTCTCCTCACACCGCCTTCCCAATTCACTTGGATTCTCCTGCAGCTCCTGCAGCAAGGGAGAAGGAGGGGAAGGTGAGCCCCTGGGAATCGCAGGGCCCCACTCTACTACCTGAGGTACTCGCCTTGATATCTTTGAAGGAGATAAGTGTCCAGGCTCTATGCTTATTCCCTTTTCATTGCAAAAGGAACAGTTATAGCCAGAGCCTACCTCCTACGAGACATGACCACTACACCAGCTGATCCAATGGTGATGTGGGCACAGACAACAGGCAGAAACAGACCCATTCTAAAGTGTGCTTTGTCTTGTAATGGGAGAAAGAGATGTCTTTCAGGACTATTAGATACAAGAGCTGATGCCACCATAATTTCCTGCTTTGATAGGCTAAAACAATGGCCCCTGGTTCCAGCTGCTGGGGTAATTATTAGCTAGCAGGGGAGCCACTACCAGCTTCTGGAGTCACAGTAACATCTGCATGGAAGGTCCTGAGGGCACAGTTGCTACAGTAAGATAGTTCATCGCTTGGGCACCAATAACAATTTGAGGAAAAGACCTCTTGTCCCAAAGGGGGACAAGGCTAGAGATCCTATCAACACCTCAGGATTTCTAGATGGGGCCACTGAGCTGCGTGCCACCCTTCAGTCAACCTGGAAGACCAACGACCCCATATGGGTCGATCAGTGGCCCCTCCCAGGCAGAAAGTTAAAGGCCCTGCAGTCCCTCGTGCAGGAGCAGCTGTCTGTGGGCCACATTGTACCATCTACTAGCCCCTGCAATGCAACTGTCGTTATCATATGAAAGCCTGGAAAACACAAGGGGCGGCTTCTGCAGGACCTCAGGAAAATCAACGAGGTCATCGAGGACATGGGTGCCCTCCAGTCCAGCCTGCTCTCAGTCTCCATGCTACCTCAAGATTGCCAATGGTGGGCCATGCTGTAGTTGTGGGTAGCATCTTTTGGAGTCCTCCTATTTTTTGGATATCTTGTTCGACATTTAGGCTGTGATTGATGGAGCCTGAGCATAGGAAGAGCATTGCTTTGAAGATTGTATGGCTGGTGATGTGAAGGAAGGCTGGTTCAGGGAGGTTTAGTCCAATTGTAATTTTATTGCACAGTTATTGGCAGAAGGTTGTTGTAGATCTAAATGACTACTTTTTTGATGCCCCCATGCATCCAAATGAGACACCCCTGGTTTGCCTTTTCCGTTCCTAAACCGACAAACACCTTTACAGAGGTACCAGTGGACTGCATTGCCTCAAAGACAGAAGAGTAGCTCAACTATTTGTCAATGGCTTTGAGCCCAAAATCTCTCACCCAGATGGAAAAGACATCCTAATGCTATCATTTTTCATTACATGGACGATACAGTCATTTGTGCAGAAGGTCAAATCATTTTGGACATTGCTGTACAAGATGTCATCACTGTGGTACAGCAGAAAGGTTTTGAGATTGCAGCAGATAAAGTCTAAAAGACAGCCCCCTGGAAGTTCCTCGGCCTAAAAAGCACAGAGAGAACCATCACACCACAAACACTGCGCATCAAGGACAACCCAAAGACTCTGCCAGAACTCCGCCAGCTCTGTGGAAGCATCAGTTGGGTACGTTCACTGCTGGGAATCACCACAGAATATATCGTGCCACTGTTCCTGCTCGTTAAAGGCAGAGAAGGACTCGATTCCCATGATCACTGACACGGGAGGCCGAAGCAGCCGTACAAAAGGTAGCCTGGGTGATTCAAACTAAACAGGAACACAGATACCACACTACTTTTCCTTTCTCCCTGGCAATCCTTGGTGTAAGTCCAAAATTCCATATATTATCTTTTTTGTGGGACTCAACTATCTCAGATGCCCTGATAAAAATTGAATGCGTTTTCAAAACACCAACCTACTAAAATGATAACAACCCCACAGAAAGTTATTGCACAACCAATCAGGAAAGCTAGAAAGTATCTGTGCTCCCTTGCAGGAATATACCTTGTGAATATATACTTACTTCTCACTCAAGAGCACCTCAATTGCCTACTTCAAACATCTGAACCACTGCAATATGGCTTAGATAGTTTTTGAACAGGCTGGGATCAGCCACCAATTCTACCATCAAAAAATTCCTGCGCTGCTCAGGGTGTTAAAAATTACCTGAGACCCAGCAAGATCCCTTGTAGCCACCTGCCCCAATTGTCAGGAACATGGCCTTGCTTCTGTCAGAGCTGGAGTCAATCCAAGAGGACTAGAGAGTCTCCACATCTGGCAATCACACATCACACACTAGGCCCCTTTCGGAAGAATAAAGTACATCCACGTCTCAATCACAATCTTTTCCACTGGGATTTTTGCCTCTGCCCATGCTGGTGAAAAATCAGAAGATGCTATAAAACATTAATTTTTAATTTTTTCCACCTTAGCATATCCACAGGAATCTAAAACTGATAATGCTCTTGCTTATACCTCACACAGATTCCAACAAGTTTCTGACCACTGGGGTATAAAACATGTCACAGGCATACCACACTCCACCACAGGACAGTCCATAGCTGAGAGGGCAAACTGATCCATCAAAAGGATCCTTGATCAACTGAGAGGGGGAGTCCAGATATTATCTTCCATTGAGCCACTGGCCAAGGCCTTTTACGTACTCAACTTTTTGAACAACTCTTTTTTGGAGAAAACTCCCCCAGTCATAAGGCATTTTACTAATTCAGCTGCAGCCCCATTAAAAGAACAGCCACCTGTGTTGACCAAAGACCCTGAATCTAAACAAATTATGGGCCCTTTTCCATTAAGTACTTGGGGAAGAGAAGATGCCCTTGTCTCTACAGCAACACTCGTAAGATGGATCCCAGCAAAATACATAAAAACTCTTTCTGGGAATGGTGAGGCAAACACCAGAGCCACCATCAGAAGAACAGAATGGAAGCCTAAGGCAGACAGCAGCAGCCTGGGAAAGAAGAAGAAGAACTGAAGATCTCCCAAGCAGCGTTGACCACACACACCAAGACCAAGATAGCTCAGACACCACTAACCAGGTTATATGAATTAACATTTGTAAAAGCTATATTTTAGCATTGATATATGATTCTTCTAATAAGCTGTGTTCACACCCTTGCCTTACAGATGAGAAAGTTTAGTGGGACTCCAACTTAAGTTTCATCTTCTAATCTCTTTATCTGTTTACTTTTAGGACACCCAAGCCTCCAGATATTAAATTACCAAAGTCAAAGGATGCTGCCATTGGTTGCTGCTGCAGCAGGAATCTGGATGCTCCTTACTGAGCCGCATGCCTTCAGCTTGGTGCTTCCACAGACAAGCCACAATTTCTTGTCCATGACCATGCCTTTCAGGCATTTGAAGGCAGGTGTTTTTTTCTACCTGCTGTCACATAGGGAGTCAGTATACCAGGGCAGCCAGCTGCTAAAAGATAAGGAAACAAGATGCAGACGGAAGGCAACAACGACTGGTTCAGTGGACTTTCCAACCACTAGGGGATGAAAGGCTGGCTTTCATCTTTGCTTAAGACTGTTGTGTGGGTGTTGTTTATCGTATTCATTGATTTGCTTATTTTACCCTTTTTTGATAAAGGCCTGAAAAACTCTATTGCAGAAGACTTCTTTATAGACAAAAAAAGGGGGGAGTAGTGAGGGCCCAGGGGCCTACCACTGGAACTGTAATACCTCAGGGCAAAGAGAGCAAGGAAAAAGAGAGACACCGCTCTGAATGCAATGGTCTCGCCCATGGGCATTTTCAGGCTCATGGCATTTTATTGGTATCACCCGGTTCAACGGCTGTATTGTCCTTATATGTATTCCCCCTAGAATGTACTCGCCTCTCCTGTACCGTTTTAGTCCTGGCTTTTTCCATTGCTCCCCGGCTTTTCCCCCCAATTTTCCCTCTGAGTGCCAAGCCCCATTTTGTCTCCGTTCCTGGACCCTCTTCAGTGCAATCCACTCA
Organism: Melozone crissalis; assembly: GCF_028551555.1. Classification (NCBI taxonomy): domain Eukaryota; kingdom Metazoa; phylum Chordata; class Aves; order Passeriformes; family Passerellidae; genus Melozone; species Melozone crissalis. The sequence continues at coordinate 4,401,372 of NW_026535824.1, forward strand.
TGTGTTTCCAGTTCCACACAAAGATGCCTCACTCGCCTCATTCACCAGCAGTTTAGGCAAGCAGGCTCCCACATCTGCGTGTGCAGGTCACACACAGAAGTGTCTGTGGGCAGGCTGCAACACAGGAACTGAGTGCAACAGAGAATCTGGCCTCTAATAAAAGGCACGAATCCGGCAACCCACCAAAGTAAAGACTTGCATGTCTCTACTTTTTCCTTATCCTCTCAGTCCTCATGCCACTTTCCCCATCATTTCTGACTGGGAATTTAGCTTCTCTCTCTCCTGTCTGCAGGTCCAGCCACAGGTATGACCCTGCAGGAACAGCCTGACCCACAGGGAAGTGACAGAGCACACTTTGTCAGGAACTTTAGTGACAGGACAAGGAGGAATGGGATCAAACTGCAAGAGGTAGAGGAGATTTGATGATGGGAAGAAGTTCTTTACTCTCAGGGTGCTCTACCCTGACACAGGGACCAGTGCAGAGAGGCTGTGGATGCCCCATCCCCAGCAACATCCAAGGCCAGGTGGGACAGGGGCCGCAGCAACCTGCTGTGCTGGGAGCTTGCTCAGCTTGGAACCAGATCATCTTCAGGGTCCCTTCCAAGCCCAACCATTCAAGGATTTGATCATTCTGCCATCCCCATCTCCCACTGAATAGCAGCCCCGAAACTTCAGTGACATCACAGCTCCCAGAGGGTTCCAGGTGGAATGTCCAGGACCTGGAAACAAGCACAGCAGACACTTCACCAGCTGCCAAGGGTCAGTTGCCGCTTGCTCCGTGCTCTGACCCTCAGCGCTGAGGTGCTGTTGCTGCCTGGGCTTTTCCTGCCGCCTGCTCTGGAGTGCCAATCCCAGCAGGACATGCTCTGCTGTGCCAATGGAGGTACAGTGCCATGCCAGGCAGGGGGCTCCCGGCTTGGGCAGGCTGCAGCCATGTGGGAATGGATGGTGTGGGACAGGAAGCCCACTGGGAGATTGTGCTGTCCCTTGCAGACTGACACAAACACTGTGGAGGAGATGGAAGTGGACCAGGGGCGGGAAGAGGATGACATGATGGAGGTGGACTCCTCCTCTACTTCCATGTCCTCCCCTGTTGAGGACATGGAAGTAGAGGAGGACAGCATCGAAGAGATGGAGGTGGATGAGGAGGATAAGATCGAGGACATGGAACTTGATAAGGAGGATGAGGAGGAGCCCATGGTCCTTGGATGAAGATGCAGCCCCACAGGTAAGACAGGCAGATGCTCCCCACGCCCTGCCCACACACACACTGGGTCCCCTGATGCCAGGCTGGGGCGGGGCTGGATGGCCCCGCTCAGGGACACGGTGCCCGCAGGGGGCCTGGATTGTGCTGCCACAAGCACCAGCCCCGGCCTGCCCTGCGCTTGCCTGGGGCCACGCCAGCCCTGCCAGCCCCGGCCCAGCCCCTGGGGCCCAGCTCCCAGCCCTGCTGGCCCCAGTGCTGGCAGCTGAGTCCAGCTCTGCTGCTTCCTTTCTTCCAGGACTCAGGCACATGATGGCACAGAGGCCACAACTTTGTAAATACGTTTGAAAGTTTTGAAGTTTCCTGTAAATATGTTTTCTACGTTAGAAGTTTCCTGTGAATATGTTTTGAAGATTGTTAGCCCATCAGATCCCATGTAAATATGTTCTGTACACTACTGTTGATGTTATTAGAGCAATTCTTATAGGAAACATGCTCTGTAAATCCTAGACTTGCCTATCTTCGGCAAATAAATACTGTTTCTCTTTAAAACCTGACTTCTCCTGGCCATTCCTTTGGGCACAGGCAGCCTTTGCACACTTGTGGGTTCCACTTGTTCCGCGTTCCCGGGGCTGGGGGTCCCTGGGGGTGCTGGCACAGCCACCCCGGGGCTGGGGGTCCCTGTGCCCAGGGGCTCCCACTGACACCACTCCTGGCACTGGGCACTGCTGCTCTTCCTGGCCTGGGGCACAGCGCTGTCCCCAAGAGCTCAGCTCTCACCAGCTCACACACAGGGGGCTCTCACAGCACTGGCCCCTGCAGCCATGCCACCAAAGCAGCCAGCAAACCTTCAGCCACCCTTCCTGCTGCAGCCACAGGCACTCCTGGGCCCAGAGCCGCCAGCAGGCCACAGCCATGCAAAATCCACCTGCACACACTCAAGGCCACCACAGCCTTGGCAACTAGGCCACCTCCATCTAGGCTACTGCAGGGGCTGATCTTTAAGCCTTGCAGCCTCCAAAGGCCCTGGGCTCTGCTTCCCAACCTACTCTGGACTGCTCTGAGCCTGCTTTGTTCCAGAGAAAAAAGCCAAGGAAGGGCATCCTCACCCTGCCCGCATTCCTGCTGCTGCCAGTGGCCACTGGCCCCTGGGCCCCACTCAGGGGGCAGCTGCCGGGACAGGGCAGCCTGTGCTGGGCAGGGGGCACGGGGCTTTGGGCCATGGGGCTGCTGCTGCTGCTGCTGCTGGGGGGCATGGGCCCAACAGGGCCCCGAGCTCAGCCCCTGCCCGGCCAGCTGCCTCCAAAGACCCACACTCCCCCAGCATCCCCATCACACCTGCCAGGGGCAAATACCACAGGCTTCAGGAAAGAAATTCCCCATAGTGACTAAACCAAGGGGTCCAAGGGGAAAGTCAGCACCAGCTGATGATTACAGCACCTTGACGATGGTGGAGGCAGGGCAGGTGAGATCTCCAGGGCCTCTGGCAGTGCCTGCTCTGCACGTGAGCCTGTGCGGCTGCTCCCACTGGGACACAGCACTGGGCTCAGGCCAGCCCTCAGCTCTACACAGCTGATCCCAAGGAGCAGGCTCACAAAGCAGTTTCAGACCACTGCCTGCAGATATTTCAAAGGACTACATGTCATTCTAGGAAGCCACCTTGCACATTTAGTTTTGGTGTTGTGGCATGAGAAGCCAAGAAGGTTCTTCTCAATATGCACTCAGGGCAGTTCCACTGCCATTCTAAAGGTAACACAAAGGACAGGCCTCAGCTTTCAGCATTGCTGAGCTCCTTACTGGCCGTGAAATCTCAGGAGGACGCAGGGTTGTACAGGCCCAGGGGCCTATTTACTGGAACTATAATACCTCATGACAAAAATGACAAATTAAAGTGAGGCAGCCTTAAAAAACCAATGTTTTATCAGTTTTATCAAAGCTTGCTAAATGCAGCATCAGCACCCTCCAGCAGCATGAGGGATGAGGGCTGGCTCAGCTGCTGAAAGCTCAGGGGACATCTTGAAACATCTGCATCCAGAGCCACCAGAGTAATGAGTGGGGAGACAGCCGCCTGCAGTGCAAGATCCTTGGGTGATTTTGTAGTCCTCTGGGTGGGTCACCCTTTACATCAGGGGTAGCTCTAGGTAACAAATTATCCAAAGATGACAGGGATACATAATTTCGAGTTATGGAGGTTCTCCTTTTAGACGGGAAGACTTTTGCTAAGGGAAGTTGGAAGTCGTTTGTTCATTGGCTCTTTAAAGAGTTCCCAGTCATTTTTGTGTATTCCGTTCATCTTATAGCATTCTAGGACTGAGTTAGGGAAAGTCTCTATTTTTAGAAAACCCAGGAAGTGAGAAGAGTTGCAAAATTTTTCCCACCTTTTTAATATGATTTATAGAGCTTTCTGAAGGGTTCCAAGTTCTAATATTCAACCCAGACTTTCTGTTCTGCCCCTGGCATTCCTGACCCCACTGATACCAAGATTAGGATGAGAGACGGAAACTGCTGTAAAGCACAGACAACCCACCTGCTGTCTGACATCTCCCCTCCTTCTCTACCCCATGCCCAGGTCTGTACTGATCACACAGGCCTGGATTCTACCCTAACCCATTCTCCAGTACCTCTCCTCCCTGAATCCCCCTCAGATAGTTCACAAAATGCAGTCCATCCCCTGGAGGGGGTCGTCAATGTCAAACTCCCTCCCACCCTCAGGTGTCTCATCGGGTCATGCCCCTGTGTTGGGTCCCACCCCTGCGTCAGGTACCACCCCTGCATTGGGATCCAGCGCTTCCTTGCCTACTCCCGCAGGCCTACCCCCTCCAACTCAGCCCCTTGCGGATCCCACACTGCTGGAGCCGGAAGTGTGAGGGGCGGTAATCGGAAGGCCGCCATCTTGGCTACCAAAGGCCCACAACAGCGGGCCTGGCCAGTCACCCCAAGGCCCCGCTCCTCTGCCAAAGAACAAGTTCCCTCTTCTGGAGAGGAGAGGGAAGGTTCATCCCACCTTGAGGATGAGCCTGAGGATTCTTGGCAGAGGATGGAGAAGCTGGCGGCTGAAGAGGACGACTGGGAATTGGTAGCTAAAATACAAGCAGCACCGGTGCAGTACCAGAGTGGAGCTAACCCCCAATGGGAAGCTGTCACACACGGGGAGATGAAAGACCTTTATAAAGCAGCCAAACACCATGGGAAGTATTCACTGTATTTTATAATTTCTTAAATTGCGTCTTTGCTGCACATGTAATGGGGCTCACGATCTGCGCCATTTTATGCACATCCTACTCTCTCCACTGAATTTGTTCTGTGAGAAGGAATGAGGAAAAATCTAATACAACAACTTATAAAAGACTATGCTAGGGAAGGGAGGCGGGCACACCTAACACTAGTCCATCTAGCCAGGGAGGAATATTTCATTAAACCTGAGAATCACACAAGACACCTTCCTGAGCTTTGTTAGAAGAGATAAAAGTGCTGCAAAGATAGCTCTCATGTAGACACCCAATGGAACAACACCTACTCTAGATTTCACAGACAATCTGCAGGGACCTGGGAATACCTTATAAAATTTAGTGACCTCCTTACACAAGCAATAGAGAAGCAAGTTGAACATCCAAAAGTCAGGAAGGTACTACTTCCTACCCTTGCTGAAACAAATCTTACCAACACCTGAAAAGACATATTACCCTCTCTACCCCTCACCCCAAAACCTACCATTGCAAAAATGGTCGAGGCATGCACCCTTAGGGCAACCGTACACCATGATGCCAGCCTACATAAGACTACCAGTCAGGGTGTAGTACAGGTGCTAGTAGCCTCCCAAGTTATTCCCTGACATACACATGAAAAAGGACCTGGCTTTAAATCTGGGGAGATGGGAAGATGAGGCATTTTTGACAGAATCGTAAAAATACAGGCTGTTACGAGGGACCTTCTAGGTGTCACAACTACTGTCCTCACTGCCCCCTTCATCCACACGCTTTCCAACACCAGCAAAACCAGTAGCCTGTGGGAAACCACAGACAGACGCAGAAAGGCCCCGCACAATGACACCAAACGCGAGGCCGTTCCACCCCACTCTCCCCAACACCGTGGAGAACCAGCACAGTGACCTCCTCAGATCCATCAGGACAGCTTGATCACTGCAGAAAACTCGACAGAAGACAGCTCTGCCCTGGAACCCAAAGGCAGCTGGTAAGAGCCTTTTCAATTCCAATCCACGATATTTATGTTCACCATATTCAGCAGGCAAATACAGGCCTGAAGAATGGCCCGGAGACATTTTGATTTTAACCAACACCAGGGAAGGGATGGAGACACTCACTCTACTACCTGAGATACTTGCCTTGACGTCTTTGCATGAGATAACTGTCCAGGCTCTATGTTTAGACCCTCCACTTTTCATTCCAAAAGGAACAGTTACAGTCAGAGCCATCCTCCTACAGGACATGATCACCACACCAGCTGATCCAATTTTGATGTGGGCACAGAAAACAGGCAGAAACAGACCCATTCTAAAGTGTGCTTTGTCATGTAATGGGAGAAAGAGATCTCTTTCAGGACTATTAGATACAGGAGCTGACATCACCATAATTTCCCTCTCCGACTGGTTAAAAGAATGGCCCCTGGTTTCAGCAGCTGAAGTGATTATTGGCATCGGGAGAGCCACTACCATCTTCTGGAGTCAAAGTACCATGTGCATGGAAGGTCCTGAGGCCACAGTGGTACAGTAAGATCATTCATCACCTGGGCACCAATAACAATTTGAGGAAAAGCCTCTTGTCCCAAAGGGGGACAAGGCTAGAGATCATATCAACACCTCAGGATTTCTAGATGGGGCCACTGAGCAGCGTGCCACACTTCAGTCAACCTGGAAGACCAACGACCCCATATGGGTCGATCAGAGGGCACACCAAGGGAGAAAGTTAAAGGCCCTGCAGTCCCTCGTGCAGGAGCAGCTGTCTGTGGGCCACATTGTACCATCTACTAGCCCCTGCAATCCCCCTGTGTTCCACATACAAAAGCCTGGCAAAGACAAGGAGGTGGCTGCTGCAGGACCTCAGGAAAATCAACAAGGTCATTGAGGACATGGGTGCCCTTCTGTCCGGCCTGCCCTCAGCCTCCAATTTACCTCAAGTTTGGCAGATGGTTGTTATACATCTAAATGACTGCTTTTTTGACATCTCCTTGCGCCCCAATGAAAGCCCCTTGTTCGCCTTTTCCATCCGTAAATTGACAAGCATCTTTTACAGAGGTACCAGTGGACCTTATTGCCTCAAAGAATGAAGAAGAACCCAACTACTTCTCAATGCCTTGGAGCCTAAATTCTCTTGCCCAGCTGGAAAAGACAGCCTAATGCTATAATTTTTCATTACATGGACGATACAGACGTTTGTGAAGAAGCTCAATACATTTTAGATGTTGGCATACAAGATGTCATCACAGCGCTACAGCAGAAAGGTTTTAAGATTGCAGCAGATGAAGACCTAAAGACAGTCCCCTGGAAGGATCTTGGCCTTAAAGCACAGAGAGAATCATCACACCCTAAACACTGTACATCAAGGACAACCCAAAGACTCAGAAAGAACTCCACCAGAATTGTTGAAGCATCAGTTTGGTGCATTCACAGCTGGGAATCACCAGAGAAGATCCCATGCCACTGTTCCTGCTCCTCCTTAAAGGCAGTGAAGGACTCGATTCCGTGCAATCACTGACACCAGAGGCCGAAGCAGCCGTACAAAAGGTATCCTGGGTGATTCAAACTAAACAGGCACACAGATACCACCCTAATTTTCCTTTCTCCCTGGCAATCCTTGGTGTAAGTCCAAAATTCCATGCATTATTGTTTCAGTGGGATTCAGCTTTCTCAGATCCCCACATAGAAATTGAATGCGTTTCAGAGTACACCAACCTACTAAAACGATAACAACCCCACAGAAAGTTACTGCAGAACTATTGCGGGAAACCTAGAGAGAGTCTGTGCTCCCTTGCAGGAATAGACCTTGTGAATATATACTTACTTCGCACTCAAGAGCACCTCAATTGCCTACTTCAAACATCTGAACCACTGCAATACTCCTTAGATAATTTTTACACATATTAGGATCAGCCATCAATTCTACCACAAAAAATATTCCTGCGCTGCTCAGGATGTTCAAAATTACCTGAGACCAGGCAAGGTCCATTGTAGCCACCTGCCCAAATTGCCAGGTACAAGGCCTTGGTTCTGTCAGAGCTGGAGTCAGTCCAAGAGGACTAGAGAGTCTCTACATCTGGCAATCAGACACCACACACTAAACCACTTTCAGCAGACTAAAGTACATCCACGTCTCATTTAACACCTTTTATTGTGTAGTTTTCGCCTCTGCCCGTGCTGTTGAAAAATCAGAAGATGCTATAAAACATTACTTTTTAGTTTTTTCCACCTTAGCAATTCCACAGGAAATTAAAACTGATAATGCTCTTGCTTGTACCTTGCACTGATTCCAACAAGTTTCTGACCACTGGTGTATAAAACATGTCACAGGCATACAACACTCCACCACAGGACAATCCATAGCCGAGAGGGCCCACTGATCAATCAAAAGGATCCTTGATCAACTGAGCTGGGGAGTCCAGATATTATCTTCCATTGAGAGACTGGCCAAGGCCTTTTACGTATTCAACTTTTTGGACAACCCATTTATGGAGACAACTCCCCCAGTCATCAGGCATTTTACTAATTCAACTGCAGCCCCATTCCAACATCAGCCACCTGTGTTGAGCAAACACCCTGAATCTAAACAAATTGTCGGCACCTTCTTATTAATTACTTGGGAAAGAGAAGATGCCCTTGTCTTTACAGCAACATTCCTAAGATCGATCCCAGCAAAATACATAAAAACTCTTTCTGGGAACAGTGAGGCAAACACCAAAGCCACCATCAGAAGAACAGAATGAAAGCCTAAGAGAGATTGGAGCACCCTGGAAAAGAAGAAGGAGAAGGACAGAAGAAGATCTCCTAAGCAGCGTTGACCACACACACCAAGACCAAGATAGCTCAGACACCACTAACCAGGATCTATGTCTTAACATTTGTAAAAATTATATTTTAGCATTGATACATGATTCTTCTAATAAGCTGTGTTCACACCCTTGCCTTACAGAAGAGAAAGTTTAGTGGGACTCCAACTTAAGTTTCATCTTCTAATCTCTTTATCTGTTTACTTTTAGGACACCCAAGCCTCCAGATATTAAATTACCAAAGTCAGAGGATGCTGCCATTGGTTGCTGCTGCAGCAGGAATCTGGATGCTCCTCACTGAGCCGTATGCTTTCAACTAGTTGCTTGCACAGACAAGCCACAATTTCTTGTCCATGGCCATGCCTGTCAGGCTTTTGATGGCATGTGTTTTTTCAACCTGCTATCATATAGGGAGTCAGTATACCAGGGCATCCAGCTGCTAAAAGATCAAGGAAACAAGATCCAGATGGAAGGCAACAACGACTGGTTCACTGGACTTTTCAAATATTGGGGGATGAAAGGCTGGCTTCCATCTTTAGTTAAGACCGTTTTGTGGACTTGGTTTATTGTATTCATTGTGTTGGTTATTTTATCCATTTTTGCTAAATGCCTGCAAAACTCTATGGCAGAAGCCTTCTTTATAGATAGCAAAAAGCGGGAGATGTGAGTTCCCAGGGGCCTACCACTGGAACTGTAATACCTCAGGGCAAAGTGACCAAGGTAAAAAAAGTCACCGCTCTGAATGCAATGGTGTTGCCCATGGGCATTTGCAGGTTCATGGTGATGCAGCGCGTTTTGCGGGCATCACCCAGTTCAACTGCTGTATTTTCCATATATGTGTTCCCCTAGACTGTTCCAACTCTCTTTTACTGTTTTGCTCCTGGCTTACTGTAATGATCCTGCACTGTTCACCCCCATATTGTGTGCCCAGCCCCATTTTGGTCTCCCTCCCTGGACCCTCCTAATTGCAATCCAGAGTGGTTAGAGTTCCACAAGAATCCCACACTCACCTCGTTAACAAGCAGTTTAAGAAAGCGTGCTCCCAGCTCTGGGAGTGCAGGTCCCTCACACAGGCTGGCTGTGGACAGGCTGCAACACAAGAACGGAGTGGACGAGGCAACGTGGCCTCTAATGAAAGGCATGAATCCCACATCTCACGCAACCCAAACCAATGCTTGCATGTCTCTACTTTTTCTGTCTTCGCTCAGTTCTCAAGCCACTTTCCCCATTTTCTCTGACTGGGTATGTGGCTTCTCTCTCTCCTGTCTGCAAGTTAAGCTACATGCGTAACCCTGCAGGAACAGCCTGACCCACAGGGAAGTGGGAGAGGACTCTTTGTCAGGATATGAAGGGGAGGAAACGGAAGAATGGGATCAAACTGAAGGAAGTGGATGAGATTTAATGATGGGAAGTTCTTTACTCTCAGGGTGCTTGTCCCTGACACAGTGACCAGAACACAGAGGCTGTGGATGCCCCATCCCCAGCAACATCCAAGGCCAGGTGGGACAGGGGCTGCAGCAACCTGAGACGTTGCTCAGCTTGGAACCAGATCATCTTCAGGGTCCCTTCCAAGCCAAACCATTCACGGATTTGATCATTTTGCCATGCCCATCTACCATGGTGGTGTGGCCCTGAAACTTCAGTGACATCACAGCTCCCAGAGGGTTCCAGGTGGAACGTCCAGGACCTGGAAATGAGCACAGCAGACACTTCACCGACTGCCAAGGTTGAGTTGCTGCTCACCCTGCACTCTGACCCTCAGCACAGAGCTGCTGCTGCTGCCTGGGCTATTACTGCTGCAAGATTTGGAGCGCCAATCCCAGCCGGATGTGCTCTGCTGTGCCCATGGAGGTACAGTGCCATTCCAGGGAGAGGGCACCCAGCCTGGGCAGGCTGCAGCCATGTGGGAATGGATGGTGTGGGACAAGAAGCCCACTGGGAGATTGTGCTGCCCCTTGCAGATTGACAGAGACATTGTGGAGGAGATGGATGTGGACCTGGGCCTGGATGAGGAAGAAATGATGGAGGTGGACTCCTCCTCTACTTCCATGTCCTCCCCTGTTGAGGACATGGAAGTAGACGAGGAGGAGACCATCGAGGAGATGGACATAGATGAGGAGGATGACCCTGAGGACATGGAAGTTGATGAGGAGGATGAGGAGGAGCCCATGGTCCTTGGATGAAGATGCAGCCCCAAAAGTAAGACAGGCAGATGCTTCCCACGCCCTGCCCACACACACACTGGATCCCCTGACGAAAGGCTGGGGCTGGGCTGGATGGCCCCGCTCAGGGACACGGTGCCCGCAGGGGGCCTGGATTGTGCTGCCACAAGCACCAGCCCCGGCCTGCCCTGCGCTTGCCTGGGGCCACGCCAGCCCTGCCAAGACCGACCCAGCCCCTGGGGCCCAGCTCCCAGCCCTGCTGGGCCCAGTGCTGGCAGCTGAGTCCAGCTCTGCTGCTTCCTTTCTTCCAGGACTCATGCACATGATGGCACAGATGCCACGCGTTTGTAAATACGTTTGAAAGTTGTGAAGTTCCTGTAAATATGTTGACTACATTAGAAGTTTTCTGTTAATATGTTTTGAAGATTGTTAGCCCCTCGGATCTCATGTAACTACGTTCTGTACATTGTTGTTGATGTAGTTATAACGATTGTTATAAAGAAAAATGTTCTGTAAATCCTAGATTTGCCTATCTTTGGCAAATAAATATTGTTTCTTTTGAAAACCTGACTTCTCTTGGCCATTCCTTTGGGCAAAGCCAGCCTCTGCACACTTGTGGGTTCCACTTGTTCCACGTTCCCCAGGCTGGAGGTCCCTGGAGGTGCTGGCACGGCCACCCTGGGGCTGGGGATCCCTGTGCACAGGGGCTCCCACTGACACCACTCCTGGCACTGGGCACTGCTGCTCTTCCTGGCCTGCACCACAGCGCTGTCCCCAAGAGCTCAGCTCTCACCAGCTCTCACACAGGGGGCTCTCCCAGCACTGGTCCCGGCAGCCATGCCACCAAAGCAGGCAGCAAACCTTCAGCCACCCTTCCTGCTGCAGTCACAGGGACTCCTGGGCCCAGAGCCACCAGCAGGCCACAGCCATCCAAAATCCACCTGCACACTCTCAAGGCCACCACAGCCTTGGCAACTGGGCCACCTGCCTCTGGGCTGCTGCAGGGGCTGATCTTTAGGCATTGATGCCTCCATAGGCCTTGGGCTCTGCTTCCCAGCCTGCTCTGCACTGCCCTGAGCCCGCATTGTTCCAGAGACAAAAGCCAAGCCAGGGCATCCTCACCCTGCCCGCATTCCTGCTGCTGCCAGCAGCCACTGGCCCCTGGGCCCCACTTGGGTGACAGCTGCAGGGACAGGGCAGCCTGTGCTGGGCAGGGGGCATGGGGCTTTGGGCCCTGGGGCTGCTGCTGCTGCTGCTGCTGCTGCTGCTGCTGGGGGGCATGGGCCCAACAGGGCCCCGTGCTCAGCCCCTGCCCGGCCAGCTGCCCCCAAAGCCCCACACTCCCCAAGCATCCCCATCACAGCTGCCAGGGGGAAATACCATGGGATTCAGGAAAGAAATTCTCCATAGTGACTACACCAAGGGGTCCAAGGGGAAAGTCAGTACCAGCTGATGATTACAGCACCTTGACAAAGGTGGATGCAGGGAAGGTGAGATCTCCAGCGCCTCTGGCAGTGCCTGCTCTGCACGTGAGCCTGTGGGGCTGCTCCCATTGGGACCCAGCACCGGGCTCAGGCCAGCCCTGAGCCTCGCACTGATGATCCCAAGGAGCAGGTTCACAAAGCAGTTTCAGACCACTGCCTGCAGATATTTCAAAGGACTACATGTCATTCTAGGAAGCCACCTTGCGCATTTAGTTTTGGTGTCGTGGCATGAGAAGCCATGAAGGTGCCTATCAATGTGCACTCAGGGCACTTCCACTGCCATCCCAACACAGGGAACATAAAGGACAGGACTCAGCTTTCAGGACTGCAGAGCTCCTCACTAGCAATAAAGTCTCAGGACAGGCAGGAACTGAGTGCACCGGGGAACCTGGCCTCTAATAAAAGGCATGATTCCAACAGGCCATCCAAACCAATGCCTTGCATGTCTCTACATTTTCCGTCTTCTCTCATCTCTCGTGTCATTTTCCCCATTTTCTCTTACCGGGAATTTGGCTTCTCTCTCTCCTGTCTGCAGGTTAGGCCACACGTGTGACCCTGCAGGAACAGCCTGACCCAAAGGGGAGTGGGAGAGGACTCTTGGTCAAGAACTGTAGTGACAGGACAAGGGAGAATGGGACCAAACTGCAAGAGTTGGAAGAGATTTAATGATGGGAAGAAGTTCTTTACTCTCAGGGTGCTCTACCCTGACACAGGCACCAGTGCAGAGAGGCTGTGGTTTCCCCATCCCCAGCAACATCTAAGGCCAGGTGGGACAGGGGCCGTAGCAACCTGCTGTGCTGGGAGCTTGCTCAGCTTGGAACCAGATCATCTTCAGGGTCCCTTCCAAGCCCAACCATTCAAGGATTTGATCATTCTGCCATCCCCATCTCCGAATGCACAGCGCCCCTGCAACATCAGTGACATCATAGCTCCCAGAGGGTTCCAGGTGGAACATCCCGGACCTGGAAACAAGCACAGCAGACACTTCACCAGCTGCCAAGGGTCAGTTGCTGCTCACTCTGCGCTCTGACCCTCAGCGCTGAGGTGCTGTTGCTGCCTGGGCTTTTCCTGCCGCCTGCTCTGGAGTGCCAATGCCAGCACAATGTGCTCTGCTGTGCCCATGGAGGTACAGTGCCATTCCAGGCAGGGGCACATGGCCTGGGCAGGCTGCAGCCATGTGGGAATGGATGGTGTGGGACAGGAAGCCCACTGGGAGATTGTGCTGCCCCTTGCAGACTGACAGAGAAACCGTGGAGGACATAGAAGTTGACCTGGGCCTGGATGAGGAAGAAATGATGGAGGTGGACTCCTCCTCTACTTCCATGTCCTCCACTGTGGAGGACATGGAAGTAGACGAGGAGGACAACATCGAAGAGATGGAGGTGGTTGAGGAGAATAACACCGAGGAGATGGAAGTTGACGTAAAGGATGAGGAGGAGCCCATGGTCCTTGGATGAAGATGCAGCCCCACAGGTAAGACAGGCAGATGCTCCCCACGCCCTGCCCACACACACACTGGGTCCCCTGATGCCAGGCTGGATGGCCCCGCTCAGGGACACGGTGCCCGCAGGGGGCCTGGATTGTGCTGCCACAAGCACCAGCCCCGGCCTGCCCTGCGCTTGCCTGGGGCCACGCCAGCCCTGCCAGCCCCGGCCCAGCCCCTGGGGCCCAGCTCCCAGCCCTGCTGGGCCCAGTGCTGCCAGCTGAGTCCAGCTCTGCTGCTTCCTTTCTTCCAAGGCTCAGGCACATGATGGCACTGACGCCACGCCTTTGTAAATACATTTGAAAGTTTGGAAGATTTCTGTAAATACGTTTGAATCTTTAGAAGATTTCTGTAAATACGTTCACTACTTTTGAAATTCTCTGTAAATACATTTTGAAGATTGTTAGCCCATCGGATCCAATGTAAATATCTTTTGTACAGTGTTGTTTTTGTTGTTATAACAATTGTTATAATGACACATGTTCTGTAAATCCTAGATTTGCCTATCTTCGGCAAATATATCCTGTTGCTTTTTAAAACCTGACTTTTCTTGGTCACTCCTTTGGGCAAAGGCAGCCTTTGCACACTTGTGGGTTCCAATTGTTCCACGTTCCCGGGGCTGGGGGTCCCTGGGGGCGCTGGCACAGCCACCCCGGGGCTGGGGGTCCCTGTGCACAGGGGCTCCCACTGACACCACTCCTGGCACTGGGCACTGCTGCTCTTCCTGGCCTGCACCACAGCGCTGTCCCCAAGAGCTCAGCTCTCACCACCTCTCACACAGGGGGCTCTCACAGCGCTGGCCTCTGCAGCCATGCCACCAAAGCAGGCAGCAAACCTTCAGCCACCCTTCCTGCTGCAGCCACAGGCACTCCTGGGCCCAGAGCCACCAGCAGGCCACAGCGATGCAAAATCCACCTGCACGCTCTCAAGGCCACCACAGCCTTGGCAACTGGACCACCTGCCTCTGGGCTGCTGCAGGGGCTGATCTTTAAGCCTTGCAGCCTCCAAAGGCCTTAGGCTCTGCTTCCCAGCCTCCTCTGCACTGCCCTGAGCCTGCTTTGTTCCAGAACCAAAAGCCAAGCCAGGGCATCCTCACCCTGCCCGCATTCCTGCTGCTGCCAGCGGCCACTGGCCCCTGGGCCCCACTCAGGTGACAGCTGCAGGGACAGAGCAGCCTGTGCTGGGCAGGGGCCACAGGGCTTTGAGCCCTGGGGCGGCTGCTGCTGCTGCTGCTTCTGGGGGCCATGGGCCCAACAGGGCCCCGAGCTCAGCCCCTGCCCGGCCAGCTGCCCCCAAAGCCCCACACTCCCCCAGCATCCCCATCACAGCTGCCAGGGGGAAATACCATAGGCTTCAGGAAAGAAATTCCCCATAGTGACTAAACCAAGGGGTCCAAGGGGAAAGTCAGCACCATCTTAGGTTTACAGCTCCTTTACAATGGTGGCTGCAGGGCAGGTGAGATCTCCAGGGCCTCTGGCAGTGCCTGCTCTGCACATGAGCCTGTGCGGCTGCTCCCAGTGGGACTGAGCACTGGGCTCAGGCCAGCCCTCAGCCCCTCACAGATGATCCCAAGGAGCAGGTTCACAAAGCAGTTTCAGACCACTGCCTGCAGATATTTCAAAGGACTACATGTCATTCTAGGAAGCCACCTTGCACATTTAGTTTTGGTGTCATGGCATGAGAAGCCATGAAGGCGCCTCTCAATGTGCGCTCAGGGCACCTCCACTGCCGTCCCAAAGGGATCACAAAGGACAGGTCTCAGCTTTCAGCACTGCTTAGCTCCTCATTAGCAATGATATCTCAGGAGGACGCAGGGTTTTGCAGGCCCAGGGGCCTCTTACTGGAACTATAATACCTCACGACAAAAATCATAAATTAAAGTGAGGCATCCCTATGAATGCAATGTTTTATCAGTTTATCAGGGCTTGCTGATTGCAGCGTCGGCACCCTATGGCAGCATGAGGGATGACAGCTGGCTCAGCTGGTGAAGCCCAGGGGACATTTTGAACACCTGCATCCAGAGCAACCAGAGCAGTGAGCTGGGGGACGGCAGCCTGCCCTGCAAGATCCTTGGGTGATTTTTTTAGTCCTGTGAGTGGGCCACCCTGTACATCAGGGGCAGCTCTGGGTAACAAATTATCCAAAGTTGAGAGGGACATATATGTTCCAGTTAGGGAGGTTCTCCTATCATGGGGCAAGAGTTTTATTAAGGGAACTTGGAAGTAATTTGTTCATTGGCTTTTAAAGGAGTTCCCAGATATTTCTGTTGATTCAATTCGTCATGTAGCATTTTGGGACTCAGTTCGGGAAAGGCTCTTTCTTTTGAAAACTCAGGGAGGGATAAGAGTCGCAAAAATTTTACCTAATTTTTCAAATGATTTATACAGTTTTCTCAAGGGTTCAATGTTCTAATACTCAAATCATATTTTGAGTTCTGCCCCCGGCATTCCTGAACCCACTGATACCAAGACAAGGGTGAGAGACAGGAACTGCTGTAAAGCACAGACAAGCCACCTGCAGTCTGACATCTCCCCTCCTTCTCTACTCCCTGCCCAGGTCACACAGGCCTGGATTCTACCCTAACCCATTCTCCAGTACCTCTCCTCACTGGAGCCCCCTCAGATAGCCTGTAAAATGGAGTCCCTCCTCTGGAAGGGGCGTCCATGTCAAACTCCCTCCCACCCCCTGCTCTCTCATCGGGTCTTCCCCATGTTGGGTCCTACCCCTGCATCAGGAAACACCCCTGCATTGGGATCCAGCGCTTCCTTGCCTACTCCCACTGCCCTACCCCCTCCAACTCAGCCCCTTGCGGATCCCACACTGTCGGAGCTGGAAGTGTGAGGGGTGGTAACCGGAAGGCCGCCATCTTGGCTACCAAAGGCCCACAACACCGGGCCTGGCCAGTCACACCAAGGCCCCGCTCCTCTGCCAAAGAAAAGTTCCCTCTTCTGGAGAGGAGAGGGAAGGTTCATCTGACGTTCAGCATGAGCCTGAGGATTCTTGGCAGAGGATGCGGAAGCTGGCGGCTGAAGAGGGGGACTGGGAATTGGTAGCTAAAATACAAGCAGCACCGGTGCAGTGCCAGAGTGGGGCTAATCCCCAATGGGAAGCTGTCACACACACTGAAGATGAAAGATCTTTATAAAGCAACCAAACACCATGGGAGGGGGTCACTATATTTTAATAATTTGTTAAATGCCACCTTCACTGCACATGTTATGGTGCCTCACGATCTGCTCCATTTTATGAACATCCTACTTTCTCCCACTGAAATTATTCTGTGGGAAGGAATGGGGAAAAAACTAACAGAACAACTATTAAGACTATGCTAGGGAAGACAGGTGGGCAAACCTAACAGTAGTCCATCTAGCCAGGGAGGAAGATTTCACAAAACCTCATTCAATAGACCTTCCCAGAGCTCTGTTAGAAGAGATAGAAGTGCTGCAAACACAGCTCTCAAGCAGACAGCCAATGGAACAACACTTACTCTAGATTTCACAGACATTCTGCAGGGACCTGGGCAATCCTTTCTAAAATTTATTGACCACCTTCCACAAGCAATAGAGAAGCAAGGTGAACATCCAAAAGCCAGGAAGGTACTTCTTACTAAACTTGCTGAAACAAATGCTAATAACACCTGTAAAGACATTTTACCTTCTCTACCCCTTAACCCAAAGCCTACCACTGCACAAATGGTCGAGGCATGCACACTTAGGGCATCCCAACACTGTGATGCCAGCCTAGCTAAGGCTACCAGTCAGGCTATAGTAGAGGTGCTAGTAGCCTCCCAAGGTATTCCCTGACATACACATGAAAAAGGACCTGGCTTTAAGTGTAGGGAGATGGGGCATTTTCAACAAAATTTGTAAATAAAGGCTATTACGAGGGACCTTCTAGGTGTCACAGCCACTGTCCTCACTGCCCCCCTCGTCTACATGCTTTCAACCACCAGCAAAACCGGTGGCCTGCGGGAAACCCCACACAGTCACAGAAAGGCCCTGTGCAATGACACCAAACGCGTGGCCGTTCCACCCCACTCTCCCCAACATCGTGGAGAACCAGCACAGCGACCTCCTCAGATCCAGTGGGACAGCTCGATCACTGCAGAAAACTCGACAGAAGACAGCTCTGCCCTGGAACCTAAAGGCAGCTGGTAAGAGCCTTTTCAATTCCAATCCACGATATTTATGTTCACCATATTCCAACAGGCAAATACGGGCCTGAAGAACAGGCCAGAGACATTTTGATTTTAACCAACACCAGGGAAGGGATGGAGACACTCACTCTACTACCTGAGGTACTCGCCTTGATGTCTTTGCAGGAGATAACTGTCTAAGCTCTATGCTTAGACCCTCCCCTTTTCATTCCAAAAGGAACAGTTACAGTCAGAGCCGACCTCCTACGGGACATGATCACCACACCAGCTGATCCAATTTTGATGTGGGCACAGGCAACAGGCAGAAACAGATCCATTCTAAAGTGTGCTTTGTCATGTAATGGGAGAAAGAGATCTCTTTCAGGACTATTAGATACAAGAGCTGATGTCACCATAATTTCCTGCTCTGATAGGCTAAAACAATGGCCCCTGGTTCCAGCTGCTGGGGCAATTATTAGCTACCAGGGAGTCACTACCAGCTTCTGGAGTCACAGTAACATCTGCAGGGAAGGTCCTGAGGGCACAGTTTCTACAGTAAGATCTTTTGTCACCCGGGCACCAATAACAATTTGAGAAAAAGAGACCTCTTGTCCCAAAGGGGGACAGGGCCAGAGATCCTATCAACACCTCAGGATTTCTAGACAGGGCCACTGAGCTGCGTGCCACCCTTCAGTCAACCTGGAAGACAAACGACCCCATATGGGTGGATAAGTGGCCCCTCCCAGGCAGAAAGTTAAAGGCCCTGCAGTCCCTCGTGCAGGAGCAGCTGTCTGTGGGCCACATTGTACCACCTACTAGCCCCTGCAATGTGCCTGTCATTATCATATGAAAGCCTGGCAAGGACAAGAGGCGGCTCCTGCAGGACCTCAGGAAAATCAATGAGGTCATCGAGGACAGTGCTTCCCTCCAGTCCAGCCTGCCCTCAGCCTCCATGGTACCTTGAGATTGCCGATGGTGCACCATGCTGTAGTTGTGGGTAGCAGTTTTTGGAGTCCTCCTATTTTTCGGATATCTTCTTTGCCATTTAGGCTGTGATTGATGGAGCCTGAGCATAGGAAGAGCATTGCTTTGAAGATTGCATGGGTAAGATCTGAAGGAAGGCTAGTTCAGGGAGGTTTAATCCAATTGTACCTACAATTACACTGTTATTGGCAGATGGTTGATATAGATCTTAATGACTACTTTTTTGACACCCCCATGCAGCCCAATGACATCCTCCTGGGTTGCCTTTTCCATCACTAAATCGACAAGCACCTTTACAGAGGTACCAGAGGACTGTATTGCCTCAACGACTGAAGAATAGACCAAATATTTGTCAATTGCTTGATGTCCAAATTCTCTCGCCCTAATGCTAATCGCTTTTCATTATATGGACCATGAAATGAACATCCTAATGCTATCATTTTTCATTACATGGACGACACAGTCGTTTTTGCAAGAGCTCAAATCATTTTGGATGTTGCAGTACAAGATGTCATCACTGCGGTACAGGAGAAAGGTTTTAAGATTGCAGCAGATAAAGTTAAAAGGACAGCCCCTTCGAAGTGTCTCAGCCTAAAAACAGCAGAGAGAACCATCACACCACAAACACTGCACATCAAGGACAACCCAAAGACTCTGCCAGAACCCCAAATGCTCTGTGGAAGCATCAGTTGGGTACATTCACTGCTGGGAATCACCACAGAAGACCTCACGCCGCTGCTCCTGCTCCTTAAAGGCAGTGAAGGACTCGATTCCAGTGATCACTGACACTGGAGGCTTAAGCAACTGTACATAAGGCATCCTGGGTGATTCAAACTAAACAGGCACACAGATACCACCCTACTTTTCCTTTCTCCCTGGCAATCTTTGGTCTAACTCCAAAATTCCATGCATTATTCTTTCAGGGGGACTCAACTATCTCAGATGCCCTGATAAAAATTGAATGCGTTTTCAGAGAACACCAACCTAGTAAAATGATAACAACCCAACAGAAAGTTATTGCACAACTAATCAGGAAAGCTAGAGAGCATCTGTGCTCCCTTGCAGGAACAGACCTTGTGAATATATACTTACTTCTCACTCCAGAGCACCTCAATTGCCTACTTCAAACATCTGAACCACTGCAATACGCCTTAGATCATTTTTACACAGGCTAGGATCAGCCAAAAATTCTACCATCAAAATATTCCTGCCCTGCTCAGGATGATCAAAAACACCCAAGACCTGTCAAAATCCCTTGTAGCCACCTGCCCCAATTGTCAGGAACATGGCCTTGCTTCTGTCAGAGCTGGAGTCAATCCAAGAAGACTAGAGAGTCTCCACATCTGGCAATCAGACACCACACACTAAGCCACTTTTGGCAGACTAAAATACATCCAGGTCTCAATCGACACCTTTTCCAGTGCGATTTTCACCTCTGCCCATGCTGGTGAAAAATCAGAAGATGCTACAAAACATTAATTTTTAGTTTTTTTCCACCTTCGCAGTTCTACAGGAAATTAAATTTAATAATGCTCTTGCTTATACCTTGCACTGATTCCAACAAGTTTCTAACCACTGGGGTATAAAACATATCACTGACATACCACACTCCACCACTGGAAAGTCCATAGCGGAGAGGGCCCACTGATCCACCAAAAGGATCCTTGATCAACTGAGAGGGGTAATCCTGATATTATCTTCCACTAACAGACTGGCCAAGGCCTTAATGTATGAAACTTTTTGAACAACCCATTTATGGAGACAACTCCCCCAGTCATCAGGCAGTTTACTAATTCAACTGCAGCCCAATTAAAAGAACAGTCACCTGTGTTGACCAAAGAACCTGAATCTAAACAAATTATGGGCCCTTTTCCAAAATTACTTGGGAAAGAAAAGATGCCCTTGTCTCTACAGCAACATTCCTAAGATGAATCCCAGCAAAATACATAAAAACTCTTTCGGGGAACAGTGAGGCAAACACCAGAGCCACCATCAGAAGAACAGAATGAAAGCCTAAGAGAGATTGGAGCACCCTGGAAAAGAAGAAGGAGAAGGACAGAAGGTCTCCTAAGCAGCGTTGACCACACACACCAAGACCAAGATAGCTCAGACACCACTAACCAGGATCTATGTCTTAACATTTGTAAAAATTATATTTTAGCATTGATACATGATTCTTCTAATAAGCTGTGTTCACACCCTTGCCTTACAGAAGAGAAAGTTTAGTGGGAACACAACTTACCTTTTACTTTCTACTCGCTTTATCTGTTTACTTTTAGGACACCCAAGCCTCCAGATAACAAATTATCAAAGTCAGAGGATGCTGCCATTGGTTGCTGCTGCAGCAGGAATCTGGATGCTCCTCACTGAGCCGTATGCTTTCAGCTTAGTGCTTCCACAGACAAGCCACAATTTCTTGTCCGTGACCATGCCTGTCAGGCATTTGAAGGCATGTGTTTTTTCAACCTGCTGTCACATAGGGAGTCAGTATACCAGGGCATCCAGCTGCTGAAAGATCAAGGAAACAAGATCCAGATGGAAGGCAACAAGGACTAGTTCACTGGACTTTCCAAACACAGGGGTTTGCGAGGCTGGCTTTCATCTTTAGTTAAGACTGTTTTGTGGGCTTTGTATTTTGTATTCATTGTGTTGGTTATTTTATCCTTTTTTGCTAAATATCTCCAAAAGTCTATGGCAGAAGCCTTCTTTATAGATAACAAAAAGGGGGAGATGTGAGTTCCCAGGGGCCGACCACTGGAACTGTAATACCTCAGGGCAAAGTGACCAAGGTAAAAAAAGTCACCGCTCTGAATGCAATGGTGTCGCCCATGGGCATTTGAAGGCTCATGGTGATGCAGCACATTTTGATGGCATCACCCAGTTCAACTGCTGCATTTTTCTTATATGTACTCGCTCGGAATGTTCCAACTCTCTAGTATCAATTTGGTCCTGGCTTACTGCAATGATCCTGCACTGTTCACCCCCATATTGTGTGCCCAGTCCCATTTTGTCTCCATTCCTGGACCCTCTTCAGCGCAATCCACACTATTTGGATTTCCACACAACGATCCCTCTCTTGCCTCATCCATCAGCCATCCAAGCAAGCCGGCTCCCAGCTCTGCAAGTGCAGGTCCCACACAGAGGTTGCTGTGGGCATGCTGCAACACAGGAACTGAGTGCACCAGGGAACGGCCCTCTAATAAAAGGCATGAATTCCACAGCCCATGCAACAAAAAGCCTTGCATGTCTTTTCTTTTTCCTTATTCTCTCAGTTCTCAAGCCACATTCCGCATTTTTTCTGACTGGGAACTTGGCTTCTCTCTCTCCTGTCTGCAGGTCCAGCCACAGGTATGACCCTGCAGGAACAGCCTGACCCAAAGGGAAGTGGAGGAGCACAATTCGTCAGGAACTTTAGAGAAAGGATAAGGAAAAATGGGATCAAACTGCAAGAGGTGGAAGATATTTGATGATGGGAAGAAGTTCTTTACTCTCAGGGTGCTTGACACTGACACAGGGACCAGTGAAGAGAGGCTGTGGATGCCCCATCCCCAGCAACATCCAAGGCCAGGTGGGACAGGGGCCACATCCACCTGGTGTGCTGGGAGGTTGTTCAGCTTGGAACCAGATCATCTTTAGTGTCCCTTCCAAGCCAAACCATTCAAGGATTTGATCATTCTGCCATTCCCATCTCCCACTGCGCAGCGGCCCTGAAACTTCAGTGACATCACAGCACCCAGAGGGTTCCAGGTGGAACGTCCAGGACTTGGAAACGAGCACAGCAGACACTTCAGCGGCTGCCAAGGGTCAGTTGCTGCTCACACTGCGCTCTGACCCTCAGAACAGAGCTGCTGCTGTTGCCTGGGCTTTTCCTGCCGCCTGCTCTGGAGTGCCAATGCCAGCACAATGTGCTCTGCTGTGCCCATGGAGGTACAGTGCCATGCCAGGCAGGGGGCACCTGGCCTGGGCAGGCTGCAGACATGTGGGAATGGATGGTGGGGGACAGGAAGCCCGCTGGGAGATTGTGCTGCCCCTTGCAGACTGACAGAGACACTGTGGAGGACATGGAAGTGGACCTGGGCCAGGATGACGAAGAGATGATTGAGGTGGACTCCTCCTCTACTTCCATGTCCTCCCCTGTTGAGGACATGGAAGTAGACGAGGAGGACAACATCGAAGAGATGGAGGTGGATGAGGAGGACAACATTGAGGATATGGAAGTTGATGAGAAAGATGAGGAGGAGCCCATGGTCTTTGGATGAAGATGCAGCCCCACAAGTAAGACAGGCAGATGCTTCCCGCGCCCTGTCCACACACACACTGGGTCCCCTGATGCCAGGCTGGGGCTGGGCTGCATGGCCCCGCTCAGGGACACGGTGCCCGCAGGGGGCCTGGATTGTGCTGCCACAAGCACCAGCCCCGGCCTGCCCTGCGCTTGCCTGGGGCCACGCCAGCCCTGCCAGCCCCGGCCCAGCCCCTGGGGCCCAGCTCCCAGTCCTGCTGGGCCCAGTGCTGCCAGCTGAGTCCAGCTCTGCTGCTTCCTTTCTTCCAGGACTCATGCACATGATGGCACAGATCTCATACCTTTGTAAATACGTTTGAAAGTTGTGAAGTTCCTGTAAATATGTTGACTACGTTAGAAGTTTCTGGTAAATACGTTTTGAAGATTGTTAGCCCACTGGATCCCATGTAAATATGTTCTGTACATTGTTGTTGTTGTTATAACAATTGTATAATGACACATGTTCTGTAAATCCTAGATTTGCCTATCTTTGGCAAATAAATACTGTTTCTCTTTAAAACCTGACTTCTCTCTGCCATTCCTTTGGGAACAGGCAGCCTTTGCACAATTGTGAGTTCCACTTGTTCCACGTTCCCGGGGCTGGAGGTCCCTGGGGATGCTGGCACGGCCACCCTGGGGCTGGGGGTCGCTGTGCACAGGGACTCCCACTGACACCACTCCTGGCACTGGGCACTGCTGCTCTTCCTGGCCTGCACCACAGCGCTGTCCCCAAGAGCTCAGCTCTCACCACCTCTCACACAGGGGGCTCTCACAGGACTGGCCCATGCAGCCATGCCACCAAAGCAGGCAGCAAACCTTCAGCCACCCTTCCTGCTGCAGCCACAGGCACTCCTGGGCCCAGAGCCACCAGCAGGCCACAGCGATGCAAAATCCACCTGCACACTCTCAAGGCCACCACAGCCTTGGCAACTGAGCCACCTCCATCTGGGCTGCTGCAGGGGCTGATCTTTAAGCCTTGCAGCCTCCATAGGCCCTGGGCTCTGCTTCCCAGCCTGCTCTGCACTGCCCTGTGCCTGCATTGTTCCAGTGACAAAAGCCAGGCTAGGGCATCCTCACCCTGCCCGCATTCCTGCTGCTGCCAGCAGCGACTTGCCCCTGAGCCCCGCTCCGGTGACAGCTGCAGGGACAGGGCAGCCTGTGCTGGGCAGGGGGCACGGGGCTTTGGGCCATGGGGCTGCTGCTGCTGCTGCTGCTTCTGGGGGTCATGGGCCCAACAGGGCCCCGAGCTCAGCCCCTTCCCGGGAAGCATTCCCCCAAAGCCGCACACTCCCCGAGCATCCCCATCGCAGCTGCCAGGGGCAAATACCACAGGATTCAGGAAAGAAATTCCCCATTGTGTCTAAACCAAGGGGTCGAAGAGGAAAGTCAGCACCAGCTGATGCTTACAGCACCTTGACAAAGGTGGATGCAGGGCAGGTGAGATCTCCAGGGCCTCTGGCAGTGCCTGCTCTGCACGTGAGCCTGTGCGGCTGCTCCCAGTGGGACACAGCACCGGGCTCAGGCCAGCCCTCAGGCCCTCACAGCTGATCCCAAGGAGCAGGCTCAGAAAGCAGTTTCAGACCACTGCCTGCAGATATTTCAAAGGACTACATGTCATTCTAGGAAGTCACCTTGCACATTTAGTTTTGGTGTCATGGCATGAGAAGCCAAGAAGGTTCTTCTCAATATGCAGTCAGGGCACTTCCACTGCCATCCCAAAGGGATCACAAAGGCCAGGCCTCAGCTTTCAGCAGTGCTGAGCTCCTCACCCAGCAATGAAATCTCAGGAAGAGGCAGGAATTATGTGCTTGTCCTGGTTTAGGACAAATTAGGGGAAATCTCCAAAAGGGAGTCCACCCAAAAAAACAAACCTCCAACCACCCCTCCCCCCAATACCGGGTTCGGGAAGGAATTTCTTGGAGGAGCAAAGTGGAAAACAAAACCTATTTATTGACAAATAACAAAAGAACACTCCCCAACACAAGAAAAGAAGAGAAACCAGTCAGTGTTGTGGAGGGCGCCGAGCTGTTCTCGCATACTCCAGGGATCCTGGACGTCCCAGGTCAGGTCCGGAGCCGGTCCAGTATCTTCAGGGGAGGGTAAGAAAGAGAGGACGAAAGAAAAGGGAAAAAAAACAGCACAGAAAGCAGAAAGCAGCAAAGGGAAAAAAGGCAGCTATCAGCTAGGGCTAAGGCAGTAGCAAGCAAGCAAAGCGGCAAGCCAAGCAAGCAGGCCAGCCAGCAAGCAAGCAGCAAGCAAAGCCAAACAGCCGAAAGCGAAAGTGCCCCAGTCCCCCTCACTCCTCCCTCCCCGCCCCACCGCGGCAAGACGGCCGGGGGGTGGGGGGGGGAGGGAGAGAGAGAGAGAGAGAGAAAAAACACAGCTGCCAGACCAATACACGATACTGGGATAAAGGCTGTCACCCCATGACACTCCACCCCTTATCCCATATCGTGAACATACAATAAAAAACTTTCATTTTACTTACTCACACCTTTGACACGCATTCCTCTCATCTTACTTGCTCAGACCTTTGACACTTACAGTTTCCTTCTGTCTCACATTCAACAAACAATGACATTCATATATGAGTCTCATCCCACAATCAGGTCTCCCTGAGGTACACACCGTGTTGTTCCATCTTTCTGCATTATCCACCATGTATAACCTGGTCCTTGAGGAAAAACAATCCCACGGATGGGTTTGTCTGTACTCGAGGCATGGTTGATCCATACTGTCTTTCCCAACAAACCTCTGACATGGGCCACTGGGGCTTTATCCCCATCTACTATATGAAGGAGCTCAGACTGAGCAGGACCCGCTCGGTTGGTGGAACCTCGAGTGTTAACTAACCAGGTAGCCTTTGCCAAATGCTGCTCCCAGTTTTTTAAAGACCCCCCACCCAATGCTTTTAAGGTGGTTTTTAACAATCCATTATACCTTTCCACTTTCCCTGCAGCTGGTGCATGATAGGGGATATGGTATACCCACTCGATGCCATGTTCCAGTATGTCCGGTACAGCCGCACTCAGTGGTGGAGTTACTTCATTCAAGGCACGATAGTCCACAGTCAATCTCCGTTCTCCGTCAGATTTTCGCATGGGCCAGATAGGGCTGTTAAAGGGTGAGTGGGTTTTACTGACCACCCCTTGGCTCTCCAGCTCTCGGATCATCTTGTGGATGGGGATCACGGCATCTCGATTCGTCCGGTATTGCCTGCGGTGCACTGTTGAGGTGACAATTGGTACTCGTTGCTCCTCTACCTTCAAGAGTCCTACTGCAGATGGGTTCTCTGATAGTCCAGACAAGGTATTCAATTGTTTAATACCCTCTATCTCCACTGCAGCTATTCCAAAAGCCCACCTGAATCCCTTAGGATCTTTGTAATAGCCATTCCGGAGGAAGTCTATGCCCAAAATACACGGACCCTCTGGACCAGTCACAATTGGAAGCTCACCTCAGCTTCCAATAAAGTCAACTGTTGTGATCCCCCCGTCACTCCAGCAATGGAAACAGGTTCTGTCCCCACGTGTTCCGATGGCATTAAGGTACACTGTGATCCAGTGTCAACCAATGCTTCATAGTCTTGTGGCTCTGATGTGCCAGGCCATCTGATCCACACCTTCCAAAAAACCCGGTTTTCCCGTGCCTCTTCCTGGCTAGAGGCAGGGCCCCTCTAAGCCAGATTGTCCTTCTTTCCTTGGGCGTATGCCTTAGAAGTTCCTTCAAGGGGATCAGACATGTCATCGTCATACTCAACATCTCAGCTATGAGCAACCAGAGCTGCTCTCTTTTTGGTGATACTTCCTCTTTTCTTCAAATCACGCACCCGTTGTGCCAAAGCAGCGGTGGGTTTTCCATCCCATCTCCTCATGTCTTCTCCAGACTCACGCAGAAAGACCCATAACTCAGCCCATGGGGTGTACCTTCTCTCCCCATCAAAGGAGCGCCAGCATTGGATACCAGGGCCTCTAATTTGTACAGCCGAGATTTGAATAAGGTCCTCCTTAATCTCCTCCTGGAGTTTCTTATGATTCTCCTCTATTTTGTCCTCTAGTTTCTGCAGTCAGGTTTCCACTGCTGCAATTCTGGCATGAGTTGGTCCATGCACAGCATCTGCATACACTCGAAGCTTCTTCGCCATATCGAGCACAGTCTCATATGTATCATCCCGCTTCATTATTGCAAGGGCAGAAGCGTATTCAGGTGGCCCAAGTCGCACAAGTTTCCTCCACATTACAGGTGTGCATGGTACCAGGTCCAGATTCCTAGTTGTTATATCATCTGAGAAAATGAGCTCTGCCACCACCATCTCTCTCAGGCATTGGATCCCCTGTTCTATGGTCTTCCACCGTGTCTGCTGTATATAGAGATCATCTGCACATAAGTATCTTTGTGCTACACTATCCAGGACCCGTTCCCAGAGGCTGTGAGGGCTAGCCCTGCTCATCATACCTTGATCGATGACAGGATCATGTGACAGGGATCCCAAATGCCTCGCTTCAATACCATCCAAAATCGTAACCTCCCCTGCAGCATCCCAAAGGCGGACTAACCAACTAATTATAGATTCGTCAGGTTGTCGTCTGTAATCCTTTCTTAGGCCTCTGAGGTCCTTCAGAGAAAAGGAGTCAATATTAGCTCCAGAATCTGTGCCCTTTGATGTGGCCTCTGATTTTGGTGAGGGTCCTTCTCCTGCATCATCATCATCATCCTCCACCTTTCCATCGGTCTTGCCTTTACACTTTCCACCTCTTGTATTAGCTGCGACAGCCATGGGTTGAGGCCTATTGTCTGATTCAGCTGCTAGCCTGGAGCCTGGGATGTTCACTGCAGCCTGGGTCACTGGGATAGTAACTAACTTATCTCCCTGTTCCCTGTCTGCTATCTGCTACTCCATAGTATCTAGCAGAGTACGGTAAACAAGCGCCAAGACCCAGCTCACTGCAGTAATCCTTTCCTCCTTAGTATTACCATGGCACTTCTCCCTCAAATACTTTGCCACCTCGACTGGGTTCTGAATTTGATCAGATGGAAAGTCCCAGTCTATAGGATCAGAGAATTCCTTTAAAGTCTGGCCCATATCCTCCCATTTCCCACTCCAGTCAAGATTTTTCCTGCTTTGTTTTACTTCTGAATCAGGAGTCTCTCTAACCCCTCTAGAAATCTCGGCTTTCATTTTATATACACTCCAAACAGTATAGAAAAGGCTTAATAAATTAAATGCCAGAAAGATGGTTTCTTTTAAACTCAGGGGAAATTCAATATTTTCTAATAGAGATGTCAACAATTTGGAGGAAAAGAAGGAAGACAAAAGCTGAGAAGCCCCTTCCCCTTCTTCTCCCCAAACAAACTGAGTACACAGCCATGACAGCAATCCATACATTCCTGAAACAAAGTCTTTCATAAACCTCCGACAAATCAGCGCACATACGACCAGCCCAATGACTATTCTGGTTAGTGCCCCCCGCTTACAAAGGTTACTTATTAGGGACAACACCAGAGCTATTTCTGGGTAAGGAAATAACCCTAGGGACCACAAAGGTATTAAAGCTTCAAAAACCCCAAGGGACCAGAAATACCGGCAAGCTTTCACCCCAAATGACATTATGAATTACCAATATGCCCACAAAACAACCAAAACCAAAATATTATTGTTATAGGTTTTTTTCCACTGGCTTTGGCCTCCGTTTCCTGGCCAACGCACCAAAAAGATTGTCCTAGTTTAGGACAAATTAGGGGAAATCTCCAAAAGGGAGCCCCCCCAAAAGACAAACCTCCAACCACCCCTCCCCCAATACCGGGTTCGGGAAGGAATTTCTCGGAAAAGCAAAGTGGAAAACAAAACCTCTTTATTGACAAGTAACAAAAGAACACTCCCCAAAACAAGAAAAGAAAAGAAACCAGGAAGTGTTGTGGAGGGCTCTGAGCTTCTCTCGCTCACTGCGGAGATCCCGCCGGACGTCCCAGGTCAGGTCCGGAGCCGGTCCAGTATCTTCAGGGGCGGGTAAGAAAGAGAGGATGAAAGAAAAGAAAAAAAACAGCGCAGAAAGCAGAAAGCAGCAAAGGGGAAAAAAAAAAAAGGCAGCTATCAGCTAGGGCTAAGGCAGAAGCAAGCAAGCAAGCCGGCAAGCAAGAAGGCCAGCAAGCCAAAAGCGAAAGTGCCCCAGCCCCACTCACTCCTCCCTCCCCGCCCCGCCAGGCAAGACTGCTGGGGGGGGGGGGGGGGGGGGCTGGGGGACCAGGCAGTGCCACTTGTGCCCTGAGGTGCCCAGCTAGGATTGGATCTCTCCGAAAGCACCTGAGGGAGAGCAGAGCACCTTGCAAGCTGCAGGTCCCTGACAGCCCCGCAGGGCTCCTGTCCCATCAACATCTGCTCTGCTGCAGTCTGAAACAGGGCCCAGCATGGTGCTGGGATCATCAGAGAGCTGAGGTGTGTGCTGGAATTCAATGCCCTCCCCATCCTGCAGCAGCCCTGCATTTCCCTCCTGCAGCCTTGGTCTCCAGCACAGCCATGGAGGCTCTTTGGGCTCTGGACTGTTGCTGCAGCCCCCAAGGGCAGCTGAGCTCTGCCTTTGGCACAGTCAGGTCTGGTCAGCACAGGCCATGCTCAGCAATGTCTTGTGTGAGCCTGGCCTTGCTGTCAGCCCCAGCAGCGGCTGGGCCTGTGCTGGCCCAGCCATGGTGGCCCAGCCCCTGTGCAGGCCCAGCCCAGGCCAGGAGCATTGCGACTGGGAACGGCCCCTGTGCCGTGGTGCCCACAGCAGCCTTGGGGCTCTGTGCCCCATGGCCTCCCTGCTGGGCAGCCTCTGCCAGCTCCTGCAGAGCCCCTGGCACGTGTGGGACTGCACAGAAACCCTGCGCCGGGCTCTGCCGGCCTCTGGGCCAGCAGAGAGGCAGCCAGGGCTGGCTATGGCTGGGAACAGGCCCTGACCCTGCAGGAGGATGGAGTTGGGCCACAGCCAAACTCAGCCCAGGCAGAAGCTGGGCTCAGCAGCCAGGGCTGCAAAGGCCTGGGCACAGAGGCTGGTGCTGACAAATGTTCTGGACCCCCTCCCTCCTCCATCCCTGCCATCAAGGGCACAGAGCAACCTCCTCTCTGGGCCACTTGCCTGTTTGCAATGCCTTGCACAGGCTCTGGCCCTACCTCACAAGGCCTGGCCTGAGTTCTGCCCCTGCACGCTCAGTCAGGCTGAGATGGACACTGATGTTTTCTAGGCCAGGCTGTCTGAGCCCAGCCCAGCTCCCTGCAAGCTCTGCCAGCTGCCCTGAGCTCTGGGCAGCACCAAGGGCCTCTCCCCAGCCCAGCCCAGCCGGCTCTGGCCCCACAGCTCTGCTCAAGCCAGGCTGCTCTGGGCACTGCCCCACGGCCTCAGCCCCTGGCAAGGGCACAGCAGCAGCCACAGGAGTCGGCTCCAGCCATGAGGGAAGGTGCTGGGCCAAGGCCAAAGGAGGCTCCCTGGCTGCCCTGCTCCCCTCGGCCTGAGGTGCTGAGAGCTCTGCAGCCCCTGCTGCCATCCCATCTACCCAGGGCAGCACAAGAGCCCCGGCCTTGGGGACCTCAAGAGCTGCTCTTGCTCCAGGCCCAGGGCCCATGCCAAAGCTGGGGCAGCCACAAAGCTGTGCCCATTTCTGTTCATTGCTGCTCTGATGGAGATGGATCCTCAGCCACTTGGAAGGTGCTGATGAATTTTACTACTCCAGAGGCCTCTTCTTTCTTGAGCTACTCAGTTGAGGAATTCAGTGAAAAAGGCTATTAAACATTTGTTTAAAACATTTCAACAAGAAAACCCCGTGGGAAATATTGAAGTTTTCAATTGTTCTGTGGTTAATTAGTCAGATTTCAGAGGTGTATTTAAAGTGAATATAGTATATTGAAAACTAAACAGAGAGAACTGGTTTTGTCCAGTTTTCTTTTCTTGTTTATAGATTGGTATCTTGTTTATAGATTGGTATCCAGTTGACATGGATCCCCAGCACCTCTTGACTTCAGGAATTAAGTAAGAAAAGCTCATAAACATTTGTTCAAAACACCCAAAACAAGAAAATTCCATGGGAATAATCTAAGTTTTCAGATCTTCTGTGGTTAATTAGACAGATTTCAGAAGGCTATTCAAAGTGAATATACCATATTGAAAACAATGCAGAGAGAACTCTTTTGTCCTGTTTTATTTTCTTCTTTATAGATTGATATCAGCAATCCCCAGTTGATATTGATCCCCAGCACCTCCTAATGCAGTTTGAGCAGATATGAAAATCAAGACCCTTCATGGCTGACAGTCAATCACACTTTGTTCCTACCCCAACACCACCATTTCTCTCACCCAACCCCTGGCAGTCAGAGCAGCTGAGGAATGGGGTCACATCCAGGGGTGTCCCCAGGGCTCAGGATTGGGGCCAGGTCAGCGAAATCTCTTTATTGCTGATCTGGATGAGGCCATTGAGGGTACCCTCAGTCAGTTCCCAGGTGAGCCCAAGCTGGGTGGGAGTGTGGCTGTGCTGGGAGGGCAGGAAGCTCTGCAGAGGGATCTGGCCAGGCTGGAGCCATGGGCCCAGGACAATGGGATGAGGTTCACCAAGGCCAAGGTCTGAGTCCTGCCCTCAGCTCACAACAGCCTCCAAATCCCTGGCTGTGCCCTGCCCCTGATCCCCAGAGCCTGTCCTGTTTCCTTCATCCCTGCATTGCCAAGAACTTTCTGGGACAAGGGAGCTCTGCTCTGGCTATGGAGGGAAGTGCAAGTGCAGCCACTGGAGTGGGAAACACAACTCATCGGGTTTGTGTCCTTTGGGGGTCAGGAACTGGTGAGACTCAGAGGCACAGAAATTTTCCCTTCATGGCCAACAGACCACAGTTGAACAGGAAACAATTTATTAACAATTATGAAGGGCAGACTTTGGCTTATTTAGGATGCAGATTTGGGGAGTAATGAATCAGGCACTGATTTCTTTTTAAGGAAAATATCCCTTACAAACAAAGGGGTCCAGGAAGGATGGACACATTTCAAGAAAGTAATCTTAAGGGGGAAGGAGCAGCCTGTCCCAGTGTGGCAAAAGATGAGCTAGTGAGGAAAATGACTGGCCTGGCTGGCCATGGAGATTTTGTGGGAACTCAAGGGTAACAAGAGGTGCATCAACTTTGGACAGAAGGTCAAGCAGCTTAGGAAATGTTTAAGGATGTTGTAAAGTCGTGCAGAAAAAAAGTCAAGAGGTGAAAACTCAATTAGAGTTTAACCTGACCACTTCTGTGAAAAAAAATAGACAATGTTTCCACAATTAAATTAATAGCAAAACATGGGATAAGGAGAACCTCTACTCTTTATTGGATGCAGTGGGGAATATAGTAACTAAAGATAAGGAGAAGGCAGAGCTACTTAACATCTTGTTTCTCTCAATTTTCAATATTAGGACAGGCTGTCCTCAGGACAAGTGCTCTCCTGAGCTGCTAGATGGGCACAGGGAGCAGAACAGCCCCCCTGGAATCCAGGAGGAAGCAGCTGGTGACCTGTTGAGCCACTCAGATGCTCACAGGTGAATGGGATTGGATGGGATCCATCTCAGGGGGATGAGGGAGCTGGTGGATGAGCTCCCCAAGCTGCTCTCCATCATTTACCATCAGTGCTGGCTCAGCAGGGAGGTCCCAGAGCACTAGAGGTGCCAGTGTGAGCCCATCCTCAAGAAGGGCTGGAAGGAGGAGCTGGGGAACTCCAGGCCGGTCAGCCTGACCTGGGTGCTCAGCAAAGTTATGGAACAGATCACCTTGAGTGCCATCCCAGGGCATCCACAGGATGGCTGAGGGGTCAGAGCCAGCCAGCGTGGATTTCAATGTCTGCATGGAATGGTCTGGATGACGGGATTGTCTCCAACATCAGCAAATCTGCAGATGACACCAAACTGGGTGTGAGTGTGGATCTGATGGAGGATGGAGGTAGGAAGGCTCTGCACAGGGCCCTGGACAGGCTGGATCCAGGACCCAAATCCAACAAGGTGAGGTTTAACAAGTCCAAGTGCCGGGTCCTGCACTTTGGCCTCAACAACCCCTGCAGCAATACAGCCTGGGGACAGAGCGGCTGGAGAGCGGCCAGGCAGAAAGGGACCTGCAGGGACTGATGGACAGCAGGCTGGGCATGAGGCAGCAGTGTGCCCAGGTGGCCAAGAAGGCCAATGGCTCCTGGCCTGGATCAGGAATGGTGTGGCCAGCAGGAGCAGGGCAGGGATTCTTCCCCTGTGCTCAGCACTGCTTGGGCAGCACCTCGAGTGCTGTGTCCAGTTCTGGGTCCCCTGAGGAGGGCAATTAGAAGAAATTTGTATCAGGAAGAGTAAAGAAAGCAAAGGTGAAGCAGAGGAAATGCTGAGGGCAGTTTGGGGGTGGCTGCTAGGCAGCCCTGGCTCTGAGCAACAGCGTCTGCAGTGGGACAGGAAACTCCCAGCTGATGGGAACAAACTTTCTGGCTGACTGCAGAGGCCAGGACAAAGCTGAGTGGTTTCCCTGGTGTTCCCCAGCCCTTGCTGGCCCCAGGGGCTGATGACATTTGTGCTCCCTCAGGTTCATGTGCCCACACCAACAGCATGGGGGTGCTCCCGCTGCTGTGTGCAATGCAAACAGGGGCTGCTGAGCCAGGTCTGCCGTGTCTGTGCCTGCAAGGATGAGGCACCTGTGTGAGCTGGGGAGAGGCCAGGGCTGCAGAGGGGGGATGTTGTTGGCAGCTCCATGTGGACGCTCTGGGACGCTGCCCTGGGCTGTGCAGCACACTGGGGATGGATCAGCCCCTGCTCTGCTGCTCCTTCCCATCTCCCCCAGGGCCCTTGCAGAGCCCCAGCTGTTGCTGCCCTCAGCTGCCATTGCAACCCTCAGGACAAAGCGGTGCCAGGGCTGTTCCAGGTACAATTGCAGTGACACTTGTTGGTGCCACCAGGTGCCATGGCAATGGCCATGGGGCCCGGTCCTTGGTTTGGTGCCATGGCAACCAATGCCCAGCCCCGTTGTGATGGTTAGTGGCCATAGAAAGCTGCCCTGGCCCCTTGCTCAGGGCTGGTGTCACTGCCCAGAGCCAGAGGGGATCCCTTGCTGGGGGCTGTGCCATGGCCACCTGCCCTGTGCCGCGCTGGCCGCTCAGGCACCAGGAACCAGCAGCCAAAGGCACTGCCAGGGCCAAAGGCCAGGTCAGCCAGAAAGAAAGGGGCAGGACTGGGCACTGTTTCCATGGCAATGGGCACTGGGGGCACACCTGGGTCACCCGTCCTGGCAGTTGCCATGGAAACCCCTGGCAGGGACTGAGGGCACAGCCCTGGCACTGAGACACTGCTGGGCCGGGTGCTGAGCACAGGGCTGAGCACGCAGAGATGGTTTTGTTCTTGCTGAGCTGCAGCACAGCCAAGGCCTGTCCTGCCCCTCGTCCAGCCATGCTGGGGAAGGGCTGGGGCTGCGGGGGAGCTGGGCAGGGGACACAGCCAGGACAGGGGACCCCAACTGACCCCGGGGTACCCAGACCAGAGCACATCATGCTCAGGGTGTGAAGGGGGGAACAGGGAGAAAGGGGGGAATTTTGGAGGGAGGGCTTTTGCCTTCCCAGGGAACACCTAGGCAAGAGGGCGCCCTGTTTCACCAGTGGGCAGGCTCACTACCAAAGACACAGACACCAACTGAAGGAATTGTGTCATTTATATCATGCACAGCTGCAAAGATTTACAAAAGGATAAGCTCAGCAAAGCACATCATCATTAGCAGAGAATTACAAAAGAAGCTCAGCAATCCATCAAAACCCATCATTACATTTTGATGACCAATCCCTTGGTGAAACACTAGAGGTGTTTGTGGCAGACAAAGATTCTGGCTGACTATCAAGGTACACCTTACAGACATCAGTAGTACTTTAGTGACACCGTTCTTCATTCTTTTTTCTCAATCATTCGAATTAGGAACAAGAATTCTGTTGTCCATGGAGCTGCCACCATGTTAATTCCAGAATAATGCCCCAGGGCCCTTTGCTGTTCAGCTTTCCCATGCTGTCTGTGGCTAACAAGGCTTGGGGGGCCCTTTCCCCTCTGGCTGGAAGGGGCTGGGTCCCAGTCCCTGAGGGGCACCCAGCCTCCTGGATGGAATTCCTGTGCAAGTCCCTCAGTGTCACAGCAGCCTTCACATGGAGCCCCGTGGATCAGAGCATTTTCCACAGGAGCCCTTGGGGCAAACAGGGAGATCTGGTCTGGCAGGATGTGTAAAACAATATCCTGTCAGATTTACTTGTTCTCACACAGAATCCTTGGCTGCAGGGACACATTCCCATTGTTCCTGCCCAGGTTTCAGGACTCAGAGTTGTCTTTCCTAGGAGCTGCTCCTTCAGCTGCCTCGGGAGGGCCATTTGGCCTCCGACCCACACTCTGGCTCCATTATTAGGGCTGCTGGATCCAAACCCTTTATCTCCACAAATGGTGGTGACTGGAGGTGGATCTCCTTTTTTATCAATTGCTCTTAGAGTTGCAATATCAATAATTGTGCTACCCTGTCACAGGGTTGAATAATCCAATCTTGTTCATTATTGTTTACAGAATTACTGTAATTTCTCCTGGATATTCTGCATCAATTCCTCCTGCCATGACAGGAACACTTTGCAAGGCCAAGCTCCAAGGGAGCAGTTACCAAAGCAAAGTGTCCTGAAGGAATCTGAATTCCTGTTTCAGTATTGACAGCTCTCATTTGCTTTGAATTTCTCCTAATGAACTCCAATGCATGAAGGCCCAGCCCTGCAGCCTCTGGGCCGGCCCTGCCAGGGGCCATCACAGCCAGAACAATTTCCCAGGCAGCCCAAGTCTCACTGCCCATGGCTGGATTTGCAAATTGGGGGCAGCCGTGCACAGCCAGGGGGTTTCCATTTCCCCCATGGGCCATTGTGAAGGGCATGGAGCACATCTGGGAGATGGGTTCTCCATGGGCAAAGGTTCCCTTCTCCTCATCTTTCCAACTGCTCTTTTAACAACCCCTTCACCCTTTCAACCAATCTTGCAGCTTGTGCATACTCTGGTACATGAAAGACCCTGCAGACAAAATCGCTGTATTTTTCACAGGAACAGACAAAGCACTCTGCATCACAGTATCAGCACACCCTGTAAAAATAGCCAATTTCCTCCCTTCCTCCTTTTTCCATTGTATACAATCTCACAAAGTTGACCACTGACATTAGGGTCCCGGCCAATCCTGTTCTGTAGGGTATTTAGTGTTACATCCCTGAGCAGCCAAAGATACCAAATTAGTATTGTCAGCACTATTTCACATTATTATTATATGTACATATTTATATATAAATACAGATATAGACATGTAGATATAGACATATATACATTAAAAGCTATAAATATAAACATGAAGGTCTTATTATACTATAAATATGTATATAGTTATTTGTTATATTGATATTTCACTTGCACAAGGGCATCTGAGCTCAAGCTGAAAACCTTCTTCTGTTGCTCCTTGTGGGAGCATTCCAACAATCATTGTTCCTTCTGAAGGTGCTGTTTCCTATGTACTCTCAACAAATTCATCTTTGTCTGCCCAAATCCACAAGGTCTTTTCCTTTTCCATATACAATTTTTGGATGCATTTGAAGACATCCAGGGGTGCAGCTTCTTTTACCCGACTGCCCCACTGCTCCCACGGGGCTCCGACCTCAGCCCACTCCAGAGCCAGGGAACTCCAGGGAAGGGCTTCCCAGCTGGGAATTTCTGATGGCACTGATTCCTCACATTTACACTGAACAAGTGACATTTTGTTGGGATCTGGCCAGACTGTGCCAGTTTTGTTTTACCAGTGGGCAGGGGCAGCACCAAAGGCACAGACTCCAACTGAAGGAATCAGTGTCATTTCCTGCAGTTCAGAGCAGCAAAGAATCACAAAAGGAGCAGCTCAGCAATGCACCCAACCATCCCCAACAAAGATTGCCTGCAGAGATTAACAAAGATCCAGTAGCATTTACCCTCAGGCTTTACCATCCCCCAGACCCACACAGCAGCTGGGGAAGCTGTCACAGCCAAGGGCTGCAGAGCCACTCCTGGGCACTGGGAATTCCTGCAGGTGCCTCCAGCCCCAGGTGAGGCTCCAACCCCGCTGGGAGAGGGCCCAGCTCTGACAGTGCTGAAGGAACAAACTGACAGCACTGCTAGTGTGGCAACATCTGCTTTCATCCACCTCTTGGGTCCCTCCCAAAGCCTGGCCAGGGCTCAAGGAGGAACCAAGGGAGCTGACTTTGACCATACAGCCCCAAACAAGGCCAGATGTCAGATTTCATGGCCTTGTCTGGCTTCTAAATACACAAAGGTCAATACATGTTTGTTGGAGAGTTTTTCAAGAATGACTTAAAGAAAAGGCCATGAGACATACAATTGAGACAAAAGTATAGGGGAAAAGTAAAAGCAGTTTCTAACAGCTCTCAGCCTTCTGATTTGTATAAACGATTAGACTCTCTCAGGCATCATTCTATAAACAATGGAGTTCTCAGATTGTCTTCCCATAACAAGTAGAACACCGTCTCTGGGAAGGCCTGCCATCCTGAGAACAGATGTAAACGTTTTGGGAACACTGGTTTCTGTTTTAGTTTTTGGTTTCTGTTTTGGTTTCTGTTTTTAATAAACAATTGTAGGTATTCTAAAACAAAGGGAGTGGTTAGAAATTTCTCTGTTAGCCTATCATGACATTGGATTACAGAATATGCATGAAGTTCGTTAACTTTGTTATTTAAGGTGATTGATTGATCAATAAAATTGGAGTTCGATGCATTAAAGGATGGTCGTCTCCCCCTCATCTCCAACACATGTTTCACTAACGAGTGGCTGCATCTATCTCACTGCTAATGACCATGCATATTTCATCAGGGAGCAGATACAAAGATAACCTTTGCTTGGAAGGTTCATCCAGAGGCCACCTTTGTCTCAGGGCATGCTGTCCAGGCCTCACTCAGGGCTGGTGTCCAGGCCTTGGCACTGCAGGGACGTGGTTTAGTGCTGGGCTTGGCACTGCCCGGTGAGCGGCTGCACTGGGTGAGCTCAGAGGGCTTTTCCAACAGAAAGGATTCTGTGATTCCATGATTATATCCACTGCATCCAGCTGGGGCTATTTTAGCAGCATTACTTTGCTCCAAAAGTTCCCTCTTGCCCAGCTCCTGTGGCCTGAGGCTTCAGCTCCTTCAGCTCCTGGTGCTGAGCTGCTCATGCTGAACGAGACGCCTCGGAGAGAAGAACACAGTCCATGCAATTCCTTCTGGGACACGGAGAGGGGAGGCTGTGCAAACAGGAGCATTGTTTGCTGTGGCCTCCTCTCTGCCCTTCACGCCTTTCAGTGCTTTGAACCAGCCAAGAGCTTTCTCCAAGAGTGCAATGGAGCAGCTGTTCCTGCTCCCGGGCCTGGCTCTCTCCAGTCTCTGCCCTTGCCTGGTTCTGTCCCTCGTGCTGTGCCCTCTGTTCCCCCAGGGCTCAGTGGCTGCTGCTCAGGACTGTGGCACTGGCACAGATCCAGTGCTCCAGAGCCTCCTTTCTGTGCCCTTGGAGCTGCCTGGGCACAGCAGCCTTTTCCATCTGGAAGCTCCCCATGGACCGGGAGTGCCCAGCTCCGTTCCCTGCACAGCCTCCAGGAGCCCAGGGCTGCCATCTCCAGTCCCTGATGGCACTGGGGGCTCCCAGGTGCCTCAGGCTGCTGTGACACCGCTGCACACGGGAGGGAAGAGGGGCAGGGGCTGTGCTCAAAGTCAGCTCCATGTGCTGCTGCTGCTGCTGCTGCTGCTGCTGCTGCTGTGGGGTCATTTGTGCAGCCCTGGCCTAGAGTCAGGGATCAGATCCTGCCAGTCTCTTCCAGCCCTGGCTGCTCAGAGTTTGGGCCTTGGAGCCTCAGGTGGCCAAAGGCAGCTGCTGCTGGTCCCTGGGTGTGCCCGTGTTCAGCAGTGCTGCTCCATCAGTCTGTGCCCAGCAACGGGGAAAAGCCGGGCTCTGCCTGACCAGCTCAGCCAGCAGGAAGGGAGCTGCTCCACACAGGAACCAGGAGCAAAGGATGTTCCTTTTGTAGGACATGTTTTCTATTGAAAGGAAAAAAAAGGACAAAGGGAAAAATAGGTAAATGGTAAAAGATAAGAGTAAAATCCAAGTGTTAGTGAAAAAAACATAGTGAAAAAAAACAAAATATAAAGGCAAAGTTAAATTCTGTGCATTAAGAGGTAAATGATCTTTTTAAAAAGATAACTCAGTTATTTACATTGTAAATGTGCTGATGGCATGCATCCATCTTACTGACCTCAGCAGCCTTTTAAAAGATTTTGGGCTTTGTTTCCAACATTGGTATTTGAAATTGTGGTTGAAGCACAAGGAAATTGCTTTGTGCCCTTCCAGCTCCAAGCAGGACTGGGAGTGGAAACTCTGTCAAACCCCAAATCCTTTAGAAGATGACCTTCCTTCTCAGCCTGGAAATGAGCTGCACATTCCCTTTGAAACTGTGTCTCTAAGAAATCCCTGACAAAGTCCCACTTACAGCTTTTTGCTCTGGTTTGGCAGTGCAGAAGGGCAATTCTCCATCCACCAGCTCCAGACTCCACTGCCTCAGGAGCACGGCCCACTTGCCAGCTTTGGCCCACTTGTGGCACTTCTAGAGGAGGAAGAACGTGCAATTGCATAATTCCAGCCAATCAAGAAGGAAGAATGGGACAGACAAAAGAGATCCAGGCATTCAGCTGGGACTGTGGAGAGTTTGGGTCCTTGCCAGTTGGATGTGTGTCCCCAGCTGCAATCTCTGGGCCTGCAGCAGAGTCTCACTCACCTGCCAAAGCAGAAAGCTCAGGCACTGTGCTCGCAAAGGGCTCGTCTGATGCAGAGCTGTCAGAGCAATGTGAGGGCAGAGCCAGCCCAGCTGGGCCCAGGGCTGAGCCCAGCAGAGCCCTGGCAGAGCCCAGAGCAGCCTCAGCACCCACAGAGCCCGGCTGCAAGGAGAGAAAGCAAAAAGTGCCCGTCAGCTGAGAGCTCCTGTGCCCTTGTGCCAAGGCCTGCGGTGCCCAGGCCATGCTGGCTGTGCCCAGAGCTGTGCCCAGAGCTGCCCATTCCTGCTGCCTTTGGCAGCAGAGAAGGAGGGCAGCACATGTGCCCAGCCTGCAGCCAGCCACGGCACATGCAGCCCTCAGCAGCTGCCCAGAGCCAAAAAGCAGCTGGGCAGCTGACTGAAGAATTCATTACATCTGCCCCAGCAAAGGGGGAACCTTTGGTGCCCAGCCAGGCCGTGCCATGCCCAGATCAGGGAGCATCCCCCTGCCTGTGGACTCACCTGCGAATTGGGCCTGGAGCCTGGCTTTGAAGAAGGTGCCAGAATCCAAGTCCATCATCTTCAGCTGGCCAGGCTGGGAAGAGATTGTCATCCTTGAGGTTGTCCTTGGTGTCTCCAGCAGCAGCCCCACCTGGAACAGCTTCTCCAGAGGCTCCTTCTCCTGCCCTGGGGCCAGACCAGGCTGTCAGGGCTCTGCCCAGGGCCCCAGCCATCCATGAACAGGACAAACAAAACCAGGGGGATGGTGGTCACCAGTGCTTGCCACACCAGGTCTGCAGCTCAGCTCCAGCCCAAGAGCTGCATATTCCCTTCTGCTGACCCCTGCTCAAAGCTACAGGCAGGACAAAACCAGCCTGGTTTGCTTTGCCACTGATTGCCAAGAGATGCGTGGAGCTGGTACCTGCCAGGCCCCTGGATCCAAATGTGCACGTGGATCTCTCCCATCTTCTAGGGCAGAGGAACACCCTTCACCCAAGGATGACAGAAAAGATCTTCTAAGGATGGCCTCTCCGAGGGCTGCATGGACAAACACCTCTTAATGATATCCTGGCAGTCTGGGGAGAGAAACCAGAAATCATCGGTCAATTGGAGAAGTTGCCCCCCTGTTCCCATGCCCAGGCCATGCTGGGTGTGCCCAGAGCTGGGCCTAAACTTCCCCATGGATGTTCTGTTTGGAGGACAGCAGGAGAGCAGGACATGTGCCACCTCCTCAGCAGCTGCCAGAGCGGGATGCCCATGAGCCTGCTCCTGTCTCCCAGCAATGGTATTGCCCCCGTGCCCAGAGATGAGGATCCACCTTGAGAGAGCCATCGTGGGAACAAGATCCGCCCCCGGATGATCTCCTGGCCCCTCCTGAACGGGTGCTTCCCCATGACCAGGTGGCACAGCAGGAGGCCCAGGGACCAGATCGTGGCTGCCTCGCCGTGGTAGCGTTGGTGCTGGATCCACTCTGGTGGGCTATAGGACAGGGTTCCTGTGGAACACAGACAGAGATCAGCAGGGGGATGCTGCTGCTCCCAGAGCCTGGCCCCAGCATCCCTGGCCATGTGGGGGTTGCCCCAGAGGCACATGGAGTGAGAGCTGCCCTCTCACCAGCACCTGGGACTTGTGCACAAACTCGGGGCTGGAAAAGAAGCCACCGGTGCTGGAAGAGGGCAGCACAATCCCTGGGAAGGCCAAACCATGACACACAAAGAAGAAACCCACCCAGTAGTGGAGAAAACTCACTCTCCTCCCCACCTCCATGGCCCCCAAAAATGTTAATAAGCCAAGGCAAACAAGGAGAGCAGAGCAGTCCAGCCCTTCCTCACCTGCACACCAAACCATCCGGGCACGCGGTCAGGCCTCCCTCTCTGCTACCCCCATGGGGGTTTGTGTCGGGCTGGCTGCCCTAGCTCCAGCCCCAGCCCAGGCCACAGTGGGTGCTGAAGGCTGTCAGCAGGGCTGGGAGCTGGCCGCCCTCACACCCCACCCAGAACAACTCGGCTCCAGCATCAATCCTATCCCGGCTGCAATAGGGGGAAGCCCCAGTGCTGCACGCAGGCTGGGCCACAAGATGCCCAGGAGCATCCCCTGCGAGGGCTCACCTGCAAACTGGGTGTAGGCTGTGTCTTGGAGGAAGGCGCCACAGCCAAAGTCGATCAGTTTCAGCTGCCCGCTGGCCAGGTCGAGCAGGACATTCTCGGGCTTGATGTCCCGGTGCAGGACCCCGCAGCTGGTGCAGTGCCGCACGGCCTCCAGCACCTGGCGGAACAGCCCCCGCGCCTCCTCCTCGGGCAGGAACCCCCGCTCCGCCAGGAAACCCGAGACTTCCTGGCACCGCTCCGGACGCTCCAGCACCAGCAGGAAGCTGTCGGGGAGCTCAAGCCACTCCAGGAGCTGAATAACACCACCACAGCCACGGGACACCTTGGCCAGCAGCACGATCTCCAGCGGGGCGCTGGTGCCGTCGGGCTGCGGGAGGAGCGCGGTGCCGTCAGTGGGGCCGAGGCCGTGCCGGGGCTCTGGGAGCTCTCAGCCAGCCCGGGATGCTCTGCACGCCCCGCTCACCCCACGCCCGCTCTCCCCGCAGGGCTCACAGCGGCTCC
This sequence comes from Melozone crissalis, assembly GCF_028551555.1. NCBI lineage: Eukaryota > Metazoa > Chordata > Aves > Passeriformes > Passerellidae > Melozone > Melozone crissalis. The sequence goes on from NW_026535824.1 coordinate 4,443,473, forward strand.
CACCCTGCCGGGCCCCGGCTCCTCGCCGCCTGGCACGGCCCGGCTGCTGCCGCTGGCCCCGCTCACTCACCAGCTCGCCCCAGTGCCGGATGCGATCCCGCGGCACCCGTTTGATGGCCACCTGCGAGCGAGGGAGAGCAGCGGGCTGAGCTGGCCACCCGTCCCGCCGCGCCCCGACCTTCTCCTCCTCCTCCCTCCTCCTCCGCCCCCTCCTCCCGTGCCCGCCGCCGGCCCCGCCGCTCACCGGGGCGCCGTCCGAGAGCCGCGTGGCCGCGAAGACGCTGCCGAAGCCGCCGCGCCCCAGCAGCGATCCCAGCCGGTACCGGTCCTGCAGGGCCTCGTGCGCCTCACCTGCGGGCGGGACGCGGCTGTCAGCGCTCGGCTTGGGGCCAGCAACGACCCCCGAGCGCCCCTCACCCGCCCCGGGCCCGGCATCCCCACCCGCCCCGGGCCGCGGCGGCTTGGGGCTGGCGGCCGCGCTGCCGAGCGGCGGAGCTCGGGCCGGGGAAGCCGCAGCGGAGGTGGCGGGAACGGCCGCGCCGCGTGTGTCCTCCGCGGGCCCCGGGAGGAGCCGGGGCCGGGGCCGGGGCCGGGGCCGGGGCCGGGGCCGGGAGTGGACCCTGCGTCGGGTCCGGAGCCGGGCTCGGGCCAGGCGGAGCCGAAGGGCGGCGATGCCGCCCCCGCACCAGGCACTGATGCCCGCCCAGCAGCGCCACCGCCAGTACGGCCAGAGCCGGGCGGAGGCGAGACCGCGGCGGGACGGCCGGGGCCGGGCACGGGGCAGCCCCGCCCGGGGCCGGGGGCGGGCCGGGGGCATGGCCCGGCCCGGCAGGGGAGAGGGAGGCGGGGAGAGGAGAGGGACGCCGGGCAAGGGACCCCGAGACAAGGGTGCCCGACAGCGGGAAAGGGAGAGAAAGAGAAAGAAAAAGAGAAATGGAAAGAGTGTTGAAAACTATCTGTTTGCTTCTGCTGCTGTCGCCGCTGCTGCTGCCGCTGCTGCTGCTGCCGCTGCTGCAACTGAGGCACCGGGGCCGTTTGTCCCCGTGTCCGTTCCCCGCTCGCCCCACGAGCCCCACGTTCGAGCCCCGCGCGCCGCGGGGACAGCCCCTCCGTCTACCCAAACACGGGAACTTTGCAGCCTTGAGCCCGGATGCAGAGCCCTGACTCCTGCGCACTGGCACAGCGATCCCCTCGCCTGCTGCTGTGCATTGTCCTTGCTGAGGGTCAAACACTTTCGGGGCACCTTCCCTTGGGGTAGGATTCCTACCTGACCCCAGCACTGCACTTACATGTCCAGTGTTGCTTTCCAGTAAAAAGAGGAGAAGGAAAACTGTGTGTGGCTCATGGTATTTTAGAAGGCCTAAAAATCCCTAAGTCACTGATCTTAGAGGTGAGGTACATCTGGAATTACTGGGATGCAACATGGAAAAGGGAAGCATAGAAATAAATAGAGGAAAACATCTTGGATTGTTTCTTCCATTTTCATTTCACTTCTGGAAAGCTGTTTCAGTTTTCCAGGAATCTTGTCCTGTCTGCTCTTCCCAAGAATCTCTCATGGAGAACAAGGTCAAGCTTCTGTCACAAGATTTGCCACCAGGAAATTATGCCACTTGTGAAGTTTTCATTGTGACTGTTTGTGCTGGCTTAGGGCAAATTTTGGGAGGAAACCTCCAAAAGGAATCCATCTAGAAAGAAAGTTCAAGCAGCCCCTACCCCTACTAGTTCAGGAAAAGACTTCCCTCGAGAAAAGTGAAAAAAACCCCAGTTTATTAAACAAGTAAAGTATTCACAAGCATGAAAAATGAATAATATTAAATAAAACCTCGGACAGTGCTGAAGAGATGGAAAATTCAGAAAGTCCTTGTTGTGGGTTGTAGTTGGCTCACTCGGTCTCTTCTAAGTCCCTCTGGTTCTGGAATGCAGCGTCCCAGAGCTCGGGGGGCCACAGGTGTGAGCTGCAGGTGTTTTTCTGGGTTTTCAGTCCAGAGCAGGTTTAAACAGTTCCAAGAAAAAGGAAAGTCACAGTCCGAGGAACTTCTCTTCCTAAGCTAGCTAAAACCAAATTGCTGGACCTGGGCTGTGAAGGCATTGGGAAATTTCCAAATCTGTGCACTGGAGGTCTCAGCAAACACTAGATCTGGATGGTGCTGGAGTCAGAACCTTGAAATTTCCAAATTTTAGATTTCTGTGCCAGCAAATCACTGGACTTGGGCTGTGCGGGCACCAGGAAATTTCCAAATCTGGGTACTGGGGCAGCAAACACAAGACATGGGAGGTGCCAGACCCAGGAGCAGAAAGTTGCCGGGTTTTGGATTTCTGTGCCAGCAAATTGCTGCACTTGGGCTGTGCCAGAATAGGGAAATTTTCAGGTCAAGGCACTGGCAGTGCCAGCAAACCCCACATTTCAGGAAGGATTGGATCTGGACCCTTCCCTTCCCTTCCCTTCCCTTCCCTTCCCTTCCCTTCCCTTCCCTTCCCTTCCCTTCCCTTCCCTTCCACAAGGTGCCAGAGGGGCTGGACAGCAGCCAGGCAGAAAGGGACCTGCAGGGACTGATGGACAGCAGGCTGGACATGAGCCAGCAGTGTGCCCAGGTGGCCAAGAAGGCCAATGGCTCCTGGCCTGGCTCAGGAATGGTGTGGCCAGCAGGAGCAGGGCAGGGATTGTTCCCCTGTGCTCAGCACTGCTTGGGCAGCACCTTGAGTGCTGTGTTCAGTTCTGGAGCCCCCAATTAAGAAGGACATAGAGGGGCTGGAGCGTGTCCAGAGAAGGACAACAAGGCTGAGGATGGGTCTGGAGCACAAGAGCTTTGAGGAGTTGCTGAGGGAGCTGAGGTTGTTTATCCTGCAGAAGAGGAGGCTCAAGGGAGACAGGGCAGTGTCAGGGCACAGGGTGGACTTGATGATCTCCAAGGTCTTTTCCACCCTTGCTGATTCTGGGATTCTCTGGAACCACCCTTGGAGCAGTTGCAGGAGGAGCCCTGGGCCTCCTCTTCAGAAGCTCCAGCAGCCCAGGCCCCTCAGCTTCTCCTGCCAGCCCCAAAGCCCATCCTGTCAGTCCTGCAGAGCCTCTGCAGCTCCTCCTCACTGCCCAGAACACGGAGTCCCAGAGCCAGACACAGCAGCCCAGATGTGCCCCCCTGGCCTGGGGTGCCTCTGGCAAGGGAGCAGCACCAGGCACTGCAGGAGCCTTCAGACAATTCCTGCAGCACTTGTAGGATGATCCTGCTGCCCAAGGGATGTTCCCATGGTGCCAAGTCAGGAACTGCAATGGGGAGTGGGGCCAGAGAGGAAAGGGCAAACAGGGATGGGCTGTTTGCAGGGGAGGGGACAGGGCTGGGCAATAGGAAGAAACTTGCGGCAGGAAGAGTGAAAAAAGCAAAGGTGAAGTCAAGGAAATGCTGAAGGCATTTTGGGGGTGGCTGCTAGGCAGCCCTGGCTCTGAGCAACAGCGTCTGCACTGGGACAGGGAACTCTAAGCGGATGGGAACAAACTTTCTGCCTGACTGCAGAAGCCAAGAAAAAACTGAGTGGTTTCCCCGGTGTCCCCCAGCCCTTGCTGGCCCATGGGGCTGATGGCATTTGTGCTCCCTCAGGTTCATGTCCCCACACCAACAGCATGGGGGTGCTCCCTCTGCTCTGTGCAATGCAAACAGGGGCTGCTGAGCCAGTGCTGCCGTGTCTGTGCCTGCAAGGATGGGGCACCTGTGTGAACTGGGGGAGAGGCCAGGGCTTCAGAGGGGGGATGTTGTTGGCAGCTCCATGAGGACGCTCTGGGACGCTGCCCTGGGCTGTGCAGCGCACTGGGGATGGATCAGCCCCTGCTCTGCTGCTCCTTCCCGTCTGCCCCAGGGCCCTTGCAGAGCCCCAGCCATGCTGTTTGCCCCCAGCCTGCCCACGGCCAGCCTGAGGCTGCTCACGGGGGTTTCTGTGCTGAGCATTGGCCTGGGTGTGTTCTTGAGAGAGCCTGGGCAAGGAGCCTGGAGCCCCCAGGCCCTGGGCTGAGGCGTCAGCGCTGCCCCAGCAGTGCCCATGGCCTGTCCCTGCTGCAGCCCCGGCAGTGCCACCCCCAGGGCTGTGCCCGGCCCCGAGAGCACTCAGGCCCTACAGCAACACCAGGGCCACCAGGGCAGCGGGGCAGGGCCACGGCAGCAGCACTGGCAACACCAAGTGCGGCTGCTGCTGCTGGGCACAGCTGCTGGGCCAGCACTGATCTGCCCCCAGCTCTGCACACAGACATTGCTGCTGCACCTCCAGAGAAGGCAACAAAAGGGCATCTCTGCAGAAAACTTGGCTGGGAGATCCTTTAGTTCCTTTAAAGCCACCAAGACTGCAGCCCCTCCTTGACACAGTCTGTGGCCACAGGAACTCTTGAGATACACAAAATGTGAAATGGAATGAACTGTGGCTTTTCTTTTGGAAAATATGGAAAAACTACAATCAAGGGAAAAAAAACCACCAGCAAGAAAACCAACAAGAGCTATCTAAGATGACTTTTATTACAAGTGATTTGCAAAAACTGTCATCTAATTTAGTCTTTCTGAATGCATCCAGCCATCAGTCTCCACACGGCAGCCTTGAGCTCCTGGTTCCTCAGGCTGTAGATGAGGGGGTTCAGGGCTGGAGTCACTACCGAGTACAGAACTGACAGGGTCAGATCCAGGGATGGAGAGGACATGGAGGGGGGCTTTAGATAGGAAAATATACCAGTGCTGATAAACAGGGAGACCACAACCAGGTGAGGGAGACAGGTGGAAAAGGCTTTGTGCCGTCCCTGCTCAGAGGGGATCCTCAGCACAGCCCTCAAGATCTGCACATAGGAGAAAACAACGAACACAAAACAACCAAAAGCTAAGGAGGCAGTGAAAACAGAAACTCCAAGTTCCCTGATGTAGGGTTTTGAGCAGGAGAGCTTGAGGATCTGGGGGATTTCACAGAAGAACTGGCCCAGGGCATTGCCATGGCACAGGGGCAGGGAAAATGTATTGGCCGTGTGCATGAGAGCAGTTAGAAAGGCACTGGCCCAGGCAGCTGCTGCCATGTGGGCACAAGCTCTGCTGCCCAGGAGGGTCCCGTAGTGCAGGGGTTTGCAGATGGACATGTAGCGGTCGTAGCACATGATGGTCAGGAGAGAAAACTCTGCTATGATAAAGAAGAGAAAGAAAAAGAGCTGAGCAGCACATCCTGTGTAGGAGATGTCCCTGGTGTCCCAGAGGGAATTGTGCATGGCTTTGGGGACAGTGGTGCAGATGAAGCCCAGGTCAGTGAGGGCCAGGTTGAGCAGGAAGAAGAACATGGGCGTGTGCAGGTGGTGGCCGCAGGCTACGGCGCTGATGATGAGGCCGTTGCCCAGGAGGGCAGCCAGGGAGATGCCCAGCAAGAGGCAGAAGTGCAGGAGCTGCAGCAGCCGCGTGTCTGCCAATGCCAGCAGGAGGAAGTGCCTGATGGAGCTGCTGTTGGACATTTGCTGATCCTTGGCATGTGGACCTGTTCATGGAGAAAAAGACAGTGTAGAGATAGAGGAGACACCCGTAAGCAAAATCAAAGCAATTTCCCATACGCTGTCCCCTGTAAGTGACACAGACCTCCTTTTGTGTTCAAGTGTTCTGCAGTTTTCTTTTTAAGCTCCCTCCATGTCTGTCTTGGTATTCTTGGATATCATAAGCCCTCAGCATTTTTGCTGCCCCCCGGGAGAATAGAGTGATTTCTCTGAGACAAAGTGATGAGTGGAGACTAAGGGGAGGTGTTCTTTCATTCTGATCTGTTCAGATTTTGTCAGGGGTTTAAACTTTAGCAGGTGGAGGGTGATCAACTTCCCATGTTTATTCCCAAAAATGCCTTAGGTACTGCTGAGAGCAGATGGATCCACCACAGCCCAGCTCCACATTTGTGGCCAAGGGCTCTCTTTGCTCATTTCACCAACCCAGCAGCATTTTCAGTGTAACAACACCGCTGCCTTTCCCCACCAATCTTATATCTCAGAGATACTCCAGGACAGGTTTGCGCCCTGGATTGAAGCTCCCAGCTTGGACTGAAATCTCAGGGACACTTCCAAGTGTCCTTATGATGGTATTGGATGAAGGGAGATGCAGCTCCTTCCCTGGCTGCACTGACAGCATTGCCCAGAGCCGGGCACTGGGGACAGCATCACCCTGAGCCAGCGGTGCCCCCTGCCAGAGCCCCCAGGGCCGGGCAGATGCTCCCAGCCCTGTGCTCTGCAGATGGAACTGGGCCCGGGGCTGCAGAGCTGCCCCACGGCTCTGCTGCAGTTCTGCCTGCACAGGAGGGGCTGCACACCTTGGAGCCCCGGCCCTGAGGGCAAAGGCTTGGCTGGGGCACAGGAGGGAGGGGGCTTGTTCAGAGGGAGGGGCTGCACTGGAGGGGATCCTGTGGGCATCTCTAAACTCTCCCTGCCACAGCATTGCTGGGTTTTGTTTTCTTTCATTCCCTGATCTTCTGTCTGCTTCCCGCAGATTTCCCTGCTGCAGGTGTTTCCCTGTGCCTGATCTCTCTGTGCCAGCACTCACAGACCCCAAAAAATCTCTGTGCACTCTCCTTGGTCCTACAGAACCCTGCCTGTTTGCAGGGCACTGGATGGGGCAGGTTCTGTTTGCAGCTTGGAGAAAGGACAGCTCAGACTGAGCCTGATGGGTCATGCAAAGGTGATGCTGGTGCTGTCCATGGGCAGAGGAGTGGCTGAAAGTACATTAGGATTTATACATAATACATAGAAAGTACAAAGTACAATCCTGTGAACCGATTGATCACTAAAAGTAACAGTTCAGATTTCTCAGGTACTTGTCAAAATTCATAATCATCCTTTAATATTTATACCCCCTCCCCGTCATCCTCCAATAGTAGGAAACTGAATACAGTCTTAGGAATTTTCCTCATTTTTATCAAAATCCTTGTCTTGGAAATATTCTGTGACTGATCAGAACCCCTCAGTACATCAGAGCTTCATGAGCATTTCACCTCCCCTGCACCAAAAATACCCAGAGTTGTACTCACAGAGTCTATAGGCATTGGAATGGTCCAGCAGCAGGAGATGGCTCCAGGAGCTACAGCTGCATTGTCCTGCAGCCAGAGGTTCCTGTGCCAAGGGCTGGCAGTGATTCTGCCCCAGGCACTTCTCAGCACCTTCCCAGCCCTGACTGATTGAAGCTCTCTGTGCCTCTGTGCTGTGCCTGGGCTGGCTGCAGGCAGTGTCCCAGCCCTGCTGGGCTGGCAGAAGAGCTGCTCATCAGGAGAAATGTGCTTTTGAAGCTCTTCTTGGTTACCAGGAGCTGCATCTGTACCAGGAGCCCAGCTCAGCTCAGCAGCACAGATACAGGACTAGGACTGTAATGAGCCTCTGGGGCTTTGTGCTCAAGCCCTGAACATCAGTCCCTGAGAAGGAGCTGAAGAAACCTCTCCAGAACTCCAAGTCAGAATCCAACTCCAAAGTGTCTTGGACTTGTAATGGGTCCCACTGAGGGACACGACTGAAAAAGTGTCCCCAGACCCCAGGCAGAGCAGAGAACTGGAGGCACTGATGACAGGTGGGGACAAAGAGAAGCCAAGTCTTGGTGCCCTGGGGCACAGCAGGGTCTGTGCCACCAAGGGCTGTGAGGAGACACCTTGTCCTGAGGCCCTGGGGCCTCCTGGCGCAGCCCCAGCCAGGCTGGGCACTGGCAGCCCCTTGTCCTGCCTTCAGCATCCCCCCCTAGCCCACATCCTAGTGGCCTCAAGGATCTGCTGGAAGGAGTCCCTGGGGAGCCTTGCTCAGCAATGGCCCTGGGGGCTCCTGAATGCTCCCAGGGACTGCAGGTTTTTCAAAGGACTTTGGATTTGGCTTTTGCCTTGAAGTCTCTGAGAGGTTTGTGCAATCATGGCCTCCAATTATCTGCTGGAATTAGTCTGTGGAGAGGCTTTGTCAGTAACACCACTCAGTGGGGCTCATTAATGCTTCAAGGTACTTCAGTTCTTTTAAGATACTTGGTGTTTCTGTTTTGATACAGACTCTGTGAGAGGTTTGTGCAATCATGACCCCAATTATCTACTTTAACAAGTCCCTTGGGAGCTTTGTACTGACACTCAGTGGGGCTCATTAATACTTTGAGATACTCAAGGTTTTTAAGGTACTTTGGATTTTCCTTTCCACGCTGAGTCTCTGAGAGGTTTTTGTGCCATTCTGGCCTTCAATTCTGTCCTCCAATGAGGACACGAGGAGCCTGTGTTGGGGATGGACCTCAGTGGGAGCCATGAATGCCTTGAGACACTTTGCGGTTTTCTTCTGACTTTGACTCCTGGAAAGGTTTGTGCAATCTCCTCTCAGGCCCTAAGGTTCAAGGGCTCAGCTCCAAATGCACAGTGAGGCGCATGAGGATCAAGCAAATCCTGACAAACCATGGCTCTGCCTTGATTTCCCTCTGCTCTCATGGAGCTCATCAGGAAGCTGTCTGTAGTGGTTTTTGTTCACTAATTTGAGATTTCTTGGAGAATACAGCAATGATTGTGATGGGTTCAGTGTTGGCTATATACCAGTACACTCACTAGATTATACGTACTTATTTCCTGCTGTGAGGTAGGATTAGGAGAAAGGCAAAGTAGCCTCAAAACTTTAAAAGGGTATAAAGAAAAGTTTATTACCAGTAACTAGAAGAAAGAGTAATATGAATGCAAAAAAAACTTTTGGAACACTTCTCCTCTCCCTGCAAGCTTTTCTTTCTTACTGACAATGAAAGAGACAAAACCTAAAATTTTCAGTCACTTTGCCACCTCTAGAATAGTTTTTCTTCAATTCACGTAGGGAAAGGAGTCTCTCTTCCATGCTATGGAAGCTTTACAAGAAAACATATTTCTCGTGGCTCTCAATTCCCATGAACATCAGCCTCCCAGAAAATCTGCAATCGTGAAGTCCCTCCCATTTTTTCACATCTTTTGCCACATCTGTGTTTATGGGCATGTTAGTTTATGGGGTATTAGTTTAAAGATGAGCTGCTTAGGAACAAAGGTTCTCTTCATCTATTTCTGAAATCATCTTCATATCTACAAACAGAGGTCTTCTTCTCTTCATGAGGCACAGGGTCTCATCACTAGTCTCTCTTTCTCTGTTCAAATTTCTCATGGGATCATAGCTACTTCAAGGTTTGCTTACTTTAGCATGGAGGTTTTTGCTGAACAAGTCATCTTCCCATGCTTTTCAATGCCTTATAGGGAAAAAGAGAGTCTGATGTATCAATTACATCCTTCTCCATTGCTTTACAAGAGGATTTCAGCTCCAAGATCAAGACATCTCCTCATCCCTCCTATCTGGGACTCAGCTTCCACTTCACTGACCTCCATGTCTTTGTGCTGCTCATGTATGTATCTGCACTTTGTCCTTTTCTCTCCCTCGAGGGAGGATGGAAGCACTGAAAGAGTTCATATCTCACCCGGGGCCTGCAGATGGCTCTGTGACCCCAGCCGGGCTCGGTGCTTGTGGCCGGAGCTGTTTTATGATGGAGGTTTCTGCAGCAGCTGCGCTGGGGCTGTGTCAGGATGGGCCGCGCTGGGGCAGGGCCAGGATCTCAGCAGCCAGGCCAGACCACAGCAGCAGCATGGCCGGGGCCGATGGCTTCTCCTCCCCCTGCCTGGGGCTTGTGGCTGAACCCCAACGGTGGCAGAATCTTGGCCGAGCCGGCCCGGCCCGGGGCTGCTCCTGGGGCCCAGTGGATCATGGCTCAGCCTGGGCTGGCGGCGGGGCAGGGCTCAGCAGAGCCCAGATGGTCACAACTGCAGCCATGGCCCGGCCGGGCCTCGGCCCCGCGGCCTCCCCTGCCCTGCCCAGCAGCCGATGGGGCCTGGCGGGGTCCCTGGGAATGGGCCCGGCCCCACGGACGGAGCCGCCCGGCCCGGCCTGGCTGAGATGGGAGCCGGGTCGGCCTTGTTACCTCTTTGCCAGCCAGAAGGGAAAGAGACCCTCTGTCCTGGTTTGAAAAGCAAGTGAGTTTTTTGGGATGCTGTAGTTAAACCAATAGGTGCCCAGATTTGAATATTGGCACGTGGTGTAGCCACTGAGGACATGGGTACGCCTCTGAGAACACAGGGGGTTAAAAGCAGAGAACTGCCAAGAAAACTTTCTTTTGGTTCTGGTGGGTGAAAGAAACCTATGTTGTTAGCTTTTTCTGCTATTTGAAATATTCCTGATTGTTGGATCCAAATTATTCCTAATTGCTGTAAGTTTCTTGTTCACTGCATGTATTATTTTGCTATGATGTTTCATCATACTTATAAAAAAAGACATGCATCTCATTCTTAAAAAACAAAAAAGAAGAGGAATGAACGCCTTATGAACATTCAAGTAATGCAATATGTACATGAGAAATTTGGACAACTAATCATTTTGAATAATGCAATATTTACATGAGAAATTTGGAAAAAAGATCATCACATCTAAATCCCAATAGGCTCTATCACAGTGAAGCCTAATTAATTCATTAACTTCAGGAGAAGATGTGCCTGTGTTTTATCATCAGCAGTTCAAAGCAGTCACCTGTTCATTCCATCAGATACTGATCAGTTCTGAAAAAATGAGGCCCAGTGAAAGGAGAAATAACCCCATCACCTTGCAGCCTTTGTGGCCAGAGCAGGAGCAGAAGGAGCACTGCCAAGACATGGCTGTGGCTGGAAACTGACAGAGGCAATTTGCCAACAAAAGCCTCATGGCATCCTCATGGTACAGTGCTCCTACGAACCTTCTGCAGTTATTCCCTGTTCCAGTGCCCAGGAGGACATTCAGTGATGTCAAAGATCAGCATTTCCAGCTCACAGACTTTCTCATCCTTCTCAACTAATTGGAAACAATGGTCATTTCTTTTCATTTCCCTAAGAGACATTGGACATTTTTCTTTTGTTTTCTCATGCTGCAAAACCCTGTGTCAATGACTTGATAGAATTTGGTAAGTTTTGTTGATTGTAATTGGTCATTTATCTATCTTATCCCATATTTAATAGATAACCAGGGACAACTGTGATGAGATAATACCCTCACAAGAGTGAGCTGTTTCAACATCAGAACATAGGAGCCTTTTTTAAATGAACGAAAAGGGGGAGATGTCATAGACCAGTAGAATAATGATAAAAGAAAGGCCTTTTGAAATCAGGCCTTCTTCTGCCATATTAATAGCTGGCCTGTCATCTCTTCTGAGTGCAGCTAAGCAGTTACAAGTTCCCATGTGAAGCTATTTGGAGAATGAGACTTTGTGAACAATCTATTCTGAGGGTGAAAAACTGCAAAAATGCACCTGCAACAACAAGGGATTAGTCCCATGAGACTCGGTGAAGAGAACAGGTAAACAATACAATAGAGAGATTTGATGCACAAGTAAAATCTAATTTATTAACCAATAACAGAAGAACTGCTAAGAAATCTATGAACTAACTAATGTTGCACACGAGGTCTGTCAAACTGTGTAAAACGAATTTTGTGAATAAAGAGTAAAGAGTCCTCCAGCTCAGCTGGGTCTTCTGGGATTGCAGCTCCCCCCTTCTTTAGGGCTTTGCTTTCGCACTTCTCAGGGCTTTGGTTTCGCTCTTCTCTGGAGCTTTGGGTTCCTTCTTCTTTAGGGCTTTGGTTTCCTTCTTTTCTGGCGCTCTGGTTTCCTTCTCTGGGATTTTGGTTTCCTTCCTCTCTGGGAATTTGGTTTCCTTCTTTTCTGGGGTTTTGCTTTCCTTCTTCTCTCGGATTCTGCTTTCCTTCCTCTGTGATGCTTTCGCATGGGCTTCTTTCTTCTCCCAGGTCTTGGTTTTCCCCTTCGCTGGTTTTGGAGCTTGCTTCCCAACAGAGACACTCTTCTTTTCCTTCTTCTGCCTCTCTTCCTCCTTCCCCCTGTCTGCCTCCTCTAAGGCTTTTGCCTCCTCCTCGACCTTTTGAGCTGGCTCCTTCAGCTCCCTTCTGCAGACAAAACAGAAAACATGGCTGCGAGTCCCACCAGAAACTTGGGCTCCCTAGTCCTGGCTGGCCCTGCACTTCATTCCTTGACCCTGAGGCCATTTCCATGAATTCTCCTCAACCCACAGAGGTTGGGAACATCCCAAGTGAGGGCATGGGTGGAAGGGGACCTCCAGGACCAGCCAAACCTGAGCTTTGCCATCATAAGGTGTTGGCTGTGCAAGCTCCCTCTGAAGGCACAGCCAGACCCCTCCAGCCCCTGCCAAAGGCTGATCCAACAGCACTCTGCGCTGGTGCCTGGAAATGCCCTTTGTCTCTTGGCTTCCCAGTTTAAAGCAGAGCACAGATTGCTGACATCTGCTTAGCTCTCCTACAGTTCTTACTCAGCTCATTCACCTCCCTTCTCCCTGGGCATAGCTGAAGCATGATTTTAAAGAGTTCAGATTTCAGCTGAGGGTTAGAAGCAATTCCCATTGATGAGGATGTAGGTTAGATAGGCAGACCATAGGTTAATGATTATGAGATGCTTAAGCTGGAGCTGATTGTGCTATTGTATACCATTAGGAGCTTCTTTCTAGAGGGAAGTGGAGGAAGTGAACTGTTATAAGAACATCTTGAAACCAGTAGAACAATGGTTAGCACCTGGGCTTGATGTCAATCAATCACTAAGTTGGGGACCTTGGATAGTGCCAGAGGGTCACAGAGATCTGATGAAGATATTCCTGACTTCATCCCTTAAGACCACTGACCTAATTCGAGACCATTGCCCCAATTCAAGGGAAGAATTGCACAGGAGTGAAGGACCAATGACCTCATTTGAATACAGAGCAGGGATGGGAGGTGCTGGGGTTGTGCAGATGTATTGTACGTAAGATCTTGGGAAATAAGGAGAGGGCACAGAACCTTGGACAGCGTGGTCATGCCTTTTAGGGACGGCTCCGGTGCCGCCCGCCGGTGTTATTAAACATCCCACAATCTAACTTTAATTAGTTAGAGTCTCTGTCCGTGATCTTCGGTTTTAACGACTCCTAGCCTGCTCCTTCATGAGAACAATCCTATCAGTCAGAAAGCAAAGGCTGCAGGAACCCCTCTCCTGCAAGACAGGCTCTTGTCAGGCAGATTTCCTGCTGGAACCCGGCTGGGACCAAGCAAACCAGTGCTGGCTGCCATGGAAACCATTGGAAGCAGCCTCATCCATCTCCTCCCCATGAAACCAACTTCAGCCTGGCCTGAAGAAGTCCTGCTGCACAGGCTTGCTTTAAGCACCTCCACTCCCAGCTCCACACTTGTGCCTGTGTGTCCTGAGCTGGGCTGCCTTGCTGGAGCTGAGCTTCTCCTGTGCTTGCCTACGGCTGCAGCTGCAGGGGAGCCTAAAGGACAGGAGCTTTTCTGGCTGCTGCGCCACCATAAGGAGAACCCTGGCAAATCAGCAGTGCAAGGACTTCATCTGTGGCAGGAGCAGGACCTAAAGCAAGGTTTGCTCTGTGCCCCACGCCTGCCCATACCACAGTCCCACTGTTCTGGTGAAGAAGGCAGATGATGAAGAAGATGCCACTCAACACCATGGACTTCAAGACACCTCTAGAGGTGGTGCCAAGGCAAGCCCAGAGCCCAGCTCTCTGCAGACAGCAGCTAAGCCAGCAGGGCTCAGAACTCAAATACAGAAGAAGATGTTCTGTCTCAACAGAAGAAGGTCCTTCCTCTCTTGGCAGCCAGGGAGCTCAGAGTAGCCATCCCTGTGTTGCTGCTGGCCTTTGCTCTTCAGCTCCTCTGAGCTCAGAGGCCTTGGAGCAGGGAAGCCCTGCAGGGACAATAACCCATGGCAGAGCAGGAACCCACGGAAGGCTGACTCACCTGTCCCTGAGAGGGGCCTGTGAGCCACAGTTGATCTCCTGGGGGCTCAGGGAGGAGCTGACACGTGAGGCCGCCCTGGGCACCAGCACCTCGGAGGTGGAGCCTCCCTCCATGTGGCACAGCTCCGGGACATTGCAGGTGGTGTTGAGGTTGCCAGAGAAGGTGGAGGAGACCTGCTGGCTCTCTCCTGGCTGCAGCACACCTGGCAGTGGCAGGATACTGAAAGCCTGGACGGAAGACAGGAGAGATTGAGGTGTTGAGCATGGAAATGGAGGCAGAAGAGCATCTTGGAGCAAACTGCTGCTGTAGCCAGAGGGGCTTATTCCCCAAACACTGCCAGAATCACCCTCACCTCATCCTGCATCCATGCCACTGACCAGTGCAGGGACCATGGGGAAAATCTTCTCCCATACTCACGGGTCAATGCATTAATTAGTACATGACATGAAAGTGAACTGGGATGGCTCCTGGCAGTAGAAATTCTCTCTGATGCCCAACTTGCCTTTAAAAAGTTTCAAAACTTCCTGCTTTTAGAAAAGGAGGAGACTCAGAGTGAGACCTCTTGGAGCTGAGGGAAGGAGTCCAACCCAGCTCATCTGACTCCTGAGGCTCTTCCCCTCTCTCTCTGATTTAAATGCTTCTTTCTAAAGGTGCTACAGCAAAAGCTCCTGCAAAAATTTCCTATGGAGCACCTGAGGAGTTCCAGGGGGAGCAGTGCCCTCCACAGGTGCCGCACAGCGTCCTTGGACATCCCTGCACGGCCTCTCCAACAAGCAGCTGCTCCGGCAGCACTTTGTGATGGGCCTGCAGGGATGGGAGGCCCCTCTGTGGCCAATGCTGAGGGCCCCCAGTGGCACTGGCAGCTCCAGCCCTGCTTGCCACACTGACAATGGGCACGGGAGACAGATTCCCTCTTGCCTTCTCCGCTCCCAGGGGAGTGTGCGCCACGTCCAGGGAGCACCTGAATCCCTCCAAGCCTCGAGGGAGGTGAGGGTGCTCAGCAGTTGGTGCTGGCACCCAAAAAACAAGCCACTTTCTATGCTGGGAGGAAGAGACAGCCCCTCTGCAAAGTCTCCCTTTGTCAGACAGCTCCAGGGCCAGCAGTGCAATAGCAGCTCTGGGTGAAAGCAGAGCCCTGCAAACAGGGAGTCTGGCTGCCTTGGGAAGAGGCTCCATGGAGATCAGGATCACCCCAGCTTGCTCTGGGAGGGAAGCTGGAGGTGTTACCATTATAATGCAGAGAAAAGCCTCATCTTCCATTGGGAAGGAAACAAGGCAAAAAATCCCACACTCAGCACAGGCCTGTAGGATCTGAGTCAGCTTCTCCAAGGAAAACTGTCCTATTTCTACCTCTCCCTCAGCCCATGTCCAGCCACTGGCCCTGCTGCCCAGCCCACTGTCAGGGCACAGCACAGCAGGGCAGCAAAAAGGGAGCACAGCATGAGCAGGACTTGGTGCTGGCAGGCTGGGGAGGCAAAGCAAGCAGTAGGTGCACAAGAAAATCTACCTCTGCTCCTGAAGATTGGCTAAAATCCTGCACTTCTTTCAGGGCTCTGGCTGCCTCCTCCTGTCCAGTCCTGAAGTGCCTCCATCGAGTTGCTGCACAATTCAGACTGGTTCTTCTCTCCTTCGGTGGCTGGGGTTTGAATTTAGGTGGGTGGAGCTCATCTCTGGAAAATAAATAACTATGAACAGGGACCTGCAGTGGGAGGGAGGGAGGGACACCTGCACGAGCAGCTCCTGGCCAGGATGCAGCCCCTGGCTGAGTGCTCGCACGTTGAA
This sequence comes from Melozone crissalis, assembly GCF_028551555.1. Classification (NCBI taxonomy): domain Eukaryota; kingdom Metazoa; phylum Chordata; class Aves; order Passeriformes; family Passerellidae; genus Melozone; species Melozone crissalis. Next base: position 4,459,020 of record NW_026535824.1, read on the forward strand.
CTGAGAAATGGTTTGATCCAGCCCTTCCCAATCCAGGCTGGGGCAGGTCTGTTCTAAAGGCAGCCCAGGGATGACACTGAGGTGCTGCAGCAGCTGTACCTGCTTGCATTGAGCAACTAGAGAGGACAGGCATGAACACCTGGTGGGGATGCAAAAAGCAAAGTGGGAGAGGAAAAGACAGAGAAGGCAGCAAAAAGGTGAGATTTGAGACACCGAGGGGCAGACCCAGCCAGTGCCCAGCCAGCACAGCCTCCCCAGTGCCCAAGGCCAGAAACTCTGCAGCTCCACCTGGGATTTATCAGGAATGTTCCCCTGACACTGCTGGTGGGTTGGTTGACATTTTCCAACACTCCCAGGTGACTCAGGTCGCATTCCCCATCCATCCATCCTTCCATCCATACATACACAGGCTGTGGTGCTGGGATCCTGCCAAGCTCTGCCAGCCTTGGGCTTGGGGAGATTTCTGCCAGCCGTCCTGAGCTCCGTAATTGTGCTCTCTGTTCCAGGAAGCAAGCAAGAAAGATTTTAAAAAACCCAAAACAAACCACAACAGAGAAACCTAAAAAACCTTCAACAGCTCAACCCTGCTCAAGTTATTTCTTTAGGGACAGCTACCACTCCCCAGCTGAAATGCTGGGCTTTTGGGGAAAAAGAAAATTACATGTTCACCTCCAAATCAAAAAGGATTAAGGTAAGAGAACCTTTCAAACTAAAAATTATTGGCCCAAAGCTTTAATCTTTGCAAAAAATCTCTAGGTAAGACCAGCCTGACAGTTAAACAACTGGTTCTTCTGGTGGGGAGAAACCCTCCTCTTTAAGAGAAGCAGCCTGATAGTTAAAAGCAACTGTTTGGTCAAACTTCAGGCTCCCTGGCACAGCCTGCATTGCCTTTCCTTCCTGTTCACTGATTTACAGGCAGTGCCACAATGGCCCAGGTTCAGAGGTTTGGTGCCATCCAAGGAATTTGGCATTGCCATTTCCATATGTTTTAATCGAAGTTTCAATCCTTGCAAACACTCTTCAAATGCCAGCTTTCCTTTCTTTTACAGAAAGCTCAAGGTTCCTAGAAGACTTCTGACATCCTCTTTTGTGCTCAGAGAGATGACATTTTCAAACAGATGTTTCCAAAGTTAACAGCATTTGAAAGAATAATGAACTCAAATCCCCCTGGATTCCAGCTTCGCCCAACTCCATTCTGTGTCAGACACTGAGATTCCCACCTCTAAGGCAGGAGCTGTTTGTGCCCCCATCCCTCCTGTCCTTCTCCCCAGCAGCTGTGCCTGTTTTCCCCTGCACAATCCCTGTCCCTGTGCACCCTGCCAGGAGCAGCTGCACACAGGCTCACATCTCCCCTTGCCCTCACCAGGGGGTTTCTCTCATCCCCGAACACGCCGATGAGAACGTTGGTGCGATGAGTGCCCAGGGCCTGCACTGCCACCACAACTGGGATCTCTGCTGTTCTCTGGGGCTGCACAATCCCACAGGGCTTGGGGCTGGAGTAGAGCACAGCAGAGTCCTCCTTGCGTTTCTGGAAGGGACACAATGAAACGCAGATTCAGAGGGAACTCTCAAGAAACTTTAGGCTCCTTGACATCCACCACAACAGCAACTTACACACACCTTTAAAACTCCCCAGGACAAAGGTCAAAGGCACAAACAAGATGCAAGAATTGTAGGTTTAGCACTCCCAGGGCATCCTGCAAGGAGGCTGCCAGCACAGGCACTGGTGTCTGTGGGTGCAGCAGCTTTTCACAACCCTCTAAGATCTCCCACAGGAAAACGCCCTGAGGACTGGAACATCAACTGTTTCCTCAGGAGCTTAAACTGCCTCCTAAAGTTTACAGTAGGGTAGGATCCTGTTCTCAGCAGATCTTTAGGACTGATTAGAAACCAGCAAGGTCTTATCCAAACCCTTTTTCCCCCTAATAATCTCCTCAGGAATATTTGACAGGAGGAGGTGGATGTGATGCCAAACCTGGGGAATAAGCCCGTAGCAGCCAGGAAGGTGGCTGGGATTCCTAATGAAGATCTTCCTCTCATAGGGCACCTTCAGGTGGCACTCATCACACAGCAGCACTTGGGGGGACACTTGGAGCTCAGGAACGAGACATCTGGGCAAAGAGATGACCCCAGGACAATCAGAGATACTGAGAGAATGGAGAATGCCTACCCCCAAAGATTGTGAAATGGAGCAGAACACATTGGTCACTGTCAAATGCACATTGAAGAGCCCTACAGGGATAAATTGCCTTCTACCTCTTCCCACTCCAACATGTCTTGCCAAGGAGGGGCAAACCCTGAGAGGCAGCACCTAGAGGCTGCCAAGTGCCCCAGGCAGAGCACTTTGCCCCACAGCTGCCTCAGCCCCTCCTTTACACAAGAAGGCTTGCAAGGACTCCTGGAAGAGTCCCAGTGACCCACGAGCTCTGGGGGAGCCTTCCCAACAAGGATCAGTGCTCCCTAAGGCTCAAGGAACACACAGCTCCAGGGTCTCAGTACAAATGACTCCCTTCTCTGCCATGGTGCTGTTGCCCTGCCTGAGAACTCAGCTCTTTGCCCCAGCCCTGGAGGGCACGAGACAGCAGCTGCCCCACAGAGGGGCTGATCAGCCCCTGCCAGGCCCTGCAGCTCCCTGGCTCCTTCACTGCACAGCTCCAGGCACTGCCTGGCCCCAGCTCCACCTGCTGTACACAATGGCAGCCCAGGCACTGCCTGGATGGCTCTGCCTGGCACAGGGAACAGCGCCAGGGAGCTGCATCCCTCTGGGCATCACACTCACACCCACAGCAGCACAGCAGCATGGAATTCTGCTGCAGCAACGACGACTTTTGCTCTCAACTCTGACAACATTAAAGCTCAAAACGGGAAGCAGAGGGAAGGACAAAAACTGGAGCTGACCTGCCACATCAAGGGCTGCTTTCCCCTTGTCAGACCTTGCCCTCCCCACTCTTGCTGGGAGCCACTTCCCCCCTGCCATGTGCCCTCATGGACAGAGCCAGAGCCTGACTCTCAGCAGCTGCTTGCTGTGGCCCAAACCAGTGCACGGTGCTCACAACCAGCACAACCCCACCTCTTGCAGCCTGAAGGAGAGGAGGCCCTCAGGAAATTTGTTCCACCTCAAGCACCAAAAACAAGGCTGATCAATGATATCATTCCTGGTGCCTTTAGAAGAGGGCCCAGGACCATGCTGAGCTGTGAGCAAACGTGCTTTTCACCATGGGCTGTGGCCCAAGCACTGCTGTTCTCGTGTCCAGCTGGCACAACATGAGGGCATTCAGCAGCACTTCTCCTTGGCAGCTGCAGCCAGCACAGCCTGGGCAAGGCAGTGCCTGCGGGAGGCCAGGCAAGGGCTGGTACCTGGCTGTGATGATCAGGGCTGCCACTCCCTTGCCAATACCCTCCAGGTCCACCAGCAATCTCCGGTAGAACTCCATCACCGTGTTGGAGCACAGGGTCACCTGGTGGAAGAGAAGAACAGTCAATTCTTCCTTCCAAAAGCTCATTACCCACGGGTGATATCCTCCAGTTCCTGAGGGAGGATTTGGCCTTCATTCTTCTGCTGCTCCATGTGTAGAGCACAGTCTCAGAGTAACAAAAGCCTTCTGGCAATACCAGATTTGTTAAACACACCTTGCTATCAGGGAGCAGGTCAGCTACATTAAAACATTAGATTACAGCTCCATGCACCACTGCATTCAAATTATGGGGCCAATTGCTCATCTGACTACAAAGACATCCATGCAGAGGAAATCTGACTTGACCACAATGAGTTCAGCTTTGCAGCAGGAGGCTGAGGGCAAAGTGTGGCCCAGCAGGTGCTGGGCAGTTCATGGCTGCCCTGGGACCCCGAGCCCAGGCTGGCTCTAAGAACTCCAGCCCCAAGCCAGGAGTGGGGAACTGTGCTGGGGTGGGCATTGACCAGAGGCAGAATCCTCAGAACTGCCCCAGGCTGGGCATTGACCACAGGCAGAACCCTCAGAACTGCCCCAGGCTGGGCATTGACCACAGGCAGAACCCTCAGAACTGCCCCAGGCTGGGCATTGACCACAGGCAGAACCCTCAGAGCCTCTTGCTCTATGCCAGAAGAGACAAGCCACCAACGGGACCAGGCAGAGGAGAAAGGAGGAGGATCTCTGTCTTGAAGTTCCACAAGGAAGGGTTTATTCCAAGCAAAAGGATCAAAGCCAAAAGAACCCTGGACACTCCTGTGCAAGGGCTTTTGTACAGATACAAATCATGGGGTGAATACAGACAGCAAGCCAAAAGGGAATCTTCAGGGGAGCACTGAGGGGATTACATCAAGTGTCTGGGGCCACTTTGGGTAGGAGGGTGGGGAGGATGGCTCACATGGGCCAATGGGGCCTCCAGGAATAGGGGAATTCCAAAGGGGTGTTGCAGACAGGGATTGGCTCCAGGTTAAATTGGCAAAGAAGGTTGGGGAACAAAAGGGGCTGGGTTTGACAGGCAGGGAAAGAGCTGGAACAAGGGGCATGAGGGACAGCTTTGAGGGAAGGTAAATTCCAGGGGTAAACCCACTCGGGGAGAACACGGGGTACCACAGAAAAACCACTTAACAAGGAATCAATACAATAAATTTGAACTGCTACACATGGCTGCAGATTTTTTTGTCTCCACTGGAGCTTCCTGCAGTGAACACAAATCTTTCTGCTCCCCAGGAGGGGGGAAATGACACCATGAAGAAAAGCTCACTGCTTGATACAATGACATCTCTCTAACAGCCACCTTCTGCCCTCATCCTTGCTCTGCCCCGTTGCAATCAAATCAATCGTTCTCAAAAACACAAGAATTGCTTCAGGCCTTGGCCATAAGGTCTGTGAACTCAGGCATATGATTTTGGAAAGCAAACAGTGCTCTTTGAGGAACATCCCGAGTAAGCCAGCTAGCAGAGGCCCCCAGCAGTGCAGATCTCTCAGTGCCAGGATGCTCCAAGCTGGCACCAGAGCTAAAGCCCTCCCACCCTGCAGTGCAGCTCCAGCCCTGGTGCTGCGGTGTCAGTGGCTGGGCTCTTGCCGTACCTCGATGTCCTGGTGTCCCTGGGGGAGGATGGTGCCTTGGCTGGGATTCAGGGTGAACTCCTCGGGCTCCACATGGAAATGGATTCCATTCCTCCAGGCCGGGTCGGTATCCCTGCGGATCTGATCCACGCTGTCCACAGCCGGCTGCGTGCCATCGTCCGACATGCGGAGCTGGAACGTCAGGGGCACCGCGGAGCTGTTGGTGAGGCGGCAGCGCTGCGTGTAGGGAAAGCCTGGGCAAGGACACAAATATCCATTCAGGCACCCAGCAGGGCATGATCCTGGGGGCAAGATCCTGGCAGGATCAAAGTGGGATTGGAGTTGAGCTCTTTATGGTCTGAACTACAGCTCACCCAGAAGCTGCGTGAGGAATTAATCGTCACTTAGTTCCCTTTGACACAGATTCCAGACTGCAGCCTTGAAAATGCCCACTCCTAGCCCTGCTGAACACTGCAAGCTTCTCTCTTTGGGATGGGGACCAGCTCCCTCACCTGCCCCAAACCAGCACCAGGTTTCTCCCAGTGATGAGTGCGCACCCAGACCCAGCATTTACTTTGAGAATTCAAGCTGTCCAATTCCCTGCTCAGCCTGCCAACACTCCCACCTTTTTCAAGACATATAAAGAGTGAGTTGTCAGTGAGAAGAAGCTACAGCAAAAGAAAATGAGGATGGAATCAGGAACTAGAACGTGATGCAAACACCCTAATGCAGCTTCTCTCTGCTGGACCCTTAAGGCATCTCTTGCTTTGGGCCAAACAGACTGAGCACGTGACAGCTCAGAGCCCACTCAACTGGGGGCACAGACAAGCCTTGCTTTGAGATTAGCAATTAGGAACCAGGTCCCACCTCAGCCCACAAACAGGGACATCACAGCCATGCTGCTCACTGAGAGTGCTGCCTGCAAGGCTTCACCCCACCTTGGCTCTGAGATTTGCTTTCCATCCTGCAAAGCCAGAGATACAGCCACTCATGGTGGGGATGTCCTGCAGAGCGCGCAGAGCAGCCACAGCCTGCTCTGCACTGCACATCTGGCTGGGCACGCCAGCTCTGTGGGGGGGATACTTCTCCCCAGGCCTGCTCACCAAGAGTCACTGGGACACAGATGGGGAGAAAAAACAACTGCAGCTGCAGCCCAGAGCTTCTCTGTGCCCATCCAAGTGACCACTGCCAGCTCCAGCAGGGACTCCAGCTGGGAGGCAAGACAGGCACAAAAAGGACAAACCCAGATGTCAAAACCTCCAATGAGACTGAGGCCAGCACATGCAGACAACAGTCAACAGTTACAAAGAAGCAAAGATACAACAGCTGCCTTCAGCCAAAGAGCCCTTAGGAATGAAATTGGATTCAGCAGGATCTGAATCTCCTGCTTCAGACCCATATTTCCATCTCTTGCCTTTCGTGTTTCATTCCTTCCAAAGGCAACTTGACAAGCGCCTCCGTGGTGATGCAGGCTGGGGAAGAAGCAGCTCAAAAAAGACAATGAGTTTCCTTCAGAAGTTCATGAACTTCATTGTTCTGGGTTTAGGCTTGGCCGTGAATGTTGCCCTTGGTCTGGGAAGGGGGATAGCGGTTCTGGGGGGGTTTGGCCCTGGGCTGGGCTTTTCCCTTGGGGTTTTTTGGCAGTTGTGGCGTGATGCCGTGGGCGGCTGTGCAGTGGGAGCTGAGGCTGGGCAGGGAGCGGAGCTTCCCTTCCTCCCGCTCCGGGGTCGCAGCTCGGCCGCTGCTGCTGCGGGAGGTTTGTGCTTGGCCCGGGGCTGCCCTGGCTGCAGCTCAGCGCTGGCACCGACCCTGCCTGCCTGCCCCGCTGCTGTTGCTGCTGCTGGGCACTGCCCAGATCCCCCTGCCCTCTGGGGCTGTGCAAATGGAGCATTTCCGCCTTCCCTTCCCTTCCCTTCCCGCACCGGCTGGGGGGGGATCACTGCCCTGCCAGAGCCCACAGCCCCTCCTGCTGTGACCACAACTCCACCAAAGGGGAAAAACAGGACTTGGCATCTGGGAAATGTCTGTTCTTGTCTTGTCTGTGCTCTCCTGAGATAGTCTAGCAAAGAACTGTTATTCCTTTTCCCACAGTTTTGCCTGGGAGCCCTGTCATTTCAAAGGGATAATCATTTGGAGGGTGGGGCTCATCTTTCCATTGCAGCAAGATTCCCACCTTCCTTGGCAGACATCTGTCTTTTAAAGCAGCACAGAGACACCAGAAAATACTGCCTTTCTATTCCTTGCTTCCATTGGATCTCACAATGGCAAAATGCCCCCTGAGGCAGCAGCAGCAGCAGCAGCCCTGCAGTTCACAGCCTGAAGAGGCTGCTGGGGCAGGGCAGGAGTGAGGGATGCTTTTCTGTTGGAAGGCACACATCCCTGAGGCTGTGTCCCAGCCCAGGGAACACTCACCAAAGGAGATGTCCCCGAAGTCGAGCTCAGCCAGGTCGAAGTGTAAACTCGGTGCAGTGACGCTGCCCCTGGAGGCCGAGGACAGAGCAGGCAATGGCTCAGTTAAAGGCACAAGACTCTGTGCTTTGATGCTCAGGGACAGCTCATGGGAAATGTGCTTCTGCCCAGCAGCTGCTGGGCTTTGTGCCCTTCTACAGTCCCAGTGAGAAAACAAAAGTTCCTGGCCCTGGTGCTTTGTTGCTGGTCAATCTGTCACTTCAAATGTGTTCTGGGGACTTTGCTGATGAATGCATCACACACAAAAACAAAGAGAACATGTGCCAAGCTGAACTTTGTTCATGTCAGTAGTAACAGCTGATGAACTCACTTCAGGTTCTGCTCATTAAGGACCTCTTGCTGTAATTATGGGCTGACCTGTTCCCATTGCCACTGGTGAGAACATCACTGCTGGCTGATGGAGAAGCCTTGGGCCAGCAATGTTCATGTGCTGGACGTGAGACTTTGGAGGGAGGGGAGGAAAGACAAGGCCCCAGCAGCCCCAGAGCCAGATCAGTGCTCGTGCTCCTGCATCTGCCCCGGGGCTGATGCCAGCACGGCTGCAGCTCTGCTGGGGCTGGGGGGATCAGGGCCTGCTGGGGGCAAGGCACAGCATTCTGTTCTTAGTCTTTGGCCAGAAATTTCACCACAATAGAGAAGCTGCCAGTTAGGGGAATCCCTGGCCACGCTTCAGCACTACCTTCCATTCCATTCCCTTCCCACTCCTGCCCCATGTTACATGCTCCTGCCTTCAGGTGGCAGGATGGGAATAACATTTCCAATAACGACTTCAGGGCTTGCCTGAGAAAGAAGGTGTCTTCTTCTTTTCAAATTATCAGGATAAGAGGATCCAGCCAAGTCCAAGACTCAGCCGTCAGCACTGAAAAACTGAGTGCAAATCAGCCCCCGCATCTCTTCAATCCCTGGGCGGTACCCACCAGACTCCTCTGTTCCTGCTGTAGCAGTCATCTCTCACACACACCTGGCTCCCCAAGACCCAAAGACACAAGCTCTACAAGTCTACAGCTAAACGTAACTCCTCTGAATTTCAGCCAACACCACTAAACTGTTCCCTGAGCCCACAGCTAGAAGAGCTGTGAAGGAGACATCCCTGACACTGTAAGAACCAAAGGAAAATCACTGCCAAGAGATAGGCCTGGAAAGCTAAATTTTGGGCTTTTCTCTGTTAATTGTGAGCTGCTCCTTAAGACACTTCTCATCCTGTTAGATCCATCCTTTCAATGAATCACTACTGCACCTGACAGGTAGAAAAGATAAGGTATGGAGGGGTTTTAAAAGGTTGTTTTCTTCTGCTTTTATAACTAGGTCCATTGACATGTTTGTTTTCTTGTATGGCATCTAAAGACAGGTCCATGTCTCCCAATGGCACCTTGCAACCCCCAGACACTGCTCTTGCTTTGAGCAGTGTGTTTGCTCAGATGATTTCCAGAGGTCCCCTCCAGGACCACTGCAAAGCCACGTGCCTGTGGCCTCCCAGAGAATGGCTCTGTTTGGCTGACAGTGCTGAGGAAGCATTTCCGAAGCTGCTTGTGCTCAGCAGGGTGCAAGCCAGCTCCCAACATGTTCCAGCAGCCTCCAGGGAATCTGGGACACAGAAAGCTCCAAGGCCACTGAAAGCAAGAGCAGATGCCTTCCATCCTGCTCACTTCCAGCCAGGCTGCAGGGCAGCAGATTCGACGCTTGGCTCATTCTGTAGCTCTTTCCCAACTCCGCTCTCACCCAAAGGTGTTTGCACAGCGACAGATGAGCTGCCTCACCTCTGGGTGCTCAGCTGGTACCGAGCTGCCCGGGCACCGACATTGCGCACCAGCCGAGTCTGCTGGGCGCTGACCTTGACTGGACACTTGGAGAAGTCCAGCTGGGCAGGGAAGTCCAGCACAGCTCGGGCACCAATGGCCCGAATTGGCACAATGATCCTTTCCCTTGCAGTGAGGCACACCAGCTCGTGGCAATAATCCTGCAGGAAAAGAAACTGGCTCAGCACAGGACATTTAGTGCCATCCCCATGGCAGAAGAAAAACCATTTCCTATACCCCTTCAAGGCCATCAATTTACCTATTGCACCCTCAAATGAACACTAAGTTCTACTACTATGTCACATTTTAAAGGCACCAGTGCACTTTGCAAAATCTGTCTCAGTGGCATTCAGCTCTTGTGTCACTTGGCTCATACAGATAACAGCCCTAGGCCACCATCATTCCTACTCTAAACTTTAATGATGTTAAAGAATTCCTAAGCCCCTTCTAAGCAACATGGAGCTGGGGAACACAGGACATTGCTCTTTAGGCTTCTATATTCCCACTGTCTGAGAATAGGACAAAGTGTTCAACTGACTCTAAGCAGCAAAAGGAAGAGGAGAAAACAGCTGCACCCAAAGACATCCTGCACCTCTGGCCTGGTGCAGAAACATCAGTTGGCTCACAACTCCCCTCTAACTTTGCCTGTCCAACCAAGTCAGCAGAAGAACAGTGCTAAGAGGTAGCAGGATGCTGTTGGAAAGGGCCTCTCTTTGTTTCCCTGCCAGGCTTCCTCCCTTCCATGCCATGCCCTCAACCCTTCTGTATGAACAAGCCTCCAGATCAGAACATGAACCCTCCAGATCCCCGCACTGAGACCAGACTTGCCAGGGCCTCAGCACTGCCGTTCAAACCTCCCCACAAAAGCACCTTTGGCACGGAATGGGTGCCAGCTGACAGAGCAAGCACAGCGACAGGCATGAAGACAGAGCCCCAGCAGTGTCACTGCCACGGGCTCTGGCCCCACAGCTCTGCCTGCAGCTTGTACCTGCCCTACACCAGCTCCTTCAGGCAGGTGTTCAAGTCCCCTGCAGCTCAGCAATCTCCTGCTGACCAAGGGCACCCAGAGCCCAGTGTGCCTGTGCCAGGCCGGGCTCACAGGCACAGCACATCCTCTGCCCTGGCCCTGCAGCTGTGCCATGCTCACTTGTGCTCTGGGACAGCACAGCTGCAAGGCTGCACAACAGAGGGAGTGAAAAAGCACCGGCTTTGCTCCAGCCCAGGGGCAGGCAGGGAAGCTGTTGGCAGTCCAGGAAGGAGGAAAGCTCTCTGACCTCTTTGTTCCTCTGGTGTTTTCCATCAGAATGAAACCCCTTCCACTGCACCTAGAGATGGCCCAACATCTATCAGCAGCCCTCTGTCATTTTCATCCTGTTTCCTGTGCATCTTCCCTTGGCAATGCTCAGCAATGTGCACGGAGGGGAAGCAGAGCCTCTCAGGCCTGGCTGCAGTGCCTGCCAGCAGTGCCCAGGTGTGACTGGCTGCAGGCTGCCTGCCCACGCCTGGAGCCCAGCTCACAGCATGCAATGGGCTGGAGCCAGAGTGCAGGGAAAACAATGGATGTGGAGATCATTGTGTGCTTTGGCTCCTCCAGCCTCACCTTGTTCTTGCTGGGGGTGAAGCGGATGCGCACAGGGGCAGAGGCGCCCAGCGGCACGGCACGGTACGCATTGCTGGAGCTCACCAGCTGGAAGTAAGGTGAGCTCTCCATGGAGACCTTCACCACGTGAAGAAACTGCAGCAAAGACATGAAATTTGATTTTGCCACTTGTGGAAACAGGACGAGAGGAGACCTGTCCATGCCCTGCTAACATCCCTCCCTTGCCCCTTTTCCAAAGCACTTTCAGCTGAGCAGGCACAGGCACATCATTCACAAGGCTGAACTTGAATCCCTTCTCTCTGGCTCCAGCATTTTGGCCAGGGGCAGTAGGGCAGTGCCTGCTGGGAAGGAAGGGCCGAGCAGGTCAGCACCAGCAGGATGGAGACAGAGCCCCTGAACCAAGTCACCTGCGTATTCAACAAGGCCAAAAAACCTGCTGGCTTCTGCCTGCACACAGCCATGAAGTTGTCATGTTCCAGAGGGGGAATGTGCTACCTAAAAGCAAACCAGCACATTACTGTGGGGCAAGGAAGAAATTCCCTTCCAGCAGATCAGGTTTGGGTAGGGACCTTCTGGGGATACAGTCAGGCAGGCAGAGCAGCAAGACAGGAGACCAAACACTGTGGTCTTACTGGGAATGAAAGCAAACCTGAAAAGCAAAAGAAGGAATGAACACAGCAAGACAATCCCTAAAACAAGGAGATGGCAAAGAGAACTTAAATGGGCAGTAAAGCAGCAAGGAAGAATCATAAAACCATGAGAGCAACCAGCTTGCCAAAAGTAACAGAAACACAGACAGGCGGTGTCTATTGACCATGGGGCTTCAGAGGCATTTTCTGCCTGGAGAAACAGGACCAGCACTGACTGACAGTGTGGTTCCAGTATGCAAAGCCAATCTTGGCTCTCCAGGGCTTCCTGCTGCCTGTGAAGGCAAGCTGGGCTGCTGGGCATTCCTGCCTGCAGCCAGGAGGCCAGGTTCTGCCCTCTGGGGTACCCATGCACAGCACACATACATTTTCTAACATACTGATATCATCAACCCCTGAGCACCAAAATGCTCTCCAAAAGTCTAAACCAGATGATTTGGACTCCCTCCTGTCTCCTCCCACCAGCCCACTCTTGGCACAAGCCTCACTTGAGAAAATGTTTCCCTGACTGAAATTCAAATGGTCTCAAGTTTTCCTCTTTACAGTGGAACACAACTGACAGTTTTCAACTTTTCCCCTCTCAGCTCTCTTGGGAAACTGCAAAACAATCCCAATTTCTTCAGCTGAAGGTGGAAACCTCCAGGAGCACATGGCTTTGGATGTGCTGTGCTTGTGCAAAGGGAAAGCAGAGCACCGTGTTGCTTTTGGAAAAGCTGAGCAGGGCTGGATGAAGCTGAGCAGGAGCCTCAAGTGGCACCTAAAGGCCTCTCACTGCTTCTGCTCCATCACTCTGATTGCAGGGCTCTTGCAGAACACGGTTCCTGCAGGGCCAATGCCATTAATGAGAAGTGATTCCAGCATAAAGTGCAGGAGGCTCAGCCCCTGAGCTTTGCCTGTGAGCTGCATAAAGGGAGCCAAACTGGTTGAGAGAGGCAGAGATTCCTACCAGGAGCCAAGAATAACCAAGGACACACAAGGGTGTGCTATAGACCCAAGGCAAAGCATGAGAGCAGGTAAGAACTGTACAGCACTCAACGTTCCTGTCAATCCAGAGCTTTCGAGAGAAGGAAACTCCTTTGGGATAGACACCATAAATGCCTGGCCAAAATCTGGGGACAATTCCCAGCACAGGAAGATTTCCACCATCTTGCAGAAGAAGGTGCTGAGACATTTTCTTCTGCATGTGCTGCAGGAGATAACTTGCTTTGCTGTCCACTGAGGGAATGACAGCACTCTCCTCTTCCAGCACAGTGTTAAAGCTTCACGTGCCAGCACTTACCTTGTCCTTATTCATGAGAGACAGCACCATTTCAGAGACCTCCCGAGCGACGAAGTTCTGAAATACCAGCTCTGGTGGGGAAACCCCAAACCAGCTCTGTTTCGGAGCAGCTGACGGCAGCTGGAGAGGAGAGAGAGCAGGGAGAGCTTCAGCTGCTGGGAGGAAGGTTCATGCAGGAGAATCTTCCACTGATCCCCAGTGAAGTACAGACTCTGGGGGAGCACGTCTGCCCAGCCCACACTGGGCAAACAGGGGCTCACCCACCTCTGCTCTGAGCTGATCCACAGCTGCTGGGCCACACAGAGCAGGCTCAAGCCAAGCTGCTCTTCTGGCATGGATTTCTCCAGGTTTCTTTCTCCAGAATGCCAGGCAGCACTTCGTTAAAACACAGCCCTGTGCCCACGTCGTCACAGAGCTCTGGGGCACTGACTGAGCACTCATGGAGTAAGTAAAACCCATGAATTTACAGGAGACTCCATGGGAAAGGATTTGGGATGTCTTTTACTCTGAGACAGGGAAACCAAGGCCCACACAACTGCAAATATCTTTTCTGCTCTACAACTTAGACATCAGTAAGAAGAGCACAGGACCAGAGGAGGTTTGAGAGATGAGGTGACACTTGGCTGAAGCCAAAAGGTTATTAAGCAAAAGAATGGAATTTGTTGGTTCTGTGTGTTATTTGTGGTTTGCATTTGTTCAGGTTGGTTTGTTGAGTGTCACAGTGAGAGGGACAGGGTTGAAGACCTGACCAAAAGGAAGGAGGACGAGAAGGGAGGGCACAGAAAAGTTGGTGCTCAGTAGAGAATGGAAGCTCCTGAGTACCCATCCAATGGCAAAGGGCACAGGGACCGCCCCAGCCGGGTACAATGGGGATACAAAGATTGCCATTTTCTCAGAGGGTGTGTGTGTGCGCTTGGCTCTCAGGGAGGGAGACAGCCCCAGCTCAGCTGAATCCTTACTAAGAAACACTTTCCTTTGCTTTGATGATTTTGTTCCTTTTCATTGTATTTAAAAGTTAGTGTGCTCCAAAGAGAGGAAAAGGCAAAAATAAAAAGACAAATGAGCTGAAAATAAAAAGACAAGTGAGGTGAATGCTGAATGAGGATAAGTTTCAGTTATTTTCTCAGCAACTTGGGTAAAAGTAGAGTTGGTATCTCCTTTTTCAGTGGCCTTTAAATGGGTGCTTTCTTGTCATTATTGCGATCTTATTTCATGCCATTCTAGAGGTATGTCTGGAATGACACAACAACAGTAAATGCTTCTGGAGCAGAGACATTGCTTGGAGAAAACTCTGCCCTGCTTTGTCTGCCTTCTCCAGCCACACTGCTGTCACTGCAGAGACACAAGCAGGTCTCCTCTGTGACTTCACAGCAGACACATTCTGCTGAAGGGAGTGGCTGCAGCACACTGTCCCTTAGCTGTGCCCTTCCCTGAGGTGTTCCCAAGGCCCCTCTCCAGGACAATCCTTCACCTGGATTGTGTTCCATGTCTCTTGCTTCCCATTTCCTACTCAACAGCCCACCTCAGTCACCTACCCGTTTGGACTGTGCTTTATACCAAGCTAGTCCTGCCAGAAAAGCAGCTTTAAACACACCTCTGAGTAGGCACTGATCCAGACAAAGCACATCCATTCCCCTCTGCCCAGAGCCAGTCCCCTGTACATCTGGCAGCCTGCAAAATCTAACACCCCGTCAGGGTCCAACACATTGTTCCAGCCCAAAGCAGAAATGCAATTTGTTGTGTTCAATCTGAAGTAATTCCTGCAGATCCTTGGCCTTCAAAGGCCAACGCTGCCACTCTGCAGCGAATCCTGTGACCCCGAGCATTTGATGGTGACCACACCAAAGCAAGAGGTGGCTCCTTCAGCAGGAGAATGGCAAAGGGCAATTTTGGGTCTCTGTGTCCCCAGCCTTCCTCCCATTGTTTTAGCAATGGCAGCTGCACTCCAGCACACCCCAGCAGCTTCAGCAGAGGGTATTTGTGTTGCCTTAGTGCAGATCAGCACTCCCAGTCCACCACTCCCAGCACTTTGCAATGACAGCAGGACCTGGACACTGAGGTATTTTGCTGGAGGCAAGCCTGTCACAAACACACACCCTCTTCAAACTTCATGTGAAACAGAAAGGAAAAGAGCAGGAAAAGGCTACCTTTGGGCGAGTCTCACTCCTGTCTAGAAATGGGCCAATTCTGGGCAGAATACTCCCCCCAGTGCTGGCCTCCTTCTTCCTGCTGAGAAACTTCTCCCTCTGGAACTTAGAGGGAAGCAGCTGAAAGGCAAAAGTAAACCAGCTAGAGCCTCAGAGTGGTGCTTGTTCAGAAAGGCTTTTCTTGAACAAGTGGCACTGGTGAATAACTTGTGATCACAGCCACTAGGACATTCCTGGAAGCCCTGGGGGTTTCCTGCTGAAATACTTAGCATCAGTGAATTAATACAATTAATAATACAGAGTGGAACACACATACTCCAGCCATATGGCTCTGTCCCATTGCCTTCTCCATGATTGGATGGGACATGGTTGGGGATTTCTGCTCTTTGGGCATTTGTTTCCTCTTACGTTTCATTGGACTGAGGCAGTGACCTTTCCAGAGAATGGGGAGGAGCTCTCAGAACTGCCTGAACTCCATCCCTGCACAACGCTCAGAACTCACAGCAAGGAGATATCGCTGCTGGATGAGTCCAAGAGATGCAAGAAGGGAACACTGTACCAAGAGTGAGGTGCACAGGAATGTGTCCAGGTTTTAGTTCTCCCTGTTAATTGTTTTCTCTGTCTGGGCTGACAGAGCCCTCCACAGAAGAAAACAGAGGCATCTCCTTGACAGAGCCTCAGCAGTAGGGCATCTTCAGCCAAGTGAGCTTTGTGGCCCTGGCTCCAGCGCTGCCTGCAGGGCTGCATCTGTGCCCACACAGGAGCTGGGAGAGAACAGCTGCTTTGGAAGCTCTTCCAGCTGGGACCAGCCGTGGCTCTCAAGGCTTTGGGCAGAGTTTGAGCTTCTCCCCACCACATGCCCAGGTGCCCAAGGGCAGGATGGTCAGAGCAGCACAGGTGAGTGCCCAGCCTGACAGAAGGAATTCCTGTGGCAAAGGGAAAGGGACAGAACACATGCTCAGGCCTTCAGCTGTGCATTGGTTTCACTTGGCTCTGCTGGCACAGCCAGGCAAGACACAGCTGAAGCATCCCACAGTGTTCCCTATTGCACCAGGACAGCCCCAGCAACAGCAGCACAGCACAAAGGGCTGGCTGCAGCTTCACAGCACTGCTGGACAACAGGGGCAGGGAGAGCAGGGACACCAGGGCAGTGCCAGCCTTAACACAGCCACAGTGGGTACTCACAGTATGAGGCTTCAGCCCTTCCCTGGACAAAAGACGAGGTGTTGTTGGTGTCTTCTTTGGCAATCCAGACGCCATTTCGAAGGGACGATGTCGCAGGTGAGCGACAATGCCTCAACAAAACTGGAAGGAGCAACAATGGAACTCTGAAAATCCACAACCCAATTCATGGCAGCTTCACGGCATATTCTGGTGCTAAAAATGTTACATTACGGGAAAGTAGCTAAGTGCTTGTTTGGTGTAAGTAGCTAGTATAATTAGGCCACTAGTTGGACTTTATTTGAACTATATGGCTACCTTGTGCAATTCAAAGTTAGATCATACTGAAACCTGGAGCTAAAAATCTGAACATTATTAACAGTTCAAAGAGACAAAACTGTAGCCTAAATATTACTCAAAAATAGCTAGAGTGGGCCTCCTCTTCTTTAGGCTAAAGCACCCTTGCTCTATCAGCTGCTCCTCACAGCTGAGAGACTAATGAGAGACTGGAATGTTATGGCTAATGGCTTAAATATCATTATAAAGGACTTTCTGTCCATTGTGACAAAACTGTATAAAGAAGCTGCGACCACCCAAGCCCACCCCTCCTGACTGGAACTTGGCACTGTGAGTTAAGCTGCCTAAGGGAACTTGAGACAAGATCAAGGTGACACTATTGTCCCATTAGCTCAGGTCTGGGGAGAAGTAAACAAGGCTGAGGAGAAAAACCTATCCACAACAAAGCCAAACCCAGCAGCTGTGCTGAAAATCAGCTCTGTCTGGGTTCAGGCTGGGGAAGTCATAGCCACAGACTCTTCTGCTGAGGCCAGGTTTGCACACAAACCTCCCAGCTAAGACCTCCACAGTGCCTCCAGACCCATTCCTGAGGCCTTGCACCAGACGACTGCAGGGCATGCAAAGCAACACAACAAATCTGAAAATCCAGAACCCAACTCATGGCAGACTCAAAGGATATATGGGTGCTAAAGATTTTATATTATTTGAAAGTAGCAAGAGACAGAGTCCAACTTGCCCCACCCCTGGGAGGTACCTGGGCAAGGTATCACCTTGCCCAAATCTGCATTAACCCAGTGGAGTCTTACATTTTGCCAGACCTCACCACAGAGAGGACCAGAAGAGGATTTAATGGTAGGCCAATGGGATCCATGGAATGGTGATATTTTCTACTAAATCTCTCTCTGTCACTCTCTTTCTCCTCCCCCCCTTCCCAACCTCCATCCCACTCCCACTTTTTCTTTTCTTTCTCTCTCTTTCTCCCTCACATTTACTGTTCCATAAAATCCAGACCATTGGCTTTGGCATATGGTCTCGTCTGCACCTCAATACAGAGGCATCTCCCTAAAAATTTTAAAACCCAGATGATAAAAACCCACTGAAACTTGAACAGAACTCATTCACATTTAAGCAGTTTAAGCAGTTACTATAGGGAAAAAATGTATAGACTACTATCTTTAGAAAATGTTGCACTTCTTCAGTAAAAAAAGCACAATCAGTAGTCCATTTATTGTTCATCCTCTCAGGTGTACATGTCACTGAACTACTGCGCCAGAAGACTGGCATGATCACATTCTCTGTATCCCTTTGGCATTCTCTTTCAGAGCACAGATGAAACAAAACCAAAAAGTTCAACTTTAGTCGGTCTTTACCTTCAAATGAAATTCAGGACTCCCTAGCAGACACCAGTGTTCTGCACGCTGAGGAGCTTTTCGCAGAGGCCAATGCTCTGCACCTTTAGCAATTCTCTACGCCGACAATTCACCTGGCGAATGGCCCGGTGCAGCCGCCTGCAGGAGCCCAGGCTGCGCACACCCAGCCAGGGCCGCGCTCTCAGGCAACTGAGGCCGCGCCGCTGTCACAGACGCTGAGGGCCCGGGCGCGGTTACCGGGCAACCGCGGCACCGAGTGCGGGGCCGGGTGGGGCCGGGCCGGGCCGCAGGGATTTGCAAAGGAGATTGGCACTGCAGCGACCGACTGCAGTTTGGGGCTTCCCAAGAGTCTTTCTGTAACTAATGAAAGGTTAAAATGTGGTGACGAAGGCACCTATGCCAGGTCTGTACATTGCTCTTTGCAGCACTAGTATCCGACTCTGGCTGGAACAGCAGGAGGGGCTGAGGCAGCAGGGAAGGGGGCTCAGCCTGGAGGAAAGGAGGCTCAGGGGGGACCTTCTGGCTCTGCGCAACTCCCTGACAGGAGGGGACAAGAGGCTGCTGCAAGTTCAGGCAGCGCCGGAGCCGCCTGGCTCCCCCTCTCCTCCCCCACTCCGCCTCTTCCTCCCTCCCTCCTCCTCCTCCTCCTCTCCCGCAGCCCTCGCAGCCCCCGGGAGGGGCGGGGATGGAGCCGGGACAGGTCGGAACGCAGAGAGGCCTGGGGAGATGCCAGGACTGGGAGTGACTGGGCTGTACTGGGATCATCCTGGGAGCAGCTCCTGAGTGACTGAGTTCTACTGGGATCATCCTGGGATCACACAGGCAGTGAGGAGGAGCAGCGCGATGGCTCCAGCTCTGGGGCTGAGGGCGCTCCTGGGGGGAGTATTTTCTTGTTGTTAGGAAAATTAATCCAGAAACACCAGAGGTTTATGTTCACAAAGGAGACAGAGGAGTCCTTTCTGGCTTTATTCCAATAAAGGGAGAGGCCATGGGGCATTCCCCTGGGATCTCTTGAATTTTTGGAGGATGCAACCTTCTTTTTATCCTAATTTCCTGGCCACATTTCCCTTCTCTCTTTCCCCTTGGCTGAGGTGCTGGAGAGATACAGATGGCCTGATACGCCTGACACCGAAGATTTCCCAAAGATTTCCCTCTAATGTATAACCCTCCCTTTTAGTTTTTAATTCTTACGGAGTTTAGGGGTTTTTCTTCCCCATTGTTTCTTTCATTTCTCAATGGCTTATTTTGTTTATCTGCAAACCTAAAGTGTATTTGTAAAAGCAAATATCTTTTTCCAATCATCAATCAGTGGAATCCTTCCCATTGTTTCTTTTATCTTCCAGAGCTGGTTTTATCTACGAGCAGACCCACAGATTGTTAGTAAAAACAAATCCACTATTCCTCTCCTTTACAGCTTACAAGAAGATTTCAGCTCTAAAAACAAAGCATCTTCTCAGCCCTCTCATCTAAGACTTAACTTCTTCTTTATTGACTTTAGTATCTTCATGTTGTTTTTTATATACTTGCATTTCGTTCTTTTCTCTCACTCAGAAGAAGACTGAAGTACTGAAAAACTTAACATCACGCATGAGGCCTACCTAACCCACCAATTACTACTAACAGAAAGCTGTGGCTCAGTTGTGTTCAGATCAGCTTTATAGTTAGTGTTTCGTTTTCTACACCAGCCACAGAAGTCTCTGGTCTCAGCCACGCTAAGAAGAAGAAGAAGCAGCCTGACAGCGAGATCTTCACAGCCACAGCCAGCCCTGCTCTGGCTAAAGCTCCGCAGCCTCCCCTGTCTCCTTGCCCAGCAGCTGCTGAAGCCCAGCCCGGCCAAACCAGAGCCCATGGAGAGAGAAGCCAGCAAGCAGCCCAGAAAATAGAAAAGAAGCCCAGCCTGCAGCAAGACTGCCCAGCCCAGCCCAGCCCAGCCCAGCCCAGACACAGAGCAGAAGCGAAAACCCAGCAGCTCCCTGCTGACCAACAAAGAAAAAAAGTTTCTGAATTTTTTCATCTTTACCATGTGTGTTTCACAAAAGCGTGTCTAGCTTTCAGTAGCTCAACAGACTGTCAGATACACAAAAAACTTTGCATCACTTCCCTAAATTTCCTCCCACTCCAAAGCATAACACAGGGCCGCTGGGAGCAACTGGGATCGGACTGGGAGCAACTGGGAGCAACCAGGACCATACTAGGAGCAACTGGGATCATCATGGCATCAGAGAAGGATCATATTGAGAGGGACTGGGTCTGTGCTAGAGGCAACTGGGATCACACTGGGAGGAAATGGGGACATGCTGGGGACCAATGGGATCATACTGGGAGCAACTGGCACCACACTGAGGGTGACTGGGATCCTTCTGGAATCATACTGGAAGTGATTGGGAGCAGGCTGAGGGCAACTGGGACCATGCTGGGGCAACTGGGATATACAGGAAGTGACAGGAATCATGTTGGAGGTTACTGGGAGTGGTTATGAGCAATTGGAATAATGCTAGAAACTACTGGGAGCAACTGGGAGTGAGTGGAAACACATTAAGGACAACTGGGATATACTGGGGGAGACCAGGAGTGACTGGGATCACAGAGGAAGCCTAAAGTTACTGGAATAATACTGGGAGTATCTGGGAGTGACTGGAATCATACTGGGGGCAAATGGCACTGTACTGAGAGTGACTGGGTTCATATTGGAATCATACTGGGAAGGACTGGAACCATACTGGGAGTGCCTGGAGCTATGGTAGGGGTGAATGGGAACAGCTGGGACTGTGCTGGGACCATGCTGGGATCATACTGGGATCATACTGGGAGTGACTGGGATGATACTGGGATCACACTGAGTGTAACTGGAAGTGACTGGGAGCCACAGGGCCCATGCTGGGAGTGACCTGGGGGGAACTGGGGGAACTGGCCCAGCTGGGGCTCAGGGTTGTTCTCCCCCTGGGCTGCCCTGCGTCCTGCTGCTGTCCCTGGCCTCACAGAGCCGAGGGACAGGGGACAGCTGAGGGACAGGAGACAGGGGCAGGGACGTGGAGAGGTAGAAGGGAATTCCAGGGGGTCCTTGAGCCCAGGAAATGGGAGTCCAGGGTTTCCCAAAAAGGGGGGACCAGGGTGGGAACACTCGGGATGGGATGTTCGGGAAGGGGGAGTTTAGAGGGTCTCTGTTTTTGCAGAAAGGTGGGGCTGGGGGCTGGGAAAGGCAGGAATGGGGATCCAAGGTGCTCCAGGGCATCCTAGGGTGACGCCCATGGCAAGTCTGGAGGCTGGGAGCCATGGGATGGCCAGGAAAAGGGGAGCAGGGGGTCCTGATGTCCAGAATGGGGGATTCAGGGGGTCCCTGTGCAGGATAAGAGGAGCAGGGGGGTCCCGGTGCCGGGGGTCCCACTCCCCCCTGGGGCCCCAGGAGTGCCCCCAGCCCCAGCGCTGGAGCCATCGCGCTGCTCCTCCTCACTCCCAGGATGATCCCAGTAGAACTCAGTCACCCAGGAGCTGCTCCTAGTATGATCCCAGTTGCTCCCAGTCATTCTTTATTATGATGCAATTTGCCCCTGGCACAGTTCCAGTTGGTCTCAGTTGCTCCCTCTTTGATCCAGTGTGTTCCCAGTTCTCCCAGTTGCCCCTAGTGTAGCCCCAAGTAACTCCCAGTATGATGCCAGTCTCTCCCAGCAAGGCCGCAGTCATTCACACTTGCCCCCAGTTGCCCCCAGCATGGTCCCAGTTCCCCGCAGCACGCTCCCAGTGGCTCCCAGTCGCTCCTAGTCCAGTCCCAGTCATTGCCTGCATGGTCTCAGGCACTCCCAGTATATCCCAGCTGCCCTGAACATTCTCGTAGTCATTGCCAGGCACTCCCAGTTACCTCAGCATGGTTCAGCTGCCCCCAGTTTTATCCCCAGTCACTGCCAGGACATCCCAGTTGTCACTAGCATGCATCCTGTCATTCCCAGTTGCTCCCAGTTCCTCCCACTGTGTGCACAGAGAGCTCCCAGCATGGGCCTGGTAGCTCCCAGTAACCCCAGTGTCACAATCCATCCTTATGAACGGGTTTCGTGATTGTTCATGGATTGATCTCAGGGTGCAAAAAGCCGACACAGTACAGGGGGATTTGCAGTAATAATCAAAACAAATGCACCTTTATTGAATGACCACAGCAAAATGCGATAGAGGGATTAAGGGAGAGAAAAATACAGAGAAAGAGAGAGAAAAGAGAGAGAGAGAGAGGGATATAGCTACCAAACGTAAAGATGAAGTCCTTTGGTCCAGTCCAGTTGAGGATCCGCCTGTTACGTCGGGGAGATCTCAGAGGCACAGTTCATCTGGACCCCAATTATACTCTTTTTCAATGGGGGAAGGGAGAATGAATTTTGCAACTGAATCAAAGGTAGTTTTGGG
This sequence comes from Melozone crissalis, assembly GCF_028551555.1. Taxonomy (NCBI): domain Eukaryota; kingdom Metazoa; phylum Chordata; class Aves; order Passeriformes; family Passerellidae; genus Melozone; species Melozone crissalis. The sequence continues at coordinate 4,481,190 of NW_026535824.1, forward strand.
GAAAGAATGGTGTTTCGAAAGGGTACACACAGTCCATGTTCGGCAGTGGGCATGAGCCATTGTTTTTGTGGTCCAATGCTCACACCGGCAACATCCATCTTGCTTTGGTCAGCTTGCCTCTCCCCACACACCTCCCCCGGGTTGGGGGTCTCAGTCCCAGTCCTTGGAAAGTATAAGAGGGGGCTTTCTCACATGGGGGTTTGATGTCTCGGTCTCTTGATGAAGAGGCTTCTTACATCTCAGTCTGTGTGTCACGGTGGTTGCAAACGAGTGAGAGGGGTCTTCTGCAGGGTTCCAGCACTCAGGAGAAGTCCAGCCAGACCGAGAGGTGGGGCAGCTTCCAAGGCTGTTGATGCAAAAAGGGCACGGTGCCCCCTTCTTCTCATTGGGCTCAGTGTAGCATACAGCAAACAACACCTGTGGAAACAGTAGCTTAGCAATGCTCTCAGGTCTCAGGGCCTTGTGGCATATGACTTTCTCCTACAGAGGAGACGGGGGGATCTTCTCTTCAGTGGTCCTCAAATGACGATCGTGAGGCAGATGAGGGAAAATTCGGACAGACTCTTACACCTGCTCAAGGGGAGGTCTCTGTCCCTGTCACTCCCTTGCTCTCCTCCCCTTTTCTCTTTCTTTCCATCTCTCTCTCTACCTCACATTTACTGTTCAATGAAATCCACTTTGGATTTGGTCTCATTAGCGCCTTAATTGGGGCTGAGGCATCTCTCTAACAATTTTCTTAACCAGATTGCGACATGATTTTGACACAGTGAGTTCAGGGCACTGTTGTCTGTCCCCAAGTGCCTTTGACAACCGCATGGTTCCCGTCCTCTGAGGAGGTTGTGGTTCTCTCTGGAGGAACTCTTGGAAACTTGGATGCAGCTTCCTCTGAGCAACTTACGGGAGAACTGATGAGGAAAATGGCTGTTGTGGGTGGCCAGTGAAAAGAAAATATTTTGTTGTCCTTCCTTGAAAAGTGTGTTAAAATCATTGGAGGAAAGGGAGCAAGTGTTACCAGCGAGACTGACAAGTTTCATTCACCCCATGGTGAGGAACATAAGGCTGCTGAAAGTCCTACAAGAAGCCCAGCTCAAGTACCTAAATTCCTGAATATCTCCTGAATTCCCAGGCTTGGGTTCTTTGCCAAATGTGAGAATGAATCATTTTTCTCTTGATCCCTGTTACCTTTGTGGCAGCTACACAGAACTTCCCCTTCCTTTTAATAATCTATATTGGGCCAAGTTTTCTCTTTTCTTCTATCAGAACCTGCCAGAAGCTGAGCTGGAGCTGTGCAGGAACCAATGAAACTTGGAATTGCCACATCAATGCTTGGATTGTCGGTTTATTCATATTTGGGATTTGTTTGCATTTCCATCACAAGTTACTTGTGGGAAGAGCAAATATTCTTCAAAGTGATTTATGCAGAGTTCAGTTTGATTTCTGCCAAGTTTATTTTGTCCAGTTCCTAGGAGATGCTCAAGGGGTCTCTGTGCCTCTCGCCCTGGGGGATGCTTGGGAGGGGCTTGGGAGGGTTGTCCCTGTCCCTGTCACTCCAGGCCATTCCCCAGGGGACAATGAAACCTCACTGAAACTGTAGCAAATTTTGCAAAAGTGGCAGTTAATGGAACAGTCAGCGCTACCTTGAGAGCTCAGTAACAAATCAAGGCGGCCCAAGGTAATTATGGGGCTCTGTGGACACCTGAAGTAGAACATATAGTAAATGGCAGGTATTGAAGGGAAGAACTTGATCTGTCTTCCCCAACAGTCTTGGGGACATTGGCAGGAGCAATTATGTCATTGTCTTCTTTATGGACTGTCAAGCTGACATAAAACCTGACTTGGAGGAAAATGTCCAAAGGCTTCACCCACAGAGACTTTTTGCCCTGAACTCCTAAGAAGAAAGGATTCTGTGCCCCAACAACCCCATAGCTCAGCCAGGGGCTCATGCACAGCCCCCCTGGCAAAGGCTGATCCCAATGGATGCTCCAAACCAGGCTGAGGGTTTGCAGCAGTGGGGGAACTGGCTCAGATGTGACGCACATCTTAAACTGATCAAAAGAAAAACAATGCGGCTGTACTCTCCTGGGAGAACTTTGAGCACTTTATGGGAATTAAAAGGACTATAAAAGGGCTGGAGGTGGACTTTGTACAAGGGCTTGGCATGGAAATGGCGTCACAATGACAGAGGGGAGAGATAGGTGGGATATTGGGAAGAAATTCTTCCCTGTGAGCATGGTGATGCCTTAACAGAGCCTGCCCCATTCCTGGAAGTGTCAAAGAGCAGCTTAGATGGGATCTTGTCACAACCAGGTCGAGTGGAAAATGTTCCTTTACCTGTCCCTGACAGGGGGTGAAATGAGATGATCTTTTAGGTCCCTTCCAGCCCATGCCATTCCAAGACTCCATTAATCTATGACTTCATGGGACCCACTGGCTCCCAGGAGTGGAGTGGGGTGCGTTGCCTGGCAACAGGAGTTGTGTTGAGGAGGGCCTCAGTCCTGCAAGGGATTTGGAAGGAGAAGGAGCCTGCTGGCTGCTCGTCCTTTTTATCATTGCTTTGCTCATTGCTTCTATCAACCCTTTTGTTCACCCTGTTTGTCGTCCATTTTGCTCGTCTCTGACAGACCCAACTGGGCAGAAGGCTTGTGACAAATCAGGGACAGAGTGTGTGCAGACAGGGGGAGAGGAGTGTGCTCCTACATCCTGGGGTGTGCCCCAACCTTGCCGTGGTGTCATGGGTTCCTTTCTGTGCTGAAAGATGCTGTCCCAGCCTCTGGAGAAGCTGCAGAAGGAGAAAGCAGATCAGCAGGACATGATGGCTGCCATGGACATGGTACAGTCTAAGGGGCCTCTGTGCCAGCCCAGGGCTTCCCAGGCAGGGTGACAAATGCCCCTTGTCCCTTGGGGGCTGGGTGGCAGAAATTGTCCCCTTGAGAGGGGGAATTTCCTGAGCTCATGGGGTCTCTCACCCTTCACATGGTGGGACCAAGCTCACCAGGGTGATGGGGCAAATGGGGCCACAGCAGCCTGAAAGGGGCGTGATGGCCTGGAGGAAGCACTCCTCCCTCTGGCCCTCACACGCTGGCCCTGCCTGGCATTCCTCATCCCTTTCCCCGCCGCTCTCCTGCCGTTCCCCTCTGCTAGAAGGCGGACAAAGCTGCCTTGGACAGCAAAGTCGATTGCAGCCAGTTTGAAGAGAACATGGAGGAGCTGGATGAGAGAATGCAGGAGTTGCAGAGCCAGATTTCAGGCCAGGAGCAGCACTGGAACAATATGCAGCAGCAGTTCAGCAATGCAATTGAAGACAAGGTGAGGGGTATTTCGTCCCCACCGTGAGGAACTGGCACCTTTGGCTCTTGACAGCCCGTGGCAGCATCCCTCTGAGGATCCCCCTCCAGGCTTTTCCCTGGAGAGCTCCATGTCACATCCTGGAGCAGCTGGCTGAGGCTGTGCACCTGTTCACAGCTGGATCACCTGGAGCTGAAGACTTTCCGTAAACACCTGGAAGACTCCTGGAACAGGAGCATGGAGGAACTCGAGGATAGGCTGTTGCGTGAAAACGCCGCTGGGATTAAGAAGTGAGTGCAATGGAGATTCTGAGGGCTTTGGGAATGGAGATGGGAACTGCTCCTTCCAGGCAGGGCTGTCACACACTATGCCCCTGAGCTGGGCCATGCCCTGCCCTCCTGGCCGTGCACACAGGGGGACTTTGGTGCCAGAGAGGGGCTGAAAGCGCTGCAGGGGCTGCTTGAGATGGTGGCATGGGTGCTTGTGCCCTTCACCTGGCATCAGCCAGCACCTTGGGGATGGGGAGAAACAGGCTCAACAGCCCACGGTTCACCCTGCAATGGCTGTGACCCTGTGCAGTGACCTGCCCTGCAGCTGGCTGCTGCAGGGAGCTGCTGCCTGTGTGCTGCAGCCCTGTGGCCTCAGGAGCTCAGCCAGCCCTCTTCCCTCACCCTCCATAGGCAGCTGCCAGTCCCTTTCATGTGTCTGTTGTGTGACCGCATGCTCAGCGTGCAGGTTCCTGGCCAGTGAGTAGCACCAGTGCATCGGGGGCAGCAGGGCTGGCATGGGGGGAGATGGGTGCCAGCAGTGACCCACTGTGATGGGCACAGGGGTGACAGTGTCTGCTTGGGAGGGGCTGATGTGGGGAGCCCCCTCTGCAGCCCTGCCCATCAGCAGGGCCTGTGGGGGCTCATCCCAAGGGCTACAGGCAGCGAGATGCCATGGGCTACAATCCCATGGCTTCGGGGGTGCTGCCTCCAACAGGAACAGGTTCGTTGTCCCCTGCCACACACCTGTGACTCCTGCCCTCCCCAGGTACCCCGAAAAACTCCTGTATTTGCAGCCGATGCCCCCTAGCAAGGAGCCACCGCCCAGCCAAAGGTGAGGGCTCTGAGGACACATTCCCCGCACCTGGGGTGCAGGGTAGCCCTGACACAGCAAGGAGGGCTCTGCACCTGGGCTGGGGCAGAGGAGCCTGGGGGGACGGGGCAGCATAGGGGAGCAGAAGGCAGCTGTGGAGGGCCAGTGCTTGCCCCAGGGCTGGGGGCTTTTGCATTCCTTGCCTTGCACTGCCCTGTCCGGCCCACCTCTCTGTCCCAAGGTTGCTGAAAGCACATCTGATGAGCTGTGTCTGTTTTCAGTCTGAGCTCAGGCTTGGTGGGGAGTTGTGTGCCTCCTGTGAAAGCAGTTCCCAAAACCAATCCCTGCAGCTGGGACAGCGCAGCTCCTGCCAGCTGGTGTCCTGTGCACAGGGACCTGCCATGGCCATGGCCAGCACACCTTGTTGTGGGGACAGAGCCAGCAGATCAAGCCTGGTGGGATGGGCTTGGGGCTCCTGCAGCAGGTGGACAGGAGCTGGCAGGGACATGCCCCTGCAAGCAGCACTGCTAGTGCCCTCCCTGGCACAGCAGGGTGATGCCCTGCATGCCACAGGGCTGGGCACTGAGCCTCCTCTGTCCCATCCCACAGGAGGCCGCTGGTCTGTGCCAGTGTCCCCCGTATGCCTCAGATCTCTGGGGACCATCAAAGCAGCAGTTTCACGATGCAGAACATCAAGACTTCCCCACATACAAGTACACAGCTGCAGCGTCTCCTGGTACACCACAACAAGGTAGGTGTGATGAAGGTAGAGACACAGAATGGTGACTGAGGCTTTAAGCATTGCTGACTATCCAGGAGGAATCTGTGCTTTCAGTCCCCAGGGAGACCTGGGTTGGGAGGATTATTGGGGGGTGCTGGATTGGGCCCTGCATTGCAGCCAGCTGCCCTCTCCTCCTCAGCCTAGTGTGACCCTGCTGCACAGTGATGGACACATCTCGAGGGGCCGTAATGACCAGCATTGCACGGCGACCAGGACACAGGATGCGTCAGATATGGCCCTGTCAGGGCGAGGGGGTCAGTGACGACAGGGGGCTGATTATCTGCAGGGTGCTAGCTGGGGGATGAGTGGGGCTCTGTGTAGTGAGCTGGGTAATGTGGCATGGGTATTTTGCGTCTGGGGTAAGAAGGAAGGGGCAGAATGGAGCAGGAGGACTGGCACATGGGGCAACTGAGCTTGGAGCTGGAGTTACGTGGGAGAATGGCCATGCCAGTGTGGGACAAGACCTTGAGTCCTAGTGCGCTGGGGCCAGCACCTGTGGCGGCTCACCCTTGTCCTTCACCACCCAGGCCCTGCCGCCTCAGGAGAGCACCGGCCAGGCACAGCTCCTCGACAGGTCTCATGGGCCCCAGGGCTCGAGCAGCCTCTCCAGCCCCGCCAGACATCAACAGCCCCCGGCCAGCTGGAAAGGACTCAGTGCCCAATGCTCGGCCTGGGACATCTTGTCTGAAGCGAGAAACACCTGTGACAACTGTCATAAGGAACTTGACTTTTTACTTGTATATAATAACTAAGCTAGTTGTATATAGTTATTAGGTTAATAAAAACTGTTAAAATTATGGGCAGAGCCTTGTCTCACAGCCTGTCTCTCCCCGGGCTCCCTGGTGCTCCTTCAGCTCCTTCCCTCCTGCTGTGGTTCTGCCCCCGGGCTGAGCAGATCGAGCCCCGGGCCAGGCCCTGAGGCCGCTGCTGCTCCCGCGCCGCCTGCGGGGCAGCCCTGAGGCTCCAGGCCGGCTGTGGGAGCAGGAGCCGCGCTGCAGAGCCCGCGGCCCTCACGGGCTGCGAAGGCACGGGCAGATGGCCATGGGGCCCGGCTGGCACTGCCGGCGCTGCTGCTCTCGGCTGCCGCCTGCAATCCTTACAGGCAGCCCTCATGCCGGCTCAGGAGACGCTCAGAGCCGTGCCCGAGGGCTGGCCCCGACCCGCGGCCCCCAAGGGCACTTGTCCCTTCATCTCTGCACTGCCACATTCCGAGCTCATTTGTCAGCTCCCTCCTCCCTTTCCTTTCTGCGGGGCAGAGTTAGGGGCCAGCCCAGCGGCTTTCCTCCCGCACAGCCGGCAGCCCCTTGCCCACAGCTCCCTGGCGGGAGGCAGAGCTGCTTTCCAGCTGGGCAGCCCTGCCATGTCCCGCAGCCCGGGCCGGCTCCTGCCTGCCGCTGGCGAGGCCCGGCGGCTGGGCCCAGCCATCCCAGGCCAGAGCAGCTACCTGGCCGGGGGAACACAGCCGGACATGGGGGGACATAAAGCAACACAAAGGGGACACACGACGGGCACCGTTTCCCGTGTCCCCATTGCCGCAGAGCAGCGCCGTGTGTGGGGCTGGCACGGACCCGGGCACAAAGGAATGTCTGTGCTGTCACCGGAGAAGGGACATGGCAGGGGTGCTGCTCACGGATGAGGGTGCTTGGGGCTGGGGGGGCTCTCCGACCTTCTCACACCTGCGGAGGTCGGGGCAGTCTCTGTCCCTCTCAGCCCTGGTGTGACCCCACCCAAACATCATCGGGGTCAGAGGGACAGAGACACCCGCAAACCCCCAGAAAGGCAGAACCTGGGATTGGGTTTGGGGCTGAGGATTTAGGAAGGGGCTGGAATTGGGGCTGGGTTGGAGCTGGGGCTGAGATTTGGATTAGAGCTGGGATTGGGGTTAAGGCTAGACATGGGATTGGCTTTGGGCTGGGGTTGGGTTGTGGTCTGGGGCTAGACAAGTTTGGAATTGAGATATGATTAAATACAGAACTGTGAGTGTGTCTAAACGTGGAGTGAGATTGAGACCAGGATCAGGTTTGGGACTGAGCTCATCCAGAGCGGGACAGAGGGGATGTCACTGCAGGATGTCCCTGGCATCATCCTAGCCCTCCTCAGGCACCTCCAAACATGAGGGGCAGCTGGGTGCCCCAAGATCCAGGTGCTCGCACACTGGGCAGCTGGGTGCCCCAAGATCCAGGTGCTCACACACTGCCCCTCCATACCAGGCAAGCATTCCCTGAGGGCAGCCCTGACTGTGACCCTTAGGGCTCTGTGATCAGCCCTCATATCCCTGTGGGAGAAGATGCAGACAGGATGAGAGATTTTCCCCCCCTCTTCCCTGTGGAAAGAGGAAGCCCAGCTGCCCTTTCCTTCTGGTGACTCCTCCTCTCCTCAGCTGAGGATGTCAAACTTCCCAGGAGCAGGAAAATCCCCATTCCCTGTTTCCTTGTGGCTGCAGCTTGGAACACCCACTCAGAATTAAGGACTTTCTGACAGCCCTGCTGAATGACACTGGGAGGAGATTTGTGAGAAAGGGAGGAAATTGTATTTCAATAGTAAATAAAAGGTGCAAAATTATTTCTTTCTGTCACATTTGTTTTCAGTCAGTTGCACTTCTGGTCCCAGGCCAGAGAAAAGGGTGGGGCTGGGGGCTGGGAGAGGTGGGGGGGCTAGGAAAAGGTTGCGTTGGTGCTCGATGAAGAGATGCAGGGGGGTCTGGGTTCTCAGGAATGGGGGTGCCAGGGGGATCTCAGGGTCATGGGAATGGGGGGGTGGGCAGGGACGTGGAGAGGTAGAAGGGAGTTCCAGGGGGTCTTTGAGCCCAGGAAAGGGGAGTCCAGGGTTTCCCAAAAAGTGGGGACCAGAGTGAGGACACCCGGGATGTTCGGAAAGGGGGAGTTCAGGGGGTCTCTGTTTTTGCAGAAAGGTGTGCCTGGGAAAGGCAGGAATGGGAGACCAAGGCGCTCCAGGTTGTCCCAGAGTCAAGCCCACGCCAAGTCTGGAGCCTGGGAGCCCTGGGATGCCCGAGAAAAGGGGAGCAGAGGGTCCTGATGTCCACAACAGGGGGATTCAGGGGGCCCCTGTGCAGGCTAAGGGGAGCAGGCGGTCCCGGTGCTGGCAGTGGCGGTTCAGGGTCCCGGTGCCGGGGGTCCCACTCGCCTCTGGCCCCCCAGGAGCGCCCTCAGCCCCAGGGCTGGAGCCATCGCGCTGCTCCTCCTCACTGCCAGTGCGATCCCAGGATGATCCCAGTACAGCCCAGTCACTCCCAGTCCTGGCATCTCCCCAGGCCTCTCTGCATTCCGACCTGTCCCGGCTCCATCCCCGCCCCTCCCAGGGGCTGCGAGGGCTGCGGGAGCGGAGGAGGAGGAGGAGGGAGGGAGGAAGAGGCGGAGCGGGGGAGGAGAGGGGGAGTCAGGCGGCTCCGGCGCTGCCTGAGCTTGCAGCAGCCTCTTGTCCCCTCCTGTCAGGGAGTTGCGCAGAGCCAGAAGGTCCCCCCTGAGCCTCCTTTCCTCCAGGCTGAGCCCCCTTCCCTCCTACCTCAGCCCCTCCTGCTGTTCCAGCCAGGGTCGGATACTAGTGCTGCAAAGAGCAATGTACAGACCTGGCATAGGTGCCTTCGTCACCACATTTTAACCTTTCATTAGTTACAGAAAGACTCTTGGGAAGCCCCAAACTGCAGTCGGTCGCTGCAGTGCCAATCTCCTTTGCAAATCCCTGCGGCCCCGCCCGGCCCCGCACTCGGTGCCGCGGTTGCCCGGTAACCGCGCCCGGGCCCTCAGCGTCTGTGACAGCGGCGCGGCCTCAGTTGCCTGAGAGCGCGGCCCTGGCTGGGTGTGCGCAGCCTGGGCTCCTGCAGGCGGCTGCACCGGGCTATTCGCCAGGGGAACTATCGGCGTAGAGAATTGCTAAAGGTGCAGAGCATTGGCCTCTGCGAAAAGCTCCTCAGCGTGCAGAACACTGGTGTCTGCTAGGGAGTCCTGAATTTCATTTGAAGGTAAAGACCGACTAAAGTTGAACTTTTTGGTTTTGTTTCATCTGTGCTCTGAAAGAGAATGCCAAAGGGAAATAGAGGATGTGATCATGCCAGTCTTCTGGCGCAGTAGTTCAGTGACATGTACACCTGAGAGGATGAACAATAAATGGACTACTGATAGTGCCTTTTTTACTGAAGAAGTGCAACATTTTCTAAAGATAGTAGTCTATACATTTTTTCCCTATAGTAACTGCTTAAACTGCTTAAATGTGAATGAGTTCTGTTCAAGTTTCAGTGGGTTTTTATCATCTGGGTTTTAAAATTTTTAGGGAGATGCCTCTGTATTGAGGTGCAGACGAGACCATATGCCAAAGCCAATGGTCTGGATTTTATGGAACAGTAAATGTGAGGGAGAAAGAGAGAGAAAGAAAAGAAAAAGTGGGAGGGGGATGGAGGTTGGGAATGGGGGGAGGAGAAAGAGAGTGACAGAGAGAGATTTAGTAGAAAATATCACCATTCCATGGATCCCATTGGCCTACCATTAAATCCTCTTCTGGTCTTCTCTGTGGTAAGGTCTGGCAAAATGTAAGACTCCAATGGATTAATGCAGATTTGGGCAAGGTGATACCTTGCTCAGGTACCTCCCAGGGGTGGGGCAAGTTGGACTCTGTCTCTTGCTACTTTCAAATAATATAAAATCTTTAGCACCCATATATCCTTTGAGTCTGCCATGAGTTGGGTTCTGGATTTTCAGATTTGTTGTGTTGCTTTGCATGCCCTGCAGTCGTCTGGTGCAAGGCCTCAGGAATGGGTCTGGAGGCACTGTGGAGGTCTTAGCTGGGAGGTTTGTGTGCAAACCTGGCCTCAGCAGAAGAGTCTGTGGCTATGACTTCCCCAGCCTGAACCCAGACAGAGCTGATTTTCAGGACAGCTGCTGGGTTTGGCTTTGTTGTGGATAGGTTTTTCTCCTCAGCCTTGTTTACTTCTCCCCAGACCTGAGGTAATGGGACAATAGTGTCACCTTGATCTTGTCTCAAGTTCCCTTAGGCAGCTTAACTCACAGTGCCAAGTTCCAGTCAGGAGGGGTGGGCTTGGGTGGTCGCAGCTTCTTTATACAGTTTTGTCACAATGGACAGAAAGTGCTTTATAATGATATTTAAGCCATTAGCCGTAACATTCCAGTCTCTCATTAGTGTCTCAGCTGTCAGGAGCAGCTGAGAGAGCAAGGGTGCTTTAGCCTAAAGAAGAGGAGGCCCACTCTAGCTATTTTTGAGTAATATTTAGGCTACAGTTTTGTCTCTTCGAACTGTTATTAATGTTCAGATTTTTAGCTCCAGGTTTCAGTATGATCTAACTTTGAATTGCACAAGGTAGCCATATAGTTCAAATAAAGTCCAACTACAGGCCTAACTATACTAGCTACTTACACCAACCAAGCACTTAGCTACTTTCAAGTAATGTACCATTTTTAGCATCAGAATATGCCTTGAAGCTGCCATGAATTGGGTTGTGGATTTTCAGAGTTCCATTGTTGCTCCTTCCAGTTTTGTTGAGGCATTGTCGCTCACCTGCGACATCGTCCCTTCGAAATGGCGTCTGGTTTGCCAAAGAAGACACCAGCAACACCTCATCTTTTGTCCAGGGAAGGGCTGAAGCCTCATACTGTGAGTACCCACTGTGGCTGTGTTAAGGCTGGCACTGCCCTGGTGTCCCTGCTCTCCCTGCCCCTGGTGTCCAGCAGTGCTGTGAAGCTGCAGAGCCCCTGCCCAGCCCTTTGTGCTGTGCTGCTGTTGCTGGGGCTGTCCTGGTGCAATAGGGAACACTGTGGGATGCTTCAGCTGTGTCTTGCCTGGCTGTGCCAGCAGAGCCAAGTGAAACCAATGCACAGCTGAAGGCCTGAGCATGTGTTCTGTCCCTTTCCCTTGGCCACAGGAATTCCTTCTGTCAGGCTGGGCACTCACCTGTGCTGCTCTGACCATCCTGCCCTTGGGCACCTGGGCATGTGGTGGGGAGAAGCTCAAACTCTGCCCAAAGCCTTGAGAGCCACGGCTGGTCCCAGCTGGAAGAGCTTCCAAAGCAGCTGTTCTCTCCCAGCTCCTGTGTGGGCACAGATGCAGCTGCCACAGCTGCTCCGAATATGAGCTGGTTTGGGGTTTCCCCACCAGAGCTGGTATTTCAGAACTTCGTCGCTCGGGAGGTCTCTGAAATGGTGCTGTCTCTCATGAATAAGGACAAGGTAAGTGCTGGCACGTGAAGCTTTAACACTGTGCTGGAAGAGGAGAGTGCTGTCATTCCCTCAGTGGACAGCAAAGCAAGTTATCTGCTGCAGCACATGCAGAAGAAAATGTCTCAGCACCTTGTTCTGCAAGATGGTGGAAATCTTCCTGTGCTGGGAATTGTGCCCAGATTTTGGCCAGGCATTGATGGTGTCTATCCCAAAGGAGTTTCCTTCTCTCAAAAGCTCTGGATTGACAGGAATGTTGAGTGCTGTACAGTTCTTACCTGCTCTCATGCTTTGCCTTGGGTCTATAGCACACCCTGTGTGTCCTTGGTTAATCTTGGCTCCTGGTAGGAATCTCTGCCTCTCTCAACCAGTTTGGCTCCCTTTGTGCAGCTCACAGCCAAAGCTCAGGGCCTGAGCCTCCTGCACTTTATGCTGGAATCACTTCTCATTAATGGCATTGGCCCTGCAAGAACCGTGTTCTGCAAGAGCCCTGCAATCAGAGTGATGGAGCAGAAGCAGTGAGAGGCCTTTAGGTGCCACTTGAGGCTCCTGCTCAGCTTCATCCAGCTCTGCTCAGCTTTTCCAAAAGCAACACGGTGCTCTGCTTTCCCTTTGCACAAGCACAGCACATCCAAAGCCATGTGCTCCTGGAGGTTTCCACCTTCAGCTGAAGAAATTGGGATTGTTTTGCAGTTTCCCAAGAGAGCTGAGAGGGGAAAAGTTGAAAAATGTCAGTTGTGTTCCACTGTAAAGAGGAAAACTTGAGACCATTTGAATTTCAGTCAGGGAAACATTTTCTCAAGTGAGGCTTGTGCCAAGAGTGGGCTGGTGGGAGGAGACAGGAGGGAGTCCAAATCATCTGGTTTAGACTTTTGGAGAGCATTTTGGTGCTCAGGGGTTATGATATCAGTGTGTTAGAAAATGCATGTGTGCTGTGCATGGGTACCCCAGAGGGCAGAACCTGGCCTCCTGGCTGCAGGCAGGAATGCCCAGCAGCCCAGCTTGCCTGCACAGGCAGCAGGAAGCCCTGGAGAGCCAAGATTGGCTTTGCATACTGGAACCACACTGTCAGTCAGTGCTGGTCCTATTTCTCCAGGCAGAAAATGCCTCTGAAGCCCCATGGTCAATAGACACCGCCTGTCTGTGTTTCTGTTACTTTTGGCAAGCTGGTTGCTCTCATGGTTTTATGATTCTTCCTTGCTGCTTTACTGCCCATTTAAGTTCTCTTTGCCATCTCCTTGTTTTAGGGATTGTCTTGCTGTGTTCATTCCTTCTTTTGCTTTTCAGGTTTGCTTTTATTCCCAGTAAGACCCCAGTGTTTGGTCTCCTGTCTTGCTGCTCTGCCTGCCTGACTGTATCCCCAGAAGGTCCCTACCCAAACCTGATCTGCTGGAAGGGAATTTCTTCCTTGCCCCACAGTAATGTGCTGGTTTGCTTTTAGGTAGCACATTCCCCCTCTGGAACATGACAACTTCATGGCTGTGTGCAGGCAGAAGCCAGCAGGTTTTTTGGCCTTGTTGAATACGCAGGTGACTTGGTTCAGGGGCTCTGTCTCCATATTGCTGGTGCTGACCTGCTCGGCCCTTCCTTCCCAGCAGGCACTGCCCTACTGCCCCTGGCCAAAATGCGGGAGCCAGAGAGAAGGGATTCAAGTTCAGCCTTGTGAATGATGTGCCTGTGCCTGCTCAGCTGAAAGTGCTTTGGAAAAGGGGCAAGGAAGGGATGTTAGCAGGGCATGGACAGGTCTCCTCTCGTCCTGTTTCCACAAGTGGCAAAATCAAATTTCATGTCTTTGCTGCAGTTTCTTCACGTGGTGAAGGTCTCCATGGAGAGCTCACCTTACTTCCAGCTGGTGAGCTCCAGCGATGCGTACCGTGCCGTGCCGCCGGGCGCCTCTGTCCCTGTGCACATCTGCTTCACCCCCAGCAAGAACAAGGTGAGGCTGGAGGAGCCAAAGCACACAATGATCTCCACAGCCATTGTTTTCCCTGCACTCTGGCTCCAGCCCATTGCATGCTGTGAGCTGGACTCCAGGCGTGGGCAGGCAGCCTGCAGCCAGTCACACCTTGGCACTGCTGGCAGGCACTGCAGCCAGGCCTGAGAGGCTCTGCTTCCCCTCCGTGCACATTGCTGAGCATTGCCAAGGGAAGATGCACAGGAAACAGGATGAAAATGACAGAGGGCTGCTGATAGATGTTGGGCCATCTCTAGGTGCAGTGGAAGGGGTTTCATTCTGATGGAAAACACCAGAGGAACAAAGAGGTCAGAGAGCTTTCCTCCTTCCTGGACTGCCAACAGCTTCCCTGCCTGCCCCTGGGCTGGAGCAAAGCCGGTGCTTTTTCCCCCCCTCTGTTGTGCAGCCTTGCAGCTGTGCTGTCCCAGAGCACAAGTGAGCATGGCACAGCTGCAGGGCCAGGGCAGAGGATGTGCTGTGCCTGTGAGCCCGGCCTGGCACAGGCACACTGGGCTCTGGGTGCCCTTGGTCAGCAGGAGATTGCTGAGCTGCAGGGGACTTGAACACCTGCCTGAAGGAGCTGGTGTAGGGCAGGTACAAGCTGCAGGCAGAGCTGTGGGGCCAGAGCCCGTGGCAGTGACACTGCTGGGGCTCTGTCTTCATGCCTGTCGCTGTGCTTGCTCTGTCAGCTGGCACCCATTCCGTGCCAAAGGTGCTTTTGTGGGGAGGTTTGAACAGCAGTGCTAAGGCCCTGGCAAGTCTGATCTCAGTGCTGGGATCTGGAGGGTTCATGTTCTGATCTGGAGGCTTGTTCATACAGAAGGGTTGAGGGCATGGCATGGAAGGGAGGAAGCCTGGCAGGGAAACAAAGAGAGGCCCTTTCCAACAGCATCCTGCTACCTCTTAGCACTGTTCTTCTCCTGACTTGGTTGGACAGGCAAAGTTAGAGGGGAGTTGTGAGCCAACTGATGTTTCTGCACCAGGCACGAGGTGCAGGATGTCTTTGGGTGCAGCTGTTTTCTCCTCTTCCTTTTGCTGCTTAGAGTCAGTTGAACACTTTGTCCTATTCTCAGACAGTGGGAATATAGAAGCCTAAAGAGCAATGTCCTGTGTTCCCCAGCTCCATGTTGCTTAGAAGGGGCTTAGGAATTCTTTAACATCATTAAAGTTTAGAGTAGGAATGATGGTGGCCTAGGGCTGTTATCTCTATGAGCCAAGTGACACAAGAGCTGAATGCCACTGCGACAGATTTTGCAAAGTGCACTGGTGCCTTTAAAATGTGACATAGTAGTAGAACTTAGTGTTCATTTGAGGGTGCAATAGGTAAATTGATGGCCTTGAAGGGGTATAGGAAATGGTTTTTCTTCTGCCATGGGGATGGCACTAAATGTCCTGTGCTGAGCCAGTTTCTTTTCCTGCAGGATTATTGCCACGAGCTGGTGTGCCTCACTGCAAGGGAAAGGATCGTTGTGCCAATTCGGGCCATTGGTGCCTGAGCTGTGCTGGACTTCCCTGCCCAGCTGGACTTCTCCAAGTGTCCAGTCAAGGTCAGCGCCCAGCAGACTCGGCTGGTGTGCAATGTTGGTGCCCGGGCAGCTCGGTACCAGCTGAGCACCCAGAGGTGAGGCAGCTCATCTGTCGCTGTGCAAACACCTTTGGGTGAGAGCGGAGTTGGGAAAGAGCTACAGAATGAGCCAAGCATCGGATCTGCTGCCCTGCAGCCTGGCTGGAAGTGAGCAGGATGGATGGCATCTGCTCTTGCTTTCAGTGGCCTTGGGGCTTTCTCTGTCCCAGATTCCCTGGAGGCTGCTGGAACATGTTGGGAGCTGGCTTGCACCCTGCTGAGCACAAGCAGCTTCTGAAATGCTTCCTCAGCACTGTCAGCCAAACAGAGCCATTCTCTGGGAGGCCACAGGCACGTGGCTTTGCAGTGGTCCTGGAGGGGACCTCTGGAAATCATCTGAGCAAACACACTGCTCAAAGCAAGAGCAGTGTCTGGGGGTTGCAAGGTGCCATTGGGAGACATGGACCTGTCTTTAGATGCCATACAAGAAAACAAACATGTCAATGGACCTAGTTATAAAAGCAGAAGAAAACAACCTTTTTAAAACCCCTCCATACCTTATCTTTTCTGCCTGTCAGGTGCAGCAGTGATTCATTGAGAGGATGGATCTAACAAGATGAGAAGTGTCTTAAGGAGCAGCTCACAATTAACAGAGAAAAGCCCAAAATTTAGCTTTCCAGGCCTATCTCTTGGCAGTGATTTTCCTTTGGTTCTTACAGTGTCAGGGATGTCTCCTTCACAGCTCTTCTAGCTGTGGGCTCAGGGAACAATTTAGTGGTGTTGGCTGAAATTCAGAGGAGTTACGTTTAGCTGTAGACTTGTAGAGCTTGTGTCTTTGGGTCTTGGGGAGCCAGGTGTGTGTGAGAGATGACTGCTACAGCAGGAACGGAGGAGTCTGGTGGGTACTGCCCAGGGATTGAAGAGATGCGGGGGCTTATTTGCACTCAGTTTTTCAGTGCTGACAGCTGAGTCCTGAACTTGGCTGGATCCTCTTATCCTGATAATTTGAAAAGAAGAAGACACCTTCTTTCTCAGGCAAGCCCTGAAGTCGTTATTGGAAATGTTATTCCCATCCTGCCACCTGAAGGCAGGAGCATGTAACATGGGGCAGGAGTGGGAAGGGAATGGAATGGAAGGTAGTGCTGAAGCTTGGCCAGGGATTCCCCTAACTGGCAGCTTCTCTATTGTGGTGAAATTTCTGGCCAAAGACTAAGAACAGAATGCTGTGCCTTGCCCCCAGCAGGCCCTGATCCCCCCAGCCCCAGCAGAGCTGCAGCCGTGCTGGCATCAGCCCCGGGGCAGATGCAGGAGCACGAGCACTGATCTGGCTCTGGGGCTGCTGGGGCCTTGTCTTTCCTCCCCTCCCTCCAAAGTCTCACGTCCAGCACATGAACATTGCTGGCCCAAGGCTTCTCCATCAGCCAGCAGTGATGTTCTCACCAGTGGCAATGGGAACAGGTCAGCCCATAATTACAGCAAGAGGTCCTTAATGAGCAGAACCTGAAGGGAGTTCATCAGCTGTTACTACTGACATGAACAAAGTTCAGCTTGGCAGATGTTCTCTTTGTTTTTGTGTGTGATGCATTCATCAGCAAAGTCCCCAGAACACATTTGAAGTGACAGATTGACCAGCAACAAAGCACCAGGGCCAGGAACTTTTGTTTCCTCACTGGGGCTGTAGAAGGGCACAAAGCCCAGCAGCTGCTGGGCAGAAGCACATTTCCCATGAGCTGTCCCTGAGCATCAAAGCACAGAGTCTTGTGCCTTTAACTGAGCCATTGCCTGCTCTGTCCTCGGCCTCCAGGGGCAGCGTCACTGCACCGAGTTTACACTTCGACCTGGCTGAGCTCGACTTCGGGGACATCTCCTTTGGTGAGTGTTCCCTGGGCTGGGACACAGCCTCAGGGATGTGTGCCTTCCAACAGAAAAGCATCCCTCACTCCTGCTCTGCCCCAGCAGCCTCTTCAGGCTGTGAACTGCAGGGCTGCTGCTGCTGCTGCTGCCTCAGGGGGCATTTTGCCATTGTGAGATCCAATGGAAGCAAGGAATAGAAAGGCAGTATTTTCTGGTGTCTCTGTGCTGCTTTAAAAGACAGATGTCTGCCAAGGAAGGTGGGAATCTTGCTGCAATGGAAAGATGAGCCCCTCCCTCCAAATGATTATCCCTTTGAAATGACAGGGCTCCCAGGCAAAACTGTGGGAAAAGGAATAACAGTTCTTTGCTAGACTATCTCAGGAGAGCACAGACAAGACAAGAACAGACATTTCCCAGATGCCAAGTCCTGTTTTTCCCCTTTGGTGCAGTTGTGGTCAAAGCAGGAGGGGCTGTGGGCTCTGGCAGGGCAGTGATCCCCCCCCAGCCGGTGCGGGAAGGGAAGGGAAGGGAAGGAGGAAATGCTCCTTTTGCACAGCCCCAGAGGGCAGGGGGATGTGGGCAGTGCCCAGCAGCAGCAGCAGCAGCGGGGCAGGCAGGCAGGGTCGGTGCCAGCGCTGAGCTGCAGCCAGGGCAGCCCCGGGCCAAGCACAAACCTCCCGCAGCAGCAGCGGCCGAGCTGCGACCCCGGAGCGGGAAGAAGGGAAGCTCCGCTCCCTGCCCAGCCTCAGCTCCCACTGCACAGCCGCCCACGGCATCACGCCACAACTCCCAAAAACCCGCAAGAGAAAAGCCCAGCCCAGGGCCAAAACCCCCCAGAATCCCCCAGAACCCCTATCCCCCTTCCCAGACCAAGGGCAACATTCACGGCCAAGCCAAAACCCAGAACAATGAAGTTCATGAACTTCTGAAGGAAACTCATTGCCTTTTTTGAGCTGCTTCTTCCCCAGCCTGCATCACCACGGAGGCGCTTGTCAAGTTGCCTTTGGAAGGAATGAAACGCGAAAGGCAAGAGATGGAAATATGGGTCTGAAGCAGGAGATTCAGATCCTGCTGAATCCAATTTCATTCCTAAGGGCTCTTTGGCTGAAGGCAGCTGTTGTATCTTTGCTTCTTTGTAACTGTTGACTGTTGTCTGCATGTGCTGGCCTCAGTCTCGTTGGAGGTTTTGACATCTGGGTTTGTCCTTTTTGTGCCTGTCTTGCCTCCCTGCTGGAGTCCCTGCTGGAGCTGGCAGTGGTCACTTGGATGGGCACAGAGAAGCTCTGGGCTGCAGCTGCAGTTGTTTTTTCTCCCCATCTGTGTCCCAGTGACTCTTGGTGAGCAGGCCTGGGGAGAAGTCTCCTCCCCACAGAGCTGGCCAGCCCAGCCAGATGTGCAGTGCAGAGCAGGCTGTGGCTGCTCTGCGCGCTCTGCAGGACATCCCCACCATGAGTGGCTGTATCTCTGGCTTTGCAGGATGGAAAGCAAATCTCAGAGCCAAGGTGGGGTGAAGCCTTGCAGGCAGCACTCTCAGTGAGCAGCATGGCTGTGATGTCCCTGTTTGTGGGCTGAGGTGGGACCTGGTTCCTAATTGCTAATCTCAAAGCAAGGCTTGGCTGTGTCCCCAGTTGAGTGGGCTCTGAGCTGTCACATGCTCAGTCTGTTTGGCCCAAAGCAAGAGATGCCTTAAGGGTCCTGCAGAGAGAAGCTGCATTAGGGTGCTTTGCATCACGTTCTAGTTCCTGATTCCATCCTCACTTTCTTTCGCTGTAGCTTCTTCTCACTGACAACTCATTGTTTATATGTCTTGAAAAAGGTGGGAGTGTTGGCAGGCTGAGCAGGGAATTGGACAGCTTGAATTCTCAGAGTAAATGCTGGGTCTGGGTGCACACTCATCACTGAGAGAGAACTGGTGCTGGTTTGGGGCAGGTGAGGGAGCTGGTCCCCATCCCAAAGAGAGAAGCTTGCAGTGTTCAGCAGGGCTAGGAGTGGGCATTTTCAAGGCTGCAGTCTGGAATCTGTGTCAAAGGGAACTAAGTGACGATTAATTCCTCATGCAGCTTCTAGGTGAGCTGTAGTATCTTGCCCCCAGGATCATGCCCTGCTGGGTGCCTGAATGGATATTTGTGTCCTTGCCCAGGCTTTCCCTACACGCAGCGCTGCCGCCTCACCAACAGCTCCGCGGTGCCCCTGGCGTTCCAGCTCCGCATGTCGGACGATGGCACGCAGCCGGCTGTGGACAGCGTGGATCAGATCCGCAGGGACACCGACCCGGCCTGGAGCAAGGGAATCCATTTACATGTGGAGCCCAGGGAGTTCACCATGAATCCCAGCCAAGGCACCATCCTCCCCCAGGGACACCAGGACATCGAGGTACGGCAAGAGCCCAGCCACTGACACTGCAGCACCAGGGCTGGAGCTGCACTGCAGGGTGGGAGGGCTTTAGCTCTGGTGCCAGCTTGGAGCATCCTGGCACTGAGAGATCTGCACTGCTGGGGGCCTCTGCTAGCTGGCTTACTCGGGATGTTCCTCAGGGAGCACTGTTTGCTTTCCAAAATCATATGCTGAGCTCACAGACCTTATGGTCAAGGCATGAAGCCATTCTTGTGTTTTTGAGAGCGATTGATTTGATTGCAACGGGGCAGAGCAAGGATGAGGGCAGAAGGTGGCTGTTAGAGAGATGTCATTGTATCAAGCAGTTAGCTTTTCTTCTTGGTTTCTTTTCCCTCCTCCTGGGGAGCAGAATGATTTGTGTTCACTGCAGGAAGCTCCAGTGGAGACAAAAAATCTGCAGCCATGTGTAGCGGTTCAAATTTATTGTATTGATTCCTTGTTAAGTGGTTTGTTCTGTTGTACCCCGTGTTCTCCCTGAGTTGGTTTACCCCTGGGTTTTACCCTCCCACAAAGCTGTCCCTCATGCCATTCCCTGCCCCTTGTTCCAGCTCTTTCCCTGCCTGTCAAACCCAGCCCCTTTTGTTCCCCAACCTTCTTTGCCAATTTAACCTGGAGCCAATCCCTGTCTGCAACACCCCTTTGGAATTCCCCTATTCCTGGAGGCCCCATTGGCCCATGTGAGCCATCCTCCCCACCCTCCTATCCAAAGTGGCCCCAGACACTTGATGTAATCCCCTCAGTGCTCTGCTGAGGATTCTCTTTTGGTTTGCTGTTTGTATCCACCCCCTGATTTGTGTCTGTACAAAATTCCTTGCACCGGAGTGTCCAGGGTTCTTTTGGCTCTGATCCTTTTGCTTGGAATAAACCCTTCCTTGTGGAACTTCAAGACAGAGATCCTTCTCCTTTCTTCTCTGCCTGGTCCCGTTGGTGGCTTGTCTCTTGCGGTGTTGAGCAAGAGGCTCTGAGGGTTCTGCCTGTGGTCAATGCCCAGCCTGGGGCAGTTCTGAGGATTCTGCCTCTGGTCAATGCCCACCCCAGCACAGTTCCCCACTCCTGGCTTGGGGCTGGAGTTCTCAGAGCCAGCCCGGGCTCGGGGTCCCAGGGCAGCCATGAACTGCCCAGCACCTACTGGGCCACACTTTGCCCTCAGCCTCCTGCTGCAAAGCTGAACTCATTGTGGTCAAGTCAGATTTCCTCTGCATGGATGTCTTTGTAGTCAGATGAGAAATTGGCCCCTTAATTTGAATGCAGTGGTGCATGGAGCTGTAGTCTAATGTTTTAATGTAGCTGTCCTGTGCCCTGATAGCAAGGTGTGTTTAACAAATCTGGTATTGCCAGAAGGCTTTTGTTACTCTGAGACTGTGCTCTACATATGGAGCAGCAGAAGAATGAAGGCCAAATCCTCCCTCAGGAACTGGAGGATATCACCCGTGGGTAATGAGCTTTTGGAAGGAAGAAGTGACTGTTCTTCTCTTCCACCAGGTGACCCTGTGCTCCAACACAGTGATGGAGTTCTACCGGAGATTGCTGGTGGACCTGGAGGGTATTGGCAAGGGAGTGGCAGCCCTGATCATCACAGCCAGGTACCAGCCCTTGCCTGGCCTCCCGCAGGCACTGCCTTGCCCAGGCTGTGCTGGCTGCAGCTGCCAAGGAGAAGTGCTGCTGAATGCCCTCATGTTGTGCCAGCTGGACACGAGAACAGCAGTGCTTGGGCCGCAGCCCATGGTGAAAAGCACGTTTGCTCACAGCCCAGCATGGTCCTGGGCCCTCTTCTAAAGGCACCAGGAATGATATCATTGATTGGCCTTGTTTTTGGTGCTTGAGGTGGAACAAATTTCCCAAGGGCCTCCTCTCCTTCAGGCTGCAAGAGGTGGGGTTGTGCTGGTTGTGAGCACCGTGCACTGGTTTGGGCCACAGCAAGCAGCTGCTGAGAGTCAGGCTCTGGCTCTGTCTGTGGGGGCACATGGCAGGGGGGAAGTGGCTCCCAGCAAGAGTGGGGAGGGCAAGGTCTGACAAGGGGAAAGCAGCCCTTGATGTGGCAGGTCAGCTCCAGTTTTTGTCCTTCCCTCTGCTTCCCATTTTGAGCTTTAATGTTGTCAGAGTTGAGACCAAAAGTCGTTGTTGCTGCAGCAGAATTCCATGCTGCTGTGCTGCTGTGGGTGTGAGTGTGATGCCCAGAGGGATGCAGCTCCCTGGTGCTGTTCCCTGTGCCAGGCAGAGCCATCCAGGCAGTGCCTGGGCTGCCATTGTGTACAGCAGGTGGAGCTGGGGCCAGGCAGTGCCTGGAGCTGTGCAGTGAAGGAGCCAGGGAGCTGCAGGGCCTGGCAGGGGCTGATCAGCCCCTCTGTGGGGCAGCTGCTGTCTCGTGCCCTCCAGGGCTGGGGCAAAGAGCTGAGTTCTCAGGCAGGGCAACAGCACCATGGCAGAGAAGGGAGTCATTTTTACTGAGACCCTGGAGCTGTGTGTTCCTTGAGCCTTAGGGAGCACTGATCCTTGTTGGGAAGGCTCCCCCAGAGCTCGTGGGTCACTGGGACTCTTCCAGGAGTCCTTGCAAGCCTTCTTGTGTAAAGGAGGGGCTGAGGCAGCTGTGGGGCAAAGTGCTCTGCATGGGGAACTTGGCAGCCTCTGGGTGCTGCCTCTCAGGGTTTGCCCCTCCTTGACAAGACATGTTGGAGTGGGAAGAGGTAGAAGGCAATTTATCCCTGTAGGGCTCTTCAATGTGCATTTGACAGTGACCAATGTGTTCTGCTCCATTTCACAATCTTTGGGGGTAGGCATTCTCCATTCTCTCAGTATCTCTGATTGTCCTGGGGTCATCTCTTTGCCCAGATGTCTCGTTCCTGAGCTCCAAGTGTCCCCCCAAGTGCTGCTGTGTGATGAGTGCCACCTGAAGGTGCCCTATGAGAGGAAGATCCTCATTAGGAATCCCAGCCACCTTCCTGGCTGCTACGGGCTTATTCCCCAGGTTTGGCATCACATCCACCTCCTCCTATCAAATATTCCTGAGGAGATTATTAGGGGGAAAAAGGGTTTGGATAAGACCTTGCTGGTTTCTAATCAGTCCTAAAGATCTGCTGAGAACAGGATCCTACCCAACTGTAAACTTTAGGAGGCAGTTTAAGCTCCTGAGGAAACAGTTGATGTTCTAGTCGTCAGGGTGTTTTCCTGTGGGAGATCTTAGAGGGTTGTGAAAAGCTGCTGCACCCACAGACACCAGTGCCTGTGCTGGCAGCCTCCTTGCAGGATGCCCTGGGAGTGCTTACCCTACAATTCCTGCATCTTGTTTGTGCCTTTGACCTTTGTCCTGGGGAGTTTTAAAGGTGTGTGTAAGTTGCTGTTGTGGTGGATGTTAAGGAGCCTAAAGTTTCTTGAGATGTCCCTGTGAATCTGCATTTCATTGTGTCCCTTCCAGAAACGCAAGGAGGACTCTGCTGTGCTCTACTCCAGCCCCAGGCCCTGTGGGATTGTGCAGCCCCAGAGCACAGCAGAGATCCCAGTTGTGGTGGCAGTGCAGGCCCTGGGCACTCATCGCACCAACGTTCTCATCGGCGTGTTCGGGGATGAGAGAAACCCCCTGGTGAGGGCAAGGGGAGATGTGAGCCTGTGTGCAGCTGCTCCTGGCAGGGTGCACAGGGACAGGGATTCTGCTGGGGAAAACAGGCACAGGCTGCTGGGGAGAAGGACAGGAGGGATGGGGGCACAAACAGCTCCTGCCTTAGAGGTGGGAATCTCAGTGTCTGACACAGAATGGAGTTGGGCTAAGCTGGAATCCAGGGGGATTTGAGTTCATTATTCTTTCAAATGCTGTTAACTTTGGAAACATCTGTTTGAAAATGTCATCTCTCTGAGCACAAAAGAGGATGTCAAAAGTCTTCTAGGAACCTTGAGCTTTCTGGCATTTGAAGACTGGTTGAAAGGATTGAAACTTCGATTAAAACATATGGAAATGGCAATGCCAAATTCCTTGGATGGCACCAAACATCTGAACCTGGGCCATTGTGGCACTGCCTGTAAATCAGTGAACAGGAAGGAAAGGCAATGCAGGCTGTGCCAGGGAGCCTGAAGTTTGACCAAACAGTTGCTTTTAACTATCAGGCTGCTTCTCTTAAAGAGGAGGGTTTCTCCCCACCAGAAGAACCAGTTGTTTAACTGTCAGGCTGGTCTTACCTAGAGATTTTTTGCAAAGATTAAAGCTTTGGGCCAATAATTTTTAGTTTGAAAGGTTCTCTTACCTTAATCCTTTTTGATTTGGAGGTGAACATGTAATTTTCTTTTTCCCCAAAAGCCCAGCATTTCAGCTGGAGAGTGGTAGCTGTCCCTAAAGAAATAACTTGAGCAGGGTTGAGCTGTTGAAGGTTTTTTAGGTTTGTCTGTTGTGGTTTGTTTTGGGTTTTTTAAAATCTTTCTTGCTTGCTTCCTGGAACAGAGAGCACAATTACGGAGCTCAGGACGGCTGGCAGAAATCTCCCCAAGCCCAAGGCTGGCAGAGCTTGGCAGGATCCCAGCACCACAGCCTGTGTATGTATGGATGGAAAGATGGATGGATGGGGAATGTGACCTGAGTCACCTGGGAGTGTTGGAAAATGTCAACCAACCCCCCAGCGGTGTCAGGGGAACATTCCTGATAAATCCCTGGTGGAGCTGCCGAGTTTCTGGCCTTGGGCACTGGGGGGGCTGTGCTGGCTGGGCACTGGCTGGGTCTGCCCCTTGGTGTCTCAAATCTCACCTTTTTGCTGCCTTCTCTGTCTTTTCCTCTCCCACTGTGCTTTTTGCATCCCCACCAGGTGTTCATGCCTGTCCTCTCTAGTTGCTCAATGCAAGCAGTTGCAGCTGCTGCAGCACCTCAGTGTCATCCCTGGGCTGCCTTTAGAACAGACCTGCCCCAGCCTGGATTGGGAAGGGCTGGATCAAACCATTTCTCAGTTCAACGTGCGAGCACTCAGCCAGGGGCTGCATCCTGGCCAGGAGCTGCTCGTGCAGGTGTCCCTCCCTCCCTCCCACTGCAGGTCCCTGTTCATAGTTATTTATTTTCCAGAGATGAGCTCCACCCACCTAAATTCAAACCCCAGCCACCGAAGGAGAGAAGAACCAGTCTGGATTGTGCAGCAACTCAATGGAGGCACTTCAGGACTGGACAGGAGGAGGCAGCCAGAGCCCTGAAAGAAGTTCAGGATTTTAGCCAATCTTCAGGAGCAGAGGTGGATTTTCTTGTGCACCTACTGCTTGCTTTGCCTCCCCAGCCTGCCAGCACCAAGTCCTGCTCATGCTGAGCTCCCTTTTTGCTGCCCTGCTGTGCTGTGCCCTGACAGTTGGCTGGGCAGCAGGGCCAGTGGCTGGACATGGGCTGAGGGGGAGGGAGAAATAGGAGAGTTTTCCTTGGAGAAGCTGACTCAGATCCTACAGGCCTGTGCTGAGTGTGGGATTTTTTGCCTTGTTTCCTTCCCAATGTAAGATGAGGCTTTTCTCTGCATTATAATGGTAACACCTCCAGCTTCCCTCCCAGAGCAAGCTGGGGTGATCCTGATCTCCATGGAGCCTCTTCCCAAGGCAGCCAGACTCCCTGTTTGCAGGGCTCTGCTTTCACCCAGAGCTGCTATTGCACTGCTGGCCCTGGAGCTGTCTGACAAAGGGAGACTTTGCAGAGGGGCTGTCTCTTCCTCCCAGCATAGAAAGTGGCTTGTTTTTTGGGTGCCAGCACCAACTGCTGAGCACCCTCACCTGCCTCGAGGCTTGGAGGGATTCAGGTGCTCCCTGGACGTGGCGCACACTCCCCTGGGAGCGGAGAAGGCAAGAGGGAATCTGTCTCCCGTGCCCATTGTCAGTGTGGCAAGCAGGGCTGGAGCTGCCAGTGCCACTGGGGGCCCTCAGCATTGGCCACAGATGGGCCTCCCATCCCTGCAGGCCCATCACAAAGTGCTGCTGGAGCAGCTGCTTGTTGGAGAGGCCGTGCAGGGATGTCCAAGGACGCTGTGCGGCACCTGTGGAGGGCACTGCTCCCCCTGGAACTCCTCAGGTGCTCCATAGGAAATTTTTGCAGGAGCTTTTGCTGTAGCACCTTGAGAAAGAAGCATTTAAATCAGAGACAGAGGGGAAGAGCCTCAGGAGTCAGATGAGCTGGGCTGGACTCCTTCCCTCAGCTCCAAGAGCTCTCACTCTGAGTCTCCTCCTTTTCTAAAAGCAGGAAGTTTTGAAACTTTTTAAAGGCAAGTTGGGTATCAGAGAGAATTTCTACTGCCAGGAGCCATCCCAGTTCACTTTCATGTCATGTACTAATTAATGCATTGAGCTGTGAGTATGGGAGAAGATTTTCCCCATGGTCCCTGCACTGGTCAATGGCATGGATGCAGGATGAGGTGAGGGTGATTCTGGCAGTGTTTGGGGAATAGGCCCCTCTGGCTACAGCAGCAGTTTGCTCCAAGATGCTCTTCTGCCTCCATTTCCATGCTCAACACCTCAATCTCTCCTGTCTTCCGTCCAGGCTTTCAGTATCCTGCCACTGCCAGGTGTGCTGCAGCCAGGAGAGAGCCAGCAGGTCTCCTCCACCTTCTCTGGCAACCTCAACACCACCTGCAATGTCCCGGAGCTGTGCCACATGGAGGGAGGCTCCACCTCCGAGGTGCTGGTGCCCAGGGCGGCCTCACGTGTCAGCTCCTCCCTGAGCCCCCAGGAGGTCAACTGTGGCTCACAGGCCCCTCTCAGGGACAGGTGAGTCAGCCTTCCGTGGGTTCATGCTCTGCCATGGGTTATTGTCCCTGCAGGGCTTCCCTGCTCCAAGGCCTCTGAGCTCAGAGGAGCTGCAGAGCAAAGGCCAGCAGCAACACAGGGATGGCCACTCTGAGCTCCCTGGCTGCCAAGAGAGGAAGGACCTTCTTCTGTTGAGACAGAACATCTTCTTCTGTATTTGAGTTCTGAGCCCTGCTGGCTTAGCTGCTGCCTGCAGGGAGCTGGGCTCTGGGCTTGCCTTGGCACCACCTCTAGAGGTGTCTTGAAGTCCATGGTGTTGAGTGGCATCTTCTTCATCATCTGCCTTCTTCACCAGAACAGTGGGACTGTGGTATGGGCAGGCGTGGGGCACAGAGCAAACCTTGCTGTGGGTCCTGCTCCTGCCACAGATGAAGTCCTTGCACTGCTGATTTGCCAGGGATCTCCTTATGGTGGCGCAGCAGCCAGAAAAGCTCCTGTCCTTTAGGCTCCCCTGCAGCTGCAGCCGTAGGCAAGCACAGGAGAAGCTCAGCTCCAGCAAGGCAGCCCAGCTCAGGACACACAGGCACAAGTGTGGAGCTGGAAGTGGAGGCTGCTTAAAGCAAGCCTGTGCATCAGGACTTCTTCAGACCAGACTGAAGTTGGTTTCATGGGGAGGAGATGGATGAGGCTGCTTCCAATGGTTTCCATGGCAGCCAGCACTGGTTTGCTTGGTCCCAGCCGGGTTCCAGCAGGAAATCTGCCTGACAAGAGCCTGTCTTGCAGGAGAGGAGTTCCTGCAGCCTTTGCTTTCTGACTGATAGGATTGTTCTCATGAAGGAGCAGGCTAGGAGCCGTTAAAACCGAAGATCACGGACAGAGACTCTCTAACTAATAAAGTTAGATTGTGGGATGTTTATTAACACCGGCGGGCAGCACCAGAGACGTCCCTAAAAGGCGTGACCGTGTGTCCAAGGTTCTTTGCCCTCTCTTTATTTCCCAAGATCTTACATACAATACATCCGCACAACCCCAGCACCTCCCATCCCTGCTCTGTATTCAAATGAGGTCATTGGTCCTTCACTCCTGTGCAATTCTTCCCTTGAATTGGGGCAATGGTCTCGAATTGGGTCAGTGGTCTTAAGGGATGAAGTCAGGAATGTCTTCATCAGATCTCTGTGACCCTCTGGCACCATCCAAGGTCCCCAACTTAGTGATTGATTGACATCAAGCCCAGGTGCTAACCATCGTTCTACTGGTTTCAAGATGTTCTTATAACAGTTCACTTCCTCCACTTCCCTCTAGAAAGAAGCTCCTAAAGGTAAACAATAGAACAATCAGCTCCAGCTTAAGCATCTCATAATCATTAACCTATGGTCTGCCTATCTAACCTACATCCTGATCAATGGGAATTGCTTCTAACCCTCAGCTGAAATCTGAACTCTTTAAAATCATGCTTCAGCTATGCCCAGGGAGAAGGGAGGTGAATGAGCTGAGTAAGAACTGTAGGAGGGCTAAGCAGATGTCAGCAATCTGTGCTCTGCTTTAAACTGGGAAGCCAAGAGACAAAGGGCGTTTCCAGGCACCAGCGCAGAGAGCTGCTGGATCAGCCTTTGGCAGGGGCTGGAGGGGTCTGGCTGTGCCTTCAGAGGGAGCTTGCACAGCCAACACCTTATGATGGCAAATCTCAGGTTTGGCTGGTCCTGGAGGTCCCCTTCCACCCATGCCCTCACTTGGGATGTTCCCAACCTCTGTGGGTTGAGGAGAATTCATGGAAATGGCCTCAGGGTCAAGGAATGAAGTGCTGGGCCAGCCAGGACTAGGGAGCCCAAGTTTCTGGTGGGACTCGCAGCCATGTTTTCTGTTTTGTCTGCAGAAGGGAGCTGAAGGAGCCAGCTCAAAAGGTCGAGGAGGAGGCAAAAGCCTTAGAGGAGGAAGACAGGGGGAAGGAGGAAGAGAGGCAGAAGAAGGAAAAGAAGAGTGTCTCTGTTGGCAAGCAAGCTCCAAAACCAGCGAAGGGGAAAACCAAGACCCGGGAGAAGAAAGAAGCCCATGCGAAAGCATCAGAGAGGAAGGAAAGCAGAATCCCAGAGAAGAAGGAAAGCAAAATCCCAGAAAAGAAGGAAACCAAATTCCCAGAGAGGAAGGAAACCAAAATCCCAGAGAAGGAAACCAGAGCGCCAGAAAAGAAGGAAACCAAAGCCCTAAAGAAGAAGGAACCCAAAGCTCCAGAGAAGAGCGAAACCAAAGCCCTAAGAAGTGCGAAAGCAAAGCCCTAAAGAAGGGGGGAACTGCAATCCCAGAAGACCCAGCTGAGCTGGAGAACTCTTTACTCTTTATTCACAAAATTCGTTTTACACAGTTTGACAGACCTCGTGTGCAACATTAGTTAGTTCATAGATTTCTTAGCAGTTCTTCTGTTATTGGTTAATAAATTAGATTTTACTTTGCATCAAATCTCTCTATTGTATTGTTTACCTGTTCTCTTCACCGAGTCTCATGGGACTAATCCCTTGTTGTTGCAGGTGCATTTTTGCAGTTTTTCACCCTCAGAATAGATTGTTCACAAAGTCTCATTCTCCAAATAGCTTCACATGGGAACTTGTAACTGCTTAGCTGCACTCAGAAGAGATGACAGACCAGCTATTAATATGGCAGAAGAAGGCCTGATTTCAAAAGGCCTTTCTTTTATCATTATTCTACTGGTCTATGACATCTCCCCCTTTTCGTTCATTTAAAAAAGGCTCCTATGTTCTGATGTTGAAACAGCTCACTCTTGTGAGGGTATTATCTCATCACAGTTGTCCCTGGTTATCTATTAGATATGGGATAAGATAGATAAATGACCAATTACAATCAACAAAACTTACCAAATTCTATCAAGTCATTGACACAGGGTTTTGCAGCATGAGAAAACAAAAGAAAAATGTCCAATGTCTCTTAGGGAAATGAAAAGAAATGACCATTGTTTCCAATTAGTTGAGAAGGATAAGAAAGTCTGTGAGCTGGAAATGCTGATCTTTGACATCACTGAATGTCCTCCTGGGCACTGGAACAGGGAATAACTGCAGAAGGTTCGTAGGAGCACTGTACCATGAGGATGCCATGAGGCTTTTGTTGGCAAATTGCCTCTGTCAGTTTCCAGCCACAGCCATGTCTTGGCAGTGCTCCTTCTGCTCCTGCTCTGGCCACAAAGGCTGCAAGGTGATGGGGTTATTTCTCCTTTCACTGGGCCTCATTTTTTCAGAACTGATCAGTATCTGATGGAATGACCAGGTGACTGCTTTGAACTGCTGATGATAAAACACAGGCACATCTTCTCCTGAAGTTAATGAATTAATTAGGCTTCACTGTGATAGAGCCTATTGGGATTTAGATGTGATGATCTTTTTTCCAAATTTCTCATGTAAATATTGCATTATTCAAAATGATTAGTTGTCCAAATTTCTCATGTACATATTGCATTACTTGAATGTTCATAAGGCGTTCATTCCTCTTCTTTTTTGTTTTTTAAGAATGAGATGCATGTCTTTTTTTATAAGTATGATGAAACATCATAGCAAAATAATACATGCAGTGAACAAGAAACTTACAGGAATAATTTGGATCCAACAATCAGGAATATTTCAAATAGCAGAAAAAGCTAACAACATAGGTTTCTTTCACCCACCAGAACCAAAAGAAAGTTTTCTTGGCAGTTCTCTGCTTTTAACCCCCTGTGTTCTCAGAGGCGTACCCATGTCCTCAGTGGCTACACCACGTGCCAATATTCAAATCTGGGCACCTATTGGTTTAACTACAGCATCCCAAAAAACTCACTTGCTTTTCAAACCAGGACAGAGGGTCTCTTTCCCTTCTGGCTGGCAAAGAGGTAACAAGGCCGACCCGGCCCCCATCTCAGCCAGGCCGGGCCGGGCGGCTCCTGCCGTGGGGCCGGGCCCATTCCCAGGGACCCCGCCAGGCCCCATCGGCTGCTGGGCAGGGCAGGGGAGGCCGCGGGGCCGAGGCCCGGCCGGGCCATGGCTGCAGTTGTGACCATCTGGGCTCTGCTGAGCCCTGCCCCGCCGCCAGCCCGGGCTGAGCCATGATCCACCGGGCCCCAGGAGCAGCCCCGGGCCGGGCCGGCTCGGCCAAGATTCTGCCACTGTTGGGGTTCAGCCGCAATCCCCAGGCAGGGGGAGGAGAAGCCATCGGCCCCAGCCATGCTGCTGCTGCTGAGTTCTGGCCTGGCTGCTGAGATCCTGGCCCTGCCCCAGCGCGGCCCATCCTGACACAGCCCCAGCGCAGCTGCTGCAGAAACCTCCATCATAAAACAGCTCCGGCCACAAGCACCGAGCCCGGCTGGGGTCACAGAACCATCTGCAGGCCCCGGGTGAGATATGAACTCTTTCAGTGCTTCCATCCTCCCTCGAGGGAGAGAAAAGGACAAAGTGCAGATACATACATGAGCAGCACAAAGACATGGAGGTCAGTGAAGTGGAAGCTGAGTCCCAGATAGGAGGGATGAGGAGATGTCTTGATCTTGGAGCTGAAATCCCCTTGTAAAGCAATGGAGAAGGATGTAATTGATACATCAGACTCTCTTTTTCCCTATAAGGCATTGAAAAGCATGGGAAGATGACTTGTTCAGCAAAAACCTCCATGCTAAAGTAAGCAAACCTTGAAGTAGCTATGATCCCATGAGAAATTTGAACAGAGAAAGAGAGACTAGTGATGAGACCCTGTGCCTCATGAAGAGAAGAAGACCTCTGTTTGTAGATATGAAGATGATTTCAGAAATAGATGAAGAGAACCTTTGTTCCTAAGCAGCTCATCTTTAAACTAATACCCCATAAACTAACATGCCCATAAACACAGATGTGGCAAAAGATGTGAAAAAATGGGAGGGACTTCACGATTGCAGATTTTCTGGGAGGCTGATATTCATGGGAATTGAGAGCCACGAGAAATATGTTTTCTTGTAAAGCTTCCATAGCATGAAAGAGAGACTCCTTTCCCTACGTGAATTGAAGAAAAACTATTCTAGAGGTGGCAAAGTGACTGAAAATTTTAGGTTTTGTCTCTTTCATTGTCAGTAAGAAAGAAAAGCTTGCAGGGAGAGGAGAAGTGTTCCAAAAGTTTTTTTTGCATTCATATTACTCTTTCTTCTAGTTACTGGTAATAAACTTTTCTTTATACCCTTTTAAAGTTTTGAGGCTACTTTGCCTTTCTCCTAATCCTACCTCACAGCAGGAAATAAGTACGTATAATCTGGTGAGTGTACTGGTATATAGCCGACACTGAACCCATCACAATCATTGCTGTATTCTCCAAGAAATCTCAAATTAGTGAACAAAAACCACTACAGACAGCTTCCTGATGAGCTCCATGAGAGCAGAGGGAAATCAAGGCAGAGCCATGGTTTGTCAGGATTTGCTTGATCCTCATGCGCCTCACTGTGCATTTGGAGCTGAGCCCTTGAACCTTAGGGCCTGAGAGGAGATTGCACAAACCTTTCCAGGAGTCAAAGTCAGAAGAAAACCGCAAAGTGTCTCAAGGCATTCATGGCTCCCACTGAGGTCCATCCCCAACACAGGCTCCTCGTGTCCTCATTGGAGGACAGAATTGAAGGCCAGAATGGCACAAAAACCTCTCAGAGACTCAGCGTGGAAAGGAAAATCCAAAGTACCTTAAAAACCTTGAGTATCTCAAAGTATTAATGAGCCCCACTGAGTGTCAGTACAAAGCTCCCAAGGGACTTGTTAAAGTAGATAATTAGGGTCATGATTGCACAAACCTCTCACAGAGTCTGTATCAAAACAGAAACACCAAGTATCTTAAAAGAACTGAAGTACCTTGAAGCATTAATGAGCCCCACTGAGTGGTGTTACTGAC
Source organism: Melozone crissalis (assembly GCF_028551555.1). Lineage (NCBI taxonomy): Eukaryota > Metazoa > Chordata > Aves > Passeriformes > Passerellidae > Melozone > Melozone crissalis. Next base: position 4,512,839 of record NW_026535824.1, read on the forward strand.
AAAGCCTCTCCACAGACTAATTCCAGCAGATAATTGGAGGCCATGATTGCACAAACCTCTCAGAGACTCCAAGGCAAAAGCCAAATCCAAAGTCCTTTGAAAAACCTGCAGTCCCTGGGAGCATTCAGGAGCCCCCAGGGCCATTGCTGAGCAAGGCTCCCCAGGGACTCCTTCCAGCAGATCCTTGAGGCCACTGGGATGTGGGCTAGGGGGGGATGCTGAGGACAGGACAAGGGGCTGCCAGTGCCCAGCCTGGCTGGGGCTGTGCCAGGAGGCCCCAGGGCCTCAGGACAAGGTGTCTGCTCACAGCCCTTGGTGGCACAGACCCTGCTCCTGTGCCCCAGGGCAGCAAGAACTGGCTTCTCATTGTCCCCACCTGTCATCACTGCTTCCAGTTCTCTGCTCTGCCTGGGGACACTTTCTCAGTTGTGTCCCTCACTGGGACCCATTACAAGTCCAAGACACTTTGGAGTTGGATTCTGACTTGGAGTTCTGGAGAGGATTCTTCAGCTCCCTCTCAGGGACTGATGTTCAGGGCCTGAGCACAAAGCCCCAGAGGCTCATTGCAGTCCTTGTGCTGTGTCTGTGCTGATGAGCTGGGCTGAGCTCCTGGCACAGAGGCAGCTCCTGGTAACCAAGAAGAGCTTCAAAAGCACATTTCTCCTGATAAGCAGCTCCTCTGCCAGCCCAGCAGGGCTGGGGCACTGCCTGCAGCCAGCCCAGGCACAGCACAGAGGCACAGAGAGCTTCAATCAGTCACGGCTGGGAAGGTGCTGAGAAGTGCCTGGGGCAGAATCACTGCCAGCCCTTGGCACAGGAACCTCTGGCTGCAGGACAATGCAGCTGCAGCTCCTGGAGCCATCTCCTGCAGCTGGACCATCCCAATGCCTACAGACTCTGTGAGTACAACTCTGGGTATTTCTGGTGCAAGGGAGGTGAAATGCTCATGAAGTTCTGATGTACTGAGGGGTTCTGATCAGTCACAGAATATTTCTAAGACAAGGATTTTGATAAAAATGAGGAAATTTCCTAAGACTGTATTCAGTTTCCTACTATTGGAGAATGGCAGGAAGGGGGTATAAATATTAAAGGATGATTATGAATTTTGACAAGTACCTGAGACATCTGAACTGTTACTTTTAGTGATCAATAGGTTCACAGGAGGTCCCTAATGTGCTTTCAGCCACTCCTCTGCCCGTGGACAGGAACAGCATTACTTTTGCTGGAGCAATCAGGCTCAGTCTGAGCTGTCCTTTCTCCAAGCTGCAAACAGAACCTGCCCCATCCAGTGCCCTGCAAACAGGCAGGGTTCTGTAGGACCAAGGAGAGTGCACAGAGATTTTTTGGAGTCTGTGAGTGCTGGCACAGAGAGATCAGGCACAGCGAAACACCTGCAGGAGGAAAATTTCCAGGAAGCAGAGAGAAGATCAGGGAATGAAAGAAAACAAAACCCAGCAATGCTGTGGCAGGGAGAGTTTAGAGATGCCCACAGGATCCCCTCCAGTGCAGCCCCTCCCTCTGAACAAGCCCCCTCCCTCCTGTGCCCCAGCCAAGCCTTTGCCCTCAGGGCCGGGGCTCCAAGGTGTGCAGCCCCTCCTGTGCAGGCAGAGCTGCAGCAGAGCCGTGGGGCAGCTCTGCAGCCCCGGGCCCAGTTCCCTCTGCAGAGCACAGGGCTGGGAGCATCTGCCCGGCCCTGGGGGCTCTGGAGGGGGCACAGCTGGCTCAGGGTGATGCTGTCCCCAGTGCCTGGCTCTGGGCAATGCTGTCAGTGCAGCCAGGGAAGGAGCTGCATCTCCCTTCATCCAATACCATCATAAGGACACTTGGAAGTGTCCCTGAGATTTCAGTCCAAGCTGGGAGCTTCAATCCAGGGTCGAACCTGTCCTAGAGCATCTCTGAGTTATAAGATTGATGGGGGAAGGCAGAGGTGTTCTGACGCTGAAAATGCTGCTGGGTTGGTGAAATGAGCAACGTGAGACCTTGGCTATAAATGTGGAGCTGGGCTCTCCATTTGAGAAAACTGAAAGCCCAAAGAAACTCCAAACACAATCAAGTGAGACCTTCTCCCTCCAGTCTCCACTCATTATCTTGCCACAGGGAACTCTGTTATACCAAGGACAGCAGAAATGCCAAGGGTTTCTGATATCCTGGAAGAGCAGGAGAAACATGGGGAGAGCTTAAAAAGAAAACCTCAGAACTCTTAAACAGACAAGCGTGTCCATGTGTTTTACAGAAGAGGGTGTATGGGAAATGGCTTTGTTTTTGGTTATAGACATCTCCTCAAACTCTTCACTATCCTTTCCTCATGAACAGGTCCCCATGTGCAGCCCCAGCAAATGTCCAACAGCAGCTCCATCAGCCACTTCCTTCTGCTGGCATTGGCAGACACGCGGCAGCTGCAGCTCCTGCACTTCTGCCTCTTGCTGGGCATCTCCCTGGCTGCCCTCCTGGGCAACGGCCTCATCATCAGCGCCGTAGCCTGCGGCCACCACCTGCACACACCCATGTTCTTCTTCCTGCTCAACCTGGCCCTCAGCGACCTGGGCTCCATCTGCACCACTGTCCCCAAAGCCATGCACAATTCCCTCTGGAACACCAGGAATATCTCCTACACTGTATGTGCCACACAACTCTTTCTGATTTATTTCTTCCTTGGATCAGAGTTTTGCCTCTTGACCATCATGTGCTATGACCGCTACGTGTCCATCTGCAAACCCCTGCACTACGGGACCCTCCTGGGCAGCAGAGCTTGTGCCCACATGACAGCAGCTGCCTGGGCCAGTGCCTTTCTCAGTGCTCTCATGCACACAGCCAATACATTTTCCCTGCCCCTGTGCCATGGCAATGCCCTGGGCCAGTTCTTCTGTGAAATCCCCCAGATCCTCAAGCTCTCCTGCTCCAAATTCTACCTCAGGGAACTTGGGGTCATTGCTGTTAGTTCCTGTTTGGTATTGGGTTGTTTTGTGTTCATTGTTTTCTCCTATGTGCAGATTTTCAGGGCTGTGCTGAGGATCCCCTCTGAGCAGGGACGGCACAAGGCCTTTTCCACCTGCCTCCCTCACCTGGCCGTGCTCTCTCTGTTCCTCAGCACTGTTATCTTTGCTCACCTGAAGGCCCCCTCCATGTCCTCCCCATCCCTGGATCTGTCAGTGTCACTTCTGTACTCGGTGGTGCCTCCAGCCCTGAACCCCCTCATCTACAGCCTGAGGAACCAGGAGCTCAAGGTTGCAGTGTGGAGGCTGATGACTGGATGGTTTCAGAAACATTAAACTGCTGGCCAATTTCTGCTAATCACTTGTAATAAAAGTTATCTTTGATATTTCTTGTTGGTTTGGTTTTGAGTTTTTTTTATTTATTTATTTTAATAATATGGTGTACAGTGAAAATCAATTCATTGTATCATTTCTTATTTTGTTTCTCTCCATCTTCCCTGTGGACACAAACTGTGCCAATGAGGGGCTGCACTCCTGGTGGCTTTGAAGGAACTCAAGGATCCCCCAGCAAAGTTTTCTGCAGAGATGCCCTTTCGCTGCCTTCTCTGGAACTGCAGCAGCAATGTCTGTGTGCAGAGCTGGGGGCAGATCAGTGCTGGCCCAGCAGCTGTGCCCAGCACCAGCAGCACTTGGTGTTGCCCTGATGTTGCTGCAGGGCCTGAGTGCTCTCGGGGCCGGGCACAGCCCTGGGTGTGGCAGTGCCGGGGCTGCAGCAGGGACAGGCCATGGGCACTGCTGGGGCAGCGCTGACGCCTCAGCCCAGGGCCTGGGGGCCCCAGGCTCCTTGCCCAGGCTCTCTCAAGAACACGCCCAGGCCAATGCTGAGCACAGAAAACCCCTGTGAGCCGCCCCAGGCTGGCCGTGGGCAGGCTGGGGGCAAACAGCACGGCTGGGGCTCTGCAAGGGCCCTGGGGCAGATGGGAAGCAGCAGCAGAGCAGGGGCTGATCCATCCCCAGTGGGCTGCACAGCCCAGGGCAGCGTCCCAGAGTGTCCTGATGGAGCTGCCAACAACATCCCCCCTCTGCAGCCCTGGCCTCTCCCCCAGCTCACACAGGTGCCCCATCCTTGCAGGCACAGACACGGCAGCACTGGCTCAGCAGCCCCTGTTTGCATTGCACACAGCAGGCGGGAGCACCCCCATGCTGTTGGTGTGGGGACATGAACTTGAGGGAGCACAAATGCCATCAGCCCCTGGGGCCAGCAAGGGCTGGGGGACAGCAGGGAAACCACTCAGCTTTGTCCTGGCCTCTGCAGTCAGCCAGAAAGTTTGTTCCCATCAGCTGGGAGTTTCCTGTCCCACTGCAGATGCTGTTGCTCAGAGCCAGGGATGCCTGGCAGCCACCCCCAAACTGCCCTGACCATTTCCTTTGCTTTGCCTTTGCTTTCTTTACTCTTCGTTATACGAATTTCTTCCTCTTGCCCACCCCTGTTCCCTCCCCTGCAAACAGCCCATCCCTGTTTGCCCTTTCCTCTCTGGCCCCACTCCCCATTGCAGTTCCTGACTTGTCCCCATGGGAACGTCCCTTGGGGAGCAGGATCATCCTACAAGTGCTGCAGGAATTGCCTGCAGGCTCCTGCAGTGCCTGGTGCTTCTCCCTTGCCAGAGGCACCCCAGGCCAGGGGGGCACATCTGGGCTGCTGTGTCTGCCTCTGGGGCTCCCTGTTCTGGGCAGTGAGGAGGAGCTGCAGAGGCTCTGCAGGACTGACAGGATGGGCTTTGGGGCTGGCAGGAGAAGCTGAGGGACCTGGGCTGCTGGAGCTTCTGAACAGGAGGCCCAGGGCTCATCCTGCAACTGCTCCAAGGGTGGTTCCAGAGAATTCCAGAATCAGCAGGGTTGGAAAAGACCTTGGAAATCACCGAGTCCAACCTGTGCCCTGACACTGCCTGGTCTGCCCTGAGCCTCCTGTTCTCCAGGATAAACAACCCCAGCTCCCTTAGCCACTCCTCACAGGACTTGTGTTCCAGACCCCTCCCCATCTTTGTTGCCCTTCTCTAGAAACGCTCCAGCCCCTCCATGTCCTTCCTAAATTGGTGGGCCCAGAACTGCAAACAGCACTCGAGTTCATGCCGAAGCAGGGCCCAGCACAGGGGAAGAATCCCTGCCCTGCTCCTGCTGGCCACACCATTCCTGATCCAGGCCAGGAGCCATTGGCCTTCTTGGCCACCTGGGCACACTGCTGGCTCATGTCCAGCCTGCTGTCCATCAGTCCCTGCAGGTCCCTTTCTGCCTGGCTGCTCTCCAGCCACTCTGTCCCCAGCCTGAAGCACTGCAGGGGTTGTTGTGGCCCAAGTGCAGGACCAAGCACTTGGTCTTTTTCAACCTCACCTTGTTGTATTTGGGCCCTGGATCCAGCCTGTCCAGGGCCCTGTGCAGAGCCCTCCTACCCTCTAGCAGATCAACACTCTCAGACAACTTGGTGTCATCACGCTTCCATAAGGCCCCAGAGTGTCCCAATGGTCTCCATGATTCCATGAGGCCTCCCAGTTTCACATTGTCCCTTTGGTGCCATGGGACCCCTTGGTGTCACAAAGTCCCTTGGATTCTTGGGCCCTGCAGGGTCACAATGGATCCTTGGTTCCATGAGGTCTGGCAGTGCAGCAAGGCTCTCCTTGGTTCCATCATGTCACAATGGCCTCTTGTCCCATGGGCCACCAGGGTGTCCAACATGTTTCCTTCATTCCAGGAGTCCCTGAGGAGCAGCACTGGCCCCTTGGTTCCATGGGGCCCTGCAGTGTCACAATGGCCTCATCATGACACCAAGTCCTGCTCTGTCACAATGCTGTGCATGGTTCCACAAGGCTCTGCAGTGTCACAGTGGCCTCTGTGGTTACACCAGGACCCAGACTCTCACCATGGACTCCTTGCTTCCATTCAGTCCCACAGTGTCACAATGGCCCCGTGGCTCTGTGCTGCCGTGTCCTACACAGTGTCACCATGGTCCTCTTAGTGCCACCAGGTCCCTCAGTGTCACAATGGCCCCTTGCTTCCCCAGGGCCCTGCACTGTCACAGTCATCAGAGAATCAACCAGGTTGGCAAAGGCAACCTGGAGAGCATCAAGTCCAACCTGGGACCCAACACCACCTTGTCACCCAGACCATGGCACTCAGTGCCACATCCACTCTTTCCTTAAACACCTCCAGGGACAGTGACTCACCCACCTCCCTGGGCAGCCCATTCCAATGCCCCATCATCCTTTGTGTCAAGAATATTTCCTAATGTCCAGCCTAAACATCCCGTAGTGCAGCATAAGGCTGTGTCCTCTTGTCCTGTCACTGTTCCCTGGGAAAAGAGCCTGACCCCCACCTGGCTGCACCCTCCTGTCAGGGAGTTGTAGAGAGTGATGAGGTCTCCCCTGAGACTCCTCTTCTCCAGGATAAACAATCCCAGCTCCCTCAGCCGCTCTTCCGGGACTCATGCTCCAGACCCCTCCCCAGCCTTGTTGCCCTTCTTTGGACACGCCCCAGCCCCTCCATGTCCTTCTTAAATTGAGGGGCCCAGAACTGCAAACAGCACTTGAGCTGCTGCCCAAGCAGTGCTGAGCACAGGGGAAGAATCACTGCCCTGCTCCTGCTGGCCACACCATTCCTGATCCATAGGAGTGCCAGGAGTTGCGTGAGGGAAAGGGTGGGGAGGGGATGGGGAAAAAGTGTTCTTGATTGTCAGCCATGGAGGGTTTTGATTTTCATATCTGTTCAGACTGCATCAGAAGATGCTGGAGATAAATAGACAGTGGACATTGATTATATCAGTCTATAAAAAGGAAAAGACAACAAGACAAAACTGTTCCCTCTGCATTTTTTTTTCCATTACAATATATTCACTTTGAATACATTTCCTGGATGTGTCTGAATAATCACAGAAGAATTGAAAATTTAAATTATTCCCAGGGGCTTGTCTTGTTCAAGTGTTTTGAACAAATGTTTATGAGCTTTTCTCACTGAATTCCTGAACTGAAGACCTCAAGAAAGATGTGGCCTCTGGAGTAGGAAAATTCATCAGCAACATCCAAGTGGCTGAGGATCCATCCCCATCAGAGCAGCAATGAACAGAAATGGGCACAGCTTTGTGGCTGCCCCAGCTTTGGCATGGGCCCTGGGCCTGGAGCAGGAGCAGCTCTTGAGGGCCCCAAGGCCACGGCTCCGGTGCTGCCCTGGGCAGATGGGATGGCAGCAGGGGCTGCAGAGCTCTCAGCACCTCAGGCCGAGGGGAGCAGGGCAGCCAGGGAGCCTCCTTTGGCCTTGGCCCAGCACCTTCCCCCATGGCTGGGGCTGAATCCTGTGGCAGCTGCAGCTGCTGCTGTGCCCTTGCCAGGGGCTGAGTCCATGGGGCAGTGCCCAGAGCAGCCTGGCTTGAGCAGAGCTGTGGGGCCAGAGCCAGCTGGGCTGGGCTGGGGAGAGGCCCTTGGTACTGCCCAGAGCTCAGGGCAGCTGGCAGAGCTTGCAGGGAGCTGGGCTCAGAGAGCCTGGCCCAGAAACCATCAGTGTCCATCTCAGCCTGGCTGAGCATGCAGGGGCCAAGAAGAGCAGCCCAGAGTCCACAAGTTCTCTGTGTGGGAGCTGAGCTTGTGAGCCCCTGAGCCCTGCCAAGTGCTGGGGCTGCACCTCCAGCTCCAGAGGTGTGATAGATGGGAGCAGGGACAAATAATTCCTGCTGGATTTTTTCTTGTGTTTGCTTATACAGGTGACCTGTGTTTTGCAGAGAAAAGAAGAAACTTCACAACTTCATAAAAGTCGTAAAGCTTGGTATGCTTTTATTATGACGTGCGCCGGACACAAGCCTCCCCAAAAAGGCAAGAGTACCCCTGAAGACTTTAGGTCTCCTTTTATCTCCCTTCCAAATGCATATGCATACAGTTTCACAATAGGTTCATACATATTCATTCTGCGTTACATTTAGCACCAGTTCTTCTTTATCAAAGGAATTTCTAGGTCAGGGCAAATTGTCTTCATGGTCTTTTCTGTTTTCCTTTCTCTGTCTCCTTGCTGTCTCGGCATGCGAGTTTTTCCTTCAGCTTTGGCCTCACAGACTTTTCACTTTTCTTAGACACTTCACCTAATTCAGAATGGATCTTTACTCTGTCTCACCTGGAGTCATATGTAGATGACCTGTTTTGTTTCAGATAACTCGGATAAAATGATAAGAATAATATTTTAACCGGAAAATAATACTTCACACATAATACACAATAAGAAAGAAAAGACACATAATCAGAAGAGCATCTGAGTTTTTAAGAGTGTGAGACTCATTGGTATCCCAGCAGTCAAACCTTTTCAAATACTTTCCTCAGGGTTTCCTTGAGATGAGAGGTAACCACCAGAGGCCAAGGCCAGCCAGAGCTCTCTGTCCTGGCAGCTTTTGTCTGGGAGAACCCTTGCATAGAGGGAATTTTTGAGGGGAGTATCAATTTTGACTGTGGGCATCTGGAAGGACAAATGGTTATTTTCCATAGGAAGGAAAGCACTGGGCTCCAGTTCTCCAGGGGCTGATAAGAGGCAGCCCTCAACATTCCAAGATCAGCTGGACCTCTCCAGTGGGCCCTGGGTGGCCAAGCCAGCCAGATCTGTTCCATGTTCCCTTGGTTTCATCGTACTCTGCTGTATCACAATGTTCTCCTTGTTTCTGCAGTGTAACAATGGCCCCGTGCTTCCATGAGGCCCTGCAAGGTCACAGAAGCCTTTTGGTTCTGTGTGACCCCACAGTGTCACAATGGTCTCCATGATTCCATGGGGCCTTGCAATGTCACAATGCTCTCCATGGATCCACGGTGCCCTGCAGGATCACAAGGGCCCTTTGGCACCACGGGGCCCTGAAATGCAGCAATGGCCTCTTGGCTCCACAAAGCCCTGCTGCTTCACACTGGCCCCTTGGGACCGTGCGGCCCAATAGAGCCACAGTGATGTCCTTGGTTCCACGAGGCCCCACAGTGTCACAATGGTCCCTTGGATCCATGAGGCTCTGAAGTGTCATCATGGTTCCACAGGAAGGAAAGCAGGAAGGAAAGCATGGAGCCCCAGTCTTCCAGGAGCTGATAAACAGCAGCCACTAGAGGCCGAGACCAGCCAGATCTGTCTGTCCTGACAGCTTTCATCTGGGAGCAACAGAATAAATATCTTGTATCTCATATATAAATATTCTGTATCCCAGATATATGGGATTTTGGGGGAAGAATCCCAATTTCAGCCCATGAGCTGAAACTGGGATTCTTCCCAATCCTCCTCCCATGGATGAGGAGGCCAGTTCTTTCCTTCAGGAAGGAAAGGACAGAGCCCCAGTGTTTCCAGGGCAGATTGGAGGTGACCACCAGAGGTCAAATTGAGCCAGGTCTGTCTGTCCTTGCAGCTTTTGTCTGGGAGAAACCCTTGCATGTAGGGAATTTGGGAGAAGTACCAATAAGTACCAATTTTGTCCAGAGCTGTGAGCAGAGGCTGAGGGAGCTGGGCTGGTCCAGCCTGGAGCAGGGAAGGCTGAGGGGCTCCTCATCCCAGCCTGGCAGTGCCAGCAAGGAGGGGATGGAGAACACAGAGCCAGGCTCTTCACCAGGGGCTGGGGGGAGACAAAAGCCAATGGGTAGAAGGGTAAAGAGGGGAGATCAGCCAGGACAGGAGGAGATGAAAGGAGTCAGGCTGGTTTCAGCACTTCCTCAACACCAAGAGCAGCCTCACCTCCCTTCTCCATCCACCACTGACAGCTTTGCAAATCAGGAATTGTTCAAGCTGTTCCGTCCTCACTCCAGGACGATAATCCTGATACAAGAATGTAATTGTGTTTATATCTATCACAGAAACACCTTTGTGTGAAATAAATTTTAGTATGGAAATCATTTGTGGAGGGTGGACTCATCAGACACTGCTGGGACGTTGCACATGGCTCAGGGAAGAGTTTGTAATTGTGTGATTGTTATTTTAATTGTGTGATTGTTACTAAATTATATCCTGTTCAGCTTTGGTCTGTTGGCTAGGTCCAGTGTGGCTGGAGGGAGCTCAGATTTGCACAAGGCTGCTCTGAGTGCCAGGGCTTGGATGGGGGAAATGGTGGGGTGGGGTTAGGGACAGAGTCTGATTGATTGTCAGCCATGAAGGGTCTTGATTTTCATATCCATTAAAAGGGCATGAGGAGGAACTTGGATTCAGTGTCAATTGGAGATTGCACATATCAATGAATTACTGGTGGAAAAAAAAATTACAGGACCTAAAAAATATTTTCTTGCTGTCTTTTTAATCTCAGGGTATTCACATTGAATAGGCTTCTGAAATCTGACTAATCAACCACAAAAGATTTGAACACTTAAATCAAATTATTCCCAGGAGCTTGGATTGTTAAGGCGTTCTGAATGTTAATGAGCCCTGGGAGACTGAATTCCTGCACTGAAGAGCTGAAGGCTGAACAAGCCACTGGAGCAGGAAAATTCAGCAGCAGCCTCCAAGGTGCTGAGGATGTCAGCAGCCCCCACTGAGGCCATCCCTGCCCAGAGACCGTGGGGGAATGGGCAGACAAGGAGAGCGTCCCTGGGGCTGGGGCAGCACAACTCAGAGGCACCAGGGGCTCCAGCTGGGAAATGGAGTGTGGAATGTGGCTGGGAAAGCCCTGCCTGGGCTGTGCCAAGCAGGACACACAAGTCCTGACTGCCATTCCCCAAAAAACTCCCTCAATGAGACATTTAAAAGGAATTACAATTATTTCTACTCTGAGTTGGATGTACTGGAGAAATACCAACAAGAGATTCTTAGGAGGTCAAAACAACTAAACAGTCTTTATTGCAAACTTTAGAAAAGCAGAAAAACTTTGGTAAAAGGTTTAATACAGCATTCAGTCAACAGAAAACCCTTCTCAAAGCATTACCTTGGCCAATTCAACTTCACAAACTACAAGCCTGTTCACCGTAATGTTAATCAAAATTTGCAAGAAGAGGGAATTAGAAGGAGAGAAAGACATAAAAGGTACAGAGCAGCACACAGAGAGCTACCAACTCCTGGATTCCAGCACTGTTGAAATGGAAATTCCATGAGGAGGTAGGGTCAGGATGTGTCCTTGCCTTGTGGTCAGCCTTCAATACCCCTTGGTCTTCCTGGGCCCTTCCCCCAGGTGGGATTTGGGCTCATTTGGTCCCTCAGGAGCTGGGCTGGGGGCTGCAGAGGTGGCTGTGGAGCATTGCCTGTGCTGTGCCAGGGACTGGCAGACACTGCTGGCCTGGGAGGGAGGCTCTGGGGGGATTGGGGTTCCAGGGCAGGGCAGGGCTGGACCTGCCCCTTCCTCTGCCACACATGAAATGTTTTGACCCAACAATCTCCTGCAGTTTGTCACAACAGGCAGTGTTGGAGATGGAACCCAAATTTGGCCATGGGCACCTGGCCGAGAAGGACAGTTCCTTTCCATAGGAAGGAAAGCACGGAGCCTTCCCCAGGGTTTTGGGGCCAGATGAAAGGTGACCCTTGTGAAACCACTGCCAGACAGACTTGTTCTGGCAATATTGCTGTGGGAACAATCCCTGAATATAAGGAAATTTGGTGGTGAAATCCCAGTTCTGGCCATGGGTGCCTGGAGGAGAAGGAGAGTTCTTTCCCATAGGAAGGAAAGCACAGACCCTCCGTGTTTTTCTATAGCAGATGAGAAGAGACCCTCAACATGCCAAGGTCAGCTGGATCAGTCAGGTGGCCCACGGGAGGCCAAACCAGCCAGAGCTGTTCTGTGTTCCTTTGGTTTTAAGGGGCCCGGAGGTGTCACAAGAGTGCCTTGGTTCCGTGGGGTTCCACAGTGTCACAATGGCCCCAGGTTCCTGAAGGTCCCACAGGGTCACAATGGTCCCAACTATTCCATGAGGCCTTGCAGTGTCACAAGGGTCTTTGTGGTTCCACAGGCCCCATAATGTCACGTCACTCCTCTGTTCCGTGAGCCCTGCAATGTCAAAATGGACCTTTGGGCCCTGGGGGTTTGTGGTGTCATAATGGTCTCCTTTGGCTCCACAGTGCCACAATGGACCATTGATGACAGAATACCTCACAATTTCACAATGGCTCTGACACCGGCCGGGGCTCTATGTACAAATCACAAACAGGATGGGGCTCCTGTGGACCGTGCCTTGAGCTGTTTTATTTTTCAGCATCAGTCTCATTACATGATTGTGACAATGGGAAGATGCCAGCAGCTCACAACCCAGGCAGCAGACCAAGAAATTAATGTTACAACTTACTTTATAAGTTATTTGACCCATCACACAAAGCAAAAGCATATTGACAGTAGTTCTATCCAATCACTATAAGCACACGTACCTTTGGTTAAAACAATACTTACTTGTTTTGAATACAATACCTACGTGTAAGCCTTAAAACACAACGTACAGAGCTCCATTATTAAGCTTCAACCTTCCTAGATAAACTTTTCTGCAGCTTAGAGAGGTATTCTAGACAAGCGTTAATACACAGATCATTGTTCTATTTGTCCTTGCTTTTCTACAGTTTAAATAATTTTTCTGCTGACCTAGCTCATGGCTGCTGCTTAGCTCTAATCACAGTTCTATTGTATCTGAGCCCTGCCTTTTGCAGCTTTCCCAAAAGCCTCTAATTTTGTGGATTCCCACATGGCCCCTTGGTTCCGTGCAGCCCGGCAGTGTCACAAAGGCCTCTTGGTTTCTTGAGGCCCCACAGTGTCACAATGGTCTCCATAGTTCTATGGCATCCCACAGTGTCACAATGCTTTGCTTATTCCATGGAGCCTCGTAGTGTCACAATGGTCTCCACTGTTCCATGAGGCCCCACAGTGTTACACTGGTCCCTTGGTGTCACAGGGCCCCATAGAGTCACAATAGTGCCTTGGTCTCACAAGACCCCACAGTGTCACAATGGTCCCTTGGTTCCATGGGCCCTGTGCTGCTGCGTTCCTCCCTCCCCTTCTCAGGCCACCCTGCCAGCTGAGAAATGCTCCTTGGGCCTCAGCCTTGGCCAACAGCCCTTGGGCTCAGCTCCTCTGCAGCTCATCACAAACACTGTCTGCTCCAGCCACTGCTGCTGCCCAACCAGCTCCTGGTTCCTTTAGGAGCAGCCCTGGGAACTGCTTTTGTTCCCTCATAGGCACAACATCCCTGTTCTCACACTGCCAAAGAAAGCTGTTGATGCCAAGTGCGGCCAGGATGAACCATTGCTGGGACTGAAGCCCCTCTCTTGGGGCCCTGCAAACAGCGCTCCAAAAGGAGCCCTTGGAGCTCTCCTGGGCCAGCGACTCCCTCTGAGTGGGGCCTCTCCCAGCCGGGAACTCTCCTGTTTGCTGCACTCGGGGATCCTGAACAACGACGGAGCCTGGGCCAATCTCCCCACTCCTCCAGGCTCAACCCTCTGCCCACTGGGGAGATGCCAAAGGATCCACAGGGAGCATTTCCTGCCCTCAGGGGAATTTCTCCCAGGTGCCTTGCACTGACTCTTGGTGTCTGTGTGCACACAGGAGTGCCTGTGCTGGGGAAATGTAGCAGAAATGCTGCTCTCTGAGGGGTTGGCATGCCTTGGATAGCTGAGTCAGTCAGATATCCAGGTATCAGTAAGTGAAATTAAGTCATGTGGTCTAAGCAAAGTTAAATGCTGCTAAGAGTTCTTCTTTTGCTAAGTTTTTAAGTTTAATTTATTAGCTAAGTTTTGTTAAGTGTTATTCCTCTGTTAAATTTCTAAGTCATAGGTTTTAAGTTAGGTTAAATACTGTTAAGTGCTGTTCTTTTGCTAAATTGTGACATTTAAGGTACACATAAGGTCTAAGTTAAGTCCTGTTACATTTGACCTCTGCTAACCTTTTGGGCTGTATTCCTTTTATCCTTGCTGTTACTGTCCTTTTGTCATACACACACACACACACACACACACACACACACACACACGGACAGTTTTCGGTTCATTTCTGGTTTGATTGCCTGGATTTGGTTTGGTTTTGTTGATGCTTTGTTTCCTTGGTGTGCCTGAAGTGTCCAGTCAGGAGCAGAGTGACTCTTGCCAAGGAACTTTGTGCTGCTGTCCCTTAATATTAAATCTGGTCTTTGCGGATCCCTTGCCAGGGATCTTTTCAGTGCTCTCAAGTCCTTGTTCATAACAAGGTGAAGGAACCCTGGCCCAGGCTCTGGCCCTGGGGGACACGGGGACGCTGCCGGGGGGTCCCTGTCCCCCTGCCCTGGCCCCCCATCCCCATGTCAGGCTCTGGGGTTGATCTCGTGGAACATCCTCTGGGGGATGCTGCGGGCCGGGGGCAGGGCGACCCGGGGGGACAGGGGACCCCACTGTCCACGAGCAGGGTTGGACTGCTCTGGGGGGAACTGTGAGGGGGGCTGGGGCAGAGTGACCTCCCCAGTGACCTCACACAGCCCCTGTGATGTCACACAGCTCCTGAGATGTCACACAGCCACCTCTGATGTCACCCAGCCATCTCTAATGTCACATAGCCACTTCTGATGTCACATAGCTTCTGTGATGTCACACAATCCCTATGATGTCACACAGCCCCTGTGATGTCACAGGCTACATGTGATGTCACAATGCCTCCTATGATGTCACACAACCACTCTGTTATGTCACACAGCCTCCATATGATGTCATTCAGCTACTGTGTGATGTCACAGAGCAGCTTTGTGATGTCAGTCACTTTGTGATGCCACAGTCATGTCTGTGATGTGACAGCCTTCTCTGTGACATCACACAGCTGTTCTGTGATATCATACTCTATGTCACAATCCACATTGTGATGTCACAGAGCCACCTTCTATGATGTCACAGCTAGCTCTGTGATGTCACACCTCCCTCAGTGCTGTCACACAGCCTCTTGCTGACATCCCAGCTGCTCTCTAGCTCTATGACACAGCCACAGAGGTGCTGCTGTGACACAGCCCCCTCTGGGCCATCCCACAGCCCCTGCCAGTGCTGAGCCCCTGTGAGCTCTATCAATGCCCTGCTGGTGTCCCTGAGGGGCTCTGGCAGTGCCCCAGCCCTGCTGGGCTGTGCACAGGAGCTGCTCCTGGCCAGAGCTGTCTCTCTGCAGCGCTGCCCTTGCCAGGAGCTGCCTCTGGGCCAGGAGCCCGGCCCAGCTCAGCAGCACAGACACACAACAGGGACTTTAATGACCCTCTGGGGCTTTGGTGCTCTTTTGCTCTTTGACAGAGACAGTCCCTCACAGTGTGTTCAAAAAACTTCTCAAGAGCTCAAAGTCAGATTGAAATACTGAAGTTTCTTGTACTTTAAAGAGATCCCTGTGAGGGACAGGACTGAGAAAGTGTCCCCAGGTTCCAGGGAGACCAGAACACTGCAGGCAGTGATGGCAGCTGGGGACAAACAAGACCAAGCTGTCTCTGGTGCGGAGCACACCTGGATGTGTTTGAGGAATACAAAGGGCCAAGGCCTGAGCCCCGGACCCTGGCCAGGCAGATCCTGTCCCTCCCTCCTTGCTCAGGGCTCTTCCCGGGATGGGCACTGGCATGTGGGGATGTGCAATGCCAAGGGCAGGAGCATGGGGCGGCCCCTGCCAGGCTGCTGAGCAGGGACAAGGAGGCGATGAGGCCCCAGGCCTGCAAGGGTCACTTGTCTCCTGCTCCTGCCTCAGGCCCAGGGCCAGCAGCCATGGCCAAAGTGCTGCCCAAGTTGGCTCTGGCAGGGCTGTCTTGCAGCTGCTGCCCATCCCTGTGCAGCCCAGGCTGTCCCACGGTGTCCCTGCCCTGCGCCTCTGTCCCTGCAGGCTGTCGGCATCCCCTGGCTGCCCCACCTGGCTGGGCCCTTCCTTTGCTGACAGCTCTGCCTCCTGCCTGCCTCTGCCTGCCCACACAAAGCCTTGGGCTGCTCCAGGCTCCTGCTGGGGACGTGCTGCACCACAGTCCTGCCCTAGCAGAGGAATTCCTTTCTCTTTGTGTCCTGTCTGGAGCTCCCTATCTGCCCTTTGCATTAATTCTTTCTTTATCTGGCTGTTCTCTATTATGCCAAAAGGATCCACCATCTCTAAAACCACCCTTCAATCCTTCCCAGGTCTCCTCTGCTGTCCTCAATCTCCACTCCACTCAGCACAGTGGTCTTGTGTTCCTGTATTGTGCTCATGTGCTTGAGGCCTCCAAACTCCACCTTGGGAGATCTCTTGGCCCTCTCCAAGGTGTTGGCAAATGAAAACATTCTGCTCATAGTCTAAGAAAAGCACCTCAGGATAAGACCAGTCAGACCTGTGTGTCCTGGCTGCTTTTGCTGTGGAGCAATCCTTGGATAGATAGAATTTTTTAGGCTGAATTCCAATTTTACCCATGGGCACTTTGATGTGAACAACGATTCTCTTCCATTGGAAAGAAAGAAGAGGCCCAATGTTTCAGATGAGCAGCAGCCACCAAGTGCCAAGGCAAGCCAGACCTTTTTGGAATTGCAGCTTGTGCCTGAGAGAAATCCTTGGATACACAGAATTTGGGAGGTAGAATGCAAGTTTTGGCCATTGGTCCCTTGATGAAAATGCCATTTCTTTTCCATCTGAAGGAAAGCAGAGAGCCCCAGGTTTTGATCATAGATGAGAAGCAGCCCCTGGGAGGCCAAGCCAGCCAGACTCGTCTCTCCTGGCAGCTTTTGGTTGGGAGTTATCCATGGATATAAGAAATTTAGAGGCCAAATCTCAAATTTGGCCAAGGCCCCTGTACCAGAAGACTGTTCTATTTCCATCACAAGGAAGGCAGAGAGCCCCAGTGTTTCAGGGGTAGATGACAGGTGGCCATCAGAGTCCACAACACCAGCCAGAGCTGGCAGCTTTAGTCTGGGAGAAACCCTGCATATAGTGAACATTTTAGAAGGAGTAGCAATTTTGGCCATGGAGGAATAAGAAAATTCTTTTCCTCTTTTCCATAGGAAGGAAAGCACAGAGACCCAGTGTTTCAGGGGCTGATAAACTGCAGTCACCAGAGACCAGGGCCATCCAGACCTGTCTGTAATGGCAGCTTTTGTGTAGGAGCAATCTTTGGATATAGGGCTTTTGGCGGTGGAATTCCATTTTCAACCATGAGCACCTGGAGGAGAAGGATGGTTCTTTTTCCTTAGGTAGGAAAGCACCGAGCCCCAATGTTTCAGGGCAGAATAGAGGCAACCACCAGAGGTCAAGGCCAGCCAGAGCTGTCTGTCCTGGGAGCTCTTGTCTGGGAGAAAAAACCCTTGCATATAGGAATTTTGGAGGAAAAGTACCAGTTTTGGCCATGGGTGCCTGTGCAGGAGGGATAGTTCTTTTCTGTACGAAGGAAAGCACAGAGCCCCAGTGTTTGAAGGCAAGTGAGACCCAGCTCTCAGGAAGACAAGACCATCCAGACTCATTGGCAATGGCAGCTTTTGTCTGGGAGCAATCCCTGGATATTGGGAATTTTGGAGAGGAAATACCATTTTGACCATGGATGCTTGAATGAGACGGGCAGTTCTTTTCCATTTGAAGGAAAGCCCAGAGCCCCAGTATTTCAGGGTATAGGAGAAGAGACCCTCAACAAGCCAAGAGCAGTAGGACCAGTCAGGCCAGGCCAACCAGAGCTATTACCTGTTCCCTTGGATCCATGGGGCCCCACAGTTTCACATTGGCCTACTGTTTCCATGGGGCCCTGCAGGGTCACAAAGCTGGTATCATATTGGATCCTTGGTTCCATGAGGCCCAGATGTGTCACTCTGGCCTCCTGTTTCCAAGGGGCCCACAGTGTCACAATGGTCCCTTGCTTCCATGAGGCCTTGCAGTGTCACAGGGGTCTCCTTGCTACCACAGTGTCACAACAGACCCTTGATTCCATGGGGACTCACAATGTCAGAAGGGTCTCCTTGGTTCCATGAGGCCCTGCAGAGCCCCTTGATTCAACAAGGCCTCAAAGTGTCATAATGTCCTCCAGGATTCCATGAGGCTCTGCAATGTCACCATGAACCTTTGGTTCCATGGGGTCCCACCCCATGAATCTTTAGTTCCATGGGGCCCTGAAGTGTCACAATGGACTCCTTGGTTCCATGGTGCCACACAGAGTAACAACTGCCCCTTGGCCTGCCAAGACTCCAGAGTGTCCCAACAGTTCCTTGTTTCCATGAGGCCTTCTAGTGTCACAGTGGCCCCTTGGTTCAGTGAGGCGTTTGGAGTCACTATTGTCTCCATAATTCCATAATGCCTTGCAGTGTCACAACAGGCCATTGGTTTCACTGAGCCCCACAGTGTCACTATGGTCCCCTTGGCTCCACAAGGCTCCCAAGTGCCACAATGGCCCTTTGTTTCCACAAGACCTCAAAGTGTAAAAATGGCCTCCATGGTTCCATGAGACCCTGCTGTGTCACAATGGACCTTTGGTTCCATGAGGCCACACAGTTTAACAACGGACCCTTGGTTCCATGAGGCCTTGCTGTGTCACAATGGACTCCTGGATCCATGAATGTTCATACTGCCAACAGTCTCCTTGGTTCTGCAGTGTCACCATGGCCCCTGTGTTCCATGAGTTTCCGCAGTAGAGCATGGTCACCTTGGCTTCATGAGGTTCTGCAGTGTCACAATGGACCCATGGTTCCACGAGGCCTTGCTGTGTCACAATGCCCCTTGGTTCCAAGAGGTTTCTCAGGGTCACAATGATCTCCTTGGATCCGCAGTATCACAATGGGCCATTGGTTCAATGTAGCCCCAATGTGCCAAAATGGATTTTGGTTCCAGGGGGTTCCACTCTGTCACAATGGACCCTTTGCTCCATGAGTTTGCACAGCGTCACAGCTGGCTGCTTGGTTCTGTGAGGCCCCACCATCACCAGATCTCCAAAATATCAGAATCATTCTCCTTAACACTAATTTGCTATTTAAGAGGGTATCATTTATTCAGGCCTGAGGTCTAGGGAGGGATAACTCCTAACCTTATGTGGACATGTAATTCTACCAGCGTCACTAAATGTGTATTACAATTCACCAATTACCCTGAAACCCACCCCAAGTTTCCAGTTTCAGACTTTCTGTTTTCTATGACTGCATTCTTGAGCCAGATGTCTTCTTCTCCTCCAACCATCCTTGCTGAGAAAGCAGGCCCTGCATGCCTTGTTCCTGTGCTGAAAGTTCATAGGCACAGTAAAAATTGGATTAACCCTTTTGAATTAAGCTTTTGGTATTGAATTGAATTAAACCTTTTGGTATCAAGGCCAAGGCTTTGTGTGGGCAGGCAGAGGCAGGCAGGAGGCAGAGCTGTCAGCAAAGGAAGGGCCCAGCCAGGTGGGGCAGCCGGGGGATGCCGACAGCCTGCAGGGACAGAGGCGCAGGGCAGGGACACCGTGGGACAGCCTGGGCTGCACAGGGATGGGCAGCAGCTGCAAGACAGCCCTGCCAGAGCCAACTTGGGCAGCACTTTGGCCATGGCTGCTGGCCCTGGGCCTGAGGCAGGAGCAGGAGACAAGTGACCCTTGCAGGCCTGGGGCCTCATCGCCTCCTTGTCCCTGCTCAGCAGCCTGGCAGGGGCCGCCCCATGCTCCTGCCCTTGGCATTGCACTTCCCCACACGCCAGTGCCCATCCCGGGAAGAGCCCTGAGCAAGGAGGGAGGGACAGGATCTGCCTGGCCAGGGTCTGGGGCTCAGGCCTTGGCCCTTTGCATTCCTCAAACACATCCAGGTGTGCTCCGCACCAGAGACAGCTTGGCCTTGTTTGTCCCGAACTGTCATCACTGCCTGCAGTGTTCTGCTCTACCTGGAACCTGGGGACATTTTCTCCGTTGTGTCCCTCAGTGGGAACTATTAAAATTTCAAGAAACTTCAGAGTTTCAATTTAGGTATGAGTTTCTGAGAAGTTTTATGAAGACTCTCTCAGGGACTGAGTCTGATGTAAACAACACCAAAGTCCCAAGAGGCTCATTAAAGTCCTTGTGCTGTGTCTGTGCTGCTGAACTTTAAAGGAACAGCTCTTCCCAGGGCCAGCTCCTCTCCCAGCCCAGCTGGGCTGAGGGCTCTGCCTGCAGGCACTGAGGGGACAGGAGCCAGGCAGAGACAGGCTGAAGGCAATCAGGATTGGGAAGACATTGAGCTGAGACTTCACTTGGGGAAACATCTTCACAGCCCTGTGCATGGTGAGTGTGTGGGTCCAGGGCAATGTCCCTTGTGCTCCTGGAGGGATCTCCTGAAGCCAGCACACCCCACAGCCTGGGAGATGTGTCAGGAGGACTCTCCCAGTTTCTCTGTGGCACAGGAAGAGGAGGAGGAGGATGTGCTGCAGAGCGGGGCTGCCCTGGGCACTGTCAGAGGGACAGGGCAGGACGGTTCCTGCTGCCAGGGAGGGCTGCAGGGGCTGAGCTGTGGCTGCAGCCAGGGCTGCCCAGGGCTGTCCTGCAGAGCAGCTCCTGCAGCCCTCAGGGCTCTAGGCCAGCCCAGGGCATGTGCCACCTGCCAGGGGCAGCTCTCAGTCTGCCTGGCAGCTCCCCATGGACGCTGCAGGGGAGAAGTTGGAGGTGGAAGGAGCCACCCCCATCAGGGCAGATTTCTCCTGCTGTGGAGATGGTGCTGCATGGCCAGAGCTGCTCTCAGCTTTCTCCTAAAGGAAAGGGAAAGGGGCTGTCAGCTTTGTCTGTGTCACTGAGACTCCTGCACTATTACCCTGGGCATCAGCAGATGGGCCTCAGATCTCCCTCAGACAGGTCCTCCTCAGCCTCCTCTCCCTACAGACAGCAGCAGCAGCACCTTGGCTTGCAGCATCTCTGTTTGTCTGGCCTGCCCTTAAGGCCCTGCTGCCAGGGAGATGCCCCTGGGCAGTGCCCTGTGCTGGGAGGGGTCTGCAGGGCAGAGCTGAGCCCCCAGGGCCGGGCTGGGCTCTGGCAGCACTGGCAGGGAGAAGGCTTGGATAGAGAGAAACAGCTCCCAGTAGGCACAACTCCAGGCAGCAGAGAGCCAGATCAACCCTTGGTGTTCCTCCCTGTCCAGCAGCATAGGGGAAGGTGGAAAAATTTAGAGATGCTGAATTTTAAACTACAGCCTACAAAAAGTCCACTTTATTTTTAAAGTATGTTTAAAGTATGATCGCCCTGAACTAGAGGGAGATGAAATGAGCAAAGGGCACCTCTGTAGTTCTAGAAGGTCTGACTGCTCTGGGGTACAGGCAGTCCAGTTTTCCCTCTGGCATTCCTTTGTTCAGGCTGAGAGCAATGCTGAAGCAGCAACTCAAAAGGAACAGAAACCTCGAATCAAAAATAAAAGAAATTTAGCAAATTTCCTTCAAAACAAGATCAATGGTTTTGAGGGGATTCCTAATAAAATAGCATAGGACTGACTCAAGGAAATCTATCCCAACCTGTCAACACCTTCTTTCAACAGTCCACCATGCCACAGTGAAGCAATGTCCAACAGCAGCTCCATCACGCACTCCCTCCTGCTGGCATTGGCAGACACGCAGCAGCTGCAACTCCTGCACTTCTGCCTCTTGCTGGGTATCTCCCTGGCTGCCCTTCTGGGCAACGGCCTCATCATTAGCGCCATAGCCTGCGGCCACCACCTGCACACGCCCATGTTCTTCTTCCTGCTCAACCTGGCCCTCACTGACCTGGGCTCCATCTGCACCACTGTCCCCAAAGCCATGCACAATTCCCTCTGGCACACCAGGAATATCTCCTATGCAGGATGTGCTGCACAGGTGTTTTTCTTGATGTTGTTTATCTCAGTAGAGTGTTTCATCCTGACCGTCATGTGCTACGACCGCTACATGTCCATCTGCAAACCCCTGCACTACGGGACCCTCCTGGGCAGCAGAGCTTGTGCCCACATGGCAGCAGCTGCCTGGGCCAGTGCCTTTCTCAGTGCTCTCATGCACACGGCCAATACATTTTCCCTGCCCCTGTGCCATGGAAATGCCCTGGGCCAGTTCTTCTGTGAAATCCCACAGATCCTTAAACTCTCCTGCTCCAAATCCTACCTCAGGGAACTTGGGCTTCTTGCTGCTAGTGCCTGTTTAGCATTTGGTTGTTTTGTGTTCATTGTTTTCTCCTATGTGCAGATCTTCAGGGCCGTGCTGAGGATCCCCTCTGAGCAGGGACGGCACAAAGCCTTTTCCACCTGCCTCCCTCACCTGGCTGTGGTCTCTCTGTTTCTCAGCACTGGCTGTTTTGCCCACCTGAAGCCCCCCTCCCTCTCCTCCCCATCCCTGGATCTGGCCCTGTCAGTTCTGTACTCAGTGGTGCCTCTAGCCCTGAACCCCCTCATCTACAGCCTGAGGAACCAGGAGCTCAAGGCTGCAGTGTGGACACTGATGACTGAACACTTTCAGAAACATTAAACTACTTGCCAATTTTTTCAAGTCATTGTAATATGAGTAATAGGCAATAATTCCTTTTTTTTTTTTTTTTGGGCTGTTGGTGTTTTTTACCTTTGTTTTAGTCTATTAATCTTGTTCACAAAATAGAACCATTGTTTGTGCCATTTCTTGTTTCTTGTATCTGGCTGTGGCCCCAGATTGTGTCAATGAGGAGCTCTACTCTCAGTGGCTTTCAATAAACTTATGCATCGCCCAGCAAGAGTTTTCACCAGAGAGCCCCTTTTTTTCCCTTCTCTGGAACTGCAGCAGCAATGTCTGTGTGCAGAGCTGGGGCAGATCAGGACTGGTCTTGCTGGCCACACCATTCTTGATCCAGGCCAGGAGCCATTGGCCTGCTTGGCCACCTGGGCACACTGCTGGCTCATGTCCAGCCTGCTGTCCATCAGCCTCTGCAGGTCCCTTTCTGCCTGGCTGCTCTCCAGCCACTCTGTCCCCAGCCTGAAGCACTCCAGGGGTTGTTGTGGCCAAAGTGCAGGACCCAGCATTTGGTCTTGTTCAACCTCACCTTGTTGTATTTGGGCCCTGGATCCAGCCTGTCCAGGACCCTGTACAGAGCCCTCCTACCCTCCAGCAGATCCACACTCACAGCCAGCTTGGTGTCATCTGAAGATTTGCTGATGCTGGACTCAATCCTCTCATGCAGATCATCAATGCAGACATTGAAATCCACGCTGGCTGGCTCTGACCCCTCGGCCATCCTGTGGGTGCCCTGGGATGGCACTCAAGGTGATCTGTTCCAACACCTTGCCGGGCACCTAGGTCAGGCTGACAGGCCTGGAGTTCCCCAGCTCCTCCTTCCAGCCCTTCTTGGGGATGGGCTCACATTGGCACCATCAGTGCTCTGGGACCTCCCTGCTGAGCCAGCACTGATGGTAAATGATGGAGAGCAGATTGGGGAGCTCATCCACAGCTCCCTCATCCCCCTGGGATGGATCCCATCTGCTCCCAGAGACACCTGTGAGCATCTGAGTGGCTCAGCAGGTCCCCAGCTGCTTCCTCCTGGATTACAGGGGGGCTGTTATGCTTCTTGTGCCCATCCACCAGCTCAGGAGAACACTTGTCCTGAGGACAATTTGACTTATTCTCAAAAACAGAGGCAAAGAAGGTGTTAAGTACCTCAGCCATTCCCTCATATTTGGTAACCATATCTCCCCTAATATTGAATGCAGATTGTCCTTGTACCTCGTTTTGCCATCAATGTATTTATAGAAACATTTCTGTTATCCTTCACAGAAGTGGCCTGGTTAAGCCTTCAGCTTTCACCTCTCTAATTTTCTTTCTGCATGACCTAACAACATCCTTAAACATTTCCTGAGTTACCTGCCTCTCTGTCCAAAGGTGATGCACCTTCTTTTTGGCCCCAAGTTCCTGCAAAAGGCCCATCACAACACAGAACGTCACCTGTTGGCTAAAGTACGCCTCAGAGCAGGAAAATATAAGAGTCTATAAATTAAAAGAGGGAAAGCAAGCTAGTAACGTAAAAGAAGAAGAAGAGGCTGGGAAGGCTAACAAAAACTGGGATCCCCTTGACCACTTACCTCTTCCTACCCTTGCAGTACCTCAAATCCTTCCTCCAATTCCTCTTGCTGTGGACCCAATTCCTCCTCCTCTCCCATGTGTCATTCCTTTACCACCTCCTAACCCAGTTATACCTCCACCACCTTCCCCTCCACCCTCTCCTTACTCTCTTTACCCTTCACTACCGTCCCCTTACCTCTGCCATCTCATGCACCCCTAATTCACCAGCAAGTTCCTGCTCTGCCTCCCCCAGCACAAATGAGAAGCCAAACAACATCTCAGAATCTCATGCCCAAGAGTGAAGTTACCCAGTCAGCCTCCACAGCTGATGTTGTAACACCCGGTCCAAAGAGGCTAAAGTGGAAAAATTGTTCCCCCTCAGAGAAGTTCCCATGGGCAGGGTGGCCAGTGAGATTGGATATGCAAATGCTCGCTGGACTGAATCCAAAGTTAGAAACTTTAGAAAGAATTGTAAAATTTAGTGGAAGACCCGGTAGGAATAGCAAATCAAATTGATCCATTTTTAGCCCTAATATTTATACATGGGGAGAATTAAACTCCATCTTTAACATCCTATTTTCCCAAAAGAGACTCGATTAATAAGAACTGCAGGAATGAAAATTTAGGAGGGAGAAAACCAGCCCGGGCCCCAGGTGACCAAAAAATGCCTTCAGTGGAGCCTGACTGGGACCCTAATCAAGAAGAGGTGAGAAGGAATATGAGAGATTACAGGTCCCTGATGACCAGAGGGATAAAAGAATCAGTCCCTAGAGGGAGTAATACCAGGTTAGCATTTGACAGCACCCAGGAAAAAGATGAGACCTGAGCACCATGACTTGATAAGGCTAGAGCAAAACTTCCAGATTTACTCTAATGTTGACCCAGACAGCCCAGATGGCCAATCTCGGGTTCCCTGCAGTCAGGGATGACGCCGAGAATCCTTTTTTCCCAGCCTGGTGTTTTGAAGAAGGAGTCTGAACTCTTCAGCTCAGGTTTCCAAGGTTGTTTATTGTTTCTTCTCTATAACATTTTTTCTCTGGCCTGCCAGAGGTCAGACAGAGGCACACTCCCATCCCTGGGCTGGTGTCTACGTTTTATACTATGAACTATGTGTACTTTATTTATCATTATTTTCCAGTACCTAAAGACACACAGCAGGGGACATTCAATCAAAATCAAATGCACCTCTTATTGAGTGCCCACAGCAAATGCGACAGAAGGATTAGAAAGGAGATAAAGAACAGAGAGAAAGAGAAAGGAGGGTTGGGTGGGGGGAATAGCTGCCAACAGAGAGATGAAATCCTCGTGGTCGGGCCAATAGATCCGTCTGGTCACATTGGGGAGAATCTCAAAGTCTTTGATTAACTCAGGGCTCTTTTATAATCTACCACTGGGAGGGGAGCAGGATGGCACATGGAGTGCACAGTGGAGAATAAATCCATTAGGAACAGGTACAGACAGTCCAGTTCTGAACAGCACAAACCGGTGCCAGCAGTGAGCGGGGCCCGTTGTTTCAGGACTGGTTCCTATGGGAAACTCCCACTTCCCATGGCAGACATCCCACTCCAGTCAGGCCAGCACCCCTGGGTTAGAATTTGAAGGGTCTCAGTCTCAGTCCTTGGGGAGGGCTTCAATCTCCGTCCTTGATGGCAGCTGTGAGGCAGATGAGGGATCTTTGGACCGTCTCTTACAGAATGACATCCCAAAGCATTAAAAATTTATGCATTTTCCTGTAAAAACAAGTAATGAATTAATAAATTATAATTATTTACTCTAATTTACTTGTAACACTGGTTTTCTATATTTGTATTACCAAATTTTAATATTTACTTTTTAAAATCTATGTATTTTTACCAAGCAAAGAATTTATTGGTCATTGGTTCTAAGTAACACAGCTCCCTTCATTAATTCATTGACCAGTGTGGCTATTGATTTCTCCTCCTTTATGCTAATTAGTCCTATTAAAAATCCTTTTGTCATCATTTTTATCATTATCACAGACAGGGTAAAAGGGCCCACTTTGGGGTTCATGGTGACATTTCTGGGGCACATTTGGGGCAGTTTTGGGTCTGGGGAGGGAATTCAGAGACAACTTGAGGGTCAGGAGGACACTTGGAGGAGCCGGGTGGGCACTTGGAGGGGCACTCAAGGATTCCGAGGGACAGTTCGGGGTCCAGGGCAGCACTTGGGGGTCCGGGGGGCCCTTGGAGGTCAGGGAGGGGAATTTGGGGCCCTTTGGGGTCCGGGCGGGCCCTTGGGGGGCTCGAACGGGGCTCTCTGAGGCGCGGGGGATGACGGGAATTGTAGGCGAGAGTTTATTACGGTTTAACAGGGCGGTGGAGCATCATGGGAGTTCAAGGCGCAGCTGCAATGGCTCTCGGTGAGGCGCGGGGCATGACGGGAGATGAAGTCCCGGCTGGACTAGCGCCGGACGTTCGCCGCGGAGCATGATGGGAGCTGTAGTCCCAGAATTGGCTCTTACACAATGTTTGGGGGTCCGGGAAGGCTCTTGGGGGACACTTTTCCATCCGAGCCGCGACTTAAAGCCCTCGGGGGGAACGTAAACGGTTTGGGAGCCCTTGGGAGGAGGTCTGGGAGCTCTAACCGGGCTCTTTAGGGTGCGGGTCACGGGGGGAGTTTTAGGCGCGGGACTGTTCTGAGGGGCTCTGGGGGTGCAGGGGATGAGAGGAGATGAATTTCCAGAAGTGGCTGTACCGGGCATCTGTGGGGTTGGGAGCACTCAGGGGGTCCAGGAACGCTTTTGGGGAGACCCGAATGGGCGCTGAGGGGGCTCTGAGGGATCCTAGAGCGTCTGGGGGACACTTAAGGGACAAAGGGGTGGCGGATCCTGGGGGTTCTGTGGAGCGCAGGGCATGACGGGCGTCGTAGTCCCTGCTCCAATGGGGCCGCGGGGCATGACGGGAGTTGGGGGGGGGAAAGGTTGCGCCATTATCACGTCCTATACCAAGTGCTTATTGGCTACGGGCAGTGATGGGCAGAAGCCTCGGCAAATGGGGTGCGGCAGAGGCGGGAACAGCCCATTCAACTTCTCCAGTCCCTCCCAGTACAGCCCGGTTCATCCCCAGTACAGACCAGTACAACCCCAGTACAGACCAATTGATCCCAAGCACAACCCAGTTCAACCCCAGTGCCCCTCCAATCCCTCCCAGTACAGTGCAGTCCCTCCCAATACACCTGTGCCCATTCCCAGTCCCTCCCAGTTCATCCCAATGTCATGCACCGGATGCCCCAGTGTCCGCAGTCTTCTCCGCAATGGCTCGAGTATGTCCCCAGTTTAGAGCAGTATCCCCCAGTGTCACTCCCAGCATGTCCCAGTGTCTCCCACAGCGATCCAAGTATGTCCCAGTCCTCCCCAGTCTTTCCAAGGACAGTTTCATTTCTCACGGTGGCCGTGGCAGCCAAACCCAGCAGTGGGGTCAGTGCAGTGCCCATGGCCACAGCCCTTTGCAGGGCCCAGTGCAGCTTGGGCTGATGATCCACCCTCACAGCTGGCCCAGGGCAGCTCTGCAGTGGCTTTGGTGGCACCTGGGGCTGGCACACACCTGAGCAGTGTGTCTGTTTGCACTGGGGAAACTCAGCAGTTTGAGATTGCTGCAAAAAGTACAAAAAGTGAAAACCCCTCTCAGGCTGAGTGCAGCCAGCTCTGCAAGCACAGCAGGGCCCAGGGCAGTGAGCACAGACAGGATGGGGCTGGGCAATGTGGAGCAAGGCTGTCCACACTGGGTCAGAGCTCCAGGCACAGCTTCTGTGAGCAGGCCGGAGCTGCTGAGGAGAGACCCTGGGTCAATGTCAATCACAGAATGCTGCAATCACCTCTGCCCTAAAGAGAAATTTAATAAAAGACACCCTTTAAAATAGGAATGTATATTTTATTACTGCTCTTTGATATCTTTCTCCATAACTGGACTAGGAAAACTTTAATGACCCTCTCAGGGCTTTGCTGTTGTTTACATCAGACTCGGTCCTTGAGAGTGTCTTGAAAAAAACTTCTCAAGAACACAAAGTTAAATTTAGACTCCAAATTTTCTTGGAGTTTTAATGGGTCCCACAGAGGGACACCACTGGGAAAGTGTCCCCAGGTTCCAGGTAGAGCAGAACACTGTAGGCAGTGATGGCAGCTGGGGACAAGCGAGGCAAAGGTGTCTCTGGTGCTGAGCAAAGCTGGATGTGTTTGAGGAATGCAAAGGGCCAAGGCCTGAGCCCCAGCCCCTGGCCAGGCAGATCCTGTCCCTCCCTCCTTGCTCAGGGCTCTTCCCGGGATGGGCACTGGCATGTGGGGATGTGCAATGCCAGGGGCAGGAGCATGGGGCGGCCCCTGACAGGCTGCTGAGCAGGGACAAGGAGGCAATGAGGCCCCAGCCCTGTAAGGGTCACTTGTCCCCTGCTCCTGCCTCAGGCCCAGGCCCAGCAGCCATGGCCAAAGTGCTGCCCAAGTTGGCTCTGGCAGGGCTGTCTTGCAGCTGCTGCCCATCCCTGTGCCCTGTGCAGCCCAGGCTGTCCCACGGTGTCCCTGCCCTGCGCCTCTGTCCCTGCAGGCTGTCGGCATCCCCCGGCTGCCCCACCTGGCTGGGCCCTTCCTTTGCTGACAGCTCTGCCTCCTGCCTGCCCCTGCCTGCCCACACAAAGCCTTGGGCTGATACCAAAAGGGTTAATTCAATTTTTACTGTGTCTGTGAACTTTCAGTACAGGACCAAGGCATGCAGGGGCTGCTTTCCTAACAGGAATGGTTGGAAGAGAAGATGAAGACATCAAGGGTGCAGGGACAGAGAAAACAAGGAGTGAATCTGGGAACTTGGGGTGGGTTTTATGGAAATGGGTAAATTGTAATTCACATTTAGTGAGTGTATATAAGCAACACACTGGTAGAATTACATGTCCATGTGAGGTTGGGAGTTATCCCTCACTAGAGCTCAGGCCTGAATAAATTATACCCTCTGAAACAGCAAATCCATGTACAGGCACAAAGCAGCTCAGTGCTCAGTGGAGTGGAGACTGAGGACAGCAGAGGAGACCTGGGAGGGATTGAAGGGAAGTTTCAGAGATGCTGGATCCTTTTGGCACAATAGAGAACAGGCAGAGAAAGAAAGAATTAATGTAAAGGGCAGATAGGGAGAGCCAGACAGGACCCAAACAAAAAGGAATTTCCCTGCCAGGGCAGGGCTGTAGTGCAGCACATTCCCCAGCAGGAGCCTTTGTGTGGGCAGGCAGAGGCAGGCAGTCGTGTCCCTCTGTGGGACCCATTAAAACTTCAAGAAAATTTGGAGTCTAAATTTAACTTTGAGTTCTTGAGAAGTTTTTTCAAGACACTCTCAAGGACTGAGTCTGATGTAAACAACAGCAAAGCCCTGAGAGGGTCATTAAAGTTTTCCTAGTCCAGTTATGGAGAAAGATTTCAAAGAGCAGTAATAAAATATACATTCCTATTTTAAAGGGTCTCTTTTATTAAATTTCTCTTTAGAGCAGAGGTGATTGCAGCATTCTGTGATTGACATTGACCCAGGGTCTCTCCCCAGCAGCTCCGGCCTGCTCACAGAAGCTGTGCCTGGAGCTCTGACCCAGTGTGGACAACCTTGCTCCACATTGCCCAGCCCCATCCTGTCTGTGCTCACTGCCCTGGGCCCTGCTGTGCTTGCAGAGCTGGCTGCACTCAGCCTGAGAGGGGTTTTCACTTTTTGTACTTTTTGCAGCAATCTCAAACTGCTGAGTTTCCCCAGTGCAAACAGACACACTGCTCAGGTGTGTGCCAGCCCCAGGTGCCACCAAAGCCACTGCAGAGCTGCCCTGGGCCAGCTGTGAGGGTGGATCATCAGCCCAAGCTGCACTGGGCACTGCAAGGGGCTGTGGCCATGGGCACTGCACTGACCCCACTGCTGGGTTTGGCTGCCACGGCCACCGTGAGAAATGAAACTGTCCTTGGAAAGACTGGGGAGGACTGGGACATACTGGGAACACTGGGAATGCTGTGGGAGACACTGGGGCATACTGGGAGTGACACTGGGGCCATTGCGGGGAGGACTGGGGACACTAGGGCAGCCTGTGGACTACATTGGAGGGAACTTGGAGAACTGGGTATAAACTCAGGTGTATTGGGAGGGACTGGGCTGTACTGGGAGGGATTGGAGAGGTTGAATGGGCTGTTCCCGCCTCTGCCGCATCCCATTTGCCGAGACTCCCGCCCATCGCCGCCCGAAGCCAATCAGCGCCAGAGATCGGAGACTCGGGGACGGTGCCTACGGTAGCCACAACTCCCGTCATGCCCCGCGGCCCGATTGAGCCCCATTGGAGCCGGGACTACAACGCCCGTCATGCCCCACGCTCTAACCCCGGGATCCGCCCCCCCTTTGTCCCTGAAGTGTCCCCCAGACCTTCCAGGATCCTTCAGTGCCCCCTCAGTGCCCATTCGGGACCCCCCAAAAGCGTCCTCGGACCCCCTGAGTGCTCCCAACCCCACAGATGCTCGGTACAGCCACTTCTGGGAATTCATCTCCTCTCCTCCCCCAGAGCGCCTCAGAACAGTCCTGCGTCTAAAACTCCTGCCGTGCCCCCGCCCTAAAGAGCACGGTTAGAGCTCCCCGAGCTCCCTGCAAGTGCTCCCGAAGCGTTTACGTTACGTTCCCCGAGGACCTCAAGTCGCGGCTCGGATGCAGAAGTGTCCGCCAAGAGCCTTCCCGGACCCCCAAACAAAGCGTTGGAGCCACTTCCAGGACTACGGCTCCCATCATGCTCCGCAGCACATGCCCAGTGCTGTTTCAGCCGGGACTTCATCTCCCGTCATGCCCCGTACCTCCGCAGACGTCTACTGCAGCTGCGCTTCCAACTCCCATGATGCTCCGCGGCTCCGTTAAACTGCATTAGACCCTCGCCTACAACTCCCACCACCGCTCGCGCCCCAGAGAGCCCCGTCAGAACCCCCCCAAGGTCCCGCCCGGACCCCGAAGGGCCCCAAATTCCCCTCCCTGACCTCCAAGCGCCCCCCTGGACCCCCAAGTGCTGCCCCGGACCCCGAACTGTCCCTCGGAATCCCTGAGTGCCCCTCCAAGTGCCCACCCGGCTCCCCCCAAGTGTCCTCCAGACCCTCAAGTTCTCTCTGAATTCCCTCTCCAGACCCAAAATTGCCCCAAATGCGCCCCAGAAAGTTCTGCACAGACCCCAAATGGCCCTTTTTATCGTGTCTGTGAAAATGAAAAAAAAAAATCACAAAAGTATTTTAAATGGTACTAATTAGCATAAAGAAGGAGAAATCAATAGCCATATTGCTCAATGAATTAATGAAGGGAATTATGTTACTTTGAACCAATGACCAATAATTTTTTTTCTTGCTTGAAAATATAAATATTACAATTTGGTAATACAAATATAGAATAATACTCTTATAAATAAGAAAAATAATTAAAATTTTATGAATTCAGTAAATTTTCTTTTTAAGGGGAAAGGCATAATTATTTTTATGTTTTGCGATGTCAGTCTGTAAGAGACGGTCCAAAGATCCCTCATCTGCCTCACAGCTGCCATCAAGGACGGAGATTGAAGCCCTCCCCAAGGACAGAGACTGAAACCCTTCAAATTCTAACCCAGGGGTGCTGGCCTGACTGGAGTGGGATGTCTGCCATGGGAAGTGGGAGTTTCCCATAGAAACCAGTCCTGAAACAATGGGCCCCGCTCACTGCTGGCACCGGTTTGTGCTGTTCAGAACTGGACTGTCTGTACCTGTTCCCAATGGATTTATACTCCGCTGTTCCCTCCATGTGCCATCCTGCTCCCCTCCCGGCAGTGGATTATAAAAGAGCCCTGAGTTAACCAAAGACTTTGAGACTCTCCCCAATGTGACCAGACGGATCTATTGGCTGGACCACGAGGATTTCATCTCTCTGTATGCAGCTATTCCCCCTCCTTTTCTCTGTCTCTCTATCCTTTATCTCCTTTCTAATCCTTGTGCTGCGTCTGCTGTGGGCACTCAATAAAAGGTGCATTTGTTTTGGTTAATACTGAAAGTCCCCTGCTGTGTGTCTTTGCACCCTGAGATCAGTGAAACGAACCATCATGACCCCCCTTGTACCCGGGGATGGTGGCACGGCCTGATGGGGTTGCTGCCCACAGCGTGTGAACGTGATCTGCTTGGTGGCGACTGCACTGGTTCATTTGCTCTTGCTTTCTGGTCTCCCTATCCCAGAATCACCTTTGCCAGCTGCTTTTCTTATATTGTGGTTCTCTGTAGTTCCTTCAGTAGTCAGCCCTTCTTAAGTTCACTCTTGGAATAGGGGATCATCACCTCCCCATCATATCGAGTGCATTCGAATGCACTTGAATGCATTTGGCCTGCATTCAAAATATGGTTCCTGTTTTTTATTTACTGGGGGATCTCTGTTTGTATTTTCTACCTCTGTCGAGGCTGGGATTGAAGGTACTTGAGATGATATTTGGCATTCAGATTCAGGTGGTTTTTGTTTCTTATCAGTGACACAGCCTCACAACCATGAGTTCTGCAGCCTTTCATCTGAGGCACAAAATGGCTCCCTATCTCTTGTTACAAGGCCTGGATGGTACCAAGGAGACCATGGTGATACTGGGGATCCAAGGAGACCATGGTGACACTGGGGATCCAAGGAGACTGTGGGGACACCATGGACACTCATGAAACCATGGGCATTATAACACAGCAGGGCGTCATGGAAGCAAGGGGCCATTGTCACACTCTGGGGCCTCTTGGGATCCAAGGGCAGTTGTGATACCATGGAAATTATGGCAACTGTGGCACCATGAAACCAAGGAGACCATTGTGACCCTACAGGACCCCATGGAACTAAGGATTCATGGAACAGCGCAGGACACATGGAACCAAGAGGCCATTGTGAAGCTGTAGAACCAAAAGAGCCCATTGTGACACTGTGGGCCCCCATGGATCCAAAGGTCCATTTTGACATTGCAGGGCCTCATGGAATCCTGGAGACCACTGTGAAACTTTGGGGCCTTGTTGAATTAAGTGGCCCTGCAGGGTCTGGTGGAACTAAAGAGACCCCATAGAGCCAAGGGTCCATTGTGACCCTGTGGTACCAAGGTGTCGTGGGTTGACCCAGGCCAAATGCCAGGCATCCATGTGGGCTGCTCACTCACTCCCCTCTGCAGCTGGACAAAGAGAATTTAAGAAAGGGTTCATGGGTTGAGATAAGGACTGGGTGAGATCACTCATCAAATACTGTCCTGGGAAAACAGGCTGAGCTTAGAGATGTGAAATTCATTTATTACTAACAAAGTCAGAGCAGGAAAAGGGGAAATAAAATAAGCCCCTCACCTCCCTCCTTGCAGCTCTACCTCCCACCCCAGCAGTGCAGGGAGAGGGGGTTATGGTCAGTTCATCACCCATGGCTTCTGCCCCTGCTCAGGGAGAGGAGTGTGGTTCTCCTGCTGCACCGTGGGTCCCTCCCAAGGGAGACAGTTCTGCAGGAGCTTCTCCCATGTGAGTCCATTTCAGGGGCAACAGCCCTCTGCAAACTGCTGCAGTGTGAGTCCATGCCAGGGACAGCAGTCCTTCCCAAACTGCTGCAGCATGGGTCACTCTTCCAGGGGTGCATTCCTGCACGGAAAGGCTGCTCCAGCCTGGGAGCAGGGCCCCTCTCTCCATGGCTCTCCTGCAGGGTGCCTGGGTCTCCAGGGCCTGGAGCACCTCCTGTCCCTCCTTCTGCACTGACCTGGATGTCTGCAGAGTTGTTCTTCTCACATGTTCTCCCTCTGCTCTCCTCTGGCTGGAGTTAAAACTGCGCCACAATCTCTATTTTGATTTATTTTTAAATCTGATATCACAGAGGCATTGCCACCATTTGTAACTGGCCCAGCCTTTGCCAGCAGCAGGTCCATCTTTGAAGCCACCAGGAATTGGCTGTGCCAGACACGGTGGAAGCTTCCAGCAGCTTCTCACAGGAGCTGTCCCTGTGCCCCCCTGTGAAATACAAAGCTGTGTTTTGTGTCAGGTACGTGCAGGCAACGTGTGTATTTGTGATTGTAATATGTGTGGAAACCGACCATGGGACAGGTATAAAGATGAATTCTAATAATTACTGAGGAAAGTAAAGCTTGGAAGAAGGCCTTTGAACCTATCTTTTGTTCATAATTATCCTTGACAAGTCTTAAAGTGATATAGGAGCATTTGAATTAACGCTTTTAGGATATTGCTTTTTTACAGGAACTTTCTGCTTGTAGATAAGCCTTAAAGAGTTTTGCAATAATAATAACTTTTTAAAGTATGATTTGAGAATGCTGCTTGTAGTAAGGATCTTTGAAACTACAGCTTTAGAATATATAAAAGGAAACATGCTATCTCACACCTTAACAAAACAGTGAAAAGCAGCTTGAGAAAGGAAGATGAACATCAACTCAAGGATTTATGGTTTTGACCACGGGAAGCTGGGCATCACTGTTATGAGATTTATAGTCCTTGCAATTAAAAGGTGGACCCACATCTGGAATCTGGACCACCACCATCTGGGACATTTCTTCCTTCTTTCGGAAACCAAACCACCACCATCTGGGGATACTCCTTTTTGGGATACATCCTGAGAATAATTAATTCACAATAGGTATAGAATTGGGATGTAAAAATTGGGAATAGAAACTGCTGAGAAAGCTGATGAGTACCTCTATAAATACTTGTAAGCCTCAACTATCGGTGTGCAGTTGGAGGGAAAACTTCCCCTACTGTACCCAGCGCTGTATTGCTCATGCGTAAACATATTAATTTTTAAATTGATTGCTGCTTGAATATTGGCCTAGTCAAGCTTCTCATTTATAACACAGTGCCCAGTGGCTGCTCGAGGGGTCTCTGTACCTCATTCCCTGGGAATGCTTGGGAGGGGCTGGAGGGGTTGTTCCTGTCCCTGTCACCCCAGGCCATTCCTCAGGGGTGTCCCTGTCCCTGTCACCCCAGGCCATTCCCAGGGGGTCTCCATCATTCTCACCCCAGGGAATGCCTGGGGGGTCTCCCTCCCTCTCCCCTGTGCCAGGGGGTGCTCGGGGCAGTCTCTGTCCCTCTCAGCCCAGGGGATGCTCGGGGGTCTCTGTCCCCTCACCCTGGGGGATGCTCGGGGGGTCTCCATCCCTCTGGCTTCAGGCAATGCCTGTGCAGGGCTGGGGACCAGGGGCTCTGTGTCCCTCTCACTGCTGAGGGTGCTCGGGGCTGGGGGGGCTCTCTGACCTTCTCACACCTGAGTGAAGGTGCAAATGAGACCATGGGAACGCAACCTGCGGATCTGCTCGAACTTGGATTGCACTGAACAAGAAATGGAAAGGAGTGAGGGAGAGAAATAAATCAGAAATGTTCTCAGAGAGAAAAAAATAGGAAAAGGCTCCGGCTCCAACTCCGCAGCTCCCGGGGACACCCGCGGGGCGCAGCGCCTTTCACAATTCCAGCCAATCAGAGGAGGCGCTAACCAAATTCCAGCCAACCGGAGCTTTTCCCGCCGATGACTCACCGGTTGCCAGGCGGACCCGCAGAGCCCGGCGGCCCCGGAGCGGAATTTGGGGCTCGGGCCGGGGGACGGATCCGCCCCGGGGGGGTCCCCGAGCCCCCTGCCCAGCCCTGGGGCCGATCGGGGGCTCCCCCACCCAGCAGCCGGTGCTGCGGGGCCGCGGGGCAGAGCGGTGGGAAAGGGGGGTCCGGGCTGGCAGCGGAGGAAATGCGGGAAGAAGAGGAGGGACAGGAGGAGCAGGAGCGGGAGCGGGAGAATCGCGGCGCTCGCAGCGCCCGCACGCCGAGCCTGCAGCGCCCCCTGCCCCGGGAGCATCGCCCCCAGCCCCGAGCCGCAGGTGAGGGCGGAGGCCGAGCTCGCCCCGGCTCCAGCCAGGGGTCTCCGGGAGGATTTTTCTGGAGAGTGTTCGGAGCCGGCAGATCCGGGACTCGAGCCCCGGGTATCTCCGAGCTCCCCAAGAGGAGCTTTTTCGGGGGGAGAGGAGCTGCGATCGCCCCTCGGGAGGGTCCCGGGGGGTCCACGTGGGGATGGCCCGGTACCGACGGGGCGGGACATTGGTTTTGGGGATCCCCGTGCGAGCCGGGGCTGTGGAACGGGGGACCCCCGGGGCGGGGAGAGGGGAAGGGGCGATACCGGAGCTGGGGCACCCCCGGCAGCCCGGAGATGAGGCGGGGACGGGACCCCCTGACCCTGACAGGGGCGTGTCCTGGGGTGACTTCATGATGCTCGTACCCCATCGGTCTGTTTAGCCCAGAAATGAGTTCTGCACCTTTAATGCTGGTTCTGAGAGCGAAGGGGAGGAGGAAGAGCAGTAGTTTGTTTTCATACACTGCTCTCACTCCTCCACATTCCGGCTCCTGGACTGTTGTGATGCCTTAAGGAGCTCGAACAGAGGCCACATGGAGTTAAGAGGAATAAAGTTGATTTTTATTGAAGTGCCTTTAAAGGTCACACCCTGGCAGCAGAGGAGCCACAGCTGTGGCTCTGCCTGGATGGCTCCAAGATGGGAGCAAAAGAGGGCTTGGTCATGAGATCTCACATTTAAACAAGTTTTAGTCCATTTGTATATAGAAGTTAACTGCTCAATTAATAGTTTCAAATTAGGAAGTTACATCTTCCTTGCTTGCATGCCTGCTCTCCTCTTTTCATGTTGTTTATGCTTTGGGCCTGAAGTTTTAAGAGATTGTCCTTGAGTCTCCAGCTAGAACAGGATTGTTTTGTCTTCACCACCCTGTGAAAAGATCCCAGTAACACTTAATGTAAAGCTAAAAGCTGCACATCAAAACAGAATGGAAAAATTTAAAACCTAAGGTATGGGTTGTCTGCAGTTGGACAGACAGCAGGACAGAGCTCTCCTTTGCTTTTAGTTTTAGCTTGCTGAGGCAGAGAAGTTCCCAACTGTGGTTTTTCTTTTTCTTTGGAGCTGTTTAAAGCTGCTCTGCACTGAACACCCAGAACACCACTGGCAGCTCCCACCTGTGGCCCACCAGGCTAAGCCTGGGCCTCGGCAGTTCCAGTGCTGGAGGGGCCGTTAACAGACTGATAAGAGACTGATAAGAGACTGAGTGAGCTGAGCTACAGCCCACGGAGGGACTTTCTGAGTTTGTCATCTCTTTTGGAGCGGCAAGTGGTTTTATTTTTTAATATTGTTCATTTTTTGTGCTGGTGAATGCTTTGCCTGTTAAATAAACAGGTTTTTTCCCCTTTTCTCCATGGAAATATTTTCTCGATCTGCTTGGAGGAGGGGCCGCTTGAATCTGCTTTCTAGAGGAAATGCTTTTGGAGATTTTCTCCCAAATTTGCCCTAAACCAGGACAGGGTGGTGGGAAGAGGGGAGAGCCCCTAGTGACAGGACTGGGGTGAGGCTGGAGAAGGGGACACCCAAACCCCCCAGCATCCCTAAGCAGGACCCTGGAGAGGGGAGATCCCCAGTGCCCATGGGATCTCCAACAGCCCTGAGACAGGGGACCACCAGAACCCCAGAGACTGGAAATGGGAAAATCCTGGTGGCTTTTTTTGATTCACTCTTGATTTTTGAAGGATTTTATGGACACCAGATGACTTCTAGTGATGGACTTGGGTGGGAAGAATCCCCAACCCAAGGCATTCACACCTTGTTTTTCCCCAAACCAGGATTTTGCATTCCCAAACCTTGGCAATATGGAGGAGGAGAAGGCTTGGAGGAAGAGGAAGATGCCCCGGGACACCCAGGCAGGTGAGGAGGAAGTCAGTGCCCCTTTCCCCTCTCTCCTGCTCCATCCCCCAGCCCAGCACAGCCCCCAGCTGCAGGACAACCCTGCTGCCAACGCCATCCTGCTGGGGATGCACTGGGGGGATCTCCTTCCCCTTTCGGGGAAATCCCATCCTCTCCTTTTCCTTCCTCCCCCAGGGAAGGAGCTGAGGATGGAGACCAGGGAGGACAAATCCCCACAGCAGAACCTCATGGAAGAGGCTGTTTTGAGTGACTCCACAGTACAGGAACCCAATGGGGAGGAAAAGCCCTGGCAATCCCGCACAAGGAGGGGCTGCAAACCCAGCCCAGGGTG
Organism: Melozone crissalis; assembly: GCF_028551555.1. Taxonomy (NCBI): domain Eukaryota; kingdom Metazoa; phylum Chordata; class Aves; order Passeriformes; family Passerellidae; genus Melozone; species Melozone crissalis. Next base: position 4,550,634 of record NW_026535824.1, read on the forward strand.
CTCTGAGGAGGAAAGACCCACCCTGAGCCAGGAAGGTGGACGGAGCTTCAGCCAGAGCTCAGAGCTGGTGGCCCATGGGCAGCTTCATGCCAGCGAGAGGCCCTATGAGTGCTTGGAGTGTGGGAAGAGCTTCAGGAAGAGATTCAACCTGATCTGCCACCAGAGGATCCACACTGGGGAACGGCCCTACGAGTGCTTGGAATGTGGGATGAACTTCAGCCACAGGTCTGACCTGGTTGTCCACCAGAGGTTCCACACTGGGGAGAGGCCCTACGAGTGTCCCCAGTGTGGGAAGAGCTTCTCAGACCGCTCGTTCTTTACCCGACACCAACAGAGGCACCGGTAAGGGCAGCCCCGTTGTTAGCGTTCAAAAACACATAATCACGGAGCGATTATATGCGGTGCTTTTTATTAAGAGCTCTGGGAATCGGGGTATATTCAACCCAAATCTGACTCCGACCATGCATCCGAAATGATCATGTTTTATACTCTATCGTTACATAACTTTCATGTTAATTATTAAACTTATATTGTTCTATAGTATACATAAATTTAGCCCCTCTCTGAATTTCCAACATAGTTTCTCACTATTCTTCTTATGGTTATATAATAATTACATTTAATTACTAAACAATCATCACATCTAACAATTATATAATTTATCATACTGCTTACGCAGGTGCAGTTGATCTGGGAAAGCATAGAGCCTAACATTTTAGATTCTATCTTTAACTTTTTCCAGGGTTCCACTATCACTGTGAGTGCCCCAGCTGCAGGGGGAGCTTCATGCACTGCTCCGGCTTCATCCCTCATGGCAGGACCCATGTTGGTCAGAGCCCTGGCCATCCACATTCCTGGTGATCTGCATTGGGAAGGCAGCTGGACATTCTTTTGTTTTGCCCCTAATTTTCTTTGGATTCATCTTCATCCCTTTAAAACAGAGAAAATTGGGGTAAAACTCAATAAATTCATCAACGGCATCTAAAGCCTCACTTTTTACTTGTGTTTCAGAGCAATCTGGGATTCAGGGAGATAATTGGGAGAATTTGGGGGTATTTGATGTACCTGTTTCCCTTTCTTGGCACTGAAAGAGACCAGAGGGTTCAATCTGTCACCTCAATGCCACTGAAAACTACTCAATCCCACCCCAAAATTCCTGGATTCCACAGCTCTTTGGTGTGGAATGGGGTTGGAAGGGGATTGAGCAAAGTGGCCTTCAAATCAGGAGGGTTGAGATGGGCATTAGGTGGGGCAGAATGGGTGGGATGGGGTTTGGAGGTGGGAAATGGGGGAAATATGGCTTGGGAAGGGGGTCATGATGTCCATGAGGGGTGGGATGGGTTGGGGTTGTGATTGGGGAGGTGGGCTGGGGTCTGGAATGAGACCGCCAAAGTTTGGGGATGATGAAGGGAGGGGGAGCCCATTACTGAATGAGTTCTTGGATAATCCCCATTCCTGAAGAGATTTTGAGGTATCTCACATTTCTGAGGCAGTTTTGGGGCACTCCCCAGCTCTCAGGGTCTTTCCTGAGAGCAGCTCCATGGAGCCCCATTGCCAGGGGTGGTTGCCTTGGGCCAAGCTCAGACCTGTAGCCAGAGTCTGTTGCCTCGGTGCTGGAGAGCAGAGAAATGATGAATGGCCCCAGACATCTCCAGTGTGTGTTTGGGGGCAGGGAGAGTTCTGCATGGGTGGGGTGGTCACTGCCCCACCCCAGCCACTGAAGCCTCTGGTGCAGCCCCAAAGTGGCTGCCAAGCCCCTGGCACCCCAAAAACCTTACCTGAGAGAGGGACCAGAGCAGGTCTGGCTGTGACACGGGTGTGACACTGACACGTCCCACGGCCCCGGAGCTCACAGCAGCTGAGATCCAAGACTGACTGTGGATCTCTTTCTCCCTCTCTCTCTTCTCCTGACTTTTTCTTCTCAAAATCTGGATAACTTGAAGTTGGACAGGTTAGAGTTTGCTCAGTCAGTGCTTTGTCAAGTGATTTACTGTAATTCAATGGTTTTTAAGATTTCCCAAGTATCTCATTCTCTGAAGTTTGCAACTAAAAGTTTGTTCTCCACCTTCCTGAGATGTTTGTTGTTTTCTCCCCCTGGCCATCTGTCCTGCAGGCTGTGCCCCCTGTGCGTGCTGCTCCTCTGCCCTGGCCAGCTGCACTCGCCCATCTCGCTGTGCCCCAGCATTTCTCACCCAGCGTTTCTGTGCCCTCCCTGGGCTCCCTGCACCCAGCGCTGCCGGCTCCTGGCACACAGAGCCAGGGCAGGAGCCCACCCTGCCAAGGGGCTCTGGAGCAGGGCGGGGGCTGCGATGGCTTCTGAGCTCAGCAGCTGCTCCTGGCATGGTTCCATGGAGACCGAGCACAGCAACGCGGCTGAGCATTGTCCCTGCTGAGGGTCACACACTGCCGGGGCACATTCCCTGCCTGCAGCATTGCTGAGCATTGTCCCTGCTGAGGGTCACACACTGCCGGGGCACATTCCCTGCCTGCAGGATTGCTGAGCATTGTCCCTGCTGAGGGTCACACACTGCCGGGGCACATTCCCTGCCTGCAGCATTGCTGAGCATTGTCCCTGCTGAGGGTCACACACTGCCGGGGCACATTCCCTGCCTGCAGGATTTGTGGCTGACCCAAGCACTGCACTGATGGCTCCAGCGTTGCTTTCCAACAAAAACAGGGGAAGGCAAACTGTGTGCAGCTCATTGTGGGAGTTTTGTCAAAGAGTGGCTTGAGGAGAGAGGACACAGCCGAATTAATTTGGTAAAGATGTCCTAACTAGGGAAGAGGCCTTTTTGCAGGCAGGGTGTCTGTTGGGAATGTAGCTGACTAGAGAATGGAAAAGTACAAGACCGTGGTTAATTCCAAATCTTGCACCTGCAAAGACAACGTGTCCTTGGGCCTAGCAGAGTATGATAAAGAAATAGACAACGAGACGTGAGAAGTAGAGAACGTAGGCCCAAAGGAATGTGGATGAGTTAATGGTATAGTTTAACCAATAGATTGCTTGGCTTACAGAATATTCATAAGTTTATTATTTGTTGTATAAGTGTTTGATGCTTTTCTTCAATAAACTGGACCTGTGATGAACCATCTGGTGTCCTGGTCTCCTTCCTTCGACAGCTCATGGTATTTTACAGTGTCTAAAACTCGCTAAGTCATTGATCTTAGAGGTGAGATGCATTTGGAACTCATGGCATGGAGAAATAGTGCAAGATGGAAAAGGGGAGCATATAAATAAATAGAGGAAAACATTTCAGATGGTTTCTTTCCATTTTCATTTCACTTCTGGAAAGCTGGTTCAGTTTTCCAGCAATCTTCTCCACAATCCTGTCTGCTCTTCACAAAAACCTTTCCTGGAGAACGAGGTCGAGCTCCTGTCACAAGATGTGCCACCAACTGCAGCTTCTCTTGGCTTTGCACACTGTGTGTGCAGCAGGACTCTTGGAGCAAAGCAGGAAGAAGGTTTGGAGAACTTGACATCTTTTCCTTTCTTTTCCTGGTGGACTGAGGAGTTGTGCCATTGATGAGGTTTTCCTTGTTACTGTTCTAGGCTAAGAAAACAGGAGGTGGTACCAGGAATTGTTAGGGAATACAAGCCTGGCTGAATGCAGAGAAAGAATATCCAGAGCCTGCAGCCACAAATGGAGAGTTGTGTGATAATCATTCCAACGTGTCAGTGGAAATCTTGAAAATTATCTGGAATGTGAAAATGCTCTGACAGAGGGAGTTTGTTTCTGAGTTCAGTGTAAATGATTCCACATCTGGTGCTTGGTGCATAAATCAAGAGCACAATCAATTCATGAGAAGCACCAGAACAAGCTGGACCTTTCAGAGTAGCTGACTGAAACAATCTGAAAAGGAGAAATGCAGAGAATGACTTGGTGAACCTTGCCTGGAAGAAAAGTGATCTGTTTTTAATAACTACTAATCCACTCCCTTGGCTTTTGACTTTCTTAACAAGGCCATTTGCATCCCAGATTCCCCATGAGGTGAGAAGCGTGAGCTTGTGCAAGTGCCTGAAAGATGCCCTGTTCCTCTGCAGGGACACTCAGGCTGGAACAGGAGCTGGAGCCCTCTCTGGGGAAGCCTCCTCCAAGCTGGAATTTGTGCTGTGTTGGGAGAGGAGGAGGAGGGGGAGAAGGCTGGCGCTGTGTGGCAGGAGCAGGAGGTTTGGGCCACAGGACATTCCGTCTATGCCGCTGCCCCGCAATGGGCGGCCGTGCCCGGGGCTCTGGGCCTGGCCCCACGTGTGCTGAGCTCCCTGGGCTGGGCTCAGGTTCCCACTGGGACTGGGCAGAGCCTGGGCTCAAACTGGGGGCAGCAGCAGTGCAAAACACCTCTGAGCATCTGCGTTTCCTGCTGCTGGGAAGGAGCAATGAAGTGAGTCGAGCAGTTCTGGTTTCTGTTTCTCCTGGTGGATTTTTTAATTTAATTCCACACCGCGGAGGCAACTTCTGTGATGGCCTCTGTCAGTTTATTCTATTTCAACAGTGCCAGCAACAGGGCTCTGTTTGAGCCCTGCAAATGTGGCTTGTGAAGCTTTAATTCCCCTCATCTTAGTGTTCAGGGGCTGGTGAGCATTCCAGTATCTGCTGATCTTTATGCCTGTGACAAAAATACTGACTTCACTGTCATGAAAGCACCATGGGTAGCACCAACTGAAAGAGGCACTTGCATTTTTATGGATAAAATTCAGGTGGCAAGCAGAAGAGGGCCAAGAGCAGCCATGATCTGCAATTCCCAAGGCAGAGGCACCAGCAGCCTCCTCCTGTCACCTCAGGGTGAGTCAAACAGAGCTGGAAACAGTGCTGGAACCCAATCCTTTCTTGCTCTGAGGTCTGGCTCAGGGCAGCACAGGCGAGCCCTGAGCAGTCAGGGCTGTGTGTGGGTGCTGGTTGCTGTGCTCCAGAATTGAGCTGGAAAAAGCCCTTGGGAGCCGAGGCAGGAGCAGGCAGGAAGGGGCCGGCGCTGCTGCTGCTCCTGGCCGGGAGCCCGGCTGGGCCGGGCCGGCGCCCCCTGCGCTGCGGCTGCTGCTGCTGCCAGAGCCGGGCGGGACTCGGGGACAGGGAACGGACACGGGGGGACAGCAAAGGCCTGGTGGCTGCAGGGATGGTGGCGCTGGGGCCAGCGCCAGCACAGAGCTTCAGCCCGCAATTAACCCCAAGGGAAACGCTGGGCAAAGGCTCCATTTAAGCCTTTCTGCACTCACGGCTGTGAAAGGACTGAAATGAAAGGAGAGCAATCAGGGCCCGACACCTTCTCCTTTGGGAGGAGCCCCGCGTTTGGGGCTGTGAGGGGCCATGAGGGGCTGTGAGGGGCTGTGAGGGGCCGTGAGGGGCCGCGAGGGGCCAAGGGGAACTGTGAGGGGTTGTGAGGGGCCATGAGGGGCTCTGAGGGGCCATGGGGAACTGTGAAGGGGTTGTGAGGGGCCATGAGGGGCTGTGAGGTGTCACTCTTGAGTCGAGAATGTCACAGGAACAGGTAGGAGGCAGTTGTGTAGAGAGAGTGAAAGAAGGTTTTATTCAAGAGAACTGTGCGGTTTTTATAGAGAAACAGAAAGACGAAGTAGAACAACACCACCTGCAGATTGTTTATAGTTAACAAGTTTTCACATCCCTACCATACCCTAAAAATTCTCACATGCTGCTGTGAGAAACACTTGCTGTTTCCCTCTCTCTCTTCCAGGGCATCCACAGTGAGAGGCTGTGAGGGATCTTGGGGAACTGTGAGGGGCCATGAGCTGTGGGAGGCTGTGAGGGGCCATGAGGGGCCATGGGGAGCTGTGAGGGGCCATGGGGAACTGTGAGGGAGCCATGAGGGGCTGTGAGGGGGCATGAGGGGCCATAAGGGTCCGTGAGGGGCTGTGGGAGGCCAGGCCCCTCATGGAACCAAGGATCCATTGAGACACTGCGGAACCAAGGAGATCATTGTTGACAGTACAGAGCCTCATGGAACCAAGGGGCCATTGTGGCCCAGCAAGACCTTGTGGAACCAAAGGCACCATGGTGACACTATGGAACCTCATGGTTCCACAGATCCATTGTTACACAGCAGCCACAGCAGGGCCCCAGAACCAAGGAGATCATTGTGACACTGCACAACCCCATGGAATCAAGGCATCCATGTTACACTACTGAACCTCATGGAGCAAAGGGTCCATTGTGACACTGTGGAACCAAGGAGACTGTTGTTGGCAGTAGGAAAGCTCATGGAACCAAAAGTCCATTGTGACATTGTGGGGTGTCATGGAACCATGGAGACCATTAGGACACTTCAGGACCACTGGTACCAAGGGGCCATTGTGACACTGCAGGGCCTTGTATAACCAAGGGGTCCTTGTAGCATGGCAGGGCCTTATGGACTCAAGGGGATCAAAGTGACACTGTGGGGCTCCATAAGGGGCTTTGGAGCTCCATAAGGGGATGTGGAGCTCCATAAGGGGCTGTGGGGGCTCCATGAGACCACGGGGCCATTCTGACCATGGAGCCAAAGATACCGTTGTTACACTACAGAACGAAGGAGGCCAGTGTGAACCAGCAGGGGAACCCACTGGGACTATTGTGACACTTCAAGGGCATTGTGGAACAGCAGGGCCTCGTGGAAGCGATGAGACCTTTGTGACATCCCAGGGCTTCGTGGGAGCAGGGGGCCATTGGGACACTGTGGGACCCCATGGAAGCAAGGGGCCAGTGTAACACATCCAGGCCTGCTGGAACCAAGGGGCCACTGTGATCCTGGGGAACCCAATAGAACCAAGGGGCCATTTGGAGACTCTGTGACCTCGTGGAAGCAAGGGGCCATTGTGGCCTTGTGCAGTCCCATGGCAAGAAGGAAACCATTTGGACACTGCAAGGCCACTTGGAAAGCAAGGGGCCATTGTGCCACTGCAGAGGCAAGGAGACCATTGTTATATCACTGGGCCTCATGGAAAGCAAGATCTGTGGTGATCCTACAGGGCCTCGTGGAACCAAGGGGCAATTCTGATGCTGCAGGGCCCCAAGGATCCAAGAACATGGAACAGGTCTGGGTGGCTGGGCCTCCTGGGGGCTGCTTGACTGGTCCAGCTGGCCTTGGCATGTTGAGAGTTGCTTCTTATCAACCCCTGAAACCCTGGAATTCTGTGCATTCCTTCCTGTGGGAAAGAACTGTCCTTCTCCAGGGGTTCAACGCTGAAATTGGGATTCCACCTCCAAATTTGATTATATCCAAGGATTATTCCCATATGAAACCTTCCAGGACAGACTGCTCTGGCTGGCTTTGGCTGCTTGGGGGCCACTCCTCATCTGCCTTCAAAACACTGGAGGCCCGTTCTTTTCTTCCCATTGAAAAAAACACATTCAAGTCAAGCCATCCCTGGCCAAAATTGAGAATCCACCTCCAAAATTCCTTATACAGTTTTCCAATGGTACCTCCAAGACAAAAGCTGCCAGGGCTGTCGAGATTCTCTTGGCTGCCCTGGTGGCCCTGATGTTGCTGCAGGGCCTGAGTGCTCACGGGGCTGGGCGCAGCCCTGGGGGTGGCAGTGCCGGGGCTGCAGCAGGGACAGGCCATGGGCACTGCTGGGGCAGCGCTGACGCCTCAGCCCAGGGCCTGGGGGCTCCAGGCTCCTTGCCCAGGCTCTCTCAAGAACACGGCCAGGCCAATGCTCAGCACAGAAAACCCCGTGAGCAGCCCCAGGCTGGCCGTGGGCAGGCTGGGGGCAAACAGCATGGCTGGGGCTCTGCAGGGGCCCTGGGGGAGATGGGAAGGAGCAGCAGAGCAGGGGCTGATCCATCCCCAGTGTGCTGGACAGCCCAGGACAGCGTCCCAGAGCGTCCTCATGGAGCTGCCAACAACATCCCCCCTCTGCAGCCCTGGCCTCTCCCTCAGCTCACACAGGTGCCCCATCCTTGCAGGCACAGACACGGCAGCACTGGCTCAGCAGCCCCTGTTTGCATTGCACACAGCAGGCGGGAGCACCCCCATGCTGTTGGTGTGGGGACATGAACCTGAGGGAGCACAAATGCCATCAGCCCCTGGGGCCAGCAAGGGCTGGGGGACACCAGAGAAACCACTCAGCTTTGTCCTGGCCTCTGCAGTCAGCCAGAAAGTTTGTTCCCATCAGCTGGGAGTTTCCTGTCCCACTGCAGACGCTGTTGGTCAGAGCCAGGGCTGCCTGGCAGCCACCCCCAAACAGCCCTGAGCATTTCCTTGGCTTCACCTTTGCTTTCTTTCCTCTTCCTGCTGCAAATTTCTTCCTATTGCCCACCCCTCTTCCCTCCCCTGCAAACAGCTCATCCCTGTTTGCCCTTTTCTCTCTGGCCCCACTCCCCATTGCAGTTCCTGACTTGGCCCCATGGGAACATCCCTTGGGGAGCAGGATCATCCTACAAGTGCTGCAGGAATTGTCTGCAGGCTCCTGCAGTGCCTGGTGCTGCTCCCTTGCCAGAGGCACCCCAGGCCAGAGAGGCACATCTGGGCTCCTGTGTCTGGCTCTGGGGCTCCCTGTTCTGGGCAGTGAGGAGGAGCTGCAGAGGCTCTGCAGGACTGACAGGATGGGCTTTGGGGCTGGCAGGAGAAGCTGAGGGACCTGGGCTGCTGGAGCTTCTTAACAGGAGGCTCAGGGCTCATCCTGCAACTGCTCCAGGGGTGGTTCCAGAGAATCCCAGAATCAGCAAGGGTGGAATAGGCCATGGAGAACATGAAAACCACCCTGTGCCCTGATACTGCCTTGTCTCCCCTGAGCCTCCTCTTCTCCAGGATAAACAACCTCAGCTTCCTCAGCAACTCCTCACAGCACTTGTGCTCCTGATCCCTCCCCAGCCTTGTTGCCCTTCTCTGGACACGCTCCAGCCCCTCCATGTCCTTCCTAAATTGGAGGCACCAGAACTGCAAACAGCACTTGAGGTGCTTCCCAAGCAGTGCTGAGCACAGGGGAAGAATCCCTGCCCTGCTCCTGCTGGCCACACCATTCCTGATCCAGGCCAGGAGCCATTGGCCTTCTTGGCCACCTGGGCACACTGTTGGCTCCTGTCCAGCCTGCTGTCCATCTGTCCCTGCCAGTCCCTTTCTGCCTGGCTGCTGTCCGGCCCCTCTGGCACCTTGTGGAGGAAGGGAAGGGAAGGGAAGGGAAGGGAAGGGAAGGGAAGGGAAGGGAAGGGAAGGGAAGGGAAGGGAAGGGTCCAGATCCAATCCTTCCTGAAATGTGGGGTTTGCTGGAACTGCCAGTGCCTTGACCTGAAAATTTCCCTATTCTGGCACAGCCCAAGTGCAGCAATTTGCTGGCACAGAAATCCAAAACCTGGCAACTTCCTGCTACTGGGTCTGGCACCTCCCATATCTTGTGTTTGCTGCCCCAGTACCCAGATTTGGAAATTTCCTGGTGCCCGCACAGCCCAAGTCCAGTGATTTGCTTGCACAGAAATCTAAAATTTGGAAATTTCAAGGTTCTGACTCCAGCACCATCGAGATCTAGTGTTTGCTGAGACCGCCAGTGCCCAGATTTGGAAATTTCCCGATGCCTTCACAACCCAGGTCTAGCAATTTGGTTTTAGCTAGCTTAGGAAGAGAAGTTCCTTGGACTGTGACTTTCCTTTTTCTTGGAACTGTTTAAACCTGCTCTGGACTGAAAACCCAGACAAACACCGGCAGCTCACACCTGTGGCCCCCTGAGCTCTGGGACGCTGCATTCCAGAACCAGAGGGACTTAGAAGAGACCGAGTGAGTCAACTACAACCCACAAAAAGGACTTTCTGAATTTTCCATCTCTTCAGCACTATCCGAGGTTTTATTTAATATTATTCATTTTTCATGCTTGTGAATACTTTACTTGTTTAATAAACTGGGGTTTTTTTCACTTTTCTCCAGGGAAGTCTTTTCCTGAACTAGTAGGGGTAGGGGCTGCTTGAACTTTCTTTCTAGATGGATTCCTTTTGGAGGTTTCCTCCCAAAATTTGCCCTAAGCCAGCACAAACAGTCACAATGAAAACTTCACCAGTGGCATAATTTCCTGGTGGCAAATCTTGTGACAGAAGCTTGACCTTGTTCTCCAGGAGAGATTCTTGGGAAGAGCAGACAGGAGAAGATTCCTGGAAAACTGAAACAGCTTTCCAGAAGTGAAATGAAAATGGAAGAAACAATCCAAGATGTTTTCCTCTATTTATGTCTATGCTCCCCTTTTCCATGTTGCATCCCAGTAATTCCAGATGTACCTCACCTCTAAGATCAGTGACTTAGGGCTTTTTAGGCCTTCTAAAATACCATGAGCCACACACAGTGTTCCTTCTCCTGTTTTTACTGGAAAGCAACACTGGAGATGTAAGTGCAGTGCTTGGGTCAGGTAGGAATCCTACCCCAAGGGAAGGTGGCCCGACAGTGTTTGACCATTAGCAAGGACAATGCACAGCAGCAGGCGAGGGGATCGCTGTGCCAGTGCGCAGGAGTCAGGGCTCTGCATCCGGGCTCAAGGCTGCAAAGTTCCCGTGTTTGGACAGACGGAGGGGCTGTCCCCGGGGCGCGCGGGGCTCGAACGTGGGGCTCGTGGGGCGAGCGGGGAACGGACACGGGGACGAACGGCCCCGGTGCCTCAGTTGCAGCAGCGGCAGCGGCGGCAGCAGCAGCAGCAACAGCATCGGCAGCAAAAAGAGCACAGACCCTAAACACTGCTTCTCATTCTCATTCTGATTCTCATTCTCATTCTCATTCTCATTCTCATTCTCACTCTCATTCTCATTGTTCTCTCTCTCTCCCGCTGTCGGGCACCCTTCTCTCGGGGTCCCTTGCCCGGCGTCCCTCTCCTCTCCCCGCCTCCCTCTCCTCTGCCGGGCCGGGCCATGCCCCCGGCCCGCCCCCGGCCCCGGGCGGGGCTGCCCCGTGCCCGGCCCCGGCCGTCCCGCCGCGGTCTCGCCTGCTCCCGGCTCTGGCCGTACTGGCGGTGGCGCTGCTGGGCGGGCGTCAGTGGCTGGTGCGGGGGCGGCATCGCCGCCCTTCGGCTCCGCCTGGCCCGAGCCCGACCCCGGATCCGTGGCAGGCTCCAGTCCCGACCGCGGACCCGGTCCCGGCTCCTCCCGGGGCCCGCGGAGGACACACGCGGCGCGGCCGCTCCCGCCGCCTCCGCTGCGGCTTCCCCGGCCCGAGCTCCGCCGCTCGGCAGCGCGGCCTCCGGCCCCAAGCCGCCGGGGCCCGGGGCGGGTGGGGATGCCGGGCCCGGGGCGGGTGAGGGGCGCTCGGGGGTCGTTGCTGGCCCCAGGCCGAGCGCTGACCGCCGCGTCCCGCCCGCAGGGAAGGCGCAGGAGGCCCTGCAGGAGCGGTACCGGCTGGGATCGCTGCTGGGGCGCGGCGGCTTCGGCAGCGTCTTCGCGGCCACGCGGCTCTCGGACGGCGCTCCCGTGAGCGGCGGGGCCGGCGGCGGGCGCGGGAGGAGGGGGTGGAGGAGGAGGAGAAGGTCGGGGCGCGGCGGGACGGATGGCCAGCTCAGCCCGCTGCTCTCCCTCACTCGCAGGTGGCCATCAAATGCGTGCCGCGGGATCGCGTCCGGCACTGGGGCGAGCTGGTGAGTGAGCGGGGCCAGCGGCAGAAGCCGGGCCGTGCCAGGCGGCGAGGAGCCGAGGCCCCGGCAGGGTGGGAGCCGCCGTGAGCCCTGCGGGGAGAGCGGGCGTGGGCTGAGCGGGGCGTGCAGAGCATCCCGGTCTGCCTGAGGGCTGCCAGAGCCCCGGCACGGCCTCGGCCCCACTGACGGCACCGCGCTCCTCACGCAGCCCGACGGCACCAGCGCCCCGCTGGAGATCGTGCTGCTGGCCAAGGTGTCCCGTGGCTGTGGCGGTGTCATTCAGCTCCTGGAGTGGCCTGAGCTCCCCGACAGCTTCCTGCTGGTGCTGGAGCGTCCGGAGTGGTGCCAGGAACTCTCGGGTTTCCTGGCGGAGCGGGGGTTCCTGCCGGAGGAGGAGGCGCGGGGGCTGTTCCGCCAGGTGCTGGAGGCCGTGCGGCACTGCACCAGCTGCGGGGTCCTGCACCGGGACATCAAGCCCGAGAACATTCTGCTCGACCTGGCCAGTGGGCAGCTGAAACTGATCGACTTTGGCTGTGGCGCCTTCCTCCAAGACACAGCCTACACCCAGTTTGCAGGTGAGCCCTCGCAGGGGATGCTCCTGGGCATCTCGTGGCCCAGCCTGGGTGCAGCACTGGGGCTTCCCCCTATTGCAGCCGTGATGGGATTGATGCTGGAGCCAAGTTGATTTGGGTGGGGTGCGAGGGGGGCCAGCTCCCAGCCCTGCTGACAGCCTTCAGCACCCACTGTGGCCTGGGCTGGGGCTGGAGCTAGGGCAGCCAGCCCGACACAAACCCCCATGGGGGTAGCAGAGAGGGGGGTCTGACCCCATGCCCTTGATGGTTTGGTATGCAGGCGAGGAAGGGCTTGGACTGCTCCACTCCCCTTGGTTGTCTTGGCTTATTAACATTTTTGGGGGCCATGCATGTGGGGAGGAGAGTGGGTTTTCTCCACTACTGCGTGGGTTTTTCCTCTGTGTGTCATGGTTGGGCCTTCCTAGGGTCTCTTCTGCCCTCTTCCAGGCCAGTGGCTTCTTTTCCAGCCCTGAGTTTGTGCACAAGTCCCAGGTGCTGGCGAGAGGGCAGCGCTCACCCCGTGTGCCTCTGGGGCAGCCCCCACATGCCCAGGGATGCTGGGGCCAGGCTCTGGGAGCAGCAGCATCCCCCTGCTGATCTCTGTCTGTGTTCCACAGGAACCCTGTCCTACAGCGCACCAGAGTGGATCCAGCACCAACGCTACCATGGCGAGGCAGCCACAATCTGGTCCCTGGGCCTCCTGCTGTGTCACCTGGTCATGGGGAAACACCTGTTCAGGAGGGGCCAGGAGATCATCTGGGGGCGGATCTTGTTCCCACAATGGCTCTCTCAAGGTGGATCCTCATCTCTGGGCACGGGGGCAATACCAGTGCTGGAAGACAGGAGCAGGCTCATGGGCATCCCGCTCTGGCAGCTGCTGAGGAGGTGGCACATGTCCTGCTCTCCTGCTGTCCTCCAAACAGAGCATCCATGGGGAAGTTTAGGCCCAGCTCTGAGCACACCCAGCATGGCCTGGGCATGGGAACGGGAGGGCAACTTCTCCAACTGACTGGTGATTTCTGGTTTCTCTCTCCAGAGTGCCAGGATATCATTAAGAGGTGTTTGTCCATGCAGCCCTCGGAGAGGCCATCCTTAGAAGATCTTTTCTGTCATCCTTGGGTGAAGGGTGTTCCTCTGCCCTAGAAGATGGGAGAGATCCATGTGCACATTTGGATCCAGGGGCCTGGCAGGTACCAGCTCCATGCATCTCTTGGCAATCAGTGGCAAAGCAAACCAGGCTGGTTTTGTCCTGCCTGTAGCTTTGAGCAGGGGTCAGCAGAAGGGAATATGCAGCTCTTGGGCTGGAGCTGAGCTGCAGACCTGGTGTAGCAAGCACTGGTGGCCACCATCCCCCCTGGTTTTGTTTGTCCTGTTCATGGATGGCTGGGGCCCCGGGCAGAGCCCTGACAGCCTGGTCTGGCCTCAGGGAAGGAGAAGGAGCCCCTGGAGAAGCTGTTCCAGGTGGGGCTGCTGCTGGAGACACCAAGGACAACCTCAAGGATGACAATCTCTTCCTTGGCCTGGCCAGCTGAAGATGATGGACTTGGATTCTGGCACCTTCTTCAAAGCCAGGCTCCAGGCCCAATTTGCAGGTGAATCCACAGGCAGGGGGATGCTCCCTGATCTGGGCATGGCATGGCTGGGCACCAAAGGTTCCCCCTGTGCAGGGGCAAATGCAATGAATTCTTCAGTCAGCTGCCCAGCTGCTTTTTGGCTCTGGGCAGCTGCTGAGGGCTGGATGTGCCGTGGCTGGCTGCAGGCTGGGCACATGTGCTGCCCTCCTGCTCCGCTGTCAAAGGCAGCAGGGATGGGCAGCTCTGGGCACAGCTGTGGGCACAGCCAGCATGGCCTGGGCACCGCAGGCCTTGGCACAAGGGCACAGGAGCCCTCAGCTGACGGGCGGTTTCTGCTTTCTCTCCTTGCAGCCAGACTCTGTGGATGCTTAGGCTGCTCTGGGCTCTGCCAGGGCTCTGCTGGGCTCAGCCCTGGGCCCAGCTGGGCTGGCTCTGCCCTCACATTGCTCTGACAGCTCTGCATCAGACGAGCCCCTTGCGAGCACAGTGCCTGAGCTTTCTGCTTTGGCAGGTGAGTGAGACTCTGCTGCAGGCCCAGAGATTGCAGCTGGGGACACACATCCAACTGGCAAGGACCCAAACTCTCCACAGTCCCAGCTGAACGCCTGGATCTGTGCAGGGTGTTTTGTGTGTCCCGTTCTTCCTTCTTGATTGGCTGGAATTGTGCAATTGCATTTTCTTCCTCCTCTAGAAGTGCCACAAGTGGGCCAAAGCTGGCAAGTGGGCCGTGCTCGTGACGCAGTGCCGTCTGGAGCTGGTGGATGGAGAATTGCCCTTCTGCACTTCCAAACCAGAGCAAAAAGCCCTAAGTGGGACTTTGTGTCTTTTAAGAAATCCCTGACAGTTTCAAAAGGAATGTGCAGCTCATTCGCAGGGTGAGAAGGAAGGTCATCTTGTAAAGGATTTGGGGTTTGACAGAGTTTCCATTCCCAGTCCTGCTTGGAGCTGGAATGGCACAAAGCAATTTCTTCTTGCTTCGAGCACAATTTAAAATACTAATGTTGGAAACAAAGCCCAAAATCCTTTAAGAGGCTTTTGAGGTCACAAAGATGGATCCATGCCATCAGCACATTTACAATGGAAATAACTGAGTTGTCTTTTTAAAAAGATCATTTACCTCTTAATGCAAAGAATGTAACTTTGCATTTATGTTTGGTTTTTTTCAGTAAATGTATGTAATGTTTTTTCACTAATACTTGGATTTTATTCTTATCTTTTACAAATTTTCAATTATTTTTCCTTTTTCCTTTTTTTTCCTTTAAATAGAAAACATGTCCTATCAAAAGAATGTCCTATTCTCCTGGTTCCCATGTGGAGCAGCTCCCTCCCTGCTGGCTGAGCTGCTCAGGCAGAGCCCGGCAGCTCCTGACCCTGCAGGGCTGAGGCTTTTCCCCGTTGCTGGGCACAGACTGATGGAGCAGCACTGCTGAACACGGGCACACAGAGGGACCAGCAGCAGCTGCCTTTGGCCACCTGAGGCTCCAAGGCCCAAACTCTGAGCAGCCAGGGCTGGAAGAGACTGGCAGGATCTGATCCCTGACTCTGGGCTGGGGCTGCACAAATGACCCCACAGCAACAGCAGCAGCAGCAGCAGCAGCAGTAGCAGCAGCAGCAGCAGCAGCAGCAGCAGATGGAGCTGACTGTGAGCACAGCCCC
The DNA here is from genome assembly GCF_028551555.1 of Melozone crissalis. NCBI lineage: Eukaryota > Metazoa > Chordata > Aves > Passeriformes > Passerellidae > Melozone > Melozone crissalis. The sequence goes on from NW_026535824.1 coordinate 4,565,963, forward strand.
TGCCCCTCTTCCCTCCTGTGTGCAGCGGTGTCACAGCAGCCTGAGGCACCTGGGAGCCCCCAGTGCCAGCAGGGACTGGAGATGGCAGCCCTGGGCTCCTGGAGGCTGTGCAGGGAACGGAGCTGGGCACTTCCTGTCCATGGGGAGCATCCAGATGGAAAAGGCTGCTGTGCCCAGGCAGCTCCAAGGGCACAGAAAGGAGGCTCTGGAGCACTGGATCTGTGCCAGTGCCACAGTCCTGGGCAGCAGCCAGTGAACCCTGGGGGAACAGAGGGCACAGCAAGAAGGACAGAACCAGGCAAGGGCAGAGACTGGAGTGAGCCAGGCCTGGGAGCACGAACAGCTGCTCCATTGCACTCTTGGAGAAAGCTCTTGGCTGGTTCAAAGCGCTGAAAGGCGTGAAGGGCAGAGAGGAGGCCCCACCAAACAATGCTCCTGTTTACACAGCCTCCCCTCTCCATGTCCCAGAAAGAATTGCATGGACTGTGTTCTTCTCTCCGAGGCGTCTCGTTCAGCATGAGCAGCTCAGCACCAGGAGCTGAAGGAGCTGAAGCCTCAGGCCACAGGAGCTGGGCAAGAGGGAACTTTTGGAGCCAAGTAATGCTGCTAAAATAGCCCCAGCTTAATGCAGTGGATATAATCATGGAATCACAGAATCCTTTCTGTTGGAAAAGCCCTCTGAGCTCACCCAGTGCAGCCGGGCACCCAGCAGTGCCAAGCCGAGCCCTAAACCACATCCCTGAAGTGCCAAGGCCTGGACACCAGCCCTGAGTGAGGCCTGGAAAGCAGGCCCTGAGCCAAAGGTGGCCTCTGGATGAACCTTCCAAGCAAAGGTTGTCTTTGTATCTGCTCCCTGATGAAATATGCATGGTCATTAGCCCTGTAATACATGCAGCCACTCCTTAGTGAGACATGTATTGACCTTTGTGTATTTAGAAGCCAGACAAGGCCATGAAATCTGACATCTGACCTTGTTTGGGGCTGAAGGATCAAAGTCAGCTCCCTTGGTTCCTCCTTGAGCCCTGGTCAGGCTTTGGGAGGGACCCAAGAGGAGGATGAAAGCAGATGTTTCCACACTAGCAGTGCTGTCAGTTTGTTCCTTCAGCACTGTCAGAGCTGGGCCCTCTCCCAGCGGGGTTGGAGCCTCACCTGGGGCTGGAGGCACCTGCAGGCATTCCCAGTGCCCAGGAGTGGCTCTGCAGCCCTTGGCTGTGACAGCTTCCCCAGCTGCTGTGTGGGTCTGGGGGATGGTAAAGACTGAGGGTAAATGCTGCTGGATCTTTGTTAATCTCTGCAGGCAATCTTTGTTGGGAATGGTTGGGTGCATTGCTGAGCTGCTCCTTTTGTGATTCTTTGCTGCTCTGAACTGCAGGAAATGACACTGATTCCTTCAGTTGGAGTCTGTGCCTTTGGTGCTGCCCCTGCCCACTGGTAAAACAAAACTGGCACAGTCTGGCCAGATCCCAACAAAATGTCACTTGTTCAATGTAAATGTGAGGAATCAGTGCCATCAGAAATCCCCAGCTGGGAAGTCATTCCCTGGAGTTCCCTGGCTCTGGAGTGGGCTGAGGTTGGAGCCCTGTGTGAGCAGTGAGATCGTTGGGTAAAAGAAGCTGAACCCCTGATGGCTTAAAATTCATCCAGAAATTGCATATGGGAAAGGAAAAGAACTTGTGGGTTTGGGCAGACAAAGATGAATTTGTTGAGAGTACATAGGAAACAGCACCTTCAGAAGGAACAATCATTGTTGGAATGCTCCCACATGGAGCAAGAGAAGAAAGTTTTAATCTTCAGCTGATATGCATTTGTACAAGTGAAATATTGATATAATAAATATCTAGATACATATTTATAGTATAATAAGACCTATATATATATAAATTCATTTACATTAATATATTCACATATATATATGTCTATATTTATGTTTCTATATCAATATGTACATATATAATAATAATAATGTGAAATAGTGCTGACAATGCTAATTTGGTAGCTTTGGCTGCTCAGGGATATAACACTAAATACCCTACAGAACAGGACTGGCCATGACCCTAATGTCAGTGGTCAACTTCGTGAGATTGTATACAAGGAAAAAGGAAGGAAGGGAGGAAATTGGCTATTTTTACAGGGTGTGCTGATACTGTGATGCAGAGTGCTTTGTCTGTTCCTGTGAAAAATACTGTGATTTTGCCTGCAGGGTTTTTCATGTACCAGACTATGCACAAGCTGCAGGATTCCTTGAATGGGTGAAGGGGTTGTTAAAAGAGCAGTTGGAAAAATGAGGAGATGGGAACCTTTGTCCATGGAGGACCCATTTCCCAGATGTGCTCCAAGCCCTTCACAATGGCCCACTGGGGAAATAGAAACCCCCTGGCTGTGCACAGCTGCCCCCAATTTGCAAATCTAGCCATGGGCAGTGAGACTTGGGCTGCCTGGGAAATTGTTCTGGCTGTGGTGGCCCCTGGCAGGGCCGGCCCAGAGGCTGCAGGGCTGGGCCTTCATGCATTGGAATTCATTAGGATAAATTCAAAGCAAATGAGAGCTGTCAATACTGAAACAGGAATTCAGATTCCTCCAGGACACTTTGCTTTAGTAACTGCTCCCTTGGAGCTTGGCCTTGCAAAGTGGTCATGTCATGGCAGGAGGTATTGATGCAGAATATCAAGGAGAAATTACAGTAATTCTGTAAACAATAATGAACAAGATTGGATTATTCAACCCCATGAGAGGGTAGCACAATTATTGATCTTGCAATTTTAAGAACGATTGTGAAAAAAGGAGATCAAGCTCCAGTCACCACCGTTTGTGGAGATAAAGGGTTTGGATCCAGCAGCCCTAATAATGGAGCCAGAGTGTGGGTCCGGAGGCCAAGTGGCCTTCCCGAGGCAACTGAATGAGCAGCTCCTAGGAAAGACAACTCTGAGTCCTGAAACCTGGGCAGGAACAATGGGAATGTGTCCCTGCAGCCAAGGATTGTGTGTGAGAACAAGTAGATCTGCCAGGATATTGTTTTACACATCCTGCCAGACCAGACCTTCCTGTTTGCCCCAAGGGCCCCTTTGGAAAATGCTCTGATCCACAGGGCTCCATGTGAAGGCTGCTGTGACACTGAGGGACTTGCACAGGAATTCCATCCAGGAACTTGGTTCTCCTCAGAGACTGGGACCCGGCCCCTTCCATCCACAGGGGAAAGGGTCCCCCAAGCCCCAAGCCTTGTTAGCCACAGACAGCATGGTAAAGCTGAACAGCAAAGGGCCTGGGGGCATTATTCTGGAATTAAAAAGGTGCCAGCTCCATGGGCAACAGAATTCTTGTTCCTAATTGGAATGAGATTGAGAAAAAAGAATGAGGAACGGTGTCACTAAAGTACTACTGATGTCTGTAAGGTGTACCTTGATAGTCAGCCAGAATCTTTGTCTGACACAAACACCTCTGGTGTTTCACCAAGGGATTGGTCATCAAAATGTAATGATGGCTTATGATGGATTGCTGAGCTTCTTTTGTAATTCTTTGCTAATGATGATGTGCTTTGCTGAGCTTATCCTTTTGTAAATCTTTGCAGCTGTGCATGATATAAATGACACAATTCCTTCAGTTGGTGTCTGTGTCTTTGGTAGTGAGCCTGCCCACTGCTGAAACAGGGCCCCCTCTTGCCTAGGTGTTCCCTGGGAAGGCAAAAGCCCTCCTTCCAAAATTCCCCCCTTCCTCCCTGTTCCCCCCTTTACACCCTGAGCATGATGTGCTCTGGTCTGGGCTATGCCCGGGGTCAGTTGGGGTCCCCTGTCCTGGCTGTGTCCTCTGCCCAGCTTCTCTGCAGCCCCAGCCCCTCCCCAGCGTGGCTGGACGAGGGGCAGGACAGGCCTTGGCTGTGCTGCAGCTCAGCAAGAGCAAAACCATCTCTGCGTGCTCAGCCCTGTGCTCAGCACCCGGCCCAGCAGTGTCTCAGTGCCAGGGCTGTGCCCTCAGTCCCTGCCAGGGGTTTCCATGGCAACTGCCAGGCCAGGTGACCCAGGTGTCCCCCCCAGTGCCGGTTGCCATGGAAACAGTGCCCAGCCCTGCCCCTTTCTGTCCGGCTGACCTGGCCTTTGGCCCTGGCAGTGCTGTTGGCTGCTGGTTCCTGGTGCCTGAGCGGCCAGCATGGCACAGGGCAGGTGGCCATGGCACAGCCCCCAGCAAGGGATCCCCTCTGGCTCTGGGCACTGACACCAGCCCTGAGCAAGGGGCCAGGACAGCTTTCCATGGCCACCAACCATCACAAGGGGGCTGGGCATTGGTTGCCATGGCACCAAACCAAGGAACGGGTCCCTGTGGCCATTGCCATGGCACCTGGTGGCACCAGTGTCACTGCAATTGTACCTGGAACAGCCCTGGCACTGCTTTTTCCCAGGATTGCCATGGCAGCCGAGGGCAGCAACAGCTCTGCAGGCAAGTGGCCATGGAACCTGGCTGCAGAAATGGCTCCTTGGGCTGGTTTCCAAAGAAACCTGAACTGATGGGGGTTGCCATGGCACCCAAACCCAGCAGTGGGGTCCTTGCAGTGTCCATGGCAATAGTTCCTTGCAATGGCACCACTGCATGTTGGGATGATGATCCACCCTCACAGCTGGCCCGGGACAGGTCTGGAGTGCTCCTGGTGGCAGCTTGGGCTTGGCACACACTTGAGGAGGATGTCTGTTTGCAGTGGGGAAACTCAGGAGTTTTAGATTGCTTCAAAAATCAAAGAAGGAAAATCCCTCTTTGGCTGTGTGCAGCCACTTCTCCAAGCAAAGCAGGTTCCAGGTGAGTGAGGAGAGACACAATGGGCTTGGGGAATGTGGAGCAAGGTTGTCTACACTGGCTCAGACCTCAAGGCACAGCTTCTCTGAGCAGGCCAGGGCTCCTTAGGAGAGTCCCTGCATCAATATCAGTCACTGAATGCTGCAATCACCTCTTGTGTAATAGGAACAGCAATAAAAGACACCCTTTAAAATAGGACTACATATTTCCTGGAAGCTCTTTGAACTATTTCTCCATAACTGTCAAAGGAAAACCTCCTAATGAACTACACTGGAGCAGAGGGAAATCAAGGCAGAGCCAGGGTTTGTCAGGACTTGCTTGATCCTCATGAGCCTCACTGTGCATTTGGAGCTGAGCCCTTGAACATCAGGGCCTGGCAGGAGATTGCACAAACCTTGCCAGGAGTCAAAGGCAGAGGAAACACCCAGAGTGTCTCCAGGCATTCATGGCTCCCATGAGGTCCCTCTCCAACACAGGCTCCTCATGGACTCCTTGGAGGAGAGAATTGGTGGCCAGGATGACACAGAAACCTCTCAGACACTCAGAGTGGGAAGGAAAATCCAAAGTACCTTCAACACATTGAAGTGTCTCAAAGCATTAATTGAGGCCCCTGGGATGTGGGCTAGGGGAGGATGCTGAGGGCAGGACAAGGGGCTGCCAGTGCCCAGCCTGGCTGGGGCTGTGCCAGGAGGCCCCAGGGCCTCAGGACAAGGTGTCTCCTCACAGCCCTTGGTGGCACAGACCCTGCTGCTGTGGCCCAGGGCACCAAGACTTGGCTTCTCTTTTTCCCCACCTGTTGTCACTTCCTCCAGTTCTCTGCTGTGCCTGGGGCCTGGGGACACTTTCTCAGTCGTGTCCCTGACAGGGATGTCTTCAAAGTACAAGAAACTTCAGTGTTTCAATGGAATTGAGTTCTTGAGGGTTCTTGAGGGTTCTGTGACATCACAGAGCTGGTGGTGACATCACAGAGCTGGCTGTGACATCACAGACCAGAGTGTGAGGCCATAGAGCAGAGTGTGCCATCATAGAGGGTGGCTCTGAGGCATCAGAGAGTGGGTTGTGACATCACCTGGTGGCTGTGTAACATCATAGAGGAGGCTATGACATCACAGAAGAGATTGTGACATCACAGGGTGACTTTGTGACATCAGTCTTCTGTGATGTCACAGCATTGCTGTATGAAATCACAGGGTGACATAGAGTTGGCCCTGTGACATCACAGGGTCAGTGTGACATCACAGGAGCAGTGTGACATCACAGGGGCAGTGTGACGTCACAGGGGCATTGTGACATCAAAGGGCAGTGTGACATCCCAAGGGCAGTGTGACATCACAGAGGCAGCTGTGTGACATCACAGGGGCTGTGTGACATCACAGGGGCTGTGTGAGGTCACAGGGGAGGTCACTCTGCCCCAGCCCCCCTCATAGTTCTCCCCAGAGCAGTCCAACCCTGCTTGTGCACAGCGGGGTCCCCTGTCCCCCCAGGTCCCCCTGCCCCCGGCCCCGCAGCATCCCCCAGAGGATGTTCCACGAGATCGACCCCAGAGCCTGACACGGGGATGGGGGGACAGGGCCCTGGGGGTGGCACAGGGGGACAGGGACCCCCTGGCAGCGTCCCCATGTCCCCCAGGGCCAGAGCCTGGGCCAGGGCTCCTTCACCCTGCTACCAACAAGGGCTTGAGAGCGCTGAAAGAATCCCCAGCAAGGGATCAACAAAAACCAGATTTAATATTATGGAACAGCAGCACAAAGTTCCTTGGCAAGAGTCACTCTGCTCCTGACTGGACACTTCAGGCACACCAGGGAAACAAAGCAACGACAAAACCAAACAGAATCCAGGAATCAAACCAGAAATTAACTGAGAAATGTCCCTGCGTGTGTGTGTGACCCAAGTGAGGGTAAGGATAAAAGGAATATGGCCTAAAGGCTTAACAGGCCTCACACTTAACAGGACTTAAATTACACCTTAAATGTGACCAATACCTTAAACAACAAAGTTTAGCAAAACAACAGTACTTAACACTTTTTAACCTTACTTATAACTATGACTTCGCAATTTAACAGAGGAATAACACTTAACAATATTTAACTTAACCAATAACTTAAATAAAATGTGGCAATTTAGAAAAAGAACAACTCTTAGCAGCATTTAATTTAGCTTAGACCTTGTGACTTAACCTTACTGATATCTGGATATCTGACTGACTCAGCTATCCAAGGCACTCAAACTCCTCAGAGAGCAGCATTTCTGCCACATTTCCCCAGCACAGGCACTCCTGTGTGCACACAGACACAAGGAGTCAGTGCAAGACACCTGTGAGCAATTCCCCTGAGGGCAGGCAATGCTCTCTGTGGATCCTTTGGCATCTCCCCAGCGGGTGAAGAGCTGAGCCTGGAGGAGTGGGGGGATTGGCCCAGGCTCCGTCGTGGTTGGGGATCCCCGAGTGCAGAGAACGGGAGAGTTCCCGGCTGGGAGAGGCCCCACTCAGAGGGAGTCATGGCCCAGGAGAGCTCCAAGGGCTCCTTTTGGAGCGCTGTTTGTAGGGCTCCAAGAGAGGGGCTTCAGTCCCAGCAATGGTTCATCCTGGCCGCACTTGGCACCAACAGCTTTCTTTGGCAGTGTGAGAACAGGGATGTTGTGCCACTGAGGGAACAAAAACAGTTCCCAGGGCTGCTGCTAAAGGAACCAGGAGCTGGTTGGGCAGCAGCAGTGCCTGGAGCAGACAGTGTTTGTGATGAGCTGCAGAGGAGCTGAGCCCAGGGGCTGTTGTAAAAGGCCGAGGCCCAAGGAGCATTTCTCAGCTGGCAGCGCAGCCTGAGAAGGGGAGGGGGGAATGCAGCAGCACAGGGCCATGGAATCAAGGGAGCATTGTCACACTGCGGCCCTGTGAGACCAAGGGACCACTGTGACACTGTAGGGCCTCATGGAATCATGGGGAGCACTGTGACATTGCTGGGCCTCATGGAACCAAGGGGACTGTACTGACACTGTGTGGCTCCATGGAGTGTAGAGATCATTGTGACACTGTGTGGCCCCATCAAACCAAGGGTCCATTGTGACACTGCGGGGCCTCATGGCACCATGGAGACCATTGTGACACTTTGGGGTGTCATGGGATCAAGGGGCCATTGTGACACTGCGAGACTCCATGGAGTCAAAGGTCCATTATGACATTGCAGGGCCTCATGAAACCATGGGGAGACCATTAAGACACTTTCACAGCCTCATGGAACCAGGGAGCCATTGTGACACTGAGGGGACTCATGGAATCATGGAGACCATTGTGATACTGCAGGGCCTTATGAAACCTAGGGACCATTGTTACACTGCTGGACCCCTTGGAAACAAGTCACCATTATGGCACTGTGGGGCCCCATAAAAGCAAGGGAACACAGAACAGCTCTGGCTGGTTTGGCCTCCCAGGGACCATCTGACTGGTCCAGCTGACCTTGGCATGTTGAGGGTCTCTTCTCTTCTGCTGCTGAAACACTGGGGCTCCATGTTTTCCTTCCTATGGAAATGATCTCTCCTCCTCCAAGCACCCATGACCAGAATTGGGATTTCACCTCCGAATTTCCTTATATCCAGTGATTGTTCCAATAGGAATATTGCCAGAAGTCTTGCAGTGGTTTCACAAGGGTCACTTCCCATCTCTCCTCAAACCACTGGGGAAGGCTCCATGCTTTCCTTCCCATGGAAAAGAACTGTCCTGCTTCTCCAGGTGCCTATGGCCAAGACTGGGCTTCCACCTCCAAAATTCCCATAATCCAAAGACTGCTCCCAGACAAAATCTGCCATTCCTGACAAGTCTGGCTGGGCTTGGCCTAAGTCAGTCTCTCACCTGCTTTTCAAACATTAGGCTCTGTGCTTTCCTTCCTATGGAAAAGAACTGTCCTGCACCTCTAGGTACCCATGGCCAGAATTGGGATTTCACCTCCAACATTCCCTATTCTGATAGACTGGAGGAGATTGTTGGCTTGAAACATTTCATGTGTGGGGGAGGAAGGGGCAGGTCCAGCCTCGCCCTGCTCTGTGACCCCAGTACCCCCAGAGCCTCTATGCCAGCCCAGCAGTGTCTGCCAGTCCCTGGCACAGCACAGGCAATGCTCCACAGCCACCTCTGCAGCCCCAGCCCAGCTCCTGAGGGACCAAATGAGCCCAAGTCCCACCAGGGGGAAGGGCCCAGGAAGATCAAGGGGAATTTAAGGCTGACCACAAGGCAAGCACACATCTTGACCCTACCTCCTCTTGGAATTTCCGTCTTACCAGTACTGGAATCCAGGAGCTGGTACCTGTGTATGTGCTTCTCTGGATCTTTTTTGCCTTTCTCTCTTTCTGTGTCTTCTTCTGTTTCTGTGCTCCTGCAAATGTTGAGTAACTTAAAATTGAACAGGCTTAGAGTTTGTGAGGTTGAATGGGCCAAGTCAATGCTTTCAGAAGTGTTTTTTGTTGACTGATTATCTGTCGTGGTTTGACAGGAGAAGAATTTTAAAAAGTAATACAAAACTTTTTGTGTAACTGACAATCTGTTAAACCACTAAGATACTGAACACGCCTCTGTTAAACACAAATGTAAAAGACAAAAAATCCCAGGAACCTCCTCTTTCTTTTCCAGTCAACAAAGAAGCAGCAAGCCCTGGCCCTGGCCCCCATCTCAACCAAACCAAACCAAACCAAACCAAACCAAACCAAACCAAACCAAACCAAACCAAACCAAACCAAACCAAGCAACCCTGCTGTGGGCTGAGCCCCTTCCCCCCTCCCCAGGCTGCCCCCCTCCATTGGCCCCATTCTGACCAAACCAAACCCCAGCAACTACCAAACAGGAAAACAAAAGAGGCTACAAAACCCCAACCAGAACAAAGCTAGTCACACAGCATTAAAATCTTACCATCAAGTCCCCTCCCCCCAACACAACTAACACCAAAACCACTACAACCTACAACCCATACAAAATAACCATACAACTAAAAACTTAAACACAAAAACCACAAAAAGCAGCCAGAAAACCAGTCCTAATACAATCCAACCACAACTTCCACTGCAAGTTACCAGCAGATCAGGTGTAAACCCTTTCAAAACTTCAATCCTCTCTCAAGTAAAAGAAAAAAACAAAATACAAACATTTAAAAGAAACCATTACACCATCAAAGTCAGCAAAGAACAAATTAAATACCCAATAAAAAAGAAGAAAAAATACCTTAATCTTAAAACTAAAATCCTCTTATAAACAATAATTTTAAAAACTCCTTTTCTTTGTAACACATAAAACTTAAAAAAATTATTCCAAATAATATCAAACAAAAACCTCCATATTAAAATGAACAAATGATAAGATAACTGTGATTTCATAAAAAGTTCGGGCTGAAAAAAAAAGTAATCCAGTACCCCCAAGAGAAGATCACTATTCCCAGAGATAAAAATAATTTAATAAGGAAATAATAAAAACTTTTACCTTTGAAGAACTCATCTTTAAAACAATACCCCATAAGTTTTCATGGCCCATCAACAAGCTGTAAAAAAGCTTGTAGCAATAAAAACAACTACACAATAACAAAGTTACCCAGACAACTGTTATCCATGACAAAAATAAGAACAACAAAAAAATCTTTTTTTTCCTCTTGTAAAAAATCTCCATAACCTTAACAAGCTGAAAAAAGACTATTCTGGAAATAGCAAGCTAACTAGAAATTTTAAGGTTTTTTTCTTTACATTGTCAGTAAAAAGAAAAAGTTGTAAAGAAAAAAAAAGGACTCTACAATGTTTATTTTAATACTTACCACTTTTTTTCTTTTAGTTACTTTTAATAAAATTTTCTTTAAACCCTTTTAAAATTTTAGACCTACTTTACTGTTCTCCTAAATCTATCTCTCAACAAAATAAATTCATAAATTATTAACTGACACTAAAATCCACCCTCATAAATATATTAATTAAAAAATGTCAAAATTAGAAAAATCCTAAATTAAAAAACCAAAACCCCTACAATGTCATATTAAACATTTTGCCAAAGTTTCTCTGACTTTCTAAAGATGCCAAAAATGACTGATTGTTTTGAGCTCCTGAGAATCTCTTGGTGGTATTTCTCCAGTACATCCAACTCAGAGTACACAAATAATTGTAATTCCTTTTAAATGTCTCCTTGAGAGAGTTGTTTGGGGAATGGGGGTCAGGGCTGGTCTGTCCTGCTTGGCACAGCCCAGGCAGGGCTTTCCCAGCCACGTTCCACACTCCATTTCCCAGCTGGAGCCCCTGCTGCCTCTGAGCTGTGCTGTCCCAGCCCCAGGGACGCTCTCCTTGTCTGCCCATTCACCCACGGTCTCTGGGCAGGGATGGCCTCAGTGGGGGCTGCTGACATCCTCAGCACCTTGGAGGCTGCTGCTGAATTTTCCTGCTCCAGTGGCTTGTTCAGCCTTGAGCTCTTCAGTTCAGGAATTCAGTCTCCCAGGGCTCATTAACATTCAGAACGCCTTAACAAGCCAAGCCTCGGGGAATAATTTAGGTGTTCAAATAATTTGTGGTTAATCAGGCAGATTTCAAAGTGTATTCAAACTGATTAGATTCTATTTAAAAAGACAATGAAAAAAGATATTTTAGGTCTTGTTTCATTTTTCTCCTGTTCATAAATAATTATGTGCAATTTCCAGTTGACACTGAATCCAGGTACCTCCTCATGCAGTTTGAATAGAGATGAAAATCAATACCCTTCATGGCGGACAATCAATCAGACTCTGTCCCTACCCCCACCCCACCATTTTCCCCATCCAAGCCCTGGCACTCAGAGCAGCCTTGTGCAAATCTGAGCAATGCAACAGTCATTCTTCTGCTGGATAATAAATCCACTTTGCACAGCAGACAGTCTCAGAGCAATGGAAAACACCTTCTGTGCCCAGCACAGATCCAAAGGTCCCCCCAAACCCTCCCTGCCCCGATTCTGCCCAGATTTACTCTTTGCACACACAAGTCACACGCTGAAGTCAGGGGCCCTCTACATTCCCAGATGGAGGAAAAGAGAGAAAGGGGATGAAGAGCTCTCCTGTGCAGAGCCAAGGTCCTCTCAGTTGAAAGGCACTTGAATGACCAGAGAGCATCTAGAGGAAGAAACCTGGGAGCAGTGGGAAGGAGAAAGATCCAGCTGGTCTAGTAAAGATATATACTCAGATATGGCCATTTAAGCAGGAGAGCTGAAAACATCTGAAGGCAAAGGGAGATGATAAACAGAATATTGGTGATGCAAGTAGAAGGGAAGATCAGCATTTCTTTTCCTGCCATCAGTAAACTTCGAGGAAGTTGCTGTTCCTGGTGGGAAAACTTTGTCATGTCTTAAAAGTACTCAATGACGCAGATAATAAAAATGTGCTTCCATATTATAAAATAAATAGGGATTAACACCTGTGCCCCTTTTCAGGCAGGCATCAGTTGTGTGCCCATGAACAGGCAGTGCCACTTGTGCCCTGATGTTCCCAGCTGGGATTGGAACTCTCAGAGAGCACCTGAGGGAGAGCAGAGCACCTTGCAAGCTGCAGGTCCCTGACAGCCCCGCAGGGCCCCTGTCCCATCAACATCTGCTCTGCTGCAGTCTGAAACAGGGCCCAGCATGGTGCCAGGATCATCAGAGAGCTGAGGTGTGTGCTGGAATTCAATGCCCTCCCCTTCGTGCAGCAGCCCTGCATTTCCCTGCTGCAGCCTTGGTCTCCAGCACAGCCATGGAGGCTCTTTGGGCTCTGGAGTGTTGCTGCAGCCCCCAAGGGCAGCTGAGCTCTGCCTTTGGCACAGTCAGGTCTGGCCAGTGCAGGCCATGCTCAGCAATTGCTTGTGTGAGCCTGGCCTTGCTGTCAGCCCCAGCAGCGGCTGGCCCTGTGCTGGCCCAGCCATGGTGGCCCAGCCCCTGTGCAGGCCCAGGCCAGGCCAGGAGCATTGCGGCTGGGAACGGCCCCTGTGCCGTGGTGCCCACAGCAGCCTTGGGGCTCTGTGCCCCATGGCCTCCCTGCTGGGCAGCCTCTGCCAGCTCCTGCAGAGCCGTGGCACCTGTGGGGCTGCACAGACAGCCCTGCGCTGGGCTCTGCCAGCCTCTGGGCCAGCAGAGAGGCCGGCCAGGGCTGGCCATGGCCGGGAACAGGCCCTGACGCCACAGGAGGATGGAGCTGGGCCACAGCCAAAGTCAGCCCAGGCCAAAGCTGGGCTCAGCAGCCATGGCTGCCAAGGGCTGGGCACAGAGGCTGGCACTGACAAATGTCCTGGGCCCCCTCCCTGCTCTGTCCATGCCACCCAGGGCACAGAACAACCTCCTCTCTGGGCCACTTGCCTATTTGCAATGCCTTGCACAGGCGCTGGCCCTGCCCCACAAGACCTGGCCTGAGTCCTGCCCCTGCACGCTCAGCCAGGCTGAGATGGACACTGATGGTTTCTGGGCCAGGCTCTCTGAGCCCATCCCAGCTCCCTGCAAGCTCTGCCAGCTGCCCTGAGCTCTGGGCAGCACCAAGGGCCTCTCCCCAGCCCAGCCCAGCCAGCTCTGGCCCCACAGCTCTGCTCAGGCAAATGATCCAGTGCTGAGGAACAGTGAGACCACGGCCAGGTGAGGGAGGCAGGTGGAAAAGGCTTTGTGCCGTCCCTGCTCAGAGGGGATCCTCTGCACAGCCCTGAAGATCTACACATAGGAGAAAACAATGAACACAAAACAACAAAATGCTAAACAAACACTAACAGCACGAAATCCCAGTTCCCTGAGGTAGGATTTGGAACAGGAGAGCTTGAGGATTGGGGGAATTTCACAGAAGAACTGGCCCAGGGCGTTGCCATGGCACAGGGGCAGGGAAAATGTATTGGCCGTGTGCAGCAGTGAATAGACAAAGCCACTGGCCCAGACAGCTGCTGCCATGTGGGCACAAGCTCTGCTGCCCAGGAGGGTCCCGTAGTGCAGGGGTTTGCCGATGGACACATAGCGGTCATAGCACATGATAGTCAGGAGGGAAAACTCTGCTCCAGTAAAGAACAGAAAGAAAAAGAGCTGAGCAGAACATCCTGTGTAGGAGATGTTCCTGGTGTCCCAGAGGGAATTGTGCATGGCTTTGGGGACAGTGGAGAAGATGGAGACCAGGTCAGCGAGGGCCAGGTTGAGCAGGAAGAAGAACATGGGTGTGTGCAGGTGGTGGCCGCAGGCTACGGCGCTGATGATGAGGCCGTTGCCCAGGAGGGCAGCCAGGGAGATGCCCAGCAAGAGGCAGAAGTGCAGGAGCTGCAGCTGCCGCGTGTCTGCCAATGCCAGCAGGAGGAAGTGGCTGATGGAGCTGCTGTTGGACATTCCTTAACTGTGGGCATAGTGAACTGTTGAAAGAAGACTTTGACAAGCTTGGAAGATTTCCTTGAGTCCGTCCTATGCTCTGTTTAGGAATCCTCTCAAAATACTTATCTTGTTTTGAAGGAACTTTTCTTAATTTCTTTATTTTTGATTTTGGATTTCTGCTCTTTCTGAGTTACTGCTTTATCTTCAGCATTGCTCTCAGGCTGAACACTGGGGAGCCCAGAGGGAAAACAGGCTTGCTGTGCCCCAGTGCAGTCAGACCTGCTGGTCCCACAGAGGTGCCCTTTGTTCATTTAACCTCTCTCTATTTCAGCATGATCACACTTAAATCTTTCTTGAAAAATACAGTGGACTTTTGGAATTCTCCAGTTTAAAAATAATTTTTTCCAAACCCTTCTCTCTTTCCCTATGCAGCTTAACAGGATGGGATACCAAGGGTTGGTCTGGCTCTCTGCTGCCTGGAGTTGTGCCTACTGGGAGCTGTTTCTCTCTCTCCAAGCCATGTCCCTGCCTGTGCTGCCAGGGCCCAGCCCAGCCCTTGGGGCTCAGCTCTGCCCTGCAGACACCTCCCAGCACAGGGCACTGCCCAGGGGCATCTCCCTGGCAGCAGGGCCTTAAGGGCAGGCCAGACAAACAGAGATGCTGCAAGCCAAGGTGCTGCTGCTGCTGTCTGTAGGGAGAGGAGGCTGAGGAGGACCTGTCTGAGGGAGATCTGAGGCCCATCTGCTGATGCCCAGGGTGACAGTGCAGGAGTCTCAGTGACACAGCCAAAGCTGACAGCCCCTTTCCCTTCCCTTTAGGAGAAAGCTGAGAGCAGCTCTGGCCATGCAGCACCATCTCCACAGCAGGAGAAATCTGCCCTGATGGGGGTGGCTCCTTCCACCTCCAACTTCTCCCCAGCAGCGTCCATGGGAAGCTGCCAGGCAGGCTGAGAGCTGCCCCTGGCAGGTGGCACATGCCCTGGGCTGGCCAAGAGCCCTGAGGGCTGCAGGAGCTGCTCTGCAGGACAACCCTGGCTGCACATGCAGTGCATGTTCATGTCCCAGTCATGCTGTGCTATGGCTGCTTTTCAAGTCTGCTTTGAGCCAAATAAATAGGAGCGATAATATCAGGAAGGGGAAATTCTGAGCTGGCCCTGTTGTGCCTTCTCCTCCTGCTGCCTTTGCTGATCCAAGTCTTGGCCAGCCCCCTGGCCTGTTGGCTCAAGATGCTGATCCCCTGGAAAACCTTTTTGTTCCAATGGGTTTCCAACACAGCCAGAGCTCTGAGCCAGGTCCTGGCAGGGCCATGTGCAGGAAGGACCTGGGGGCTGCAGCTGTTTGTTCCATCCCTTACCTGCTTGACTACCTGAGCAGAGTTAAGGACAGTGCAAATCTGGAGAAGATCTGGGTATTTCTGAGAGCTGAAAAGTTCTGGATGTGTCCCAGGCATGTCTGGAATCACTCTGTCTCCAGTGGTTTCCTCCTGTGTTAAACACCTGTCTACAGACAAGGCCAAACTCCCTCTTCCCGACTGAGCTGTGCCAGGAGTTACTGACCTCCTGTGCCAGGCTCTGGAGCTGCTCTCATCATGCCCAGATTTCCCTCTGGGAATGTTTGCCTGGCTTGAAACCACTGGCCTGAGCCAGCCTGGCTGAAGAGACCTGGGAGGTGGCCACAGACCCATTTGGTGAGCAGCAGACCATTGCCTCTTCCCAGGCTCAGCATCCAGCAGAGGATCTGACACCAGCCCCAGGCACACACGCACAGAGCAGATGGTGTCCCTGCAGCCCAGCGAGCTGTGACACCTCTGGGAATTTACTGGAAAGCCCTACCACCTCTCTAAGGCTCTCAGGAACAACCATGAGGGAAGGAAATAAAAAATAAGCCCTCAGAAAAACAGAAAATGCTGTGTGAAGTACCTGAAATGCCCCCAACAGTTTAACTAGAGCATGGAGTAAGCTGAGAAAATGTATGAACAAATGAATCAAACAAGTGAGCACACAGCAGACAAGTTGGCATATAGGTGTCTACTGAGAAAGCTTAAGCACAGCAAGGGGAGAAAAAGCAAACTCAAACCAAGGCATAATATCCCTCACATTTTGGAGCAGAGCTCTCAGACCATGTATCAGCCAAACCACTCCAAATTACCATCTGCCAGAATGTCCTTCAAAGAAAAAAGGTCCACAAGTTTGCAAAGCAGCAGTTTAATGTTGTCCTATCAGATGAGAGGCTCTCTCCAAAGAAGATTTTTGCACTTGAGTAAGAAACACTACACAAAAGTGTGACTCTCGTGGCCACTGCTACACTGTCAGGTACCATGAGACAATGAATTTTTGGAGTCCTGGCCATGTCATGGCAGGTACATCTGGAAAGAAGCTCTTTAGCAGCCCCTGTCATTTCATAAGTTACCTGCAAATGTTTCCAGATCCTCTGCATGATCTTCTCTGTATGCAGAAAGAGTCTACATAAAGAACCTGAGCAAACCACTCTGGTATTGTTTCAGAGACAAAGATACACCAGAATATGAAGAGCAGGTTTTGTTTCTCGTGTATCTTCCTGTCATCCCTAAATCAGGCTCTGTTTCAGACTAGAAGCTGGATCCTTCCCTGGTATAAACCTGGGTACCTGCTCCTGTCCACGAGGCCCATCACTCCACACACGCTGAGGGCCAACGGCATTGCGTATGAGATTGCCAAGTAAATGCAGGTCTGTGCATGCACCATGTGTTAGACTAGGCCATAAGTAATTTATGATGCTGGAGAAGGTGACTGTATTTTTAGGTGTAGAAATATGCAGATAAGACAGTCCTGACCTTCAATTTTCACTCTGCACTTCTGATCCTGAATTTGAGTCTATCCAATGAATTTCTAAAGCCTCTGCACCTCTGAATGAGCAACACATCCCCTGCAAAGCCCCAAAACCCATAAATCAAAGAAGGGGCACCAGGAAAACCCATGGAGCCCACAGGATACCTCCTGTAGCCAGCACTACACAGGATGCCCCAGCATAAGGAAGAGCAGGCTCCTTCCCCTGAACCTCAAAAATTCTGCAGGTCAGTCTCCTCTGGATTCTGGCTGCTGACCCTTATTCCTGACCCCACATCTAATCAACACGCCTTTGATGTCAGAGGCACGTGTTCATGGGGCCCAAATCTCTCTCTAAAGACCACAGGAGCTGCTCAAATCAGCCCCTTGCCATCCTGAGGCAGCCCAGGAGCAAGGATGAGGAAGGACAAAGGTGCTCACTGGGGTGCTTGTAACTGTACCCTCTGTTACATCTTCCCCCAGAGAGAGCTGTCAGTGGGACAGAAGGAGAATTATTCCTTCCTTGGACTTTGTAGAAACAGGGAGCCCAGGGAAACCAAGAAACAATCATAGATTTGACACCACATTACTTCTGGATGTGTCCAATGAGCAAGATAAGGACACACTGAGGAGAAGGGGAAACAGATGTTGCAAGGGCGAGGAAGGGGACAAGACAGTTTTGTGGTGTGTCACAACACAGCTTTTGGTCTCTGCTATCAGAAATAAACCAAGGGAGGTGGAGAGAGGCACAGAGCCCAGGCGAGGGCAGGTCTCACCTGGACAGGGCAGCTCCCAGGACAAAGGCAGCGTGTTCCTTCAGCGAGGCCTCGCTGCTGTTCAGCCCCTCGATCACCAGCCGGAGCCCACCCATGGACAGGAAATCCTTGGCATTGTCCACCTGGGAGAGAGCAGCTTCCATCAGCACAAAGCCCCAGCCCCTGGAGAACACCTCCCTTCACGCCCACAGCATCCCTTCCCTCCTGCTCTGACCAGCAGGGAGTTTTACAAGGGATTAAAAATTCTGAGGGAATGGCTGTGGCTGAGCATAGCACAGCCCTGCCCACGAGCAGAGATGTCACAGCTGCCCAGGCACAGTGTCCTCGTGGGAGGACATTGTCACACTCAGAAGGCATCACTGGAAACTCAAATACTTTGATTATAGCTATCAAAACTGCTCTTGACATGTATTTTGGCAATTCAGGTGGTGTCAAAAACTCGATATATCTGCTGATGTCAAAAAACTCCAGCTCTTTCCTCTCCCCTGAGCAAGGCTTTACTAGGGATCCAGGGAATTGCATGTTTTGCAAATGAAGTTAATTAATTGATGCTGTAATTGTAGCACCAGGAGTCAGGGATGTTTAGGAGCCTGTCAGCACCAACAGGGTGCAAAGGGGGCATGGGAGCGAGTAGCATGGGCAGTTCTGGGAGTTCTCCATGAGTTCCATCAACAACTTCCCATGGACAAGGAAGGAAAAAGCCAGTCCCAGCTTGGAGGGGTCATCCAGGAGCTTCCCCAGGGAGCAGCCCCACAATGACTTTTCTAAGCAAACAATAATGGATTAACTGCCAGTAGGGAAAACTTTGCACATTAGTGGGAATTCATCAGCCTCTGGCTCTAAGTGGATCAGGGGCTAGCCAGGCACAGTCCCAGCGGGCATCTGCTCTTGGAGAGGAGATCAGAAAAGGCTCTGAGTGCTCACAGACAAAATTTAGAGAAACAGCACAAACTACTTCAAGTACAAAATTCAGTCCAAAGTCAAATCAATGCATTTTGGTATTCAATGATTTTTTTTTTCAGTTTAAAAGAGGATCTGATGAATGCTCAGAACTGCCTGCACAGAAAAATCAGTTTCTGCCTGCACAGAAAAATCAGGTTTAGAAATTCAACATATCTCTCTGAAAGACAGGGACACAACAGCAATCATTGGCTGATGGAAACAGAATATAAAAATGAGTTATCAGCAGGGCAAGCCGACCCCCTGATGAGGTGGAACAGGACCACAAGCCATGCAGGGCATGTGGGACCCTCTTCTAGTCAATGACTTCATGCTCAGTGTTATTTGTATCTCAACCATGTGCCTTCATCAAAATTGGCCCTAAGTCAGATATTTCAGGTACCCAGGAGAAGAAGCTTTGTGTCCTACAGGTCTGTTGTTACCAACCAAAGCAGGACTTGGGGAGCTCCAGCTCATCTCTGCTCCCCAGTGGGACAATACCCACCTGTCCCTCTGCAAAGCTGCTCTCTGCAGGTCTGCTGGGGCTGATTCAGGATTTGCAGCAGCTTTTGTATGCTTTCAGATGCTGTTCTTTTAACTGTCCCTATAAACCAGGCCTGCCAGAGCTCTCACTTTTCTGCAGACCCATCTTTATCTACAACGAAATCTATGCAGCAACCCAATTTCAGCTGCCAGTGGGTCCTTTTATTACTCAGCCTCTGTAAAAACTGGTTTAGTGCTGGAATCAGACATTGACTTCTGCATGAGAGGGAATATATGGACAGGCAGGAATTTGCATCCAGCAGCTGGAGTGGTAAAACCATCCCCTGCTGTAACCTCAGCAGCACCAGAGTCCTTTGTGCTGCCCCAGCATCAGTGAGACACCACAACAGCAGAATGTATTTGTGCTGTTGTGCTGTAAAGCTTATTCTGAAGATGTGCTTATCTTTTTTAACCAGAGTCTGTTGTGAGA
Source organism: Melozone crissalis (assembly GCF_028551555.1). NCBI lineage: Eukaryota > Metazoa > Chordata > Aves > Passeriformes > Passerellidae > Melozone > Melozone crissalis. Next base: position 4,585,516 of record NW_026535824.1, read on the forward strand.
GCTCCAGTTCTAAAACTAACAAAATCCCCAAACTTAACAACTTGAAGGTATTAACCTCTCTGGGGAGCAGTGGATGCTGCAAGGCAGCAGCTTCTACCTCACTTCAGTCCACTGAAATCAGAACAGAAGAAAAACCAAAGATCAAAAGAGCTCTTGAGTAAAGTGCACAGGCAAAGCAGGCGATGGGAGGGATGGGAGAAGAGCAAATATGACAGCAGTTATTCAGGGAGCAGGTTTGAATTGGAGGAGAAAGAAAATAGGGAGGGAAGGTGAGAGAGAAAATGTTAGAAAAGAAGAGCGAGGGAAAGCAGCATGTCAACTGCACACGATGGAGAGGAAATTAGCAGAGAGAGATGGTGTAGCATGTCAGAGCAGAGGAGAGGGGAAGATAAGCAGAGTAAATAATTGAGAGAAAGAGCCTGCAATGCCTGAGAACGGGCCTTGGCTCCACACACTGCTGTGCAAGCACCGTGAATGCTGTTTATGAGTTACGCTCTGCCCTCTTCACATTTGCATTTGGGTTTTATGCGTTACAGATAACCCAGCAAGCCAAACCTTCCTACTCCTTCTCCAAGACGGGCTCCCGAACATGCCAAGCTGAATCGTGGGCGAGGAGAAGCAAACTAGAGCTGGCAACCAAAAGCTGAGCAAAGGCAGAGCCCTTGGGCTGACTCTTCAAAGGCAGGAGAGAGCATCTCCCCGGGCTGGGCACCAGCCATGGCTCCCACGGCACGCTCCGAGGCACGAGCTGCCCCACACCCACTGCTCCAGGGTGACCATGGCAAAAAGCAGGGAGCAGCCTTTGCTTGCACGCCCTCCAGGGCATGGCATTTGCCACTCCACAGGGCATCCTGTGTCCCGGAGACAGCAGCAGGATGGCCGGGAGCTGAACAGTTCGGAAAAGCCACGGCACGGCATGGTACTGCTCTGATGGAGGCTGGGGAAGGTGGGACTTGCAAAGTGGCCCTACACAAGTCCTTGGCCACCCACATCTGCAAGGATCCCCTGCTCCCACAGCAGGGCTGTGACTCGCTGCAGAGGAGTCCTGGCAGTTCAGCCCTTCCAGAGTTATGCAGCACCAGCGTCCTTTGGCTGCTGTTCAGTAATTACATTAAGCCACTGCTGCTAAAGTCAGTCCCAAGCAGAGATAATGCTCTGGACGCATTCAACTGACTGGAAGAAGAAAGAGGAGGAAAAGCCATGCTGGCTTAAAGTCATATTTCTTCTCAGCTTCCTGCCTGACGAGAAGGTGCTGCCCAGCCATCTGCCCAGACAGTGCGGGCACAGAGCAGCGCTGTGATCGGCGCACAAAGGAGCCCCTGTGCTCCTGCCAGCCTCCTGCCATTCCCCCTCTCTGACCCCTTTGATGCTGCATGTGTTTCCCTTTGATGCTCCAGTCCCTGCTCCTCTGCCATTCTGAAATTGTTTGCCCCATCCTGTGCTGCAGGGATTTTCTGCTGGAATAGTCCAGATTGCTATGCTGGAATTCAAGGCATGCCAGGGCATTTGGTGGTTGCTTTTTAGCACAATGGCCTGATGCTCTGGCACCCTTAATCAGGCAAGATTAGCCCTGAGTACAAATATGAAGCTCTTTGGGTGCCCATTGTTCACAGTTATTCTCTGAGTCACACAGATGCTGTCAGTGACACAAAAGCAGGGAGAACAAACAGCAAGGAAGCCTCTGCATGCCCACAATGACAATTCAGAGTGGAAATTCAAGACATAGAGCCCTGGAAATAACACTTGGATCAGCTGGCACATGGACTCTCTCTCTCACAGCAGCAACACTTCAGCTGCCTGCCTCCAAATACCACATTTGGTTCAACAAGTGCTGTTCCAGTGAAAGGGCTTGCACTGGCACCTCCCAAGAGTTGTCCTATTCACCCTCTGAAATGACAAAGTGCCACTGGAAACTCTCCCAGTGCACTCCAGACTCTCCCCAGTCACTGGGGAGGGAGAAGCCAAGTCCCTTCCCACACGGCAGAGCAGAGGCTGGATGCCCAGACACCCTCCCAGGGGTGGCACCAAGGCAGGCACCAAGCCCAGGGCAGCAGAGCTCTGTGCCTGCAGCTGCATCCAAGGGGAGGTAGGAATGTGTGAGCTGAAAGCAGAGCAAGAGAGATCAGAGAGAGGGGGGAAAAGTGTGAGCACAAACCCCAGGAAGCGAGATGCCAGGAAATATGTTCACCCTCACACAGAGCTAATTAGCACAGCGAGGCTCTGCTTGCCACTGCTTACTCACACCAATACAAAACAGGGGGTTTTGGGTGGCTGTCACCTTTCCTGGTACAAAGACGTTTTCTGTGAACTGATATAAAGGCACCTACCATCAACCACGGCAGCTTTCCATGGAAGCAGAGAGAAAGTAATTATTTTCGGAGCAACCACCACTCTACTTACCCAAAAATGGCAGCTAAAACACCATTTTGAAACATTAAGGAGATAAAAAAGGAAAAAGAGAAGATAAGAAAACCAGCCTGAGAACAGACAACAAATCAGGCAACCACCAGGATACTGCTGGCTCCTGGCCCAAGCGATGATTAATTCCAACCTGGATATAAAATAAGCCTGCACTAGTCCTCTGCTGTCTGTTATTGTCCCAGGATTATGGTAATTAAGCAATTTGTATTACCTGATACTGATAAGAAAAATAAAGCCCCGTTTATGACACCGTATCCCCTGGATTTTACACGGTAGTTACTGAGGCATTCTTGTTACCTGGTGAACATAATATTCGAGATCATAAAGCGCCGCGACTTTCTCATCCAGCGTGGAGGCAGAGCTGTTGAATTTGCTGATTAATTTAACCATAATTTCATAATCTGTTTCTATCTTCATGTTCAGCTTTTCAAACTCCTCCTTCAGCTGATCTATGGGCCAGAACTTCTTCCTCACCTCTTCCTCTCGGGCCTTGGAAACAAAAGGAGGAAAAACCAGATGTGAGATAACAAGATAGGAGATGAAGAGAGACAAGACAGACACAGAAAGGAATGCCAGCCCCAAAATTCACAAAGGGAACCGGGCTGTCTGTGCCAATGGATTTATTGCTCTACATCAGAGGTGCAGGGGCAGGTTCCTTCTGAGAAGTCCAGGAACCCAGTTAGCTGTGATATACCCACAATATGAGAGAACAGTAGAGCTCTGTGCACCACTTCTACATCTCTACAGCATTTGTGCACTATTTCTACATCCCATTTCCATCCAATTCAACATCAAGCCCACAGGCAGCAGTACTGCTGTTCTCTGCTTGCCTGCAAGTGGATCTTCTCAAAACCTGGCTGCAAAAAGCCCTGAGGCACCTCCCTGATCTTACAGCTGAACCTCTCTGGAACTGGACATGAGGCTGGAGAGCTCCAGAGGTCCCATCCAGCCCAAAGTGCCCAGTGACTCCAATGAGTTCTCAGACACAGACAAAGATGCTTTTGCCTTTCCAAGCGTTGAGCAAATTCCTGGAAGGGTCTATCTCCTAGGGAGAGGTGTGAGGACAGAAGCTGTCAGAAAGGGAGGCAGAAGGAGCAATGATAAGCTGGGGGCAGCTGACGTGCTGTGCCATGGGGCTTGGCCAGCACACAGCCTGTCCTGAGCTCATCTCCCTCGCAGTAACAGCACCCCAAGGGCTGCCCTGAACAGAGAGCTGACACAAAACATGTGGTGAGGAGGAAAGGCTCTGTCAGAGATCTCAGAGAGCCCCAGAGGTGCAGGAACATCAGCACTGGTGGCACTGGGGACAGAGCCTGCTGCTGCAGGGGACAGAAGCAGCAGAGAGGCCATGCTGGAGCTGGGCTGCCCCAAGGACAGGAGAAAGGCAAAAAGCCCCTTTTGGAAGGCATTTGTCACAAATGCCAAGATGTGTTTGTATGCGGAGTGAGCCTCAGCTGGAGGGTTTGCACTGTCCTGCTCCCTGTGAGGGATCAGAGAGGGCTGGAGGAAAACCAAGTGAGCAATGGAGGTGAAAGCTGTGTCAATGGAATGGTAAATTACCAGAGGTACCACACCCAACGCATCCCTCCCCGAGCTGCCTCTGCCGGAGCACAGAGGGGCTCAGTGTAACTCCATTTCCTCTGACACTGAGCCTTCAGGGATGGATTTGCTCTCTGCAGGAGTGACTGCAAATGGAATACTTTAGGTTCATTAGATGTAGCTGCTTTTAGCCTAGTTGCTGGGACAAAAGCTATTCTAACAGGGGGTTTTAAAAGATGGCTTATTTTCCCCTAATAGAGTATCACTAATTTTTGCATTTCAATGATCCTCATTTACAGCAGCCCTTTTCAGCAGCCCTGCAATCAATCAGCAATGCTACTATGAAAATAATCTCCAGCAAATGAAATCATGCCGTGCTGCCACATAAGGGAAGAAAAAGCCTTTCTGTGACACCAGAACTTTAGAGCCTTGACTCCTCTTTCAGTTTTTGTTTGAGTGAGCCAAGACCAAGGCAGCAGGAGGAGCGAGGGTTAAAGAAATACTGCTGAGGGGGAGAAGGGAAAGAGGCTCTGATGTACCTGATGAGTCACACATCTTCCCACCTATTTACTTCAGGTAGTGGGTTGTTTTGTAACTAAATGGACAACTTGGAGCTTGTGTAAGGAAATGTCAGCCCCTGCTTCCCCATGGCCACTTGGGTTTTGCTATCCAGAGCACAAGGTTGGAAATCCAAAGCAAGGAGAGTAAAGGGAAATACCCTCTGTAAATACCATCAGCTGCAATCCAGTTCCCTTTGGGGTCTGCAGACATTTTTGTGAATTGAGCTGCAGTGAAACAGATAAATTACATTGTTCAGAGCAGCTGTGGCTGCCCCTGGATCCCTGGAAATGTCGAAGGCCAGCTTGAATGGGGCTTGGAGCAACCTGAGATAGTGGAAGGTGTCCCTGCCCATGGCAGGGGTGGGACTGGATCACCTTTAAGGTCCTATCCAACCCAAACCACTCACAGAATCTTCGAGTCATACAGAAAAGTCAGGGAACAATATCACTAACAGGTTAATAAAGGTATTTTAGGTCCATATTCACTACAAAATTAGTTTGCATAGTGTTTTCCAAGCAATCATTTTAACCATTGTGTTTCAGCAGAGTGTAACAGGGTGTTTTCAGATCCCTGCAATGTGCATTGCTTTAGAAATGGGAAACTCACCTTCCTTTCTGCCTTCTCACTTTCCTTCATTTTAGCCAAGGCCTTTTTAAGCTCCTCAGATGTGAATGAATTTGCATCGAGATCAACCTTGCCCAGCCTTGCAGAAGAAACAAAACAAACAAGAACATGTAATGAGTGAAAAACGGCCTCAATTCTATTTTCACTGTGACATTCTAGCAATGGCTAAGGGCAGGAGGAAAGGAATGAAAAAACCTACCATACTCAAGAAAAGATTAGTCTGAGTGCTGGATTCTGTGTCAGGCTCACAGACACCACCCCCTGACAATAAAGGGCTCTGCTGACCCAAATTCTCAGATCCCACCACAATAAAAACAGCTGATGAATTGATACCTCAGAATTTCGTGTTGCCATTGAGGAACCACCCCAGCGCCACTATATAACTGCAGAGGGCCTACAAGCTTCAACTTGCAGATTTCAGTTTATGAACATTGTACAGAGAATCACAGGAGACCTCAGCACCTTTCCAGTGAGGGAAGGGACTACAGAGAAGTGGGAGAGGACTCTTGGTCAGGAACTTTAGTGACAGGACAAGGAGGAATGGGATCAAACTGCAAGGGATGGAAGAGATTTGATGATGGGAAGAAGTTCTTTACTCTCAGGGTGCTTGTCCCCGACACAGGGACCAGTGCAGAGAGGCTGTGGATGCCCCATCTGCAGCAACATCCAAGGCCAGGTGTGACAGGGGCTGCAGCAACCTGCTGTGCTAGGAGCTTGCTCAGCTTGGAACCAGATCATCTTGAGGGTCCCTTCCAAGCCAAACCATTCAAGGATTTGATCAATCTGACATCCCCATCTCCCACTGAGCAGCGGCCCTGAAACTTCAGTGACATCACAGCTCCCAGAGGGTTCCAGGTGGAACGTCCAGGACATGGAAACGAGCACAGCAGAAACTTCACTGGTTGCCAAGGGTCAGTTGCTGCCCGCCCTGCGCTCTGACCCTCAGCGCTGAGGTGCTGCTGCTGCCTGGGCTTTTCCTGCAGCCAGATCTGGAGCGCTAATCCCAGCAGGACATGCTCTGCTGCGCCAATGGAGGTACAGTGCCATTCCAGGAAGGGGGCACCCGGCTTGGGCAGGCTGCAGCCATGTGGGAATGGATGGTGAGGGACAGAAAGCCCATTGGGAGATTGTGCTGCCCCTTGCAGAATGACAGAGACACTGTGAAGGAAATGGAAGTGGACCAGGGGCTGGATAAGGAAGAAATGATGGAGGTGGACTCCTCCTCTACTTCCATGTCCAACCTGGTTGAGGACATGGAAGTAGAGGAGGACGACAACATCGACAAGATGGAGGTCGATGAGGAGGATAACATCAAGGACATGGAAGTAGATGAGGAGGATGAAAACGAGCCCATGGTCCTTGGATGAAGATGCAGCCCCACAGGTAAGACAGGCAGATGCTTCCCACATCCTGCCCACACACACACTGGGTCCCCTGACGCCAGGCTGGGGCTGGGCTGGATGGCCCCGCTCAGGGACACGGTGCCCGCAGGGCGGCTGGATTGTGCTGCCACAAGCACCAGCCCCGGCCTGCCCTGTGCTTGCCTGGGGCCACGCCAGCCCTGCCAGCCCCGGCCCAGCCCCTGGGGCCCAGCTCCCAGCCCTGCTGGGCCCTGTGCTGCCAGCTGAGTCCAGCTCTGCTGCTTCCTTTCTTCCAGGACTCATGCACATGATGGCACAGATCTGATGCCTTTGTAAATACGATCGAAGTTTAGAAGTTCCTTGTAAATATGTTTACTACGTTGGAAGTTTTTTGTAAATACATTTTGAAGATTGTTAGCCCATCAGATCCCATGTCAATATGTTCTGTATGTTTTTGTGGTTGTTGTTATAACAATTGTTATAATGACACATGTTCTGTAAATCCTAGGTTTGCCGATCTTCGGCAAATAAATACTGTTTCTTTTTAAAACCTCACTTCTCTTGGCCATTCCTTTGGGCACAGGCAGCCTTTGCACACTTGTAGGTTCCACTTGTTCCGCCTTCCCGGGGCTGGAGGTCCCTGGGGGTGTTGGAAAAGAAATGAAATTTAGCAAAATGTGTAATTATAGTTTAGTTATGAGTTGTGTGTGAATTGGTTTGTTAAAAGCAGTTTTGCAGTTTTGTAGCCATTGATAGTGTGTGTGTTGGGTTTGTGCGTAACCTAGCAGGTAGTCTTAGGAATTTAATAAATAATTAAACTAGTGCAGGAAAGTAAGAATGCTAACCTGTCTGGAGGCAGCATACAATGCTCTTAGAATAAGATAAGCAGAAGATTTATGATCTTGCTTGTGAACTAAGGAATGTATTACAAGGGGACCGTGACTAGGCAAGGGGAACTGTTTCTTGGAGAAACAGGGAAGCACCCATACGTGAAATCGGGGGCTCGGGTTTTTTTTGGGATGTGAGTCCCCTCAGCTCCCCGGGCCCTTAATAAAGCACCCACAAAACTTATTCAAGTTTTGTGTCATTTATCAATCGGGCAACAGTTTTTATGGCGACCGCGGCAGGACTCTGAGGGCAGCCGGGGCGGTTCCGCGTCTCGATCCACTCCAAGCTGGCACCGAGCATTTCTCGGGGAGTCATCGGTCGTGTCCGACCCCCGCGCCTGTTGGACAAACTGCATCAAGGTAAGCCCAAAGATGCTTTATATTGGAAAAAGGTGATAATTGGATTTGGATTTGGTGGTTGGTAAAAAAGCCTAGGCTCCGGCCATAAGACGTCTAAGGACGCAGGACCGGAACTCGCCTCCTGTTTTTTTTTTTTTGGGGAAGGACGGCGAGAAGGTATATTGGTTTAAGGTGTATTGGTTTACTGGGACTAAAGGTGGAATTAAAGGTTGTAATATGATGTCTTGTAAAACTTTTAAAACCTTACTGCAAGCCAATGGTAAAATACCTGGAAATACGCCATTAGGTTTTATATTGCAACGGTGGAAAAGTGAGGGGTATTATCAAGAATTGGATAAAAGTAAAATGATAGATTATTGTAATCATTGGTGGCCTGAATATGAGATTGGGCAAGCGGGATGGCCGGTGACTGGTACAGTGGAATTGGGGATAATGGAATCTTTGATGCAATTTTTAAGGAGAAATGAGAAATGGGATGAAATACCATATTTGGATTTGTTTTTCGTTTTGTACTGGAAAGATGAATGGCAAAAGGAGTGTGGTATTTTGGTTTTAGAAGTGAATGATGAGAGGGAGTGCGTGGGATGTAAAGAAAGAAAGGAGCGTAATTTGTATCCTTCAGTTGAGGAAGATTTGTCTTATTGTATAGCACGCCCGAGGGCTCTGGTTGCTCCTAATCTGCCCCCTGCTCCCCCTGCGGATATAGCTATAAAAATGGGATCTAGTGAGAGTGATAGTGATGGTGATAGTGAAAAGAATGAGAGTGTTAAAAGAACTCCGTTAGCAGGGCGGACTCGCAAGGGGAGGAAGGGGGCAGAAGGGGCCACAGTTAATTGCGCCGTTAAGGGAAGCTGTGGGACCACAGGGAGAAAGGATACTTATAAAGGTGCCTTTCTCCCCCGGGGATTTGGTAATATGGAAGCAATCAGCGGGGAGTTATCGGGAGGATCCTGAAAGGGTGGCAAGGGTGGTTAAAATGGTAATAAAGACTCAGAATCTGGACTGGAATGATTTACAGGTATTATTAGATACTATAATGGATTCCACGGAAAAGGAAATGGTTATTAGAGCCACTAGAGAAAAGGCTCGTGAGGAAATTCGGTTGAGACAACTAAATGAAACAGTTGATGAATTGGTACCTAGTGAGGAACCAAGGTGGGACCCAAACTCTACGGGAGGAATAAGGGCTGTAAAACGATATCAGGAATTGTTGGTGGAAGGAATTAGAACAGGAATACCTAAGACTATGAATTGGTCCAAGTTGTATTCGGTCAAGCAGGACAAGAATGAGTCTCCGTCTGCCTTTTTAGAACGATTAAAAGACATGGCTCGGAAGTTTACTAATTTACATGTAGAGGATCAATCAGGAAAACTTCAATGGGCATTGTTGTTTATGGGGCAATCACAAGAGGATATTAGGAAAAAGTTACAAAAGCTGGAAGGAGAGGACACTCGGAGTTTGGATAAAATGTTGGAGGTAGCGTGGAAGGTGTACAACAACAGGGAAAAAGAAACTGCAAAAAGACAACAAGCTAGTATTCTGGCTGTAATGCAACAGACAGGGGCAGGAGGAAGACCCATTAGGGGTCGAGGTCGGGGAGGAGCTAGTCACGGACATAGCGGGCTGGCAAGAGGTCAGGGAGGATTTGGGTTTGCACCTAACATGGGGAGGTTGGATCCAAACCAGTGTGTGTTTTGCCGACAATTGGGACACTGGAAAAATGAATGCCCGGTTAGAGGAGGTATGGGCATGGGAAACATAGGATTAAGGACAGGTCCAATGGGGAATGCTCCTGTGGGAGGATTCACGGGAGGACCAGCAGAAGTCGCTCAAGCACTGGTTTTGGGAAACTATCAGAATCAAAGCTGACTAGAAAAGGATCTTAGGGTAGTTTTAGAGATAGATGGAAAGGATCAAGAATTTATGGTGGACACTGGAGCAACATATTCTGTACTTAATAGACGATTGGGACCTTTGAGTGACACAACAGTACAGGTGGTGGGGGCAACAGGGAAGCTAGAGGAACAACCATTTTTAAAACCTTTAAATCTTAGGTTTGGGGGGAAAGAATTAGATCACCAATTTTTGTATATGCCAAATTGCCCCACACCCCTTCTTGGCAGAGACCTGTTGTCCCGACTTAATGTGAAAATAATATTTGAGGGAGGAAGGGTGAAATTGGAAATACCTGAGGAACAAATAGCAGGCATTTTTGTGATCAAGGAAGTGGATGCCTCTCCTATTCCAGAAGAAATTGAGCAGGCTGTAATACCCTGGGTATGGGAGTCAGGGGTCCCCGGAAAATCTAAAGCTGCACAGCCAGTAAAGGTGGAACTAAAGGAAGGGGCCCAACCAGTGAGGGTAAAGCAATACCCCTTGAAGCTTGAGGCAAGGAGGGGAGTAGCCCCGTTAATTAAACAATTTTTGGCTCAAGGAATATTACAGGAATGTGAATCGGAGTATAATACTCCAATTTTTCCAGTAAAGAAACCTAATGGTAAGTACCGTTTGGTACAGGACTTAAGGGCTATTAATGAAATAGTGAAAGACATACATCCAGTTGTTGCTAATCCTTATACCTTGTTAACATCTGTATCGGAGGAGTTTAAATGGTTCTCAGTGATTGACCTTAAAGATGCCTTCTTCTGCATCCCACTGGCAGTAGAGAGTAGGAAATATTTTGCCTTCGAGTGGGAGAGTCCTGATTTTGGGAGAAAGAAGCAGCTTACGTGGACGAGACTCCCACAGGGATTTAAATGCTACCCTACTATTTTTGGAAATCAACTGGCCAAGGAGCTGGAGGAATGGAAGATAACCCAGGTAACAATATCCCCATCCTTGTATGTAGCCCTGCAGTAGGTGGACGACGTTTTTCTGGCTACTAAGGAAAGGGAAATGTGTGTGGAATTAACAATTAAATGACTCAACATGCTGGGCCAAGCAGGGTATCGGGTTTCTAATGAAAAAGCTCAATTGGTCAAAAATAGCGTTAGTTATCTCGGTTGTGAGATCACACAAGGGCAGAGACGTTTGGGAGTAAACCGAATAGAGGCAATATGTGCTATTCCTTTGCCTCGTAACCATCAGGAATTGAGATCTTTTCTAGGAATGGTGGGATGGTGTCGACTGTGGATCATGAATTTCGGTCTCCTAGCCAAGCCACTGTATGAGGCCTTGAAGCAGCATCGACTGGAGTGGACGACACAGCAAAAGAAGGCCTTCCAAGAATTGAAGCAGGCACTAAAGGAGGCCCCAGCCCTAGGACTCCCTGACCTGACCAAGGAATTCCAGTTGTACGTGAATGAGAGGCAAAAACTGGCATTGAGGGTCCTCACCCAGAAGGTGGGATCCTGGAAGAGGCCAGTGGGATACTTCTCTAAACAACTGGATTCGGTAAGTTCCGGGTGGCCCTCAGGTTTACGAGCCGTGGCGGCAACAATAATTCTTATTCAAGAGGCCCGGAAATTGACTTTGGGGGCAAAAATGAAAGTGTTTGTTCCCCATATGGTCATGGCCGTTTTGGAGCCAAAGGGGGGTCACTGGCTATCATCCAGTCGAATGTTGCAATACCAGGCCATCCTGAAAGAACAGGATGATATTGAAATAAGGACTACTAATCATGTTAATCCAGCAGAATTTTTAGGCAGTGATCAGGAGGCTGGGGGACTGGTGCACGATTGCGTAGAGGTAATTGAACAAGTATATGCCAGCAGACCCGACCTAAAGGATGAACCATTGGAAGACCCTGAATGGGAACTATACACTGATGGATCCAGTTTTGTCGAGAATGGGACTCGCTATGCCGGGTATGCAGTGGTAACATTGGATCAGGTAATAGAGGCAAAGGCTTTGTTACCTGGAACTTCGGCCCAGAAGGCAGAGGTGATTGGACTCACCAGAGCCCTGTATTTGAGCAAGGACAAAAGGGTTAATATCTGGACGGATTCTAAATATGCCTTTGGTGTGGTTCATGTACATGGGGCGTTATGGAAGGAAAGGGGGCTTTTGAATTCACAGGGAACCAACATCAAGCACCGGGAAGAAGTGCTACAGCTCCTGGATGCGGTACATAGTCCCAAAGCAGTTGCAGTTATGCATGTTAGAGGACATCAGACTGCGGAAGGAGACGTTTACAGAGGAAACCGATTTGCTGATGCTACAGCACGGCAAGTGGCATGGGAAATATGGATTCAAATGGCATTGGTACCGGTAAGAACGAATCCGGCTACCCCATACCTGAATCAGGAGCCCAAATATTCAATAGAAGATGGAAAACTAATAAACTTGCTAGGGGCACAGAGGAATCAACTTGGGTGGTATGTTACACCAATGGGACAAATAGTGGTACCAACCCGCATAATGAAATTTATTTTGGAATCAGAACATAACAAATGTCATTGGGGGGCAGAAGTATTGGTAAAATTTTTGAAGAATGAGATAATCTCTAATCAGATGTTAACAATGGCAAAAAGAGTTAATGCAATGTGCCTGGTATGTTTGAAAAATAATCCAGTAGTTAGGAGACAAATACAAATGGGAAAGCTGCAAGTCGGGTCACAACCGGGAGATTACTGGCAGGTTGATTTTTCTGAATTGCCTAGGGCACAGGGATACAGATATTTGTTAGTGTACGTATGTACGTTCTCAGGGTGGCCGGAAGCTTTTCCATGTAGAACTAATCAGGCTAAGGAGGTGGTAAAAACCTTGTTAAAAGAAATAATACCAAGATTTGGAGTACCTTTAGGATTGTCATCAGATAGGGGTCCGCATTTTATAGCTGGGGTAGTGCAGGAATTAGCACGACTGTTAGATATAACCTGGAATTTGCATACCCCCTGGAGACCTCAGTCTAGTGGGCAGGTGGAAAGCATGAATCAAACCCTGAAAGGACAAATCAAAAAGATTTGCCAGGAAGCTAAACTGCACTGGCCTCAAGCTTTGCCTTTGGCCCTACTCAGGATTTGAATTAAGCCAAGGGAAAAGGTAGGCGTAAGTCCATATGAGATACTATATGGCAAACCATATCATGCAACTGTATTAAAAGGGGAGGTACATGTGAGTGGGGACCAGGCAATTGCAGAGTATGTTATGTCACTTAATAAGATCTTAAATTCTTTAAGAAATACCTTACAGTGGAATAGACTGCTCACGCTGGAGAATTCTGTCCACGACATCCAGCCTGGGGACCAGGTGTACGTCAAGAAGTGGATCACGGATCCGCTATGGGAATCATGGAGCGGACCCCACCAGGTGATGATGATGACCTACACGGCGGTGAAGGTCCAGGGGATGGATGCTTGGATCCATTACACCAGGGTAAAGAAGGCACCGTTCCAATGGGAAACCCAGATGGTGTCTCCAACCCGGATGATCTTCTGCGCAAAGCCGCCTTCCTAATTATATTACTGCTAGTGATCATGAGACTATTACCCGTTCAAGGGTCTACTCTAGTACAGGTTGAAGAAACAAAGGTTACAGTCATGGAAGGGATGGATGTTCAATCAACTTGTGTTATATTTGACAGCCAGAGAGTTGAGGCCGATGAAGTTATTGCAATATGGCAACGGGGGGCTGAAAGAAGCCGAGGCAAGATGGGAGTCGGTTGGGATCAGGATAAACAACAAGGAAACACAGTACTGAATCTTACTAAGGTAACCACAAACGATACGGGAGAATATGCATGTTTGATCAAGATACGGGATAGTGTTGATTAAAAAAGAGTGAGTATGAGGGTTTTGCCAGGGACAGGGGATCGTGCTGAAAACATAAAGGTTGATCCAGTATCAATGACAGCGAACATGTGGGATGGGCCACCCCTTAGAATAAATTGTTCCTTCCTAGTAAGATCAAGATATCAAAGGAACCTACGGGTCAAATGGTGGAAGCAAAATAGGGAACTGACCTGGGACAGAATAGAGGATGGGACCAGTTGGTGGGAGAAGGAAGGCAAAGGTTGTGGGTGGTTGAATGTCACTAATCCCAGAATAGGAAATGCATGGTGGAGGCATGACAGAATGATGTTATCCTTACAGAGACACGGTAGAAGGAGTAGACGGGAGGCTAATGATACAATAGAACGGAATACTGAGCAGGAAAACTTAGTGGTAGGATTAATTAGAGATTTTGGGATCATGCAGAACGTGACTAAAATAACAGCTTGCCTACCATTACCACAGGCTGCAGGTGAACCAATTCCCTGGGGAATAATACCGGTAACCAAAATGCCTGAAACATTCAAGAATGCTTCATGGTCCTGCCAGTCAGTTCCCAAACCAGTAGATGTATGGAGGGATTTGTGTATGACCTTTCGGGCTATGACTAGAGAGGAATGTGAAAAGAAACCCAATCATTATGGTTGGATTCAAAATACCAGGAGATGTTTGATTGCAACCCCAATAGATGAGCCATGCAATACAGTACGAATAAGAACGAAATCCCACCGAAATGAGATGAGTTGTCAGAATGTCACACAGAATTTTGACACCTGGAATAGTTGGAAGACATTATGGGGACCTAGTGTTTTGGAACACTATAATTACCTTGGGGAAGTACAATGGTGCATCCAATGATCAGGAGTAAAGAATCAGTCACATTATAGGGCCCTTATCACATCTACATCTTCCTGAGAGTTCAGACCGCAGAAAGAGGATTGGAATTGTACTGAGGTTTTTACATGTGATACACCAGAAGACCGAATTGGATTGGTACCGGTGAAAATGGCATTAAAGTGGGGATGCGAGTGTAGGGGATATGATCATACGGTTAGCAGAGAGTCCATGGAGGGACCTATAGATTGCAGATATACTACTGTGCATAGCCCTGGAAATCTAGTCTGGGTGTTGGGACATGGACAGTGGACCACACATTTACCTCTAGATGGAACAGTAACACAAATCACCTTAGGGGTTCCCACATTGTGTCCATACTGGAAACAGAATAGATTGATCCAAAGGAAAGGACTCAGAAAGAGGGAAGAATCCCTAGAGGAGCAGTGGCGTGAACCTGGCTCAGGAGTACACTTTGGATGGATACTAGAGTCATTATTCCCTCTGGTAGCAACATATTGAAATAGGGAGATGCTCAACAACTTGTTAGGACAGAAAGGTTGGCAGCAGCTACTAAGAAGGGTTTTAAAGATGTAAATTTGCAATTGCAAGCTACATCAAGAATGACCCTACAAAACAGAATGGCACTGGACTTGCTACTGTTAAAAGAACATGGAGTTTGTGGTTACCTGAGTAGGAGAATAGATCATTGCTGTGTACACATTCCAAATGTTACACTTGAAGTTGAGAAAGATATTTCTCAACTGGCAGAAGTGGAAACAAAAACCAAGGAAATTGAAAAGGAAGCACAGCATAACTGGATAGGAGCAGTATTTGATTCTTTGGGGCTTCACCTGTCTGGCTGGATTACGTCTGCTATACGTATACACTAATGTTTTTAGTATTTTTAGTGACTGTATGGATTGTATATAGATGCCGCTTAGGTGTGATCGAAAAGGAAAAGAAACGATCTCTCCGGTTGCTGAAGGCGATGACCCGCGGGCGGCAGAATGAAGAACGCTCCCCACCTCGTTATGAAGATGTTACTGTCAATACTGTTGATTGAGCATCCTTGCAGCAGGACTGAAGGATGCTCAAAAGGGGGGAAATGTTGGAAAAGAAATGAAATTTAGCAAAATGTGTAATTATAGTTTAGTTATGAGTTGTGTGTGAATTGGTTTGTTAAAAGCAGTTTTGCAGTTTTGTAGCCGTTGATAGTGTGTGTGTTGGGTTTGTGCATAACCTAGCAGGTAGTCTTAGGAATTTAATAAATAATTAAACTAGTGCAGGAAAGTAAGAATGCTAACCTGTCTGGAGGCAGCATACAATGCTCTTAGAATAAGATAAGCAGAAGATTTATGATCTTGCTTGTGAACTAAGGAATGTATTACAAGGGGACCGTGACTAGGCAAGGGGAACTGTTTCTTGGAGACTTTCTTATGAATCGCATGTATAAGAAGGCCCTGCTGGGCCCTGTGCTGCCAGCTGAGTCCAGCTTTGCTGCTTCGTTTCTTCCAGGACTCATGCACATGATAGCGCAGATCTGATACCTTTGTAAATACGTTTGAAAGTTGTGAAGTTCCTGTAAATATGTTGACTACATTAGAAGTTTCCAGTAAATACGTTTTGAAGATTGTTAGCCCCTCAGATCCCATGTAAATATGTTCTGTATATTGTTGTTGTTGTTGTTATAACAATTGTATTATGACACATGTTCTGTAAATCCTAGATTTGCCAATCTTTGGCAAATAAATACTGTTTCATTTTAAAACCTGACTTCTCTTGGCCATTCCTTTGGGAACAGGCAGCCTTTGCACAATTGTGAGTTCCACTTGTTCCACGTTCCTGGGGCTGGAGGTCCCTGGGGGTGCTGGCACGGCCACCCTGGGGCTGGGGGTCCCTGTGCACAGGGGCTCCCACTGACACCACTCCTGGCACTGGGCACTGCTGCTCTTCCTGGCCTGGGGCACAGCGCTGTCCCCAAGAGCTCAGCTCTCACCAGCTCACACACAGGGGGCTCTCACAGCATTGGCCTCTGCAGCCAGGCCACCAAAGCAGGCAGCAAACCTTCAGCCACCCTTCCTGCTGCAGCCACAGGCACTCCTGGGCCCAGAGCCACCAGCAGGCCACAGCCATCCAAAATCCAGCTGCCCGCTCTCAAGGCCCCCACAGCCTTGGCAACTGGGCCAGCTACATCTGGGCTGCTGCAGGGGCTGATCTTTAAGCCTTGCAGCCTCCAAAGGCCCTGGGCTCTGCTTCCCAGCCTGCTCTGCACTGCCCTGTGCCTGCATTATTCCAGAGACAAAAGCCAGGCTAGGGCATCCTCACCCTGCCCGCATTCCTGCTGCTGCCAGCAGCCAGTGGCCCCTGGGCCCCGCTCGGGTGACAGCTGCAGGGCAGCCTGTGCTGGGCAGGGGGCACGGGGCTTTGGGCCCTGGGGATGCTGCTGCTGCTGCTGCTTCTGGGGGCCATGGGCCCAACAGGGCCCCGAGCTCAGCCCCTGCCCGGGCAGCTGCCCCCAAAGCCCCACACTCCCCAAGCATCCCCATCACAGCTGCCAGGGGCAAATCCCACGGGCTTCAGGAAAGAAATTCCCCATAGTGCCTAAACCAAGGGGTCCAAGAGGAAAGTCAGCACCAGCTGATGCTTACAGCACCTTGACAATGGTGGATGCAGGGCAGATGAGATCTCCAGGGCCTCTGGCAATGCCTGCTCTGCACGTGAGCCTGTGCGGCTGCTCCCACTGGGACACAGCACCGGGCTCAGGCCAGCCCTCAGCCCCTCACTGATGATCCCAAGGAGCAGGCTCACAAAGCAGTTTCAGACCACTGCCTGCAGATATTTCAAAGGACTACATGCCATTCTAGGAAGTCACCTTGCACATTTAGTTTTGGTGTCATGGCATGAGAAGCCCTGAAGGTGCCTCTGAATGTGCACTCAGGGCACTTCCACTGCCATCCCAAAGGGATCACAAAGGACAGGCCTCAGCTTTCAGCACTGCTGAGCTCCTCACCCAGCAATGAAATCTCAGGAAGAGGCAGGAATTATGTGCTTGTCCTGGTTTAGGACAAATTAGGGGAAATCTCCAAAAGGGTGTCCCCTCAAAAAAATAAACCTCCAACCACCCCTCCCCCCAATACCGGGTTCGGGAAGGAATTTCTTGGAGGAGCAAAGTGGAAAACAAAACCTGTTTATTGACAAATAACAAAAGAACACTCCCCAACACAAGAAAAGGAGAGAAACCAGTCAGTGTTGTGGAGGGCGCCGAGCTTCTCTTGCAGACTCCGGGGATCCTGGACGTCCCAGGTCAGGTCCGGAGCCGGTCCAGTATCTTCAGGGTAGGGTAAGAAAGAGAGGACGAAAGAGAAGGAAAAAAAACAGCGCAGAAAGCAGAACGCAGCAAAGGGAAAAAAGGCAGCTATCAGCTAGGGCTAAGGCAGTAGCAAGCAAGCAAAGCGTCAAGCCAAGCAAGCAGGCCAGCCAGCAAGCAAGCAGCAAGCAAAGCCAAACAGCCGAAAGCGAATGTGCCCCAGTCCCCCTCACTCCTCCCTCCCCGCCCCACCGTGGCAAGACGGCCGGGGGGTGGGGGGGAGAGAGAGAGAGAGAGAGAGAGAGAGAGAGAAAAAACACAGCTGCCAGACCAATACACGATACTGGGATAAAGGCTGTCACCCCATGACACTCTACCCCTTATCCCATATCGTGAACATACAATAAAAAACTTTCATTTCACTTACTCACACCTTTGACACTTACGCATTCCTCTCATCTTACTTGCTCAGACCTTTGACACTTACAGTTTCCTTCTGTCTCGCATTCAACAAACAATGACATTCATATATGAGTCTCACCCCACAATCGGGTCTCCCTGAGGTACACACCATGTTGTTCCATCTTTCTGCATTATCCACCATGTATATAACCTGGTCCTTGAGGAAAAACAATCCCACGGATGGGTTTGTCTGTACTCGAGGCAGGGTTGATCCATACTGTCTTTCCCAACAAACCTCTGACATGGGCCACTGGGGCTTTATCCCCATCTACTTATTAAGGAGCTCAGACTGAGCAGGACCCGCTCGGTTGGTGGAACCTCGAGTGTTAACTAACCAGGTAGCCTTTGCCAAATGCTGCTCCCAGTTTTTTAAAGACCCCCCACCCAATGCTTTTAAGGTGGTTTTTAACAATCCATTATACCTTTCCACTTTCCCTGCAGCAGGTACATGATAGGGGATATGGTATACCCACTCGATGCCATGTTCCAGTATGTCCGGTACAGCCGCACTCAGTGGTGGAGTCACTTCATTCAAGGCACGATAGTCCACAGTCAATCTCCATTCTCCGTCAGATTTTCGCACGGGCCAGATAGGGCTGTTAAAGGGTGAGTGGGTTTTACTGACCACCCCTTGGCTCTCCAGCTCTCGGATCATCTTGTGGATGGGGATCACGGCATCTCGATTCATCCGGTATTGCCTGCGGTGCACTGTTGAGGTGGCAATTGGTACTCGTTGCTCCTCTACCTTCAAGAGTCCTACTGCAGATGGGTTCTCTGATAGTCCAGACAAGGTATTCAATTGTTTAATACCCTCTATCTCCACTGCAGCTATTCCAAAAGCCCACCTGAATCCCTTAGGATCTTTGTAATAGCCATTCCAGAGGAAGTCTATGCCCAAAATACACGGAGCCTCTGGACCAGTCACAATCGGATGTTCCTGCCACTCCTTCCCAGTCAAGCTCACCTCAGCTTCCAATAAAGTCAACTGTTGTGATCCCCCCATCACTCCAGCAATGGAAACAGGTTCTGTCCCCACGTGTTCCGATGGCATTAAGGTACACTGTGATCCATTGTCAACCAATGCTTCATAGTCTTGTGGCTCTGATGTGCCAGGCCATCTGATCCACACCTTCCAAAAAACCCGGTTTTCCCGTGCCTCTTCCTGGCTAGAGGCAGGGCCCCTCTAAGCCAGATTGTCCTTCTTTCCTTGGGCGTATGCCTTAGAAGTTCCTTCAAGGGGATCGGACATGTCATCGTCATACTCAACATCTCAGCTATGAGCAACCAGAGCTGCTCTCTTTTTGGTGATACTTCCTCTTTTCTTCAAATCACGCACCCGTTGTGCCAAAGCAGCGGTGGGTTTTCCATCCCATCTCCTCATGTCTTCTCCAGACTCACGCAGAAAGACCCATAACTCAGCCCATGGGGTGTACCTTCTCTCCCCATCAAAGGAGCGCCAGCGTTGGATACCAGGGCCTCTAATTTGCACAGCTGAGATTTGAATAAGGTCCTCCTTAATCTCTTCCCGGAGTTTCTTATGATTCTCCTCTATTTTGTCCTCTAGTTTCTGCAGTCGGGTTTCCACTGCTGCAATTCTGGCATGAGTTGGTCCATGCACAGCATCTGCATACACTCGAAGCTTCTTCGCCATATCGAGCACAGTCTCATATGTATCATCCCGCTTCATTATTGCTAGGACAGAAGCGTATTCAGGTGGCCCAAGTCGCACAAGTTTCCTCCACATTACGGGTGTGCATGGTACCAGGTCCGGATTCCTAGTTGTTATATCATCTGAGAAAATGAGCTCTGCCACCGCCATCTCTCTCAGGCGTTGGATCCCCTGTTCTATGGTCTTCCACCGTGTCTGCTGTATATAGAGATCATCTGCACATAAGTATCTTTGTGCTACACTATCCAGGACCCGTTCCCAGAGGCTGTGAGGGCTAGCCCTGCTCATCATACCTTGATCGATGACAGGATCATGTGACAGGGATCCCAAATGCCTTGCTTCAATACCATCCAAAATCGTAACCTCCCCTGCAGCATCCCAAAGGCGGACTAACCAACTAATTATAGATTCGTCAGGTTGTCGTCTGTAATCCTTTCTTAGGCCTCTGAGGTCCTTCAGAGAAAAGGAGTCAATATTAGCTCCAGAATCTGTGCCCTTTGATGTGGCCTCTGATTTTGGTGAGGGTCCTTCTCCTGCATCATCATCATCATCTTCCACCTTTCGATCGGTCTTGCCTTTACACTTTCCACCTCTTGTATTAGCTGCGACAGCCATGGGTTGAGGCCTATTGTCTGATTCAGCTGCTAGCCTGGAGCCTGGGATGTTAGCTGCAGCCTGGGTCACTGGGATAGTAACTAACTTATCTCCCTGTTCCCTTTCTGCTATCTGCTGCTCCACAGTATCTAGCAGAGTACGGTAAACAAGCGCCAAGACCCAGCTCGCTGCAGTAATCCTTTCCTCCTTAGTATTACCATGGCACTTCTCCCTCAAATACTTTGCCACCTCGACTGGGTTCTGAATTTGATCAGATGGAAAGTCCCAGTCTATAGGATCAGAAAATTCCTTTAAAGTCTGGCCCATATCCTCCCATTTCCCACTCCAGTCAAGATTTTTCCTGCTTTGTTTTACTCCTGAATCAGGAGTCTCTCTAACCCCTCTAGAAATCTCGGCTTTCATTTTATATACACTCCAGACAGTATAGAAAAGGCTTAATAAATTAAATGCCAGAAAGATGGTTTCTTTTAAACTCAGGGGAAATTCAATATTTTCTAATAGAGATGTCAACAATTTGGAGGAGAAGAAGGAAGACAAAAGCTGAGAAGCCCCTTCCCCTTCTTCTCCCCAAACAAACTGAGTACACAGCCATGACAGCAATCCATACATTCCTGAAACAAAGTCTTTCATAAACCTCCGACAAATCAGCGCACATACGACCAGCCCAATGACTATTCTGGTTAGTGCCCCCCGCTTACAAAGGTTACTTATTAGGGACAACACCAGAGCTATTTCTGGGTAAGGAAATAACCCTAGGGACCACAAAGGTATTAAAGCTTCAAAAACCCCAAGGGACCAGAAATACCGGCAAGCTTTCACCCCAAATGACATTATGAATTACCAATATGCCCACAAAACAACCAAAACCAAAATATTATTGTTATAGGTTTTTTTCCACTGGCTTTGGCCTCCGTTTCCTGGCCAACGCACCAAAAAGATTGTCCTGGTTAGGACAAATTAGGGGAAATCTCCAAAAGGGAGCCCCCCCAAAAGACAAACCTCCAACCACCCCTCCCCCAATACCGGGTTCGGGAAGGAATTTCTCGGAGGAGCAAAGTGGAAAAGAAAACCTCTTTATTGACAAGTAACAAAAGAACACTCCCCAACACAAGAAAAGAAAAGAAACCAGTCAGTGTTGTGGAGGGCTCTGAGCTTCTCTAGCTGACTCTGGAGATCCCGCCAGACGTCCCAGGTCAGGTCCGGAGCCGGTCCAGTATCTTCAGGGGCGGGTAAGAAAGAGAGGACGAAAGAAAAGAAAAAAAACAGCGCAGAAAGCAGCAAAGGGGAAAAAAAAAAGGCAGCTATCAGCTAGGGCTAAGGCAGAAGCAAGCAAGCAAGCAGGCAAGCAAGCAGGCCAGCAAGCCAAAAGCGAAAGTGCCCCAGCCCCACTCACTCCTCCCTCCCCGCCCCACCAGGCAAGACTGCCCAGGCAGTGCCACTTGTGCCCTGAGGTGCCCAGCTAGGATTGGATCTCTCCGAAAGCACCTGAGGGAGAGCAGAGCACCTTGCAAGCTGCAGGTCCCTGACAGCCCCGCAGGGCTCCTGTCCCATCAACATCTGCTCTGCTCCAGTCTGAAACAGGGCCCAGCATGGTGCTGGAATCATCAGAGAGCTGAGGTGTGTGCTGGAATTCAATGCCCTCCCCATCCTGCAGCAGCCCTGCATTTCCCTCCTGCAGCCTTGGTCTCCAGCACAGCCATGGAGGCTCTTTGGGCTCTGGACTGTTGCTGCAGCCCCCAAGGGCAGCTGAGCTCTGCCTTTGGCACAGTCAGGTCTGGTCAGCACAGGCCATGCTCAGCAATGTCTTGTGTGAGCCTGGCCTTGCTGTCAGCCCCAGCAGCGTCTGGGCCTGTGCTGGCCCAGCCATGGTGGCCCAGCCCCTGTGCAGGCCCAGCCCAGGCCAGGAGCATTGCGGCTGGGAACGGCCCCTGTGCCGTGGTGCCCACAGCAGCCTTGGGGCTCTGTGCCCCATGGCCTCCCTGCTGGGCAGCCTCTGCCAGCTCCTGCAGAGCCCCTGGCACCTGTGGGACTGCACAGACAGCCCTGCGCTGGGCTCTGCCGGCCTCTGGGCCAGCAGAGAGGCAGCCAGGGCTGGCCATGACTGGGAACAGGCCCTGACCCTGCAGGAGGATGGAGCTGGGCCACAGCCAAACTCAGCCCAGGCAGAAGCTGGGCTCAGCAGCCAGGGCTGCAAAGGCCTGGGCACAGAGGCTGGTGCTGACAAATGTTCTGGACCCCCTCCCTCCTCCATCCCTGCCATCAAGGGCACAGAGCAGCCTCCTCTCTGGGCCACTTGCCTGTTTGCAATGCCTTGCACAGGCTCTGGCCCTACCTCACAAGGCCTGGCCTGAGTTCTGCCCCTGCACACTCAGCCAGGCTGAGATGGACACTGATGTTTTCTAGGCCAGGCTGTCTGAGCCCAGCCCAGCTCCCTGCAAGCTCTGCCAGCTGCCCTGAGCTCTGGGCAGCACCAAGGGCCTCTCCCCAGCCCAGCCCAGCTGGCTCTGGCCCCACAGCTCTGCTCAAGCCAGGCTGCTCTGGGCACTGCCCCACGGCCTCAGCCCCTGGCAAGGGCACAGCAGCAGCCACAGGACTCGGCTCCAGCCATGAGGGAAGGTGCTGGGCCAAGGCCAAAGGAGGCTCCCTGGCTGCCCTGCTCCCCTCGGCCTGAGGTGCTGAGAGCTCTGCAGCCCCTGCTGCCATCCCATCTACCCAGGGCAGCACAAGAGCCGTGGCCTTGGGGCCCTCAAGAGCTGCTCTTGCTCCAGGCCCAGGGCCCATGCCAAAGCTGGGGCAGCCACAAAGCTGTGCCCATTTCTGTTCATTGCTGCTCTGATGGAGATGGATCCTCAGCCACTTGGAGGGTGCTGATGAATTTTACTACTCCAGAGGCCTCTTCTTTCTTGAGCTACTCAGTTGAGGAATTCAGTGAAAAAGGCTATTAAACATTTGTTTAAAACATTTCAACAAGAAAACCCCGTGGGAAATATTGAAGTTTTCAATTGTTCTGTGGTTAATTAGTCAGATTTCAGAGGTGTATTTAAAGTGAATATGGTATATTGAAAACTAAACAGAGAGAACTGGTTTTGTCCAGTTTTCTTTTCTTGTTTATAGATTGGTATCTTGTTTATAGATTGGTATCCAGTTGATATGGATCCCCAGCACCTCTTGACTTCAGGAATTAAGTAAGAAAAGCTCATAAACATTTGTTCAAAACACCCAAAACAAGAAAATTCCATGGGAATAATCTAAGTTTTCAGATCTTCTGTGGTTAATTAGACAGATTTCAGAAGGCTATTCAAAGTGAATATACCATATTGAAAACAATGCAGAGAGAACTCTTTTGTCCTGTTTTATTTTCTTCTTTATAGATTGATATCAGCAATCCCCAGTTGATATTGATCCCCAGCACCTCCTAATGCAGTTTGAGCAGATATGAAAATCAAGACCCTTCATGGCTGACAGTCAATCACACTTTGTTCCTACCCCAACACCACCATTTCTCTCATCCAACCCCTGGCAGTCAGAGCAGCTGAGGAATGGGGTCACATCCAGAGATGTCCCCAGGGCTCAGGATTGGGGCCAGGTCAGCGAAATCTCTTTATTGCTGATCTGGATGAGGCCATTGAGGGTACCCTCAGTCAGTTCCCAGGTGAGCCCAAGCTGGGTGGGAGTGTGGCTGTGCTGGGGGGGCAGGAAGCTCTGCAGAGGGATCTGGCCAGGCTGGAGCCATGGGCCCAGGACAATTGGATGAGGTTCACCAAGGCCGAGGTCTGAGTCCTGCCCTCGGCTCACAACAGCCTCCAAATCCCTGGCTGTGCCCTGCCCCTGATCCCCAGAGCCTGTCCTGTTTCCTTCATCCCTGCATTGCCAAGAACTTTCTGGGACAAGGGAGCTCTGCTCTGGCTATGGAGGGAAGTGCAAGTGCAGCCACTGGAGTGGGAAACACAACTCTTTGGGTTTGTGTCCTTTGGGGGTCAGGAACTGGTGAGACTCAGAGGCACAGAAATTTTCCCTTCATGGCCAACAGACCACAGTTGAACAGGAAACAATTTATTAACAATTAGGAAGGGCAGACTTTGGCTTATTTAGGATGCAGATTTGGGGAGTAATGAATCAGGCACTGATTTCTTTTTAAGGAAAATATCCCTTACAAACAAAGGGGTCCAGGAAGGATGGACACATTTCAAGAAAGTAATCTTAAGGGGGAAGGAGCAGCCTGTCCCAGTGTGGCAAAAGATGAGCTAGTGAGGAAAATGACTGGCCTGGCTGGCCATGGAGATTTTGTGGGAACTCAAGGGTAACAAGAGGTGCATCAACTTTGGACAGAAGGTCAAGCAGCTTAGGAAATGTTTAAGGATGTTGTAAAGTCGTGCAGAAAAAAAGTCAGGAGGTGAAAACTCAATTAGAGTTTAACCTGACCACTTCTGTGAAAAAAATAGACAATGTTTCCACAATTAAATTAATAGCAAAACATGGGATAAGGAGAACCTCTACTCTTTATTGGATGCAGTGGGGAATATAGTAACTAAAGATAAGGAGAAGGCAGAGCTACTTAACATCTTGTTTCTCTCAATTTTCAATATTAGGACAGGCTGTCCTCAGGACAAGTGCTCTCCTGAGCTGCTAGATGGGCACAGGGAGCAGAACAGCCCCCCTGGAATCCAGGAGGAAGCAGCTGGTGACCTGTTGAGCCACTCAGATGCTCACAGGTGAATGGGATTGGATGGGATCCATCTCAGGGGGATGAGGGAGCTGGTGGATGAGCTCCCCAAGCTGCTCTCCATCATTTACCATCAGTGCTGGCTCAGCAGGGAGGTCCCAGAGCACTAGAGGTGCCAGTGTGAGCCCATCGCCAAGAAGGGCTGGAAGGAGGAGCTGGGGAACTCCAGGCCGGTCAGCCTGACCTGGGTGCTCAGCAACGTTATGGAACAGATCACCTTGAGTGCCATCCCAGGGCACCCACAGGATGGCTGAGGGGTCAGAGCCAGCCAGCGTGGATTTCAATGTCTGCATGGAATGGTCTGGATGACGGGATTGTCTCCAACATCAGCAAATCTGCAGATGACACCAAACTGGGTGTGAGTGTGGATCTGATGGAGGATGGAGGTAGGAAGGCTCTGCACAGGGCCCTGGACAGGCTGGATCCAGGACCCAAATCCAACAAGGTGAGGTTTAACAAGTCAAAGTGCCGGGTCCTGCACTTTGGCCACAAAAACCCCTGCAGCAATACAGCCTGGGGACAGAGCAGCTGGAGAGCAGCCAGGCAGAAAGGGACCTGCAGGGACTGATGGACAGCAGGCTGGGCATGAGGCAGCAGTGTGCCCAGGTGGGCAAGAAGGCCAATGGCTCCTGGCCAGGCTCAGGAATGGTGTGGCCAGCAGGAGCAGGGCAGGGATTCTTCCCCTGTGCTCAGCACTGCTTGGGCAGCACCTCGAGTGCTGTGTCCAGTTCTGGGTCCCCTGAGGAGGGCAATTAGAAGAAATTTGTATCAGGAAGAGTAAAGAAAGCAAAGGTGAAGCAGAGGAAATGCTGAGGGCAGTTTGGGGGTGGCTGCTAGGCAGCCCTGGCTCTGAGCAACAGCGTCTGCAGTGGGACAGGAAACTCCCAGCTGATGGGAACAAACTTTCTGGCTGACTGCAGAGGCCAGGACAAAGCTGAGTGGTTTCCCTGGTGTTCCCCAGCCCTTGCTGGCCCCAGGGGCTGATGGCATTTGTGCTCCCTCAGGTTCATGTGCCCACACCAACAGCATGGGGGTGCTCCCGCTGCTGTGTGCAATGCAAACAGGGGCTGCTGAGCCAGTGCTGTCGTGTCTGTGCCTGCAAGGATGGGGCACCTGTGTGAGCTGGGGAGAGGCCAGGGCTGCAGAGGGGGGATGTTGTTGGCAGCTCCATGTGGATGCTCTGGGACGCTGCCCTGGGCTGTGCAGCACACTGGGGATGGATCAGCCCCTGCTCTGCTGCTCCTTCCCATCTCCCCCAGGGCCCTTGCAGAGCCCCAGCTGTTGCTGCCCTCAGCTGCCATTGCAACCCTCAGGACAAAGCGGTGCCAGGGCTGTTCCAGGTACAATTGCAGTGACACTTGGTGCCACCAGGTGCCATGGCAATGGCCATGGGGCCCGGTCCTTGGTTTGGTGCCATGGCAACCAATGCCCAGCCCCGTTGTGATGGTTAGTGGCCATGGAAAGCTGCCCTGGCCCCTTGCTCAGGGCTGGTGTCAGTGCCCAGAGCCAGAGGGGATCCCTTGCTGGGGGCTGTGCCATGGCCACATGCCCTGTGCCACGCTGGCCGCTCAGGCACCAGGAACCAGCAGCCAACGGCACTGCCAAGGCCAAAGGCCAGGTCAGCCAGACAGAAAGGGGCAGGGCTGGGCACTGTTTCCATGGCAACCGGCACTGGGGGGGACACCTGGGTCACCTGGCCTGGCAGTTGCCATGGAAACCCCTGGCAGGGACTGAGGGCACAGCCCTGGCACTGAGACACTGCTGGGCCGGGTGCTGAGCACAGGGCTGAGCACGCAGAGATGGTTTTGTTCTTGCTGAGCTGCAGCACAGCCAAGGCCTGTCCTGCCCCTCGTCCAGCCACGCTGGGGAGGGGCTGGGGCTGCGGGGGAGCTGGGCAGGGGACACAGCCAGGACAGGGGACCCCAACTGACCCCGGGGTACCCAGACCAGAGCACATCATGCTCAGGGTATGAAGGGGGGAACAGGGAAGAAAGGGGGGAATTTTGGAGGGAGGGCTTTTGCCTTCCCAGGGAACACCTAGGCAAGAGGGCGCCCTGTTTCACCAGTGGGCAGGGTCACTACCAAAGACACAGACACCAACTGAAGGAATTGTGTCATTTATATCATGCACAGCTGCAAAGATTTACAAAAGGATAAGCTCAGCAAAGCACATCATCATTAGCAAAGAATTACAAAAGAAGCTCAGCAATCCATCAAAACCCATCATTACATTATGATGACCAATCCCTTGGTGAAACACTAGAGGTGTTTGTGGCAGACAAAGATTCTGGCTGACTATCAAGGTACACCTTACAGACATCAGTAGTACTTTAGTGACACCATTCTTCATTCTTTTTTCTCAATCATTCAAATTAGGAACAAGAATTCTGTTGTGCATGGAGCTGGCACCTTTTTAATTCCAGAATAATGCCCCAGGGCCCTTTGCTGTTCAGCTTTCCCATGCTGTCTGTGGCTAACAAGGCTTGGGGGGCCCTTTCCCCTCTGGCTGGAAGGGGCCGGGTCCCAGGCCCTGAGGGGCACCCAGCCTCCTGGATGGAATTCCTGTGCAAGTCCCTCAGTGTCACAGCAGCCTTCACATGGAGCCCCGTGGATCAGAGCATTTTCCAAAGGGGTCCTTGGGGCAAACAGGGAGATCTGGTCTGGCAGGATGTGTAAAACAATATCCTGTCAGATTTACTTGTTCTCACACACAATACTTGGCTGCAGGGACACATTCCCATTGTTCCTGCCCAGGTTTCAGGACTCAGAGTTGTCTTTCCTAGGAGCTGCTCCTTCAGCTGCCTCGGGAGGGCCATTTGGCCTCCGACCCACACTCTGGCTCCATTATTAGGGCTGCTGGATCCAAACCCTTTATCTCCACAAATGGTGGTGACTGGAGCTGGATCTCCTTTTTTATCAATTGCTCTTAGAGTTGCAATATCAATAATTGTGCTACCCTGTCACAGGGTTGAATAATCCAATCTTGTTCATTATTGTTTACAGAATTACTGTAATTTCTCCTTGATATTCTGCATCAATTCCTCCTGCCATGACAGGAACACTTTGCAAGGCCAAGCTCCAAGGGAGCAGTTACCAAAGCAAAGTGTCCTGGAGGAATCTGAATTCCTGTTTCAGTATTGACAGCTCTCATTTGCTTTGAATTTCTCCTAATGAACTCCAATGCATGAAGGCCCAGCCCTGCAGCCTCTGGGCCGGCCCTGCCAGGGGCCATCACAGCCAGAACAATTTCCCAGGCAGCCCAAGTCTCACTGCCCATGGCTGGATTTGCAAATTGGGGGCAGCCGTGCACAGCCAGGGGGTTTCCATTTCCCCCGTGGGCCATTGTGAAGGGCATGGAGCACATCTGGGAGATGGGTTCTCCATGGGCAAAGGTTCCCTTCTCCTCATCTTTCCAACTGCTCTTTTAACAACCCCTTCACCCATGCAACCAATCCTGCAGCTTGTGCATACTCTGGTACATGAAAAACCCTGCAGACAAAATCGCTGTATTTTTCACAGGAACAGACAAAGCACTCTGCATCACAGTATCAGCACACCCTGTAAAAATAGCCAATTTCCTCCCTTCCTCCTTTTTCCATTGTATACAATCTCACAAAGTTGACCACTGACATTAGGGTCCTGGCCAATCCTGTTCTGTAGGGTATTTCGTGTTACATCCCTGAGCAGCCAAAGATACCAAATTAGTATTGTCAGCACTATTTCACATTATTATTATATGTACATATTTATATATAAATACAGATATAGACATGTAGATATAGACATATATACATTAAAAGCTATAAATATAAACATGAAGGTCTTATTATACTATAAATATGTATATAGTTATTTGTTATATTGATATTTCACTTGCACAAGGGCATCTGAGCTCAAGCTGAAAACCTTCTTCTGTTGCTCCTTGTGGGAGCATTCCAACAATCATTGTTCCTTCTGAAGGTGCTGTTTCCTATGTACTCTCAACAAATTCATCTTTGTCTGCCCAAATCCACAAGGTCTTTTCCTTTTCCATATACAATTTTTGGATGCATTTGAAGAGATCCAGGGGTGCAGCTTCTTTTACCCGACTGCCCCACTGCTCCCACGGGGCTCCGACCTCAGCCCACTCCAGAGCCAGGGAACTCCAGGGAAGGGCTTCCCAGCTGGGAATTTCTGATGGGACTGATTCCTCACATTTACACTGAACAAGTGACATTTTGTTGGGATCTGGCCAGACTGTGCCAGTTTTGTTTTACCAGTGGGCAGGGGCAGCACCAAAGGCACAGACTCCAACTGAAGGAATCAGTGTCATTTCCTGCAGTTCAGAGCAGCAAAGAATCACAAAAGGAGCAGCTCAGCAATGCACCCAACCATCCCCAAAAAAGATTGCCTGCAGATATTAACAAAGATCCAGCAGCATTTACCCTCAGGCTTTACCATCCCCCGGACCCACACAGCAGCTGGCGAAGCTGTCACAGCCAAGGGCTGCAGAGCCACTCCTGGGCACTGGGAATTCCTGCAGGTGCCTTTAGCCCCAGGTGAGGCTCCAACCCTGCTGGGAGAGGGCCCAGCTCTGACAGTGCTGAAGGAACAAACTGACAGCACTGCTAGTGTGGCAACATCTGCTTTCATCCACCTCTTGGGTCCCTCCCAAAGCCTGGCCAGGGCTCAAGGAGGAACCAAGGGAGCTGACTTTGACCATACAGCCCCAAACAAGGCCAGATGTCAGATTTCATGGCCTTGTCTGGCTTCTAAATACACAAAGGTCAATACATGTTTGTTGGAGAGTTTTTCAAGAATGACTTAAAGAAAAGGCCATGAGACATACAATTGAGACAAAAGTATAGGGGAAAAGTAAAAGCAGTTTCTAACAGCTCTCAGCCTTCTGATTTGTATAAACAATTAGACTCTCTCAGGCATCATTCTATAAACAATGGAGTTCTCAGATTGTCTTCCCATAACAAGTAGAACACCGTCTCTGGGAAGGCCTGCCATCCTGAGAACAGATGTAAACGTTTTGGGAACACTGGTTTCTGTTTTAGTTTTTGGTTTCTGTTTTGGTTTCTGTTTTTAATAAACAATTGTAGGTATTCTAAAACAAAGGGAGTGGTTCGAAATTTCTCTGTTAGCCTATCATGACATTGGATTACAGAATATGCATGAAGTTCGTTAACTTTGTTATTTAAGGTGATTGATTGATCAATAAAATCGGAGTTCGATGCATTAAAGGATGGTCGTCTCCCCCTCATCTCCAACACATGTTTCACTAACGAGTGGCTGCATCTATCTCACTGCTAATGACCATGCATATTTCATCAGGGAGCAGATACAAAGATAACCTTTGCTTGGAAGGTTCATCCAGAGGCCACCTTTGGCTCAGGGCCTGCTGTCCAGGCCTCACTCAGGGCTGGTGTCCAGGCCTTGGCACTGCAGGGACGTGGTTTAGTGCTGGGCTTGGCACTGCTGGGTGAGCGGCTGCACTGGCTGAGCTCAGAGGGATTTTCCAACAGAAAGGATTCTGTGATTCCATGATTATATCCACTGCATCCAGCTGGGGCTATTTTAGCAGCATTACTTTGCTCCAAAAGTTCCCTCTTGCCCAGCTCCTGTGGCCTGAGGCTTCAGCTCCTTCAGCTCCTGGTGCTGACATGCTCATGCTGAACGAGACGCCTCAGAGAGAAGAACACAGTCCATGCAATTCCTTCTGGGACACGGAGAGGGGAGGCTGTGCAAACAGGAGCATTGTTTGCTGTGGCCTCCTCTCTGCCCTTCACGCCTTTCAGTGCTTTGAACCAGCCAAGAGCTTTCTCCAAGAGTGCAATGGAGCAGCTGTTCCTGCTCCCGGGCCTGGCTCTCTCCAGTCTCTGCCCTTGCCTGGTTCTGTCCCTCGTGCTGTGCCCTCTGTTCCCCCAGGGCTCAGTGGCTGCTGCCCAGGACTGTGGCACTGGCACAGATCCAGTGCTCCAGAGCCTCCTTTCTGTGCCCTTGGAGCTGCCTGGGCACAGCAGCCTTTTCCATCTGGAAGCTCCCCATGGACAGGGAGTGCCCAGCTCCGTTCCCTGCAAAGCCTCCAGGAGCCCTGGGCTGCCATCTCCAGTCCCTGCTGGCACTGGGGGCTCCCAGGTGCCTCAGGCTGCTGTGACACCGCTGCACACGGGAGGGAAGAAGGGCAGGGGCTGTGCTCAAAATCAGCTCCATCTGCTGCTGCTGCTGCTGCTGCTGCTGCTGCTTCTGTGGGGTCATTTGTGCAGCCCTGGCCTAGAGTCAGGGATCAGATCCTGCCAGTCTCTTCCAGCCCTGGCTGCTCAGAGTTTGGGCCTTGGAGCCTCAGGTGGCCAAAGGCAGCTGCTGCTGGTCCCTCTGTGTGCCCGTGTTCAGCAGTGCTGCTCCATCAGTCTGTGCCCAGCAATGGGGAAAAGCCGGGCTCTGCCTGACCAGCTCAGCCAGCAGGAAGGGAGCTGCTCCACACAGGAACCAGGAGCAAAGGATGTTCCTTTTGTAGGACATGTTTTCTATTGAAAGGAAAAAAAAGGACAAAGGGAAAAATAGGTAAATGGTAAAAGATAAGAGTAAAATCCAAGTGTTAGTGAAAAAAACATAATGTTAGTGAAAAAAAACAAAATATAAAGGCAAAGTTAAATTCTGTGCATTAAGAGGTAAATGATCTTTTTAAAAAGATAACTCAGTTATTTACATTGTAAATGTGCTGATGGCATGCATCCATCTTACTGACCTCAGCAGCCTCTTAAAAGATTTTGGGCTTTGTTTCCAACATTGGTATTTGAAATTGTGGTTGAAGCACAAGGAAATTGCTTTGTGCCCTTCCAGCTCCAAGCAGGACTGGGAGTGGAAACTCTGTCAAACCCCAAATCCTTTAGAAGATGACCTTCCTTCTCAGCCTGGAAATGAGCTGCACATTCCCTTTGAAACTGTGTCTCTAAGAAATCCCTGACAAAGTCCCACTTACAGCTTTTTGCTCTGGTTTGGCAGTGCAGAAGGGCAATTCTCCATCCACCAGCTCCAGACTCCACTGCCTCAGGAGCATCGCCCACTCGCCAGCTTTGGCCCACTTGTGGCACTTCTAGAGGAGGAAGAACGTGCAATTTCATAATTCCAGCCAATAAAGAAGGAAGAATGGGACAGACAAAAGAGATCCAGGCATTCAGCTGGGACTGTGGAGAGTTTGGGTCCTTGCCAATTGGATGTGTGTCCCCAGCTGCAATCTCTGGGCCTGCAGCAGAGTCTCACTCACCTGCCAAAGCAGAAAGCTCAGGCACTGTGCTCGCAAAGGGCTCGTCTGATGCAGAGCTGTCAGAGCAATGTGAGGGCAGAACCAGCCCAGCTGGGCCCAGGGCTGAGCCCAGCAGAGCCCTGGCAGAGCCCAGAGCAGCCTCAGCACCCGCAGAGCCCGGCTGCAAGGAGAGAAAGCAAAAAGTGCCCGTCAGCTGAGAGCTCCTGTGCCCTTGTGCCAAGGCCTGCGGTGCCCAGAGCTGTGCCCAGAGCTGCCCATCCCTGCTGCCTTTGGCAGCAGAGAAGGAGGGCAGCACATGTGCCCAGCCTGCAGCCAGCCACGGCACATGCAGCCCTCAGTAGCTTCCTAGAGTCAAAAAGCAGCTGGGCAGCTGACTGAAGAATTCATTGCATCTGCCCCTGCACAGGGGGAACCTTTGGTGCCCAGCCAGGCCGTGCCATGCCCAGATCAGGGAGCATCCCCCTGCCTGTGGACTCACCTGCGAATTGGGCCTGGAGCCTGGCTTTGAAGAAGGTGCCAGAATCCAAGTCCACCATCTTCAGCTGGCCAGGCTGGGAAGAGATTGTCATCCTTGAGGTTGTCCTTGGTGTCTCCAGCAGCAGCCCCACCTGGAACAGCTTCTCCAGAGGCTCGTTCTCCTGCCCTGGGGCCAGACCAGGCTGTCAGGGCTCTGCCCGGGGCCCCAGCCATCCATGAACAGGACAAACAAAACCAGGGGGATGGTGGTCACCAGTGGCCTGCCATCACCACCACCACACCAGGTCTGCAGCTCAGCTCCAGCCCAAGAGATGCATATTCCCTTCTGCTGACCCCTGCTCAAAGCTACAGGCAGGACAAAACCAGCCTGGTTTGCTTTGCCACTGATTGCCAAGAGATGCGTGGAGCTGGTACCTGCCAGGCCCCTGGATCCAAATGTGCACGTGGATCTCTCCCATCTTCTAGGGCAGAGGAATACCCTTCACCCAAGGATGACAGAAAAGATCTTCTAAGGATGGCCTGTCCGAGGGTTGCATGGACAAACACCTCTTAATGATATCCTGGCAGTCTGGGGAGAGAAACCAGAAATCATCAGTCAATTGGAGAAGTTGCCCTCCCGTTCCCATGCCCAGGCCATGCTGGGTGTGCCCAGAGCTGGGCCTAAACTTCCCCATGGATGTTCTGTTTGGAGGACAGCAGGAGAGCAGGACATGTGCCACCTCCTCAGCAGCTGCCAGAGCGGGATGCCCATGAGCCTGCTCCTGTCTCCCAGCAATGGTACTGGCCCCGTGCCCAGAGATGAGGATCCACCTTGAGAGAGCCATCGTGGGAACAAGATCCGCCCCCGGATGATCTCCTGGCCCCTCCTGAACGGGTGCTTCCCCATGACCAGGTGGCACAGCAGGAGGCCCAGGGACCAGATCGTGGCTGCCTCGCCGTGGTAGCGTTGGTGCTGGATCCACTCTGGTGGGCTATAGGACAGGGTTCCTGTGGAACACAGACAGAGATCAGCAGGGGGATGCTGCTGCTCCCAGAGCCTGGCCCCAGCATCCCTGGCCATGTGGGGGTTGCCCCAGAGGCACATGGAGTGAGAGCTGCCCTCTCACCAGCACCTGGGACTTGTGCACAAACTCGGGGCTGGAAAAGAAGCCACCGGTGCTGGAAGAGGGCAGCACAATCCCTGGGAAGGCCAAACCATGACACACAAAGAAGAAACCCACCCAGTAGTGGAGAAAACTCACTCTCCTCCCCACCTCCATGGCCCCCAAAAATGTTAATAAGCCAAGGCAAACAAGGAGAGCAGAGCAGTCCAGCCCTTCCTCACCTGCACACCAAACCATCCGGGCACGCGGTCAGGCCTCCCTCTCTGCTACCCCCATGGGGGTTTGTGTCGGGCTGGCTGCCCCAGCTCCAGCCCCAGCCCAGGCCACAGTGGGTGCTGAAGGCTGTCAGCAGGGCTGGGAGCTGGCCGCCCTCACACCCCACCCAGAACAACTCGGCTCCAGCATCAATCCTATCCCGGCTGCAATAGGGGGAAACCCCAGTGCTGCACCCAGGCTGGGCCACAAGATGCCCAGGAGCATCCCCTGCGAGGGCTCACCTGCAAACTGGGTGTAGGCTGTGTCTTGGAGGAAGGCGCCACAGCCAAAGTCAATCAGTTTCAGCTGCCCGCTGGCCAGGTCGAGCAGGACATTCTCGGGCTTGATGTCCCGGTGCAGGACCCCGCAGCTGGTGCAGTGCCGCACGGCCTCCAGCACCTGGCGGAACAGCCCCCGCGCCTCCTCCTCGGGCAGGAACCCCCGCTCCGCCAGGAAACCTGAGAGTTCCTGGCACTGCTCCGGACGCTCCAGCACCAGCAGGAAGCTGTCGGGGAGCTCAAGCCACTCCAGGAGCTGAATAACACCACCACAGCCACGGGACACCTTGGCCAGCAGCACGATCTCCAGCGGGGCGCTGGTGCCGTCGGGCTGCGGGAGGAGCGCGGTGCCGTCAGTGGGGCCGAGGCCGTGCCGGGGCTCTGGCAGCCCTCAGGCAGCCCGGGATGCTCTGCACGCCCCGCTCAGCCCACGCCCGCTCTCCCCGCAGGGCTCACGGCGGCTCCCACCCTGCCGGGCCCCGGCTCCTCGCCGCCCGGCACGGCCCGGCTTCTGCCGCTGGCCCCGCTCACTCACCAGCTCGCCCCAGTGCCGGACGCGATCCCTCGGCACGCATTTGATGGCCACCTGCGAGCGAGGGAGAGCAGCGGGCTGAGCTCGCCACCCGTCCCGCCGCGCCCCGACCTTCTCCTCCTCCTCCCTCCTCCTCCGCCCCCTCCTCCCGCGCCCGCCGCCGGCCCCGCCGCTCACCGGGGCGCCGTCCGAGAGCCGCGTGGCCGCGAAGACGCTGCCGAAGCCGCCGCGCCCCAGCAGCGATCCCAGCCGGTACCGCTCCTGCAGGGCCTCGTGCGCCTCACCTGCGGGCGAGACGCGGCTGTCAGCGCTCGGCCCGGGGCCAGCAACGACCCCCGAGCGCCCCTCACCCGCCCCGGGCCCGGCATCCCCACCCGCCCCGGGCCGCGGCGGCTTGGGGCTGGCGGCCGCGCTGCCGAGCGGCGGAGCTCGGGCCGGGGAAGCCGCAGCGGAGGTGGCGGGAGCGGCCGCGCCGCGTGTGTCCTCCGCGGGCCCTGGGAGGAGCCGGAGCCGGGGCCGGGGCCGGGGCCGGGGCCGGGACTGGACCCTGCGTCGGGTCCGGAGCCGGGCTCGGGCCAGGCGGAGCCGAAGGGCGGCGATGCCGCCCCCGCACCAGGCACTGATGCCCGCCCAGCAGCGCCACCGCCAGTACGGCCAGAGCCGAGCGGAGGCGAGACCGCGGCGGGACGGCCGGGGCCGGGCACGGGGCAGCCCCGCCCGGGGCCGGGGGCGGGCCGGGGGCATGGCCTGGCCCGGCAGGGGAGAGGGAGGCGGGGAGAGGAGAGGGACGCCGGGCAAGGGACCCCGAGACAAGGGTGCCCGACAGCGGGAAAGGGAGAGAAAGAGAAAGAAAAAGAGAAATGGAAAGAGTGTTGAAAACTATCTGTTTGCTGCTGCTGCTGTCGCCGGTGCTGCTGCCGCTGCTGCTGCCGCTGCTGCAACTGAGGCACCGGGGCCGTTTGTCCCCGTGTCCGTTCCCCGCTCGCCCCACGAGCCCCACGTTCGAGCCCCGCGCGCCGCGGGGACAGTCCCTCCGTCTGTCCAAACACGGGAACTTTGCAGCCTTGAGCCCAGATGCAGAGCCCTGACTCCTGCGCACTGGCACAGCGATCCCCTCGCCTGCTGCTGTGCATTGTCCTTGCTGAGGGTCAAACACTTTCGGGGCACCTTCCCTTGGGGTAGGATTCCTACCTGACCCAAGCACTGCACTTACATCTCCAGTGTTGCTTTCCAGTAAAAACAGGAGAAGGAAAACTGTGTGTGGCTCATGGTATTTTAGAACGCCTAAAAATCCCTAAGTCACTGATCTTAGAGGTGAGGTACATCTGGAATTACTGGGATGCAACATGGAAAAGGGGAGCATAGAAATAAATAGAGGAAAACATCTTGGATTGTTTCTTCCATTTTCATTTCACTTCTGGAAAGCTGTTTCCGTTTTCCAGGAATCTTGTCCTGTCTGCTCTTCCCAAGAATTTCTCATGGAGAACAAGGTCAAGCTTCTGTCACAAGATTTGCCACCAGGAAATTATGCCACTGGTGAAGTTTTCATTGTGACTGTTTGTGCTGGCTTAGGGCAAATTTTGGGAGGAAACCTCCAAAAGGAATCCATCTAGAAAGGAAGTTCAAGCAGCCCCTCCCCCTACTAGTTCAGGAAAAGACTTCCCTCGAGAAAAGTGAAAAAAACCCAGTTTATTAAACAAGTAAAGTATTCACAAGCATGAAAAATGAATAATATTAAATAAAACCTTGGACAGTGCTGAAGAGATGGAAAATTCAGAAAGTCCTTGTTGTGGGTTGTAGTTGGCTCACTCGGTCTCTTCTAAGTCCCTCTGGTTCTGGAATGCAGCGTCCCAGAGCTCAGGGGGCCACAGGTGTGAGCTGCCGGTGTTTGTCTGGGTTTTCAGCCCAGAGCAGGTTTAAACAGTTCCAAGAAAAAGGAAAGTCACAGTCCGAGGAACTTCTCTTCCTAAGCTAGCTAAAACCAAATTGCTGGACCTGGGCTGTGAAGGCATTGTGAAATTTCCAAATCTGTGCACTGGCGGTCTCAGCAAACACTAGATCTGGATGGTGCTGGAGTCAGAACCTTGAAATTTCCAAATTTTAGATTTCTGTGCCAGCAAATCACTGGACTTGGGCTGTGCGGGCACCAGGAAATTTCCAAATCTGGGTACTGGGGCAGCAAACACAAGATATGGGAGGTGCCAGACCCAGTAGCAGAAAGTTGCCGGGTTTTGGATTTCTGTGCCAGCAAATTGCTGCACTTGGGCTGTGCCAGAATAGGGAAATTT
Source organism: Melozone crissalis (assembly GCF_028551555.1). Classification (NCBI taxonomy): domain Eukaryota; kingdom Metazoa; phylum Chordata; class Aves; order Passeriformes; family Passerellidae; genus Melozone; species Melozone crissalis. The sequence continues at coordinate 4,622,779 of NW_026535824.1, forward strand.
TCAGGTCAAGGCACTGGCAGTGCCAGCAAACCCCACATTTCAGGAAGGATTGGATCTGGACCCTTCCCTTCCCTTCCCTTCCCTTCCCTTCCCTTCCCTTCCCTTCCCTTCCACAAGGTGCCAGAGGGGCTGGACAGCAGCCAGGCAGAAAGGGACCTGCAGGGACTGATGGACAGCAGGCTGGGCATGAGCCAGCAGTGTGCCCAGGTGGCCAAGAAGGCCAATGGCTCCTGGCCTGGCTCAGGAATAGTGTGGGCAGCAGGAGCAGGGCAGGGATTCTTCCCCTGTGCTCAGCACTGCTTGGGCAGCACCTTGAGTGCTGTGTTCAGTTCTGGAGCCCCCAATTAAGAAGGACATAGAGGGGCTGGAGCGTGTCCAGAGAAGGACAACAAGGCTGAGGATGGGTCTGGAGCACAAGAGCTTTGAGGAGTTGCTGAGGGAGCTGAGGTTGTTTATCCTGCAGAAGAGGAGGCTCAAGGGAGACAGGGCAGTGTCAGGGCACAGGGTGGACTTGATGATCTCCAAGGTCTTTTCCACCCTTGCTGATTCTGGGATTCTCTGGAACCACCCTTGGAGCAGTTGCAGGATGAGCCCTGGGCCCCCTCTTCAGAAGCTGCAGCAGCCCAGGTCCCTCAGCTTCTCCTGCCAGCCCCAAAGCCCATCCTGTCAGTCCTGCAGAGCCTCTGCAGCTCCTCCTCACTGCCCAGAACAGGGAGCCCCAGAGCCAGACACAGCAGCCCAGATGTGCCCCCCTGGCCTGGGGTGCCTCTGGCAAGGGAGCAGCACCAGGCACTGCAGGAGCCTGCAGACAATTCCTGCAGCACTTGTAGGATGATCCTGCTCCCCAAGGGACGTTCCCATGGTGCCAAGTCAGGAACTGCAATGGGGAGTGGGGCCAGAGAGGAAAGGGCAAACAGGGATGGGCTGTTTGCAGGGGAGGGAAGAGGGGTGGGCAATAGGAAGAAACTTGCAGAAACTTGCGGCAGGAAGAGTGAAAAAAGCAAAGGTGAAGTCAAGGAAATGCTGAAGGCATTTTGGGGGTGGCTGCTAGGCAGCCCTGGCTCTGAGCAACAGCGTCTGCACTGGGACAGGGAACTCTCAGCGGATGGGAACAAACTTTCTGCCTGACTGCAGAGGCCAGGACAAAGCTGAGTGGTTTCCCCGGTGTCCCCCAGCCCTTGCTGGCCCCAGGGGCAGATGGCATTTGTGCTCCCTCAGGTTCATGTCCCAAAACCAACAGCATGGGGGTGCTCCTTCTGCTCTGTGCAATGCAAACAGGGGCTGCTGAGCCAGTGCTGCCGTGTCTGTGCCTGCAAGGATGGGGCACCTGTGTGAGCTGGGGGAGAGGCCAGGGCTGCAGAGGGGAGATGTCATTGGCAGCTCCATGAGCATGCTCTGGGACGCTGCCCTGAGCTGTGCAGCGCACTGGGGATGGATCAGCCCCTGCTCTGCTGCTCCTTCCCATCTGCCCCAGGGCCCTTGCAGAGCCCCAGCCGTGGTGTTTGCCCCCAGCCTGCCCACGGCCAGCCTGAGGCTGCTCACAGGGGTTTCTGTGCAGAGCATTGGCCTGGGCGTGTTCTTGAGAGAGCCTGGGCAAGGAGCCTGGAGCCCCCAGGCCCTGGGCTGAGGCGTCAGCGCTGCCCCAGCAGTGCCCATGGCCTGTCCGTGCTGCAGCCCCGGCAGTGCCACCCCCAGGGCTGTGCCCGGCCCCGAGAGCACTCAGGCCCTGCAGCAACACCAGGGCCACCAGGGCAGCGGGGCAGGGCCACGGCAGCAGCACTGGCAACACCAAGTGCGGCTGCTGCTGCTGGGCACAGCTGCTGGGCCAGCACTGATCTGCCCCCAGCTCTGCACACAGACATTGCTGCTGCACCTCCAGAGAAGGCAACAAAAGGGCATCTCTGCAGAAAACTTGGCTGGGAGATCCTTTAGTTCCTTTAAAGCCACCAAGACTGCAGCCCCTCCTTGACACAGTCTGTGGCCACAGGAACTCTTGAGATACACAAAATGTGAAATGGAATGAACTGTGGCTTTTCTTTTGGAAAATATGGAAAAACTACAATCAAGGGAAAAAAAACCACCAGCAAGAAAACCAACAAGAGCTATCTAAGATGACTTTTATTACAAGTGATTTGCAAAAACTGTCATCTAATTTAGTCTTTCTGAATGCATCCAGCCATCAGTCTCCACACGGCAGCCTTGAGCTCCTGGTTCCTCAGGCTGTAGATGAGGGGGTTCAGGGCTGGAGTCACTACCGAGTACAGAACTGACAGGGTCAGATCCAGGGATGGAGAGGACATGGAGGGGGGCTTTAGATAGGAAAATATACCAGTGCTGATAAACAGGGAGACCACAACCAGGTGAGGGAGACAGGTGGAAAAGGCTTTGTGCCGTCCCTGCTCAGAGGGGATCCTCAGCACAGCCCTCAAGATCTGCACATAGGAGAAAACAACGAATACAAAACAACCAAAAGCTAAGGAGGCAGTGAAAACAGAAACTCCAAGTTCCCTGATGTAGGGTTTGGAGCAGGAGAGCTTGAGGATCTGCGGGATTTCACAGAAGAACTGGCCCAGGGCATTGCCATGGCACAGGGGCAGGGAAAATGTATTGGCCGTGTGCATGAGAGCAGTTAGAAAGGCACTGGCCCAGGCAGCTGCTGCCATGTGGGCACAAGCTCTGCTGCCCAGGAGGGTCCCGTAGTGCAGGGGTTTGCAGATGGACATGTAGCGGTCATAGCACATGATGGTCAGGAGAGAAAACTCTGCTATGATAAAGAAGAGAAAGAAAAAGAGCTGAGCAGCACATCCTGAGTAGGAGATGTCCCTGGTGTCCCAGAGGGAATTGTGCATGGCTTTGGGGACAGTGGTGCAGATGAAGCCCAGGTCAGTGAGGGCCAGGTTGAGCAGGAAGAAGAACATGGGCGTGTGCAGGTGGTGGCCGCAGGCTACGGCGCTGATGATGAGGCCGTTGCCCAGGAGGGCAGCCAGGGAGATGCCCAGCAAGAGGCAGAAGTGCAGGAGCTGCAGCTGCCGCGTGTCTGCCAATGCCAGCAGGAGGAAGTGCCTGATGGAGCTGCTGTTGGACATTTGCTGATCCTTGGCATGTGGACCTGTTCATGGAGAAAAAGACAGTGTAGAGATAGAGGAGACACCCGTAAGCAAAATCAAAGCAATTTCCCATACGCTGTCCCCTGTAAGTGACACAGACCTCCTTTTGTGTTCAAGTGTTCTGCAGTTTTCTTTTTAAGCTCCCTCCATGTCTGTCTTGGTATTCTTGGATATCATAAGCCCTCAGCATTTTTGCTGCCCCCCGGGAGAATAGAGTGATTTCTCTGAGACAAAGTGATGAGTGGAGACTAAGGGGAGGTGTTCTTTCATTCTGATCTGTTCAGATTTTGTCAGGGGTTTAAACTTTAGCAGGTGGAGGGTGATCAACTTCCCATGTTTATTCCCAAAAATGCCTTAGGTACTGCTGAGAGCAGATGGATCCACCACAGCCCAGCTCCACATTTGTGGCCAAGGGCTCTCTTTGCTCATTTCACCAACCCAGCAGCATTTTCAGTGTAACAACACCGCTGCCTTTCCCCACCAATCTTATATCTCAGAGATACTCCAGGACAGGTTTGCGCCCTGGATTGAAGCTCCCAGCTTGGACTGAAATCTCAGGGACACTTCCAAGTGTCCTTATGATGGCATTGGATGAGGGAGATGCAGCTCCTTCCCTGGCTGCACTGACAGCATTGCCCAGAGCCGGGCACTGGGGACAGCGTCACCCTGAGCCAGCGGTGCCCCCTGCCAGAGCCCCCAGGGCCGGGCAGCTGCTCCCAGCCCTGTGCTCTGCAGAGGGAACTGGGCCCAGGGCTGCAGAGCTGCCCCACGGCTCTGCTGCAGTTCTGCCTGCACAGGAGGGGCTGCACGCCTTGGAGCCTCGGCCCTGAGGGCAAAGGCTTGGCTGGGGCACAGGAGGGAGGGGGCTTGTTCAGAGGGAGGGGCTGCACTGGAGGGGATCCTGTGGGCATCTCTAAACTCTCCCTGCCACAGCACTGCTGGGTTTTGTTTTCTTTCATTCCCTGATCTTCTCTCTGCTTCCTGCAGATTTCCCTGCTGCAGGTGTTTCCCTGCGCCTGATCTCTCTGTGCCAGCACTCACAGACCCCAAAAAATCTCTGTGCACTCTCCTTGGTCCTACAGAACCCTGCCTGTTTGCAGGGCACTGGATGGGACAGGTTCTGTTTGCAGCTTGGAGAAAGGACAGCTCAGACTGAGCCTGATGGGTCATGCAAAGGTGATGCTGGTGCTGTCCATGGGCAGAGGAGTGGCTGAAAGTACATTAGGAATCTCCTGTGAACCGATTGATCACTAAAAGTAACAGTTCAGATTTCTCAGGTACTTGTCAAAATTCATAATCATCCTTTAATATTTATACCCCCTCCCCGTCATCCTCCAATAGTAGGAAACTGAATACAGTCTTAGGAATTTTCCTCATTTTTATCAAAATCCTTGTCTTGGAAATATTCTGTGACTGATCAGAACCCCTCAGTACATCAGAGCTTCATGAGCATTTCACCTCCCCTGCACCAGAAATACCCAGAGTTGTACTCACAGAGTCTATAGGCATTGGAATGGTCCAGCAGCAGGAGATGGCTCCAGGAGCTGCAGCTGCATTGTCCTGCAGCCAGAGGTTCCTGTGCCAAGGGCTGGCAGTGATTCTGCCCCAGGCACTTCTCAGCACCTTCCCAGCCCTGACTGATTGAAGCTCTCTGTGCCTCTGTGCTGTGCCTGGGCTGGCTGCAGGCAGTACCCCAGCCCTGCTGGGCTGGCAGAAGAGCTGCTCATCAGGAGAAATGTGCTTTTGAAGCTCTTCTTGGTTACCAGGAGCTGCATCTGTACCAGGAGCCCAGCTCAGCTCAGCAGCACAGATACAGGACTAGGACTGTAATGAGCCTCTGGGGCTTTGTGCTCAGGCCCTGAACATCAGTCCCTGAGAAGGAGCTGAAGAAACCTCTCCAGAACTCCAAGTCAGAATCCAACTCCAAAGTTTCTTGGACTTGTAATGGGTCCCACTGAGGGACACGACTGAAAAAGTGTCCCCAGACCCCAGGCAGAGCAGAGAACTGGTGGCAGTGATAACAGGTGGGGACGAAGAGAAGCCAAGTCTTGGTGCCCTGGGGCACAGGAGCAGGGTCTGTGCCACCAAGGGCTGTGAGGAGACACCTTGTCCTGAGGCCCTGGGGCCTCCTGGCACAGCCCCAGCCAGGCTGGGCACTGGCAGCCCCTTGTCCTGCCCTCAGCATCCCCCCCTAGCCCACATCCCAGTGGCCTCAAGGATCTGCTGGAAGGAGTCCCTGGGGAGCCTTGCTCAGCAATGGCCCTGGGGGCTCCTGAATGCTCCCAGGGACTGCAGGTTTTTCAAAGGACTTTGGGTTTGGCTTTTGCCTTGGAGTGTGTGAGAGGTTTGTGCAATCATGGCCTCCAATTATCTGCTGGAATTAGTCTGTGGAGAGGCTTTGTCAGTAACACCACTCAGTGGGGCTCATTAATGCTTCAAGGTACTTCAGTTCTTTTAAGGTACTTGGTGTTTCTGTTTTGATACAGACTCTGTGAGAGGTTTGTGCAATCATGGCCCCAGTTATCTACTTTAACAAGTCCCTTGGGAGCTTTGTACTGACACTCAGTGGGGCTCATTAATACTTTGAGATACTCAAGGTTTTTAAGGTACTTTGGATTTTCCTTTCCACGCTGAGTCTCTGAGAGGTTTTTGTGCCATTCTGGCCTTCAATTCTGTCCTCCAATGAGGACACGAGGAGCCTGTGTTGGGGATGGACCTCAGTGGGAGCCATGAATGCCTTGAGACACTTTGCGGTTTTCTTCTGACTTTGACTCCTGGAAAGGTTTGTGCAATCTCCTCTCAGGCCCTAAGGTTCAAGGGCTCAGCTCCAAATGCACAGTGAGGCGCATGAGGATCAAGCAAATCCTGACAAACCATGGCTCTGCCTTGATTTCCCTCTGCTCTCATGGAGCTCATCAGGAAGCTGTCTGTAGTGGTTTTTGTTCACTAATTTGAGATTTCTTGGAGAATACAGCAATGATTGTGATGGGTTCAGTGTCGGCTATATACCAGTACACTCACCAGATTATACGTACTTATTTCCTGCTGTGAGGTAGGATTAGGAGAAAGGCAAAGTAGCCTCAAAACTTTAAAAGGGTATAAAGAAAAGTTTATTACCAGTAACTAGAAGAAAGAGTAATATGAATGCAAAAAAAACTTTTGGAACACTTCTCCTCTCCCTGCAAGCTTTTCTTTCTTACTGACAATGAAAGAGACAAAACCTAAAATTTTCAGTCACTTTGCCACCTCTAGAATAGTTTTTCTTCAATTCACGTAGGGAAAGGAGTCTCTCTTTCATGCTATGGAAGCTTTACAAGAAAACATATTTCTCGTGGCTCTCAATTCCCATGAATATCAGCCTCCCAGAAAATCTGCAATCGTGAAGTCCCTCCCATTTTTTCACATCTTTTGCCACATCTGTGTTTATGGGCATGTTAGTTTATGGGGTGTTAGTTTAAAGATGAGCTGCTTAGGAACAAAGGTTCTCTTCATCTATTTCTGAATGCATCTTCATATCTACAAACAGAGGTCTTCTTCTCTTCATGAGGCACAGGGTCTCATCACTAGTCTCTCTTTCTCTGTTCAAATTTCTCATGGGATCATAGCTACTTCAAGGTTTGCTTACTTTAGCATGGAGGTTTTTGCTGAACAAGTCATCTTCCCATGCTTTTCAATGCCTTATAGGGAAAAAGAGAGTCTGATGTATCAATTACATCCTTCTCCATTGCTTTACAAGAGGATTTCAGCTCCAAGATCAAGACATCTCCTCATCCCTCCTATCTGGGACTCAGCTTCCACTTCACTGACCTCCATGTCTTTGTGCTGCTCATGTATGTATCTGCACTTTGTCCTTTTCTCTCCCTCGAGGGAGGATGGAAGCACTGAAAGAGTTCATATCTCACCTGGGGCCTGCAGATGGTTCTGTGACCCCAGCCGGGCTCGGTGCTTGTGACCGGAGCTGTTTTATGATGGAGGTTTCTGCAGCAGCTGCGCTGGGGCTGTGTCAGGATGGGCTGCGCTGGGGCAGGGCCAGGATCTCAGCAGCCAGGCCAGAACTCAGCAGCAGCAGCATGGCTGGGGCCGATGGCTTCTCCTCCCCCTGCCTGGGGCTTGCGGCTGAACCCCAACGGTGGCAGAATCTTGGCCAAGCCGGCCCGGCCCGGGGCTGCTCCTGGGGCCCGGTGGATCATGGCTCAGCCCGGGCTGGCGGCAGGGCAGGGCTCAGCAGAGCCCAGATGGTCACAACTGCAGCCATGGCCCGGCCGGGCCTCAGCCCCGCGGCCTCCCCTGCCCTGCCCAGCAGCCGATGGGGCCTGGCGGGGTCCCTGGGAATGGGCCCGGCCCCACGGCAGGAGCCACCCGGCCCGGCCTGGCTGAGATGGGGGCCGGGTCGGCCTTGTTACCTCTTTGCCAGCCAGAAGGGAAAGAGACCCTCTGTCCTGGTTTGAAAAGCAAGTGAGTTTTTTGGGATGCTGTAGTTAAACCAATAGGTGCCCAGATTTGAATATTGGCACGTGGTGTGGCCACTGAGGACATGGATACGCCTCTGAGAACACAGGGGGTTAAAAGCAGAGAACTGCCAAGAAAACTTTCTTTTGGTTCTGGTGGGTGAAAGAAACCTATGTTGTTAGCTTTTTCTGCTATTTGAAATATTCCTGATTGTTGATTCCAAATTATTCCTAATTGCTGTAAGTTTCTTGTTCACTGCATGTATTATTTTGCTATGATGTTTCATCATACTTATAAAAAAAGACATGCATCTCATTCTTAAAAAACAAAAAAGAAGAGGAATGAACGCCTTATGAACATTCAAGTAATGCAATATGTACATGAGAAATTTGGACAACTAATCATTTTGAATAATGCAATATTTACATGAGAAATTTGGAAAAAAGATCATCACATCTAAACCCCAATAGGCTCTATCACAGTGAAGCCTAATTAATTCATTAACTTCAGGAGAAGATGTGCCTGTGTTTTATCATCAGCAGTTCAAAGCAGTCACCTGGTCATTCCATCAGATACTGATCAGTTCTGAAAAAATGAGGCCCAGTGAAAGGAGAAATAACCCCATCACCTTGCAGCCTTTGTGGCCAGAGCAGGAGCAGAAGGAGCACTGCCAAGACATGGCTGTGGCTGGAAACTGACAGAGGCAATTTGCCAACAAAAGCCTCATGGCATCCTCATGGTACAGTGCTCCTACGAACCTTCTGCAGTTATTCCCTGTTCCAGTGCCCAGGAGGACATTCAGTGATGTCAAAGATCAGCATTTCCAGCTCACAGACTTTCTCATCCTTCTCAACTAATTGGAAACAATGGTCATTTCTTTTCATTTCCCTAAGAGACATTGGACATTTTTCTTTTGTTTTCTCATGCTGCAAAACCCTATGTCAATGACTTGATAGAATTTGGTAAGTTTTGTTGATTGTAATTGGTCATTTATCTATCTTATCCCATATCTAATAGATAACCAGTGACAACTGTGATGAGATAATACCCTCACAAGAGTGAGCTGTTTCAACATCAGAACATAGGAGCCTTTTTTAAATGAACGAAAAGGGGGAGATGTCATAGACCAGTAGAATAATGATAAAAGAAAGGCCTTTTGAAATCAGGCCTTCTTCTGCCATATTAATAGCTGGCCTGTCATCTCTTCTGAGTGCAGCTAAGCAGTTACAAGTTCCCATGTGAAGCTATTTGGAGAATGAGACTTTGTGAACAATCTATTCTGAGGGTGAAAAACTGCAAAAATGCACCTGCAACAACAAGGGATTAGTCCCATGAGACTCGGTGAAGAGAACAGGTAAACAATACAATAGAGAGATTTGATGCACAAGTAAAATCTAATTTATTAACCAATAACAGAAGAACTGCTAGGAAATCTATGAACTAACTAATGTTGCACACGAGGTCTGTCAAACTGTGTAAAACGAATTTTGTGAATAAAGAGTAAAGAGTTCTCCAGCTCAGCTGGGTCTTCTGGGATTGCAGCTCCCCCCTTCTTTAGGGCTTTGCTTTCGCACTTCTCAGGGCTTTGGTTTCGCTCTTCTCTGGAGCTTTGGGTTCCTTCTTCTTTAGGGCTTTGGTTTCCTTCTTTTCTGGCGCTCTGGTTTCCTTCTCTGGGATTTTGGTTTCCTTCCTCTCTGGGAATTTGGTTTCCTTCTTTTCTGGGATTTTGCTTTCCTTCTTCTCTGGGATTCTGCTTTCCTTCCTCTGTGATGCTTTTGCATGGGCTTCTTTCTTCTCCCGGGTCTTGGTTTTCCCCTTCGCTGGTTTTGGAGCTTGCTTCCCAACAGAGACACTCTTCTTTTCCTTCTTCTGCCTCTCTTCCTCCTTCCCCCTGTCTGCCTCCTCTAAGGCTTTTGCCTCCTCCTCGACCTTTTGAGCTGGCTCCTTCAGCTCCCTTCTGCAGACAAAACAGAAAACATGGCTGCGAGTCCCACCAGAAACTTGGGCTCCCTAGTCCTGGCTGGCCCAGCACTTCATTCCTTGACCCTGAGGCCATTTCCATGAATTCTCCTCAACCCACAGAGGTTGGGAACATCCCAAGTGAGGGCATGGGTGGAAGGGGACCTCCAGGACCAGCCAAACCTGAGATTTGCCATCATAAGGTGTTGGCTGTGCAAGCTCCCTCTGAAGGCACAGCCAGACCCCTCCAGCCCCTGCCAAAGGCTGATCCAGCAGCTCTCTGCGCTGGTGCCTGGAAACGCCCTTTGTCTCTTGGCTTCCCAGTTTAAAGCAGAGCACAGATTGCTGACATCTGCTTAGCTCTCCTACAGTTCTTACTCAGCTCATTCACCTCCCTTCTCCCTGGGCATAGCTGAAGCATGATTTTAAAGAGTTCAGATTTCAGCTGAGGGTTAGAAGCAATTCCCATTGATCAGGATGTAGGTTAGATAGGCAGACCATAGGTTAATGATTATGAGATGCTTAAGCTGGAGCTGATTGTTCTATTGTTTACCATTAGGAGCTTCTTTCTAGAAGGAAGTGGAGGAAGTGAACTGTTATAAGAACATCTTGAAACCAGGAGAACAATGGTTAGCACCTGGGCTTGATGTCAATCAATCACTAAGTTGGGGACCTTGGATGGCGCCAGAGGGTCACAGAGATCTGATGAAGACATTCCTGACTTCATCCCTTAAGACCACTGACCCAATTCGAGACCATTGCCCCAATTCAAGGGAAGAATTGCACAGGAGTGAAGGACCAATGACCTCATTTGAATACAGAGCAGGGATGGGAGGTGCTGGGGTTGTGCGGATGTATTGTATGTAAGATCTTGGGAAATAAAGAGAGGGCAAAGAACCTTGGACACACGGTCACGCCTTTTAGGGACGTCTCTGGTGCTGCCCGCCGGTGTTAATAAACATCCCACAATCTAACTTTAATTAGTTAGAGTCTCTGTCCGTGATCTTCGGTTTTAACGGCTCCTAGCCTGCTCCTTCATGAGAACAATCCTATCAGTCAGAAAGCAAAGGCTGCAGGAACTCCTCTCCTGCAAGACAGGCTCTTGTCAGGCAGATTTCCTGCTGGAACCCGGCTGGGACCAAGCAAACCAGTGCTGGCTGCCATGGAAACCATTGGAAGCAGCCTCATCCATCTCCTCCCCATGAAACCAACTTCAGTCTGGCCTGAAGAAGTCCTGCTGCACAGGCTTGCTTTAAGCAGCCTCCACTCCCAGCTCCACACTTGTGCCTGTGTGTCCTGAGCTGGGCTGCCTTGCTGGAGCTGAGCTTCTCCTGTGCTTGCCTACGGCTGCAGCTGCAGGGGAGCCTAAAGGACAGGAGCTTTTCTGGCTGCTGCGCCACCATAAGGAGAACCCTGGCAAATCAGCAGTGCAAGGACTTCATCTGTGGCAGGAGCAGGACCCACAGCAAGGTTTGCTCTGTGCCCCACGCCTGCCCATACCACAGTCCCACTGTTCTGGTGAAGAAGGCAGATGATGAAGAAGATGCCACTCAACACCATGGACTTCAAGACACCTCTAGAGGTGGTGCCAAGGCAAGCCCAGAGCCCAGCTCCCTGCAGGCAGCAGCTAAGCCAGGAGGGCTCAGAACTCAAATAGAGAAGAAGAGGTACTGTCTCAACAGAAGAAGGTCCTTCCTCTCTTGGCAGCCAGGGAGCTCAGAGTGGCCATCCCTGTGTTGCTGCTGGCCTTTGCTCTGCAGCTCCTCTGAGCTCACAGGCCTTGGAGCAGGGAAGCCCTGCAGGGACAATAACCCATGGCAGAGCAGGAACCCACGGAAGGCTGACTCACCTGTCCCTGAGAGAGGCCTGTGAGCCACAGTTGATCTCCTGGGGGCTCAGGGAGGAGCTGACACGTGAGGCCGCCCTGGGCACCAGCACCTCGGAGGTGGAGCCTCCCTCCATGTGGCACAGCTCCGGGACATTGCAGGTGGTGTTGAGCTGGCCAGAGAAGGTGGAGGAGACCTGCTGGCTCTCTCCTGGCTGCAGCACACCTGGCAGTGGCAGGATACTGAAAGCCTGGACGGAAGACAGGAGAGATTGAGGTGTTGAGCATGGAAATGGAGGCAGAAGAGCATCTTGGAGCAAACTGCTGCTGTAGCCAGAGGGGCCTATTCCCCAAACACTGCCAGAATCACCCTCACCTCATCCTGCATCCATGCCATTGACCAGTGCAGGGACCATGGGGAAAATCTTCTCCCATACTCATGGGTCAATGCATTAATTAGTACATGACATGAAAGTGAACTGGGATGGCTCCTGGCAGTAGAAATTCTCTCTGATGCCCAACTTGCCTTTAAAAAGTTTCAAAACTTCCTGCTTTTAGAAAAGGAGGAGACTCAGAGTGAGAGCTCTTGGAGCTGAGGGAAGGAGTCCAGCCCAGCTCATCTGACTCCTGAGGCTCTTCCCCTCTGTCTCTGATTTAAATGCTTCTTTCTCAAGGTGCTACAGCAAAAGCTCCTGCAAAAATTTCCTATGGAGCACCTGAGGAGTTCCAGGGGGAGCAGTGCCCTCCACAGGTGCCACACAGCGTCCTTGGGCAGCCCTGCAACGTGTCCTGCACGGCCTCTCCAACAAGCAGCTGCTCCGGCAGCACTTTGTGATGGGCCTGCAGGGATGGGAGGCCCCTCTGTGGCCAATGCTGAGGGCCCCCAGTGGCACTGGCAGCTCCAGCCCTGCTTGCCACACTGACAATGGGCACGGGAGACAGATTCCCTCTTGCCTTCTCCGCTCCCAGGGGAGTGTGCGCCACGTCCAGGGAGCACCTGAATCCCTCCAAGCCTCGAGGGAGGTGAGGGTGCTCAGCAGTTGGTGCTGGCACCCAAAAAACAAGCCACTTTCTATGCTGGGAGGAAGAGACAGCCCCTCTGCAAAGTCTCCCTTTGTCAGACAGCTCCAGGGCCAGCAGTGCAATAGCAGCTCTGGGTGAAAGCAGAGCCCTGCAAACAGGGAGTCTGGCTGCCTTGGGAAGAGGCTCCATGGAGATCAGGATCACCCCAGCTTGCTCTGGGAGGGAAGCTGGAGGTGTTACCATTATAATGCAGAGAAAAGCCTCATCTTACATTGGGAAGGAAACAAGGCAAAAAATCCCACACTCAGCACAGGCCTGTAGGATCTGAGTCAGCTTCTCCAAGGAAAACTGTCCTATTTCTACCTCTCCTTCAGCCCATGTCCAGCCACTGGCCCTGCTGCCCAGCCCACTGTCAGGGCACAGCACAGCAGGGCAGCAAAAAGGGAGCTCAGCATGAGCAGGACTTGGTGCTGGCAGGCTGGGGAGGCAAAGCAAGCAGTAGGTGCACAAGAAAATCTACCTCTGCTCCTGAAGATTGGCTAAAATCCTGCACTTCTTTCAGGGCTCTGGCTGCCTCCTCCTTTCCAGTCCTGAAGTGCCTCCATCGAGTTGCTGCACAATCCAGACTGGTTCTCCTCTCCTTCGGTGGCTGGGGTTTGAATTTAGGTGGGTGGAGCTCATCTCTGGAAAATAAATAACTATGAACAGGGACCTGCAGTGGGAGGGAGGGAGGGACACCTGCACGAGCAGCTCCTGGCCAGGATGCAGCCCCTGGCTGAGTGCTGGCACGTTGAACTGAGAAATGGTTTGATCCAGCCCTTCCCAATCCAGGCTGGGGCAGGTCTGTTCTAAAGGCAGCCCAGGGGTGACACTGAGGTGCTGCAGCAGCTGCAACTGCTTGCATTGAGCAACTAGAGAGGACAGGCATTTACACCTGGTGGGGATGCAAAAAGCACAGTGGGAGAGGAAAAGACAGAGAAGGCAGCAAAAAGGTGAGATTTGAGACACCGAGGGGCAGACCCAGCCAGTGCCCAGCCAGCACAGCCCCCCCAGTGCCCAAGGCCAGAAACTCTGCAGCTCCACCTGGGATTTATCAGGAATGTTCCCCTGACACCACTGGGGGATTGGTTGACATTTTCCAACACTCCCAGGTGACTCAGGTCACATTCCCCATCCATCCATCTTTCCATCCATACATACACAGGCTGTGGTGCTGGGATCCTGCCAAGCTCTGCCAGCCTTGGGCTTGGGGAGATTTCTGCCAGCCGTCCTGAGCTCCGTAATTGTGCTCTCTGTTCCAGGAAGCAAGCAAGAAAGATTTTAAAAAACCCAAAACAAACCACAACAGACAAACCTAAAAAACCTTCAACAGCTCAACCCTGCTCAAGTTATTTCTTTAGGGACAGCTACCACTCTCCAGCTGAAATGCTGGGCTTTTGGGGAAAAAGAAAATTACATGTTCACCTCCAAATCAAAAAGGATTAAGGTAAGAGAACCTTTCAAACTAAAAATTATTGGCCCAAAGCTTTAATCTTTGCAAAAAATCTCTAGGTAAGACCAGCCTGACAGTTAAACAACTGGTTCTTCTGGTGGGGAGAAACCCTCCTCTTTAAGAGAAGCAGCCTGATAGTTAAAAGCAACTGTTTGGTCAAACTTCAGGCTCCCTGGCACAGCCTGCATTGCCTTTCCTTCCTGTTCACTGATTTACAGGCAGTGCCACAATGGCCCAGGTTCAGATGTTTGGTGCCATCCAAGGAATTTGGCATTGCCATTTCCATATGTTTTAATCGAAGTTTCAATCCTTTCAACCAGTCTTCAAATGCCAGAAAGCTCAAGGTTCCTAGAAGACTTTTGACATCCTCTTTTGTGCTCAGAGAGATGACATTTTCAAACAGATGTTTCCAAAGTTAACAGCATTTGAAAGAATAATGAACTCAAATGCCCCTGGATTCCAGCTTAGCCCAACTCCATTCTGTGTCAGACACTGAGATTCCCACCTCTAAGGCAGGAGCTGTTTGTGCCCCCATCCCTCCTGTCCTTCTCCCCAGCAGCTGTGCCTGTTTTCCCCTGCACAATCCCTGTCCCTGTGCACCCTGCCAGGAGCAGCTGCACACAGGCTCACATCTCCCCTTGCCCTCACCAGGGGGTTTCTCTCATCCCCGAACACGCCGATGAGAACGTTGGTGCGATGAGTGCCCAGGGCCTGCACTGCCACCACAACTGGGATCTCTGCTGTGCTCTGGGGCTGCACAATCCCACAGGGCTTGGGGCTGGAGTAGAGCACAGCAGAGTCCTCCTTGCGTTTCTGGAAGGGACACAATGAAACGCAGATTCAGAGGGACATCTCAAAAAACTTTAGGCTCCTTAACATCCACCACAACAGCAACTTACACACACCTTTAAAACTCCCCAGGACAAAGGTCAAAGGCACAAACAAGATGCAAGAATTGTAGGGTAAGCACTCCCAGGGCATCCTGCAAGGAGGCTGCCAGCACAGGCACTGGTGTCTGTGGGTGCAGCAGCTTTTCACAACCCTCTAAGATCTCCCACAGGAAAACACCCTGACGACTAGAACATCAACTGTTTCCTCAGGAGCTTAAACTGCCTCCTAAAGTTTACAGTTGGGTAGGATCCTGTTCTCAGCAGATCTTTAGGACTGATTAGAAACCAGCAAGGTCTTATCCAAACCCTTTTTCCCCCTAATAATCTCCTCAGGAATATTTGATAGGAGGAGGTGGATGTGATGCCAAACCTGGGGAATAAGCCCGTAGCAGCCAGGAAGGTGGCTGGGATTCCTAATGAGGATCTTCCTCTCATAGGGCACCTTCAGGTGGCACTCATCACACAGCAGCACTGGGGAGGACACTTGGAGCTCAGGAACGAGACATCTGGGCAAAGAGATGACCCCAGGACAATCAGAGATACTGAGAGAATGGAGAATGCCTACCCCCAAAGATTGTGAAATGGAGCAGAACACATTGGTCACTGTCAAATGCACATTGAAGAGCCCTACAGGGATAAATTGCCTTCTACCTCTTCCCACTCCAACATGTCTTGCCAAGGAGGGGCAAACCCTGAGAGGCAGCACCCAGAGGCTGCCAAGTGCCCCAGGCAGAGCACTTTGCCCCACAGCTGCCTCAGCCCCTCCTTTACACAAGAAGGCTTGCAAGGACTCCTGGAAGAGTCCCAGTGACCCACGAGCTCTGGGGGAGCCTTCCCAACAAGGATCAGTGCTCCCTAAGGCTCAAGGAACACACAGCTCCAGGGTCTCAGTAAAAATGACTCCCTTCTCTGCCATGGTGCTGTTGCCCTGCCTGAGAACTCAGCTCTTTGCCCCAGCCCTGGAGGGCACGAGACAGCAGCTGCCCCACAGAGGGGCTGATCAGCCCCTGCCAGGCCCTGCAGCTCCCTGGCTCCTTCACTGCACAGCTCCAGGCACTGCCTGGCCCCAGCTCCACCTGCTGTACACAATGGCAGCCCAGGCACTGCCTGGATGGCTCTGCCTGGCACAGGGAACAGCACCAGGGAGCTGCATCCCTCTGGGCATCACACTGACACCCACAGCAGCACAGCAGCATGGAATTCTGCTGCAGCAACGACGACTTTTGCTCTCAACTCTGACAACATTAAAGCTCAAAATGGGAAGCAGAGGGAAGGACAAAAACTGGAGCTGACCTGCCACATCAAGGGCTGCTTTCCCCTTGTCAGACCTTGCCCTCCCCACTCTTGCTGGGAGCCACTTCCCCCCTGCCATGTGCCCCCACAGACAGAGCCAGAGCCTGACTCTCAGCAGCTGCTTGCTGTGGCCCAAACCAGTGCACGGTGCTCACAACCAGCACAACCCCACCTCTTGCAGCCTGAAGGAGAGGAGGCCCTTGGGAAATTTGTTCCACCTCAAGCACCAAAAACAAGGCCAATCAATGATATCATTCCTGGTGCCTTTAGAAGAGGGCCCAGGACCATGCTGAGCTGTGAGCAAACGTGCTTTTCACCATGGGCTGCGGCCCAAGCACTGCTGTTCTCATGTCCAGCTGGCACAACATGAGGGCATTCAGCAGCACTTCTCCTTGGCAGCTGCAGCCAGCACAGCCTGGGCAAGGCAGTGCCTGGGGGAGGCCAGGCAAGGGCTGGTACCTGGCTGTGATGATCAGGGCTGCCACTCCCTTGCCAATACCCTCCAGGTCCACCAGCAATCTCCGGTAGAACTCCATCACTGTGTTGGAGCACAGGGTCACCTGGTGGAAGAGAAGAACAGTCAATTCTTCCTTCCAAAAGCTCATTACCCACGGGTGATATCCTCCAGTTCCTGAGGGAGGATTTGCCCTTCATTCTTCTGCTGCTCCATATGTAGAGCACAGTCTCAGAGTAACAAAAGCCTTCTGGCAATACCAGATTTGTTAAACACACCGTGCTATCAGGGCACAGGACAGCTACATTAAAACATTAGACTACAGCTCCATGCACCACTGCATTCAAATTAAGGGGCCAATTGCTCATCTGACTACAAAGACATCCATGTAGAGGAAATCTGACTTGACCACAATGAGTTCAGCTTTGCAGCAGGAGGCTGAGGGCAAAGTGTGGCCCAGCAGGTGCTGGGCAGTTCATGGCTGCCCTGGGACCCTGAGCCCGGGCTGGCTCTGAGAACTCCAGCCCCAAGCCAGGAGTGGGGAACTGTGCTGGGGTGGGCATTGACCAGAGGCAGAATCCTCAGAACTGCCCCAGGCTGGGCATTGACCACAGGCAGAACCCTCAGAGCCTCTTGCTCAACACCGCAAGAGACAAGCCACCAACGGGACCAGGCAGAGAAGAAAGGAGAAGGATCTCTGTCTTGAAGTTCCACAAGGAAGGGTTTATTCCAAGCAAAAGGATCAGAGCCAAAAGAGCCCTGGACACTCCGGTGCAAGGAATTTTGTACAGACACAAAGCAGGGGGTGGATACAAACAGCAAACCAAAAGAGAATCCTCAGCAGAGCACTGAGGGGATTACATCAAGTGTCTGGGGCCACTTTGGATAGGAGGGTGGGGAGGATGGCTCACATGGGCCAATGGGGCCTCCAGGAATAGGGGAATTCCAAAGGGGTGTTGCAGACAGGGATTGGCTCCAGGTTAAATTGGCAAAGAAGGTTGGGGAACAAAAGGGGCTGGGTTTGACAGGAAGGAAGAGAGCTGGAACAAGGGGCAGGGAATGGCATGAGGGACAGCTTTGTGGGAGGGTAAAACCCAGGAGTAAACCAACTCAGGGAGAACACGGGGTACAACAGAACAAACCACTTAACAAGGAATCAATACAATAAATTTGAACCGCTACACATGGCTGCAGATTTTTTGTCTCCACTGGAGCTTCCTGCAGTGAACACAAATCATTCTGCTCCCCAGGAGGAGGGAAAAGAAACCAAGAAGAAAAGCTAACTGCTTTATACAATGACATCTCTCTAACAGCCACCTTCTGCCCTCATCCTTGCTCTGCCCCGTTGCAATCAAATCAATCGCTCTCAAAAACACAAGAATGGCTTCAGGCCTTGGCCATAAGGTCTGTGAGCTCAGCATATGATTTTGGAAAGCAAACAGTGCTCCCTGAGGAACATCCCGAGTAAGCCAGCTAGCAGAGGCCTCCCAGCAGTGCAGATCTCTCAGTGCCAGGATGCTCCAAGCTGGCACCAGAGCTAAAGCCCTCCCACCCTGCAGTGCAGCTCCAGCCCTGGTGCTGCAGCGGCTGTGGCTGGGCTCTTGCCGTACCTCGATGTCCTGGTGTCCCTGGGGGAGGATGGTGCCTTGGCTGGGATTCATGGTGAACTCCCTGGGCTCCACATGGAAATGGATTCCCTTCCTCCAGGCCGGGTCGGTGTCCCTGCGGATCTGATCCACGCTGTCCACAGCCGGCTGCGTGCCATCGTCCGACATGCGGAGCTGGAACGTCAGGGGCACCGCAGAGCTGTTGGTGAGGCGGCAGCGCTGCGTGTAGGGAAAGCCTGGGCAAGGACACAAATATCCATTCAGGCACCCAGCAGGGCATGATCCTGGGGGCAAGATCCTGGCAGGATCAAAGTGGGATTGGAGCTGAGCTTAATATTATCTGAACTACAGCTCACCTAGAAGCTGCATGAGGAATTAATCGTCACTTAGTTCCCTTTGACACAGATTCCAGACTGCAGCCTTGAAAATGCCCACTCCTAGCCCTGCTGAACACTGCAAGCTTCTCTCTTTGGGATGGGGACGAGCTCCCTCACCTGCCCCAAACCAGCACCAGTTCTCTCTCAGTGATGAGTGCGCACCCAGACCCAGCATTTACTCTGAGAATTCAAGCTGTCCAATTCCCTGCTCAGCCTGCCAACACTCCCACCTTTTTCAAGACATATAAACAGTGAGTTGTCAGTGAGAAGAAGCTACAGCAAAAGAAAATAAGGATGGAATCAGGAACTAGAACGTGATGCAAAGCACCCTAATGCAGCTTCTCTCTGCAGGACCCTTAAGGCATCTCTTGCTTTGGGCCAAACAGCTGAGCACGTGACAGCTCAGAGCCCACTCAACTGGGGGCACAGCCAAGCCTTGCTTTGAGATTAGCAATTAGGAACCAGGTCCCACCTCAGCCCACAAACAGGGTCATCACAGCCATGCTGCTCACTGAGAGTGCTGCCTGCAAGGCTTCACCCCACCTTGGCTCTGAGATTTGCTTTCCATCCTGCAAAGCCAGAGATACAGCCACTTATAGTGGGGATGTCCTGCAGAGCGCGCAGAGCAGCCACAGCCTGCTCTGCACTGCACATCTGGCTGGGCTGGCCAGCTCTGTGGGGAGGAGACTTCTCCCCAGGCCTGCTCACCAAGAGTCACTGGGACACAGATGGGGAGAAAAAACAACTGCAGCTGCAGCCCAGAGCTTCTCTGTGCCCATCCAAGTGACCACTGCCAGCTCCAGCAGGGACTCCAGCAGGGAGGCAAGACAGGCACAAAAAGGACAAACCCAGATGTCAAAACCTCCAACGAGACTGAGGCCAGCACATGCAGACAACAGTCAACAGTTACAAAGAAGCAAAGATACAACAGCTGCCTTCAGCCGGAGAGCCCTTAGGAATGAAATTGGATTCAGCAGGATCTGAATCTCCTGCTTCAGACCCATATTTCCATCTCTTGCCTTTCGCGTTTCATTCCTTCCAAAGGCAACTTGACAAGCGCCTCCGTGGTGATGCAGGCTGGGGAAGAAGCAGCTCAAAAAAGGCAATGAGTTTCCTTCAGAAGTTCATGAACTTCATTGTTCTGGGTTTTGGCTTGGCCGTGAATGTTGCCCTTGGTCTGGGAAGGGGGATAGGGGTTCTGGGGGATTCTGGGGGGTTTTGGCCCTGGGCTGGGCTTTTCTCTTGGGGGTTTTTGGGAGTTGTGGCGTGATGCCGTGGGCGGCTGTGCAGTGGGAGCTGAGGCTGGGCAGGGAGCGGAGCTTCCCTTCCTCCCGCTCCGGGGTCGCAGCTCGGCCGCTGCTGCTGCGGGAGGTTTGTGCTTGGCCTGGGGCTGCCCTGGCTGCAGCTCAGCGCTGGCACCGACCCTGCCTGCCTGCCCTGCTGCTGCTGCTGCTGCTGCTGCTGAGCACTGCCCACATCCCCCTGCCCTCTGGGGCTGTGCAAAAGGAGCATTTCCTCCTTCCCTTCCCTTCCCTTCCCGCACCGGCTGGGGGGGGATCACTGCCCTGCCAGAGCCCACAGCTCCTCCTGCTGTGACCAGAACTCCACCAAAGGGGAAAAACAGGACTTGGCATCTGGGAGATGTCTGTTCTTGTCTTGTCTGTGCTCTCCTGAGATAGTCTAGCAAAGAACTGTTATTCCTTTTCCCACAGTTTTGCCTGGGAGCCCTGTCATTTCAAAGGGATAATCATTTGGAGGGAGGGGCTCATCTTTCCATTGCAGCAAGATTCCCACCTTCCTTGGCAGACATCTGTCTTTTAAAGCAGCACAGAGACACCAGAAAATACTGCCTTTCTATTCCTTGCTTCCATTGGATCTCACAATGGCAAAATGCCCCCTGAGGCAGCAGCAGCAGCAGCAGCCCTGCAGTTCACAGCCTGAAGAGGCTGCTGGGGCAGAGCAGGAGTGAGGGATGCTTTTCTGTTGGAAGGCACACATCCCTGAGGCTGTGTCCCAGCCCAGGGAACACTCACCAAACGAGATGTCCCCGAAGTCGAGCTCAGCGAGGTCGAAGTGTAAACTCGGTGCAGTGACGCTGCCCCTGCAGGCCCAGGACAGAGCAGGCAATGGCTCGGTTAAAGGCACAAGACTGTGCTTTGATGCTCAGGGACAGCTCAGGGGAAATGTGCTTCTGCCCAGCAGCTGCTGGGCTTTGTGCCCTTCTACAGCCCCAGTGAGGAAACAAAAGTTCCTGGCCCTGGTGCTTTGTTGCTGGTCAATCTGTCACTTCAAATGTGTTCTGGGGACTTTGTTGATGAATGCATCACACACAAAAACAAAGAGAACATGTGCCAAGCTGAACTTTGTTCATGTCAGTAGTAACAGCTGATGAACTCACTTCAGGTTCTGCTCATTAAGGACCTCTTGCTGTAATTATGGGCTGACCTGTTCCCATTGCCACTGGTGAGAACATCACTGCTGGCTGATGGAGAAGCCTTGGGCCAGCAATGTTCATTTGCTGGACGTGAGACTTTGGAGGCAGGGGAGGAAAGACAAGGCCCCAGCAGCCCCAGAGCCAGATCAGTGCTCGTGCTCCTGCATCTGCCCCGGGGCTGATGCCAGCACGGCTGCAGCTCTGCTGGGGCTGGGGGGATCAGGGCCTGCTGGGGGCAAGGCACCGCATTCTGTTCTTAGTCTTTGGCCAGAAATTTCACCACAATAGAGAAGCTGCCAGTTAGGGGAATCCCTGGCCAAGCTTCAGCACTACCTTCCATTCCATTCCCTTCCCACTCCTGCCCCATGTTACATGCTCCTGCCTTCAGGTGGCAGGATGGGAATAACATTCCAGGGACGACTTCAGGGCTTGCCTGAGAAAGAAGGTGTCTTCTTCTTTTCAAATTATCAGGAGAAGAGGATCCAGCCAAGTCCAGGACTCAGCTGTCAGCACTGAAAAACTGACTGCAAATCAGCCCCCGCATCTCTTCAATCCCTGGGCAGTACCCACCAGACTCCTCCGTTCCTGCTGTAGCAGTCATCTCTCACACACACCTGGCTCCCTAAGACCCAAAGACACAAGCTCTACAAGTCTACAGCTAAACGTAACTCCTCTGAATTTCAGCCAACACCACTAAATTGTTCCCTGAGCCCACAGCTAGAAGAGCTGTGAAGGAGACATCCCTGACACTGTAAGAACCAAAGGAAAATCACTGCCAAGAGATAGGCCTGGAAAGCTAAATTTTGGGCTTTTCTCTGTTAATTGTGAGCTGCTCCTTAAGACACTTCTCATCCTGTTAGATCCATCCTCTCAATGAATCACTGCTGCACCTGACAGGCAGAAAAGATAAGGTATGGAGGGGTTTTAAAAAGGTTGTTTTCTTCTGCTTTTATAACTAGGTCCATTGACATGTTTGTTTTCTTGTATGGCATCTAAAGACAGGTCCATGTCTCCCAATGGCACCTTGCAACCCCCAGACACTGCTCTTGCTTTGAGCAGTGTGTTTGCTCAGATGATTTCCAGAGGTCCCCTCCAGGACCACTGCAAAGCCACGTGCCTGTGGCCTCCCAGAGAATGGCTCTGTTTGGCTGACAGTGCTGAGGAAGCATTTCAGAAGCTGCTTGTGCTCAGCAGGGTGCAAGCCAGCTCCCAACATGTTCCAGCAGCCTCCAGGGAATCTGGGACAGAGAAAGCTCCAAGGCCACTGAAAGCAAGAGCAGATGCCATCCATCCTGCTCACTTCCAGCCAGGCTGCAGGGCAGCAGATTCGACGCTTGGCTCATTCTGTAGCTCTTTCCCAACTCCGCTCTCACCCAAAGGTGTTTGCACAGCGACAGATGAGCTGCCTCACCTCTGGGTGCTCAGCTGGTACCGAGCTGCCCGGGCACCGACATTGCGCACCAGCAGAGTCTGCTGGGCGCTGACCTTGACTGGACACTTGGAGAAGTCCAGCTGGGCAGGGAAGTCCAGCACAGCTCGGGCACCAATGGCCCGAATTGGCACAATGATCCTTTCCCTTGCAGTGAGGCACACCAGCTCGTGGCAATAATCCTGCAGGAAAAGAAACTGGCTCAGCACAGGACATTTAGTGCCATCCCCATGGCAGAAGAAAAACCATTTCCTATACCCCTTCAAGGCCATCAATTTACCTATTGCACCCTCAAATGAACACTAAGTTCTACTACTATGTCACATTTTAAAGGCACCAGTGCACTTTGCAAAATCTGTCTCAGTGGCATTCAGCTCTTGTGTCACTTGGCTCATACAGATAACAGCCCTAGGCCACCATCATTTCTACTCTAAACTTTAATGATGTTAAAGAATTCCTAAGCCCCTTCTAAGCAACATGGAGCTGGGGAACACAGGACATTGCTCTTTAGGGTTCTATATTCCCACTGTCTGAGAATAGGACAAAGTGTTCAACTGACTCTAAGCAGCAAAAGGAAGAGGAGAAAACAGCTGCACCCAAAGACATCCTGCACCTCTGGCCTGGTGCAGAAACATCAGTTGGCTCACAACTCCCCTCTAACTTTGCCTGTCCAACCAAGTCAGGAGAAGAACAGTGCTAAGAGGTAGCAGGATGCTGTTGGAAAGGGCCTCTCTTTGTTTCCCTGCCAGGCTTCCTCCCTTCCATGCCATGCCCTCAACCCTTCTGTATGAACAAGCCTCCAGATCAGAACATGAACCCTCCAGATCCCCGCACTGAGATCAGACTTGCCAGGGCCTCAGCACTGCCGTTCAAACCTCCCCACAAAAGCACCTTTGGCACAGAATGGGTGCCAGCTGACAGAGCAAGCACAGCGACAGGCATGAAGACAGAGCCCCAGCAGTGTCACTGCCACGGGCTCTGGGCCCACAGCTCTGCCTGCAGCTTGTACCTGCCCTACACCAGCTCCTGCAGGCAGGTGTTCAAGTCCCCTGCAGCTCAGCAATCTCCTGCTGACCAAGGGCACCCAGAGCCCAGTGTGCCTGTGCCAGGCCGGGCTCACAGGCACAGCACATCCTCTGCCCTGGCCCTGCAGCTGTGCCATGCTCACTTGTGCTCTGGGACAGCACAGCTGCAAGGCTGCACAACAGAGGGAGTGAAAAAGCACCGGCTTTGCTCCAGCCCAGGGGCAGGCAGGGAAGCTGTTGGCAGTCCAGGAAGGACGAAAGCTCTCTGACCTCTTTGTTCCTCTGGTGTTTTCCATCAGAATGAAACCCCTTCCACTGCACCTAGAGATGGCCCAACATCTATCAGCAGCCCTCTGTCATTTTCATCCTGTTTCCTGTGCATCTTCCCTTGGCAATGCTCAGCAATGTGCACGGAGGGGAAGCAGAGCCTCTCAGGCCTGGCTGCAGTGCCTGCCAGCAGTGCCCAGGTGTGACTGGCTGCAGGCTGCCTGCCCACGCCTGGAGCCCAGCTCACAGCATGCAATGGGCTGGAGCCAGAGTGCAGGGAAAACAATGGCTGTGGAGATCATTGTGTGCTTTGGCTCCTCCAGCCTCACCTTGTTCTTGCTGGGGGTGAAGCGGATGCGCACAGGGGCAGAGGCGCCCGGCGGCACGGCACGGTACGCATCGCTGGAGCTCACCAGCTGGAAGTAAGGTGAGCTCTCCATGGAGACCTTCACCACGTGAAGAAACTGCAGCAAAGACATGAAATTTGATTTTGCCACTTGTGGAAACAGGACGAGAGGAGACCTGTCCATGCCCTGCTAACATCCCTCCCTTGCCCCTTTTCCAAAGCACTTTCAGCTGAGCAGGCACAGGCACATCATTCACAAGGCTGAACTTGAATCCCTTCTCTCTGGCTCCAGCGTTTTGGCCAGGGGCAGTAGGGCAGTGCCTGCTGGGAAGGAAGGGCCGAGCAGGTCAGCACCAGCAGGATGGAGACAGAGCCCCTGAACCAAGTCACCTGCGTATTCAACAAGGCCAAAAAACCTGCTGGCTTCTGCCTGCACACAGCCATGAAGTTGTCATGTTCCAGAGGGGGAATGTGCTACCTAAAAGCAAACCAGCACATTACTGTGGGGCAAGGAAGAAATTCCCTTCCAGCAGATCAGGTTTGGGTAGGGACCTTCTGGGGATACAGTCAGGCAGGCAGAGCAGCAAGACAGGAGACCAAACACTGTGGTCTTACTGGGAATAAAAGCAAACCTGAAAAGCAAAAGAAGGAATGAACACAGCAAGACAATCCCTAAAACAAGGAGATGGCAAAGAGAACTTAAATGGGCAGTAAAGCAGCAAGGAAGAATCATAAAACCATGAGAGCAACCAGCTTGCCAAAAGTAACAGAAACACAGACAGGCGGTGTCTATTGACCATGGGGCTTCAGAGGCATTTTCTGCCTGGAGAAACAGGACCAGCACTGACTGACAGTGTGGTTCCAGTATGCAAAGCCAATCTTGGCTCTCCAGGGCTTCCTGCTGCCTGTGAAGGCAAGCTGGGCTGCTGGGCATTCCTGCCTGCAGCCAGGAGGCCAGGTTCTGCCCTCTGGGGTACCCATGCACAGCACACATGCATTTTCTAACACACTGATATCATCAACCCCTGAGCACCAAAATGCTCTCCAAAAGTCTAAACCAGATGATTTGGACTCCCTCCTGTCTCCTCCCACCAGCCCACTCTTGGCACAAGCCTCACTTGAGAAAATGTTTCCCTGACTGAAATTCAAATGGTCTCAAGTTTTCCTCTTTACAGTGGAACACAACTGACATTTTTCAACTTTTTCCCTCTCAGCTCTCTTGGGAAACTGCAAAACAATCCCAGTTTCTTCAGGTGAATGTGGAAACCTCCAGGAGCACATGGCTTTGGATGTGATGTGCTTCTGCAAAGGGAAAGCAGAGCACCGTGTTGCTTTTGGAAAAGCTGAGCAGGGCTGGATGAAGCTGAGCAGGAGCCTCAAGTGGCACCTAAAGGCCTCTCACTGCTTCTGCTCCATCACTCTGATTGCAGGGCTCTTGCAGAACACGGTTCCTGCAGGGCCAATGCCATTAATGAGAAGTGATTCCAGCATAAAGTGCAGGAGGCTCAGCCCCTGAGCTTTGCCTGTGAGCTGCATAAAGGGAGCCAAACTGGTTGAGAGAGGCAGAGATTCCTACCAGGAGCCAAGAATAACCAAGGACACACAGGGTGTGCTATAGACCCAAGGCAAAGCATGAGAGCAGGTAAGAACTGTACAGCACTCAACGTTCCTGTCAATCCAGAGCTTTCGAGAGAAGGAAACTCCTTTGGGATAGACACCATCAATGCCTGGTCAAAATCTGGGCACAATTCCCAGCACAGGAAGATTTCCACCATCTTGCAGAAGAAGGTGCTGAGACATTTTCTTCTGCATGTGCTGCAGCAGATAACTTGCTTTGCTCTACACTGAGGGAATGACAGCACTCTCCTCTTCCAGCACAGTGTTAAAGCTTCACGTGCCAGCACTTACCTTGTCCTTATTCATGAGAGACAGCACCATTTCAGAGACCTCCCGAGCGACGAAGTTCTGAAATACCAGCTCTGGTGGGGAAACCCCAAACCAGCTCTGTTTCGGGGCAGCTGACGGCAGCTGGAGAGGAGAGAGAGCAGGGAGAGCTTCAGCTGCTGGGAGGAAGGTTCATGCAGGAGAATCTTCCACTGATCCCCAGTGAAGTACAGACTCTGGGGGAGCACGTCTGCCCAGCCCACACTGGGCAAACAGGGGCTCACCCACCTCTGCTCTGAGCTGATCCACAGCTGCTGGGCCACACAGAGCAGGCTCAAGCCAAGCTGCTCTTCTGGCATGGATTTCTCCAGGTTTCTTTCTCCAGAATGCCAGGCAGCACTTTCCTAAAATACAGCCCTGTGCCCACGTCGTCACAGAGCTCTGGGGCACTGACTGAGCACTCATGGAGTAAGTAAAACCCATGAATTTACAGGAGACTCCATGGGAAAGGATTTGGGATGTCTTTTACTCTGAGACAGGGAAACCAAGGCCCACACAACTGCAAATATCTTTTCTGCTCTACAACTTAGACATCAGTAAGAAGAGCACAGGACCAGAGGAGGTTTGAGAGATGAGGTGACACTTGGCTGAAGCCAAAAGGTTATTAAGCAAAAGAATGGAATTTGTTGGTTCTGTGTGTTATTTTTGGTTTGCCTTTGTTCAGGTTGGTTTGTTGAGTGTCACAGTGAGAGGGACAGGGTTGAAGACCTGACCAAAAGGAAGGAGGACGAGAAGGGAGGGCACAGAAAAGTTGGTGCTCAGTAGAGAATGGAAGCTCCTGAGTACCCATCCAATGGCAAAGGGCACAGGGACCGCCCGAGCCGGGTACAAAGGGGATACAAAGATGGCCATTTTCTCAGAGGGTGTGTGTGTGCGCTTGGCTCTCAGGGAGGGAGACAGCCCCAGCTCAGCTGAATCCTTACTAAGAAACACTTTCCTTTGCTTTGATGATTTTGTTCCTTTTCATTGTATTTAAAAGTTAGTGTGCTCCAAAGAGAGGAAAAGCCAAAAATAAAAAGACAAATGAGCTGAAAATAAAAAGACAAGTGAGGTGAATGCTGAATGAGGATAAGTTTCAGTTATTTTCTCAGCAACTTGGGTAAAAGTAGAGTCGGTATCTCCTTTTTCAGTGGCCTTTAAATGGGTGCTTTCTTGTCATTACTGCGATCTTATTTCATGCCATTGCAGAGGCACGTCTGGAATGACACAACAACAGTAAATGCTTCTGGAGCAGAGACATTGCTTGGAGAAAACTCTGCCCTGCTTTGTCTGCCTTCTCCAGCCACACTGCTGTCACTGCAGAGACACAAGCAGGTCTCCTCTGTGACTTCACAGCAGACACATTCTGCTGAAGGGAGTGGCTGCAGCACACTGTCCCTTAGCTGTGCCCTTCCCTGAGGTGTTCCCAAGGCTCCTCTCCAGGACAATCCTTCACCTGGATTGTGTTCCATGTCTCTTGCTTCCAATTTCCTACTCAACAGCCCACCTCAGTCACCTACCCGTTTGGACTGTGCTTTATACCAAGCTAGTCCTGCCAGAAAAGCAGCTTTAAACACACCTCTGAGTAGGCACTGATCCAGACAAAGCACATCCATTCCCCTCTGCCCAGGGCCAGTCCCCTGTACATCTGGCAGCCTGCAAAATCTAACACCCCGTCAGGGTCCAACACATTGTTCCAGCCCAAAGCAGAAATGCAATTTGTTGTGTTCAATCTGAAGTAATTCCTGCAGATCCTTGGCCTTCAAAGGCCAACGCTGCCACTCTGCAGCGAATCCTGTGACCCCGAGCATTTGATGGTGACCACACCAAAGCAAGAGGTGGCTCCTTCAGCAGGAGAATGGCAAGGGGCAATTTTGGGTCTCTGTGTCCCCAGCCTTCCTCCCATTGTTTTAGCAATGGCAGCTGCACTCCAGCACACCCCAGCAGCTTCAGCAGAGGGTATTTGTGTTGGCTTAGTGCAGATCAGGACTCCCAGTCCACCACTCCCAGCACTTTGCAATGACAGCAGGACCTGGACACTGAGGTATTTTGCTGGAGGCAAGCCTGTCACAAACACACACCCTCTTCAAACTTCATGTGAAACAGAAAGGAAAAGAGCAGGAAAAGGCTACCTTTGGGCGAGTCTCACTCCTGTCTAGAAATGGGCCAATTCTGGGCAGAATACTCCCCCCAGTGCTGGCCTCCTTCTTCCTGCTGAGAAACTTCTCCCTCTGGAACTTAGAGGGAAGCAGCTGAAAGGCAAAAGTAAACCAGCTAGAGCCTCAGAGTTGTGCTTGTTCAGAAAGGCTTTTCTTGAACAAGTGGCACTGCTGAATAACTTGTGATCACAGCCACTAGGACATTCCTGGAAGCCCTGGGGGTTTCCTGCTGAAATACTTAGCATCAGTGAATTAATACAATTAATAATACAGAGTGGAACACACATACTCCAGCCATATGGCTCTGTCCCATTGGCTTCTCCATGATTGGATGGGACATGGTTGGGGATTTCTGCTCTTTGGGCATTTGTTTCCTCTTACGTTTCATTGGACTGAGGCAGTGACCTTTCCAGAGAATGGGGAGGAGCTCTCAGAACTGCCTGAACTCCATCCCTGCACAACGCTCAGAACTCACAGCAAGGAGATATCGCTGCTGGATGAGTCCAAGAGATGCAAGAAGGGAACACTGTACCAAGAGTGAGGTGCACAGGAATGTGTCCAGGTTTTAGTTCTCCCTGTTAATTGTTTTCTCTGTCTGGGCTGACAGAGCCCGTCACAGAAGAAAACAGAGGCATCTCCTTGACAGAGCCTCAGCAGTGGGGCATCTTCAGCCAAGTGAGCTTTGTGGCCCTGGCTCCAGCGCTGCCTGCAGGGCTGCATCTGTGCCCACACAGGAGCTGGGAGAGAACAGCTGCTTTGGAAGCTCTTCCAGCTGGGACCAGCCGTGGCTCTCAAGGCTTTGGGCAGAGTTTGAGCTTCCTCCCACCGCATGCCCAGGTGCCCAAGGGCAGGATGGTCAGAGCAGCACAGGTGAGTGCCCAGCCTGACAGAAGGAATTCCTGTGGCAAAGGGAAAGGGACAGAACACATGCTCAGGCCTTCAGCTGTGCATTGGTTTCACTTGGCTCTGCTGGCACAGCCAGGCAAGACACAGCTGAAGCATCCCACAGTGTTCCCTATTGCACCAGGACAGCCCCAGCAACAGCAGCACAGCACAAAGGGCTGGGCAGGGGCTCTGCAGCTTCACAGCACTGCTGGACAACAGGGGCAGGGAGAGCAGGGACACCAGGGCAGTGCCAGCCTTAACACAGCCACAGTGGGTACTCACAGTATGAGGCTTCAGCCCTTCCCTGGACAAAAGACGAGGTGTTGGTGTCTTCTTTGGCAATCCAGACGCCATTTCCAAGGGACGATGTCGCAGGCGACAATGCCTCAACAAAACTGGAAGGAGCAACAATGGAACTCTGAAAATCCACAACCCAATTCATGGCAGCTTCAAGGCATATTCTGGTGCTAAAAATGGTACATTACTTGAAAGTAGCTAAGTGCTTGTTTGGTGTAAGTAGCTAGTATAGTTAGGCCACTAGTTGGACTTTATTTGAACTATATGGCTACCTTGTGCAATTCAAAGTTAGATCATACTGAAACCTGGAGCTAAAAATCTGAACATTAATAACAGTTCGAAGAGACAAAACTGTAGCCTAAATATTACTCAAAAATAGCTAGAGTGGGCCTCCTCTTCTTTAGGCTAAAGCACCCTTGCTCTCTCAGCTGCTCCTGACAGCTGAGACACTAATGAGAGACTGGAATGTTACGGCTAATGGCTTAAATATCATTATAAAGCACTTTCTGTCCATTGTGACAAAACTGTATAAAGAAGCTGCGACCACCCAAGCCCACCCCTCCTGACTGGAACTTGGCACTGTGAGTTAAGCTGCCTAAGGGAACTTGAGACAAGATCAAGGTGACACTATTGTCCCATTAGCTCAGGTCTGGGGAGAAGTAAACAAGGCTGAGGAGAAAAACCTATCCACAACAAAGCCAAACCCAGCAGCTGTCCTGAAAATCAGCTCTGTCTGGGTTCAGGCTGGGGAAGTCATAGCCACAGACTCTTCTGCTGAGGCCAGGTTTGCTCACAAACCTCCCAGCTAAGACCTCCACAGTGCCTCCAGACCCATTCCTGAGGCCCTGCACCAGACGACTGCAGGGCATGCAAAGCAACACAACAAATCTGAAAATCCAGAACCCAACTCATGGCAGAATCAAAGGATATATGGGTGCCAAAGATTTTATATTATTTGAAAGTAGCAAGAGACAGATTCCAACTTGCCCCACCCCTGGGAGGTACCTGAGCACGGTATCACCTTGCCCAAATCTGCATTAACCCAGTGGAGTCTTACATTTTGCCAGACCTTACCACAGAGAGGACCAGAAGAGGATTTAATGGTAGGCCAATGGGATCCATGGAATGGTGATATTTTCTACTAAATCTCTCTCTGTCACTCTCTTTCTCCTCCCCCCCTTCCCAACCTCCATCCCACTCCCACTTTTTCTTTTCTTTCTCTCTCTTTCTCCCTCACATTTACTGTTCCATAAAATCCAGACCATTGACTTTGGCATATGGTCTCGTCTGCACCTCAATACAGAGGCATCTCCCTAAAAATTTTAAAACCCAGATGATAAAAACCCACTGAAACTTGAACAGAACTCATTCACATTTAAGCAGTTAAGCAGTTACTATAGGGAAAAAATTTATAGACTACTATCTTTAGAAAATGTTGCACTTCTTCAGTAAAAAAAGCACAATCAGTAGTCCATTTATTGTTCATCCTCTCAGGTGTACATGTCACTGAACTACTGCGCCAGAAGACTGGCATGATCACATTCTCTGTATCCCTTTGGCATTCTCTTTCAGAGCACAGATGAAACAAAACCAAAAAGTTCAACTTTAGTCGGTCTTTACCTTCAAATGAAATTCAGGACTCCCTAGCAGACACCAGTGTTCTGCACGCTGAGGAGCTTTTCGCAGAGGCCAATGCTCTGCACCTTTAGCAATTCTCTACGCCGACAATTCACCTGGCGAATGGCCCGGTGCAGCCGCCTGCAGGAGCCCAGGCTGCG
Source organism: Melozone crissalis (assembly GCF_028551555.1). Classification (NCBI taxonomy): domain Eukaryota; kingdom Metazoa; phylum Chordata; class Aves; order Passeriformes; family Passerellidae; genus Melozone; species Melozone crissalis. The sequence goes on from NW_026535824.1 coordinate 4,653,798, forward strand.
CACACCCAGCCAGGGCCGCGCTCTCAGGCAACTGAGGCCGCGCCGCTGTCACAGACGCTGAGGGCCCGGGCGCGGTTACCGGGCAACCGCGGCACCGAGTGCGGGGCCGGGTGGGGCCGGGCCGGGCCGCAGGGATTTGCAAAGGAGATTGGCACTGCAGCGACCGACTGCAGTTTGGGGCTTCCCAAGAGTCTTTCTGTAACTAATGAAAGGTTAAAATGTGGTGACGAAGGCACCTATGCCAGGTCTGTACATTGCTCTTTGCAGCACTAGTATCCGACCCTGGCTGGAACAGCAGGAGGGGCTGAGGCAGCAGGGAAGGGGGCTCAGCCTGGAGGAAAGGAGGCTCAGGGGGGACCTTCTGGCTCTGCGCAACTCCCTGACAGGAGGGGACAAGAGGATGCTGCAAGTTCAGGCAGCGCCGGAGCCGCCTGGCTCCCCCTCTCCTCCCCCGCTCCGCCTCTTCCTCCCTCCTCCTCCTCCTCCGCTCCCGCAGCCCTCGCAGCCCCCGGGAGGGGCGGGGATGGAGCCGGGACAGGTCGGAACGCAGAGAGGCCTGGGGAGATGCCAGGACCTGGGAGCAGCTCCTGGGTGTCTGAGTTCTACTGGGATCATCCTGGGATCACACTGGCAGTGAGGAGGAGCAGCGCGATGGCTCCAGCCCTGGGGCTGAGGGCGCTCCTGGGGGGAGTATTTTCTTGTTGTTAGGAAAATTAATCCAGAAACACCAGAGGTTTATGTTCACAAAGGAGACAGAGGAGTCCTTTCTGGCTTTATTCCAATAAAGGGAGAGGCCATGGGGCATTCCCCTGGGATCTCTTGAATTTTTGGAGGATGCAACCTTCTTTTTATCCTAATTTCCTGGCCACATTTCCCTTCTCTCTTTCCCCTTGGCTGAGGTGCTGGAGAGATACAGATGGCCTGATACGCCTGACACCGAAGATTTCCCAAAGATTTCCCTCTAATGTATAACCCTCCCTTTTAGTTTTTAATTCTTACGGAGTTTAGGGGTTTTTCTTCCCCATTGTTTCTTTCATTTCTCAATGGCTTATTTTGTTTATCTGCAAACCTAAAGTGTATTTGTAAAAGCAAATATCTTTTTCCAATCATCGATCAGTGGAATCCTTCCCATTGTTTCTTTTATCTTCCAGAGCTGGTTTTATCTACGAGCAGACCCACAGATTGTTAGTAAAAACAAATCCACTATTCCTCTCCTTTACAGCTTACAAGAAGATTTCAGCTCTAAAAACAAAGCATCTTCTCAGCCCTCTCATCTAAGACTTAACTTCTTCTTTATTGACTTTAGTATCTTCATGTTGTTTTTTATATACTTGCATTTCGTTCTTTTCTCTCACTCAGAAGAAGACTGAAGTACTGAAAAACTTAACATCACGCATGAGGCCTACCTAACCCACCAATTACTACTAACAGAAAGCTGTGGCTCAGTTGTGTTCAGATCAGCTTTATAGTTAGTGTTTCGTTTTCTACACCAGCCACAGAAGTCTCTGGTCTCAGCCACGCTAAGAAGAAGAAGAAGCAGCCTGACAGCGAGATCTTCACAGCCACAGCCAGCCCTGCTCTGGCTAAAGCTCCGCAGCCTCCACTGTCTCCTTGCCCAGCAGCTGCTGAAGCCCAGCCCAGCCAAACCAGAGCCCATGGAGAGAGAAGCCAGCAAGCAGCCCAGAAAATAGAAAAGAAGCCCAGCCTGCAGCAAGACTGCCCAGCCCAGCCCAGCCCAGCCCAGCCCAGACACAGAGCAGAAGCGAAAACCCAGCAGCTCCCTGCTGACCAACAAAGAAAAAAAGTTTCTGAATTTTTTCATCTTTACCATGTGTGTTTCACAAAAGCGTGTCTAGCTTTCAGTAGCTCAACAGACTGTCAGATACACAAAAAACTTTGCATCACTTCCCTAAATTTCCTCCCACTCCAAAGCATAACACAGGGCCGCTGGGAGCAACTGGGATCGGACTGGGAGCAACTGGGAGCAACCAGGACCATACTAGGAGCAACTGGGATCATCATGGCATCAGAGAAGGATCATATTGAGAGGGACTGGGTCTGTGCTAGAGGCAACTGGGATCACACTGGGAGGAAATGGGGACATGCTGGGGACCAATGGGATCATACTGGGAGCAACTGGCACCACACTGAGGGTGACTGGGATCCTTCTGGAATCATACTGGAAGTGATTGGGAACAGGCTGAGGGCAACTGGGACCATGCTGGGGCAACTGGGATATACAGGAAGTGACAGGAATCATGTTGGAGGTTACTGGGAGTGGTTATGAGCAATTGGAATAATGCTAGAAACTACTGGGAGCAACTGGGAGTGAGTGGAAACACATTAAGGACAACTGGGATATACTGGGGGAGACCAGGAGTGACTGGGATCACAGAGGAAGCCTAAAGTTACTGGAATAATACTGGGAGTATCTGGGAGTGACTGGAATCATACTGGGGGCAAATGGCACTGTACTGAGAGTGACTGGGTTCATATTGGAATCATACTGGGAAGGACTGGAACCATACTGGGAGTGCCTGGAGCTATGGTAGGGGTGAATGGGAACAGCTGGGACTGTGCTGGGACCATGCTGGGATCATACTGGGATCATACTGGGAGTGACTGGGATGATACTGGGATCACACTGAGTGTAACTGGAAGTGACTGGGAGCCACAGGGCCCATGCTGGGAGTGACCTGGGGGGAACTGGGGGAACTGGCCCAGCTGGGGCTCAGGGTTGTTCTCCCCCTGGGCTGCCCTGCGTCCTGCTGCTGTCCCTGGCCTCACAGAGCCGAGGGACAGGGGACAGCTGAGGGACAGGAGACAGGGGCAGGGACGTGGAGAGGTAGAAGGGAATTCCAGGGGGTCCTTGAGCCCAGGAAATGGGAGTCCAGGGTTTCCCAAAAAGGGGGGACCAGGGTGGGAACACTCGGGATGGGATGTTCGGGAAGGGGGAGTTTAGAGGGTCTCTGTTTTTGCAGAAAGGTGGGGCTGGGGGCCGGGAAAGGCAGGAATGGGGATCCAAGGTGCTCCAGGGCATCCTAGGGTGACGCCCATGGCAAGTCTGGAGGCTGGGAGCCATGGGATGGCCAGGAAAAGGGGAGCAGGGGGTCCTGATGTCCAGAATGGGGGATTCAGGGGGTCCCTGTGCAGGATAAGAGGAGCAGGGGGGTCCCGGTGCCGGGGGTCCCACTCCCCCCTGGGGCCCAAGGAGCGCCCCCAGCCCCAGCGCTGGAGCCATCGCGCTGCTCCTCCTCACTCCCAGGATGATCCCAGTAGAACTCAGTCACCCAGGAGCTGCTCCTAGTATGATCCCAGTTGCTCCCAGTCATTCTTTATTATGATGCAATTGGCCCCTGGCACAGTTCCAGTTGGTCTCAGTTGCTCCCTCTTTGATCCAGTGTGTTCCCAGTTCTCCCAGTTGCCCCTAGTGTAGCCCCAAGTAACTCCCAGTATGATGCCAGTCTCTCCCAGCAAGGCCGCAGTCATTCACACTTGCCCCCAGTTGCCCCCAGCATGGTCCCAGTTCCCCGCAGCACGCTCCCAGTGGCTCCCAGTCGCTCCTAGTCCAGTCCCAGTCATTGCCTGCATGGTCTCAGGCACTCCCAGTATATCCCAGCTGCCCTGAACATTCTCGTAGTCATTGCCAGGCACTCCCAGTTACCTCAGCATGGTTCAGCTGCCCCCAGTTTTATCCCCAGTCACTGCCAGGACATCCCAGTTGTCACTAGCATGCATCCTGTCATTCCCAGTTGCTCCCAGTTCCTCCCACTGTGTGCACAGAGAGCTCCCAGCATGGGCCTGGTAGCTCCCAGTAACCCCAGTGTCACAATCCATCCTTATGAACGGGTTTCGTGATTGTTCATGGATTGATCTCAGGGTGCAAAAAGCCGACACAGTACAGGGGGATTTGCAGTAATAATCAAAACAAATGCACCTTTACTGAATGACCACAGCAAAATGCGATAGAGGGATTAAGGGAGAGAAAAATACAGAGAAAGAGAGAGAAAAGAGAGAGAGAGAGGGGGATATAGCTACCAAACATAAAGATGAAGTCCTTTGGTCCAGTCCAGTTGAGGATCCGCCTGTTACGTCGGGGAGATCTCAGAGGCACAGTTCATCTGGACCCCAATTATACTCTTTTTCAATGGGGGAAGGGAGAATGAATTTTGCAACTGAATCAAAGGTAGTTTTGGGTAAAGAATGGTGTTTCGAAAGGGTACACACAGTCCATGTTCGGCAGTGGGCATGAGCCATTGTTTTTGTGGTCCAATGCTCACACCGGCAACATCCATCTTGCTTTGGTCAGCTTGCCTCTCCCCACACACCTCCCCCGGGTTGGGGGTCTCAGTCCCAGTCCTTGGAAAGTATAAGAGGGGGCTTTCTCACATGGGGGTTTGATGTCTTGGTCTCTTGATGAAGAGGCTTCTTACATCTCAGTCTGTGTGTCACGGTGGTTGCAAACGAGTGAGAGGGGTCTTCTGCAGGGTTCCAGCACTCAGGAGAAGTCCAGCCAGACCGAGAGGTGGGGCAGCTTCCAAGGCTGTTGATGCAAAAAGGGCCCGGTGCCCCCTTCTTCTCATTGGGCTCAGTGTAGCATACAGCAAACAACACCTGTGGAAACAGTAGCTTAGCAATGCTCTCAGGTCTCAGGGCCTTGTGGCATATGACTTTCTCCTACAGAGGAGACGGGGGGATCTTCTCTTCAGTGGTCCTCAAATGACGATCGTGAGGCAGATGAGGGAAAATTCGGACAGACTCTTACACCTGCTCAAGGGGAGGTCTCTGTCCCTGTCACTCCCTTGCTCTCCTCCCCTTTTCTCTTTCTTTCCATCTCTCTCTCTACCTCACATTTACTGTTCAATGAAATCCACTTTGGATTTGGTCTCATTAGCGCCTTAATTGGGGCTGAGGCATCTCTCTAACAATTTTCTTAACCAGATTGCGACATGATTTTGACACAGTGAGTTCAGGGCACTGTTGTCTGTCCCCAAGTGCCTTTGACAACAGCATGGTTCCCGTCCTCTGAGGAGGTTGTGGTTCTCTCTGGAGGAACTCTTGGAAACTTGGATGCAGCTTCCTCTGAGCAACTTACGGGAGAACTGATGAGGAAAATGGCTGTTGTGGGCGGCCAGTGAAAAGAAAATATTTTGTTGTCCTTCCTTGAAAAGTGTGTTAAAATCATTGGAGGAAAGGGAGCAAGTGTTACCAGCGAGACTGACAAGTTTCATTCACCCCATGGTGAGGAACATAAGGCTGCTGAAAGTCCTACAAGAAGCCCAGCTCAAGTACCTAAATTCCTGAATATATCCTGAATTCCCAGGCTTGGGTTCTTTGCCAAATGTGAGAATGAATCATTTTTCTCTTGATCCCTGTTACCTTTGTGGCAGCTACACAGAACTTCCCCTTCCTTTTAATAATCTATATTGGGCCAAGTTTTCTCTTTTCTTCTATCAGAACCTGCCAGCAGCTGAGCTGGAGCTGTGCAGGAACCAATGAAACTTGGAATTGCCACATCAATGCTTGGATTGTCGGTTTATTCATATTTGGGATTTGTTTGCATTTCCATCACAAGTTACTTGTGGGAAGAGCAAATATTCTTCAAAGTGATTTATGCAGAGTTCAGTTTGATTTCTGCCAAGTTTATTTTGTCCAGTTCCTAGGAGATGCTCAAGGGGTCTCTGTGCCTCTCGCCCTGGGGGATGCTTGGGAGGGGCTTGGGAGGGTTGTCCCTGTCCCTGTCACCCCAGGCCATTCCCCAGGGGACAATGAAACCTCACTGAAACTGTAGCAAATTTTGCAAAAGTGGCAGTTAATGGAACAGTCAGCGCTACCTTGAGAGCTCAGTAACAAATCAAGGCGGCCCAAGGTAATTATGGGGCTCTGTGGACACCTGAAGTAGAACATATAGTAAATGGCAGGTATTGAAGGGAAGAACTTGATCTGTCTTCCCCAACAGTCTTGGGGACATTGGCAGGAGCAATTATGTCATTGTCTTCTTTATGGACTGCCAAGCTGACATAAAACCTGACTTGGAGGAAAATGTCCAAAGGCTTCACCCACAGAGACTTTTTGCCCTGAACTCCTGAGAAGAAAGGATTCTGTGCCCCAACAACCCCATAGCTCAGCCAGGGGCTCATGCACAGCCCCCCTGGCAAAGGCTGATCCCAATGGATGCTCCAAACCAGGCTGAGGGTTTGCAGCAGTGGGGGAACTGGCTCAGATGTGACGCACATCTTAAACTGATCAAAAGATAAACAATGCGGCTGTACTCTCCTGGGAGAACTTTGAGCACTTTATGGGAATTAAAAGGACAATAAAAGGGCTGGATGTGGACTTTGTACAAGGGCTTGGCATGGAAATGGCGTCACAATGACAGAGGGGAGAGATAGGTGGGATATTGGGAAGAAATTCTTCCCTGTGAGCATGGTGATGCCTTAACAGAGCCTGCCCCATTCCTGGAAGTGTCAAAGAGCAGCTTAGATGGGATCTTGTCACAACCAGGTCGAGTGGAAAATGTTCCTTTACCTGTCCCTGACAGGGGGTGAAACGAGATGATCTTTTAGGTCCCTTCCAGCCCATGCCATTCCAAGACTCCATTAATCTATGACTTCATGGGACCCACTGGCTCCCAGGAGTGGAGTGGGGTGCGTTGCCTGGCAACAGGAGTTGTGTTGAGGAGGGCCTCAGTCCTGCAAGGGATTTGGAAGGAGAAGGAGCCTGCTGGCTGCTCGTCCTTTTTATCATTGCTTTGCTCATTGCTTCTATCAACCCTTTTGTTCACCCTGTTTGTCGTCCATTTTGCTCGTCTCTGACAGACCCAACTTGGCAGAAGGCTTGTGACAAATCAGGGACAGAGTGTGTGCAGACAGGGGGAGAGGAGTGTGCTCCTACATCCTGGGGTGTGCCCCAACCTTGCTGTGGTGTCATGGGTTCCTTTCTGTGCTGAAAGATGCTGTCCCAGCCTCTGGAGAAGCTGCAGAAGGAGAAAGCAGATCAGCAGGACATGATGGCTGCCATGGACATGGTACAGTCTAAGGGGCCTCTGTGCCAGCCCAGGGCTTCCCAGGCAGGGTGACAAATGCCCCTTGTCCCTTGGGGGCTGGGTGGCAGAAATTGTCCCCTTGGGAGGGGGAATTTCCTGAGCTCATGGGGTCCCTCACCCTTCACATGGTGGGACCAAGCTCACCAGGGTGATGGGGCAAATGGGGCCACAGCACCCTGAAAGGGGCATGATGGCCTGGAGGAAGCACTCCTCCCTCTGGCCCTCACACGCTGGCCCTGCCTGGCATTCCTCATCCCTTTCCCCGCCGCTCTCCTGCCGTTCCCCTCTGCTAGAAGGTGGACAAAGCTGCCTTGGACAGCAAAGTCGATTGCAGCCAGTTTGAAGAGAACATGGAGGAGCTGGATGAGAGAATGCAGGAGTTGCAGAGCCAGATTTCAGGCCAGGAGCAGCACTGGAACAATATGCAGCAGCAGTTCAGCAATGCAATTGAAGACAAGGTGAGGGGTATTTCGTCCCCACCGTGAGGAACTGGCACCTTTGGGACTTGACAGCCTGCGGCAGCATCCCTCTGAGGATTCCCCCTCCAGGCTTTTCCCTGGAGAGCTCCATGTCACATCCTGGAGCAGCTGGCTGAGGCTGTGCACCTGTTCACAGCTGGATCGCCTGGAGCTGAAGACTTTCCGTAAACACCTGGAAGACTCCTGGAACAGGAGCATGGAGGAACTCGAGGATAGGCTGTTGCGTGAAAACGCCGCTGGGATTAAGAAGTGAGTGCAATGGAGATTCTGAGGGCTTTGGGAATGGAGATGGGAACTGCTCCCCTCAGGCAGGGCTGTCACACACTATGCCCCTGAGCTGGGCCATGCCCTGCCCTCCTGGCCATGCACACGGGGGGACTTTGGTGCCAGAGAGGGGCTGAAAGCGCTGCAGGGGCTGCTTGAGATGGTGGCATGGGTGCCTGTGCCCTTCACCTGGCATCAGCCAGCACCTTGGGGATGGGGAGAAACAGGCTCAACAGCCCATGGTTCACCCTGCAATGGCTGTGACCCTGTGCAGTGACCTGCCCTGCAGCTGGCTGCTGCAGGGAGCTGCTGCCTGTGTGCTGCAGCCCTGTGGCCTCAGGAGCTCAGCCGGCCCTCTTCCCTCACCCTCCATAGGCAGCTGCCAGTCCCTTTCACGTGCCTGTCGTGTGACCGCATGCTCAGCGTGCAGGTTCCTGGCCAGTGAGTAGCACCAGTGCATCGGGGGCAGCAGGGCTGGCATGGGGGGAGATGGGTGCCAGCAGTGACCCACTGTGATGGGCACAGGGGTGACAGTGTCTGCTTGGGAGGGGCTGATGTGGGGAGCCCCCTCTGCAGCCCTGCCCATCAGCAGGGCCTGTGGGGGCTCATCCCAAGGGCTACAGGCAGCGAGATGCCATGGGCTACAATCCCATGGCTTCGGGGGTGCTGCCTCCAACAGGAACAGGTTCGTTGTCCCCTGCCACACACCTGTGACCCCTGCCCTCCCCAGGTACCCCGAAAAACTCCTGTATTTGCAGTCGATGCCCCCTAGCAAGGAGCCACCGCCCAGCCAAAGGTAAGGGCTCTGAGGACACATTCCCCGCACCTGGGGTGCAGGGTAGCCCTGACACAGCAAAAAGGGCTCTGCACCTGGGCTGGGGCAGAGGAGCCTGGGGGGACGGGGCAGCGTAGGGGAGCAGAAGGCAGCTGTGGAGGGCCAGTGCTTGCCCCAGGGCTGGGGGCTTTTGCATTCCTTGCCTTGCACTGCCCTGTCCGGCCCACCTCTCTGTCCCAAGGTTGCTGAAAGCACATCTGATGAGCTGTGTCTGTTTTCAGTCTGAGCTCAGGCTTGGTGGGGAGTTGTGTGCCTCCTGTGAAAGGAGTTCCCAAAACCAATCCCTGCAGCTGGGACAGCGCAGCTCCTGCCAGCTGGTGTCCTGTGCACAGGGACCTGCCATGGCCATGGCCAGCACACCTTGTTGTGGGGACATAGCCAGCAGATCAAGCCTGGTGGGATGGGCTTGGGGCTCCTGCAGCAGGTGGACAGGAGCTGGCAGGGACATGCCCCTGCAAGCAGCACTGCTAGTGCCCTCCCTGGCACAGCAGGGTGATGCCCTGCATGCCACAGGAATGGGCACTGAGCCTCCTCTGTCCCATCCCACAGGAGGCCGCTGGTCTGTGCCAGTGTCCCCCGTATGCCTCAGATCTCTGGGGACCATCAAAGCAGCAGTTTCACGATGCAGAACATCAAGACTTCCCCACATACAAGTACACAGCTGCAGCGTCTCCTGGTACACCACAACAAGGTAGGTGTGATGAAGGTAGAGACACAGAATGGTGACTGAGGCTTTAAGCATTGCTGACTATCCAGGAGGAATCTGTGCCTTCAGTCCCCAGGGAGACCTGGGTTGGGAGGATTATTGGGGGGTGCTGGATTGGGCCCTGCATTGCAGCCAGCTGCCCTCTCCTCCTCAGCCTAGTGTGACCCTGCTGCACAGTGATGGACACATCTCGAGGGGCCGTAATGACCAGCATTGCACGGCGACCAGGACACAGGATGCGTCAGATACAGCCCTGTCAGGGCGAGGGGGTCAGTGACGACAGGGGGCTGATTATCTGCAGGGTGCTAGCTGGGGGATGAGTGGGGCTCTGTGTAGTGAGCTGGGTAATGTGGCATGGGTATTTTGCGTCTGGGGTAAGAAGGAAGGGGCAGAATGGAGCAGGAGGACTGGCACATGGGGCAACTGAGCTTGGAGCTGGAGTCACGTGGGAGAATGGCCATGCCCAGTGTGGGACAAGACCTTGAGTCCTGGTGCGCTGGGGCCAGCACCTGTGGCGGCTCACCCTTGTCCTTCACCACCCAGGCCCTGCCACCTCAGGAGAGCACCGGCCAGGCACAGCTCCTCGACAGGTCTCATGGGCCCCAGGGCTCGAGCAGCCTCTCCAGCAGACTCAGCGCCCAATGCTCGGCCTGGGACATCTTGTCTGAAGCGAGAAACACCTGTGACAACTGTCATAAGGAACTTGACTTTTTACTTGTATATAATAACTAAGCTAGTTGTATATAGTTATTAGGTTAATAAAAACTGTTAAAATTACGGGCAGAGCCTTGTCTCACAGCCTGTCTCTCCCCGGGCTCCCTGGTGCTCCTTCAGCTCCTTCCCTCCTGCTGTGGTTCTGCCCCCGGGCTGAGCAGATCGAGCCCCGGGCCAGGCCCTGAGGCCGCTGCTGCTCCCGCGCCGCCTGCGGGGCAGCCCTGAGGCTCCAGGCCGGCTGTGGGAGCAGGAGCCGCGCTGCAGAGCCCGCGGCCCTCACGAGCTGCAAAGGCACGGGCAGATGGCCATGGGGCCTGGCTGGCACTGCCGGTGCTGCTGCTCTCGGCTGCCGCCTGCAATCCTTACAGGCAGCCCTCATGCCGGCTCAAGAGACGCTCAGAGCCGTGCCCGAGGGCTGGCCCCGACCCGCGGCCCCCAAGGGCACTTGTCCCTTCATCTCTGCACTGCCACATTCCGAGCTCATTTGTCAGCTCCCTCCTCCCTTTCCTTTCTGCGGGGCAGAGTTAGGGGCCAGCCCAGCGGCTTTCCTCCCGCACAGCCGGCAGCCCCTTGCCCACAGCTCCCTGGCGGGAGGCAGAGCTGCTTTCCAGCTGGGCAGCCCTGCCATGTCCCGCAGCCCGGGCCGGCTCCTGCCTGCCGCCGGCGAGGCCCGGCGGCTGGGCCCAGCCATCCCAGGCCAGAGCAGCTACCTGGCCGGGGGAACACAGCCGGACATGGGGGGACATAAAGCAACACAAAGGGGACACACGACGGGCACCGTTTCCCGTGTCCCCATTGCCGCAGAGCAGCGCCGTGTGTGGGGCTGGCACGGACCCGGGCACAAAGGAATGTCTGTGCTGTCACCGGAGAAGGGACACGGCAGGGGTGCTGCTCACGGATGAGGGTGCTTGGGGCTGGGGGGGCTCTCCGACCTTCTCACACCTGCGGAGGTCGGGGCAGTCTCTGTCCCTCTCAGCCCTGGTGTGACCCCACCCAAACATCATCGGGGTCAGAGGGACAGAGACACCCGCAAACCCCCAGAACGGCAGAACCTGGGATTTGGTTTGGGGCTGAGGATTTAGGAAGGGGCTGGAATTGGGTCTGGGTTGGAGTTGGAGCTGAGATTTGGATTAGAGCTGGGATTGGGGTTAAGGCTAGACATGGGATTGGCTTTGGGCTGGGGTTGGGTTGTGGTCTGGGGCTAGACAAGTTTGGAATTGAGATATGATTAAATACAGAACTGTGAGTGTGTCTAAACGTGGAGTGAGATTGAGACCAGGATCAGGTTTGGGACTGAGCTCATCCAGAGCGGGACAGAGGGGATGTCACTGCAGGATGTCCCTGGCATCATCCCAGCCCTCCTCAGGCACCTCCAAACATGAGGGGCAGCTTGGGTGCTCCATGATCCAGGTGCTCGCACACTGCCCCTCCATACCAGGCAAGCATTCCCTGAGGGCAGCCCTGACTGTGACCCTTAGGGCTCTGGGATCAGCCCTCATATCCCTGTGGGAGAAGATGCAGACAGGATGAGAGATTTTCCCCCCCTCTTCCCTGTGGAAAGAGGAAGCCCAGCTGCCCTTTCCTTCTGGTGACTCCTCCTCTCCTCAGCTGAGGATGTCAAACTTCCCAGGAGCAGGAAAATCCCCATTCCCTGTTTCCTTGTGGCTGCAGCTTGGAACACCCACTCAGAATTAAGGACTTTCTGACAGCCCTGCTGAATGACACTGGGAGGAGATTTGTGAGAAAGGGAGGAAATTGTATTTCAATAGTAAATAAAAGGTGCAAAATTATTTCTTTCTGTCACATTTGTTTTCAGTCAGTTGCACTTCTGGTCCCAGGCCAGAGAAAAGGGTGGGGCTGGGGGCTGGGAGAGGTGGGGGGGCTAGGAAAAGGTTGCGTTGGTGCTCGATGAAGAGATGCAGGGGGGTCTGGGTTCTCAGGAATGGGGGTGCCAGGGGGATCTCAGGGTCATGGGAATGGGGGGGTGGGCAGGGACGTGGAGAGGTAGAAGGGAGTTCCAGGGGGTCCTTGAGCCCAGGAAAGGGGAGTCCAGGGTTTCCCAAAAAGTGGGGACCAGAGTGAGGACACCCGGGATGTTCGGAAAGGGGGAGTTCAGGGGGTCTCTGTTTTTGCAGAAAGGTGTGCCTGGGAAAGGCAGGAATGGGAGACCAAGGCGCTCCAGGTTGTCCCAGAGTCAAGCCCACGCCAAGTCTGGAGCCTGGGAGCCCTGGGATGCCCGGGAAAAGGGGAGCAGAGGGTCCTGATGTCCACAACAGGGGGATTCAGGGGGCCCCTGTGCAGGCTAAGGGGAGCAGGCGGTCCCGGTGCTGGCAGTGGCGGTTCAGGGTCCCGGTGCCGGGGGTCCCACTCGCCTCTGGCCCCCCACGAGCGCCCTCAGCCCCAGCGCTGGAGCCATCGCGCTGCTCCTCCTCACTGCCAGTGCGATCCCAGGATGATCCCAGTACAGCCCAGTCACTCCCAGTCCTGGCATCTCCCCAGGCCTCTCTGCGTTCCGACCTGTCCCGGCTCCATCCCCGCCCCTCCCGGGGGCTGCGAGGGCTGCGGGAGCGGAGGAGGAGAGGGGGAGTCAGGCGGCTCCGGCGCTGCCTGAGCTTGCAGCATCCTCTTGTCCCCTCCTGTCAGGGAGTTGCGCAGAGCCAGAAGGTCCCCCCTGAGCCTCCTTTCCTCCAGGCTGAGCCCCCTTCCCTCCTACCTCAGCCCCTCCTGCTGTTCCAGCCAGGGTCGGATACTAGTGCTGCAAAGAGCAATGTACAGACCTGGCATAGGTGCCTTCGTCACCACATTTTAACCTTTCATTAGTTACAGAAAGACTCTTGGGAAGCCCCAAACTGCAGTCGGTCGCTGCAGTGCCAATCTCCTTTGCAAATCCCTGCGGCCCGGCCCGGCCCCACCCGGCCCCGCACTCGGTGCCGCGGTTGCCCGGTAACCGCGCCCGGGCCCTCAGCGTCTGTGACAGCGGCGCGGCCTCAGTTGCCTGAGAGCGCGGCCCTGGCTGGGTGTGCGCAGCCTGGGCTCCTGCAGGCGGCTGCACCGGGCCATTCGCCAGGTGAATTGTCGGCGTAGAGAATTGCTAAAGGTGCAGAGCATTGGCCTCTGCGAAAAGCTCCTCAGCGTGCAGAACACTGGTGTCTGCTAGGGAGTCCTGAATTTCATTTGAAGGTAAAGACCGACTAAAGTTGAACTTTTTGGTTTTGTTTCATCTGTGCTCTGAAAGAGAATGCCAAAGGGATACAGAGAATGTGATCATGCCAGTCTTCTGGCGCAGTAGTTCAGTGACATGTACACCTGAGAGGATGAACAATAAATGGACTACTGATTGTGCTTTTTTTACTGAAGAAGTGCAACATTTTCTAAAGATAGTAGTCTATAAATTTTTTCCCTATAGTAACTGCTTAAACTGCTTAAATGTGAATGAGTTCTGTTCAAGTTTCAGTGGGTTTTTATCATCTGGGTTTTAAAATTTTTAGGGAGATGCCTCTGTATTGAGGTGCAGACGAGACCATATGCCAAAGTCAATGGTCTGGATTTTATGGAACAGTAAATGTGAGGGAGAAAGAGAGAGAAAGAAAAGAAAAAGTTGGAGGGGGATGGAGGTTGGGAATGGGGGGAGGAGAAAGAGAGTGACAGAGAGAGATTTAGTAGAAAATATCACCATTCCATGGATCCCATTGGCCTACCATTAAATCCTCTTCTGGTCTTCTCTGTGGTAAGGTCTGGCAAAATGTAAGACTCCAATGGATTAATGCAGATTTGGGCAAGGTGATACCTTGCTCAGGTACCTCCCAGGGGTGGGGCAAGTTGGACTCTGTCTCTTGCTACTTTCAAATAATATAAAATCTTTAGCACCCATATATCCTTTGAGTCTGCCATGAGTTGGGTTCTGGATTTTCAGATTTGTTGTGCTGCTTTGCCTGCCCTGCAGTCGTCTGGTGCAAGGCCTCAGGAATGGGTCTGGAGGCACTGTGGAGGTCTTAGCTGGGAGGTTTGTGTGCAAACCTGGCCTCAGCAGAAGAGTCTGTGGCTATGACTTCCCCAGCCTGAACCCAGACAGAGCTGATTTTCAGCACAGCTGCTGGGTTTGGCTTTGTTGTGGATAGGTTTTTCTCCTCAGCCTTGTTTACTTCTCCCCAGACCTGAGCTAATGGGACAATAGTGTCACCTTGATCTTGTCTCAAGTTCCCTTAGGTAGCTTAACTCACAGTGCCAAGTTCCAGTCAGGAGGGGTGGGCTTGGGTGGTCACAGCTTCTTTATACAGTTTTGTCACAATGGACAGAAAGTGCTTTATAATGATATTTAAGCCATTAGCCGTAACATTCCAGTCTCTCATTAGTGTCTCAGCTGTCAGGAGCAGCTGAGAGAGCAAGGGTGCTTTAGCCTAAAGAAGAGGAGGCCCACTCTAGCTATTTTTGAGTAATATTTAGGCTACAGTTTTGTCTCTTCGAACTGTTATTAATGTTCAGATTTTTAGCTCCAGGTTTCAGTATGATCTAACTTTGAATTGCACAAGGTAGCCATATAGTTCAAATAAAGTCCAACTACAGGCCTAACTATACTAGCTACTTACACCAAACAAGCACTTAGCTACTTTCAAGTAATGTACCATTTTTAGCATCAGAATATGCCTTGAAGCTGCCATGAATTGGGTTGTGGATTTTCAGAGTTCCATTGTTGCTCCTTCCAGTTTTGTTGAGGCATTGTCGCTCACCTGCGACATCGTCCCTTGGAAATGGCGTCTGGTTTGCCAAAGAAGACACCAGCAACACCTCGTCTTTTGTCCAGGGAAGGGCTGAAGCCTCATACTGTGAGTACCCACTGGGGCTGTGTTAAGGCTGGCACTGCCCTGGTGTCCCTGCTCTCCCTGCCCCTGTTGTCCAGCAGTGCTGTGAAGCTGCAGAGCCCCTGCCCAGCCCTTTGTGCTGTGCTGCTGTTGCTGGGGCTGTCCTGGTGCAATAGGGAACACTGTGGGATGCTTCAGCTGTGTCTTGCCTGGCTGTGCCAGCAGAGCCAAGTGAAACCAATGCACAGCTGAAGGCCTGAGCATGTGTTCTGTCCCTTTCCCTTTGCCACAGGAATTCCTTCTGTCAGGCTGGGCACTCACCTGTGCTGCTCTGACCATCCTGCCCTTGGGCACCTGGGCATGTGGCGGGGGGAAGCTCAAACTCTGCCCAAAGCCTTGAGAGCCACGGCTGGTCCCAGCTGGAAGAGCTTCCAAAGCAGCTGTTCTCTCCCAGCTCCTGTGTGGGCACAGATGCAGCTGCCACAGCTGCTCCGAATATGAGCTGGTTTGGGGTTTCCCCACCAGAGCTGGTATTTCAGAACTTCGTCGCTCGGGAGGTCTCTGAAATGGTGCTGTCTCTCATGAATAAGGACAAGGTAAGTGCTGGCACGTGAAGCTTTAACACTGTGCTGGAAGAGGAGAGTGCTGTCATTCCCTCAGTGTAGAGCAAAGCAAGTTATCTGCTGCAGCACATGCAGAAGAAAATGTCTCAGCACCTTGTTCTGCAAGATGGTGGAAATCTTCCTGTGCTGGGAATTGTGCCCAGATTTTTGCCAGGCATTGATGGTGTCTATCCCAAAGGAGTTTCGTTCTCTCAAAAGCTCTGGATTGACAGGAACGTTGAGTGCTGTACAGTTCTTACCTGCTCTCATGCTTTGCCTTGGGTCTATAGCACACCCTGTGTGTCCTTGGTTAATCTTGGCTCCTGGTAGGAATCTCTGCCTCTCTCAACCAGTTTGGCTCCCTTTGTGCAGCTCACAGCCAAAGCTCAGGGGCTGAGCCTCCTGCACTTTATGCTGGAATCACTTCTCATTAATGGCATTGGCCCTGCAGGAACCGTGTTCTGCAAGAGCCCTGCAATCAGAGTGATGGAGCAGAAGCAGTGAGAGGCCTTTAGGTGCCACTTGAGGCTCCTGCTCAGCTTCATCCAGCTCTGCTCAGCTTTTCCAAAAGCAACACGGTGCTCTGCTTTCCCTTTGCAGAAGCACAGCACATCCAAAGCCATGTGCTCCTGGAGGTTTCCACATTCAGCTGAAGAAATTGGGATTGTTTTGCAGTTTTCCAAGAGAGCTGAGAGGGGAAAAGTTGAAAAATGTCAGTTGTGTTCCACTGTAAAGAGGAAAACTTGAGACCATTTGAATTTCAGTCAGGGAAACATTTTCTCAAGTGAGGCTTGCGCCAAGAGTGGGCTGGTGGGAGGAGACAGGAGGGAGTCCAAATCATCTGGTTTAGACTTTTGGAGAGCATTTTGGTGCTCAGGGGTTATGATATCAGTGTGTTAGAAAATGCATGTGTGCTGTGCATGGGTACCCCAGAGGGCAGAACCTGGCCTCCTGGCTGCAGGCAGGAATGCCCAGCAGCCCAGCTTGCCTGTACAGGCAGCAGGAAGCCCTGGAGAGCCAAGATTGGCTTTGCATACTGGAACCACACTGTCAGTCAGTGCTGGTCCTATTTCTCCAGGCAGAAAATGCCTCTGAAGCCCCATGGTCAATAGACACCGCCTGTCTGTGTTTCTGTTACTTTTGGCAAGCTGGTTGCTCTCATGGTTTTATGATTCTTCCTTGCTGCTTTACTGCCCATTTAAGTTCTCTTTGCCATCTCCTTGTTTTAGGGATTGTCTTGCTGTGTTATTGAAGTGAAGGGGAGAGCGACCATCCTGGTAATGCATTGAACTCCAGCTTTATTGATCAATCAATCACCTTAAATAACAGTGC
This sequence comes from Melozone crissalis, assembly GCF_028551555.1. NCBI lineage: Eukaryota > Metazoa > Chordata > Aves > Passeriformes > Passerellidae > Melozone > Melozone crissalis. The sequence continues at coordinate 4,670,574 of NW_026535824.1, forward strand.
TAACGAACGCCATGAATATTCTGTAATCCAATGTCATGATAGGCTAACAGAGAAACTTCTAACCACTCCCTTTGTTTTAGAATGCCTACAATTGTTTATTCAAAACAGAAACCAAAACCAGAAACTAGAAACTAAAACAGAAACCAGTGTTCCCAAAACTTCTACATCTGTTCTCAGGATGGCAGGCCTTCCCAAGGACGGTGTTCTGCTTGCCATGGGAAGACAAGCTGAGAACTTTATTGTTTATAGAATGATGCCTGAGAGAGTCTAATTGTTTACACTAATCAGAAGGCTGAGAACTGTTAGAAACTGCTTTACTTTTCTCTTCTACTTTTCTCTCAATTGTATGTCTCATGGCCTCTTTCTTTAAGCCATTCCTGAAAAACTCTCCAACATTTCCCCTGTTTTTTTTCTTTGAGAGAAAAGAGGTTAGTTTGCCAGGTCTTCCCTATCATTCTACCAACCATCTTTTTGAATGCAACAAGGTAAGATAATGGTGAAGTTTTTCCTCATAGAAACTCTTGTGGAGGAGGCATTACCAGATGTCAAGAGAAGTGCAGACCCCGCTCTGCCAGGGCTCAGCTGCACCAAAGGCCTGAGGATAAACAGGACACTTAGTGTCAGAAATGTGATCCTGTGGAGAAGGATCAGAACCAGTGCTCAGAGGTGGAATAATGATAACTTGCTTAAATAACAAGATCCACCCTGCGCCTGGGCTGGTATTCCATTCCAGGCTCTATCTTCACAAATTAAAATATCCCTGTGGGTAATTTCCTAGGTGTCATAATAGTAGAGCCTTTACACTGGTTATAAAGTTGTTTAGACACTATTTCCAGGTTTAGAGATGAATCCAGAGTAGCCCATGTCTGTTTATGCTGACTCATCCTTTGGAAATTAGAGTAATCAAAGCTGAACTGCAATTATCTAATGCTTGATTGGGATCTCTTCTTATAGGGCCTACAACAGAATGTTGTGTTAAAGGCACCAGTTTTCTACACCTTATTGAGGCTATATATGATGTACTTTGAGCTTTAACCCCTTTTCAAAATACACTGTACCTCCCACTGATAATAAGCTAAGATTTTTGCTCATGAGATTTATAAAGGTCTGAAGCTGAAGCAGTGTTTAGCCTTGTCTAATTCCGTAGTGCCTGCTCCCAATTATGTTCCCAGATGTGCCTATAATTACAGGTGTGGCACCATAAATGAAAAAGTAACAACTGATCACAACTCCCACAAAACAGTGCAACCCAAGCAGCACAATTTAGGCTGTGATATTCAAAACAGTCCTCTTTTGCCAGTCCTCGTATATGTAAAGATGATAATGATTCAATAATGTCAATCAGTTCTCTGGTCGTCCGGCAACGGCATGTTAAGGCCTTATCAGGCATTGCACAACAGGTGGTAATTGGACTAAGAAAAGAAAGCTGTTAGCTGTTTTCATTCATGCAAACCTGGAGAGACGTAAACAAGCCTGAAAATGATTCTTTCTGTCCTTGAAGTTATCACATCCACCTTTTTTCATGAGCTTCCCAGAAATGTTCAAAGTCAGTTTTCAGTTTGTAATCCTTTAGTCATTTGGCTCAAATGGCATCAACTGGGAGATTCTCAGTCCTTTGTTAATTTGGAGTGGTGAAAAGATAGTATGCATTTAAGGCACTTAAAATATTTAACTTAACAGACTTATTTGCAAATCATGTAAAATCACTTAAATCTAATTCAAACTTAACAGAATCTAACTTAACTTACTTAATAATACTTAGCAAAAATTAATTTTCTTCAAATCCCACACAACTCAAACCTATATATAATTTAAACTTAGAAGACCTCGAACCCAACCGAAAACAAGCTCAACAATTTTAACCTTAACATTTAATGGCACTTAATTGATAACCTAACTTAAACTACTTAATAACAGATAAAACTTACTATAGAAATAATATATAACATTTACTATCACTCACTCACAGGCCTGACTCCAAAACACTCAACCAAAACAACCTTTCTCACGTCTTTGCTGCAGCATTTATACCAAAAACACACTCACAACATCTCACTCATACAATCAATCCAACACATCTCAACATTTTTAAACTTTTCAAAGCACAGCTTTAAAGTCTAATGTTCCACCGGCCCAGCCATCCGGGCTTCTGATGTTCAAAGTCTCTGGCAATACAGGTGTTTCCAAGACAGCATAACCAATGCCGAGCCAAATCGGCCGAAATTTAACTCTTGCATTCATTTACGCCGACTTCTGCTTTACAGTCTGTGCTGGGGAGAACAAAAGATCTCTCTAACTTAGGTGAAAAACATCCTGACAGCAATAGTCCTTGGTGTCGCTTGTTTAGTTTCACTAATCTTTTAATTGCAATAGGAATCTTTTCTTTTGTTGACAAGAGTCACAGTTATTACGGCTGTTAGATCTTAAACTGTAGCTCCTGCCGGCTACGGGGCGGAGGGAGAAACGCTCCCGCTCGAAAAAGCACTCTGAAGTCGGAATCCGCTAAGGAGTGTGTAACTAGCCCTGAAAATGGATGGCGCTGGACACTCATCAGAGCCCAGAAAAGATGTTGGTCGATCTAAACAGCAGGACGAAAACTATCAATGCACAGCATGATTGCACCTCCATCACCTGCTCTCTGATGTCCAGTCACTGTTCCCAAGCAGCAACTGGCCGCCCGTGGACATCTGGCCCCCAGTTCACACATGAGGGCGATGCGGCTCCGGTCGCTCCCCCCGCGGCGCTCTTTGTTCACTTCCGGCGCGGCTCTCGGGGTGGCGCGGCTGCTCCCGCGCAGTGGCTCCGCTCTCGGGGGCGGCGCGGCTCGGCTCCTGCGGTGGCGGCTTTTGATCTTCCCGCCGCTGCCTCCGGTGCGCCCATGCCGAGTTCGGAGTAGCACAGCACTGCAATTCTACCATAAATCACCGAATTCACACATTTCCGTTAATCCGTAAACCATATGGAAAATCCCTTTACCGTAATTATAAGTCCAAAGTCCTGTTAAGTCCTTTTGCCAATTCATCTCTGCTTTGCGCTGCGGGTCACTCCCTTCGCAGCGGTTCAGCTTCGCCCGCGGTGGCTTCCTGTGGTGTCGGGTTGAAGGCTTCCTGTTGCGGGGGATTAGGGGCAGGAAAAGGTACCGATGATGCAGCGATGACTTCTGTTGGTGCTTGGCATTCCCGGCGCAAGCGGCCCGTGCCTTCGCAGCATTTCGTGCGGCCCTCTTTATTTGATGTTGCAAACGCAGCGGACGCTTGAAGAGGTGCAAGAGCGGCTAATACCTGATTCTGAGAGGACTTTGCCTGTTCTTGCAAGCCTACTGCTATCTGTTTAAGTGCATCTACCACAAAAGCCTGCTGGCCAGTGGGAATGAGAGCCATCCTTTCTAATGCTTCCTCGATAGTCCAATTTGCACCTAAGGTGTTAAGTATGTTTCTAGTAGCAGAGTTACAGTTTTGAATACAACACTGTTTAAGGAGAGCCTCGCGCATAAATTCTGCTACTCCGGCTCTCTCAATTGCAGCCGCAGCTCTATCAACAAAAGCGCCAAAGGTCTCATCTTTGCCTTGCTTAATTCCCATATACACTGGTATCCCTCCTGGTTCCTTTACCTTATCTATCGCGAGTCTGACTAACCGCATTGCCTCCCGGCACTTTTCTGGACCTATTAAAACTTGTGCATCAGTACGAAGAAAAGGCCCCAGCCCCATAAGCTCATTAATAGTGATACCATGCAAGGGATCCCCCGGCTGTCTTTGAACTGCCACACACTCATTAGCTAAAGCTTGCCAGTGGGCGTTAAACAGCAATTGTTGATGTTGAGTAAAAATTAATTTAACTATCCCACGACAATCATTAACAAGAAGGATACTGGTGTCAAAAATATAATCGAGCATTTGCTTAGCTGGTTCACTTTTAAAGCCAAACTGACTAACAGTAGCTCGCAACTGAGATAACAGCTTCCAGTCAAGAGCGCTAATTGTGGCTTGAAAACCTCCTCCAGGCTGGGGGTTAAAGACAACCGGACAAGCCAGTTCTCGAGCCGAACTTATCAGCTCCTGATCTCCCTTGTCAATTGCATCTTTGGCCAGGGCAGCCCACGCGTCCCGTCTTTCCCTCGCAATCGCCGCCGCCAAGCCGATTTCCGACCCAGGGACCGGCTGATCGCTTATCGGGAACGGAGTACACGTATCTGGCCCCAGCTGCTGAGACGCAGCAGGTACGGGAGAGTCAGAGGTGCTCTGTGTAGCCTGCGGCAAAGCAGACAACAGGGCACCCCGCGGAGCTTGGCTCGTTAGGGGGGGCTGCGCGGCGGGCAGCGAGGCGGACTGCGCCTGGCTCATAGTGTGACTCATAGCCTGGCTTTCCGAGGGAGGCGGTGAGGCAGGTAATAAAACTGTCCGCGTCGCGGGGCCAAGAGGAGTTCCCGCGTTCTTATCAAATTCCCTATCTTGATCGCATTCTTTGTTACGATCGTAAGCGGCAGTAGCCTGGTGAGCAGCCCTTTTTTCAGCTTGAATCCGCAACAGTTCGGTGTTAACGACCCGCCATAATTTACCCCACTTCTTAGCAGTTTTATCATCATCTAACGTAGCCTGCCACAATAAATCACCAAATTTACGCCACTCAGACAATTCGTGAACTGTGTGAGGATTTATAAAGATCCCCCTTTCTAGGCCATACGCTAAAAGACCCGGTAAATCTTTCTGTAAATCTATTCCCTTAATTTGCCGTTTTTGCAAAAGGGTAATAAAAAGTTCATATGCGGCTTGCCTTTCCATACCTATGTGCGCACGTTGCAGCTCTTCAAATCAAGGTCGCGGTCGCATGTCTCGGACGAGCCTATCTATATAGTCGCTCGCAGCGCGGCGCGGGCCGGCGGGTTACCCTCCGCTTTGTCTCCGCGCTTCTTCGCCGTTCCGGCTGCAGTTTCGATCTTACGGAACCCGAACCTGTCTTCACTTCGTGTGGCGTTCGCTTCCCCGTGGTGTTCGCTATCACGGTCGGAGGTCACCATATATTGAAGTGAAGGGGAGAGCGACCATCCTGGTAATGCATCGAACTCCAGCTTTATTGATCAATCAATCACCTTAAATAACAGTGCTAACGAACGCCATGAATATTCTGTAATCCAATGTCATGATAGGCTAACAGAGAAACTTCTAACCACTCCCTTTGTTTTAGAATGCCTACAATTGTTTATTCAAAACAGAAACCAAAACCAGAAACTAGAAACTAAAACAGAAACCAGTGTTCCCAAAACTTCTGCATCTGTTCTCAGGATGGCAGGCCTTCCCAAGGACGGTGTTCTGCTTGCCATGGGAAGACAAGCTGAGAACTTTATTGTTTATAGAATGATGCCTGAGAGAGTCTAATTGTTTACACTAATCAGAAGGCTGAGAACTGTTAGAAACTGCTTTACTTTTCTCTTCTACTTTTCTCTCAATTGTATGTCTCATGGCCTCTTTCTTTAAGCCATTCCTGAAAAACTCTCCAACACTGTGTTCATTCCTTCTTTTGCTTTTCAGGTTTGCTTTTATTCCCAGTAAGACCCCAGTGTTTGGTCTCCTGTCTTGCTGCTCTGCCTGCCTGACTGTATCCCCAGAAGGTCCCTACTCAAACCTGATCTGCTGGAAGGGAATTTCTCCCTTGCCCCACAGTAATGTGCTGGTTTGCTTTTAGGTAGCACATTCCCCCTCTGGAACATGACAACTTCATGGCTGTGTGCAGGCAGAAGCCAGCAGGTTTTTTGGCCTTGTTGAATACGCAGGTGACTTGGTTCAGGGGCTCTGTCTCCATCCTGCTGGTGCTGACCTGCTCGGCCCTTCCTTCCCACCTTCCCAACAGGCACTGCCCTACTGCCTCTGGCCAAAATGCGGGAGCCAGAGAGAAGGGATTCAAGTTCAGCCTTGTGAATGATGTGCCTGTGCCTGCTCAGCTGAAAGTGCTTTGGAAAAGGGGCAAGGGAGGGATGTTAGCAGGGCATGGACAGGTCTCCTCTCGTCCTGTTTCCACAAGTGGCAAAATCAAATTTCATGTCTTTGCTGCAGTTTCTTCACGTGGTGAAGGTCTCCATGGAGAGCTCACCTTACTTCCAGCTGGTGAGCTCCAGCGATGCGTACCGTGCCGTGCCGCCGGGCGCCTCTGCCCCGGTGCGCATCCGCTTCACCCCCAGCAAGAACAAGGTGAGGCTGGAGGAGCCACAGCACACAATGATCTCCACAGCCATTGTTTTCCCTGCACTCTGGCTCCAGCCCATTGCATGCTGTGAGCTGGGCTCCAGGCGTGGGCAGGCAGCCTGCAGCCAGTCACACCTTGGCACTGCTGGCAGGCACTGCAGCCAGGCCTGAGAGGCTCTGCTTCCCCTCCGTGCACATTGCTGAGCATTGCCAAGGGAAGATGCACAGGAAACAGGATGAAAATGACAGAGGGCTGCTGATAGATGTTGGGCCATCTCTAGGTGCAGTGGAAGGGGTTTCATTCTGATGGAAAACACCAGAGGAACAAAGAGGTCAGAGAGCTTTCGTCCTTCCTGGACTGCCAACAGCTTCCCTGCCTGCCCCTGGGCTGGAGCAAAGCCGGTGCTTTTTCACTCCCTCTGTTGTGCAGCCTTGCAGCTGTGCTGTCCCAGAGCACAAGTGAGCATGGCACAGCTGCAGGGCCAGGGCAGAGGATGTGCTGTGCCTGTGAGCCCGGCCTGGCACAGGCACACTGGGCTCTGGGTGCCCTTGGTCAGCAGGAGATTGCTGAGCTGCAGGGGACTTGAACACCTGCCTGAAGGAGCTGGTGTAGGGCAGGTACAAGCTGCAGGCAGAGCTGTGGGCCCAGAGCCCGTGGCAGTGACACTGCTGGGGCTCTGTCTTCATGCCTGTCGCTGTGCTTGCTCTGTCAGCTGGCACCCATTCTGTGCCAAAGGTGCTTTTGTGGAGAGGTTTGAACAGCAGTGCTGAGGCCCTGGCAAGTCTGATCTCAGTGCTGGGATCTGGAGGGTTCATGTTCTGATCTGGAGGCTTGTTCATACAGAAGGGTTGAGGGCATGGCATGGAAGGGAGGAAGCCTGGCAGGGAAACAAAGAGAGGCCCTTTCCAACAGCATCCTGCTACCTCTTAGCACTGTTCTTCTCCTGACTTGGTTGGACAGGCAAAGTTAGAGGGGAGTTGTGAGCCAACTGATGTTTCTGCACCAGGCCAGAGGTGCAGGATGTCTTTGGGTGCAGCTGTTTTCTCCTCTTCCTTTTGCTGCTTAGAGTCAGTTGAACACTTTGTCCTATTCTCAGACAGTGGGAATATAGAACCCTAAAGAGCAATGTCCTGTGTTCCCCAGCTCCATGTTGCTTAGAAGGGGCTTAGGAATACTTTAACATCATTAAAGTTTAGAGTAGGAATGATGGTGGCCTAGGGCTGTTATCTGTATGAGCCAAGTGACACAAGAGCTGAATGCCACTGAGACGGATTTTGCAAAGTGCACTGGTGCCTTTAAAATGTGACATAGTAGTAGAACTTCGTGTTCATTTGAGGGTGCAATAGGTAAATTGATGGCCTGGAAGGGGTATAGGAAATGGTTTTTCTTCTGCCATGGGGATGGCACTAAATATCCTGTGCTGAGCCAGTTTCTTTTCCTGCAGGATTATTGCCACGAGCTGGTGTGCCTCACTGCAAGGGAAAGGATCGTTGTGCCAATTCGGGCCATTGGTGCCTGAGCTGTGCTGGACTTCCCTGCCCAGCTGGACTTCTCCAAGTGTCCAGTCAAGGTCAGCGCTCAGCAGACTCGGCTGGTGCGCAATGTCGGTGCCCAGGCAGCTCGGTACCAGCTGAGCACCCAGAGGTGAGGCAGCTCATCTGTCGCTGTGCAAACACCTTTGGGTGAGAGCGGAGTTGGGAAAGAGCTACAGAATGAGCCAAGCGTCGAATCTGCTGCCCTGCAGCCTGGCTGGAAGTGAGCAGGATGGATGGCATCTGCTCTTGCTTTCAGTGGCCTTGGAGCTTTCTCTGTCCCAGATTCCCTGGAGGCTGCTGGAACATGTTGGGAGCTGGCTTGCACCCTGCTGAGCACAAGCAGCTTCTGAAATGCTTCCTCAGCACTGTCAGCCAAACAGAGCCATTCTCTGGGAGGCCACAGGCACGTGGCTTTGCAGTGGTCCTGGAGGGGACCTCTGGAAATCATCTGAGCAAACACACTGCTCAAAGCAAGAGCAGTGTCTGGGGGTTGCAAGGTGCCATTGGGAGACATGGACCTGTCTTTAGATGCCATACAAGAAAACAAACATGTCAATGGACCTAGTTATAAAAGCAGAAGAAAACAACCTTTTTAAAACCCCTCCATACCTTATCTTTTCTGCCTGTCAGGTGCAGCAGTGATTCATTGAGAGGATGGATCTAACAAGATGAGAAGTGTCTTAAGGAGCAGCTCACAATTAACAGAGAAAAGCCCAAAATTTAGCTTTCCAGGCCTATCTCTTGGCAGTGATTTTCCTTTGGTTCTTACAGTGTCAGGGATGTCTCCTTCACAGCTCTTCTAGCTGTGGGCTCAGGGAACAATTTAGTGGTGTTGGCTGAAATTCAGAGGAGTTACGTTTAGCTGTAGACTTGTAGAGTTTGTGTCTTTGGGTCTTAGGGAGCCAGGTGTGTGTGAGAGATGACTGCTACAGCAGGAACGGAGGAGTCTGGTGGGTACTGCCCAGGGATTGAAGAGATGCGGGGGCTGATTTGCACTTAGTTTTTCAGTGCTGACAGCTGAGTCCTGAACTTGGCTGGATCCTCTTCTCCTGATAATTTGAAAAGAAGAAGACACCTTCTTTCTCAGGCAAGCCCTGAAGTCATCCCTGGAATGTTATTCCCATCCTGCCACCTGAAGGCAGGAGCATGTAACATGGGGCAGGAGTGGAAGGGAATGGAATGGAAGGTAGTGCTGAAGCGTGGCCAGGGATTCCCCTAACTGGCAGCTTCTCTATTGTGGTGAAATTTCTGGCCAAAGACTAAGAACAGAATGCTGTGCCTTGCCCCTAGCAGGCCCTGATCCCCCCAGCCCCAGCAGAGCTGCAGCCGTGCTGGCATCAGCCGCGGGGCAGATGCAGGAGCACGAGCACTGATCTGGCTCTGGGGCTGCTGGGGCCTTGTCTTTCCTCCCCTGCCTCCAAAGTCTCACGTCCAGCACATGAACATTGCTGGCCCAAGGCTTCTCCATCAGCCAGCAGTGATGTTCTCACCAGTGGCAATGGGAACAGGTCAGCCCATAATTACAGCAAGAGGTCCTTAATGAGCAGAACCTGAAGTGAGTTCATCAGCTGTTACTACTGACATGAACAAAGTTCAGCTTGGCACATGTTCTCTTTGTTTTTGTGTGTGATGCATTCATCAGCAAAGTCCCCAGAACACATTTGAAGTGACAGATTGACCAGCAACAAAGCACCAGGGCCAGGAACTTTTGTTTCCTCACTGGGGCTGTAGAAGGGCACAAAGCCCAGCAGCTGCTGGGCAGAAGCACATTTCCCCTGAGCTGTCCCTGAGCATCAAAGCACAGTCTTGTGCCTTTAACCGAGCCATTGCCTGCTCTGTCCTGGGCCTGCAGGGGCAGCGTCACTGCACCGAGTTTACACTTCGACCTCGCTGAGCTCGACTTCGGGGACATCTCGTTTGGTGAGTGTTCCCTGGGCTGGGACACAGCCTCAGGGCTCTGTGCCTTCCAACAGAAAAGCATCCCTCACTCCTGCTCTGCCCCAGCAGCCTCTTCAGGCTGTGAACTGCAGGGCTGCTGCTGCTGCTGCTGCCTCAGGGGGCATTTTGCCATTGTGAGATCCAATGGAAGCAAGGAATAGAAAGGCAGTATTTTCTGGTGTCTCTGTGCTGCTTTAAAAGACAGATGTCTGCCAAGGAAGGTGGGAATCTTGCTGCAATGGAAAGATGAGCCCCTCCCTCCAAATGATTATCCCTTTGAAATGACAGGGCTCCCAGGCAAAACTGTGGGAAAAGGAATAACAGTTCTTTGCTAGACTATCTCAGGAGAGCACAGACAAGACAAGAACAGACATCTCCCAGATGCCAAGTCCTGTTTTTCCCCTTTGGTGGAGTTCTGGTCACAGCAGGAGGAGCTGTGGGCTCTGGCAGGGCAGTGATCCCCCCCCAGCCGGTGCGGGAAGGGAAGGGAAGGGAAGGAGGAAATGCTCCTTTTGCACAGCCCCAGAGGGCAGGGGGATGTGGGCAGTGCCCAGCAGCAGCAGCAGCAGCGGGGCAGGCAGGCAGGGTCGGTGCCAGCGCTGAGCTGCAGCCAGGGCAGCCCCGGGCCAAGCACAAACCTCCCGCAGCAGCAGCGGCCGAGCTGCGACCCCGGAGCGGGAAGAAGGGAAGCTCCGCTCCCTGCCCAGCCTCAGCTCCCACTGCACAGCCGCCCACGGCATCACACCACAACTCCCAAAAAACCCCAAGGGAAAAGCCCAGCCCAGGGCCAAAACCCCCCAGAATCCCCCAGAACCCCTATCCCCCTTCCCAGACCAAGGGCAACATTCACGGCCAAGCCAAAACCCAGAACAATGAAGTTCATGAACTTCTGAAGGAAACTCATTGCCTTTTTTGAGCTGCTTCTTCCCCAGCCTGCATCACCACGGAGGCGCTTGTCAAGTTGCCTTTGGAAGGAATGAAACACGAAAGGCAAGAGATGGAAATATGGGTCTGAAGCAGGAGATTCAGATCCTGCTGAATCCAATTTCATTCCTAAGGGCTCTTTGGCTGAAGGCAGCTGTTGTATCTTTGCTTCTTTGTAACTGTTGACTGTTGTCTGCATGTGCTGGCCTCAGTCTCGTTGGAGGTTTTGACATCTGGGTTTGTCCTTTTTGTGCCTGTCTTGCCTCCCTGCTGGAGTCCCTGCTGGAGCTGGCAGTGGTCACTTGGATGGGCACAGAGAAGCTCTGGGCTGCAGCTGCAGTTGTTTTTTCTCCCCATCTGTGTCCCAGTGACTCTTGGTGAGCAGGCCTGGGGAGAAGTCTCCTCCCCACAGAGCTGGTCAGCCCAGCCAGATGTGCAGTGCAGAGCAGGCTGTGGCTGCTCTGCGCGCTCTGCAGGACATCCCCACCATGAGTGGCTGTATCTCTGGCTTTGCAGGATGGAAAGCAAATCTCAGAGCCAAAGTGGGGTGAAGCCTTGCAGGCAGCACTCTCAGTGAGCAGCATGGCTGTGATGTCCCTGTTTGTGGGCTGAGGTGGGACCTGGTTCCTAATTGCTAATCTCAAAGCAAGGCTTGGCTGTGCCCCCAATTGAGTGGGCTCTGAGCTGTCACGTGCTCAGTCTGTTTGGCCCAAAGCAAGAGATGCCTTAAGGGTCCTGCAGAGAGAAGCTGCATTAGGGTGCTTTGCATCACGTTCTAGTTCCTGATTCCATCCTCACTTTCTTTCGCTGTAGCTTCTTCTCACTGACAACTCATTGTTTATATGTCTTGAAAAAGGTGGGAGTGTTGGCAGGCTGAGCAGGGAATTGGACAGCTTGAATTCTCAGAGTAAATGCTGGGTCTGGGTGCACACTCATCACTGAGAGAGAACTGGTGCTGGTTTGGGGCAGGTGAGGGAGCTGGTTCCCATCCCAAAGAGAGAAGCTTGCAGTGTTCAGCAGGGCTAGGAGTGGGCATTTTCAAGGCTGCAGTCTGGAATCTGTGTCAAAGGGAACTAAGTGACGATTAATTCCTCATGCAGCTTATAGGTGAGCTGTAGTATCTTGCCCCCAGGATCATGCCCTGCTGGGTGCCTGAATGGATATTTGTGTCCTTGCCCAGGCTTTCCCTACACGCAGCGCTGCCGCCTCACCAACAGCTCCGCGGTGCCCCTGGCGTTCCAGCTCCGCATGTCGGACGATGGCACGCAGCCGGCTGTGGACAGCGTGGATCAGATCCGCAGGGACACCGACCCGGCCTGGAGGAAGGGAATCCATTTCCATGTGGAGCCCAGGGAGTTCACCATGAATCCCAGCCAAGGCACCATCCTCCCCCAGGGACACCAGGACATCGAGGTACAGCAAGAGCCCAGCCACTGACACCGCAGCACCAGGGCTGGAGCTGCACTGCAGGGTGGGAGGGCTTTAGCTCTGGTGCCAGCTTGGAGCATCCTGGCACTGAGAGATCTGCACTGCTGGGGGCCTCTGCTAGCTGGCTTACTCGGGATGTTCCTCAGGGAGCACTGTTTGCTTTCCAAAATCATATGCTGAGCTCACAGACCTTATGGCCAAGGCCTGAAGCCATTCTTGTGTTTTTGAGAGCGATTGATTTGATTGCAACGGGGCAGAGCAAGGATGAGGGCAGAAGGTGGCTGTTAGAGAGATGTCATTGTATCAAGCAGTGAGCTTTTCTTCATGGTGTCATTTCCCTCCTCCTGGGGAGCAGAATGATTTGTGTTCACTGCAGGAAGCTCCAGTGGAGACAAAAAATCTGCAGCCATGTGTAGCGGTTCAAATTTATTGTATTGATTCCTTGTTAAGTGGTTTGTTCTGTTGTACCCCGTGTTCTCCCCGAGTTGGTTTACCCCTGGGTTTTACCCTCCCACAAAGCTGTCCCTCATGCCATTCCCTGCCCCTTGTTCCAGCTCTTTCCCTGCCTGTCAAACCCAGCCCCTTTTGTTCCCCAACCTTCTTTGCCAATTTAACCTGGAGCCAATCCCTGTCTGCAACACCCCTTTTGAATTCCCCTATTCCTGGAGGCCCCATTGGCCCATGTGAGCCATCCTCCCCACCCTCCTATCCAAAGTGGCCCCAGACACTTGATGTAATCCCCTCAGTGCTCTGCTGAGGATTCTCTTTTGGTTTGCTGTTTGTATCCACCCCCTGCTTTGTGTCTGTACAAAATTCCTTACACCGGAGTGTGCAGGGCTCTTTTGGCTCTGATCCTTTTGCTTGGAATAAACCCTTCCTTGTGGAACTTCAAGACAGAGATCCTTCTCCTTTCTTCTCTGCCTGGTCCCGTTGGTGGCTTGTCTCTTGCGGTGTTGAGCAAGAGGCTCTGAGGGTTCTGCCTGTGGTCAATGCCCAGCCTGGGGCAGTACTGAGGATTCTGCCTCTGGTCAATGCCCACCCCAGCACAGTTCCCCACTCCTGGCTTGGGGCTGGAGTTCTCAGAGCCAGCCCGGGCTCGGGGTCCCAGGGCAGCCATGAACTGCCCAGCACCTGCTGGGCCACACTTTGCCCTCAGCCTCCTGCTGCAAAGCTGAACTCATTGTGGTCAAGTCAGATTTCCTCTGCATGGATGTCTTTGTAGTCAGATGAGCAATTGGCCCCTTAATTTGAATGCAGTGGTGCATGGAGCTGTAGTCTAATGTTTTAATGTAGCTGTCCTGTGCCCTGATAGCAAGGTGTGTTTAACAAATCTGGTATTGCCAGAAGGCTTTTGTTACTCTGAGACTGTGCTCTACATATGGAGCAGCAGAAGAATGAAGGGCAAATCCTCCCTCAGGAACTGGAGGATATCACCCGTGGGTAATGAGCTTTTGGAAGGAAGAATTGACTGTTCTTCTCTTCCACCAGGTGACCCTGTGCTCCAACACAGTGATGGAGTTCTACCGGAGATTGCTGGTGGACCTGGAGGGTATTGGCAAGGGAGTGGCAGCCCTGATCATCACAGCCAGGTACCAGCCCTTGCCTGGCCTCCCGCAGGCACTGCCTTGCCCAGGCTGTGCTGGCTGCAGCTGCCAAGGAGAAGTGCTGCTGAATGCCCTCATGTTGTGCCAGCTGGACACGAGAACAGCAGTGCTTGGGCCGCAGCCCATGGTGAAAAGCACGTTTGCTCACAGCTCAGCATGGTCCTGGGCCCTCTTCTAAAGGCACCAGGAATGATATCATTGATTGGCCTTGTTTTTGGTGCTTGAGGTGGAACAAATTTCCCAAGGGCCTCCTCTCCTTCAGGCTGCAAGAGGTGGGGTTGTGCTGGTTGTGAGCACCGTGCACTGGTTTGGGCCACAGCAAGCAGCTGCTGAGAGTCAGGCTCTGGCTCTGTCTGTGGGGGCACATGGCAGGGGGGAAGTGGCTCCCAGCAAGAGTGGGGAGGGCAAGGTCTGACAAGGGGAAAGCAGCCCTTGATGTGGCAGGTCAGCTCCAGTTTTTGTCCTTCCCTCTGCTTCCCATTTTGAGCTTTAATGTTGTCAGAGTTGAGAGCAAAAGTCGTTGTTGCTGCAGCAGAATTCCATGCTGCTGTGCTGCTGTGGGTGTCAGTGTGATGCCCAGAGGGATGCAGCTCCCTGGTGCTGTTCCCTGTGCCAGGCAGAGCCATCCAGGCAGTGCCTGGGCTGCCATTGTGTACAGCAGGTGGAGCTGGGGCCAGGCAGTGCCTGGAGCTGTGCAGTGAAGGAGCCAGGGAGCTGCAGGGCCTGGCAGGGGCTGATCAGCCCCTCTGTGGGGCAGCTGCTGTCTCGTGCCCTCCAGGGCTGGGGCAAAGAGCTGAGTTCTCAGGCAGGGCAACAGCACCATGGCAGAGAAGGGAGTCATTTTTACTGAGACCCTGGAGCTGTGTGTTCCTTGAGCCTTAGGGAGCACTGATCCTTGTTGGGAAGGCTCCCCCAGAGCTCGTGGGTCACTGGGACTCTTCCAGGAGTCCTTGCAAGCCTTCTTGGGTAAAGGAGGGGCTGAGGCAGCTGTGGGGCAAAGTGCTCTGCCTGGGGCACTTGGCAGCCTCTGGGTGCTGCCTCTCAGGGTTTGCCCCTCCTTGACAAGACATGTTGGAGTGGGAAGAGGTAGAAGGCAATTTATCCCTGTAGGGCTCTTCAATGTGCATTTGACAGTGACCAATGTGTTCTGCTCCATTTCACAATCTTTGGGGGTAGGCATTCTCCATTCTCTCAGTATCTCTGATTGTCCTGGGGTCATCTCTTTGCCCAGATGTCTCGTTCCTGAGCTCCAAGTGTCCCCCCAAGTGCTGCTGTGTGATGAGTGCCACCTGAAGGTGCCCTATGAGAGGAAGATCCTCATTAGGAATCCCAGCCACCTTCCTGGCTGCTACGGGCTTATTCCCCAGGTTTGGCATCACATCCACCTCCTCCTATCAAATATTCCTGAGGAGATTATTAGGGGAAAAAAGGGTTTGGATAAGACCTTGCTGGTTTCTAATCAGTCCTAAAGATCTGCTGAGAACAGGATCCTACCCTACTGTAAACTTTAGGAGGCAGTTTAAGCTCCTGAGGAAACAGTTGATGTTCCAGTCCTCAGGGCGTTTTCCTGTGGGAGATCTTAGAGGGTTGTGAAAAGCTGCTGCACCCACAGACACCAGTGCCTGTGCTGGCAGCCTCCTTGCAGGATGCCCTGGGAGTGCTTACCCTACAATTCTGGCATCTTGTTTGTGCCTTTGACCTTTGTCCTGGGGAGTTTTAAAGGTGTGTGTAAGTGTCTGTTGTGGTGGAGGTTAAGGAGCCTGAAGTTTCTTGAGAGGTCCCTCTGAATCTGCGTTTCATTGTGTCCCTTCCAGAAACGTAAGGAGGACTCTGCTGTGCTCTACTCCAGCCCCAGGCCCTGTGGGATTGTGCAGCCCCAGAGCACAGCAGAGATCCCAGTTGTGGTGGCAGTGCAGGCCCTGGGCACTCATCGCACCAACGTTCTCATCGGCGTGTTCGGGGATGAGAGAAACCCCCTGGTGAGGGCAAGGGGAGATGTGAGCCTGTGTGCAGCTGCTCCTGGCAGGGTGCACAGGGACAGGGATTCTGCTGGGGAAAACAGGCACAAGCTGCTGGGGAGAAGGACAGGAGGGATGGGGGCACAAACAGCTCCTGCCTTAGAGGTGGGAATCTCAGTGTCTGACACAGAATGGAGTTGGGCGAAGCTGGAATCCAGGGGCATTTGAGTTCATTATTCTTTCAAATGCTGTTAACTTTGGAAACATCTGTTTGAAAATGTCATCTCTCTGAGCACAAAAGAGGATGTCAGGAGCCTTCTAGGAACCTTGAGCTTTCTGTAAAAGAAAGGAAAGCTGGCATTTGAAGACCGGTTGAAAGGATTGAAACTTCGATTAAAACATATGGAAATGGCAATGCCAAATTCCTTGGATGGCACCAAACATCTGAACCTGGGCCATTGTGGCACTGCCTGTAAATCAGTGAACAGGAAGGAAAGGCAATGCAGGCTGTGCCAGGGAGCCTGAAGTTTGACCAAACAGTTGCTTTCAACTATCAGGCTGCTTCCCTTAAAGAGGAGGGTTTCTCCCCACCAGAAGAACCAGTTGTTTAACTGTCAGCCTGGTCTTCATTAGAGATTTCTTGGAAAGATAAAAGCTTTGGGCCAATAATTTTTAGTTGGAAAGGTTCTCTTACCTTAATCCTTTTCAATTTGGAGGTGAACATGTAATTTTCTTTTTCCCCAAAAGCCCAGCATTTCAGCTGGAGAGTGGTAGCTGTCCCTAAAGAAAAAACTTGAGCAGGGTTGAGCTGCTGAAGCTTTTTTAGGTTTGTCTGTTGTGGTTTGTTTTGGGTTTTTTAAAATCTTTCTTGCTTGCTTCCTGGAACAGAGGGCACAATTATGGAGCTCAGGACAGCTGGCAGAAATCTCCCCAAGCCCAAGGCTGGCAGAGCTTGGCAGGGTCCCCGCACCACAGCCTGTGTATGTATGGATGGAAGGATGGATGGATGGGGAATGCGACCTGAGTCACCTGGGAGTGTTGGAAAATGTCAACCAATCCCCCAGCGGTGTCAGGGGAACGCTCCTGATAAATCCCTGGTGGAGCTGCCGAGTTTCTGGCCTTGGGCACTGGGTGGGCTGTGCTGGCTGGGCACTGGCTGGGTCTGCCCCTCGGTGTCTCAAATCTCACCTTTTTGCTGCCTTCTCTGTCTTTTCCTCTCCCACTGTGCTTTTTGCATCCCCACCAGGTGTTCATGCCTGTCCTCTGTAGTTGCTCAATGCAAGCAGTTGCAGCTGCTGCAGCACCTCAGTGTCACCCCTGGGCTGCCTTTAGAACAGACCTGCCCCAGCCTGGATTGGGAAGGGCTGGATCAAACCATTTCTCAGTTCAACGTGCCAGCACTCAGCCGGGGCTGCATCCTGGCCGGGAGCTGCTCGTGCAGGTGTCCCTCCCTCCTTCCCACTGCAGGTCCCTGTTCATAGTTATTTATTTTCCAGAGATGAGCTCCACCCACCTAAATTCAAACCCCAGCCACCGAAAGAGAGAAGAACCAGTCTGGATTGTGCAGCAACTCAATGGAGGCACTTCAGGACTGGACAGGAGGAGGCAGCCAGAGCCCTGAAAGAAGTGCAGGATTTTAGCCAATCTTCAGGAGCAGAGGTGGATTTTCTTGTGCACCTACTGCTTGCTTTGCCTCCCCAGCCTGCCAGCACCAAGTCCTGCTCATGCTGAGCTCCCTTTTTGCTGCCCTGCTGTGCTGTGCCCTGACAGTGGGCTGGGCAGCAGGGCCAGTGGCTGGACATGGGCTGAGGGGGAGGGAGAAATAGGAGAGTTTTCCTTGGAGAAGCTGACTCAGATCCTACAGGCCTGTGCTGAGTGTGGGATTTTTTGCCTTGTTTCCTTCCCAATGTAAGATGAGGCTTTTCTCTGCATTATAATGGTAACACCTCCAGCATCCCTCTCAGAGCAAGCTGGGTTGATCCTGATCTCCATGGAGCCTCTTCCCAAGGCAGCCAGACTCCCTGTTTGCAGGGCTCTGCTTTCACCCAGAGCTGCTATTGCACTGCTGGCCCTGGAGCTGTCTGACACAGGGAGACTTTGCAGGGGGGCTGTCTCTTCCTCCCAGCATAGAAAATGGCTTGTTTTTTGGGTGCCAGCACCAACTGCTGAGCACCCTCACCTCCCTCGAGGCTTGGAGGGATTCAGGTGCTCCCTGGACGTGGCACACACTGCCCTGGGAGCAGAGAAGGCAAGAGGGAATCTGTCTCCCTTGCCCATTGTCAGTGTGGCAAGCAGGGCTGGAGCTGCCAGTGTCACTGGGGGCCCTCAGCATTGGCCACAGAGGGGCCTCCCATCCCTGCAGGCCCATCACAAAGTGCTGCCGGAGCAGCTGCTTGTTGGAGAGGCCGTGCAGGGATGTCCAAGGACGCTGTGCGGCACCTGTGGAGGGCACTGCTCCCCCTGGAACTCCTCAGGTGCTCCATAGGAAATTTTTGCAGGAGCTTTTGCTGTAGCACCTTGAGAAAGAAGCATTTAAATCAGAGAGAGAGGGGAAGAGCCTCAGGAGTCAGATGAGCTGGGCTGGACTCCTTCCCTCAGCTCCAAGAGCTCTCACTCTGAGTCTCCTCCTTTTCTAAAAGCAGGAAGTTTTGAAACTTTTTAAAGGCAAGTTGGGCATCAGAGAGAATTTCTACTGCCAGGAGCCATCCCAGTTCACTTTCATGTCATGTACTAATTAATGCATTGACCCGTGAGTATGGGAGAAGATTTTCCCCATGGTCCCTGCACTGGTCAGTGGCATGGATGCAGGATGAGGTGAGGGTGATTCTGGCAGTGTTTGGGGAATAGGCCCCTCTGGCTACAGCGGCAGTTTGCTCCAAGATGCTCTTCTGCCTCCATTTCCATGCTCAACACCTCAATCTCTCTTGTCTTCCATCCAGGCTTTTAGTATCCTGCCACTGCCAGGTGTGCTGCAGCCAGGAGAGAGCCAGCAGGTCTCCTCCACCTTCTCTGGCAACCTAAACATCACCTGCAATGTCCCGGAGCTGTGCCACATGGAGGGAGGCTCCACCTCTGAGGTGCTGGTGCCCAGGGCGGCCTCACGTGTCAGCTCCTCCCTGAGCCCCCAGGAGATCAACTGTGGCTCACAGGCCCCTCTCAGGGACAGGTGAGTCAGCCTTCCGTGGGTTCCTGCTCTGCCATGGGTTATTGTCCCTGCAGGGCTTCCCTGCTCCAAGGCCTCTGAGCTCAGAGGAGCTGCAGAGCAAAGGCCAGCAGCAACACAGGGATGGCCACTCTGAGCTCCCTGGCTGCCAAGAGAGGAAGGACCTTCTTCTGTTGAGACAGTACCTCTTCTTCTCTATTTGAGTTCTGAGCCCTCCTGGCTTAGCTGCTGCCTGCAGGGAGCTGGGCTCTGGGCTTGCCTTGGCACCGCATCTAGAGGTGTCTTGAAGTCCATGGTGTTGAGTGGCATCTTCTTCATCATCTGCCTTCTTCACCAGAACAGTGGGATTGTGGTATGGGCAGGCGTGGGGCACAGAGCAAACCTTGCTTTGGGTCCTGCTCCTGCCACAGATGAAGTCCTTGCACTGCTGATTTGCCAGGGTTCTCCTTATGGTGGCGCAGCAGCCAGAAAAGCTCCTGTCCTTTGGGCTCCCCTGCAGCTGCAGCTGTAGGCAAGCACAGGAGAAGCTCAGCTCCAGCAAGGCAGCCCAGCTCAGGACACACAGGCACAAGTGTGGAGCTGGGAGTGGAGGCTGCTTAAAGCAAGCCTGTGCAGCAGGACTTCTTCAGGCCAGGCTGAAGTTGGTTTCATGGGGAGGAGATGGATGAGGCTGCTTCCAATGGTTTCCATGGCAGCCAGCACTGGTTTGCTTGGTCCCAGCTGGGTTCCAGCAGGAAATCTGCCTGACACGAGCCTGTCTTGCAGGAGAGGAGTTCCTGCAGCCTTTGCTTTCTGACTGATAGGATTGTTCTCATGAAGGAGCAGGCTAGGAGTCGTTAAAACCGAAGATCACGGACAGAGACTCTAACTAATAAAGTTAGATTGTGGGATGTTTATTAACACCGGCGGGCGGCACCAGAGCCGTCCCTAAAAGGCATGACCACGCTGTCCAAGGTTCTTTGCCCTCTCCTTATTTCCCAAGATCTTACATACAATACATCTGCACAACCCCAGCACCTCCCATCCCTGCTCTGTATTCAAATGAGGTCATTGGTCCTTCACTCCTGTGCAATTCTTCCCTTGAATTGGGTCAATGGTCTCGAATTGGGTCAGTGGTCTTAAGGGATGAAGTCAGGAATATCTTCATCAGATCTCTGTGACCCTCTGGCACCATCCAAGGTCCCCAACTTAGTGATTGATTGACATCAAGCCCAGGTGCTAACCATTGTTCTACTGGTTTCAAGATGTTCTTATAACAGTTCACTTCCTCCACTTCCTTCTAGAAAGAAGCTCCTAATGGTAAACAATAGCACAATCAGCTCCAGCTTAAGCATCTCATAATCATTAACCTATGGTCTGCCTATCTAACCTACATCCTGATCAATGGGAATTGCTTCTAACCCTCAGCTGAAATCTGAACTCTTTAAAATCATGCTTCAGCTATGCCCAGGGAGAAGGGAGGTGAATGAGCTGAGTAAGAACTGTAGGAGAGCTAAGCAGATGTCAGCAATCTGTGCTCTGCTTTAAACTGGGAAGCCAAGAGACAAAGGGCGTTTCCAGGCCCCAGTGCAGAGAGCTGTTGGATCAGCCTTTGGCAGGGGCTGGAGGGGTCTGGCTGTGCCTTCAGAGGGAGCTTGCACAGTCAACACCTTATGATGGCAAATCTCAGGTTTGGCTGGTCCTGGAGGTCCCTTTCCACCCATGCCCTCACTTGGGATGTTCCCAACCTATGTGGGTTGAGGAGAATTCATGGAAATGGCCTCAGGGTCAAGGAATGAAGTGCAGGGCCAGCCAGGACTAGGGAGCCCAAGTTTCTGGTGGGACTCGCAGTCATGTTTTCTGTTTTGTCTGCAGAAGGGAGCTGAAGGAGCCAGCTCAAAAGGTCGAGGAGGAGGCAAAAGCCTTAGAGGAGGAAGACAGGGGGAAGGAGGAAGAGAGGCAGAAGAAGGAAAAGAAGAGTGTCTCTGTTGGCAAGCAAGCTCCAAAACCAGCGAAGGGGAAAACCAAGACCTGGGAGAAGAAAGAAGCCCATGCCAAAGCATCAGAGAGGAAGGAAAGCAGGATCCCAGAGAAGAAGGAAAGCAAAATCCCAGAAAAGAAGGAAACCAACTTCCCAGAGAGGAAGGAAACCAAAATCCCAGAGAAGGAAACCAGAGCGCCAGAAAAGAAGGAAACCAAAGCCCTAAAGAAGAAGGAACCCAAAGCTCCAGAGAAGAGCGAAACCAAAGCCCTAAGAAGTGCGAAAGCAAAGCCCTAAAGAAGGGGGGAACTGCAATCCCAGAAGACCCAGCTGAGCTGGAGAACTCTTTACTCTTTATTCACAAAATTCGTTTTACACAGTTTGACAGACCTCGTCTGCAACATTAGTTAGTTCATAGATTTCTTAGCAGTTCTTCTGTTATTGGTTAATAAATTAGATTTTACTTGTGCATCAAATCTCTCTATTGTATTGTTTACCTGTTCTCTTCACCGAGTCTCATGGGACTAATCCCTTGTTGTTGCAGGTGCATTTTTGCAGTTTTTCACCCTCAGAATAGATTGTTCACAAAGTCTCATTCTCCAAATAGCTTCACATGGGAACTTGTAACTGCTTAGCTGCACTCAGAAGAGATGACAGGCCAGCTATTAATATGGCAGAAGAAGGCCTGATTTCAAAAGGCCTTTCTTTTATCATTATTCTACTGGTCTATGACATCTCCCCCTTTTCGTTCATTTAAAAAAGGCTCCTATGTTCTGATGTTGAAACAGCTCACTCTTGTGAGGGTATTATCTCATCACAGTTGTCACTGGTTATCTATTAGATATGGGATAAGATAGATAAATGACCAATTACAATCAACAAAACTTACCAAATTCTATCAAGTCATTGACACAGGGTTTTGCAGCATGAGAAAACAAAAGAAAAATGTCCAATGTCTCTTAGGGAAATGAAAAGAAATGACCATTGTTTCCAATTAGTTGAGAAGGATGAGAAAGTCTGTGAGCTGGAAATGCTGATCTTTGACATCACTGAATGTCCTCCTGGGCACTGGAACAGGGAATAACTGCAGAAGGTTCGTAGGAGCACTGTACCATGAGGATGCCATGAGGCTTTTGTTGGCAAATTGCCTCTGTCAGTTTCCAGCCACAGCCATGTCTTGGCAGTGCTCCTTCTGCTCCTGCTCTGGCCACAAAGGCTGCAAGGTGATGAGGTTATTTCTCCTTTCACTGGGCCTCATTTTTTCAGAACTGATCAGTATCTGATGGAATGAACAGGTGACTGCTTTGAACTGCTGATGATAAAACACAGGCACATCTTCTCCTGAAGTCAATGAATTAATTAGGCTTCACTGTGATAGAGCCTATTGGGATTTAGATGTGATGATCTTTTTTCCAAATTTCTCATGTAAATATTGCATTATTCAAAATGATTAGTTGTCCAAATTTCTCATGTACATATTGCATTACTTGAATGTTCATAAGGCGTTCATTCCTCTTCTTTTTTGTTTTTTAAGAATGAGATGCATGTCTTTTTTTATAAGTATGATGAAACATCATAGCAAAATAATACATGCAGTGAACAAGAAACTTACAGCAATTAGGAATAATTTGGATCCAACAATCAGGAATATTTCAAATAGCAGACAAAGCTAACAACATAGGTTTCTTTCACCCACCAGAACCAAAAGAGAGTTTTCTTGGCAGTTCTCTGCTTTTAACCCCCTGTGTTCTCAGAGGCGTACCCATGTCCTCACAGGCTACACCACGTGCCAATATTCAAATCTGGGCACCTATTGGTTTAACTACAGCATACCAAAAAACTCACTTGCTTTTCAAACCAGGACAGAGGGTCTCTTTACCTTCTGGCTGGCAAAGAGGTAACAAGGCCGACCCGGCCCCCATCTCAGCCAGGCCGGGCCGGGCGGCTCCTGCCGTGGGGCCGGGCCCATTCCCAGGGACCCCGCCAGGCCCCATCGGCTGCTGGGCAGGGCAGGGGAGGCCGCGGGGCCGAGGCCCGGCCGGGCCATGGCTTCAGTTGTGACCATCTGGGCTCTGCTGAGCCCTGCCCCGCCGCCAGCCCAGGCTGAGCCATGATCCACCGGGCCCCAGGAGCAGCCCCGGGCCGGGCCGGCTCGGCCAAGATTCTGCCACTGTTGGGGTTCAGCCGCAAGCCCCAGGCAGGGGGAGGAGAAGCCATCGGCCCCGGCCATGCTGCTGCTGCTGCTGAGTTCTGGCCTGGCTGCTGAGATCCTGGCCCTGCCCCAGCGCAGCCCATCCTGACACAGCCCCAGCGCAGCTGCTGCAGAAACCTCCATCATAAAACAGCTCCGGCCACAAGCACCGAGCCCGGCTGGGGTCACAGAACCGTCTGCAGGCCCCGGGTGAGATATGAACCCTTTCAGTGCTTCCATCCTCCCTCGAGGGAGAGAAAAGGACAAAGTGCAGATACATACATGAGCAGCACAAAGACATGGAGGTCAGTGAAGTGGAAGCTGAGTCCCAGATAGGAAGGACGAGCAGATGTCTTGATCTTGGAGCTGAAATCCTCTTGTAAAGCAATGGAGAAGGATGTAATTGATACATCAGACTCTCTTTTTCCCTATAAGGCATTGAAAAGCATGGGAAGATGACTTGTTCAGCAAAAACCTCCATGCTAAAGTAAGCAAACCTTGAAGTAGCTATGATCCCATGAGAAATTTGAACAGAGTAAGAGAGACTAGTGATGAGATCCTGTGCCTCATGAAGAGAAGAAGACCTCTGTTTGTAGATATGAAGATGCATTCAGAAATAGATGAAGAGAACCTTTGTACCTAAACAGCTCATCTTTAAACTAATACCCCATAAACTAACATGCCCATAAACACAGATGTGGCAAAAGATGTGAAAAAACGGGAGGGACTTCACGATTGCAGATTTTCTGGGAGGCTGATATTCATGGGAATTGAGAGCCACGAGAAATATGTTTTCTTGTAAAGCTTCCATAACATGAAAGAGAGACTCCTTTCCCTACATGAATTGAAGGAAAACTATTCTAGAGGTGGCAAAGTGACTGAAAATTTTAGGTTTTTTCTCTTTGCATTGTCAGTAAGAAAGAAAAGCTTGCAGGGAGAGGAGAAGTGTTCCAAAAGTTTTTTTCGCATTCATATTACTCTTTCTTCTAGTTACTGGTAATAAACTTTTTTTTATACCCTTTTAAAGTTTTGAGGCTACTTTGCCTTTCTCCTAATCCTACCTCACAGCAGGAAATAAGTACGTATAATCTAGTGAGTGTACTGGTATATAGCCAACACTGAACCCATCACAATCATTGCTGCATTCTCCAAGAAATCTCAAATTAGTGAACAAAAACCACTACAGACAGCTTCCTGATGAGCTCCATGAGAGCAGAGGGAAATCAAGGCAGAGCCATGGTTTGTCAGGATTTGCTTGATCCTCATGCGCCTCACTGTGCATTTGGAGCTGAGCCCTTGAACCTTAGGGCCTGAGAGGAGATTGCACAAACCTTTCCAGGAGTCAAAGTCAGAAGAAAACCGCAAAGTGTCTCAAGGCATTCATGGCTCCCACTGAGGTCCATCCCCAACACAGGCTCCTCGTGGACTCCTTGGAGGACAGAATTGAAGGCCAGAATGGCACAAAAACCTCTCAGAGACTCAGTGTGGAAAGGAAAATCCAAAGTACCTTAAAAACCTTGAGTATCTCAAAGTATTAATGAACCCCACTGAGTGTCAGTACAAAGCTCCCAAGGGACTTGTTAAAGTAGATAACTGGGGCCATGATTGCACAAACCTCTCACAGAGTCTGTATCAAAATGGAAACACCAAGTAACTTAAAAGAACTGAAGTACCTTGAAGCATTAATGAGCCCCACTGAGTGTTGTTACTGACAAAGCCTCTCCAGGGACTAATTACAGCAGATAATTGGAGGCCATCATTGCACAAAGCTCTCAGAGACTCCAAGGCAAAAGCCAAACCCAAAGTCCTTTGAAAAACCTGCAATCCCTGCAGGGAGCCTTCAGGAGTCCCCATTCCTGAGCAAGGCTCCCCAGGGACTCCTTCCAGCAGATCCTTGAGGCCACTGGGATGTGGGCTAGGGGGGGATGCTGAGGGCAGGAGAAGGGGCTGACAGTGCCCAGCCTGGCTGGGGCTGTGCCAGGAGGCCCCAGGGCCTCAGGACAAGGTGTCTCCTCACAGCCCTTGGTGGCACAGACCCTGCTCCTGTGCCCCAGGGCACCAAGACTTGGCTTCTCTTTGTCCCCACCTTTCATCACTGCCTCCAGTTCACTGCTCTGCCTGGGGCCTGGGGACACTTTCTCAGTCGTGTCCCTCAGTAGGACCCATTACAAGTCCAAGAAACTTTGGAGTTGGATTCTGACTTGGAGTTCTGGAGAAGTTTCTTCAGCTCCCTCTCAGGGACTGATGTTCAGGGCCTGAGCACAAAGCCCTAGACGCTCATTAAAGCCCTTGTGCTGTCTCTGTGCTGCTGAGTTGGGCTGGGCTCCTGGCACAGAGGCAGCTCCTGGTAACCAAGAAGAGCTTCAAAAGCACATTTATCTTGATGAGCAGCTCTTCTGCCAGCCCAGCAGGGCTGAGGCACTGCCTGCAGCCACCCCGGGCACAGCACAGAGGCACAGAGAGCTTCAATCAGTCAGGGCTGGGAAGGTGCTGAGAAGTGCCTGGGGAAGAGTCACTGCCAGCCCTTGGCACAGGAACCTCTGGCTGCAGGACAATGCAGCTGCAGCTCCTGGAGTGATCTCCTAAAGCTGGAACATCCCAACATCCCTACAGACCCTGTGAGTACATTCTCTGATTATCTCTTGTGCAGAGCAGCCTGGGGTGCCCAGGGCTGTCCTGCAGAGCAGGGTCCTGCAACCCAGGGCGCTGTGCTGGGGCAGGGACTCTGCTGCCTGCCAGGGACAACTCTCAGCCAGCCCTGGCAGCTGCTCCCAGCACTGGGGGACAAGGTCTGGGTTGGGGGAGACTGCTGGTAAGGCTTGGAAGTGTTCTCCTTGTGTGGAGAGGATGCTGCATTGTTCAGGACTGCTCCCAGCATGGCATTTAACCGCACAGTATTTCTGAGTTCATTATACAGGGAGCACAACAAGGCCAGGGGCTTCATAAAAGGGAAAATCATGCTTTTTTAGTTTACTGCTCTAGGTTGCCTGAATGGGAAATTGCACATAGATATTCATTTTTCAATTCAGTTGGAGCAAAAAAAAAAAAAAAATTCTCTTAAACCTAAATAAACCAGGCTGTGACAGTATTCATCACAGGACCCCTTGGAGGCAGCATCAGTGTCACTTTTCCAGCCTCCTCAGGGTTGCTCTGACTTTGCCATCAGAGCTTGAAGAGCTAGAGCTGTCCCTGGGCAGTGCCAGGGCTGGGAGGGGTCTGCAGTGCTGATCTGAGCCCCCAGGGCTGGGCTGGGCTCTGTCAGCACTGGCAGGGCCCAGCCCTAGGCACAGGGAAGCAGCTGCTGGCAGGGACAGCTCCAGGCAGCAGAGCTTTGGGCAGGCAGGGGAAAAGTGCCTCCAAGCTGTGCTGGGATGTTTAAAGTCCTCTCCAAACACAACTATTCCATGATTACTTTTTTTACAGATCCCCTAGCTAAGGCAGCACAAATGTCCAACAGCAGCTCCATCAGGCACTTCCTGCTGCTGGCATTGGCAGACACGCGGCAGCTGCAGCTCCTGCACTTCTGCCTCTTGCTGGGCATCTCCCTGGCTGCCCTCCTGGGCAACGGCCTCATCATCAGCGCCGTAGCCTGCGACCACCACCTGCACACGCCCATGTTCTTCTTCCTGCTCAACCTGGCCTTCACTGACCTGGGCTCCATCTGCACCACTGTCCCCAAAGCCATGCACAATTCCCTCTGAGAAACCAGGAACATCTCCTACAAAGGATGTGCTGCACAGGTCTTCTTTTTTGTTTTCTGCGCGACTACAGAGTTTTTCCTCCTGACCATCATGTGCTATGACCGCTACGTGTCCATCTGCAAACCCCTGCACTACGGGACCCTCCTGGGCAGCAGAGCTTGTGCCTACATGGCAGTAGCTGCCTGGGCCAGTGGCTTTCTCTATTCACTGCTGCACACAACCAATACATTTTCCCTGCTCCTGTGCCATGGCAATGTCTTGGGCCAGTTCTTCTGTGAAATCCCACAGATCCTCAAGCTCTCCTGCTCAAATTCCTACCTCAGGGAACATGGGCTAATTGCTGTTAGTGCCTGTTTGCTATTTGTTTTCTTTTTGTCATTTTCTCCTATGTGCACATCTTCAGGGCTGTGCTGGGGATCCTCTCTGAGCAGGGATGGCACAAAGCCTTTTCCACCTGCCTCCCTCACCTGGCCGTGGTCTCCTTGTTTATCAGCACTGGCACATTTGCACACCTGAAACCCCCCTTCATCTCCTCCCCATCCCTAGATCTGGTCTTGTCAATTCTGTACTCGGTGATGCCTCCAGCCCTGAACCCCCTCATCTACAGCCTGAGGAACCAGGAGCTCAAGGCTGCAGTGTGGAGAGTGATGACTGGATGGTTTCAGAAGCATTAAACTGCTGGCCAGGGTTTGCAAATCACATGCAATAAGACTCATCTTTCATACTTCTTTTTGATTTCATCTTTGAAGGTCTCGTTTTTGGTTTAACTTTTTTCATATTGTCCATAAAAAAATATCATTGTTTGTGCCATTTCTCATTGTGTTTCTCTCCACCTTCCCTGTGGCCACAGACTGTGTCAATGAGGAGCTGTGCTCTTGGTGGCTTTAAAGGAACAAAAGCATCTCCCAGCAGTTTTCTGCAGAGATACCCTTTTGTTGCCTTCTCTGGAGCTGCAGCAGCAATGTCTGTGTGCAGAGCTGGGGGCAGATCAGTGCTGGCCCAGCAGCTGTGCCCAGCAGCAGCAGCACTTTGTGCTGCCAGTGCTGCTGCCGTGGCCCTGCCCCGCTGCCCTGGTGGCCCTGATGTTGCTGTAGGGCCTGAGTGCTCTCGGGGCCGGGCACAGCCCTGGGGGTGGCAGTGCCAGGGCTGCAGCAGGGACAGGCCAGGTAATATAAATCAGCTTTGGTAATTCTTTTGGGTTTGGTTGTGGATTTGTTATTTTTTACCCGGTGTTTCAGTTTTTTAATATTGTCCACAAAAATAAGCCATTGGTTTTGCCTTTTCTCATTTTGTTTCTCTCAATCTTCCCTTTGGCCACAGAATGTGTCTGTGAGGGGCTGTGCTTTTGGTGGCTTTAAAAGAACTAAGGGATCTCCCAGCAAAGTTTTTTTCCAGAGATCCCCTTGTGTTCCCTTCTCTGAAGTTGCAGCAGCAATGTCCATGTGCAGAGCTATGGGGCAGATCAGTGCTGGCACACTAGAAGCTCTGCTCCTGCTGGCCACACCATTCCGGATCCAGGCCAGGAGCCATTGGCCTCCTTGTCCACCTGGGCACACTTCTGCCTCATGCCCACTTGCTGTCCATCAGTCCCTGCAGGTCCCTTTCTGCCTGGCTTCTGTCCAGCCACTCATCCCCAGCCTGTAGTGCTGCAGGGGTTGTTGTGGCCAAAGTGCAGGACACGGTACTTGGACTTGTTAAACCTTGTTGGATTTGGGCCCTGGATCCAGCCTGCCCAGGGCCCTGTGCAGGGCCCTCCTACCCTCCAGTAGATCAACACTCCCAGCCAACTTGGTGTCACCATGGTTCCATGAGGCCTCAGAGTGTCCCAATTGTCTCCATGATTGCATGAGGCCTCCCAGTGTCACAATGTCCCTTTGGTTCCATGGGACCCCTGGGTGTCACAAAGTCCCTGGGATCCTTGGGCCCTGCAGTGTCACAATGGCCCCTTGGTCCCCCAAGGCCCTGCAGTGTCACAGTGAATCCTTGATTCCGTGAGGTCTGGCAGTGCAGCAATGCTCTCCTTGGTTCCACAGTGTCACAATGGCCTCTTGGTCCCAACAGCCACCATGGTGTCAAACATGTTTCCTTCATTCCAGGAGTCCCTGAGGAGCAGCACTGGCCCCTTGGTTCCATGGGGCCCTGCAGTGTCACAATGGCCCCATCATGACACCAGGTCCTGCTCTGTCACAATGCTCTGCATGGTCCCACAAGGCCCTGCAGGGTCACAGTGGCTTCTGTGGTTCCACGAGGCCTCAGATTACCACAATGAATTCCTTGGTGCTGCAGTGTCACAATGCAGCCCTGGTGACACAAGATCCGACCGTGTCACCAGGGACCCTTGGTTCCATGGGGCACCACAGTGTCACAATTGTTCCCTCAGTTCCCAAAGTCCTTGCAATGGAGCAATGGCCCCTTGATTCCACTGTCCCCAGGCTCTCCCAAGGGTCTCCTTGGTTCCACAGCAGCGCAATGGCCCCTTGGTTCCACAAGGCCCCACAGTGTCACAGTGGCCTCTGTGTTTGCAGCAGGACCCAGACTGTCACCATGGACTCCTTGCTTCCATTCAGCCCCACAGTGTCACAATGGCCCCTTGGCTCTGTGCTGCCATGTCGTACACAGTGTCACCATGGTCCTCTTAGTGCCATCAGGCCCCACAGTGTCCCAACGGCCCCTTGCTTCCCCAGGGCCCTGCAGTGTCACAATCATCAGAGAATCAACCAGGCTGGAAAAGATCTTGGAGAGCATCAAGGCCAACCTGGGACCCAACACCACCTTGTCACCCAGACCATGGCACTCAGTGCCACATCCAGTCTTTCCTTAAACACTTCCAGGGATGGTGACTCACCCACCTCCCTGAGCAGCCCTTTCCAATGCCCAATCACCCTCAGTGTGAAGAATATTTCTTAATGTCCAGCCTAAATATCCCCTGGTGCAGCTGAAGGCTGTGTCCTGCTGTCCTGTCCCAGTTCCCTGGGAAAAGAGCTGGACCCCCACATGGCTGCACACTCCTGTCAGGGAGTTGTAGAGAGTGATGAGGTCTCCCCTGAGCCTCCTCTTCTCCAGGATAAACAATCCCAGCTCCCTCAGCCACTCCTCACAGGACTTGTGCTCTAGAGTCCACCCCAGCCTTGTTGCCCTTCTCTGAAGATGCTGCAGCCTCTCCATGTCCTTCCGAAATTGGGGGGCCCAGAAGTGGACACAGCACTCGAGGTGCTGCCCAACCAGTGCCCAGCACAGGGGAAGAATCACAGCCCTGGTCCTGCTGGCGACACCATTCCTGATCCATAGGAGAGCCAGGGGTTGGATGAGGGAAATGGTGGGGAGGGAGTGGGGACAAAGTGTGATTGATTGTCACTTGTGAAGGGTCTGGATTTTCATATCTGTTCAGACTGCATTAGAAGGAATTGGGGGTCAATATCAATTCGACATTGCTGATAACCTTCTATAACAGGAAAAGAAAACAGGACAAAACAGTTCTCTCTGCATTGTTTTCAATACAATATATTCACATTAAATAAACTACTGAAATCTCTTCAATTAACCAGCGAAGAATTGAACATTTAAATTATTCCCAGGGGTTTTTTTTTGCTCAGGTATTTTGAACACATATATATGAGCCTTTTTCAGTGAATTCCTGAACTGAATAGCTCCAGAAAGAATAGGCCTCTGGAATAGTAAAATTCATCAGCAACCTCCAAGAGGCTGAGGATTCAGCCCCATCAGAGCAGCAATGAACAGAAATGGGCACAGCTTTGTGACTGTCCAGCTTTGGCATGGGCCCTGGGCCTGGAGCAGGAGCAGCTCTTGAGGGCCCCAAGGCCACGGCTCCTGTGCTGCCCTGGGCAGATGGGATGGCACCAGGGGCTGCAGAGCTCTCAGCACCTCAGCCCGAGGGCAGCCAGGGAGCCTCCTTTGGCCTTGGCCAAGCGCCTTCCCCCATGGCTCGGGCTGAGTCCTGTGGCAGCTGCAGCTGCTGCTGTGCCCTTGCCAGGGGCTGAGGCCATGGGGCCAGTGCCCAGAGCAGCCTGGCCTGAGCAGAGCTGTGGAGCCAGAGCCGGCTGGGCTGGGGAGAGGCCCTTGGTACTGCCCAGAGCTCAGGCAGCTGGCAGAGCTTGCAGGGAGCTGGGCTCAGAGAGCCTGGCCCAGAAACCATCAGTGTCCATCTCAGCCTGGCTGAGTGTGCAGGGGCAGGACTCAGGCCAGGCCTTGTGGGGCAGGGCCAGCGCCTGTGCAAGGCATTGCAAACAGGCAAGTGGCCCAGAGAGAAGCCTGCTCTGTGCCCTTGGTGGCGTGGACAGAGCAGGGAAGGGGCCGAGGACATTTGTCAGCGCCAGTCTCTGTGCCCAGCCCTTGGCAGCCCTGGCTGCTGAGCCCAGATTGGCCTGGGCTGAGTTTGGCTGTGGCCCAGCTCCATCCTCCTGTGGGGCTCAGGGCCTGTTCCCGGCCATGGCCAGCCCTGGCCGGCCTCTCTGCTGCCGCAGAGGCCGGCAGAGCCCAGGGCAGGGCTGTCTGTGCAGCCCCACAGGTGCCACGGGCTCTGCAGGAGCTGGCAGAGGCTGCCCAGCAGGGAGGCCATGGGGCACAGCGCCCCAAGGCTGCCGTGGGCACCACGGCACAAGGGCCGTTCCCAGCCCCAGTGCTCCTGGCCTGGGCTGGGCCTGCACAGGGGCTGGGCCACCATGGCTGGGCCAGCACAGGGCCACAAAGGGGCCACGCAGCCGCTGCCGGGGCTGACAGCAAGGCCAGGGTCACACAAGCAATTGCTAAGCATGGCCTGCGCTGGCCAGGCCTGACTGTGCCAAAGGCAGAGCTCAGCTGCCCTTGGGGGCTGCAGCAACCCTCCAGAGCCCCAAGAGCCTCCATGGCTGTGCTGGAGACTAAGGCTGCAGCAGGGAAATGCAGGGCTGCTGTGGGATGGGGAGGGCATTGAATTCCAGCACACACCTCAACTCTCTGATGATCCTGGCACCATGCTGGGCCCTGTTTCAGACTGGAGCAGAGCAGATGTTGATGGGACAGGAGCCCTGCATGGCTGGCTGGGACCTGCAGCTCGCAAGGTGCTCTGCCCTCACTCAGGTGCTCTTGGAGAGATCCAACCCCAGCTGGGCACCTGAGGGCACAAGTGGCACTGCCTGTTCATGGGCACACAACTGATGTCTGCCTGGACAGGGGCACAGGTTTTAGTGCCTGTTAGTTTCATAATATACAAGAAAATCTTTATTATATGGGTCATTTGAGTACTTTTAAGAAATTACAGAATTTTCTGACTCAGAATGGGGATATCCTGAAGATCCACTACATTCTTATGCTGATGACAGAAGAAATAATGATCTTCCTTTCTGCCTTTGCCACCAACACTTAGTCTAATATTTCATTATCTTCTTCCTTTAGGTGTTTCCAGCTCTCCTGCTTAAATGGCCATGTCTAAGGATGTCTCTTCATTTAGAGCAGCTGGATCTATGTCCTTGCTGCTGCTCCCAGATTTCCTTCTGCAGCTGTTCTCTGATCATTCCAATGCATCTCCCTTAACAGGCTTCATGCTTTGAGCATCAGGGAGTTGCCCAATCTTTCAGAAGTTTAAATAACTCCTTAGTCAGCACCTTTGTTGTAGTTTTATTTTTATATCACCTCTTTTTTCGTCTGTGCCAAAATCCTTCCTGTATGGCAATCACTTGTGGATGGTGGACATGTCAGATGTTGCTGACATGTTACAAGCAGCTCAGAGAAGTGTTTTGATGTTTATTAAAATTTATCATGTTCACATTTTTTATGTTGGCCATGAAGAGAATCCTTTCTGTGCCTCTGAGTCTCAGCAGTTCCTGGTCCCTCAAAAGACACAAACCAGATGAGTTGTGGTTCCCACTACAGTGGATGCACTTGGACTTCCCTCCATAGCCAGAGCAGTGCTCCCTTGTCCCACAAAGTCTCTGGCAAAGGAGGGATGAAGGAAACAAGACAGGCTGTGGGGATCAGAGGCAGAGCAGAGCCAGGGAGAAGAATGACTTTTGCATTTGATGGAGCTGTGCCTCCCCTTGGGTTTGTTAGATGACAATGAATGAACATCCCTCTGTGTCTCGGGCAGCTCCTTCTCCAAGGAAAGGCAGGTGGGAGTTGGAGCCAAGGAGCTGAAAGCTGCAGGTGCAGCCTGGGCTGGAGGCAGCTCAGATTTGCACAAGGCTGCTCTGAGTGCCAGGGCTTGGATGGGGGAAATGGTGGGGTGGGGGTAGGGACAGAGTCTGATTGATTGTCAGCCATGAAGAGTCTTGATTTTCATATCTATTCTGACTGTGTGAGGAGGTACTTGGATTCAGTGTCAATTGGAGATTGCACATAGCAATGAATTAACAGGAAAACAAAACTAAACAGGACCAAAAAATGTTTTCTGGCTGTCTTTTTAAATATCATGTATTCACTTTGAATACACTACTGAGATCTAATTAAACGCAAAGGATTTGAAAATTAAAATCAAATTATTCCCAGAGGCTTGACTTGTTCAGTTGTTCTGAATGTTAATGAGCCCTGGGACACTGAATTCCTGCACTGAAGAGCTGAAGGCTGAACAAGCCTCTGGAGCAGGAAAATTCAGCAGCAGCCTCCAAGGTGGTGAGGATGTCAGCAGCCCCCACTGAGGCCACCCCTGCCCAGAGACCGTGGGGGAATGGGCAGACAAGGAGAGCGTCCCTGGGACTGGGGCAGCACAACTCAGAGACACCAGAGGCTCCAGCTGGGCAATGGAGTGTGGAATGTGGCTGGGAAAGCCCTGCCTGGGCTGTGCCAAGCAGGACACACAAGCCCTGACTCCCATCTCCCAGACAACTCTCTCGAAGAGAGATTTAAAAGGAATTACAATTGTTTGTGTACTCTGAGTTGGACTCCCTGGAAAATAACAACAAGAGATTCTCAGGCACTCAAAACAACCAAACAGCCTTTACTGGCAACTTTAGAAATTCAGAGAAACTTTGGCAAAATATTTATTACAATATTGTAGTGGTTTTGGTTTGTTAATTTAAGATTTTTCTAATCTTGAGATTTCGTAACTAATGTATTGATGACTGTTGTGGGTTTTAGTGTCAATTAATTATTTCTGTATTTATTTTATTGTGAGACAGGATTAAGAGAAAGGTAAAGTAGTCTTAAAATTTTAAAAGGGTATAAAGAAAATTTTATTAAAAATAAATTAAAAAAGAAGAAAGTAGTAAGGAATTAAAATAAACTCTTTAGTACACTTTTTTTCTTCCAAATTTTTCTGACAATGTGAAGTAACTAAATTTAAAATTTCTAGTTAGTTTACTCTTTCCAGAATAGTCTTTTTTTTAGAACACTTTGGGAGAGAAATTTTTCATGTTAAACTTATGGAGTTTTTTTACAGGAGGAAAAAATAGTTTTTTTGTGGTTCTTAATTTTGTCATGAATACAGTTGTCTGGGAAACTTGGGTATTGTGAAGTTCCTTTTATTGCTATAAGCCATTTTACTGCTTGTTGATGGGCCATGCTGACTTATGAGGTATTGTTTTAAAGATGAGTTTTTTAAAGGTAAAAGGTTTTATTATTTACTTTTTAAATTATTTTTATCTTCCGGAATAGAGTTCTTCTCTTGAAGGTATCGGATTATGGGTTTTTTTCTTTTACTTTTTAAACTTTTAATAAAATTACAGTAATTTTAACATTTGTTTATTTTAGTATGTAGGTTTTTGTTTGATAATTATTTGAATATTTTTTTATAATTTTTTGTGCTATAAAAAAGAGGGTTTTTTCATACTTTATAGGAGGATTTAAGATTTAAGAATAAGGTATTTTTTCTTTTTTGTTTTTATTTGGGATTGCATTTCTTTTTTACTGACTTTGAGGAGTGT
Organism: Melozone crissalis; assembly: GCF_028551555.1. Classification (NCBI taxonomy): domain Eukaryota; kingdom Metazoa; phylum Chordata; class Aves; order Passeriformes; family Passerellidae; genus Melozone; species Melozone crissalis. The sequence continues at coordinate 4,705,009 of NW_026535824.1, forward strand.
TTTTTAATATGTGTGCATTTTGTTTTTTCTTTTACTCAATGGAGGATTGATGTATTGAAAGGATTAACACCTGACCTGCCAGTAACTTGTGGTGGGAATTGGTTTTGGGTTGTGTTAGGATTGGTTTTATGGTTGGGGTTTTGGGGTTTTTTTTGTGTTTAATTTTAGTTGTAGGGTTATTTTTTATGCGTTACAGGTTGTAGGGGTTTTTGGTTTGAGTTGTGTTGGGGGGGGGGACAACGACTTGATGATAAGATTTTAATAGCTGTGGCTGGCTTTGTTCTGTTTGGGGTTTTGTAGCCACTTTTGTTTTCCTGTTTGGTAGTTGTTGGGGTTTGGTTTGGTTAGAATGGATCTGATGGGGAGGGGCAGCCTGGGGAGGGGGAGGGGCTCAGCCCATGCCAGGGCTGCTTGGTTTGGTTTGGTTTGGTTTGGTTTGGTTTGGTTTGGTTTGGTTGAGATGCGTCCTTGGGCAGGGGCCCACTGCTTCTTTGTTGACTGGAAAAGAAAGAGGAGGTTCCTGGGCTTTTTCATCTTTAACATTTGTGTTTCACAGAAATGTGTTCAGTCTCTTAGTGGTTTAACAGATTGTCAGTTACACAAAAAGTTTTGTATTACTTTTTAAAATTCTTCTCATGTCAAACGATGACAGATATTCAGTCAACAAAAAACACTTCTCAAAGTGTTGACTTGGCCCATTCAACCTCACAAACTCTAAGTCTGTTCAATTTTAAGTTAATCAAAATTTGCAGGAGCACAGAAACTGAAGAAAAAGACATAGAAAGCAAGAAAGACATAAAAGATACAGAGAAGAACACACAGCTACCAACTCCTGGATTCCAGCAGTGTTCAGATAGAAATTCCAACAGGAGGTAGGGTCAAGATGTGTGCTTGCCTTGTGGTCAGCCTTAAATACCCCTTGGTCTCCCTGGGCCCTTCCCCCAGGTGGGACTTGGGCTCATTTGGTCCCTCAGGAGCTGGGCTTGGGGCTGCAGAGGTGGCTGTGGAGCATTGCCTGTGCTGTGCCAGGGACTGGCAGACACTGCTGGGCTGGGATAGAGGCTCTGGGGGGATTGGGGTTACTGAGCAGGGCAAGGCTGGACCTGCCTTTTCATCCCCCACACATGAAATGTTTTCAGCCAACAGTCTCCTCCAGTCTCTCACAAAAGGCAATGTTGGAGGTCAAATCCCAATTCTGGCCATGGGCACCTGGAGAAGAAGACAGTTCTTTTCCATAGCAAGGAAATCACAGAGCCGCCGTGTTTCAATAGCAGATGAGAAGAGACCCTCAACATGCCATGGTCAGCTGGACCAGTGAGGGGGCAGAGGAGGTCAAACCAGCCAGACCTGTTCCACGTTCCCTTAGTTTTATGGTGCCCTATAGTGTCACAACGACACCTTGGTTCCATGAGGCCTTGCAGTGTCACAATGGTCTGTTGTTCCCCAGGCCCCACAATGTCATGCAGCTCCTCTGTTACATGAGGCCTGCAATGTCACAATGGACCTTTGGACCCTGGAGGTTTGCAGTGCTACAATGATCTCCTTTGGCTCCACAGAGTCACAATGGACCATTGATGACAGGAAGCCCCTCTCTGTCACAATAGACCTTTGGTTCCATGCAGCCCTGCAGTGTCACAAAGGCCTCTTGGTTTCACAAGGCCCCACAGTATCACAATGGTCCTCTTGGTTCTGTGGGGACCTCCAGGGTCACAGTGGTCTCACTGGTTTCATGAGGCCTCACAGTGCCACAATGCTTTGCTTGTTCCATGGGGCCTCATAGTGTCACAATGATCTCCATGATTCCATGAGTTCCCTCAGTGTCAAATTGGTCACCATGATTCCATGGTGCCCCACAGTGTGACAAAGGCCCCTTGGTTCCATGAGGCTGTGATGTATCTTAATAGTCTGTCCATGGTTCCATGACGCCTTGCAATGTCACAATGGACCTTTGGCTCCATGGGGTCTCACAGTGTCACAATGGTCCCTTGGTTCCATGACACCCCAAAGTGTCACAATGGTCTCCACAGTCCTCTGCAGCTCATCACAAACATTGTCTGCTCCAGCCACTGCTGCTGCCCAACTAGCTCCTGGTTTCTGTAGGAGCAGCCCTGGGAACTGTTTTTGTTCCCTCAGTGGCACAACATCCCTGTTCTCACCCTGCCAAAGAAAGCTGTTGATGCCAAGTGCGGCCAGGATGAACCATTGCTGGGAATGAAGCCCCTCTCTTGGGGCCCTGCAAACAGCGCTCCAAAAGGAGCCCTTGGAGCTCTCCTGGTCCAGCGACTCCCTCTGAGTGGGGCCTCTCCCAGCCGGGAACTCTCCCGTTTGCTGCACTCGGGGATCCCCGAACAACGACGGAGCCTGGGCCGATCCCCCCACTCCTCCAGGCTCAACCCTTCACCCACTGGGGAAATGCCAACGGATCCACAGGGAGCATTTTCTGCCTTCAGGGGAATTTCTCCCAGGTGCCTTGCACTGACTCTTTGTGTGCACACAGGAGTGCCTGTGCTGGGGAAATGTGGCAGAAATGCTGCTCTCTGAGGGGTTGGAGTGCCTTGGATAGCTGAGTCAGTCAGATATCCAGATAGCTGTAAGTAATGTAAAGTCATGAGGTCTAAGCTAACTTCAATTCTATTAAGAGTTGTTCTTTTGCAAAATTTTTATGTTTAATTTAAGTTGTTAGCTAAATTAAATATTGTTAGGTGTTATTCCTCTGTTAAATTGCTAAGTCATAGGCTATAAGTAAAGTTAAATACTGTTTAGTGCTGTTGTTTTGCTAAACTTTGATGTTTAAGGTATCGGTACATTTAAGGTGTAAGTTAAGTCCTGTTAAGCGTGAGGCCTGTTAAGCTTTAGGCTATATTCCTTTTATCCTTGCCCTCACTGTGCATGTGTCATACACACACACAGGGACAGTTCTCAGTTCATTTCTGGTTTGATTGCCTGGATTTTGTTTGGTGTTGTTGCTTTGTTTCCTTGGTGTGCCTCAAGTTTCCAGTCAGGAGCAGAGTGACTCTTGCCAAGGAACTTTGTGCTGCTGTCCCTTAATATTAAATCTGGTTTTTGCTGATCCCTTGCCATAGATTTTTTCAGCGCTCTCAAGGCCTCGTTGGTAATAGGGTGAAGGAGCCCTGGCCCAGGCTCTGGCCCTGGGGGACATGGGGACGCTGCCAGGGGGTCCCTGTCCCCCTGTGCCACCCCCAGGGCCCTGTCCCCCCATCCCCGTGTCAGGTTCTGGGGTCGATCTCGTGGAACATCCTCTGGGGGAGGCTGCGGGGCCGGGGGGACGTGGGGGGACAGGGGACCCTGCTGTGCACGAGCAGGGTTGGAATGCTCTGGGGAGAACTGTGAGGGGGGCCGGGGTAGAGTGACCTCCCCTGTGACCTCACACAGCCCCTGTGATGTCACACAGCTGCCTCTGTGATGTCACACTGCCCCTGGGATGTCACACTGCCCTTTGATGTCACAATGCCCCTGTGATGTCACACTGCCCCTTTGATATCACACAGACATCTCTGTGATGTCACACTGCCCCTGTGATGTCACACTGCCCCTGTGATGTCACACTGACCCTGTGATGTCACAGGGCCAACTCTATGTCACCCTGTGATTTCATACAGTAATGCTGTGACATCACAGAAGACTGATGTCACAAAGTCACCCTGTGATGTCACAATCTGTTCTGTGATGTCATAGCCTCCTCTATGATGTTACACAGTCACCAGGTGATGTCACAACCCACTCTCTGATGCCTCAGAGCCACCCTCTATGATGGCACACTCTGCTCTATGGCCTCACACTCTGGTCTGTGATGTCACAGCCAGCTCTGTGATGTCACCACCAGCTCTGTGATGTCACAGAACCCTCAAGAACCCTCAAGAACTCAATTCCATTGAAACACTGAAGTTTCTTGTACTTTGAAGACATCCCTGTCAGGGACACGACTGAGAAAGTGTCCCCAGGCCCCAGGCACAGCAGAGAACTGGAGGAAGTGACAACAGGTGGGGACAAAGAGAAGCCAAGTCTTGGTGCCCTGGGGCACTATTGAAGTGAAGGGGAGAACGACCATTCTGGTAATGCATCGAACTCCAACTTTATTGATCAATCAATCACCTTAAATAACAAAGTTAAAGAACTTCATGCATATTCTGTAATCCAATGTCATGATAGGCTAACAGAGAAATTTCAAACCACTCCCTTTGTTTTAGAATACCTACAATTGTTTATTAAAAACAGAAACCAAAACAGAAACCAGAAACTAAAACAGAAACCAGTGTTCCCAAAACGTTTACATCTGTTCTCAGGATGGCAGGCCTTCCCAGAGACGGTGTTCTGCTTGTTATGGGAAGACAATCTGAGAACTCCATTGTTTATAGAATGATGCCTGAGAGAGTCTAATTGTTTATACAAATCAGAAGGCTGAGAACTGTTAGAAACTGCTTTTACTTTTCCCCTATACTTTTCTCTCAATTGTATGTCTCATGGCCTTTTCTTTAAGTCATTCTCTGACAGGGCACAGCAGGGTCTGTGCCACCAAGGGCTGTGAGGAGACACCTTGTCCTGAGGCCCTGGGGCCTCCTGGCACAGCCCCAGCCAGGCTGGGCACTGGCAGCCCCTTGTCCTGCCCTCAGCATCCTCCCCTAGCCCACATCCCAGGGGCCTCAATTAATGCTTTGAGACACTTCAATGTGTTGAAGGTACTTTGGATTTTCCTTCCCACACTGAGTGTCTGAGAGGTTTCTGTGCCATCCTGGCCACCAATTCTTTCCTCCAAGGAGTCCATGAGGAGCCTGTGTTGGAGAGGGACCTCAGTGGGAGCCATGAATGCCTGGAGACACTCTGGGTTTTTCCTCTGCCTTTGACTCCTGGCAAGGTTTGTGCAATCTCCTGCCAGGCCCTGATGTTCAAGGGCTCAGCTCCAAATGCACAGTGAGGCTCATGAGGATCAAGCAAGTCCTGACAAACCCTGGCTCTGCCTTGATTTCCCTCTGCTCCAGTGTAGTTCATTAGGAGGTTTTCCTTTGACAGTTATGGAGAAATAGTTCCAAGACCTTCCAGGAAATATGTAGTCCTATTTTAAAGGGTGTCTTTTATTGCTGTTCCTATTACACAAGAGATGATTGCAGCATTCAGTGACTGATATTGATGCAGGGACTCTCCTAAGGAGGTCTGGCCTGCTCACAGAAGCTGTGTCTTGAGCTCGGAGCCAGTGTAGACAAACTTGCTCCACATTCCTCAAGCCCATCGTGTCCCTCCTCACTCACCTGGGACCTGCTTTGCTTGAAGAACTGGCTGCACACAGCCAAAGAGGGATTTTTCTTCATTTCTTTTTGAAGCAATCTAAAACTCCTGAGTTTCCCCACTGCAAACAGACATCCTCCTCAAGTGTGTGCCAAGCCCAAGGTGCCACCCAGAGCACTCCAGACCTGTCCCGGGCCAGCTGTGAGGGTGCATCATCATCCCAACATGCAATGGTGCCATTGCAAGGGACTGTTCCACGGACACTTCAGGGACCCCAATGCCGTGTCTGGGTGCCATGGCAACCCCCATCAGTTCAGGTTTCCTTGGAAACCAGCTCAAGGAGCCATTTCTGCAGCCAGGTTCCATGGCCACTTGCCTGCAGAGCTGTTGCTGCCCTCGGTTATCATGGCAACCCTGGGACAAAGTGGTGCCAGGGCTGTTCCAGGTACAATTGCAGTGACACTCGTTGGTGCCACCAGGTGCCATGGCAATGGCCATGAGGAACCATTCCTTGGTTTGGTGCCATGGCAACCAATGCCCGGCCCCCTTGTGATGGTTGGTGGCCATGGAAAGCTGTCCTGGCCCCTTGCTCAGGGCTGGTGTCAGTGCCCAGAGCCAGAGGGGATCCCTTGCTGGGGGCTGTGCCATGGCCACCTGCCCTGTGCCGCGCTGGCCGCTCAGGCACCAGGAACCAGCAGCCAACAGCACTGCCAGGGCCAAAGGCCAGGTCAGCCAGACAGAAAGGGGCAGGGCTGGGCACTGTTTCCATGGCAATGGGCACTGGGGGCACACCTGGGTCACCCGTCCTGGCAGTTGTCATGGAAACCCCTGGCAGGGACTGAGGGCACAGCCCCTGGCACTGAGACACTGCTGGGCCGGGTGCTGAGCACAGGGCTGAGCACGCAGAGATGGTTTTGTTCTTGCTGAGCTGCAGCACAGCCAAGGCCTGTCCTGCCCCTCGTCCAGCCACGCTGGGGAGGGGCTGGGGCTGCGGGGCAGCTGGGCAGGGGACACAGCCAGGACAGGGGACCCCAACTGACCCCGGGGTACCCCAGACCAGAGCACATCATGCTCAGGGTATGAAGGGGGGAACAGGGAGGAAGGGGGGAATTTTGGAGGGAGGGTTTTTGCCTTCCCAGGGAACACTTAGGCAAGAGGGGGCCCTGTTTCACCAGTGGGCAGGGTCACTACCAAAGACACAGACACCAACTTAAGGAATTGTGTCATTTATATAGGGCACAGCTGCCAAGATTTACAAAAGGATAAGCTCAGCAAAGCACATCATCATTAGCAAAGAATTACAAAAGAAGCTCAGCAATCCATCATAAGCCATCATTACATTTTGATGACCAATCCCTTGGTGAAACACTAGAGGTGTTTGTGGCAGACAAAGATTCTGGCTGACTATCAAGGTACACCTTACAGACATCAGCTGTACTTTAGTGACACCGTTCTTCATTCTTTTTTCTCAATCTCATTCCAATTAGGAACAAGAATTCTGTTGTGCATGGAGCTGCCACCATGTTAATTCCAGAATAATGCCCCGAGGCCCTTTGCTGTTCAGCTTTACCATGCTGTCTGTGGCTAACAAGGCTTGGGGGCCCCTTTCCCCTCTGGCTGGAAGGGGCCGGGTCCCAGTCCCTGAGGGGCACCCAGGCTCCTGAATGGAATTCCTGTGCAAGTCCCTCAGTGTCACGGCAAACAGGAAGGTCTGGTCTGGCAGGATGTGTAAAACAATATCCTGTCAGATCTACTTGTTCTCACACACAATACTTGGCTGCAGGGACACATTCCCATTGTTCCTGCCCAGGTTTCAGGACTCAGAGTTGTCTTTCCTAGGAGCTGCTCCTTCAGCTGCCTCGGGAGGGCCTTTTGGCCTCCGGACCCACACTCTGGCTCCATTATTAGGGCTACTGGATCCAAACCCTTTATCTCCACAAACGGTGGTGACTGGAGCTGGATCTCCTGTTTTCACAATTGTTCTTAAAACTGCAATATCGATAATTGTGCTACCCTGTCATGGGGTTGAATAATCCAATCTTGTTCATTATTGTTTAACAGAATTACTGTAATTTCTCCTGGATATTCTGCATCAATTCCTCCTGCCATGACAGGAACACTTTGCAAGGCCAAGCTCCAAGGGAGCAGTTACCAAAGCAAAGTGTCCTGAAGGAATCTGAATTCCTGTTTCAGTATTGACAGCTCTCATTTGCTTTGAATTTCTCCTAATGAACTCCAATGCATGAAGGCCCAGCCCTGCAGCCTCTGGGCCGGCCCTGCCAGGGGCCATCACAGCCAGAACAATTTCCCAGGCAGCCCAAGTCTCACTGCCCATGGCTGGATTTGAAAATTGGGGGCAGCCGTGCACAGCCAGGGGGTTTCATTTCCCCCGTGGGCCATTGTGAAGGGCATGGAGCACATCTGGGAGATGGGTTCTCCGTGGACAAAGGTTCCCATCTCCTCATCTTTCCAACTGCTCTTTTAACAACCCCTTCACCCTTTCAACCAATCCTGCAGCTTGTGCATAGTCTAGTACATGAAAAACCCTGCAGGAAAAATCACTGTATTTTTCACAGGAACAGACAAAACACTCTGCATCACAGTATCAGCACACCCTGTAGAAATAGCCAATTTCCTCCCTTCCTCCTTTTTCCATTGTATACAATCTCACAAAGTTGACCACTGACATTAGGGTCCTGGCCAATCCTGTTCTGTAGGGTATTTCGTGTTACATCCCTGAGCAGCCAAAGATACCAAATTAGTATTGTCAGCACTATTTCACATTATTATTATATGTACATATTTATATATAAATACAGATATAGACATGTAGATATAGACATATATACATAAAAATCTATAAATATAAACATGAAGGTCTTATTATACTATAAATATGTATATAGTTATTTGTTATATTGATATTTCACTTGCACAAGGGCATCTGAGCTCAAGATGAAAACCTTCTTTTGTTGCTCCATGTGGGAGCATTCCAACAATCATTGTTCCTTCTGAAGGTGCTGTTTCCTATGTACTCTCAACAAATTCATCTTTGTCTGCCCAAATCCACAAGGTCTTTTCCTTTTCCATATACAATTTTTGGATGCATTTGAAGCCATCCAGGGGTGCAGCTCCTTTTACCCAACAGTCTCACTGCTCCCACGGGGCTCCAAACTCAGCCCACTCCAGAGCAAGGGAACTCCAGGGAAGGGCTTCCCAGCTGGGAATTTCTGATGGCACTGATTCCTCACATTTACACTGAACAAGTGACATTTTGTTGGGATCTGGCCAGACTGTGCCAGTTTTGTTTTGCCAGTGGGCAGGGTCAGCACCAAAGACACAGACACCAACTGAAGGAATCAGTGTCATTTCCTGCAGCTCAGAGCAGCAAAGAATCACAAAAGGAGCAGCTCAGCAATGCACCCAACCATCCCCACCAAAGATTGCCTGCAGTGATTAACAAAGATCCAGCAGCATTTACCCTCAGCCTTTACCATCCCCCAGACCCACACAGCAGCTGGGGAAGCTGTCACAGCCAAGGGCTGCAGAGCCACTCCTGGGCACTGGGAATTCCTGCAGGTGCCTCCAGCCCCGGGAGAGGCTCCAACCCCGCTGGGAGAGGGCCCAGCTCTGACAGTGCTGAATGAACAAACTGACAGCACTGCTAGTGTGGCAACATCTGCTTTCATGCTCCTCTTGGGTCTCTCTCAAAGCCTGGCCAGGGCTCAAGAAGGAACCAAGGGAGCTGACTTTGACCATACAGCCCCAAACAAGGCCAGATGTCAGATTTCATGGCCTTGTCTGGTTTCTAAATACACAAAGGTCAATCCATGTCTCACTAAGGAGTGGCTACATCTATCACAGGGCTGATGACCATGCATATGTCATCAGGGAGCAGATACAAAGATAACCTTTGCTTGGAAGGTTCATCCAGAGGCCACCTTTGGCTCAGGGCCTGCTGTCCAGGTCCCACTCAGGGCTGGTGTCCAGGCCTTGGCACTTCAGGGACGTGGTTTAGTGCTGGGCTTGGCACTGCTGGGTGAGCGGCTGTACTGGGTGAGCTCAGAGGGATTTTCCAACAGAAAGGATTCTGTGATTCCATGATTATATCCACTGCATCCAGCTGGGGCTATTTTAGCAGCATTCCTTTGCTCCAAAAGTTCCCTCTTGCCCAGCTCCTGTGGCCTGAGGCTTCAGCTCCTTCAGCTCCTGGTGCTGACCTGCTCATGCTGAACGAGACGAATCAGAGAGAAGAACACAGTCCATGCAATTCCTTCTGGGACATGGAGAGGGGAGGCTGTGCAAACAGGAGCATTGTTTGGTGGGGCCTCCTCTCTGCCCTTCACGCCTTTCAGCGCTTTGAACCAGCCAAGAGCTTTCTCCAAGAGTGCAATGGAGCAGCTGTTCCTGCTCCCGGGCCTGGCTCTCTCCAGTCTCTGCCCTTGCCTGGTTCTGTCCCTCTTGCTGTGCCCTCTGTTTCCCCAGTGCTCGCTGGCTGCTGCCCAGGACTGTGGCACTGGCACAGATCCAGTGCTCCAGAGCCTCCTTTCTGTGCCCTTGGAGCTGCCTGGGCACAGCAGCCTTTTCCATCTGGAAGCTCCCCATGGACAGGGAGTGCCCAGCTCCGTTCCCTGCACAGCCTCCAGGAGCCCAGGGCTGCCATCTCCAGTCCCTGCTGGCACTGGGGGCTCCCAGGTGCCTCAGGCTGCTGTGACACCGCTGCACACGGGAGGGAAGAGGGGCAGGGGCTGTGCTCAAAGTCAGCTCCATCTGCTCCTGCTGCTGCTGCTGCTGTGGGGTCATTTGTGCAGCCCTGGCCCAGAGTCAGGGATCAGATCCTGCCAGTCTCTTCCAGCCCTGGCTGCTCAGAGTTTGGGCCTTGGAGCCTCAGGTGGCCAAAGGTAGCTGCTGCTGCTCCCTCTGTGTGCCCGTGTTCAGCAGTGCTGCTCCATCAGTCTGTGCCCAGCAACGGGGAAAAGCCTCAGCCCTGCAGGGCCAGGAGCTGCCGGGCTCTGCCTGCGCAGCTCAGCCAGCAGGAAGGGAGCTGCTCCACACGGGAACCAGGAGCAAAGGACATTCCTTTGATAGGACATGTTTTCTATTTAAAGGAAAAAAAAGGAAAAAGGAAAAAAAATAGGTAAATTGTAAAAGATAGGAATAAAATCCAGGTGTTAGTGAAAAAACAAAACATAAAGGCAAAGTTAAATTCTTTGCATTAAGAGGTAAATGATCTTTTTCAAAAGAGAACTCAGGTATTTACATTGTAAATGTGCTGATGGCATGCATCCATTTTACTGACCTCAGCAGCCTTTTAAAAGATTTTGGGCTTTGTTTCCAAACATTCGAACTTTGTATTTTAAATTGTGCTCGAAGCAATAAGAAATTGCTTTGTGCCCTTCCAGCTCCAAGCAGGACTGGGAATGGAAACTCTGTCAAACCCCAAATCCTTCAGAAGATGACCTTCCTTCTCAGCCTGAAAATGAGCTGCACATTCCCTTTGAAACTGTCAGGGATTTCTTAGAGACACAAAGTCCCACTTACGGCTTTTTGCTCTGGTTTGGAAGTGCAGAAGGGCAATTCTCCATCCACCAGCTCCAGACTGCACTGCCTCAGGAGCACGGCCCACTTGCCAGCTTTGGCCCACTTGTGGCACTTCTAGAGGAGGAAGAAAGTGCAATTGCACAATTCCAGCCAATCAAGAAGGAAGAATGGGACAGACAAAACACCCTGTGCAGATCCAGGCATTCAGCTGGGACTGTGGAGAGTCTGGGTCCTTGCCAGTTGGATGTGTGTCCCCAGCTGCAATCTCTGGGCCTGCAGCAGAGTCTCACTCACCCGCCAAAGCAGAAAGCTCAGGTGCTGTGCTCGCAACGGGCTCGTCTGATGCAGAGCTGTCAGAGCAATGTGAGGGCAGAGCCAGCCCAGCTGGGCCTAGGGCTGAGCCCAGCAGAGCCCTGGCAGAGCCCAGAGCAGCCTCAGCACCCGCAGAGCCCGGCTGCAAGGAGAGAAAGCAGAAACCGCCCGTCAGCTGAGGGCTCCTGTGCCCTTGTGCCAAGGCCTGCGGTGCCCAGGCCATGCTGGCTGTGCCCAGAGCTGTGCCCAGAGCTGTGCCCATCCCTGCTGCCTTTGGCAGCAGAGCAGGAGGGCAGCACATGTGCCCAGCCTGCAGCCAGCCACGGCACATCCAGCCCTCAGCAGCTGCCCAGAGCAGGATGCTCCTGTGCTCGCTGCCATCTCCCAAAAGCTCTGATCCCACCCTGCCAAGCACACAGGGACCCACCTCACACCAGCCACAGCTGGAAGAAAAGCTGCTCCCAAACCACGGCCTCAGCCTTCTCCAAGGGCATGGCCCATCCACGCCACAGCTGCTCCCAAGCACTTCCCCATCCACACTGGACCACCTTGAATGCTTCCTCTGGAAAAATAAACAACACATTATTGAAAAGAGATTAGATGCAAAAAACGAAAACAAGAAAAACGGTTACACCTCTTATCTGTGTCAGGGCCTTGAGGAAGGCCCAACCCCCACATGCCAGGGAAAAACCCAGCCATGGATGAGGGAAGCCCACACTTTCTCTCTTCCCCTCTGCACTGCCGCCAAAAATCACAGTGACCCCAAAGCAAACAAGGGCAGTGAAGCAGCCCAAGCCCTTCCTTGCCTGCACAGCAAAGCAGCTGTGCTCAGGTTCTGGAGTCCCACCTCTGCTCCCACCATAGGGGTTTGTTTGTGTTGGCCTGGCTGCCCCAGCCCCAGCCCCAGCCCGGGGCACGGTGGGTGCTGGGGGCTTTTGGGAGGGCCAGGAGCCCACTCCCATTTCATACCCACCCCAGCCCATGCCCCAGCCCTGCCAAAAGCAGCTGGGTAGCCACTGAAGAATGAGTTGCATCTGCCCCAGCAAAGGGGGAACCTTTGGTTCCCAGCCAGGCTGGGCAATGCCCAAATCTGAGAGCATCCCCCTGCATGTGGACTCATCTGCAAATTCACTGTGGAGCCTGGCTTTGAAGAAGGTGCCAGAATCAAAGTCCATCATCTTCAGCTGGCCAGGCTGAGGAAGAGCTTGTCATCCTTGGTGTCCTCCTCACTCTCTCCAGCAGCAGCAGCCCCACCCGGTACAGCTTCTCCAGGGGCTTCTTCTCCTTCCCTGGGGGGAGACCAGGCTCTCAGGGCTCTGCCCAGGGCCCCAGCTGTCAGGGAACCAGGACAAGCAAAACCAGCTTGGATGGCGGCCACCAGTGCTGGGCAGAGCAGCTCAGCTCCAGCCCAAGGGCTGCGTGTTCCCATCCCATGACCCCGGTGCAGTGACACTGGCAGCACAAAAAGGGCTGGGTTCCTTTGCTTCTCATTGCCAAGGCATGTGTGGAGCTGGAACTTACCAGGGCCCTGGATCAAAGTATGCCTGTGGCTCTCTCCCTTCTTCTAGGGCAGATGAATATCCTGTATCCAAGGATGACAGAACAGCTCTTCTAATGAGGGCCTTTCCAAGTCCAGCATGGATAAACACCGCCTGATCAGATCTTGGCACTCTGGGCAGAGAAACCAGAAACCACCACTTAGTTGGAGAAGGCTCCTATTGGCTTTGCCCCACCATTCCCATGCACAGGCCATGCTGGATGTGCTCAAAGCTGGGCCTAAACTTTCCCATCCATTCCCTGTTTTGGAGGAGAGGAGGACATTTGCCACCTCCTCAGCAGCTGCCAGAGCAGGATGCCCACGAGCCTGCTGCTGTCTCCCAGCACTGGGATTCCCCCCGTGCCCAGAGATGAGGATCCACCTTGAGAGAGCCGTTCTGGCAGCGAGAGCTGATGGTCCCAGCTGATGTTCTGGCACCTCCTGAAAGGGTGCTCCCCACAGACCATCTGGTGCAGCAGGATGCCCAGGGACCAGATGGTAGCTGGCTTGCCATAGTACCAGCCAAAGTGGGTCCATTCCGGGGGGCTGTATGACCGTGTTCCTATGGAATACAGATGGAGTTCATCAGGGGGATGAGGCTGTTCCCAGAGCCTGGCCCCAGCATCCCTAGGCATGTGGGGGCTGCCCCAGTGGCACACAGGGTGAGCATTGCCCTCTCACCAGCACCTGGGACTTGTGTACAGACTTGGGGTTGGAAAAGAAGCCACTGGTGTTTCAAGAGGGCAGTGGAAGCCCTGGCAAGGCCTGACCATAACAAGGAAGAACCCACCCAGTGCTGGGAAAAACCATGCTCTCATCCTCCCTGCCTGCATTGCCCCAAAAAACATTATGAACCCCAACAGACCAGGTGAGTGGAGCAGTCCAAGCCCTTTCTCACCTGCACACCAAACCGGCTGGGCACAGGTTCTGGTTCTCCCTCTCTGCTACCCCCACCCACGGGTATTTTTGTTGGGCTGGCTGCCCCAGCACCAGTTCTGGGCAGAGTGGGGGGCAAAGGCTGCCAGCAGGGCTGGAAGATGGCTACCCACTCAGCCCTGAGTTTCAAAAGAAACTCGCTGAAGACTCAGTGACATGAAGGGCCGCAAAAGAGAGAATCCCTGCTGCCACAGTCAGCTTGGGCTGGGAGATGTTGGGTCATGAGATGCTGGGCCCAGGAGCCCTGCGTGGGCTCACCTGCAAAGTGCGTGTAGGCTGTGTCCTGCAGGTAGGTGCCACAGCCAAAGTCAATCAATTTGGCCTGCCCGGTGGCCAGATCAACCAGGATGTTCCCTGGTTTGATGTCACGGTGCAGGACCCCGCAGCTGGTGCAGTGCCGCACGGCCTCCAGCACCTGGCGGAACAGCTCCCGTGCCTCCTCCTCAGGCAGGAACCGCCGTGCCCGAATGAAACGATGCAGGTCCTGACACCGCTCTGGCCGCTCCAGCACCATCAAGATGTCCTTGGGGAGCTCAAGCCACTCCAGCAGCTGGACCACACCGGGGAAGCCAGTGGACACCTTGGCCAGCAGCACAATCTCCAGGGGTGCGCTGGTGCCATCGGGCTGCGGGAGGAGCACGATGCCGTCAGTGGAGCCGATGCCGTGCCGGGGCTCGTGAAGCCCTCAGCCAGCCCGGGATGCTCTGCGCCCTGCGCTGGCCCCACACCTGCTCTCCCTCGGGGCGTCCTGGCGGCTCCCACCGTGCCGGGCCTCGGCTCATTCCCGCCCGGCACGGTCTGGCTGCTGCCGCTGGCCCTGCTCACTCACCAGCTTGCCCCAGTGCAGGACGCGGTTCCGTGGCACCCTTTTGATGGCCACCTGCAAATCAAGGGGAGCAGAGGGCTCAGCTCACCGCCTTCCCTGCCCAGCCCCATTCTCTGCCCTCCTCCTCCTCCTCCTCCGCCCCTTCCCCTCGTCCGCCGCTCACCGGGGCGCCGTCCGAGAGCCGCGTGGCCGCGAAGACGCTGCCGAAGCCGCCGCGCCCCAGCAGCGAACCCAGCCTGTACTGCTCCTGCAGGCCCTGCTGAGTCTGCCCTGCGGGCGGGACGCGGCGGTCAGCGCTCGGCCCGGGGCCAGCAACGGCCCCCGAGCGCCTCTCAAGCGCCCCGGGCCGGCCATGCCCAGGCGTTCGCTCCCGGGAACGCGGCACGGGAGGCTCGGGGCTGGCGGCCGCGCTGCCGAGAGGGGGAGCTCGGGCCGGGGAAGCCGCAGCGGAAGCGGCGGGAGCGGCCGCGCCGCGTGTGTCCTCCGCGGGTCCCGGGAGGAGCCGGGGCCGGGGCCGGGGCCGGGGCCGGGGTCGGGACTGGACCCTGCCTCGGGGCCGGGGCCGGGCTCGGGCCAGGCGGAGCCGAAGGGCGGCGATGCCGCCCCCGCACCAGCCACTGATGCCCGCCCAGCAGCGCCACCGCCAGTACGGCCAGAGCCAGGCGGAGGCGAGACCGCGGCGGGACGGCCGGGGCCGGGCACGGGGCAGCCCCGCCCGGGGCCGGGGGCGGGCCGGGGGCATGGCCCAGCCCGGCAGGGGAGAGGGAGGCGGGGAGAGGAGAGGGACGCCGGGCAAGGGACCCCGAGAGAAGGGCGCCCGACAGCGGGAGAGAGAGAGAAGAATGAGAATGAGAGTGAGAATGAGAATGAGAATGAGAAGCAGTGTTTAGGGTCTGTGGTCTTTTTTCTGCCGACGCTGTTGCTGCTGCTGCCGCTGCTGCCGCCGCTGCCGCCGCTGCAACTGAAGCACCGGGGCCGTTCGTCCCCGTGTCCGTTCCCCGCTCGCCCCACGAGCCCCACGTTCGAGCCCCGCGCGCCCCGGGGACAGCCCCTCCGTCTGCCCAAACACGGGAACCTTCCAGCGCTGAGCCCAGATGCAGAGCCCTGACTCCTGCGCACTGGCACAGCGATCCCCTCGCTTGCTGCTGTGCATTGTCCTTGCTGAGGGTCAAACACTGTCGGGCCACCTTCCCTTGGGGTAGGATTCCTACCTTAGCCCAGCACTGCACTTACATGTCCAGTGTTGCTTTCCAGTAAAAAGAGGAGAAGGAAAACTGTGTGTGGCTCATGGTATTTTAGAACGCCTAAAAATCCCTAAGTCACTGATCTTAGTGGTGAGGTACATCTGGAATTACTGGGATGCAGCATGGAAAAGGGGAGCATAGAAATAAATAGAGGAAAACATCTTGGATTGTTTCTTCCATTTTCATTTCACTTTTGGAAAGCTGTTTCAGTTTTCCAGGAATCTTGTCCTGTCTGCTCTTCCCAAGAATTTCTCATGGAGAACAAGGTCAAGCTTCTGTCACAAGATTTGCCACCAGGAAATTATGCCACTGGTGAAGTTTTCATTGTGACTGTTTGTGCTGGCTTAGGGCAAATTTTGGGAGGAAATCTCCAAAAGGAATACATCTAGAAAGAAAGTTCAAGCAGCCCCTACCCCTACTAGTTCAGGAAAAGACTTCCCTCGAGAAAAGTGAAAAAAACCTCAGTTTATTAAACAAGTAAAGTATTCACAAGCATGAAAAATGAATAATATTAAATAAAACCTCGGACAGTGCTGAAGAGATGGAAAATTCAGAAAGTCCTTGTTGTGGGTTGTAGTTGGCTCACTCGGTCTCTTCTAAGTCCCTCTGGTGCTGGAATGCAGCGTCCCAGAGCTCGGGGGGCCACAGGTGTGAGCTGCAGGTGTTTGTCTGGGTTTTCAGTCCAGAGCAGGTTTAAACAGTTCCAAGAAAAAGGAAAGTCACAGTCCGAGGAACTTCTCTTCCTAAGCTAGCTAAAACCAAATTGCTAGACCTGGGCTGTGAAGGCATCGGGAAATTTCCAAATCTGTGCACTGGCAGTCTAGGCAAACACTAGATCTGGATGGTGCTGGAGTCAGAACCTTGAAATTTCCAAATTTTAGATTTCTGTGCCAGCAAATCACTGGACTTGGGCTGTGCGGGCACCAGGAAATTTCCAAATCTGGGTACTGGGGCAGCAAACACAAGATATGGGAGGTGCCAGACCCAGTAGCAGGAAGTTGCCGGGTTTTGGATTTCTGTGCCAGCAAATTGCTGCACTTGAGCTGTGCCAGAATAGGGAAATTTTCAGGTCAAGGCACTGGCAGTTCCAGCAAACCCCACATTTCAGGAAGGATTGGATCTGGACCCATCCCTTCCCTTCCCTTCCCTTCCCTTCCCTTCCCTTCCCTTCCCTTCCCTTCCCTTCCCTTCCCTTCCTCCACAAGGTGCGAGAGGGGCCAGACAGCAGCCAGGCAGAAAGGGACCTGCAGGGACTGATGGACAGCAGGCTGGGCATGAGGCAGCAGTGTGCCCAGCTGGCCAAGAAGGCCAATGGCTCCTGGCCTGGATCAGGAATGGTGTGGCCAGCAGGAGCAGGGCAGGAATTCTTCCCCTGTGCTCAGTAATGCTTGGGCAGCACCTCAAGTGCTGTTTGCAGTTCTGGTGCCCCCAGTTTAGGAAAGACATGGAGGGGCTGGAGCGTGTCCAGAGAAGGGCAACAAGGCTGGGGAGGGGTCAGGAGCACAAGTGCTGTAAGGAGTTGCTGAGGAAGCTGAGGTTGTTTATCCTGGAGAAGAGGAGGCTCAGGGGAGACAAGGCAGTGTCAGGGCACAGGTTGGACTTGATGATCTCCATGGCCTGTTCCAGCCTTGCTGATTCTGGGATTCTCTGGAACCACCCTTGGAGCAGTTGCAGGATGAGCCCTGGGCCCCCTCTTGAGAAGCTGCAGCAGCCCAGGTCCCTCAGCTTCTCCTGCCAGCCCCAAAGCCCATCCTGTCAGTCCTGCAGAGCCTCTGCACTCCTCCTCACTGCCCAGAACAGGGAGCCCCAGAGCCAGACACAGCAGCCCAGATGTGCCCCCCTGGCCTGGGGTGCCTCTGGCAAGGGAGCAGCACCAGGCACTCCAGGAGCCTGCAGACAATTCCTGCAGCACTTGTAGGATGATTCTGCTCCCCAAGGGATGTTCCCATGGGGCCAAGTCAGGAACTGCAATGGGGAGTGGAGCCAGAGAGGAAAGGGCAAACAGGGATGAGCTGTTTGCAGGGGAGGGAAGAGGGGTGGGCAATAGGAAGAAATTTGCAGCAGGAAGAGGAAAGAAAGCAAAGGTGAAGCCAAGGAAATGGTCAGGGCAGTTTGGGGGTGGCTGCCAGGCAGCCCTGGCTCTGAGCAACAGCGTCTGCAGTGGGACAGGAAACTCCCACCTGATGGGAACAAACTTTCTGGCTGACTGCAGAGGCCAGGACAAAGCTGAGTGGTTTCCCTGGTGTCCCTCAACCCTTGCTGGCCCCAGGGGCTGATGGCATTTGTGCTCCCTCACGTTCATGTCCCCACACCAAGAGCATGGGGGTGCTCCTGCCTGTTGTTTGCAATGCAAACAGGGGCTGCTGAGCCAGTGCTGCCGTGTCTGTGCCTGCAAGGATGGGGCATCTGTGTGAGCTGGGGGAGAGGCCAGGGCTGCAGAGGGGGGATGTTGTTGGCAGCTCCATGTGGACGCTCTGGGACGCTGCCCTGGGCTGTGCAGCGCACTGGGGATGGATCAGCCCCTGCTCTGCTGCTCCTTCCCATCTCCCCCAGGGCCCTTGCAGGGCCCCAGCCATGCTGTTTGCTCCCAGCCTGCCCACGGCCAGCCTGGGGCTGCTCACGGGGTTTTCTGTGCTGAGCATTGGCCTGGCCGTGTTCTTGAGAGAGCCTGGGCAAGGAGCCTGGAGCCCCCAGGGCCTGGCCTGAGGCGTCAGCACTGCCCCAGCAGTGCCCATGGCCTGTCCCTGCTGCAGCCGCGGCACTGCCACACCCAGGACTGTGCTCGGCCCCAAGAGCACTCAGGCCCTGCAGCAACATTAGGGCCACCAGGGCAGCCAAGGGAATCTAGATAGCCCTGGCAGCTTTTGTCTGGGAGGTACCATTGGAAAACTGTATAAGGAATTTTGGAGGCGGATTCTCAATTTTGGCCATGGATGTCTGGACTTGAAAGTGTTTTTTTCAATGGGAAGAAAAGAACGGGCCCCCAGTGTTTTGAAGGCAGATGAGGAGTGGCCCCCAAGAGGCCAAGGCCAGCCAGAGCAGTCTGTCCTGGCAGGTTTCATATGGGAATAATTCTTGGATATAATCAAATTCGGAGGTGGAATCCCAATTTCAGCGTTGAACCCCTGGAGAAGGACAGTTCTTTCCCACAGGAAGGAATGCACAGAACTCCGGGGTTTCAGGGGTTGATAAGAAGCAACTCTCAACATGCCAAGGCCAGCTGGACCAGTCAAGCAGCCCCCAGGAGGCCCAGCCACCCAGACCTGTTCCATGTTCTTGGATCCTTGGGGCCCTGCAGCATCAAAATTGCCCCTTGGTTCCATAAGGCCCTGTAGGATCACCACAGATCTTTGTTTCCATGAGGCCCAGTGATATAACAATGGTCTCCTTGGCTCTGCAGTGGCACAATGGCCCCTTGCTTTCCAAGTGGCCTTGCAGTGTCCAAATGGTTTCCTTCTTGCCATGGGACTGCACAATGCCACAATGGCCCCTTGCTTCCATGAGGTCACAGAGTCTCCAAATGGCCCCTTGGTTCTATTGGGTTCCCCAGGATCACAGTGGCCCCTTGGTTCCAGCAGGCCTGGATGTGTTACACTGGCCCCTTGCTTCCATGGGGACCCACAGTGTCCCAATGGCCCCCTGCTCCCATGAGGCCCTGGGATGTCACAATGGTCTCATCGCTTCCACAAGGCCCTGCTGTTCCACAATGCCCTTGAAGTGTCACAATAGTCCCAGTGGGTTCCCCTGCTGGTTCACAGTGGCCTCCTTTGTTCTGTAGTGTAACAACGGTATCCTTGGTTCCATGGTCAGAATGGCCCCGTGGTCTCATGGAGCCCCCACAGCCCCTTATGGAGCTCCACAGCCCCTTATGGAGCTCCAAAGCCCCTTATGGAGCCCCACAGTGTCACTTTGATCCCCTTGAGTCCATAAGGCCCTGCCATGCTACAAGGACCCCTTGGTTATACAAGGCCCTGCAGTGTCACAATGGCCCCTTGGTACCAGTGGTCCTGAAGTGTCCTAATGGTCTCCATGGTTCCACGACACCCCACAATGTCACAATGGACTTTTGGTTCCATGAGCTTTCCTACTGCCAACAACAGTCTCCTTGGTTCCACAGTGTCACAATGGACCCTTTGCTCCATGAGGTTCAGTAGTGTAACATGGATGCCTTGATTCCATGAGGTTGTGCAGTGTCACAATGATCTCCTTGGTTCTGGGGCCCTGCTGTGGCTGCTGTGTAACAATGGATCTGTAGTACCATGAGGTTCCATAGTGTCACCATGGTGCCTTTGGTTCCACAAGGCCTTGTTGGGCCACAAAGGCCCCTTGGTTCCATGAGGCTCTGTACTGTCAACAATGATTTCCTTGGTACTGCAGTCACAGAGGATTCTTGGTTCCATGAGGGGCCTGGCCTCCCACAGCCCCTCACAGACCCTTATGGCCCCTCATGCCCCCTCACAGCCCCTCATGGCTCCCTCACAGTTCCCCATGGCCCCTCACAGCTCCCCATGGCCCCTCATGGCCCTTCACAGCCTCCCACAGCTCATGGCCCCTCACAGTTCCCCAAGATCCCTCACAGCCTCTCACTGTGGATGCCCTGGAAGAGAGAGAGAGAAACAGCAAGTGTTTCTCACAGCAGCATGTGAGAATTTTTAGGGTATGGTAGGGATGTGATAACTTGTTAAGTATAAACAATCTGCAGGTGGTGTTGCTCTACTTCGTCTTTCTGTTTCTCTATAAAAACCGCACAGTTCTCTTGAATAAAACCTTCTTTCACTCTCTCTACACAACTGCCTCCTACCTGTTCCTGTGACATTCTCGACGAGTGACACCTCACAGCCCCTCATGGCCCCTCAAAACCCCTTCACAGTTCCCCATGGCCCCTCACAGCCCCTCATGGCCCCTCACAACCCCTCACAGTTCCCCTTGGCCCCTCGCGGCCCCTCACGGCCCCTCACAGCCCCTCACAGTCCCTCATGGCCCCTCACAGCCCCAGACGCAGGGCTCCTCCCAAAGGAGAAGGTGTCGGGCCCTGATTGCTGTTCTTTCATTTCAATCCTTTCACAGCCATGAGTGCAGAAAGGCTGAAATGGGGTTTCCCTTGGGGTTAATTGCGGGCTGAAGCTCGGTGCTGGCGCTAGCCCCAGCGCCACCATCCCTGCAGCCACCAGGCCTTTGCTGTCCCCCCGTGTCCGTTCCCTGTCCCCGAGTCCGGCCCGGCTCTGGCAGCAGCAGCAGCCGCAGCGCAGGGGGCGCCGGCCCGGCCCAGCCGGGGCTCCCGGCCAGGAGCAGCAGCAGTGCCGGCCCCTTCCCGCCTGCTCCTTCCTCTGCTCCCAAGGGATTTTTCCAGCTCAATTCTGGAGCAGAGCAGCAATCACCCACACACAGCCCTGACTGCTCAGGGCTCGCCTGTGCTGCCCTGAGCCAGCCCTCAGAGCAAGAAAGGATTGGGTTCCAGCACTGTTTCCAGCTCTGACTCACCCTGAGGTGACAGGAGGAGGCTGCTGGTGCCTCTGCCTTGGGAATTGCAGATCATGGCTGCTCTTGGCCCTCTTCTTCTTGCAACCTGAATTTTATCCATAAAAATGCAAGTGCCTCTTTCAGTTGGTGCTACCCACGGTGCTTTCATGACAGTGAAGTCAGTATTTTTGTCACAGGCATAAAGATCAGCAGATACTGGAATGCTCACCAGCCCCTGAACACTAAGATGAGGAGAATTAAAGCTTCACAGGCCGCATTTGCAGGGCTCAAACAGAGCCCTGTTGCTGGCACTGTTGAAATAGAATAAGCTGACAGTGGCTGCCACAGAATTTGCCTCCGCAGTGTGGAGTTAAATTAAAAAATCAACCAGGAGAAGCAGAAACCAGAACTTCTAAACTCGCTTCATTGTTCCTTCCCAGCAGCAGGAAACACAGATGCCCAGAGGTGTTTTGCACTGCTGCTGCCCCCAGTTTGAGCCCAGGCTCTGCCCAGGCCCAGCGGGAACCTGAGCCCAGCCCAGGCAGCTCAGCGCACACGGGGCCAGGCCCAGAGCCCTGGGCACAGCTGCCCATTGCGGGGCAGCGGTGCAGATGGAATGTCCTGTGGCCCAAACCTCCTGCTCCTGCCACACAGCTCCAGCGCTCTCCCCCTCCTCCTCCTCTCCCAACACGGCACAAATTCCAGCTCGGAGGAGGCTTCCCCAGACAGCGCTCCGGCTCCTGTTCCAGTTGAATGTCCCTGCAGAGAAACAGGGCATCTTTCAGCCACTTCCACAAGCTCAGGCTTCGCACTTCATGGGGAATCTGGGATGCAAATGGCCTTGTTAAGAAAGCCAAAGGCCAAGGGAATGGATTATAGATTGCTGAAAAAAAAGTCACCCATCTTCCAGGCAAAGTTTACCAAGGCATTTCCTGCATTTCTTCTTTTCAGATTCTTTCAGTTGGCTGATCTGGGAAGTCCAGCTTGTACTGGTGCTTATCATGAACTGTTATGAATTGTGCTCTTGATTTACGCACCAAGACACCAAATGTGGAATCATCTATATGGAACTGTTATGAATGATCAATCAAAAGCCAAATTATAAAAAATCTGAAAAGATTTCTTTATCTTTTTCCGCTACTAAAATATGGTCTTCAAAACCACCACAGCCAAAGAGACAGTGTCGAGCCCGGGGTTGGTGCTGGGTGAACCTGGATCCTACCTCTATTGCATCGGACCCTCCACCATTCACGAGAGCCGCTTCTTGCAGGGATGCTTTATACAGTTTATTATGCCTGAGCAAAGAAGTCCCAGTTTCTTTTGTAACTCTGCATATTCATAGTTGGTTCTTTCACTGTGCAGAGCTGGACAATCGCCATTTCCTTGTTGATAGCCAGCACTGATCAGATTCAGGGAAGTCACGTATTCACACGTATCTTTCTGGCGACTTTGTCTATCTTAATCGATGTTATCAACAGGGCAATGATCACTCTTGGGTGTCTTCCAATGACATGACCACGATGTCTCGGGATAATGGTGATCATCACACTGGATGTGTCTATTCTTGGGCTAAAGTGCCGATCGTTATCTGGCCACCTTCAGGAATTTCGGAATTTAAATAGACGCCTGCCTCTCAGGCTGCTTGTGGTCAGAGACTTGTTTGGATTTTGCAATCTTTATGAAATACATGCTTTTATAGCATGAATTATTTCCCAACATATATTCCAACACCACTACAATCTCACAGAAGAAGGCAATCATACCGATCAGTGTATAGTCAAATTGCCCCCTAATTCTCATAAAGTCCATCTACTCTGCACACCCTTACTTTGTATTTTTGTTTCTCAGTCTTCACAGAACTGAGAGCTGCAAGAAAAAGAGAAAGAAATATGAACAGGTATCCCTTAGGTAAGGGAAATACTGGACTGTCAGGAACTAAAAATAGTTGATAGCATCTGTATCAGGCAATTTTTTTTACCCTCTACCAGTGTCCATTTCAGGCATCCTGTTAACATGACCTAGGATTTTGCAGCTAAATGCAATGGGCTGCAATTTGAGAGGCCTACAAGAAAAAAAACTTATCAGACTTTTTTCCCCCCCGACTGACAGGTGCAAATTACAAAATGAAAGGGCCTACAGAAATTTAAAATTTTCTAATTTTAGAAAAATACAGTATTAGCATCAGATTCCAAGGGCATAGAGATATAGGAGCAGCAAGGAAATGCTCCCAGAAATGTTTTCTAGCCTGAAGAGACAAGCTAGCCACAGGAACAAGAGACAGCCACTTCTTTTAAAATGTGTGAATTACTGAATGCAAGAGCCATTGGCCCTTTCAGCTTCTGTTTTTAACAAAAAGTAAGCTATTAACTTGTGTTTATGAAAACTTTAGTTGGACTTCAATGTTTTTGAGACAGCTTCTGAGCAAAATACAAAGAAACTACATTACATATTCGTAAATGCAGCATCTAGAATAACAACTACATAGTCCTATCTCATAGTTAAATGTTCAGTTTTTCATAAATTGTGATTAAGACCATGAAATGCAGCACCTAATCCAGTTAAATCCCACCTACACCTCAGATTGGCTTGTGTAACTAATATTTTCCACTCCACTCCCTATCCCTTCTCTCACCACAGTCGTCAAGCTCTCAGCCAGGCACAAGCCAACTTCTCAGCTCAACTGCTGTTAGCAATTACCAAGCACCTGTTGGTAATTGCCTGAGCACCTGCCCCACCCACAGCAGCTGTAGGTCCCTGGCTGCTGGGAGAACAGGTCTGAAGTGCAGACCCGAACACCACCACCCCCCACAAAAAAAAAAAAAAAAATTAAAACTTTTCTAAATAATTTTAGACTAGTAAAAGATCAGGACATGGAGGGACTTGTTTATCCCCTTTAGGCCAATCAAGAAAAGGTTTATAGCCTTCTCTGGAAAGGGAAGACTGGGGGGTTTTTGTTGAAGCAGAAGCATGTTTTATCAGCCCAGTTTCCTTCCTCATTTGTTCCTGCTGCCCAGGAGGCCATTCACTAGGCATAGATATAAATATCTCTGTCTGAAAACACATCTACAGGAGTGCATGACTTACACTGGTGTGATTTAAAACATAGTTTTTATTGTACAAAAATGCAAAAATCTGTTCTAGGAGAGGCACATCTTGTGGAGCTGTAAGGACCCTGACAGCACATCTGCTACCAAAGCAACAACTCCTGCTCTGCAGTGGCTTAAGCGGGCTGAGATGGAAGTGTTTCTTCATAAATGCATAAACCACAACAAAGTAGTGGTGACAAGCCTTTTTTCCAAGTCTGACTGAAGGTTTGGGAAGCAGGTCTGCCGGCAGAGGGCATAAGAAGCATGACAGGTTTGCCTACTGTGTGCCTACAATTTCTACACCATCATATCACTACTCGGTCACTGAGCAAGCTGACAGTGTATGACACGTTTTCCATCCTGCATAGAAAGTCACAGAGAGAAGAAGAGAGGAAGAAAACACGGAAGATGACAATGCAAAAAAAGTTGAAGAAATGTGGCAAGGATTGAGCATTAAGGGACAGAAATAAGAAGAGACCATACCCTTGAACTATAAAGTCCTGTCAGGAAACTGCAAGTACTTGCATATTTGAGTTCACCACCTGGACTTGCATGCTTCTCCACATTACCATTATTTCAAAAATTTTGCTTCCTGGACAAGCTGCCAGGTCTCCAGTACCAGTCCTAGCTCCCTTCCAGCAGTCTGCATCTGAGCAGGGAGTTGAAAATAGATCAGGGATTACCTTTTACACTGTAAGCATTCAAGACAGCCAAAGAACGTTGAGGAAAAAGGCCATACTGAGTGCCCAGGACAAAGAGATCTTTAGAAATTGGAAGAAGGAAGTATTGATTGAGGGTCACAGGTATGTTGAGGTTTAGCCTTTCAAAGTTTTGTTGCTTTTCTACTGAAAACTGCAGGTGAGAAAGCCTAGGCAGAAAAGGGAAGGAGAAGCTGTGTGAACAAACCCATAGCTGTACACAAGGACAGAAGCAGATTTCTTCTTCACCAGGCTGAAGAGAGTGGTTTTATTATTTGAAAAACAAAAGCCAAACTACCCCAAGTCAAATATATATTGTCCCACTACATTTAGACATTACAACAATAAAAATGCACTATAAAACTACTGCAGTAAATTAGTCAGTTAGGAACAATAAACAGGGCACATGTTAATAGTATCCATACCTATCTTTGGAAAGATGAGCAATTACAATCTCATCCCAGCTCATGCTCAGTATTTACTACAATCTCAAGTAACAACAAAGTCAAACACAACAGATGACTGTGATGTTCCTACCTTCTGCTTTCCAAACAGAGTTTTAAAAGATAGTTTATTGCAAAATCAGTCTCAAGAATGTTCAAGCCCTTGGGAGCTCTCTAAGCTTAATTAACAACAGAAATAAAAACTATATCTTTATAACAAAGTTATAAAGATCACAACTTTACATCACACATATAGAATCCATTTAAATATTTCTGTAAAGCCAGTATTATATTATAATTTTTATATAACAATCTATTTGTAATATTGCTGAAAGAAGGCACACTTCTAAATACCTACTGGCTTTGGTAACTGGCAAAGGTAATGTAGATTGGGCTGTACTACTGTTTACTCATCTTTCTGTTGCACAGAAATCTTGGATACTTTGGTGCGTACATCTGTAATTCTGACATTTTCTGAAATTAAAGCGAGAGGAGAAATGGGCTAAATTCAGGTACCTAAAGTTACGTATCAACATTTGCAGACATAAATCAAATACACAAGGAAAGCTTTTCTATGGGAGGAATGCCAGAGCAAGTTAAAATATGTATTGATAAGAATAATCAACAGAGTAGAAATGAAGAGCATCTGCACCATAGGAGAGAGTGTATAAAATCACACTCTGCATCAAGAGAACATAATCGGTATTTCTTCACAGCCTTCTGCCTTTGCATGCCCCTCTGCAAAGTGCAAGGGGCCTCAAGGACTGAAGGAAACAAAGGGAGTCAAATGGAGACACTTGCACCTGTCTCACTGGGGGCTCCTGGGGAAGCAGTTCCCTTGGGAATCCAGCCCCTCTCTGCCAAGGGCACTTCCCCAGATGTGTACATTTCATGGCGAAAACCAACACACCCTTAAGTGCATGGTGCAGAGGTTCAGGGGACATCACAACATAACCAATATGATCCAGTGAAGCTAAATTTATTATTCTTAAAAAGACTCTATTTATAATAAATCTTTACTGCCCACGTGTCTCTAGCTAATACATGAATAGTTAATCCAAGCTGTTCACACATCTAAAATAGAATGCTGATTGGATCATCTAATTTTTTACGCATCTTGCTGGGGTTGTCTGGCCCACCCATGGCTCACTTTCCCAAGCCTGCTGACAAACGTGCTGAGTCCTGATGACTCTTCTTCTTGTATCTTTTTCAAGGATACACCAAGCTCATTTCTGAATATGTCCATAAATAATTCTTTGTGAAGGTGTTCATTGTCCATTATTACAAGCAGGCTGGATTGTGCATTGGCTGAATATGGCCATTGTCTAGCAAAAACTCCTCCATTCTGTCTCTGAGCCAGCATTTGAGCCGGTTAAACAAAATCCTCCCTCTCACGCTGTAAAGAATGTGGAATTAGAGTTGGAATGTGACCCTGAAATAGAAGCAGCTCAGAAACTCCAGTAAAAAAAGTTATTCCAGAAGCTATTGTAGAAGGGACTTTTCTCTCCAATGATGTAGAAGCTTTTCCTGTAGTAACTAATGCTGCAAGTAGAGTTTGAGAACCTTTCAATTGGAAGATTTTAGAAAAATTGAGAGCTGCAATTTCACAATTTAGTTGAAAATCCCAACTTGTACAGTCACTTCTGCAGTATATTTTTCCATCTAACACATTAATTCCAGCTGATATGCGTACCCTAAAAAGACTTATAAGACCACCCTATCAGCAGGAGATGTTTCATAAAAGCTGGGAGGAAAAGTGTGCTCAAGAAGCAGCAAGACCTAGAGAGCAAGGTGATCCTCTGTATGGTTTAACAGCACAACAGTTACTTGGCAAGGGGCCCTGGGCTACTGCCACTGCCCAGGCTAAGAGCATTGATCAAGTCTTACAGATGAGCCAACAACTAACATATAATGCTCTTCTTGCACTTCCAGATAAGTTACACACCATGTCTTTTACACAGATTTGTCAAAGAAGAATGAAGACTTTGATAAATTTGTAGACAAATTGCATGAAGCTATCTATAATCATTCTGATTTAAATTCCGACACAAAGATACAATTAGACTTTGGGACCAATTTGGGACAATATGGACTTTGGGATCATTACTCCATTCCAAATGGCTTTCCCTTCAGTCACAAGAGGCTTCCATCTCTTCCAAAAACTGCCTGCTGAAGCTGTTCTGCTCCCTTGCAAATCAGTTCACTACTCCAGCATAACCCTTGAAGCACAGACAGACGACTCTTCAACTAATTATAGTAGAAAAGAGGGTATTTATTGCAGCCCTGGTCACATGTGAACTAGTTTCCAAAGACATGTGCAAGGAGTTGCAGACTCCTGCTCTCTCTTTCTACAGAAAAGGTTTTACAATAGGTTTCTAAGGACCCATAATACATAATTATTACCTGCCTGTTTCGGATTTTTATCAGCTGACTATCTACTACAGCTGTGCAATTGTACTCCCTTAACTGGGTTGGTGGGATTTTGAAATGAGGGAGTGGTTGTATGGGAGGAAGAAAGCTGTCTTCCTCATGGTGAACTCTTCTCCCATTGCCAGCTGGCAAGACCTTTGGACCTGCTGCTCACAGTCCAAGCCTCTCCTGACTGTTCAATTATTCTTAAGGCAAGTTATTTCTATGGTTTCTGCTTCTTCACAATTGCTTCCTCTATCCCTGTCACTCCTAGCTTTATGTTCCTAATATATTTGGTACTCTTTAACTACAGGACGTGATTTCTGCTAGCTGTATTACTAACTTAGCTTCTTGCCTCATTTGAAGATCTTAACTAAAGTATGCAATCTTCTACTATCCCAATTCTATTCCCAGCTGGCCCCTCAACTCATCTGCACTTTTCAATTATCCTCATTACATTTTCAGCTAACCCCTTGACTCACCTCAGGCACATCCCCGACTGCCTCTCTCCCAGCAGCTCAGAGCTGCATTGCACAGCGCTTGCTGCGCGCCAGAGAGCACAAAGCAGGCTGGCCTGGTGGGCCTGAATATTTCTGCCAATCACTCTGCATCTCACACCTTTGCTCTGGCTCAGTGCAGAACTGCAGGATTGCAGGTGCTTCCTCCCAGAGCTGCGTGAGGCGCTGGCTCCTGCAGATGTGCCCTGCCAAGCTGTCCCTGCCGCACGCTGGCCTCGCTTCCCCTGGCACAAGTGCTGGGCCTGAAGGTGGCTGCCCTGTGCTCCAGCCTGCCGAGCAGCCCGGCTCCCTGCCCCGGTGCCCAGAGTGCTGCACACACTGCTGGCCTTTGCCAGGGGTTGCAGGGCAGCCGGCAGAAGAGGAGGAATCCTCAGCCAACCCAGCGGCCCACGGCTGCCCTTGGCCTTTCCCTGCTCCTGGGCACACTCCAGATGGCCAATGCCTCCAGGCCGGGCTGTGCCCAGCACGGATGCGCTTCCCCTCGGCAGCAGCCAGCTGCCACCTGGGCTCTGAGAGTGGAGGATTCGCCCGCTCCCAGCAAGAGGCACCCAGGGCCCGGCTGCTGCCTCTTGCTGGGAGCGGGCGAATCCTCCACTCTCAGAGCCGGCAGCTACAAGGGCCTCCTTCCAGCCTGCCTCTGCCGGGGCTCAGGCTGCTCCGGCCTCTGCCAGGGCTCTGCTGGGGCTCCAGCCCGGGCAAGGCCGCGCCCGCTCTCACCTCACAGGCGCTGACAGCTCTGCACCACAGGAGACCTTCCCGAGCACCCTCTCTGATCTTTCTGCTTTCTCACTTGAGCAAGGCTTTCCTCCAGCCAAAGAGATTATTGCATTTAGGGATACAAATCGAAGTGGCAGGAACCCCAATGCTCTCCAGTCACAGCTGAAGGCCTGCATCTGCACAAGATGTTTGGGCTGCCTCATTCTTCCTTTGGTTTTGCCTTCAAATGCCATTGCCCTTTCTGCCTCAACTAGAAATACCACAGCTGCGCCATAACCAGCCAGTGGGTCATATTCCAAAGGCAGTGTGGTCTGGAGAGGATGAATGAAGAAGAACCCTCCTCACTTACGAAAGCATACAAAAGAATCCATATGTGTGACTTAGCACCCATAAAAAACAATTGGTAATTCAGAAGGAAATGTTGAATTTTCTGAAGGGGTCAGAAGGAGGAGAATCTTCCAAATGAGTTGATGTTTCAGAAACTTTATTAATTACAACTCTAATCTATAATTCTATGCTACAAATCTGTTCAGCAACCCTACTCTACAATCCTACTCTAAATTGGTAACAGAGATAACATCTTGACATGATTGCTATGTTCTCGTCTCCTAGGGTTAGGGTTAGGCTAAGGCTTAGGCTTAGGCTTAGGTTTAGGTTTAGGTTTGGGTTTAGGCTTAGGTTTAGGCTTAGGCTTAGGTTTAGGCCTAGGCTTAGACTTAGGGTTGAGGTTAGGGTAGGTTTAGGGATAGGGTAAGGGTTACAGATAGGGACAGGGTTAGGGTTTGGGTTAGCATTTAAGGTTAGGGTTAGGGGTTAGGGTTAGGGTTTAGGGTTAGGGTTATTCGTCTTCTTCACTGAGTTGATGAGTTGTGCCAAGATGAATGGTGGCTTGACTGAAGTTACAAATGGATGCTGTCCACCGGAAAAAAAAATACAACAAAGAACAGTGAACCATTACTTTCCAAGCTCATTGCTTCAGGGACTCAATCAGGATACATCAAGTTCCTGGAAAGACCCAGAAAGAGGAGCAATGGGACCATCTGCTCCCCAGTCATCTCCAGTGTGTAAGACCTTGCCATCACAGGCAAACCTGGCCCAGAATCCCACTCATCTGTTTATTGTGATTTCTTCATCATGCTGGGATTTTTGCCCTGCCAGTGCTCTAGAAATGGCGCTTTCTGTCCCTGGGTTTTCTTCCTTTCAGGAAACTCCAGTGACTCACACAGGCCCCTGCCTTTGAAAGACAGGCACTGTGCTGATTGCCACAGACACAGAAAGCAGTGTCTACTGTTCCATGCCCTGCCCCTCATGTGCTGGATGGCACCTTCCTTCCCAGCAGAGCCAGCCCAGTGGCAATGGGCCCTGCAGTTCCCTCTCTGCCACACAACCTGGCAGTAACCCTGGCGCGGTTCCCGTCTGCTTGAGCGTGCCAGGCAGCAGATGGGGCTGGGACAAGTCCCTCCCAGCTGTCCCTGTTTGCATGGCAGAAACCTCTGAGGGTGGGCTGGGGGGCACAAACCAGGGTCCCTCAGAGGCTCACAGTGAGCCCCCCACAGCCCCTCCTGCCCAAATCTCTGACTCCTAGGCTGGGACTGGCTTCCTTGGGTTCCTCCACCACCATTTCATGTCTCTGTACCCCGCATTGCTCTACTTCAATTCTTTTGCCTTTAGATAAAACTGAACACCCCACCAAATCACAAAAGAGGGCAAAGAAACAGTCAGAGGACAGAGCACCTCTCCTCACAGGAAATGCAGAGGGAGCTGGAGTTATTCAGTTTTGTGAAGGACAGGCCCCAGGGAGACTTTATTGCCACTTTCCAAGACTTCAGAGTGGCTTTGAAGAAAGTGGGGGACATCTTTTTTAACAGGGCCAGTTACAATAGGATATGGACAAATATTTCTAAACACAAAGGGCATCTAATCAGAGTAGGTCTAAGGAAGAACGTGTTTACTCAGAGTATGGTGCAACCCTGGCACAGCTTGCCCCAAGAGCTTGTAGGAGCCCCATCCCTGCAACCATTCCATCTCCGGTGGCAAAGGGCTCTGAGCAACCTGATCTCTTTAAAGATGTCTCTGCTCATTGCAGGACACTTGCACCACAGGACCTTTACAGGACCCTGCCAGCCCAGCCCAGTCGAGGATTCCTCACCATTTTCATTTGAAGAGCAGCAAGAGTGGAGGTGAGGAGGAAGGGGGCTCATCTGCTGCCTTGGACTTGAGTGGAAGAGGAGCCCATCCATCAGAGCCTGTTTCACCTGCAGCCCCTTCACAATTTACCTGCAGGAGCTCATTGGCAGACCAGCGCCGCTCCTCTTCTGTCTGCAGGCAGCAGCTCAGGAAGTCACGCAGCAAAGCTGAGAGGAGCTTGGGCTGCCGCAGCTGTGGAGTCCCTACTGTGGCTATCAGGCGTGTAGCCTGGAGAAAAAGGAGACACCAGGCTCCACCTCCTGCTTTCACATCTCTAAGGCTCTCCCAGATCCCTTTGTTTAACCTCTGTTCTTCAGTTGCAGTTTCTGCCCTGGCAGAGACCCAGAGATGACTTTCCTTTACCAACCAAAAACCCAAACCCCGATGCAGCCACAGCTTTTCCACCATCCCTCAGATCTTGCCTTGGCAGCTGATTTCATTGCCTGACCTAGTTAGTGGGAACTACATCAGCAAAAGGACATTTGCTTCTCTGAGGATTCATGCCAGCTTGAGATGGCTTTTGGAAGAGGGACTTTGCTATACTAACTAATTTCAAGGGTTAGTACATGAAAGGCATCTCTGCAGTGCTTTTTGGTCCTTTAAGCACACGTGCCCTACAACAAAACTCATCAAGCTTTTTGTACTGTTCTTGAAAACAATGGTAATTGTAAGAAAAGAAAGGAAATCCATCAGTTAATACCCAGGTAGGGAAGCAAACATTTACAATCTCCTCTTCAACACAGACACATTAAGATGCCTGCACAAATGTATTGGGATGAAAATGCCTGCTTGGGCACACAGGAGCCACCTGCAGTTCTGTCTCTCAGCAGTCTGAAAATTTCAGCTTCCCATTTTTGCAGCAAAAGAAAAATTGTCTACGTCAGAAGAAGGAGAGGCTCCATCCGTATGGTCCCCCTCCAATCATTTGGCTACTCAAGTCAATGCAAAAATGGTAGGCCCATCCCAGAAAGTGCCAGGAATCACTGGGAGGTTTTGGCAGGCTCTCCGCATCACCAGGCTCTGGCTTGGTGACGTGGAGAATGTGCCTTGGGCTAGGAGAGAAACACGGTCACTGAGTGTTTCAGCAGCACTGCACAAGAAGCAGAAGAGACTCTGTGGTCTTTACACCCTCATGCCCATGTTTCCCAGTGAGAAGAAACTGCACACAGGGTTAGGTTCCTCTCTAAAGACCACGGTTTTAGAAACTTTGTTGGGTTTGGGTTTCCTTCCTTCATTTCTGGAAAGATAACAACACTCTTATGATGCTCTTTTCCTGTTATTAAGCCATCTACACAGACAAAAGAACTGGAACCACTAACCCAAATGAAAGTGTTGCCTGAGAACACTTTGTTTGTTTGGAGTTTGTTTGCATGTGGTAAGGCTTGAATTCCCCCATTGATGCAACCAAAAGTACAGCAGATGCTGATGTGTTGGCAGGGACATTTGTAGGAGGGGACCTTGGTGGAAGTAATTCCAGCAGATGGCAATGGGATTTTGTCCAGTGGCACACAGGACATGGGACAGGTGAGAAAGACAGTGGGATCAGTGAGTATTTGCTCCTTACCGTGCCAGAACTTTCACTCAAGTAAGGAGGTTCTTGTTCTATCATTTCAATTCCCACAATTCCAAAAGACCATATGTCCACTTTGGGGCCATATGGTTGACCTGTCACTACTTCAGGCGCCATCCACCAAGGAGTCCCGGTTACCGAGCACCGTCTGCTCTGCTCAGGGGTGAGCTGAGTAGCGAGGCCAAAATCAGCTGAGGAGAAAACAAAATACTGGTTTTATCTGAATTCTGTGCAATTAGGAAAGCAAGCAAAAGAATTCCCCAGTGGAAGTTTGAAATTGTGCTGTTGAATCTCCTGGCATTGGTGACTTTAAAAATCCCCCCATTTTTTACACTGCCTCTAGCAGTGGCTTTTGTTCTTTGGAAACTTTGGACTTGTAACTCCCTCCCTCTGGAAGGGACACACACAGAGCAAGGCCACTCTTGACTGCTTGTGGCTCCTTATACCTCTGTGCACGTTGCAACTGTGCCTTCAGCTCGCAGCAGGGGTCCCTGCATGGCCACCAGCACCATTTTTGGGGAGATGGCTGTCACTCCAAGCAGCCCCACACCCACATCCCTGGAATGCTGCACCTGACCAAGAATATACTGACCCAGTTTGACAGAACCGTCGGTTTTGAGAAGGATGTTGTCACTTTTCACATCTCGATGGATCACATTGTTTGAATGAAGAAAATCCAGTCCTTGCAGGCACTGAGCGAGAAAACAGAAACAGAAGGGCAAAAATGAGTGATGTGATTTCATCACACAAGAAAGGAAACAAAGAATCTGAAAGATTCCCTCTCCAGGGGAATGGGGAGTAATGGCAGAACAGTAATGGCCACTGAGAGGAAGAGCTTGCTGCTCCAACACCTGCAGAGCAGAACCTTTCTGAGGAAAGGCACGTCAGCTTTTGAAAGAGCAACAGCACCTGCTGTTGTAGGCTTTCCCCTGCCAACCAGCCAGGATGACTCCTGCTGCAGTGCATGTGCTCAGAAGCAAAGAGCATTCTGGCTGCACTCCTATCCTTTTTAGCTGAGGACTGAGAGAAACGAGTCTCTCTCTTTTTTCTTTGCTGTTTGTTTCAAATCCTGCCACCAGCACCTTTGCTTTTACAGGCAAGGAATGCAGTGAAGACAGACTCCAGGCAAACATTTAGAGAGGCAAAGTGGAGAACAGCTGTTACAGCGCCTGAGTGGGTCGCTGCTGGTGAGAGAGAGACGGTGAATCTTGTTGCTTGATCAGAAGGCTGGATTTATTGATATATGATATAAAATACATTATGACTATACTAAATAGAATAAAGAGAGAAGTTGCAGATGCTTGCTAAGCCAAGAATAGAAAAGAAAGAATCTAAAACAAAGTTGTGCCCAGGGACTCGGTCCCCTGGCTTGCTCTTGTGATTGGCCCTCAATTATAAACATACAAACATGAGCCAATCAAGGTGTCCCTGTTGCATTCCACAGCAGCTGATAACAATTGTTTACATTCTTCTTCTGGGGCCCTCAGCTTCCCAGAAAATGCAGAAATCTGAAAGAAAGGATTTCTGTGAAAAAATGTCTGCGACATCTCACCTTTCTAAATTGTATAAAATAAAAGAAAAATGCTGATGTGGAATGAACAGGAAATTTCTTCACCTGTAAAATATACAATACTAACAAATCACTAAAAACAATCCTACAATCTAAGAAAATGCAAAAAACAATGCAAAGAGAATTCAAGTCCATGCAGCTGAGTTTCAGGAACAGTCCATCAGCTGAAGTTGTTTCTTTTGGACATCTGAGAGTCCTTTTCGGTCCTGAAAACAAACTTGCTGCAAAAAGAATCCTATCAATAGTTATCAAAAACCATTGACAGTCATAACACAATTTTAAACAGTTTGTGGAATGTCCTTTCTGGCCCTTCAATGCTTCAGAGCTGCTGCCCGCTATTTTCAATCTTTTTTATTTAATTTAAATTTTTTTTTTTTTTTTTTTTTTTTTTTTTTTTTTTTTTTTTTTTTTTTTTTGATTGAAGAGCAAAAGAGCAGAAGCCGAGCAGAGCAGTGCCAGAGAAGGAAAGGCCCTGGGGGCCCTGGCCCATGCTGGACCAGGAACCCCAAAACTGGCTCACAAAGGGGGACCAGGGCCTGTCGGATAGACCACAACCCCCAGAAACATCAGGAGGCCAAATGCTGGCCCTGGCCCAGAAACTTTCTCAGCCCAATGGCCCAGGCCAAACCCATGACAGAGGCTCTGCATTCCCGCAGGCCTGAACCCTGCTGCCAGCACAGTGGCAGCACGGGTAGTGAGATGCTTCCTTTCCCCAAAACCACTGAGGCATGCCAGCAGTGAGGAAATAGAAGCCTTCCCCAGCAATCCCATCTGGGGTCTGGAGATGTTTGTTTCCCACAGCAAACCAGCTATGGTCTCCTCCAGCTGTGCCATCTTCCCCTGCACTGCATCGGGTTTGTCTCTCATCCGCCCCGTGGCATCACCATCCCCATCCCCTCCGGGCTGGGGATCAGAGGCAGGGCTCTCGGGATGCACCTGCCCCCCCATGCCACTAGGACGCAGGAGAGGCGGCAGCCTCCATGGGACAGCAACCGAAACACCACCCCCCAAACCACCGAGCTTGAAAGCCGGCAGCCGGGCTGCCGCAAGAGTCAGCTGGCGGGCAGCCCCCGCTCCACCGAAGGAGAGACCCCCGGCCGGGGCAGCTGCGGGGGCAGCCGGTTCAGGACGGTCCGGGCTCGAACCAGCCGCCGGTGCCATGGCAGTCTCTGACGCCGACACGGAGGACAGAGCCTCCGACAACGCCAGAGCCGCTGGAGCGGCCAGTCCGAGCGGCGAGGGGGGGGCCGGAACTGGGGAGGGAACCGCGCTGAGAGTGGGATCAGCCGCGGGCTGCTCGGAGGGTCCCGCAGGTTCAGCGCCGTTTTCAGCCCCATCCTGAACAGGAACTGTCTCGCCTTGAGGCGGCGGGGATGCGCGGGAACACGCTGTTGCTGCGTCCCTTGGCTCTGAAAGCGGCGGCAGGCACGGCACAGGCAGCAGCGGAGCCGGGAGAAGCGGCGGAGCATCGATGTTGCTTAGCAACAGCTCAAGCACAGGAAGTGCTGTCTCTTCTGCCTTCTCCGACGCTGAGCCGGAAGCTGGAGACGCATCCTCGTCGTTGCCTAGCAACAGCTCAGGGGGCGGGGAGGCCGGTGAAACCGCGGGCGGGACCTCCTGGAGAGGCGGAGACGGGATCTCCTTGAGTGACGGCTCTGGCAGGACCGGAGAAACCTCAGAGACCGGTGCCGCCCCCATGTCTGAAGGCGGAGTCTGAGAGGCCGGCGCTGGCTTGAGCGGCCACTCCCATCCCCCCGGAGAGAGAGAAGGGGGGGAAGGAGAAAACTCCATCTGAGCATGCTCCGGAGCAAGAGTGAAAAAAACTTCTTCGCCCAGCGAAGTTTCAGCCCCCCCCGCCGCGAAGCAGGGCGGGGGGAAAAGCCCAAAGTCATCACCCACCGGGTCTTCTGCCAAGGAGGGGGGAAACGGTGCCTGGCCATAACAATTAGAAATCCATTGGAAACAAGCTGTTCTGCGTTTCAGAAGTGGGAAAAGCTGTATAAATGCTGGGTAGATAGAAGGCAGGACACGTCCCTGGCTCCAGACGAACTGGAAAATGGAGTCCATGCACTCCCAGACAAAAGCATCTAAAGCGTACAGGACATCAGTAAAGAACCCAAAAAGCTTTGCCCATCTAAAGAATTTATAGAGATCTGTTTCTGACAAAAAGCAACCATCTTCTCTAGACCAATGGTTCCAGAGGGCTATAAGTTTCTCCTCTGAAGGGGAGAATTGAATCTCTTCTGGCAAGGCATGTGTCTGCCATACCAACAGCCACAGACTACGAAGGGCTGGTTCATCAGGGATAGAAAAGCCCACAGTACCTTTTGAAAGAGTCCAGCTTGC
Source organism: Melozone crissalis (assembly GCF_028551555.1). NCBI lineage: Eukaryota > Metazoa > Chordata > Aves > Passeriformes > Passerellidae > Melozone > Melozone crissalis. The sequence continues at coordinate 4,741,650 of NW_026535824.1, forward strand.
TCTGGCCAGCTCCACAGGTCTGCTGCTCTTTTCCATCATCTTTCCTGAAGGTTTTCCAGAAGAAGGTTCTCTTTGTGGTCACTTCAAAGCAACCATCAAATGCTACACATACAGGATTTTTACCCAGTGCAGCAATTTTGCTCCTCTGGTCTTATCAAATTAATTTTTGCTCTGACACGAGGGGTCACCAGATGTTACAGCGCCTGAGTGGGTCGCTGCTGGTGAGAGAGAGACGGTGAATCTTGTTGCTTGATCAGAAGGCTGGATTTATTGATATATGATATAAAATACATTATGACTATACTAAATAGAATAAAGAGAGAAGTTGCAGATGCTTGCTAAGCCAAGAATAGAAAAGAAAGAATCTAAAACAAAGTTGTGCCCAGGGACTCGGTCCCCTGGCTTGCTCTTGTGATTGGCCCTCAATTATAAACATACAAACATGAGCCAATCAAGGTGTCCCTGTTGCATTCCACAGCAGCTGATAACAATTGTTTACATTCTTCTTCTGGGGCCCTCAGCTTCCCAGAAAATGCAGAAATCTGAAAGAAAGGATTTCTGTGAAAAAATGTCTGCGACAAACAGCAAATACAAATACAAGACACAGAGCGAGAATACAACAGCAGGAGATAAAAGTACTGGCACTGAGTACAGGGAGTGCAGGGGCACTGGCAGGCCTTTCACTTGAGATGCCTTTACTTGCCCATAGCATACCAGCAACACAGAAACAAAGCTTGGCACAGGAAACCTCTCCTGTTCTGAGCCCCTGTTTCCCAGACAATCCTGCCCAAGCCCTTGGAAACACAGATGGGATTGCTGACCTCCCGACTGATGGCTGCTGTCTCATCTTCAGACAGGCAGGTCTGGCTGACGATATCGCTCAGGACACCTCCATCCATGTACTCTATAACCAGCAAGAGTTCCTCGCCCAGAGCGTAGCTGAAAGAAGGAAACAAGGGCATGGAGATGAACATGCATGGCTACATTGATTTTTTGCTTCCAGGTTTCTTATTTCCAGATGCCTTTGTGACAAGGACAGAATCAAAGGAATAGATATTCCCTCTTGGCTGTGCATTGTTTGCAATCTGTGCAGTCTCAAAAAGAAAGACCCATCTGTGGAAAAGGAGATGTCTTAGATGGGCAGCAAATGAAAAGTGCAGTTTAGAAACAGCCCAGATAAAAAAAAACCTGTCAGGCATGATGTTTCTGGAAATAAGCACCTAGTCTTCCTGGCCTACATAGCAATGGCAGGGAGGGGCAACAATCCAAGCGAAATCAACTTTAGGATGGTTCATCTGCACTTAAGAAACTTTAAAAAATCAATCCCAAATAAATGTGGAGGCAGTGAACTTTGAGGCTATTGAGTTAGGAAGATACAGCTGATCCAGGTATTGAATATTTTGGAGTAATTATCAAACTAGGTGTGCCAGGGAAGACTCATGCAGACAAGATGCACTCTCTTCTCATCCATTGGAGATGAGTAGAGAAATATGAATAAATAAAAATTAACAGCTTTACTTGCTGCCACTGACCAAAGTGGGTTTTTAACCTCTCATGTTTGCTTTATGTAAACACACATCCATGGGATAAGACCATGACCTCTCACCTGTCTAAATAATTCACAACATTGGGACTCCTATACCTCTTCATGATCAATATTTCATTAAAGGTTAGCTCCTTCCTCCTCACTCCTTGAAGATTTATTTTTTTTATTGCCACCTAAAATGACATTGAAAATCAGTAACTTGGGAGGTTGGTGGCACGAGACCACAAGGCACGTGGAGCAAGTGATTTTGCAATGACACGGCTGAGCTGTGCCAAACTGCCTTGTGATTAGGCACTGCAGTAATTAGGAACTGACATTCCAACAGCCCATTTCTCTGCTCCCTTGGGAGCCAGTTACAGGACACGTGGGGCCACTGACATTTTGCCTTGACCACTTGGTAACAGCAGTGTCTCAGTTATCACCCACAAACCTCTGACCGCACTCTCTGCTGCTTTGTTTGGCACTCAGAAGAAGTAATCCATGCCTTAATACTCTGTGGATACATCTTGGGATATGGGCAAGGCTTAGGGCTTTCAGGGACGCCTTGCAGATCTCTCCCTATGTGCAGTTTCCAAGTGCAGCACTGCAGGTGGCCAAGGAACTACCAGTAACTTTCAGATGGATTTTCTGGCAGCCAGAAATGAGAATTCAGGACTCTGAAGCTGTAGCCCCAAAGAGCAGTGAGGTGCTCGAAGGCACCGCCTTTGTTTTAGCAATGGAGAGCGAGTGAGCGCGTCCTTCTCTGAAAGGAATCGCTGCCCTCCGTGCCTTCCTTCCGGCAGCTGAGGAGGACAAAGTCCCAAATGTGTTTTGTGGGCTGGCACCAGTCTGTGCTTCTTGTGCCTTTTCAGCACAGCTCTGCCCAAAGCTCCAGCCACAGCTCACACCAGAGGGGAAAGCCCTCGAGTGCAGCAGAGCCTGCAGGGGCTGTTGACATTTACCTCTCCTCCTGTGGCAGTGTCAAGTGCTCTGTAAACATCTCCATACCCCCTAGAAACAAAACAGAAGCAGAGAAAGGAGAAGCTGTTTAGACCTTGCAGTGAAAGCCAGCCCACACAGGAAATCTCTGCTGGAAGTGTCAAAACCTGCAGGATGCAGGAGGGCTCTGCCAGAAGGCAGATGATGCATTTTCCTCTCAAGTGCATGGGCACTGGGCCTGTTCCTGAAGCACTGGGGTTCAATTTCTAAAGGGAGGTTAGTATTTCCTCTTGGGTTTCACTGTCTAAATGGTGTGGTCCTATCCTGACCACAGAGTGTTTCCTACCTCAAACCAGGGGAAAGAATTGCTCCTGGGAACTGTTATCTCTCAGCTTTTATAGGGCGTAGGTTGCTCTTTCAGGCAAGCAAGTTTCTTCTCTTTTCATTAGTGTGCCAGTATGATTTTGAGACATACAAAAAACGCTAAAGAAATTGACACAGAGCTGTCCCACACTTGAGAGACAAGGAGACCTTCCAGGTCCTGTTCCTTGATGCAGGCAAGACCTCGGTAGCAAGGCATCTCTGACAATGCCTTCTGAGCCCACTCACAAATTCTGAGCAGCACTGAGAGATGGGACAATCTATCCCCAGTGTGTGAACATTTTTGCAGCTGGCCTGACTTCACGCTGGATAGACATTCCACCAGAAAAACACCTGGCCCATGGTTGTACAGGAGTAACTGCTGTTGGACTCACCCGCTGCCAATATAATTCAGATGTGTGTATTTCATCAGGGGATTTTCAGTGGGGTTCACCGTTCTCCCTGAGGGAAACAAAATGCAAGATGCTGACTTTAAAGCAGAGATCCCAGCTTCCAGGAGATACAAAAGGTAGCCCCAGCGCCTGGAGCTCTGAGCCCTTTGTGGTCGGCTGGGTAAAAACAACCACAACCAGGCAGACAGCCCTGCAGCACAGGTGGCCAGCACATTGAGTGATTTGTACAGTCTTTTGAAGAGTTCTCTTGACAGGAAACAAAGCACAGGGACCTGCAATCCCAGGAGAGGAGGACATCTTCCCCACCTTTCAGCAATTTGCAAAAGGAATGCCTTCCCATTTGTAAACCAGAGCACCTCAAGCTGTAACTGATTCTGACGGGGCTTTCAGCATCAGGACCCTGACCTGTTTATGAGCAGGCTGAGCTCCAAGATGCCCCTCTCCCAGCTAAGGAAGGCTCCAGCCTCTGCAGTCCCTCCAGCCCTCAGGGACAGGGCAGTTAGCACAACAAGGCTGGCAAGCCCAAGTATGAGCACTGACAGGCACTGATGGGAAGAAGCCAGAGTGAGCCTGGGCCCCGGACAAGCTGTTGCCCCCATTCAGGACACACCAGGATGGGCTTTGAGATCAGCCACACCGAGGTGCAGATCAGTGCCCTTTTTGTCCCAGCAGGTGATGGCAGACACAGCATCCACTGGGCTCTGGTCTCAGCCCCACCAGGTCTTATCTGAGAGCACAGCACTGGCAGCTGTTAAGGGCAAGAAGCAGATTCATTGGGTTGTGCTGCAGAATCACAAAGGGCTTGATGTGTTTTCCTAGAGCAGGGCCTGGGCCAATGGGTAGCATTCTAACAGTCATGGGAAAGAGTGGGAATCAGGTATGGAAAAGTGCCATGGATCTGAGGAATATACCATGGCTGAGCTGGAGGCTCTCTCCTGAGAAAGGCCTGCAGTACAGTTTTATCTGATCACGCCACTTGGATGTGTCTCCTGGACACATCTTGATAAGCATAAAACTAGAAGATTAAATAAACGTTGTTATCAAAGTCTCTGTTTTTTCTTTGGGGCACATGGAAAATCCCTCGTGCTCTCTATTTGTCCTGTAACCTGATGTTCTTTCAAAGTAGTTCTTATTGACAAAAGATAGCATTCTCTTATTGACAAAAATATAGCATTCTCATGAAAATAAACTGCAGATGTAGTAGTGGTAACAGTAACAGTCATAAAAATGACATCAGGAAGGCGTGGGGTAGAAGGGCTCCTTCAGGATGGAGAAAAACACAACAAAAAACCCACACCAAAAATGAACAACACAAAAGCAATCCCACCCCCCCTCCCCCCAAAAAAGATTCCCCAACCAAAAAGACAAAACTCCAAAGCCAGTCCATTTCTCTGAAGTTTTTTTGCTCTGATGACTGGTTGGAAGTCAGGAGTCTAAGGAGAATTTAGGAAGCTAAAAATTCTATTCAGTTTGGCCACTAGCACATAGGACTTGCCTAGATCATTTGCTAGGTCACAGCCTTCTGCTGATCCAAGAACAATCCCTGCTTCAGCCTTTAGCAGAGAGGGAAGCTCAGGCAAACCCAAGCCAGTCCCAGGTGCCCTCAGAGGCAGCAGGAACACCCAGAGCTCTCTCGCTGCCTCGGAGCACAGCACTTCTCTGGGGAATCCTAAATGGCCCTGTGACACCAAACTCAGGAGGAGCATTTGGTACAGCTCTGCTGTCACCCGCACACAATTCACTGTCCCTCAGATAAGAAACACCCCAGACGTACCCAGCAGCTCCAGGTACTCCTCCTCAATCTCCTGTTCCCAGGATCTGCCTGAGCTTGAGTTCCCAGGTTTCACAGAAGGGTTTCCTCGAGGTGATGCTGCTGCGGCAGCAGGTTCAGAGCCCAGGATGTGCTGAACCTGGAGCATTTCTGGTGGGCACTGTTCCTGTGCCTCACTCCTAACTTGGGGTCCTTCATTGCCACACATTCCCTGCAAGTCTTCGCAGGCTGCCCGGTGAGATGTCAACACTTGCACCTCAAGTCAAACAGAACAAAGCAGTCAGACACTACAGCTTGTCCCTGTCAGCCAGGAGTCATCGACTGTGAGGAAAGGCAAAGAACAGATTGACAGGGGATACAATAGCTTGTTTCAATCCTCCATCTGGGTCACCAAGTTCCACTGTAAAAACACCTCAAGAAAAAAGGAGAGCAGGAACAGGCCAGCAGGAATCAATTTGGATGACTGCTGGCCAAAAGGCCAAAGGACAAGTTTCAGGGCAGCAGCTGAGATTCAGCACACCAGGAAATGTCCTTCAGAGTGACTGTGATACACACACTACAGCAGCATGGCACTCAGAGGCATGGCCCCACTCCCTGCTGCTCTGCACTGGAAAGGCAAGAAGGGCAGAAACCACCAGACTGGTGACTGCAGTGGCTGCATCCCTCTTTCACTCACTAGGTTTTGCAGAGACTGATGGAAGCGATTAAGTTTCTCTCTGATGATTTTCATTTCTTCCTCCAGCTGCTTTTTCCTTGCCTTGGTCATACTGTGAGCTATCTGAAGCTCTGCATCCAGCTGTTCCTTCATGTTCTCTAACAAACAAAAGAGAGGACATTTCATGAGTGGAGTGGCTGCCACTCTTTCATTCACCTGGTTTTGTTGATCGCCCCTCTGCTGATGGAGATTCTCCTGTTGAATTCTTCCCATGTCTTCCTTGTTCTTTCTCTTCACTGCCATGATGTCACTCTGAGCTTCGGGCAGCTCTGCTTGTGGCTCTGCATTGATGTTCTGTACACACAAAAGCAGAGCAATAACTGGGAGCTGCCGTAAGGCTCAGCTTTTTTCCTCTTTTAGCCTCAAAATCACATTTATTCAGCCATTTCTTTCTGCTTCCCTCCCCACATCACCCTCCATGGCAAACCTCCTGTCCCAGGGCTAATCTCTGCAGGTTGCAAGGCTCTGTCCTTCCAGTGCCTGTGGGACTCCTGGCCTCCTCAGTCCCAAGAGCTCTGGTTTATGCCCCTCTTCCTGCCCTTCCCTCTGTCCCCTGGCCAGTCAGGCTTACCTGGCCATTCTCCTGTGGCTCTTCCACCTGCTGCCTGAGCTGCTCTTCCTGCCCTCGGGCAGGGAACAGCTCTCCCTGAGTCTGGCATGGCATCTCAGATAAGGCAGTGTGCTCCTGCTCTTTCTCTAGAAGCACCTGCACAGAAAGCAAGAGAAGATCTGTTTCAACTTCCCACACGCCCTTTGTGGGCCAAGACTCAAAGGCTGCTGGGCTCACACGTTCCCAAAGCACTGTGCTGCTGCTCTCCTGGGTTGTTCTCTGCCCAAGGGGAGGCACAGATTCCAAAGTGACCCTGGCCCTACAGTCAGGGGCCATCTGGGACTGAAGCTCCAACAACCTCTCAGCCAGCTGACAGGGAAGGGGTGGCATTTCTCAAGGGTCTGGTGAGGGCCTCCCTCTGCTTCTGCCATGTCCTGTTTGTCTTTCAGTAGTGACTGACACCCCGCCCTGTCCCACAGCTCCATCCTGGCTCTGCAGGGGCTTCCTGGGTGAGCTCCCTCCTTGTGAGAGACACTTCTGGAGTTCACCTTCTCTTCAGGCCTGCACCAGCTTTGTGACTTCCTGACATCCACATTCTTGTTAGAAAACTGGGTCATTCAGGAGATGAGGATGCGTGCAAAGATCTCTGATGGAAGTCAGAGAACCTCTATGGCCACCTCAGTATATGGAGGAGGACCAAGGTGTTTCTTCTGCCTCTTTTGTCAACTGAGAATTCTGACCAGCAGCAACAGAGTTTCTCATAAGGCCCCATTAACGAATGGACTTACACAGCCCTGGGGATGCCAGTGAAGGAAACCATGTGTCATGTATGGCATGTATGAGCAAAGTCACCAGACCCCAGCTACAGCATGGGATAGTTCCACTCCCTTAGGACATGCAAAAATTTAAAGGATAAAAAGAAGGCTTCAGGGCACAAGAGACTGGAGTAGAAAAACAGGAGGGAAAAAAACAACCATCTCTGGAGGGGGAAACATCTCTGCCTGCTCAGGATCAGTCAATGGAACTTGTCTCTACCCCTCTCCTGAAGGGATGCCTTTAGGTGAGCTTTGCATCTTCCACTGCTTTGGAGCAGAACCAGGAAGATTCAAATAGATAGATAGATAGATAGATATCACTTTTATAATCTCTCTTTTCTGTGCTGTGGTATTTACATTCTTTGAACACAGAGAGATATAATTCCCTCTCCTAGGTTTTTTTTAAGGGAAGGTAGTGACAAACTTAGAGAAGAAGAGAAAACAATTATTATCTCTACTGGCTGTTCTTGTTGTTTAGTACATGTAGAATGTGTTCTAGTGATTGTTTACTGAAAGTGATTTGTTAATTGGATTTTAGTGATAGTTGTTTAGCTTGACTAGCTAATTAGATAAAAGCTGTGTCATGACTTTCTGGGGACAGTCACGAGTTTTTCTTTAGTAGCTTTATAGTATAATATCTCTTTAGTATAGTTTTAATACAGTACTAGTGTAATATAACATAGCTTAAAAAAGCATTTGTTTAACATTTTAAATCATAGAGTCAAAGCACATTATTCACCACATGGGGGTCACCCTGAATCAACACTGTCCTTTCTGTCACTACACACATCAACACTCGGTAGCAGTGCCCCGATCAGCAGCCATCCTGAACTTGCTGTCCTGTTGCTTCAGTAACCCACACACTTGGGGAATCCGGAGCATATGGGTCCTTATGAAATGCAATCAGACCCAGAGCACTGCACTGTGAACTGCACTCTTCATGCATCTGTGCTCGGGCAAGTTCTTCTCTTGCCCTTGGCCACAGTGATGGTGCTGAAGTGGCTGGAATCAGAAATACAGCCCAGCCCATCCCAGCTCCTCTAATCCCTGAGCACCAGCTGGAATGCAAGGGCATTGATTTCCTGCTCAATTCCCAAACACAACACACACTGATTCCCTGGGCTGCCAAAAGACACGGGAGCCGTTACCGTGAAAGTGATGTGTTTCTGCCAGTGCTGGAAAAGGGCAGGAAAGATGGAGAAAAAGCTCCCTGGAGAAGGAGAAATTACAGGCTAGAAGGCTTCTCCTTCTAGCAAACAAACAAACAAATAAACAAACAAAATATGAAAGTGTTACCTACTCCAGTGTCTAAAGCACTTGGATGCAGTGAAGAGATGTTTGGCAGGGAAGCAGCCCTTGTGCTGAGCATTGGCTCTATGGATCTAAGGCAGGGATCTATGGAAGTCTGCCTGAAGGTCCCTCATGAGCCCCCATTGTCCAGGCTAAAGCTCCCTCAGCACCTCCTCCCTGGCCTTGTGCTGCCCCCCCTTGCCCAGCTCCCCTGTCCTTCTGTGCACACGCTGCAGCCCCTCCATGACTTTCTGCTTCCCAGGGCCCACAGCTGCACACAGCACTCCAGCTGTGGCCGCAGCGCTGCCCAGCACAGGCCACGCTCCCTGCCCTGCTCCTGCTGCCCCACTGCTGCTGGCACAGCCACTGTGCCCTTGGCCTTCTTGGCCCCCTGGCCCCACGCTGCCTCATCTTCAGCTGCTCACGGCCGCCAGCCCTGCGTCCTTTTGGCTCACACAGCTCCCCAGCCACAAAGGTGCCCATTGCACTTCAGATAATGCAGGCACCATTGCAAAATGGCCTTCCTTTTCTACCACCTCATGTTCCAAGTAGATATCATAAAATTTGATAGGAATAGGATTCTAAGTCACTCTGTTTAAATTAAAATTATCTAATTCAACTGTACAGCAAAACGGTCTTAATTAAATTTTTCCTATCTGCTGTCTGCAAGCATTGTTCTCTTTTCAAAACTAGGTTTTAGTTCTTCAAACTCTGAGAAGGAAATTTAAAAATATCTATAGCTGCCTTTGTGCCTTTTGTTTCAGGCATGGAAATGGATTTCTTTCAGCCTTCCTAGCATGCTCTCTACACTCTACTGCTACTGGCCAAGCTCCCAGCTTGCTCTACAATTCCTAAACACCAGGAACATGAAATGTTCCTTTCTCACTCACCTCAGGATCTTTAGCACTGCTGAATACACGCTTCAGGTGACCTGTAGTGGGAAGGGAAAATGAACCAGCTGCTGTCAGAAAACTGCCTGGCCCTCTGAATCCAACAGAACAAGTCAACCCAAACAGGTACGATTTCCCGTTTCACAACATCCCTCCAGGAGACACATTCCATTCACACAGCCAGCAAGGGATCAGGACAATATTCTTGGCTGTTCCTACACTTCAGCCTGTTTAGCCAGTAAATGAATACAAAGATGATCAAGAAAATGCAAATTGTCCTTTAACACTCAATGCTCCTGTTCTACCAAAGACATAAAACAGCTTCTGAAATCCTCTCCTTCAGGTACTCTTTTTTTTTTCCAATCAGATACATGCACTAATTCTCAATAACTTGCAGGAAACAGTTGCCCAGAAAAGCTTCCCAAAATTCCCCTGAGCTGTGGCAGTTCTGTTGTGGAAGAGCACAGCAGCACCTCTAGGGTTCAGGAGCAGACACTCACTGCTTTAGAGTTTGCACTTCCTTTCAAAGGGAATAACTATTTTTGCACTCAGTAAAAGGTTATTAAGTTAGACAGTCAAATCCTTTCATGACAAAATTTAAAAAGAAAGAAGCTTTCTCTGAATTCTGGGAACAACTGCAGAGTTTTTAGAAGGCCTTCCCTGAAGCTCTGCCAGTCTACATTTTCAAAGCTGTCTTGCTTGTCCCAGCAACCTGAGGAAATGACAGACTCTGCTGCCACAGACTCCCCTGTGGAGGGAATGGATGCCCTGCATGTTCCCCTGTAAATGCTGCTCCTGTGGCTACAGACACCCCCTTTTTAGCTGAACCTCTTGACGGGAGCTTTACCAAACCACTGGCACTCTAATGCTCTTTCTGTTTCAAAATCAGAAACTCAAAGAGCAGGAAGACATCCAAAAGCCAGGTTAGGATACACCCTTATCGAAGTAGAATGGAAAACTCTACTTACGTGCAAAGTGTGCAACGTAATATGCGGAAAAACAAACACCATAGGCAGCAAAAGCTGCTGTGGCCAGATGGTGGATCATTGTCCCAGTGCTGCGCAAGTTTTCTCCAACACTAGAAAAACAAGTGCCCTGTCAGAGTGCAGCTGCCCACTGACCAATGCTCAAACCAGGAGGGTTCTCCTGATGCGAGCAAGGCCTAGGACTGCTCTGACACTCAGGCCTTCCGTGCACCAAGGCAACATTCTGATGCCACTATGACGATGTGGCAACCATGCCCTGACATCACAAAGCAAACGCTCCATGTTGGTCTGTGAATTTATGCAAAGCAATAACCAACCTTCCCTACAGCAAACACAAAAGAGTCTGGGAAATTCTCATCTGTCACAAAGCAGCAAAAAATCCCCTCATGGGCCAAACCCTGTTGTTCAGAGATCCAAGAGGAACTCCAAGAGTGCCCCAAGGACCTACAGCCTGTACCCCAGCTGAGCACTCAGATGGGCCTCAAGCAAAGGAAAACAGGCCAAGAAAATGGTCCACAGCATTGCACATGTGAGAAATGACTCTCACTTTTAAAGGTTTAGTAAACCTTAACAAAGGACTGACTAAGGAAAACTTGCAGCATTGGGAGTCTCTGTGACTAGCAGCCATATGCTCATCTACAAAAAGGATGCTCTGCCTTTTATACCCTTAGCCCCTCCAAAAGTTTTGTCAGTCAACTCTTTCTCTGCTGCCCATTGGTGGAGATTACTTTCTTGCATCCTGACTGGAGGTCAGGTGTTGTTACACCCTGCCTGCTGGTCACAAGCCAGCCCTCCCCAAATGCCCTGACTACCAAGGCTATTACAAGGGGGACGGGAAAGAGGACTATGGGAGGATATATCACAATACCATCATTACACATTTGAACATCCACATAACATCTGCTTCTTAATTGTCAGAGCCAACCATTGCATTACTCACCCAGAACACACAGAACCAGGAGAGAAGCCACTGTTGGCATCACAGCTGAAATCCTTCCTAACAAATCTCCCCACATATTTGCACCTTTATTGGACATACCCAGGGCTCCGGTGTGGGTACATCTCTGCCTTTCTTTCCCTTTGGCAGCAGTCGAACTGGCAGCATCTGCCCGCCAGCAGCAGCTGCTCCAAGCTGGGAACGCCACTGGCGGTGCTGATTTCCAGAGGCTTCTGTGTGCCAGGGGAAGCCAAGGCAGGAGCGGGTTGAACGGTGCTGGCGCTGCTGCTGCTCTGTGCCAGAGAGCCCCGGCTGGGCAGGGCACGGTGCCCACTGTGCTGCGGGCTCCTTCTCCTGCCACAGCTGGGCACACCTGGCAACAAGGCATGACAACTTGTGGGCAAGCCAAGGGGTGTCTGGGCCTGCACTGCTCTGCACACACCCAGCACACCTGCAGCACAGAATTTTAACCCTCAAACAGGTAAACCAAAGGGAAACAGGTGGAAAAGATTTCATTTCAACCATTCTTTATGCTTCAATAGGAATGACCAAAATGAAAGTTACCAAGAAGGGCCCGATCCACACTGCCAGCTCAGTGTGAGAAAAGAGGCATTACTTTATTTCAGTGCTGGTTGTGTGAGGAATCACTTTCCTGAAACATGCACACCCACGTGTTAGTATCCATGGAACTAAGACATTACTTTCATTACTTTTATTCATTACTTTGCTCAAACTCACATGCTAAACATTCTCCCAAAGTATTTGACATGTTAAAATCACTTCACCAAAATTACTGACATCTAGAGTAGGGGTCTCTTGAGGGTCTCTGGTGGTCATGTGGTGAACAACCCATTCCTCAAATTCTCCTCCCATGGTTAAGAGCCTTCTTCTCCTTGAATGCATTGCAGCTACCTCCTCAGTAGGCCCACTGTCTTTATTCTCAAGGCTAAGACATCCACTTGCACACATTAACCATTGGTGTGAGGGAAGGTACAACTAAGCACTGCGTGGTAAAGCTTAAAAAATTCACAATTTGTTGCACATCAACACTTCCCCAATATCTCTCGTTCCTTCTCTGGGAACCAAACACAAGCATTTTGTGATCACTGAGCCCAGGGCCACCTCCAGCCCTCCTGTCACCCAGCAGCCCTTCTCTCCTCACAAACAGCAGGCCCAGCAGTGCCTTCCCTCACTGCCTCAGTCACCAGCTGTGTCAGGAGTTCTCTGTCACACACTCCAGGAACATCCTGGACTGTTTGCTCTCCGCTACACTCTGTTGCCAGCAGACATCCCCACCCTGTTCCATGCCCCTTGCAGAACCCTGCACCTGCTGTCCATGGGCAGCTGGAAGGGGAGGCACTCACGGCAGAGATGCACCAGCTGCCCTGGGCAGGAACCAAAACCCTCTGGCGGCACAGCTGCTGGCCTGTGTCTGGCACAGCTCTGCACGCCCCACTCCTCACGGGCTCTGGGCTGGAAATGCAATTGCACTTTCTGCCTCATGGAGAAATACCAGGGCTGCACAAACAACGGCCAGCAGGCCACATCCCAAAGGCACTGCAGCATGGAGCTGAGAAGGGAGAACACCCTTCCCCAATTCCTAACCATACCAAAACCACCATCATTGGGACTTTTAATCTTCTGAATGTAGAGTTGATTCACTGGGTGACAAGGGAATCTTCCAATGGAGTTGAAGTTTGGTAGAGTTTTTATTCTGAGTCATACTCAGACTGTTGATTTGAAAATTTATTTTAAAATATTTTTTAAAAGGCTGTGCAGTCATATGGTTTTGTTCTAATACCAAAATGGCTAGATGAAATGTACTGGCATTTTAATTACATCCAAACTGATTAGTCTGTAAAAGCTTTCCTGCAGAATAGCCACTGAACAAGAAATGAAAATCTGTGGACTGTTGACTTTGCAAATTTCTGCTAAACTTATCAGAAAATGAGGAGTTTTTAGTTAGATCATTGAGTAAATAAATTCCTATGGATTACTTGATTTGGATAAACCTGTTGATTTCAAATTAAAACTGCCAGCACATACTAAGTGGAAATCTGAATACTCCCTTCTATGAACTCTGAATTATTAGATAGTCATTGTTTGCTATATTAACAAAAATTAATATTCTGGCTATTTTTTTTACTTACAGCCAGCTCTTCAACATTCTTTGTAACACTAGAAAGAGAGTTTGTAGCAATGTGAACCATGGGTTGGTGGGGCATTGCAGAAGGCTCCTAAATGTTCACATTTACCATAGCATCACTTCTTGCCTTTAATTCCAAGCTACAGCTTAGTTCCTGCAGTATAGATTCACATTTGTAGTCTGTATTTGCAGCTGGTTCTTACTTTCCTCTCCAGAAAAAAATCATGCTTGGATCTCAAATCAAAATAAAACGAGGAGAGAGTCAGGTTCTGGATAGGTATAGCAAGAACTAAGAGAGTTTTTTGCAAATATGTTGAAAAGTTGTTTGTACATGCTGCAAAAATGGCAGATTAAAGACTTGCACTCTAACTTGCAAGCTGAGGTTTTCCTTTTCTTTCTGGACTGATTTCTTGAGGCCAGACACTGAACCCAATGAGTAAGAGAATCAAAATCACCGGAGTAGTTTGGAGAATATTGTAAATCATTCTGTCATGATGCTTTTTGCCTAAAAGTTCTGGCCATCATCCGATTGGAGTAATTAGAGGAGATGGAAGCCATCACACTGTGCCTGTGCACACAATTCCTTCCCAGGAGTAATCCATGAAGCAACGCTGACAAATTCACACCAGCAGCTGCTGCCACACAGTCATGAAGCAGAGAATATGTATTTCTGCTACACTTGGACAGCTGAAGATGCCTCTGCTGAGCTAATTTTAGTGACTGCCCACCACAGATTAGACCTTGTGGTCAGTCTCCAACAAGTCAGGGCAGTTAATATTCTGCCTAAATGAACTAAGTCTAGCAATACATAGGCCATGGAGCCTGAGGAAAGCCAGCAGCTGTGGGAGATTTAATTTGTTTCCGTATCTTTCTTTTTACTAATTTATTGCAGTCAATTATTTAAAGAATGGAAACTTTTGGCATACCATTGGCTGGAAGGTTGGTCAGTCTTCCATTCATGACTCCTCTGAAAGCATCACCCCAGTGTTTTTATCAGTAGCTCTTCCATCATCATGGCTCACACAGCATTTCCTGCAGCTCTTGCTGGAGTCAGGGAAAGGCACCAGGAGAAGGGGGAGAAAGCTGTGTGCAGAGACTGTGTCAGCTGAAGACACATTTGTTTCCTCAATGTCCTGGGGTGACGTTATGATGCTTGTATCCCCATTCATCTGTTCTGTGCCTTTAAGACTTGCTCTGAAGAGTGGAAGTTTTGTTTGGGTTTCTCTTATCAGGGACACAGAGACGGGCAGTACATAGGGCTGTTTTAGCTTCTTGCTTTCAGCTTGCTGCTTTGCTTGCTCTCTTTTCTGCTCTCGCTTCTGCTCTGCTTTGGCCTCTGCTTATAAGCTAGTTCTAGCTAAACAGTTCAAATTCCTTCCTGGACTGTTTCCCCTCTCCTGTTTCTGTGACCATCTTGAACCTGCTCCGGACTGGGACCCGGGAACACCGAAGGTTTGGCTGCAGCAGCTGCCCCAGCGCCGGAGGGACTGAGAACAGAGCAACCACCCCCAAAAGAGACTTTCTGATTTTGTCATCTTTCTCAGAGTAGTGTCATTGGGTATTGTTCATTTTGTGTGCTGGGGGGTGTTGTGCCTGAAATAAACAGGTTCTTTCCACCTCTCTACAGGGAATTTTTTCCCGAACCGGTTGGGGGGAGGGGCCGTGTGGGTTTGCTTCCTGGAGGGGCCCTCCTTTGCAGATTCTTTAACAAATTTGCTCTAAACCAGGATAAAATATTGGTGCCCAAACGTGGGGCTTGAGAGAGAGTGGAAAAACCCTGTTTTGACTGCATTTTGGTTGCTATTACTCTGCATTCGTTTAAATCAGCTAATAGCCATGCTTTTTGAATTCATAATATTTATTGGGGTGAATGTTTGCATGCATTTCTGGTCCCTAGGGCTTTCTGGTCCCTAGGGTTTATTTTCTTATCCAGAAATAGCTTTTATATTGCCCCTAATACGTAGTTTTTACATCAGAGGGGCAGTGACCAGAGTAGCTATCCTGCTGGGCTTGGTGGCAATGATGTGCAAGAAGTTTATAAACATGCCAGGGTCTGCTCCAGGTATGAATGGTTCATGGCTATGGTTATGCATCCAGTTTGTTGCAGGAGGAGCAGGAGGGAATGAGGTTTTTCAGCCTCTGCTTTCCTTCTTCTCCTATGAATCAGTTGCATCACTAGTGAAGGATGTTCAGTTTCCCCTCAATGTTACAGAAACCATCTTCCTGGTATTCAATCTGGTAACCTACCTCTATACAACCTGCTGCTTCTCTAGAATGAGGGCTGAGATTTCTAGACGGGCTGATGAGACCCCTGACTCAGGAGTAAACCCCAGTGTGGAAAACCCTAAGTGGTGTGGGAAATGGGAGGATATGGGCCAAATCCTGAAGGAATTCTCTGACCCTATAGTCTGGGATTTTCCCCATGAACAAATTCAGAACCCAGATGAGGTGGAGAAATATCTGAAAGAGAAGTACCAGGATGAGCCTAAGGAGAGGAAGGTAATTGCAGTGAGCTGGGCCCTGGCATATGCTTATCGCACACTGCTAGATACTGTCGGGCAGCAGACAGAGGCAGGGGGGCAGGGAGATAAATCAGCAACTGTCCCAGTGGCTCAGGCTGCAGCTAACACTCCAGGCTCGAAGCCAGCAGCTAAACCCATGGCTGTTGCTACCAGCACTAGAAGTAGGAAATGCACGGACAAGACCAATCAACCAGTGGATGATGATGATGATGATGATGATGATGAAGGAGAAGGAACCTCAATGCCTTCTGACATAAAATCAGGAGTCAAAGCAGCAGGTGCAAGATCAGATGCAAATATTGAGTCCTTTTCCCTGAAGGACCTTCGTGGCCTATGGAAGGACTACACTTGAAGGTCTGATGAATCCATAATTAGTTGGCTTGTCCATCTCTGGGATGCTTCAGGCGAGGCTACAATTCTGGATGGCACTGAAGCCAGGCATTTGGGATCCCTGTCACAGGATCCTGTCATAGACCAAGGAATGATGAGGGGGGCTAACCCTCACAGCCTCTGGGAACGGGTCCTAAGAAGTGTAGCAGAAAGATACCTGTGTGCAGACGATCTCTATATGCAGCAAACTCAGTGGAAGACAATAGAGCAAGGGATCCAACACCTGAGAGAAATGGCAGTGGCAGAGATTATCTTCTCAGATGATGTAACAACTAGGAACCCAGACTTAGTACCATGCACGTCTGTGATGTGGCAGAAACTTGTACGACTTGGGCCACATGAATATGCTTCTGCCTTAGCCATCATGAAGAGGGATGAGAGGGGTGAGACGGTGCTTGACATGGCAAGGAAGCTCTGAGCATATGCAGATGCTGTACATGGCCCCACATGCCAGAATCGCAGCGGTAGAAACACATCTGCAGAATTTAGAGGATAAGATAGAGGAGAACCATAAGAAGCTTAGAGAGAAGATTAAAGAAGACCTTCTCCAAATTTCAGCAGTACAGATCCGAGGTTCTGGTCTCCAAGGCAGACGTTTCCCAGATGGTGAGAGAAGGTACACCCCACGAGCTGAGCTGTGGTTTTACCTGCGTGATTGTGGGGAAAACATGAGAAGGTGGGATAGGAAACCTACTGCTGTTCTGGCATGACGGGTGCGTGAACTGAAGGAAGCCACCAGGAGGAAAGCAGCTCCAGTTGCCCGTAGCCGAATGGCGAGGTATGATGATGATGACATGTCTGATCCCCTCGAAGGAACATCCAAAACATACGCCCAGGGAAAGAAGGATAACCAGGCTTAGAGGGGCCCTGCCTCTAGCCAGGTAGAGGCCAGGGAAAATCGTGTTTTCTGGTCTGTGTGGATTTGTTGGCCTGGCACATCGGAACCACAAGAGTACAAAGCTTTGGTCGATACTGGTGCGCAATGCACATTAATCCCATCAAGACATGTGGGGACAGAGTCTGTTTCTATAGAGACAGAGGGCATTCAGCAATTGAACACCTTGCCTGGGTTGTCTGAGAAGCCATCTGCAGTAGGATGCCTGACAGGAGAAGAGCGACGAGTACCAATTGCCACCTCAACAGTTCATCAACGACAGTATAGAACCACTCGAGATCTGTGATCCCCCTCCATAAGATGATCCGAGAGCTGGAGAGCCAAGGGGTGGTCAGCAAGACCCACTCACCCTTCAACAGCCGCATTTGGCCTGTGCGAAAATCTGACGGGGAATGGAGATTGACTGTAGACTACCGTGCCTTGAATGAAGTGACTCCACCACTGAGTGCTGCCGTGCCAGACATATTAGAGCTCCAGTACGAGCTTGAGTCCAAGGCAGCAAGGTGGTATGCCACTATAGACATTGCCAATGCATTTTTCTCCATTCCTCTGGCAGCAGAATGCAGGCCTCAGTTTGCTTTCACATGGAGGGGCGTGCAGTACACCTGGAACCGACTGCCCCAGGGGTGGAAGCACAGCCCCACCATCTGCCATGGACTGATCCAGGCTGCACTAGAAAGGGGAGAGGAGCCAGAACATCTGCAGTATCTTGATGACATCATTGTGTGGGGGAACACAGTTGCGGAAGTGTTCGAGAAAGGGAAGGAAATCATCCAGATCCTCCTGGGAGCTGGTTTCGCCGTTAAAAAGAGCAAAGTAAAGGGACCAGCTCGTGAGATTCAGTTCCTGGGAGTGAAGTGGCAAGATGGACAGCATCAGATTCCCACAGATGTCATCAACAAGATCACAACAATGTCTCCACCCACCAATAAGAAAGAGACACAAGCTTTCTTGGATGCAATAGGTTTTTGGAGGATGCATATTCCTGAGTACAGTCAGATCATGAGCCCTCTTTACCTGGTCACCCGCAAGAAGAACAATTTCCAGTGGGGCCCTGAGCAGCAACAAGCCTTTGTCCAGATCAAACAGGAGATTGCTCATGCAGTAGCCCTTGGCCCAGTCAGGACAGGACCAGAGGCAAAGAACATGCTCTACTCTGCAGCCGGGAACCATGGCTTGTCCTGGAGTCTTTGGCAGAAGGTGCCTGAGGAGACTCAGGGTCGACCACTGGGATTTTGGAGTCGAAGCTACAGAGGGTCTGAAGCCAACTACACTCCAACAGAGAAGGAAATCTTGGCTGCCTATGAAGGAGTCCAGGCTGCCTCGGAGGTAATAGGCACTGAAGCACAACTCCTCCTGGCACCCCGACTACCAGTGCTGGGGTGGATGTTCAAAGGCAAGGTTCCTTCCACTCACCATGCCACCAGTGCTACATATAGCAAGTGGATTGCTGTTATCACTCAACACGCCTGTATAGGTAAACTGAATCGCCCTGGGATTTTGGAGATAATTACAAATTGCCCCAAAGGTGAGAATTTTGGTGTCATACATGGAGAGGAACAAGAACCAGTGACACGGGCAGAAGAGGCTCCTCCCTATAACCAACTGTCCCCAGAGGAAACACGCTACGCTCTTTTCACTGACGGTTCCTGTCACATCGTAGGGATGAACCGGAAGTGGAGAGCAGCCGTATGGAGCCCCACACGATGGGTTGCACAAGCTACCAAAGGAGAAGGTGGATCAAGCCAACTTGCAGAACTCAAAGCTGTTCAACTGGCCCTAGACATTGCTGAGAGAGAGAAGTGGCCAAAGCTCTACCTCTACACTGATTCATGGATCGTAGCCAATGCTCTGTGGGGATGGCTGGAGAGGTGGAAAAAGGCTAACTGGCAACGTAGAGGGAAACCAATTTGGGCTGCTGATGAGTGGAAAGACATTGCTACCAGGGTAGGGAGGCTACCTGTGAAAGTCCGCCATGTAGATGCCCATGCACCCAAGAGTAGGGCCAATGAGGAGCACCAAAACAATGAGCAGGTAGACCAAGCTGCAAAGATAGGGGTGTCCAAAATAGACCTAGACTGGGAACATAAGGGAGAGTTATTCCCAGCTCAATGGGCCCATGATGCCTCAGGCCACCAGGGCAGAGATGCCACCTATAAGTGCGCATGAGACCAAGGGGTGGATCTAACCATGGACAGTATTTCTCAGGTTATCCATGACTGTGAGACGTGTGCTGCCATCAAGCAGGCCAAGCGAGTGAAGCCCCTGTGGTACGGTGGGCGGTGGTCCAAGTACAAGTATGGGGAGGCCTGGCAGATTGACTACATCACACTGCCCCAGACACGCCAGGGCAAGCGCTATGTGCTGACCATGGTGGAAGCCACCACTGGATGGTTGGAAACCCACCCTGTGTCTCATGCTACAGCCTGGAACACCATCCTGGGCCTTGAAAAGCAAGTTCTGTGGAGACATGGCACCTCTGAGAGGATCGAGTCAGACAACGGGACTCATTTCAAGAACAGCCTTATCAACACCTGGGCCAGGGAACATGGCATTGAGTGGGTGTACCATATCCCCTACCATGCACCAGCTGCAGGAAAAGTGGAGAGGTACAATGGACTACTAAAAACCCAGTTGAAAGCTTTGGGTGGGGGATCTTTCAAAAATTGGGAGCAGCATTTAGCAAAGGCCACCTGGTTAGTTAACACCCGAGGTTCCACCAACCGAGCAGGTCCTGCCCAGTCTGAGTCCCTGAATGTAATAGAAGGAGACAAAGTCCCAGTGGTACATATCAGAGGTTTGTTAGGGAAGACTGTGTGGATCAATTCTGCCTCGAGTACAGACAAACCCATTTGTGGGGTTGTCTTTGCTCAGGGACCAGGTTGCACGTGGTGGATAATGCAAAGAGATGGAACAACACGATGTGCACCTCAGGGAGATCTGATCGTGGGGTAAGAATGATGTGCAGTATCACTGTTCATTGGATGTTACTGCCATTGTCTGTACATTAAACCATACAGACATGAGATTGAAGGAAATGTGTAAGTGTTGAAGGTCTGGGCAAGTGGAAGAAGGAGAAGGAAATGCGTAAGTGTCGAAGGTCTGAGCAAGTGAAAGATGGAGCTTTAAGTGACTAAAGTGAAAAGGGGGAATCCTGCAGCTCTGTAGTATAGGGCCTGGATTCAGTGGTCCAGTGTGGGGATGTGATGAAGTCATGATGGGTATTGTTTGTAAATTTTGGGGGAACAGATGGAAATTTTGTATGAATAATGCATGATGTGTGGTAGTATGTTGATGATATGGGGATAAGGGGTGGAATGTCCTGGGGTGACGTTATGATGCTTGTATCCCCATTCATCTGTTCTGTGCCTTTAAGACCGGCTTTGAAGAGTGGAAGTTTTGTTTGGGTTTCTCTTATCAGGGACACAGAGACGGACAGTACCTAGGGCTGTTTTAGTTTCTTGCTTTCAGCTTGCTGCTTTGCTTGCTCTCTTTTCTGCTCTCGCTTCTGCTCTGCTTTGGCCTCTGCTTATAAGCTAGTTCTAGCTAAAGAGTCCAAATTCCTTCCTGGACTGTTTCTCCTCTCCTGTTTCTGTGACCATCTCAAACCTGCTCCAGACTGGGACCTGGGAACACTGAGGGTTTGCACCGTTTGGCCTGCAGCAGCTGCCCAGTGCCGGAGGGACTGAGAACAGAGCAACCCCCCCCGAAAGAGACTTTCTGATTTTGTCATCTTTCTCAGAGCGGTGTCATCTGGTATTGTTCATTTTGTGTGCTGGGGGGTGCTGTGTCTGTCAAATAAACAGGCTCTTTCCACCTCTCTCCGAGGAATTCTTCCCGAACCAGTTGGGGAGGAGGGCCCGTGTGGGTTTGCTTCCTGGAGGGGCCCTCCTTTGCAGATTCTTTAACAAATTTGCCCTAAACCAGGACACCAGCACAGCCATTTGCCCAGGCAGCCCAGAGCAGTGGTCACAGCGCCAAGGCTGACAGAGCTCAAGAAGAGTTTGGACAATGATCTCAAGCACATGGGGTGACTCTAAGGGTTTCCTGCACATGGCCAGGAGCTGGACTCGATGACCCTGATGGGTCCCTTCCAACTCAGCATATTCCATGATTCTATGACCCTTATTCACACCGTGAGGTAACTTCATATTCCCTTTAGTTTCCACTCTTGTGTGGTTTCATCTTTACAGCCAGACACAAAGCGGTTTTCCGTTTTGGGAGGTGAAATGAAGATCATTACCTTGTGTCCTTGTGGCACTCCTGAGCAAGCTTCCCTGCCACGTGTGGCAGCCTCTCAGCCCTGGCTGTGCCTGCGAGCTGGGTGACTCCAATTCTCTCCATCAGGGACAGGAGGAGCTGGGCCGCACACTCGCGCACCGGGGCGGGGCGGCTGCTGGGGAGGAGAGAGCAAACCCTGGGCACAGGGACAAGGAGCAGCAGCAGCGCCGGCCTTGGCCAGAGCTGCTCCCTGCCCTTGCTGGGGGAAGGAGCCTGGGCTCTCCCTGCACCTTCAGACACCTGCAGAAGGTTCTGTCCTCAGCTAAACACAAAGGTAGCATTGTACACAAGGCCTGCCTGCACGGAAGAGGGAGAATTCAGTCTCCCTGCTCTGATACTCAGTTTCTTTCACAGTATTTACTCGGAGAAAGATTAAAGAAATAGATGACAAATGAATAATTTAGAAATTAAGGACAATTGATGCTGACCCATCAGAGGGCACCCAGTACACAGAGCTGCAGCAGGATTGAGGCTCTTTCCACCCATTTACCCCCAAATCTGCAGAACTTTGGAAAACAACAAATGCAGGGAAAACGCATTGTGGCCGGTGAAGTTGCAGAATATACAGCAATGCAGCCTGTTTCTTCTGTGGGGCTTGGCAACAGATCCATCTGAATCTTTTACCCTATTGCAAAGCTGAGGAAAGGGTGGCAGGCAGTTTAGCCAGGCTGTCCTGTTCTAGAGAGCGTCTCTTGGGAACTATCAGGCCCAGCACCAACATTTAAGGCAGCATTTGCTCCAACTGTCCCATGGCAGTCAGCCTGTGAAGGTGCCTGTAAAGTGATTCATCATCTCAAGGCTAACATGAAACATCACTTTGAATAGAAAGTAGAGCTCTAAGGCCAGCACAGTCATACAAGACTCCTTTGGCAGGAGCTGCACCTGCTCACCCAGCAGATTGTCCCCCATGTGCTCCACGCCCCAGCAAGGACCCTCTTCATTTCTTAAGGTAATGGCATCATAAGGAGACATGGTTTTCCCAGGGCCTCTGTGGTTAGCGCTGTGAAATACCAAACACTGCTCACAGCTGCAATTGCAATTGACCCTCTGCCCACAAAAGCACAAGGCTCTATCCTTGGCCTTTGCAGGCACTTTCCCTTCCCCACTGATCATCACATCTAGGAAAATCTGACAGACTGGGAGAACTCCAGGAAGCAGCAGGAAGCTGAGTCAGAGGAGCTTTAGTTTGGACATCAGGAAAAAGGGTTTTTCACCCAGAGGGTGGCTGGGCACTGGAACAGGCTCCCCAGGGCAGTGGTCACAGCACCAAGCCTGACAGGGTTGAAGGAGCATTTGGACAACAATCTCAGGCACTTGGTGTGACCCTTGGGCTGTTCTGGGCAAGGCCAGGAGCTGGACTTGATGGTCCTGATGGGCCCCTTCCAACTCCCCATATTCTACACTTCTGTGATTCTGAGAACTAATGGGCTGAAATAGGTGACAAGAGGAGAGAAGTGAGGCTGGTCACAGAATCAAGTCACTGAGTTCACAGAAGATGCAGGATACAGGACCCTTCCCTCCCACCATTCCCATTCTCCGTCTCATCCCTTCTCCCTCCCACACACACGAAGGTGAAGAATATCACTAAAAGAAGAAGAACCTACTTGACTCCCATGTCCATGAGAGCAGTCATTGCTCGTGTAGGAGTCACATTCTCCACCAGGATCCCCAGGCTCTGACTGGCTGCTTTCTGAACAAATTCTGGGGAGCTGGACACCATCTGGAGAAGGACCCGAGCAACCTCATCCACCTCAGAGTCCATGTCCTTCTTCAAGGTCACAAAGACCTCTCCCAGAGTGACAATGGCAGAGCAGGACACCTTGGAACGGAGGTTGGTCACCTGGGGAAACCATGAGGGGAAACATAAGAATCACCTTGGAAAGAAAACCAGTTGCCTTCAACAGAAGTCCCAGGAAATGACAACACATCCCACTGGGTCCAGAGGAACATACAAGTACAGGAAGAGCAGGAGAGCACAAGCACAGAAAGGCACTTACTCTGGCACCAATTTCTGGCCTCAGACCTGCTCACTGCAGGCCTAAAATAAAAATTTCATTAAGTGTTCGACTTAACCCTTCTAAAATGTCCACAGCTTTGATTTTAGGCCCTTTTACTAGAAAATTAAAGCAAGAGCAGCTTTCAAATCCTAAAGGCACAAGTCATAAAGATAAATGAGTCAGATGCTCCTGTTCAAAAAAGCAACACCAGCAGTTGAAGCACTCAGCCAGGAAACAGAAAACACAGGCTCAGGTCTACAGAATAATTTGCAGTGTTCAATTACAGCTTGGGCAGAGATTGGGACTCTGGCAAATAACGTCATTAGTGTCTCAGTTTCTGCATTTGCACATTGCATTATAAAGGCACCACACTCAAAGATGAGAGTCAGATGCCCGACCTGCCAGTAAATACAGCTGCATGTACCCACAGATCCTACAGATAGCTGACAGACATTAGAAATCTCAGGTCTAAAACCAGAAATGAAGGCTGACCCTGAGCACACATGGAGATGAGCAAGCACATACCTACTGTACACACTATGTATGAAGTATGGGGGACAATTCCAAACAATGTTCTCACCTCGCTGGTAACTGCCAAGCAAACCTCACCAAGTCTACAAAGCAGGAGCTCTGAATGGGACCCAGCCAGGTGTTGGATGGTGAAGAGTCCCTTCTCCTTTAGCTCCCTAAAAGGCAGACGATTGATTTTTCTCTCCACCAAGGCAGCACCCTCTGAAATGACCAGGCTGGCAGCTCAGTGAACAATGGGAGGTGCTTTTCAAGGAGTGCTTAATGAAATTGTGGAACGCGTTGCCCCAGGATGCTGTGGCTGTCAAAAGCATTCACAAACCCAAGAGGCAAAGAGAGGGGTTTCAGAGT
The DNA here is from genome assembly GCF_028551555.1 of Melozone crissalis. Taxonomy (NCBI): domain Eukaryota; kingdom Metazoa; phylum Chordata; class Aves; order Passeriformes; family Passerellidae; genus Melozone; species Melozone crissalis. The sequence continues at coordinate 4,765,951 of NW_026535824.1, forward strand.
GGCCTTTTGAGAAGACAGCCTTTCTGAAATCTCTGGCACATGAGGCCCCTCTGTCACTGCTTCCTAGGAGCTGTGAGACCGGGCCCTGCTGCTGTTTGTTGTCACCTCCCTGTACCTGTCCCTGAGACACAGTGCCACCAGGCTGTTATTGGGGCCTTTTCCTTCTTTGCCAACCCCAGCAGGCATTCAGCAGGGAGAGTCTGCACTGCCACTCTGGAGCTGAGTTTCCACTCTATGATCTCGGCCTCTCTGTCACCTCCTCCACTCCCCCTCACACATTCCCCAAAAAAGCAGCGGGATGTCTGCTGGGACCCCCTCAGTCTGCAGGAAGGCCAAGTGGGTCCTGGCCTCTCCTGACTCACAGCACAGCTTTCTTTCATCCCAGCATGGAAATATAAAAACTGTATTATCACATCACACAGAGGGCCAGGAGCTTTTTATTTTGGCTGCAAGTGTCCACAGGGCATTGGGGAAGAGGAGAAAAGGAGTGTTTTGCAGCAAGCAACCCGGCTACTCAGGCAGGATGGTAGGGAAAGTGTCTGGAAGCTGCTTTTTTGGACTTGGGTTGTTCTGCTGCAGCTTCTGACAGAGCTGATGGGCAGATCCCAGAGCTGTGGAGAGTTCCTGGGAAATTTGTCCTTGGATATATCTACGAATGCTCTCCCAGCCATGAGCTGCCATCTGTGTCCTGTCCATATGTTACTGCCTTGACTGTTGAGTGTCTGAGGTGCCTCTTGAGGCTGCTATGGACCTCCTTCACCAAGGAATGGGTTGTGACACCACATCCCTTTCTGCTTCTGTTTGGGCACTGACAGAGCCTGGAGCACTCTGGCTCGAGCTTGGGCTCTGGCCAAGCAAGATTGCAAATGAGAGCAGCTCATGGTCCTCAGCTCTTCCCTGCTGCTGCGACAGACAGACATGGCCATGGGGACAGAATGGAGCTGCCCCATCTGCCAGGGCACTAAGAAGGATGTGAATTTTTCTCTGCCCTGTCACCACCAGCTCTGCCTGGGCTGCATCCTGCAGTGGGCAAAGAGAAATCCATCGTGCCCACTCTGCAGAAGAATGATAGAAGCTGTCATGTTTTCTGAGTAGGATGAACAGGACTACACACAATGTGCCATCAGCTCCCCCAAACAATTGCTAGAGTCCAGCAGGGACAGAGCCTTGCTGAAAACAGCCCCCAAGACCCTGTGATGGCTGTTCCATCTTCCCCACAGGGAACACTGTCCCCAGCTGAGCAGGGGGCTGCAGGACCAGAGCCTGTGGATGGCCTCCTGCCCAAGGTGTGGGCCGAATTTTTCAAATAACAATGTCATCTGCTGGACCAAAGGTGGCCCTGGCTGCACCAGAAGCTGGAGGGAATATGCCAGCACCAGAGATGGCTGGTTAAGGAATTCATAGAGCAGCATCCTGCACGCCCTCTGTGCCTATGGTCAAGTTGCCAAAATCTTGGTGCCAGTACTGCAGCTTCTCCTCTGGAGCAGTCTGAATTGCTGCTAGCATAGCCCAGGGTAAAGAAGCAAAAAGGACCTTTGCTTAATCTCCACAGATGTTTTATTCAGCTGTGCAGGGAGATGTTCAGGTCCCAGCATCCACACACAGAGGGTCTCACTTTGTCTCCACAGGGGCCTGGGGGCTGACCCTGATCTCGGGGCAGTACAAAGATAAGGGGGCCGATCAGGAATAGGGAAGGTGTGGCTCAGGAACACAGGAACAGACACAGGAACAGGGGAAGGAGCCAATGGGGTCTAACAGCTTTTTGAGGGAAGTTTCTTGTGTCTCCATGGACCAGGCAATGCCCCCCCAGGGTTTCCCCGTGTTTTATATTATTAGGAAAGCTTCTCTGAAGGATAAACTGAATCAACACAAAATGACAAAAACAATCAAAAGCACTCATAAGACAATTGTTCAAAATGCAAACAATTCTGAGTTCCCAATGTGCCAACAGATTTCTTGGAGTGTCTTAGATCTGTCAGGAGGGATGCAGGGTTTTCTCAGCACAGTTTATCAGGAAACTGAGTCACACATACTGAACCTCTGGTCCATGGTCTCCTCACTGCCATCGTGCAGCAAGGAGGCCCAGAGGCTGCTGTGCTCTGCTCCTGTCAGGGATGAACACAGCGGCTCTGTGGCCAGTGCCAGCTCCAGCTCCAGCAGCTCACAAGAGGAGACTCCTTCCAGAAGCTCTGCTGGCTCCAGTGTGGCAGACCAGCAGAGCCCACTGGAAGCCACCCTCCATTGCAGCCACCCCCAGTTGCGCCCATCATCACTGCAGAGCAGGAGCTGCCCCAGAGGAGCCGCAGCAGGAGCTCATGGCAGTGGCAGGTCCCTGTGCCCAGGGCAGAGCCACAGAACCTCTGCTCCTGCCTGGGACAGGGGCTGCTCACCCTGGTGTCCCACCAAGAGGAGGGATCCTGGGCCCCAAACTCTGCCCAGCCCTGCAAAAGGCCACCCCGCCAGCAGTGCCAGCAAGGTTCCTGCACCCATTCAGTCAAATCAGAGGAAACAAATGTCTCTTCAGCTGACACAGTCTCTGCACACAGCTTTCTTCCCCTTCTCCTGGTGCCTTTCCCTGACTCCAGCAAGAGCTGCAGGAAATGCTGTGTGAGCCATGATGATGGAAGAGCTACTGATAAAAACACTGGGGTGATGCTTTCAGAGGAGTCATGAATGGAAGACTGACCAACCTTCCAGCCAATGGTATGCCAAAAGTTTCCATTCTTTAAATAATTGACTGCAATAAATTAGTAAAAAGAAAGATACGGAAACAAATTAAATCTCCCACAGCTGCTGGCTTTCCTCAGGCTCCATGGTCTATGTATTGCTAGACTTACTTCATTTAGGCAGAATATTAACTGCCCTGACTTGCTGGAGACTGACCACAAGGTCTAATCTGTGGTGGGCAGTCATTAAATTCGCTCAGCAGAGGCATCTTCAGCTGTCCAAGTGTGGCAGAAATACAAATTATCTGCTTCATGACTGTGTGGCAGCAGCTGCTGGTGTGGATTTGTCAGCGTTGCTTCATGGATTACTCCTGGGAAGGAATTGTGTGCACAGGCACAGTGTGATGGCTTCGATCTCCTCTAATTACTCCAATCGGATGATGGCCAGAACTTGTAGGCAAAAAGCATCATGACAGAATGATTTACAATATTCTCCAAACTACTCCTGTGGTTTCGATTTTCTTACTGATTAGGTTCAGTGTCTGGCCTCAAGAAATCAGTCCAGAAAGAACAGGCAAACCTCAGCTTGCAAGTTAGAGTGCAAGTCTTTAATCTGCCGTTTTTGCAGCATGTACAAACAACTTTACAACATATTTGCGAAAAAATGTCTTAGTTCTTGCTATACCTATCCAGAACCTGACTCTCTCCTCGTTTTATTTTGATTTGAGATCCAAGCATGATTTTTTTCTGGACAGGAAAGTAAGAACCAGCTGCAAATAGAGACTACAAGTGTGAATCTATACTGCAGGAACTGAGCTGTAGCTTGGAATTAAAGGCAAGAAGTGATGCCATGGTAAATGTGAACATTTAGTGCTGGCATAGGAGCCTTCTGCAATGCTCCACCAACCCATGGTTCACATTGCTACAAACTCTCTTTCCGATGTTACAAAGAGTGTTGAAGAGCTGGCTGTAAGTAAAAAAAATAGCCAGAATGATAATTTTTGTTAACATGGCAAACAACGACTATCTAATAATTCAGAGCTCATAGAAGTGAGTATTCAGATTTCCACTTAGTATGTGCTGGCAGTTTTAATTTGAAATTAACAGGTTTATCCAAATCAAGTAATCCATAGGAATTTATTTGCTCTATGGTCTAACTAAAAATGCCTCATTGTCTGATAAGTTTAGTAGAAATTTGCAAAGTCAGCAGTCCACAGATTTTCATTTCTTGTTCAGTGGCTATTCTGCAGGAAAGCTTTTACAGACTAATCAGTTTGGATGTAATTAAAATGCCAGTACATTTCATCTAGCCATTTTGGTATTAGAACAAAACCATATGACTGCACAGCCTTTTAAAAAATATTTTAAAATAAATTTTCAAATCAACAGTCTGAGTAGGACTCAGAAAAAATACTCTACCAAACTTCAACTCTATTGGAAGCTTCCCTTGTCACCCTGTGAATCAACTCTACATTCAGAAGATTAAAAGTCCCAATGATGGTGGTTTTGGTATGGTTAGGAATTGGGGAAGGGTCTTCTTCCTTCTCAACTCCATGCTGCAGTGCCTTTGGGATGTGGCCTGCTGGCCGTTGTTTGTGCAGCCCTGGTATTTCTCCATGAGGCAGAAAGTGCAATTGCATTTCCAGCCCAGAGCCCGTGAGGAGTGGGGCGTGCAGAGCTGTGCCAGACCCAGGCCAGCAGCTGTGCCGCCAGAGGGTTTTGGTTCCTGCCCAGGGCAGCTGGTGCATCTCTGCCGTGAGTGCCTCCCCTTCCAGGTGCCCATGGACAGCAGGTGCAGGGTTCTGCAAGGGGCATGGAACAGGGTGGGGATGTCTGCTGGCAACAGAGTGTAGCGGAGAGCAAACAGTCCAGGATGTTCCTGGAGTGTGTGACAGAGAACTCCTGACACAGCTGGTGACTGAGCCAGTGAGGGAAGGCACTGCTGGGCCTGCTGTTTGTGAGGAGAGAAGGGCTGCTGGGTGACAGGAGGGCTGGAGGCGGCCTTGAGCTCAGTGACCACAAAATGCTTGTGTTTGATTCCCAGAGAAGGAACGAGAGATGTTGGGGAAGTGTTGATGTGCAACAAATTGTGAATTTGTTAAGCTTTTACAGGCAGTGCTTAGTCGTACCTACTCTCACAGCAGTGGTTAATGTGTGCAAGTGGATGTCTTAGCCTTGAGAATAAAGACAGTGGGCCTACTGAGGAGGTAGCTGCAATGCATTCAAGGAGAAGAAGGCTCTTAACCATGGAAGTAGAATTTGAGGAATGGGATATTCACCATATGACCCCCAGAGACCCTCAAGAGACCCCTACTCTAAATGTAAGTAATTTTGGGGAAGGGATTTAAACATGTCAAATACTTTCTGAGAATGTTTAGCCTGTGAGTTTGAGCAAAGTAATGAATAAAAGTAATGAAAGTAATGTCTTAATTCCATGGATACTAACACGTGGGTGTGCATGTTTCAGGAAAGTGATTCCCACGCACCCAGCACTGAAATAAAGTAATGCCTCTTTTCTCACACTGAGCTGGCAGTGTGGATCGGGCCCTGCTTGGTAACTTTCATTTTGGTCATTCCTATTGAAGCATAAAGAATGGTTGAAATGAAATCTTTTCCACCTGTTTCCCTCTGGTTTACCTGTTTGAGGGTTAAAATTCTGTGCTGCAGGTGTGCTGGGTGTGTGCAGAGCAGTGCAGCCCCAGAAACCCCTTGGCTTGCCCACAAGTTGTCATGCCTTGTTGCCAGGTGTGCCCAGCTGTGGCAGGAGAAGGAGCCCGCAGCGCAGTGGGCACCGCGCCCTGCCCAGCCGGGGCTCTCTGGCACAGAGCAGCAGCAGCGCCAGCACCGTTCAACCCGCTCCTGCCTTGGCTTCCCCTGGCACACAGAAGCCTCTGGAAATCAGCACCGCCAGTGGCGTTCCCAGCTTGGAGCAGCTGCTGCTGGCGGGCAGATGCTGCCAGTTCGACTGCTGCCATAGGGGAAGAAAGGCAGAGATGTACCCGCACCGGAGCCCTGGGCATGTCCAATAAAGGTGTAAATTTGTGGGGAGATTTGTTAGGAAGGATTTCAGCTGTGATGCCAACAGTGGCTTCTCTCCTGGTTCTGTGTGTTCTGGACGAGTAATGCAATGGTTGGCTCTGACAATTAAGAAGTAGATGCTATGTGGATGTTCAAATGTGTAGTGATGGTATTGTAATATATCCTCCCATAGTCCTCTTTCCAGTCCCCCTTGTAATAGCCTTGGTAGTCAGGGCATTTGAGGAGGGCTGGCTCGTGACCAGCAGGGTGTAACAACACCTGACCTCCAGTCAGGATGCAAGAAAGTAATCTCCACCAATGGGCAGCAGAGAAAGAGTTGACTGACAAAATTTTTAGAGGGGCTAAGGGTATAAAAGGCAGAGCGTCCTTTTTGTAGATAAGCACATGGCTGCTAGTCACAGAGACTCCCAATGCTGCAATTTTTCCTTATTCAGTCATTTGTTAAGGTTTACTAAACCTCTAAAATGTTAAAAGTGAGAGTCATTTCTCACATGTGCAATGCTGTGGGCCATTTTCTTAGTCTGGTTTCCTTTGCTTGTGTCCCATCTGAGTGCTCAGCTGGGGTACAGGCTGTAGGTCCTTGGGGCACTCCTGGAGTTCCTCTTGGATCCCCTGAACAACAAGGTTTGGCCCATGAGGGGATTTTGTGCTGCTTGGTGACAGATGAGAACTTCCCAGGCTCTTTTGTGTTTGCTGAAGGGAAGGTTGGTTATTGCTTTTCATAAATTCACAGACCAACATGGAGCGTTTGCTTTGTGATGTCAGGGCATGGTTGCCACATCGTCATAGTGGCATCAGAAGGTTGTCTTGGTGCACGGAAGGCCTGAGTGTCAGAGCAGCCCAAGGCCTTGCTCGCATCAGGAGAACCCTCCTGGTTTGAGCATTGGTCAGTGGGCAGCTGCACTCTGACAGGACACTTGTTTTTCTAGTGTTGGAGAAAAGTTGCGCAGCACTGGGACAATGATCCACCATCTGGCCACAGCAGCTTTTGCTGCCTATGGTGTTTGTTTTTCCGCATATTACGTTGCACACTTTGCACGTAAGTAGAGTTTTCCATTCTACTTCGATAAGGGTGTATCCTAACCTGGCTTTTGGATGTCTTCCTGTTCTTTCTTGGTGGCTGAGTTTCTGATTTTGAAACAGAAAGAGCATTAGAGTGCCAGTGGTTTGGTAAAGCTCCTGTCAAGAGGTTCAGCTAAAAAGGGGGTGTCTGTAGCCACAGGAGCAGCATTTACAGGGGAACCTGCAGGGCATCCGTTCCCTCCACAGGGGAGTCTGTGGCAGCAGACTATGTCATTTACTCAGGTTGCTGGGACAAGCAAGACAGCTTTGAAAATGTAGACTGGCAGAGCTTCAGGGAAGGCCTTCTGAAAACTTTGCAGTTGTTCCCAGAATTCGGAGAAAGCTTATTTCTTTTTAAATTTTGTCATTAAAGGATTTGACTGTCTAACTTAATAACCTTTTACTGAGTGCAAAAATAGTTATTTCCTTTGAAAGGAAGTGCAAACTCTAAAGCAGTGAGTGTCTGCTCCTGAACCCTAGAGGTGCTGCTGTGCTCTTCCACAACAGAACTGCCACAGCTCAGGGGAATTTTGGGAAGCTTTTCTGGGCAACTGTTTCCTGCAAGTTATTGAGAATTAGTGCATGTATCTGATTGGAAAAAAAAAAGAGTACCTGAAAGAGAGGATTTCAGAAGCTGTTTTATGTGTTTGGTAGAAGAGGAGCATTGAGTATTAAAGAACAATTTGCATTTTCTTGATCATCTTTGTATTCATTTACTGGCTAAACAGGCTGAAGTGTAGGAACAGCCAAGAATATTGTCCTGATCTCTTGCTCGCTGTGTGAATGAAACGTGTCTCCTGGAGGGATGTTGTGAAACGGGAAATCGTACCTGTTTGGGTTGACTTGTTCTGTTGGATTCAGAGGGCCAGGCAGTTTTCTGACAGCATCTGGTTCATTTTCCCTTCCCACTACAGGTCACCTGAAGCGTGTATTCAGCAGTGCTAAAGATCCTGAGGTGAGTGAGAAAGGAACATTTCATGTTCCTGGTGTTGAGGAATTGTAGAGCAAGCTGGGAGCTTGGCCAGTAGCAGTAGAGTGTAGAGGGCCAGCTAGGAAGGCTGAAAGAAATCCATTTCCATGCCTGAAACAAAAGTAACAAAGGTAGCTATAGATATTTTTAAATTTCCTTCTCAGAGTTTGAAGAACTAAAACCTAGTTTTGAAAAGAGAACAATGCTTGCAGACAGCAGATAGGAAAAATTTAATTAAGACCGTTTTGCTGTACAGTTGAATTAGATAATTTTAATTTAAACAGAGTGACTTAGAATCCTATTCCTATCAAATTTTATGATATCTACTTGGAACATGAGGTGGTAGAAAAGGAAGGCCATCTTGCAATGGTGCCTGCTGTATCTGAAGTGCAATGGGCACCTTTGTGGCTGGGGAACTGCGTGGGCCAAAAGGATGCAGGGCTGGCGGCTGTGAGCAGCTGAAGATGAGGCAGCGTGGGGCCAGGGGGCCAAGAAGGCCAAGGGCACGGTGGCTGTGCCAGCAGCAGCGGAGCAGCAGGAGCAGGGCAGTGAGCGTGGCCTGTGCTGGGCAGCGCTGCGGCCACAGCTGGAGTGCTGTGTGCAGCTGTGGGCCCTGGGAAGCAGAAAGTCATGGAGGGGCTGCAGCGTGTGCACAGAAGGACAGGGGAGCTGGGCAAGGGGGTGCAGCACAAGGCCAGTGAGGAAGTGCTGAGGGAGCTTTAGCCTGCACAATGGGGGCTCCTGAGGGACCTTTAGGCAGACTTCCATAGATTCCTGCCTTAGATCCATAGAGCCAATGCTCAGCACAAGGGCTGCTTCCCTGCCAAACATCCCTTCACTGCATCCAAGTGCTTTAGACACCGGAGTGGGTAACACTTTCATATTTTGTTTGTTTATTTGTTTGTTTGTTTGCTAGAAGGAGAAGCCTTCTAGCCTGCAATTTCTCCTTCTCCAGGGAGCTTTTTCTCAATCTTTCCTGCCCTTTTCCAGCACTGGCAGAAACACATCACTTTCAGGGTAACGGCTCCCGTGTCTTTTGGCAGCCCAGGGAATCAGTGTGTGTTGTGTTTGGGAATTGAGCAGGAAATCAATGCCCTTGCATTCCAGCTGGTGCTCAGAGATTAGAGGAGCTGGGATGGGCTGGGCTGTATTTCTGATTCCAGCCACTTCAGCACCATCACTGTGGCCAAGGGCAAGAGAAGAACTTGCCCGAGTACAGATGCACGAAGAGTGCAGTTCCCAGTGCAGTGCTCTGGGTCTGATTGCATTTCATAAGGACCCATATGCTCCGGATTCCCCAAGTGTGTGGGTTACTGAAGCAACAGGACAGCAAGTTCAGGATGGCTGCTGATCGGGGCACTGCTACCGAGTGTTGATGTGTGTAGTGACAGAAAGGACAGTGTTGATTCAGGGTGACCCCCATGTGGTGAATAATGTGCTTTGACTCTATGATTTAAAATGTTAAACAAATGCTTTTTTAAGCTATGTTATATTACACTAGTACTGTATTAAAACTATACTAAAGAGATATTATACTATAAAGCTACTAAAGAAAAACTCGTGACCGTCCCCAGAAAATCATGACACAGCTTTTATCTAATTAGCTAGTCAAGCTAAACAACTATCGCTAAAATCCAATTAACAAATCACTTTCAGTAAACAATCACTAGAACACATTCTACATGTACTAAACAACAAGAACAGCCAGTAGAGATAATAATTGTTTTCTCTTCTTCTCTAAGTTTGTCACTACCTTCCCTTAAAAAAAACCTAGGAGAGGGAATTATATCTCTCTGTGTTCAAAGAATGTAAATACCACAGCACAGAAAAGAGAGATTATAAAAGTGATATCTATCTATCTATCTATCTATTTGAATCTTCCTGGTTCTGCTCCAAAGCAGTGGAAGATGCAAAGCTCACCTAAAGGCATCCCTTCAGGAGAGGCGTAGAGACAAGTTCCATTGACTGATCCTGAGCAGGCAGAGATGTTTCCCCCTCCAGAGATGGCTGATTTTTCCCCTCCTGTTTTTCTACTCCAGCCTCTTGTGCCCTGAAGCCTTCTTTTTATCCTTTAAATTTTTGCATGTCCCAAGGGAGTGGAACTATCCCATGCTGTAGCTGGGGTCTGGTGACTTTGCTCATACATGCCATACATGACACATGGTTTCCTTCACTGGCATCCCCAGGGCTGTGTAAGTGCATTCGTTAATGGGGCCTTATGAGAAACTCTGTTGCTGCTGGTCAGAACTCTCAGTTGACAAAAGAGGCAGAAGAAACACCTTGGTCCTCCTCCATATACTGAGGTGGCCATAGAGGTTCTCTGACTTCCATCAGAGATCTTTGCACGCATCCTCATCTCCTGAATGACCCAGTTTTCTAACAAGAATGTGGATGTCAGGAAGTCACAAAGCTGGTGCAGGCCTGAAGAGAAGGTGAACTCCAGAAGTGTCTCTCACAAGGAGGGAGCTCACCCAGGAAGCCCCTGCAGAGCCAGGATGGAGCTGTGGGACAGGGCGGGGTGTCAGTCACTACTGAAAGACAAACAGGACATGGCAGAAGCACAGGGAGGCCCTCACCAGACCCTTGAGAAATGCCACCCCTTCCCTGTCAGCTGCCTGAGAGGCTGTTGGAGCTTCAGTCCCAGATGGCCCCTGACTGTAGGGCCAGGGTCACTTTGGAATCTGTGCCTCCCCTCGGGCAGAGAACGACCCAGGAGAGCAGCAGCACAGTGCTTTGGGAACGTGTGAGCCCAGCAGTCTGTGAGTCTTGGCCCACAAAGGGCGTATGGGAAGTTGAAACCCATCTTCTCTTGCTTTCTGTGCAGGTGCTTCTAGAGAAAGAGCAGGAGCACACTGCCTCATCTGAGATGCCATGCCAGACTCGGGGAGAGCTGTTCCCTGCCCGAGGGCAGGAAGAGCAGCTCAGGCAGCAGGTGGAAGAGCCACAGGAGAATGGCCAGGTAAGCCTGACTAGCCAGGGGACAGAGGGAAGGGCAGGAAGAGGGGCATAAACCAGAGCTCTTGGGACTGAGGAGGCCAGGAGTCCCACAGGCACTGGAAGGACAGAGCCTTGCAATCTACAGAGATTAGCCCTGGGACAGGAGGTTTGCCATGGAGGGTGATGTGGGGAGGGAAGCAGAAAGAAATGGCTGAATAAATGTGATTTTGAGGCTAAAAGAGGAAAAAAGCTGAGCCTTACGGCAGCTCCCAGTTATTGCTCTGCTTTTGTGTGTACAGAACATCAATGCAGAGCCACAAGCAGAGCTGCCCGAAGCTCAGAGTGACATCATGGCAGTGAAGAGAAAGAACAAGGAAGACATGGGAAGAATTCAACAGGAGAATCTCCATCAGCAGAGGGGCGATCAACAAAACCAGGTGAATGAAAGAGTGGCAGCCACTCCACTCATGAAATGTCCTCTCTTTTGTTTGTTAGAGAACATGAAGGAACAGCTGGATGCAGAGCTTCAGATAGCTCACAGTATGACCAAGGCAAGGAAAAAGCAGCTGGAGGAAGAAATGAAAATCATCAGAGAGAAACTTAATCGCTTCCATCAGTCTCTGCAAAACCTAGTGAGTGAAAGAGGGATGCAGCCACTGCAGTCACCAATCTGGTGGTTTCTGCCCTTCTTGCCTTTCCAGTGCAGAGCAGCAGGGAGTGGGGCCATGCCTCTGAGTGCCATGCTGCTGTAGTGTGTGTATCACAGTCACTCTGAAGGACATTTCCTGGTGTGCTGAATCTCAGCTGCTGCCCTGGACAGCGAAACTTGTCCTTTGGCCTTTTGGCCAGCAGTCATCCAAATTGATTCCTGCTGGCCTGTTCCTGCTCTCCTTTTTTCTTGAGGTGTTTTTACAGTGGAACTTGGTGACCCAGATGGAGGATTGAAACAAGCTATTGTATCCCCTGTCAATCTGTTCTTTGCCTTTCCTCACAGTCGATGACTCCTGGCTGACAGGGACAAGCTGTAGTGTCTGACTGCTTTGTTCTGTTTGACTTGAGGTGCAAGTGTTGACATCTCACCGGGCAGCCTGCGAAGACTTGCAGGGAATGTGTGGCAATGAAGGACCCCAAGTTAGGAGTGAGGCACAGGAACAGTGCCCACCAGAAATGCTCCAGGTCCAGCACATCCTGGGCTCTGAACCTGCTGCCGCACCAGCATCACCTCGAGGAAACCCTTCTGTGAAACCTGGGAACTCAAGCTCAGGCAGATCCTGGGAACAGGAGATTGAGGAGGAGTACCTGGAGCTGCTGGGTACGTCTGGGTTGTTTCTTATCTGAGGGACAGTGAATTGTGTGCGGGTGTCAGCAGAGCTGTACCAAATGCTCCTCCTGAGCTTGGTGTCACAGGGCCATTTAGGATTCCCCAGAGAAGTGCTGTGCTCCGAGGCAGCGAGAGAGCTCTGGGTGTTCCTGCTGCCTCTGAGGGCACCTGGGACTGGCTTGGGTTTGCCTGAGCTTCCCTCTCTGCTAAAGGCTGAAGCAGGGATTGTTCTTGGATCAGCAGAAGGCTGTGACCTAGCAAATGATCTAGGCAAGTCCTATGTGCTAGTGGCCAAACTGAATAGAATTTTTAGCTTCCTAAATTCTCCTTAGACTCCTGACTTCCAACCAGTCATCAGAGCAAAAAAACTTCAGAGAAATGGACTGGCTTTGGAGTTTTGTCTTTTTGGTTGGGGAATCTTTTTTGGGGGGAGGGGGGGTGGGATTGCTTTTGTGTTGTTCATTTTTGGTGGGGGTTCTTTGTTGTGTTTTTCTCTATCCTGAAGGAGCCCTTCTACCCCATGTCTTACTGATGTCATTTTTATGACTGTTACTGTTACCACTACTACATCTGCAGTTTATTTTCATGAGAATGCTATATTTTTGTCAATAAGAGAATGCTATCTTTTTGTCAATAAGAACTACTTTGAAAGAACATCAGGTTACAGGACAAATAGAGAGCACGAGGTATTTTCCATGTGCCCCCAAAGAAAAAACAGAGACTTTGATAACAACCTTTATTTAATCTTCTAGTTTTATGCTTATCAAGATGTGTCCAGGAGACACATCCAAGTGGCGTGATCAGATAAAACTGTACTGCAGGCCTTTCTCAGGAGAGAGCCTCCAGCTCAGCCATGGTATATTCCTCAGATCCATGGCACTTTTCCATACCTGATTCCCACTCTTTCCCATGACTGTTAGAATGCTACCCATTGGCCCAGGCCCTGCTCTAGGAAAACACATCAAGCCCTTTGTGATTCTGCAGCACAACCCAATGAATCTGCTTCTTGCCCGTAACAGCTGCCAGTGCTGTGCTCTCAGATAAGACCTGGTGGGGCTGAGACCAGAGCCCAGTGAATTCTGTGTCTGCCATCACCTGCTGGGACAAAAAGGGCACTGATCTGCGCCTCGGTGTGGCTGATCTCAAAGCCCATCCTGGTGTGTCCTGAATGGGGGCAACAGCTTGTCCGGGGCCCAGGCTCACTCTGGCTTCTTCCCATCAGTGCCTGTCAGTGCTCATACTTGGGCTTTGCCAGCCTTGTTGTGGTCGCTGCCCTGTCCCTGAGGGCTGGAGGGACTGCAGAGGCTGGAGCCTTCCTTAGCTGGGAGAGGGGCATCTTGGAGCTCAGCCTGCTCATAAACAGGTCAGGGTCCTGATGCTGAAAGCCCCGTCAGGATCAGTTACAGCTTGAGGTGCTCTGGTTTACAAATGGGAAGGCATTCCTTTGGCAAACTGCTGAAAGGTGGGGAAGATGTCCTCCTCTCCTGGGATTGCAGGTCCCTGTGCTTTGTTTCCTGTCAAGAGAACTCTTCAAAAGACTGTACAAATCAGTCTCTGTGCTGGCCACCTGTGCTGCAGAGCTGTCTGCCTGGTTGTGGTCGTTGTTACCCAGCCGACCACAAAGGGCTCAGAGCCCCAGGTGCTGGGGCTACCTTTTGTATCTCCTGGAAGCTGGGATCTCTGCTTTAAAGTCAGCATCTTGCATTTTGTTTCCCTCAGGGAGAATGGTGAACCCTGCTGAAAATCCCCATATGAAATACACACATCTGAATTATATTGGCAGAGGGTGAGTCCAACAGCAGTTATTCCTGTACAACCATGGGCCAGGTGTTTTTGGGGGGGAATGTCTATCCAGTGTGAAGTCAGGCCAGCTGCAAAGATATTCACACACTGGGGATAGATTGTCCCATCTCTCAATGCTGCTCAGAATTTGTGAGTGGGCTCAGAAGGCATTGTCAGAGATGCCTTGCTACCGAGGTCTTGCCTGCATCAAGGAACAGGACCTGGAAGGTCTCCTTGTCTCTCAAGTGTGGGACAGCTCTGTGTTAATTTCTTTAGCATTTTTTGTATGTCTCAAAATCATACTGGCACACTAATGAAAAGAGAAGAAATTTGCTTGCCTGAAAGAGCAACCTACGCCCTATCAAAGCTGTGAGATAACAGTTCCCAGGAACAATTCTTTCCCCTGGTTTGAAGAAGGAAACACTCTGTGGTCAGGATAGGAATCACACCATTTAGACAGTGAAACCCAAGAGGAAAGACTAAACTCCCTTTAGAAGTTGAACCCCAGTGCTTCAGGAACAGGCCCAGTGCCCATGCACTTGAGAGGAAAATGCAACATCTGCCTTCTAGCAGAGCCCTCCTGCATCCTGCAGGTTTTGACGCTTCCAGCAGAGATTTCCTGTGTGGGCTGGCTTTCATTCCAAGATCTAAATGGCTTCTCCTTTCTCTGCTTCTGTTTTGTTTCTAGGGGGTATGGAGATGTTTACAGAGCACTCGACACTGCCACAGGAGGAGAGGTAAATGTCATCGGCCCCTGCAGGCTCTGCTGCACTCGAGGGCTTTCCCCTCTGGTGTGAGCTGTGGCTGGAGCTTTGGGCAGAGCTGTGCTGAAAAGGCACAAGAAGCACAGACTGGTGCCAGCCCACAGAACACATCTGGGACTTTGTCCTCCTCAGATGCCGGAAGGAAGGCACGGAGGGCAGCGGTTCCTTTCAGAGAAGGACGTGCTCACTCGCTCTCCATTGCTAAAACAAAGGCGGTGCCTTTGAGCACCTCACTGCTCTTTGGGGCTACAGCTTCAGAGTTCTGAATTCTCATTTCTGGCTGCCGGCAAATCCATCTGAAACTTACTGGTAGTTCCTTGGCCACCTGCAGTGCTGCTCTTGGGAACTGCACCTAGGGAGAGACCTGCAAGGCGTCCCTGAAAGCCCTAAGCCCTGCCCATATCCCAAGATGTATCCACAGAGTATTAAGGCATGGATTACTTCTTCTGAGTCCCAAACAAAGCAGCAGAGAGTGTGGTCAGAGGTTTGTGGGTGATAACTGAGACACCGCTGTTACCAAGTGGTCAAGGCAAAATGTCAGTGGCCCCACGTGTCCTGTAACTGGCTCCCAAGGGAGCAGAGAAATGGGCTGTTGGAATGTCAGTTCCTAATGACTGCAGTGCCTAATCACAAGGCAGTTTGGCACAGCTCAGCCGTGTCATTGCAAAATCACTCGCTCCACGTGCCTTGTGGTCTCGTGCCACCAACCTCCCAAGTTACTGATTTTCAATGTCATTTTAGGTGGCAATAAAAAAAATAAATCTTCAAGGAGTGAGGAGGAAGGAGCTAACCTTTAATGAAATAACGATCATGAAGAGGTATAGGAGTCCCAATGTTGTGAATTATTTAGACAGGTGAGAGGTCATGGTCTTATCCCATGGATGTGTGTTTACATAAAGCAAACATTAGAGGTTAAAAACCCACTTTGGTTAGTGGCAGCAAGTAAAGCTGTTAATTTTTATTTATTCATATGTCTCTACTCATCTCCAATGGATGAGAAGAGAGTGCATCTTGTCTGCATGAGTCTTCCCTGGCACACCTAGTTTGATAATTACTCCAAAATTATTCAAAACCTGGATCAGCTGTATCTTCCTAACTCAAAAGCCTCGAAGTTCACTGCCTCCACATTTATTTGGGATTGATTTTTTAAAGTTTCTTAAGTGCAGATGAACCATCCTAAAGTGGATTACCCTTGGATTGTTGCCCCTCCCTGCCATTGCTATGCATGCCAGGAAGACTAGGTGCTTATTTCCAGAAACACCATGCCAGGTTTTTTTATCTGGGCTGTTTCTAAGACGCACTTTTCATTTGCTACCCATCTAAGACATCTCCTTTTTCACAGATGTGTCTTTCTCTTTGAGACTGCAAAGATTGCAAACAATGCACAGCCAAGAGGGAATATCTATTCCTTTGATTCTGTCCTTGTCACAAAGGCATCTGGAAATAAGAAACCTGGAAGCAAAAATCAATGTAGCCATGCATGTTCATCTCTACCCCCTTGTTTCCTTCTTTCAGCTACCTTCTGGGCGAGGAACTCTTGCTGGTTATAGAGTACATGGATGGAGGTGTCCTGAGCGATATCGTCAGCCAGACCTGCCTGTCTGAAGATGAGACAGCAGCCATCAGTCGGGAGGTCAGCAATCCCATCTGTGTTTCCAAGGGCTTGGGCAGGATTGTCTGGGAAACAGGGGCTCAGAACAGGAGAGGTTTCCTGTGCCAAGCTTTGTTTCTGTGTTGCTGGTATGCTATGGGCAAGTAAAGGCATCTCAAGTGAAAGGCCTGCCAGTGCCCCTGCACTCCCTGTACTCAGTGCCAGTACTCTTATCTCCTGCTGTTGTATTCTTGCTCTGTGTCTTGTATTTGTATTTGCTGTTCTCCACCTTGTCTCTCTAAATGTTTGCCTGGAGTCTGTCTTCACTGCATTCCTTGCCTGTAAAAGCAAAGGTGCTGGTGGCAGGATTTGAAACAAACAGCAAAGAAAAAAGAGAGAGACTCGTTTCTCTCAGTCCTCAGCTAAAAAGGATAGGAGTGCAGCCAGAATGCTCTTTGCTTCTGAGCACATGCACTGCAGCAGGAGTCATCCTGGCTGGTTGGCAGGGGACAGCCTACAACAGCAGGTGCTGTTGCTCTTTCAAAAGCTGACGTGCCTTTCCTCAGAAAGGTCCTGCTCTGCAGGTGTTGGAGCAGCAAGCTCTTCCTCTCAGTGGCCATTACTGTTCTGCCATTACTCCCCATTCCCCTGGAGAGGGAATATTTTTGATTCTTTGTTTCCTATCTTGTGTGATGAAATCACATCACTCATTTTTGCCCTTCTGTTTCTGTTTTCTCACTCAGTGCCTGCAAGGACTGGATTTTCTTCATTCAAACGATGTGATCCATCGAGACGTGAAGAGTGACAACATCCTTCTCAAAACTGACGGTTCTGTCAAACTGGGTCAGTATATTCTTGGTCAGGTGCAGCATTCCAGGGATGTGGGTGTGGGGCTGCTTGGAGTGACTGCCAGCTCCCCAAAAATGGTGCTGGTGGCAGTGCAGGGACCCCTGCTGCGAGCTGAGGGCACAGTTGCAACGTGCACAGAGGTATAAGGAGCCACAAGCAGTCAAGAGTGGCCTTGTTCTGTGTGTGTCCCTTCCAGAGGGATGGAGTTACAAGTCTAAAGTTTCAAAAGAACAAAAACCACTGCTAGAGGCAGTGTAAAAAATGGGGGGATTTTTAAAGTCACCAATGCCAGGAGATTCAACAGCACAATTTCAAACTTCTACTGGGGAATTCTTTTGCTTGCTTTCCTAATTGCACAGAATTCAGATAAAACCAGTATTTTGTTTTCTCCTCAGCTGATTTTGGCCTCGCTACTCAGCTCACCCCTGAGCAGAGCAGACGGTGCTCGGTAACCGGGACTCCTTGGTGGATGGCGCCTGAAGTGGTGACAGGTCAACCATATGGCCCCAAAGTGGACATATGGTCTTTTGGAATTGTGGGAATTGAAATGATAGAACAAGAACCTCCTTACCTGAGTGAAAGTTCTGGCACGGTAAGAAGCAAATACTCACTGATCCCACTGTCTTTCTCACCTGTCCCATGTCCTGTGTGCCACTGGACAAAATCCCATTGCCATTTGCTGGAACTACTTCCACCAAGGTCCCCTCCTACAAATGTCCCTGCAACACATCAGCATCTGCTGTACTTTTGGTTGTATCAGTGGGGGAATTCAAGCCTTACCACATGCAAACAAACTCCAAACAAACAAAGTGTTCTCAGGCAACACTTTCATTTGGGTTAGTGGTTCCAGTTCTTTTGTCGGTGTAGATGGCCTTAATAACAGGAAAAGAGCATCTTAAGAGTGTCGTTATCTTTCCAGAAATGAAGGAACCCAAACCCACCAAAGTTTCTAAAACTGTGGTCTTTAGAAAGGAACCTAACCCTTTGTACAGTTTCTTCTCATTGGGAAACATGGGCATGAGGGTGTAAAGGCCACAGAGTCTCTTCTGCTTCTTGTGCAGTGCTGCTGAAACACTCAGTGACCGTGTTTCCCTCCTAGCCCAAGCAACATTCTGCACGTCACCAAGCCAGAGCCTGGTGATGCAGAGAGCCTGCCAAAACCTCCCAGTGATTCCTGGCACTTTCTGGGATGGGCCTACCATTCATGCATTGACTTGAGTAGCCAAATGAGCAGAGGGTGGCCATAGGGATGGAACCTCTCCTTCTTCTGACCTAGACAATTTTTCTTTTGCTGCAAAAATGGGAAGCTGCAATTTTCAGACTGCTGAGAGACAGAGCTGCAGGTGGCTCCTGTGTGCCCAAGCAGGCATTTTCATCCCAATACATTTGTGCAGGCATCTTAATGTGTCTGTGTTGAAGAGGAGATTGTAAATGTTTGTTTCCCTACCTGGGTATTAACTGATGGATTTCCTTTCTTTTCTTCCAATTACCATTGTTTTCAAGAACAGCACAAAAAGCCTGATGAGTTTTGTTCTAGGGTACGTGCGCTTAAAGGACCAACAAGCACTGCAGAGATGCCTTTCATGTACTAACCCTTGAAATTAGTTAGTATAGCAAAGTCCCTCTTCCAAAAACCCTCTCAAGCTGGCATGAATCCTCAGAGATGCAAATGTCCTTTTGCTGATGTAGTTCCCACTAACTAGGTCAGACAATGAAATCAGCTGCCAAGGCAAGATCTGCGGGATGGTGGAAAAGCTGTGGCTGCATTGGGGTTTGGGTTTTTTGGTTGGTAAAGGAAAGTTATCTCTGGGTCTGTGCCAGGGCAGAAACTGCCACTGCAGAACAGAGGTTAAACAAAGGGATCTGGGAGAGCCTTAGAGATGTGAAAGCAGGAGGTGGAGCCTGGTGTCTCCTTTTTCTCCAGGCTACACACCTGATAGCCACAGTAGGGACTCCACAGCTGCAGCAGCCCAAGCTCCTCTCGGCTTTGCTGCGTGACTTCCTGAGCTGCTGCCTGCAGACAGACGAGGAGCAGCGCTGGTCTGCCAAGGAGCTCCTGCAGGTAAAATGTGAAGGGGCTGCAGGTGAAACAGGCTCTGAGGGATGGGCTCCTCTTCCACTCAAGTCCAAGGCAGCAGATGAGCCCCCTTCCTCCTCACCTCCACTCTTGCTGCTCTTCAAATGAAAATGGTGAGGAATCCTAGACTGGGCTGGGCTGGCAGGGCCCTGTAAAGGTCCTGTGGTGCAAGTGTCCTGCAATGAGCAGGGACATCTTTAAAGAGATCAGGTTGCTCAGAGCCCTTTGCCACCGGAGCCGGAATGGTTGCAGGGATGGGGTTCCTACAAGCTCTTGGGGCAAGCTGTGCCAGGGTTGCACCATGCTCTGAGTAAACAAGTTCTTCCTTAGACCTACTCTGATTAGATGCCCTTTGTGTTTAGAAATATTTGTCCACATCCTATTGTAACTGGCCCTGTTAAAAAAGATGTCCCCCACTTTCTTCAAAGCCACTGTGAAGTCTTGGAAAGGGGCAATAAAGTCTCCCCGGGGCCTGTCCTTCACAAAACTGAATAACTCCAGCTCCCTCTGCATTTCCTGTGAGGAGAGGTGCTCTGTCCTCTGACTGTTTCTGTTGCCCTCTTTTGTGATTTGGTGGAGTGTTCAGTTTTATCTAATGGCAAAAGAATTGAAGCAGAGCAATGCAGGGTACAGAGACATGAAATGGTGGTGGAGGAGCCCAAGGAAGCCAGTCCCAGCCTAGGGGTCAGAGATTTGGCTGTGGGCAGGAGGGGCTGTGGGGGGCTCACTGTGAGCCTCTGAGGGGCCCTGGTTTGCCCCCCAGCCCACCCTCAGAGGTTTCTGCCATGCAAACAGGGACAGCTGGGAGGGACTTGTCCCAGCCCCATCTGCTGCCTGGCACGCTCAAGCAGACGGGAACTGCGCCAGGATTACTGCCAGGCTGTGTGGCAGAGAGGGAACTGCAGGGCCCAGTGCCACTGGGCTGGCCCTGCTGGGAAGGAAGGTGCCATCCAGCACACGAGGGCCAGGGCATGGAAAGGTAGACACTGCTTTCTGTCCCTGTGGGAATCAGCACAGTGCCTGTCTTTCAAAGGCAGGGGCCTGTGTGAGTCATTGGAGTTTCCTGAAAGGAAGAAAACCCAGGGACAGAAAGCGCCATTTCTAGAGCACTGGCAGGGCAAAAATCCCAGCATGATGAAGAAATCACAATAAACAGATGAGTGGGATTCTGGGCCAGGTTTGCCTGTGATGGCAAGGTCTTGCACATTGGGGATGACTGGGGAGCAGATGGTCCCATTGCTCCTCTTTCTGGGTCTTTTCAGGAACTTGATGTATCCTGATTGAGCCCCTGAAGCAATGAGCTTGGAAAGTAATGGTTCACTGTTCTTTGTTGTATTTTTTTTTCCGGTGGACAGCATCCATTTGTAACTTCAGCCAAGCCACCATTCATCCTGGCACAACTCATCAACTCAGTGAAGAAGACGAATAATCCTAACCCTAAACCCTAACCCTAAACCCTAATCCTAACCTTAAATGCTAACCCAAACCCAAACCCTAACCCTATCCGTATCTCTAACCCTTACCCTAACCCCAACCCTAAACCTAAGCCTAAGCCCAAACCTAAGCCTAAACCTAAGCCTAAACCTAAGCCTAAGCCTAAGCCTAAGCCTAAGCCTAAGCCTAAGCCTAAAACAAAACCTAAGCCTAAGCCTAAGCCTAACTCTGACCCTGGGAGACGAGAACATAGCAATCATGCCAAGATGTTATTTCTGTTACCAATTTAGAGTAGGATTGTAGAGTAGGGTTGCTAAAGAGATTTGTAGCATAGAATTATAGATTAGAGTTGTAATTAATAAAGTTTCTGAAACATCAACTCATTTGGAAGATTCTCCTCCTTCTGACCCCTTCAGAAAATTCAACATTTCCTTCTGAATTACAATTGTTTTTTATTGGTGCTAAGTCACACATATGGCCTCTTCTGTATGGTTTCATAAGTGAGGAGGGCTCTTCTTCATTCATCCTCTCCAGACCACAGTGCCTTTGGAATATGACCCACTGGCTGGTTATGGCACAGCTGTGGTATTTCTAGTTGAGGCAGAAAGGGCAATGGCATTTGAAGGAAAAACCAAAGGAAGAATGAGGCAGCCCAAACACCCTGTGCAGATGCAGGCCTTCAGCTGTGACTGGAGAGCATTGGGGTTCCTGCCACTTGGATTTGTATCCCTAAATGCAATAATCTCTTTGGCTGGAGGAGAGCCTTGCTCAAGTGAGAAAGCAGAAAGATCAGAGAGGGTGCTCGGGAAGGTCTCCTGTGGTGCAGAGCTGTCAGCGCCTGTGAGGTGAGAGCGGGCCCGGCCTTGCCCGGGCTGGAGCCCCAGCAGAGCCCCGGCAGAGGCCGGAGCAGCCTGAGCCCCGGCAGAGGCAGGCTGGAAGGAGGCCCTTGGAGCTGCAAGAGGCAGCAGCCGGGCCCTGGGTGCCTCTTCCTGGGACCGGGCGAATCCTCTGCTCTCAGAGCGCAGGTGGCAGCTGGCTGCTGCTGAGGGGAAGTGCATCCGTGCTGGGCACAGCCCGGCCTGGAGGCATTGGCCATCTGGAGTGTGCCCAGGAGCAGAGAAAGGCCAAGGGCAGCCGCGGGCCGCTGGGTTGGCTGAGGATTCCTTCTCTTCTGCCGGCTGCCCTGCAACTCCTGGCAAAGGCCAGCAGTGTGTGCAGCACTCTGGGCACCGGGGCAGGGAGCCGGGCTGCTCGGCAGGCTGGAGCACAGGGCAGCTCCTTCAGGCCCGGCACTTGTGCCAGGGGAAGCGAGGCCAGCGTGAGGCAGGGACAGCTTGGCAGGGCCCATCTGCAGGAGCCAGCGCCTCACGCAGCTCTGGGAGGAAGCGCCTGCAACCCTGCAGTTCTGCACTGAGCCAGAGCAAAGGTGTGAGATGCTGAGTGATTGGCAGAAATATTCAGGCCCACCAGGCCAGCCTGCTTTGTGCTTTGTGGCGCACAGCATGCACTGTGCAATGCAGCTCTGAGTTGCTGGGAGAGAGGCAGTCGGGGATGTGCCTGAGGTTTGTGCTTGAGGAGTGAACTGATTTGGAAGGGGGCAGAAGGGTTTGAGCAGGCAATTTGTGTTTTCTTCATTAATTTCTGAAAGAAAATCATAATGTGTTGCACACAGGTAGGGTTATTAGAATAGAAAGGCCTTATGAAATCAGGCCTTGCTATAGTAAATTCCCAGATAGCCTGTTACATCTTCTACGTGCAGCCAGCTATCTTCCCATGGGAACAGTCATGAGTGCAGTTAGCACAACAAGCCATTGTGCTAAGAAAACTCTTTGCATCTGTAATAAACAAGAAATCTCTCCCATGAGCATCCACGAAAAGAAATGTAATCACCTGAGTAAGAGTGAGTCTTAAAAAGAGTGAGTCTTTGCATGTACACACTAATACACCTTCTAAGCAATAAATTGTGTGGCAAGGAAACTACCAGCCAGCTGGACTGAACACGAGATCTGTGAAAACCGTGTAAAAATGAGTTATGTGAATGAAGAATTGGCTTTCCCTGCATGAAGAAACTGAGTCCCAGCTGCTTTATTGACACAGCAATGTGGCTTCACTCAGCAAGAGCACTTGCAGGGTGTATTGATGAAACGCTTGTGTTTGATTCCCAGAATAGGAAGAAGAGGCATGTAACAAACAGGGCTTAGTCTTGTGAATTCTTTTAGCTTTAACAGGAGTGCTGAAGCCTGTATTCCCCCACTGCAGTGCTTACTGTGTGCAACTGGCGATCTTGGCCTTGAGAATAAGGAGAGTGCCCCTGCTAAGAACATAGCTGGAATGCATTCAAAGGGAAGAAAGTGTTTTTAGGAGCCTCTTGACCACCAAAGGAGAATTTGAGGAATGGGAATATTTCCCAAACAACTGTGTCAGGAACCAGAGACGGGCCCGAAGCCCTGCCATGTTTGATCCATGTTTGAGCAGGTTGACAAGACAGTGAAGGAAAGTGTCTTGTTTAACAGGTGGGACCTTGACCCTTGAAAGAGAAACAATGTATTGGTCAATCGGTGGGCAGTCAAGCTGTGAAAGGGGAACAATGGAGCCGTCGGTGGCAGGGAGTCATGGAGTCATCCTGAGCCATCATCTCACACGCCAGCCATGTGTGAGCTGGTGCTGTAACTGGGAAAATTCCACATCCTTAGCAGGAGATACAAGGCCTGGTTCTGAGCTGGAAGGGTGAGAAGGATATGATGCACAGCGTTTTGATCCAGGGGATGTCCTGGAAGTGCACTGCCTAACTGCCCCTGCTGCCGAGCACCATGCTCCATCTCCTTCTCCTGCTCAGCGGACTTTTGGGAATCCAGGGGTTGGTATGTATTATTTGCTACTGCAACTAATGGAATAAATTTGCTTTGCAAGCTCAGTTGTGTCTTAGGTACTTTTGTGCATGGATCGCCTTCTGAACCTGTGGCAACAACCAGCAGGGACCTACAGGACACTCCTGTCTCATGTCAGTAACTTCTGAGAAGTGATTGAAATATGTCAATAAATTTGAGGTAATGTTTAGCCTATGAGTTTCAGCAAAGTATTGAATATGTCTTAGTTCCATGGATACAAAACAGGTAGGTGAGATTGCTGGGTGTGCAGGGCTTAGGGAAGTGATTTCCTATGCGCCCACCACTGAAACAAAGTAATGCCTCCTTTCTAGCCCAGAGCTGGCAACAGGGATCAGGCCCTGCTCGTAACTTTCATTTTGGCAGCTTCTGTTAGCAGGTAAGAAAGGTCAAAATGAAACATTTTCCAGCTGGCTTATCCTTTTAGGCACCAAAGCTCTGTGCCACGGGTGGCCTGGGTGTGTGCAGAGCAATGCAGCCCCCACAAAGCCCTTGGTTTCCCCTCAAGTTGCCAGTTTGACTACTTCCAAAGGGAAAGAAAGGCAGAGATGTACATCCACAGGAGCCCTGGGCTGTGGGCCATTTTCTTGGTCTGGTTTCCTTTGCTTGTATCCCATCTGAGTGCTCAGCTGGGGTACAGGCTGTAGGTGCTTGGGGCACTCTTGGAGCTCCTCTTGGATCCCCTGAACAACAGGGTTTGGCCCATGAGGGGAATTTGTGCTGCTTTGTGACAGAGAAGAACTTCCCAGGCTCTTTTGTGTTTGCTGTAGGGAAGTTTGGTTATTGCTTGGCATAAATTCACAGACCAACATGGAGCGTTTGCTTTGTGATGTCAGGGCATGGTTGCCACCTTGTTGTAGTGACATCAGAAGGTTGCCTTGCTGCACAGAAGGCCTGAGTGTCAGAGCAGCCCTAGGCCTGCTGAGAGCAGGAGTCCCCTCCTGGTCCGAGCGTTTGTCAGTGGGAAGCTGCTCACTGACAAGAGGCTTGTTCTTTTAGTGTTGGGGCAAACTTGCACAACACTAATAGCATGATTCACAACCTTGCCAAAGCAGCTTTTGCTGCTTGTGGCGTTTCCTTTTCTATTTCTTATATGACACACTTTGCATGTAAGTAGAGGTTTCCCTTCTGCTTAGGTTAGGGTGTAAACTAACTTGGCTTCTGTAGGTCTTCCTGCTCTTTCTTAGTGGCTGAGTTTCTGATTTTGAAAGAGAAAGAGCATTAGTATACCATTGCTTTGGTAAAGCTCCTGTCAAGGCTTTTAGCTAAAAAGGAGGTGTCTGTAGCCACAGGGGCAGCATTTGCAGGGGAACCTGCAGGGCATCCGTTCCCTCCACGGGAGAGTCTGTGGCATCAGAATCTGTCAATTCCTCAGTTTCTGGGACAAGCAAGACATCTTTGAAAATGTAGACTGGCAGACCTTCTTGGAATGCCTTTTAAAATCTCTGCAGTTGTTCCCAGAATTCAGGGAAAGCTTCTTTCTTCCTCAATTTTGTCATGAAAGGATTTGACTGTCTAACTTGAGCCTTTACCAAGTTCTTAACTAGTGATTCCCTTTGCAAGGAAATGCAAACTCTAAAGCAGTGAGTGTCTGTCACAGCTCAGAAGGATTTTGGGGAAGCATTTCTGGGCAAGCATTTCCAGCAAATTAAAGAGAATTAGTGCATGCAACCGATTAAAAGAAAAACAAACAAACAAACAAAAAAAAAAAACCCCAAAAAAACAAAAACAAAAAAAAACCCCAAAACCGGAAGGAGTGTATTTAAAAAGCCGTTTTATGTCTTTGGTAGAACAGGAGCATTGAGTGTTAAAGAATGATTTGCATTTTCTTGGTCATGTTTGTATTCATTTACTGGCTAAACAGGCTGAAGTGTAGGCAAAAGCAAGAATATTGTCCATATCCCTTGCTGGTTGTGTGAATGAAATGTGTCTGCTGGAGAGATGCTGTGAAACGGGAAATCATCTCTGTTTGGGCTCACTTGTTCTGTGGGATTCAGCAGCCCAGGCAGTTTTCTGACAGCATCTGCTTCATTTTCCCTTCCCACTAAAGGTCACATGAAGCGTGTATTCAGTGGTGCTGATCCTGAGCTGAGTGAGAAAGGGACATTTCATGTTCCTGGTGTTTAAGAATTGTAGAGCAAACTGTCAGCTTGGCCAGTAGCAGTAGAGGGCCGGCTAGGGAGACCGAAAGAAAATCCATTTTCATGCCTTCAACAAAGGTAACAAAGGCATAAGTGGATAGTTCCTAGTTTCCATCTCAGAGCCCTGAAGAACTACAAACTCAGTTTTGCAGAGAAAATGTCCCTTGCTGACAGCAGCCAGAGGGGAACACCGAACTAAGAGAAACTTCCTAGAGAGCAGAATTAGCCCAGTTCCATTTAGTCAGAGGGACTGAGAATTCTATTCTGTAAATTCAATGCCATCTCCTTAGAAGACGCAGTTGTGGAACAAGAAGGCCATCTTGAAATGGTGGATGCTGTATTTGAAGTCAAACAGGCAACTTTGTGCCCGGAGAGCTGCATGGGCCAAAAGGACACAGGGCTGGCGGCCTTGAGCAGCTGAAGATGAGGCAGCGTGGGGCCAGGGGGCCAAGAAGGCCAAGGGCACAGTGGCCTGAGTCAGCAGCAGTTGGGCAGCAGGAGCAGGGCAGTGAGCGTGGCCCTGTGCTGGGGAGCGCTGCGGCCACACCTGAGGGCACTCTTGAGGTTCCTCTTGGATCCCGTGAACAACAGGCTTTGGCCCACAAGGGGAATTTGTGCTGCTTTGAGACGCAGGAGAACTTCCGATGCTATTTTCTGTTTGCTCTAGGGATGGTTGGTTAATGCTTTGCATAAATTCACAGACCAACACAGAGCATTTGCTTTGTCTTGCCGGGGTATGGTTGCCACATCATTGTAGTGACATCAGAAGGTTGCCTTGGTGCACGGAAGGTCTGAGTGTCAGAGCAGCCCTAGGCCTTGCTCAGTGCAGGAGCATCCTCAGGCTTGAGGCATTTTTCGGTGGGGACTTGCACACTTACAAAAGCCTTGTTTTTTCTGGTGTTGCAGCACAGCCTGCAAACTTGCAGAGCAGTGCTATAATGATTCAGCATCTTGCTCCCGCACTTTTTGCTGTATATGGTGTTTCCTTCTCA
Organism: Melozone crissalis; assembly: GCF_028551555.1. NCBI lineage: Eukaryota > Metazoa > Chordata > Aves > Passeriformes > Passerellidae > Melozone > Melozone crissalis. Next base: position 4,792,461 of record NW_026535824.1, read on the forward strand.
ATCTACTATTTGACTCTTTTTGCACATAGGTAGAGATTGGAGTAACATAGAATGCCATTGTTAAAAATGTTGATGAACTCTCCTTAGAAGATGTGGCTGTAGATGTGAGGAGAAATGGGGTTATAAGCACTAGGTAACAGCCTGTCCCCCTGTGATTCTCTCTTGCCACAGGTGATGAGAGCAAGAGCCGTCTTTCCCCTGGCTCTCTCTACTATTGCAGAAGAGGCCAGAGAAGAGGAAAATGAGAAAGATGACCACCGCCTTTGTCCAGCTGTGGTCACACCACAGGCTGCTCATCATCCCAAGAGAGAAGTGTCCATTGTGGGGGGTGCTGTCTTTAGTGCAAGGCAGAGGTGCAAGTTTCTGAACACCCAGCGCTTGATGTTTCTGGCCGAGGATGCTGAGTGCTGGAGTTCTGCAGGACGTAGCCATTTCCTGCAGGCAGTGACAGCTAGAAATTGGCCTTTAACCTGTCTTGTTGGGGCAGTGCTGAGCTGGGGGCTCCGGCTGAGCTTTTGGCTGCTTGGCTCAGGGAAGCTCCATCTCTGGGCTTCTGCTGTGTGACGGCCAAGGGCGCATGTGGTAGTTCTGGAGGATCAAAAAAGTTTGCTGGTTTCTTTTCCCTTTTTGGAAAGGTGTCTTTGGCTTGTGGAAGTGTTCTGCAGTTTTCTTGAGTCGTTCTTCACTTGTAGAGTCACTGTTGACCCAACTGCCTTTTGGCTTTTGAGAAGCTGCAAACAGCAGAGGGGCAAGTTTCTGCTGATCCATTTTGCACTGAAGTCTGCAGCTTTGGCAAGTGCATTGGAGCACAGAGTGGGGGTGAAGCTGCAAGTCCTTGACTGCTGTCTTGTGTTGCTCGGAAGAGGAAGGCCGTCTTGCAATGCTGCCTGCAGTATCTGAAGTGAAATGGGCACCTTTGTGGCTGGGGAGCTGCGTGGGCCAAAAGGACGCAGGGCTGGCGGCCGTGAGCAGCTGAAGATGAGGCAGCGTGGGGCCAGGGGGCCAAGAAGGCCAAGGGCACGGTGGCTGTGCCGGCAGCAGTGGGGCAGCAGGAGCAGGGCAGGGAGCGTGGCCTGTGCTGGGCAGCGCTGCGGCCACAGCTGGAGTGCTGTGTGCAGCTGTGGGCCCTGGGAAGCAGAAAGTCATGGAGGGGCTGCAGCGAGTGCACAGAAGGACAGGGGAGCTGGGCAAGGGGGTGCAGCACAAGGCCAGGGAGGAGGTGCTGAGGGAGCTTTAGCCTGGACAATGGAAGCCTCATGAGGGACCTTCAGAATCTCCTCAGTGCATCCAAATATTTGAGCCACTTTTGGAAGCGACTTTACCCCCTTTTTTTCCTTGAGTTTGTTTTTGTTTGCTTAGAGAAAGAGGCTTATTCATTTTCTTTTTCTCCCAATTAAGGCTCTTTTCATCATTATTTTCTGCCCTTTTATAGCACTACAACTAGGTCTGCTAGAATTTTAATTTCCAAGGTGTCACTTCTGGAGAATACAGTATTTTTGCATGAGAATACATCATTCTGTGCAGGGACCTTGGTGCAGAAGGAGCTGTTGTGGTCCCAGGCCAGCCAGTAGGGCCTTAGAGGTCACTTTGAGCTTAGTAGTGCTTGTGCCTTTTTGCAGCCCAGGGAATCAGTGTGTGTTGTGTTTGGGAATTGAGCAGGAAATCAATGCCCTTGCATTCCAGCTGGTGCTCAGAGATCACAGGAGCTGGGAGGGGCTGGGCTGCATTTCTGATTCCAGCCACTTCAGCACCATCAGTGTGGTCGAGTCCAAGAGAAGAACTTGCCCGAGCACAGATGCACAAAGAGTCCAGTTCCCAGTAATGCTCTGGGTCTGGTTGCATTCCATAAGGACCTACATGCTCCAGATGCTCCAAGAGTGTGTTTTTTTGAGGCAACAGGAGAGCAATCTCAGGATTGTAGTTGAGCAGGGCACTGGATACCAAGTTCTGATGTGTGTAGCAGCAGACAGGAAAGAGAGATTTCAGTAATGAGATGTGTCTGTCTATCTATCTATCTATCTAACATTTACATAATTGCATCTTCCTGGTTCTGGTCCAAGGCAGCTGGAGGTGCAAAGCTCATCGAAAGCATCCCTTTCAGGAGAGGATTAGAGACACGTTCCCTTGACCAATTCTGAGCAGGCAGAGATATTTTCCTCTCCAGATATGGTGGGTTTTTTTCCCTCTCAGAGTTGTTTTCCTCCTCTGGCCTCTTCTGCCCTCAAGTCTCCAGTTAATTCTTTAAATTTCTGCCTGTCCTAGAGAGGTGCAACAATTCCATGTTTAGGTGGTGTTTGGTGACTCTGGTCACACATGCATTATGTGACGCATGGTTTCCTTCACTGGCATCCCCATGGCTGCGTAAGTGCAATCGTTCATGGGGCCTTAGGAGAGTCTTCTCTTTCCCTCAGCAGCAGCAGCAGCAGCAGCAGCAGCAGCAGGGAGCGGTGGCAGGGTCAGGACGAGGAGGAGGTGGCTGTCCTGGCCCTTTGCTCCCGGGCCCCAGGCCAGGAGGGCTCTGGCTGCAGCAGGGCGCTCTTCGGGCAGCCCCTGGCAGCCTCTGCACGGAGCACGGCACGCTGCCCTGTCCTGCTTGTGTCACTTTTCTTCAGCAATACCCTAGCTCCTCCTCACAAGGAAAAAACTCCAGCAATCTAAAAAGAGATCATTCAAGTACAGTTCTACCTGCCTTTGCATTGTAGTTCAGGGCATGTATTTTTTGGTCTATAATTTCATGATTTTTATGAAAACATGCATTCATATCTGCACATTTTTGTGGTTTTAATTATTCATATACCAAAACACTCCTTTTTAAACTCTCGATTTATTGCAGCTTGTAATTTTGATGTTGTATATTTTAAAATGCCACAAAACAACACCCTTTGGGAAGTTTTTCTCACTCTTAAAAAAAAAAACCCGTAAGCCATTTTAGTCTCTGTCTCTCTAAGTTGGTTCATACTGGCCTATTTTAAATCAGGGCTACAATATTTTTAGAGGCTTGAGAGAGGTCCAATGAAATGCACACCAGTGATTCCTCTTCTGCAATGTCCTGGCCCTGCCATAAAGCCTCTTTTCACTTTTTTTTTCTCTCATTATTTCAACTGCAAACACACATTTAGTTGCAAACTTACACAAGATGAGAAAAATCAAAATGATGTGAGGGGCCTTTGGGAGCTCCTTGCTGATCTTTCTGCTTCTTCAGCTGAGCAAGGCTCTGATCTAGGCAAAGCGATTGCACTTAGTGCTACACAACCATTTGTCTGGAACTCTGCTGGTTTCTAGGGTAAGCTGGAGGCCTCGATCTCCCCACAAAGTTTTGGCTGAGCCAAGCTTTGCTGGGTTTTGGCGGCAAATACCATTGCCCTTGCTTTCTTATATCCACAAGTACCATGGCTGGGCAAAAACTGCCACGTGGGCCATCTTCCAAAGGCACTTTGGTCTGGAGTTTGTGAATGAACGAGAGCCTCATCCACTGCCAAACCACATGAAAAAAATTATGAAACAGAACTTCCCATCCTTAACAAACAACTGACAATTCAGAAGTGGATCTAGAGCATCGGAATGAAAAGGAAGGCAATCTTCCAATGGAGTTGTGCTTTCGGGAGTTTTTCTTCTGACTCCCACTCACAGCTGGCACTGGAAAAAGTCACGTCTCTGCAAGCGTCAGTGTCTTCTGTCTGCCATCAGTTGTTTTGCTGCAACAATCAGAACAGGCATCAGGCTGGAGAGAGGCTCAGCTGATGCTAGGAACAGGAGCTGCCCCAAGGAGAAAAAAGAAATGAACTTTTACCTCCCAAACCCATCTCCCCAGAGGCTCAAGTAGGATTCCTCTGGTTCTCAGAAATACAAAGAAACAGGGCTGAGAAGACCCTTTGCAGCTATGTGTTCATGCCCAAGACTTTGCTGATGCCATTTGGGTTTTGCCTTTTTTCTTTTCTGTCTTTTCTGTATTCCTTGCACATCAATTTAGAGCTCTGTAGGTTACTCGATTTGTGACTACTTTTCCCAGTCCTTTTCCATGGCCTTTGCCTAAGCAGAAAGACAAACTTCCAGAGCTCCAAGCGCCGGGGGATAGAAGGTCCCAGTGTTATCTTGGTTCTTCCTGGGACAGACCCCTCTGGGGAGCTGGTGGACTCACCATCCCTGCAAGCCTTTAAAAGAAGACTGGATGTGGCACTTGGTGCTGTGCTTCAATTGAGGTGTTAGGCCATGGGTTGGACTCGATGATCTTGAAAGTGTCTGTCTTCCAAGCCAGTGATTCTGTGACTGAGGCAGCTCTTACTGCAGCCCTGGAAAGGGCTGCGGGGGCCCTTGGCCAAGGACGGGGATCAGGGCTCATGGAAAAGAAGCAAAGGGCTCAAGGCGAAGGCTGACAGGGCACAGCTGCCCCAGCGCGGCCCAGAGCGAGCCTCTTGTCCTACTCCTCAACCTGCGCCCTCTGCGCTGCCCTTTGCGGCGCCAGCGGCTCCTCTCGCTGCGGGGCTCCAGGGCGTGCTGGGGGCCGGGCCCCTCATCTTCGGGAAGCGCCGGAGCCTCGGAGGCGAGCGGCTGCTGCTGTGGCCGGCAGGGGAGAGCTGCGGCTGCGGCCCCCAGCACGGCGAGCTGCCGCTATGGCCGGCTCCTGCCGCGGCTCCTGCCTCTGCTCCTGCCCTGTGCGCACAGACACGGCCGAGGGCTGCCCGGCAGCTCCGTGCCGCTCCGCAGCGGGCCCGGCCGGGCTGCTGCTCTCTGCGGCCTCTGCCCGCCGCTGCCGGCCCCGCTGCGCTCCCGCCTGCCTCTGCCGCAGCCGGGCCCACACGGGAGGCAGCACATTGCGGCCGGCTCGGAAAAGCCCTGCCCGCAAACCGCCCGCCACGGCCTCGGCCTCAGGGCACAGGCTGCCGGCGTCCTCGCAGCTGCGAGCCAGCCCGGGCCGCCTGCCGGCCGCGGCCACAGCTCCCGCCTGTGTCTCCATGGCCGCGACTGCTCGGCACGGTGGGCTGAGCACACGCAGCGCCAGCAGCAGCTCCTCACGGGCCCAGGCTCTGGGCGCTCCGAGCCCGCCCAACCCCGAATTCCAGCCCTGAGGGGCTTGGCGTCCCAGTGCATCCCCTGGGGACAGCAGAGTCGGCCGCTGAGCTCAGCCCATGGTGACACCACCAAGTGACCAATGGAAAATTCACCAAATCCTCATCAGAGACAAGAGAAAACTCCCATGGTGCCTGACAGCCTGAAGGAACTGCCAATTCCAGATCATTCCATCCATGTATGAAAAGAAGCTTTTGCATTAAAGCAGAAAAGAGTTATCGAAAAGGAGGGCAGGAACAAACAACAAAGTTATTTGGACTCATGCTTCTTGTGTCTGTTAGAAAGGCCAAGAAAATGCACTCCTTCCTCTTCTGACACAGCTCTCTCTGTTCATTATGTGGGACAGCGAGTGCTGATGATGCGCAGGAGCTGATGCAAGGGACAGGGACGAGGACGCAGCAGGCACAGTGCCAAGCTGACAGAGGGATGATCTCTGGCAGTGGCACTGAAGAAGAAGAGTTTGCAGGCAGCACAGAAAGTGGCTCTTTGTTTCACCTCTTCTTTCAGTGCTGCTAAGAATGTAGCCTGGAGCAAGCTGAGAACTCCAGAGCCTGGAGCCCTTTCCAGGCAGGGCTGCATCAGACACAAACCAGCAGGGGACTGAGGAGCCCCTGGGGTAGCAGTGAGCAACCTCGGGCTCTGCTCACTGCTGCTGGCATTTTCTATTGAACCATCTCCAAGGACTTCTGTTGTGCTCTGTATTTCTAAGGGTTTTCCCCCTTGGTTTTTTTTTTTTGTTGTCTCCTGCACCTTTTTTTTTCCATATTTTCCTACCCTGTCGGCAGCAGCCCTTGTCCAGAACTGGCTCTAAAATATCAGCAAAGTAGCTAGGAACAACAATGGGTGGAATCCTGCGGCTCAGGAATTCGTATGCCAGAGCCCTGCCTGTGCCTTATGCTTTGTCAGGACCTCCTTCTCTGTGCATAACTAGGGATTAGTGGAGTTTTTTTGCTGAAGACCTCCTGAGAAGCAAATGTTGTGCTAGGTTTCACAGGAGTGTATCTGTTAAGTTCCTTGCTGGCAAACAGAAAGTAAGGCCAGGGTAGCAGAGCAGCTGGGAGCTGGTCACTCCCTGCAAAGGGCTGGTGTAGGATGTGGGAACACCACGTTCCAGGAGGGGCGAGCAGGGTTAATGTGCTCAAGGTGCTGCAAATGAGGTTTGGGTTCACTTAGAGAGTAGTCAGGAGTGGTGAGCACTGCAAGATCCAACTGCAGTCCCCATCCACGTCTCTATCAGTGCTGGCTTTAGGGTGTCTGCAGCCTGGATCCAGAGTGCCCTGGGGGGCTCCTGAGGCTGCCTTTGCACTCAGGGTGAGGATGCCCAGGAGCCCCTGAGGCCGGCAGTGGGGACCAGGGCTGGGGCTTGTGGCCTGGCAGGTGTGGCTCTGGGGGCTGTGACATGCCAGGGCATGGGTCACTGTCACTGCCCTCCGCAGCCCTGGCTAGCTCTGTGATGCTCCAGGGACAACGGCAAGAGTGGGGATCTGGCTAGGTTAGGGTTTTGCCTGAGCCAGAACCTCTAGGCCAAATGCCGAGACGTAGAGACCCCTGGAGGACCGAGTGGAGGAAGCACAGGAGGCTCTTCTGCAGTGTAAAGCGCAGCAAATTCATCAGGACAGGCAGGGGGAAGGTTCACAGCTGAGAATTCCCAAAGGGAACAGATGTTAAAAAAACCCCCAACATCCCTGTGACCGGATTTTTAAAATCTTTCAAAACAGGGGGTGGACACCATATAGTAACCAATAAGCGACTCTTGGGGTGTGGTTTTGAGGGCTACAACAAAGCAGAACAAGGGGAAGAGAGAGCGTTGGGATAGGGATTGGATCTTAGGGTGAGGGACAGGGAACTTTCTGGAACAAAGGGTAGGGTTTGGGCTGATGGATGGGGCAAAGGGGCCGGGTTGTCTTGACAGACAGGGAAAAATCTGGTGAGGAGGGAGGGAATTCCTTGAGGGACACTTGGGTAGGAAGGCATAACACAGGGGAGAAACTAACTGTAATAACTCGGGGAACACTTGAGCATACCACTATATAACAGAACATTTGGCTCAATAAACTACCACACTGCAACACAGAAATTCAGGCTTTCAGGAGCCGAGAGGTGGCACTATTAGAACCCGCAGCAGCTGGTGAAAGCCATCTCTCCCCTTCAGGTTCTTGCTGTGTGGGAAGGTGCTGTGAGTTGTGGTGGCTGCACTGCCCCTTTGCTGGGAGGATGATCTGTACCAAGGGACAGCAGAAAGCTGCCATGGTGAGCAGAACATGCTCAGAGCATTACAGTTCAGAGAATGGCACTGCCTCTGAAGGCAAAAAGCTTGAAAGCATAGAATTCTGTGCAGAACCGTTGCACAAATTTTCCCTTCTAGAACATGCCTATTTTTGTATGCTGTAGATGAATACTCTGAGTTCTATAGAATACATGGGGGTTTTTCTTAAGGTTTTTGGGAGAACTCTCAAGTTTATTTCTGTTTGTATTTTACATCCAGCATGCATACAGGTTTTTTTTATTATTATTATTTTTCTTTAGTAAATACTTAGGGAAAAAATACCTAAGCCTTTTTTAATCCTTTGGGATATTGTGATTAATATTCTTAGAAAGAAAACCTTGTTGAACAAGTGTGAAAACACAGAGAGAGGGAAAGTAGCATAAAAGTATTTTAGAACAGGGTGCGTAATAAGGACTGCAGAACGGAGTAATTCCTCCAAGTGCAGAATTAGCAAGATATATCACTAAGAATACCTGCCAAGATACTTCCTTAAATCAGGGGAAATGTGACCTGCAGCCATACAAATTACAGCCAAAGCAAATGAAAACATTTGGAAAAGAGGGAATTTTGCCAGTGACATCAGTCTGTCTGGGTAACTGAGGGATGTCCATCAATATTGCACTACACTCGTCAATATTTGCAATGTCTTTTCTCCCAATTTCTATGAAATGAATAAGCTGCAGTTGTTTACCATTAGCTTAAGCTCTTAGGGGAATTACCAAGCACCATGTATGTTTTTCTGCAGCTGAGCAGGACTTGAGTTTCCCAAATCATCTACAAAGCAGAAGGGAATCACACAGTTACTTGTGCTAATGTTAATGAAGGGTTTCATGAAAGCAGGTGAATGAGAGCATTGCATTGCAAAACTTCCACATGCAAGAAAACAGGAGTCCACTTAGAATAAAACATAGAAGGCTAGCATAACATCAGAACAGGATAAAATGAAATTGCTAGACAGGAACTGATGCATCAGAAATTAGATGTATAATTTCTGATACATCTGCATGCATTTGCAAGCTAAAACAGAAAAGGAAGGGCAGACATAATAAGGAACAAAGATTTTAAAATTGCACTGTGCAGAAGAGACACACGAACCACCAATGTGAGCACAGCTGGGAGATTCAGCTTGGAGATGGATTAGAGTGGAATCCATTCACTGAAGGTCTCTGGTGCACATGAGTGCAAAGACTGAGGAAAAAAGGAAAAAGGTTTAATTTCTGAAAACTATTTAGATTCCTGGAAGCATTGTCTAGAGATCTAAAAATCTAAAGCCTCAGAGAATCTGAACCTAAACCATCCCCAAATGGATTGATCAGGTATGATGTGCACATCTCTGCTGTTCTCAGAGTCAATGAAATCGACAATGAGTGGCTGGAAATTAGGAATGCCCACCCAGATTTTATCTCCATTACTTTAAGAACACCTTAATAAGGCACTTCAGGAACTGAACACTGACATTCTCACCCTGCTCTATTTACTTTACATTTGAATACAGGCTGGTAGAAGCAGAAATGGGGCTTTAATTTCTCCCCAAATTACCTGTTGCACTTTCAGGTTAGGAGTACATATAAAATTCAGCTAATCACTCTCTCTATGCATGAATATTCCACTAGTGAACTGACATACAGAACATCCTTTTTCTCTTCTGTACCTTCCTAAATGGTGCCCAATGAACAGGACACTCGCAAAAATCTCACAGAAAATCACCAAAATTGCTGAAATTAACTCTCAATTCCATGATAAAAGCTTCTGAGAAAAGGTTGACAGGATCACTGAACAAACTGTAACTTGGAAGAGAAACACGCATTTCAGCACTGATCAAGGGGAAAGAAAAAGAAATGCTGTAAAAGTTCCAAGTGGAAGGTAAGGAGAAACACAGGAAGCAGAGGAAGAACAAGGCCCTGTCAGATGACCTGTGCAAGGTAACTTTGTGCCCCAGCACCGTTAGAGGACATTCCCTGTCATTGGTGCAAGCAGCTGGAGACATAAATGCTCATTGATTTGGGGGCCACAGTCTTGATAAGTGCAGAGGTGGTTCAATAACATGACATGAGGGAGTTCCCTCAGAGCAACTGGGATGCCAGAAAGAAGTGAACAGCTCACCACAGCCCGGCCCGCCCGGCTGCTTTTCCTTCTGACCCTCCTGGGGAGGCTCTCACATTTCCTCTTCCCTGATGGAAGCGCAGCTGCTGCCAAGGCAAACGTCCCCACACTCACTCAGTGTTCCCTTTGCTTGCCAGATGTCCCATCTGCTGTCCCTGCCCAGGAGAGCTGCTCTGCTCTGGAGGAGGAGACCGAGCGAGGGCCTGGGAACATCGGCGGCTGCAACCCCTCCTGATCTAGCGCTGTTTATGGATGTGTAGCTAGATTTGGATAGTTACAAGTATAGGGATATTTACATACACTGACTGATATTTGTATAGGGATATTATGTATGTATATTGTTATATTGATGCGTATATATTCATCTGTTTACATACTTGTACAGCTCTGTAGCTGTGCATTTCTATTGCTGGGGATGTATAGAATATTCTATTGGTCCATTGATATTTGTGTACTTATAGACAGGTTTGTTATGTTTGTATTATACTGTGCTGTTATATGTCATGAAATATGTAATGCATGTTTACATCTCTATATTGTTATGCCTATATATGTATTTACTTCTATTTATTATGTATGCAGTTGTATAGTTCTAAAATTCTTTTTATTTAGTTCTGGATCTGAGTTCCTTTACCGAGGGATATTGCTGTTTCTGTATTTGTATATGGGCTGTACATTTGTAGTAATAAGTAATGAATTTAATTGTTAAACTTCAATTCAGTAACTTCAATATTTGTGTACAGTGAATTGTTGCAGAGGGTTGCAATAATTTTTTTTCACTGAAGTTGATATCTGTATATATTTACATAGCACAATTCTCAGAATAAATTAAATTTTATTCATAAATTGATATTTCTGTGTTTCTATATTGGTAGCACAGGTGTTGCAATTTAAAATAAATTTCATTTTTAAACATAAGTTAATGTTTGTGTATTTGTACATTAGTAGTGCGGGTGTAACTATCTGCAATAAATGCAATGTTTCAACTGAAGTAAGTGTAGATTTGTGCTATCCAAAGCCATGGGCAGATGTAAATGCTGGAGGATTTTGGCCATGCAAATCTCCGGCCATGCCCAGCACATGCCCCACCTGCACTCAGGCTGGGCAGGGGAAGCGCAGATTTGGGCAGGCAGCAGAGCCCCACGTTGGCTCAGAACTCACTGCAGAGGCTGCTGAGAAAACTCCGGGGCTCCATGAGCACAGAATCCAAGCAGGAGCCACCCAGGAGGACAAATCCCTCATCCCACGGGCAGCTCTTTAGAAAAGTGCTCCAAGTGTCCCCCTGAAGCTCATCCCAGAGAGCAGAAGCCAGCAGGGATCCTGAGCCAGCTCTGCTGCCTTTGGCAGCACTTTGGCAAATGAGCTGCAGCAAGGGGGAGGCAGCAGCGACTGTGACTGCTGCAGGCTGGGGATGAAGGAAGGGCCATGGACACAAGTGCTGAGATGCCCCAAAATCCAGAGGGAGGCTGGAGAGTTGGGAATCAAGTTGGCATTTCAGTGCCAAGCTCTCACAGGCACTGAAATGATGGAATCCCTTTGTGTGAAGTGACCTGGAAGAACTGACAGGGAGTTGCTGCTAGGATCAGCAGTAGCAGAAAGCAAAAATGTACAAACACTAGGAAATAATCTAATATCCCCCACAAGCAATGGCTTAAAAAATGATCTCATATATTCATTATATTATATTATATTATATTATATTATATTATATTATATTGTATTGTATTGTATTGTATTGTATTATATTATATTATATTATATTACATTACATTACATTACATTACATTGCATTATATTATATTATATTATATTAATATATTATATTACATTACATTACATTACATTGCATTATATTATATTATATTACAATATAATAATAAAAATATATAATACATAATATGCATGAAATTTAATGCACATGTAGTTTTGGCCAATTTTAGTTTTTCATATATATTTTCATTTAAGATACATATTTGAAACAGCCTTTCAGCTTGGGAGAGTGAAGATTTACAACAGTGCAAAACCATCTGCCCACAGAGCAGTCAGCCCCCGGGTGCGTGCACGCACACCCACCCACTGTGCCTGCTCTTCTCAGCATCTCGGGGCTGCTGTTTGCACAGAATTGGGATGAATTTAACTCAACAGAGCCACGAGTGGGGTGTCCAGCTTGTCATGAACACTCATGTGGCAACGAACAACACAGAGCTCTCAAACCACATTATCACAGGTCATTTCATTCCTGCTGGGCACTGAGGAACTCTTAAAAGACACAGAAAAGGGGTGGAAAACATTGGCATCATGCTACTGCTGGTATCCTCCTGGAGGAAAATCTGTTGGGTTTCTTAAGGTGGTAGCTTTTCAAAACCTAGGAAAACTGCTCAGTAGTGGTAGCCCAATTGTGAATGGTTTTCTTGAATTGGCAAAGCTGGGGTGTTAACAATGGACTCTGTCCTTGGTCCAAATCACCTGCCCTCACCTGCAGACAAAAGCACCACCACCAGCAGCAGCTACATCAGTCAATTTTCTCAAAAAGCTGTGTTAAACTTGGGAGAGGAAAGGAAAACACATCAGACACTGTGGATTAATGACAAGACTCTGAGGAACAGTTCCAAAGCAAAGGGCAGCAGCTTCTCTCTGGGGCACTCCTTGTGCCCCAAGGCAGCCGGGCTGCCCTGGCTGCCCAGGACCCTGCGCCCCGCGGGCTCTGCAGAGCTGCACAGCGGGGAGGCAGCTTCGGGCACCTCAGCCCCTGGGCAGGAGGGGCTGCTTGCTCTGCAGGGCTGCCTGTGGGCAAAAGCAGGGTGCCGGCCTTCTGCTCTTGGCCCTAGCCTGGCCTTGCAGGGCTAATCCTGTTCCCTGTCTCAAATGTGCTAATGATAGACCTGGTTGTTTGCGGCTCTGCACAGGTGTGATTTGCACCACAAAATACTGAAGGGCTAAGGCCTGAACCACAGACCCTGACTGAAGCCTCAACAACAGGACCTGAGCCAAAGCTGCCCTATAGGTGACATTCCCAACCCAATGTTCTATGTACCTGCTCCTTAACCAAGTGTTAATATCAAGAGGATTGTTGCATGCATTCACTGGTGAAACACGTCTTCACCTTTCTGCATGAGGAAAATTGACAAGGCCACACCTGGCCTTGGTTCCTCCTTGAGCCCTGGCCAGGCCTGGGGAGAAAACCAAGAGGAGAATGACACCAGCTGTGCCCCAGCAGAAGCTCTGGCACATTGCTCACCCAGCACTGTCAGAGCCGGGCTACTCTCACAGCACACTCGGGAGCCTCGCGGCCGCCAAAGGTGGAGGCACCGCAGGATTTCCCGGTTCCCGGCCATGGCTCTGCAGGGCTGGGCTGGGACAGCTTCCCCCAGGTGATGTGCAGCTCTGGATGAAGGGGAAACCATTGGGCTACCTGGTGATGGATCTTCCTTAATCACCAGAGGCACCCTTTTGTAATAATGCTGAGGTGCATTGCTTAGCTTATCCTTTCCTGACTCTTTTTTACACTTTGGCATTACAGTAAATCACACTGTTCCTTCAGCTGGTGTCTGTGTCTGCATCTCTGACCCTCCCCACCATCAAAACAAACACACAGCCAGTTTAGCACGAGACCTGCCTCTCTGCCAGCCCATCTCTTGGCAAACACCCCTGGTGGCCATCTCCACAAATGAAATTCCTACTTTGCAACTTCCTTTGCTGCAGGCAGGTGAGAAAAGGAGCCATTCCCAGTTCTGGACACCTCCAGAAACCAGCTGCTTTCAGCAGTCACAACCCTGAAATATCAACCTCCTTCCTTAACCTGCCACAGAGAGCTCCCACCAAGAGGCCTTTTGTCCAAGGATACCCACAGAAGAGCTGGAGAAGGGAGCAGTTTGAAACACAACTGCTTCAGAGTTTAAACCTGCCTTTATCAAATGAGCACACACCAACCTGTCCCAAAGGGAAAGCAGGCAGGAATGAGAAGCTCCTTTCCCAAAACAGCAAACTCCGTGCTTCCTTCTGTTCCAGCTGGAGAGTGGAGGCCATGGGCTGAACCTCATTTTGGGAAGGAGCCCTGGGAATTGGCCTGGTCTGGGAGGGCAGCAAAAGGAATTCCCCAAAAAGTAGGAAAAGATTCTCTGGAACCATTAGATTATGACAGTATTTCTGGAGGAAAGCAAAAAAAAAAAAATAGAACTGGGAACTTCAAAAAGTTCCCAGACTGAAATTTGTCTGCCAATACGACAACCCCAAAGTCTCTGTGGTGTGTCAGGAAGCTCAGGAATGTAGAGAGCATTTTGAGCAGACACTGGATAGAAGCAAGCTGCACAACCCTGCATACGTGCCTTAGAGCAGAAGCATGCTGCCCTTGGGCAAACAATATAAAGAAGTTTGCCAAGATGTACCCATGGAAAAGAAATGTGAAGCAAGATGTTCTAGGGATGTGAAGAGAAGATATGGGGCAGAATGTTCTGCTGACACTTTTGCCAATCTATGTACCTGACCAAAGATATGTTAGCTCTTTGTCCTACACATAACACTTTGTAACCACTTATATGTATTCTCCCGTTGCTGAACCCTGCATTAGCATATAAATGTACCCTGAGATTTGCAATAAACTGAGCATCGATCATTACCTCCATGAAGATTGATCTCTGCCTCCGGAGGGCTCCTTTCTCTATAACCCCTCTCCTTTTTCCCGTCTCTCTCCCATACACCTTGTTTCTCTACCTGGCGTCCGTATACTTTCTTTCTTTACAGGAATGAACTTGCAAGGCTTGGATAAACATCATTGGTGTCCGTCCCCCAGAGCACGAGCAGCTCCCCAACAAGACTTCAAGACTAAGGGACAAAGCTTCCCACTTCAGCTCTCCACAGCAGCTCTAGGGAATCTCTCCATTGCAAGATCTCCTTTGTCAGTCCACAGTGACAAGAGTTGGCTGCAGGAGACATTTGCATGGGAACTCTCCCCAGATAGGGGGAAGAAAAAGTAGAGGTGATTCCTGTGGAAATAAAAAGGCAATGCCGTTTGGGAAGACACCAGCATGCGTTTGCTACAGCTCTAGGCCAAAAATCCCTTGAAGAAAGCAACATCCATCCATGGGGCAGCACTTTGCCTTTGATATCAAGGCTGTCAAAATTGCTGCCCCTTCCTGCTGCCGTAGCTGACTCCGAATCATGAAAAATGTGCCAACTCTGCCAAAGACAGGCAGACATGGTGAGATAAAACCAGCTAGTCTGCTGAAAAGGAGACCAAATGAATGCTTTCTAATAATCTATTTTTATCCTTTCCCCAGCCAAAACAGGGCAATGTCCTTCCTCTCTGTCCCCGATGGTGACCCAGGCATGGCATGCAGCGTGGGGATAACCTGCTGTGCTGTGCGGTGCTGTGCCGTGCCGTGCTGTGCCGAGCCGAGCCGAGCCGAGCCGAGCCGAGCCGAGCCCGGCCAGCTCCGGCTCTGCCGCGCGCGTCCCCGCCAAGTCCGGCCCGCGCCGGGGGGCGCTGGGCGCGCGGGCCCGAGCGCAGCGCCCCCCTCAGGCCGCGCGCCGCCGGCGCAGCCGCGGCCGTTGCGCTGCGCGCGTTGTGGCCACAGTCGGCGATCGACGCCATGGCGGAGCTGCCGCTGCCCGCCAGGCTCAGCGCCCGCACCTTCCCTGCCAAGCTCTGGCGCCTGGTGAACAGCCCCCACGTCCGCTCCGTGCGCTGGGACAGCCGCGCCCAGGGGCTGCTCATCGACCGCTCCCTCTTGGAGCGGGAGCTGCTCAGCTCGGGCCGCGCCCACAGGGGCCGTGACCATGGGCCGGCCCCGGTGCCGCACACCTTCAGGGCCACGCAGTTCCGCAGCTTCGTGCGGCAGCTCTACCGCTACGGCTTCCACAAGGTGCCGGGCTGGCTCGGCTCGGCCGCGCCGGGCGATGCCGGGGCCTGGCTCCACTACAGCAACCCCTGCTTTCGCCGCAACCGCCCCGACCTCCTGCTCCGCATCAAGCGGCGGAGCGCGGCCAACAGGCAGCGGCCGGCGGGGGGCCGGGATGGCCGCAGGCGCCCGCCCCGCTGCTCCCAGCAGCTCCCCGGGGCGCGGCCGCTGCCGGGCGGGCAGCACGGGCGCGCTCGCTTCACGCCGCTGCCCAGGGAGCGGCCGCCGCTGCCGGCCGGGCGCCCGCCCAGCGGCTTCCTCCTGCTGCACAGGGAGCGGCTGCTGCCGGACGGGCGGGAGCTGCGCAGCCCCCGGCCCGGCCGCCTCCAGCAGCACCCCGGGGAGCGGCCGCTGCTCGCCCGGCGCCCGCCCTGCGGCTTCCACCTGCTGCACAGGGAGCGGCCGCTGCCGGCCCGGCGGGAGGGGCCGAGCCGCTTCCAGGAGCTCTACGGGGAGCGGCCGCCACCCGCCGAGCGGGCGGTGCTCGGCATCCCGCCCTGCCACTTGCTCAGGCTCCACGGGGAGCGGCCGCTGCCGCTCGGGCGGGAGGGGCCCCGCAGCCGCTCGCAGGAGCTTTGCGGGGAGCAGCTGCCTCCGGCCGAGCGGGAGGTGCTCGCCATCCAGCCCTGCAGCTTCCAGCAGCTCCACAGGGAGCAGCAGCCCCCAACTGACGACGCACGAGGTAGTAAAAGAGTTGTAGCCTTGCTTTTCCAAAAGGTCCTGAAAAGTGACCGTTTGAAGTATTTTGCCGCAAGGCCTCTGCCATTCTCGGCCAGAAGTTGTCAAGCCTACTAGGAAGGGGCACCTAGGAGGCCAAAAGATTCTCTGCCTGGTTTTGCTGTGTGCTTCCCGTGATGTTTGGTCCACAGCAGCACTAGAGCTCTGTGTCCCACAGCCACGTTGTGGAGCCTGACCAATGTGTTTGGATTCTTGCAGCCACCCCGGGCACTTCAGGGTCCAGCGCTCCACCCAGCAGTGCAGCTTGTGCAGCATGGACGGCCTCCAGCTCAGCACAGAACGCACCTGGGGAGGAGGAATGGCCACCAGCAGATCTAGGCCTTGCTGTAGAGAACATGATTCGGGAGATCAGGAGGTCCCTGTCTGAAAGATCTCCCTCTGTGCAGGTAATTCCATTGGATGGGGATAAAAGGGCTGGACTGAGAGCTTTCGAACCTTGTTACACGGTTGACAAGCAAAGGCTTCTTGAATTGAACTTATTTCATTATTATTTAGTTATTGAATTATTCTTGGTAAAGAAAGATTTCTAAAAGAGGAGATGAAGAAGAAATGAAGAAGAGGTTTTACTTGCTGGGAAAGAGGAGAAGAGTGTTTGGAGAAATGGCACTGAAGGCCAAATGTCCCGTGCCGGGAGGGGCATGCCAGAGGTGCCTCTGTTGCAGCTGCAGCAGATGTGGGCTGTGCCTCTTTTGGGTGGGAAGGCCAAGGCAAAGCAAGGGCTGGGCTGCAGCTGCTGCTGCTGCGTGAGCCCTGCCGTGCATGTAGGTGCTCCCAGAGCCGTGGCTGGGGCTGGGCTGCAGCTGCACCTCTCTGTCCTTTGCAGATTATTACACTGTTGGCCAAAGAATGTCTGTCTTTCTGTTGATGTGCTGACCCATTGCCTGCAGTCCATTTGTGATGATGACTCAAGGGGGAGAGTGGGATTTTTTGGATTTACCAATACCTTATTCTCAAGTGGCATGACTTTTGTCTTCTGTAAAGTCACACATAGCAGTTTAGAGAAGCATTTTATTCCACAATAAAAGGAAACATTGCAGGCTTGGAACCATCTTTAGAATCTTTAGGGTGCTGATGGACAGGCTATGGCAGAAGAGATGAATATTCTGGAACTGGTCATAGGGAGAATATCTTTGTGTCCAAAGGTAATTTGCTTCATTGTGGACATTTGCTTCCTCAGTGGAATAGAAACACTACTTGGTTGTCTGGCTTTTCCTGTCTTTTGAGTTGGTTTTTTTCCCTACCCTGACGATTTACAGCTTTTTGCCACTGATCACAAATGTGATCCTGGAAATAGCCTGGGTGCATCAATGTTTGCCTGGATGACACACGTGGGACAGCAGCAGAGGGCTCCGAGAAGCAGCACCTTGTGATGGGTGGTGTGAGCGCTTGGCTGGGGGTGCTGAGACTGCCAGGCAGAAATGTGTGCTTTGCCTGTGGGTTTGCAGCACACAGCCCTGGGCAGGGCTGGCAGCCGTGCTGGCAGCAAGGAGAGCCCCTGGCTTTGTGCTGGCTGATTTCTCACAGCTCTGGGATAAGGCAGGGTCAGAGCGTGGCGGGCACGTCCCCTCACTTGGTGTCTTCTGGTTTTCTGTGTTCATGTTTTATCTCAAAGGTAATTTTGTAAGAGCTTCAGTTTCACCTTGGCCCGCTGAATCCTGAGTTTAAAAGGCTTGTCATGTGAACCGTGGGGGCAGTGTTCCCTCCTCTGTGCTCCATGTCCTTTGGGAGTGGAGAAGGAGAGTTACTGTATCCCTGATATGATTCCAGCAAAATAGTGAGTGATCTTTGGGTTCCTTTCTTTCTGTTTTTCTGTTCAGGGCAATGTTGGTGTTGCCCCTGATTCTTCAGGAGGGGAGCGTGTGAACAGAGCTGCAGCAGAGGATGCTTCATCTGGCACCGAGAGCTGCAGGAACAGTTCCCAGGAGCCCGAGGAGCCTGGTGAGGACAGAGCCCCCACTGGTTTAGAGAGCTGTGAGATGGCTGCTCTGAGCAGGGTTGGTGCTTCCTGGTGCCTTGAGTTCAAATCCTGCACTGGCACAACCTCCCTGAGCCCTGCCCTCCACGCTTCTCCAGAGGCTCTGACACGGAGTCCTCTGCTGGGGCAGAGAGCAGGGAATAAACCTGACCTTGTGGGAGTTGTGTCACCAAGCCGTGTGTCCCAATTTTGTGCTGAAGTTGGTGGATAAATTTACTGCAAGGTGCCAGGGGAGGCCAGGCTGAGCGACACTTGAAGGAACAGGGGAAAAAAAGAGCAAAAAGTCAGGGTAGAAGTCCAAATCACTGACTAAATGTAGTACCAGTCTGCTGGTGTTGGTCCTGACCCACAAGAAAAACAAGGAGCACAACATCAGAGGCCAACCAATTGAAAAATCATGGTAACTCCAGTATCAGAAGGAAAAGCTTGAATGACCCCTGATTAGGGAGGCCTAAGAGGAGAGAAGGAGCACTTTGGATCCATTCCTTAGCCCAGCTGGTGCAGCCTGCAGGCCTTGTAGGGAGCTCTGTCCCTCCCAGCCCTTGCTGCCAGAGCTGATGGTCGAGTTGGAGCAGCTGCTGCTCACTGCAGAGGGCAGTTTGTAGATGGCAGGTAATGGAGCTGGTTCATGACTCAGCTCCCAGCACCTTCAGCTTCAGCCATTTCAGTGAGGACTGAGGTCTCTCTGTCAGCTCAGAGAAAGAACAAGGCCGGGCTTCCTTCTGGCAGCTGGGACTGTGTTTCAAGCTCTCCTGGGTGCCCTTTGCACTGTGGGGGCTGAAACTTTATCGAGATACTTCAATGTTTTGAAGCACACTTTTGAACACTTGGAACGGTCCCTGTTCTTTTTAAGGAGAGATTGCTTCGAATTGCCAAAGGAGAGTCTGCCTTTCAGGCCATCTTTGAGAGCCCCTGGTAGAAGGACAATTACTGCCCAAGGGAAAGGTGCACAAGGGCCAATATTGACTGAGCGTTCCCTTTGCTTCCCAGATGCCATCTGACCATCATCTCCAGGAGGGCTGCCCTGCATGGCAGGAAGAGACAGGGGAGAGCCTGTGACCATCAGGCAGGTAGAACTCCTCTGTTTGTAGATATGTTTATAGATTTCTATGTTTATTTATTAGTGGTTATAGTTCCATTTATAGATGATAGTGTTCTATTTATATAGACATATATTGATAGATCTGTATAGTTAAATGTGGATATGTATATAGGTATAGATATGATATATTTATATTTTATAATATATTTACATTTATAGATTTTCAGAGTTAGATTTTTATATGTGTAGAGTAAAATATTTTTATAAATATATATATAAAGTTACATTTATGAATGTGTATAGTTATATAGTAGGAGGAACAGGAATGTTTAGATGGAGAGATTGATGGAAGGATTGCTGTTTGTGTAGGCCTAGGCTGCATTTGTAGCTCTTTCCCCCTCAGCTGCCTTTTTCACCTCTTGCTTTTCCCCCGGTGCCCCCTGTGTCCCCTGTCCCTGTGCTGGGTCCGAGCTGGCGGCCGGGCCGGGCGTAGCAGCACTTCGAGCCCCGGCTGTCCCTGGAGCGGTGGGAGCTGCCGCTGGCCCCCAGCACTGTCCCTGAGGAGCTGCTGAAGGACGGTGAGACTGAGGGGGCTGAGGGGGCCGTGGCGCTGAAGGGACAGTGACCCTGAGCTGCTGCTGGGGCTGAGGGCTGTGGGGCAGCCGAGGGCCATGGTGGCCCTGAGGTGACAGGGAAGTGGCACAGGCTGGCAGGGTGGTGGGTGTCAGGGGACGGGATGGCTCAGAAGGGACTGAGGCAGGTGAGAGGACTGTGAGGGGCTGAAGAAACTGAAGGGGGCTGGGGCTTCACTGAGAGCATGGCAGGGCTGAGGGGATGGAGGGTACCAGCAGGGAGCACAGAGGGCTCCAGGACTGCAGCTCTGCTAGGCCTTGGAAGCAATTCCAGAGCCTCCACTTTTGCCACAGCTGCCATGAAGACCTTGAGGACAGCTGGAGACTGACGGGAGCCAGCAGGGAGGAGCTGAAGGCCAGCAGCGAGAGAAGTGAACGGGGCCCGGCTGCTGCCAGCCTGGAGAGAGCCCGGCTGAGGCCACAGGTCTGGGGAGGCAGGTGGGGCTGAGGCTGCCGTGGGCTGTGGCCGTGGGCACTGCCCGGCGGGGCAGGAGCGGGCCCTGCCCGTCCTGGGGCTGCTCAGCGCAGCTGCCCCGGCTGGCACAGGGGCTGTCCTTGGGCAAGGCAGCTGTGCCAGCAGGGCCCGGGAGCTGTGCCAGCTCTGCCGGGCTGCGGGACAGTCCCGCCGCGGCTGCGCTCACCACAGCCCGGCCCGCCCAGCTGCTTTCTCTTTCTGACCCCCTGGGGAGGCTCTGACGTTTCCTCTTCCCTAATGGAAGTGCAGCTGCTGCCAAGGGAAACGTCCCCATACTCACTCAGTGTTCCTTTTGCTTGCCAGATGTCCCATCTGCTGTCCCTGTCCCTGTCCAGGAGAGCTGCTCTGCTCGGGAGGAGGAGCCGAGCGAGAGGCTTTGAAGATGAGGCAGCTGGGATCCCTCTGCTTTGAGTGTTCTTTACAGGACATGGACTTGAACATAGACAGGGATTATTACATCTGTATTTCTGTATGTGGGTTGCTATTTGTATTAATTTATTTCCATGTGTATATTCTTGTATTTATGTATATTTATTTTGTTATGAATGCATGCTATTTGTATATATACATATATGTTTGAAATTACATATATGTGTATCAGTTTATCTATGTATACATGGATATTGTTATATCTGTGTTAATTTCTATTTCTTATGGGTACAGTGGTGTAGGTATCTCCTTTGATATGATTTTTGTTATATGGCTTTTAAAATAGGAATATTGGTATTTGTATAGGTATATAAGTCTATTGGTATAGGTATATTTATCTGTTTATGTATGTAATTCTATTTACATATCTATGGATGTATTTTTGTATTCCTAGATGGGCTTAATCCTTGTAGTAATATGTAATAAATTAAGTTGTTAAATGCCTAATTGATCTTTGTGTATAGTGAGTTTTTGTAGAGGTTGGCAAGAAATTAACTGAGGTTGGTATTTGTATATTATTACATACACAGGTTGTAATAATCTAATAAATTCCTGTTTTTAACCTAAATTGAGATTTGTATAGTTCTGTATTGTCAGCATGGGTGTAGCACTTTGTAATAAATGACATTTTTCAACTGAAATTGATTCTCGTGTATTTGTGGATCAGCAGCGTGGCTGTAGCAATCTGCAAGAAATGCCATTTGTTAGCTGTGATGGGTGTTCTGACATTTGTGCTCCCCAAAGCCATGGGCAGATGTAAATGCTGGAGGATTTTGGCCATGCCAATCTCCGGCCATGCCCAGCACATGCCCCACCTGCACTCAGGCTGGGCAGGGGAAGCGCAGATTTGGGCTGGCAGCAGAGCCCCACGTTGGCTCAGAACTCGCTGCAGAGGCAGCTGAGAAAAGTCTGGGGCTCCACTGAGAGTAGAACTCCAAGCAGGAGCAACCCTGACAGGAGAAATCATTCACAATGAAAAAAAGAGAGAAAATGTGGCAAAGCAGATGTGGGGATGCTCTGTGAGGCTGATAAAATGCTCTGAATCACCCCTGCCTAGGCACGTCTTCTGCAAAAAGGTTTTGTTAAAAACTGAACACCTCCCATAAAATACAGATTGCTCTTTCCCCTTCACTTACCTTGCTGTGTGAGTGGAGACACTCTCTCCTTATCACTGAGAATTTTTGCCCTTCAGCACCTCACATTTAATCAAAGATGATGTACTACCTTGGCACCGTCAATGAAAACAGCCCTGCCCTCGTGGCAGTGTTTGCAAAGTCTTCCCTCCTCCTGTCTCCACGTGTGACAGACGGAACCATCCCCTTCTGTCCAAACTGTGCCTGAGCTGAATGAGGGCTCCAGGAGCTCAGGAGGGTGCAAGAGCACTGCACATGGGAAGGTTTAGCAAAGCTTCCTAAGCACCAGTAAACTCTGGGTTTGCCAGTCTTCCCCTGCAATATTGTCCTATTCAAGAATGATCTTGGAGGACACTGTGCCTCCAGCTCACTCAAGAAAAGTTTGTTTTCTTCAAGGCTTGAATAGAGGAAAATGAAAATTGTGGTTTTTAGAGTGAAATTCGGGGGTTTGTGCAGCTGGGTTCGCTCCACTATTTGCTGGGGAAAGTAGGGTAAAAGCTTTAAATTCCCAGCAGAAGCTGACTACCAGCCCACACAGACCTGAATGAGGCCCAGGTGGGCTTGCTGCACGCTGGTCCAAGGGAAAAGCTGGAACAAAGTCCCCTTTTATTGCAGATGGAGTCTGTTCTGGTGTCTCCAGGGCTGTCTGTGGTAAGACACGGCAATCCAGCCAGAAACTGTGGATATGAGAGTTCCAACAGCAACCTGCTTCTCCAGGGTGAGGGATGAGGCCAGCCCAAAAGCCTGGAAGGTGCTCTGGGCACTGGAGAAGGCCAGGCTGTCCTTGTGCAGGGATGGCCTTCAAAGGGGACCTCACACCTTGTGCTGCTGACCAAGGGCAGCTGGTGGCCTTCCACAAAATGCTTCTTTTGTCCAGCTCTTGGAAAATTCCAGCCAGCAACAATTCCTGCCGCTCACACAAGCCCTTTCCAAGCAGGAGGAATTTCAGCAGCAGCCTGATTGCTTAGTGGCGGGAGAATAAAATACTTAGCTGAGCGTTATCAACTCTCTGTCAGAAGCCACATCCTCAGCCCCTCATCTCCTCCAGTTGTCTCAGACGTGGAGGAAGCAGCAGGAAATCTCTGATCCTGGAAGGGAAAGCAGAAGGAGGAGAGGCAGTGGCTGGTCCCTGGGGCCTTGGGAGCAGTGAGAGCCATCCAAAACAGGATCTCTGCTTGGCTGTGGAGATAAGAGTGACCAATCAGCAATGCTCTGTGTGAGACTGGAGCCATCTGTGAAAGTGAGCATGGAAATCTGACCTTGCAAAACAGAGGAAAAGGTGTCTTTGGGTATTTGCCAAGCCTCGCAGGGGCTCTGAGCCACCTGGTCTAGTGGAAGGTGTCCCTGCCCATGGCAGGGGGATTGGATCTAGAGGGTCTTTAAGGCCCCTTCCAGCTCAAGCCCTTCTGTGAGTCTGAATTACAAACCCACAATGACAAAGAGAACACAGCAAACCTGGCCTCCGCTGGGGGGTTGATGTCTGCAGTCACTTGTGTCACCTGGAGTCTGGTTTGGATCTGAAGAAATTTTCATGGTCCCAAAGTATTTCAGTGTGACTTTCCTGGTTCAGGGCCCCAAAAGATGCCAGAAAAGATTATCTGCAAGCACAGAATTGGTTAAGCTGCCTGTGAACCTGATGGAAGAAGTGTATTCACGTTATTGCAGCATTTACCCTGTACAGGTGATATTTGGTTTCCATTTTGAAGATGAAATGTTCTTGCACAATGCTTGTATATGCAGAAATACTGGCTTTAAATCCTAATTCCATCTTCACACAAGGATGTGTAATCCCTCAGAAATGTTTAACACAGAGCCATATTAGCTTTGGGCTGGGTGGTGTGGTTTGTTTAAAGTTTGTGATGAGTAATGGCAGTGTTAACAAATACCACTCTTGTTAATTTGGGTCCTCCCTTTATCAACCCTGTTGCATAGAAATCACTTCTTTACAGCAGAGACTAAATGAAATCCCTTCATACAGATGAGAATTGTGCAATTCAGGCTGATTAAAGGGGAAGTTTTCTGTTATTGTGAAAGGACAATTTAGATAACCTGTTTGCTGTTCATCCTGGAGGTGCTTTGCAGTTAAGAGTGAAAAGGAAAAGGACGTTTCTCTTAAGAAGTGTCTTGAATAAGCTTTTTGTATTACCAGAAGCAGCTACATTGATATTGACCTCCACAATTAGAAATGCACAACAACCACTTAGGTGACTTAATCTGGCCATGACTTTTAGCTGCAATTTCAAAATCTCATCAAATATGTTGCTATCCTTTAAACAAGGAAGGAGAGCACAAATACCAACAATTCTCATCAGCCTTCTGGGTTGGAAAGACCATTTAATTTATGCTCCCTTAGCTGTTAGCCTAAACTCTGCTGTGCAAACCTTAGGTCTGTGTTGGACCTCATTAACTTCTTGAGCATCAACTTAGGTGCAACCCTGCTACAAAACCCTTCAGGCACCACACTGATTTAGAATGGCAGGACTTCACTGTTCTAGCAGAGAATTTTATTTACTTGCTCCTGCAAGTCATTTCCAGAGCGGACGTGAAATCAGTGCCGTGCTATCTGGATGTGATAGGATTTTCCTCCTGTCCCAACAGACAACAGGGGAAAAGATTTGTTTCTATTATACCATTACATCTAAATCTTTGGTTTGAGAGCAAAAGGAAAATGTTCCTTTTAGAAGTTCTGCCTGGACTTTTTGGCATGAGGACAAACTGTGGTGTGCTGGCAGGAGCAGCTCTGTCCCTGTGGGTGCAAACCCCCTGAAGGATGAACAGGCTGCTGTCACAGGGGCCACACCTGCAGCATGAAAACCCACCGTGCCATTAACTCGATGCAAACTAAACACAAGTGACTCAGCTCTGCATCCTCAGCAAGGACTTGCCTCTGCAGAGATGTTACTGACAGACTCAGCTCTTGTTTGCAAGGGCTGTTAAATTGTCACACAAATCAACCACCCCTCCCTCTCTTGTCCTTGGCGTCCGGCTGCTGAGCTGCTGCTGAGAAAGAAGAGGCAGAGTCCTTCAGGGCAAACGGGGACTTTCCAATGGGCAGAAATGTCCTCCTTTCTTTTGTTTTCAGTGACAACAGAGGGGTTTGTCTTCAGTCCCTGTGTCAGCAGGGAAATTGTGCCTGCCCGTCACACCTAGGATCTGAACAACCTGGATTTTTATTGGTGTAAAACCCACAGTGACCTGACCTTCTGCAGGAATATGGAGAGAAGAGTCAAAAGGGATTCCTGGAATGTTGCAATAAGCAGAAAGTGGTATTAAACATATATAGATAAAAAGGCATAAAAGCTCATAAAAGCTCATATGGAACTGATGTAAACCTAATAAAAAGAAGCATTTTATTGTAATAAAGAGTGAGAGTTGCAGACCACAGTGTGAGATATAGCTACTCTTCATAGTTTTGGAAGGTTTCTTAAACCTTATCAAAAATACAACAGAAGACTGAATAAAGAAAAAAGGTTACAGCACCAGGAGCAAAAGATTTTCCTCGCCATGTGCTCAGCCCCCTCACACTGGAGACTTTCCCTTTTTAACCCTTTAACCCCTCCCAAAGTTTTGTCCATCAACCCCTTCTTTGCTGTCCAGTGGTGGAGATCTCTTCCTCAAATCCTGATTGGGGGTCAAGTGTGGCCATAGTGACAAGCCAGCCCTCCCAGATGTCCCAACCCCAGCTGTCCCTTGATAACCACGGGATGGGGTGCAGAATAACTATAAATCTATAAAACTTTTCTTAACTTATATACATGATATTTTTCTATTAATTGTGAGAGTCAATCATCACATGACTCATCTATCACAAAAGGAAAAGAAGTTTCTGGTGGGAGGAACACTGGTTTTAAAGGTAGGACCAGCTCTTGAGGTTTGATTTGTTCCCTCTTTCAGATTACAAGGAAGTCATGGTGTTCCAGAGTAGAAGCTGGTCCCAAAAGTTTGAGAACAGGGTGTGATAAGATCACCAGGGTATTTTATCCAAATCTAGGAAGAAGCCCTGCAGAGCTTATCTTTAGCTTTGACTGAAAGTAGAAGTCCTGTTTTTACCAAGAATTTTGATCTCTTCGTGTTTTGGAGAAAGAAAAAGAAAACCCCAAACCACCTGAAGTTTACATTGAGGTGAGGTGTATCACAGAGGGATGAGGGCTCACCAAAGCAAGAGACCCTCCTGTAATTTAAACTGTTCTTTCAAAAAAAACAATAATTTCTCAGTACATGTTGATTTCAGCAGGCACCAGATTCCCTCTTCTTGTTCTGGCCTTTCACATATCACTAAGGGAAGGTGAGGCTGTGAGGCTGTGTCATTGTCATTCAGATTTTTAATTCTTCGGAAGTCAAAACTGAATTCAAGTCAAGTTCATTAAACTGCAATTTACATGTATGATAAATAGGTATGATTCGTGCTGATAAAAATTGAAACAGCAATCAATATTGATACAGTAATTGATATTTGAGAATAATAATATAGTTAGAAGTTGTAATGCCAAGGAAGAGAGGGAGAGGAGGGGCTCCACCCCCCCCACCCCCCCCCCCCCCCCTTCCCAGGAGATGTTATCAAGGACCGCAGGAAAGAAGCTGAAGATACAGTTGCTAAAAATGACCAAGAACCTGGTTGGATCCCAGAAAATGCTAATTATAAGGGATTTATTGCCTTGATATGTAGATGCAGTGATATGTTAGTCTTGGCTAACATTGTACTGGCTTGATGCGCTTGTGTAACCCAAACGTGAATTAAAGGACACAGAAGAAGACTACAGAGCCTTCATCAGTGACGACCCCCAAAGACTTGTGTGACCACCAAACCGAGTGGTGGCGCATGTGTGGTAAAGGTGGTAATGAAGGCTGAGATAGAGATATGACGAACCGAAAATGGGAGGAGATGGTATTGACACATGGCATATAAGGGGCGATTTTCATTTTGCAAGCTCGTATGTGATGTTGCAAGGGTCCCAGAACCCTGCCCTCTGTACCCCGTGGTTATCTTTTGCTTATGCACTATTATTGGAACCAAATTATCCCTTATTTTAATTGAATTATATTGTATCAAATTTTATAATTTTTTTTTATTTTAACTATTCAATTAAAATTGTTACTACTTTTAATATTGTTTGGCTTTTTTTATGATAGGATAATTGGGCAAACATAACAATTTTGGTGCCGACATCCGTGACTCTCTCAACTCCGGGGAGGTGGATAGTTTCTGGGAAGGAGCTCCCCACCAGACTTTTAAGTGGTCCCAAGGCTAGACCACTCTCCCTTGGGAAAAGAGAGGCTTTATTACAATAACACATAAGCAAATTAGTTTTTAATAGTGTGCAAGAGAGGATCCCATCAGAGTGCCGGCTTATAGGAGAGAGAGTACCCATAGAAAACTGCTTTGTGCACGAAGACCCTCGTGAGAAGATCAGGCTGTGAGTATCACGGGGTTTTGGGTCAGGGGGCAGCTGTATGCATGTGTGAGTGTGTGTGGAGTGTCTGAGACGGGGGCTGGGCAGTCCCGGACCCCCGAAGCAAGTGGGACCTCCCAGTACCGTGTTTTCGTGTTCTCCGCGAGGAGACCGGCCGGAAAAGGAGGGAAGTGCAAAGTGAATGAGTGGGGACCCTGGGAGGGTTTGACCCAGGGGCAAGGAGGGGATCCCTGGTCCAGGCACCTGTGGGAGGGTCCTTGAGCAGGAGGGATTGACTCAGTAGGGAGACTGAGAAAGAGAGTGACTGAATAGGTTCAATTTCCTTGGAGGGGTTGGTAGCAGGCAATTTAGTATGTGATTAGATGGTGAGAGATCGGGGCTAATAAATTGAGAAAGAGGGAGAGATAGGAGTGGAAGAAGTAGATTGCAGAGGGAGAGATAGAAGTGGAACAGGTAGATTGAAAAGGCAGTGTGACAGTGTAATAAGTGAGGCAGTTGAGCCACGAGGTGAGTGTGGGAAACTAAGACTCTCCTGGTACCGGGGATTTCTTAGTTTGTTGCCGCCAGAAATGGGTCAGGGAAAAAGTAAGTTCCTTGACCCAGGGGCTGCGGATTGTAGGAAAAATTCGCAGTGGTTTGAGGTATCTGGGAACCTTGAGGGGGGTTCTCAGGGAAGGAGCATTCCTCAGGACAGCCCACTGGGGATGATAATACAGTTTTGGGATGAATGGAAATCCCAAAGGGAAGAAAATCAAGGAATTCAGAGGGCAGTGCCTAAGGGACATAATATAAAAAAAGTTTTGAGTAAGCATCAGAAAAAATATGAGTCCCCAGCAGAATGATTAAAAAGATTAAAAAGAGACTTGCAATTATATTCAGGTATAGATACTGATACTGCAGTTGGGCAGGTTTTGTTAAAAATTCAGTTTGTGACCAGATCTTGCAGTGACATCAGGAAAAAGCTGGAAAAATTTGAAGACTGGCAGGACAGGGGACTTCAAGTGTTACTGAGAGAAGCACAAAGGGCGTTTGTAAAGAGAAATGAGAAAAAGCAGAAAGCCGATGCCAGAATTTTGGTTGCGGCGTTCAAGAAAATCAGGCAGCTTTGAATACAGAAGAATCTGCAGGGAAAAACAAACGGCGGATGTCAGGATCTATTTTTAGGAACACAAGACCTGTGCATTTTTCCCGCCACAAGAAAAGATACTTAAAACATTCTTGTCCTACTTTAAAGGATGCGGGACCTACCTGTTTTTATTGTCATAAAAAGGGGCACCTGCAAAAAAATTGCAGAAAGAAACAGCAAGATGAGAAAACTACTCAGGAGAATGAGAGAGGTCAAGAGTTTTGTTTAATGAAGAGGACCGAAATACAACCAGAAGAGGCCTTGATAACAAAACTAAAAGTAGGTCCTCAGAGTGAAGAAGTTGTATTTTTAGTCAATACAGGAGTTTCTCAGTCGACAGTGACAAAATTACCCCAGGGATGTGAGATAAGTCGTGAGCGAGTTTCAGTAATCGGAATTACGGGAGGTGGTTTCCCTTTTCCTGTAATAAAAGGAGTGCAAATTGAAACAGATGGCAAATTTGGAGTAAATGATTTATTGTTGATACCAGAGGCCGAGAATAATTTGTTAGGCAGAGATCTAATAATAGCCTTAAATTTACGGATAAAACCCTGTGAAGGAAAACTTAAAATTTATTCTTTAACTGAAGAAGATAATCTAGAAATTAATGACACGGGTTGGCGTTCAGGTGAAATGGGAAAAGTTTAGGGTAAAGGAGTCTGGTCCCCTTAGTCCCTCCTGGTCAGCACAAGCCTGTGAATTTTATGCATTACTCTGTGCATTATTAATACTAAAAGGGCAAGGAGGGACTATTTATACAGACTCCAAATATGCTTTTAGTGTAGTACATACTTTTAGAAAAATTTGGAAGGAAAGGGGACTTATAAACTCTCAAGGGAAAAGGTTAATACACGGGGAATTGATAATTCAGATACTTGAAGCTTTAAAAGGCTCAAAGAAAATAGCAGTAGTTCATGTAAAGGAATGCCAGAGAGGGAGGGACATTAGAGTCAGAGAAATAATTTGGCTGATGAAGAAGCAAAAAAGAGCAACCTTAAGGAAAAGAGATACTGAAATCATGACCTTACAAAAAATAGAAATTCAGCAGGAGACACTTTCCCTTCCGCTAGCAGAACTGGCAGCTATAAGGAAATTAGGAGCAACATTCAAGGAGGGAAAGTGAGTTTTTCCTGATGGCAGGATTATGATGCCAAAACCAGTGGCATGTTAGATCTTAGATAACTTGCATAGACAGACACACTGGGGAACAAGAGCCTTTTGTGATCACTTTTTAAAATTTTATGGGTGCATAAGGATATTTGAAATTGGAAAACAAATTACCCAGGTGTGTCTTACCTGTCAAAAGGTAGATAAGAAAGTGTTAAAGAGCCCTCCCTCTGGACGACAAAAAAAAAGCCTACAGGCTATTTGAAAAGATTCAGGTTGATTTTGTAGACTTGCTTAAAGTGGCTCGGTGGAATATTTGTTAGTTATAATAGATGAATTAACTCAGTGAGTTGAACATTTCCAGCAACTCGGGCTACAGTTTAAACGGTAGCTAAAATATTGTTGGAACATGAAATTCCAAGAATGTGAAAATATGGTGGGATTTAAGTAGATTTATATTAACCCTGATTTATTAAGAAGGAACTAAGCATCCTGGAGTGGCTGCGAACCGCAATTCCCTTGAGCTCAGAGGCAGAAGAACACCGGTGGAAAAAGAATAAAAGACTTTCTGAATAGGTGGGAACAGCCTAAAAAGATCGAAGATCTCCTCCAGGATCACCCACCAGCAACATTATTAGAATTGATTACAGAACTGCAATTCCAGAAACTGAGATTGATAACACCTGTTGCTAAAAGAGCTCAGAGACAAGTAAAATGTTGGGAGTGCAGTAAACATGGTTTAGGGTGTCATCCCTGGATATGTATTGTTTGCACACTTTGCTTTAACTCGTGGTGGAAAGTAAGAGGGAAGAGAAAGAGAGACAATTGATTTGCTTGTTTTGCTATGGTTATGTATTTAGCCAGCTAACTATAGAACTCATTGCTATTGATTTGTTTGAAATACCTTTGAGACTGGGAGACGGGACTCTTCAAGCAGCAATTGGATTAATAGAGAACTTAGATCAATTGGTTCTTGCTATATTGGCAATAGCACAAATAAGAGAATGAGCAACTCATAATATTATAGACCAGTGTCTCATAATTGATAGTTGTTGGGGAGAAGAAGTCTATATATCACATCATAGGCATGTTTTTGGGGCATATTGGCCCCGGAATTGGAGGCAGAGACTTAATGCACTCCCCGCCCTTGAAGAAAATTTAAAAAAAAAAAAATTAATTAAGTCTTAGTGTGGTTGGCATATCTCTGAAATTTTGGAAAATATAAATTTATAGTGTTCCTGCCTAACATTTTCCCTGTTCTTTTCATTGTAATTATTTCTTCTTAACTAGCCAGAACAGAGAAATGGAATTTAAAAGGGGACAAGCGAACCCTGTGGGGGGACAAGCAAACCCTGTGGGGCTATGGGTACCAAGGAAACGAAAAGCACCAGTGACTAGATCCCAGAATATTACCTTTGCTCCCGAGAAGACTGGCATCTCGGCCCTTGGTTGCAACCCAAGGGGCTTTGAGAAAGGTAGAAAGGTAGATTTCCTGAGGATTATTTTCACTGTGATCATTATGGTACCCTGGACGGTTGGCCAAAGTCAGAGAGCCACACTAGACCGAGTTTCGGCAATGAAAAAGCAAACAAGGCAAAAACCAAGTCCCAGTAATTTCAACATTTGTGACTATTGCAATCACCCTGTGTAGATTAAGGACAAGATGAAATCTGTGTTTGTGATACACCTATATGTTAGTTCTGCTTGCTACAATCACAGCAGTTTTATAGATGTTTGTATTAAGGAAAGAAAGATGTATTGGGTAAGGAAAAATTTGAGATATAATAGACAAGCTCCTTATCCCCATGATGATCAAATTTGCCCTCAATATGGAAGATTCTTTTGTTTTGAAAGAGATGATAATGGAAACGATCCAAGTACAGGGAAACCAGGCACTAAAAGAAAAATGGAAAGAGAAAAAAAAAAAAGAAGAAAAAGAAACAAAGGGGAATAGAGGAAAAAACAGGAGAAAAGAGTCAACAGAATTGGCTGAACTGTATAAACAACTAAAACAGCACTACAAAGATTGGGATTTACCAGCCTCGAATAAGAATCTGTTTGTGGGATTGATACAAGAGATTGCTACAGAATTGGGATTATCCAAATGTTGGATTTGTAGAGGTCTAAAAATGGCTGAAAGACGGCTGTGGAAAAGTGAGAACTTACCTCCAGAGCAATTTTTTAAGTAGAATCGCACCCAAATTTCTGGAACATTGAAGAGACCTGAAGGATGGATTTTAAGCCATCAAGTAATTAGAATCATTTGTGTAACTCGAGAAAGAAGGAAATTTAATAAAGTAGTGGGGCATACTCTTTGTAAATCCACATTAGTAGTCAATATGGATAATTGTTCAAAAGTTTGGTGACCTGAAACCCCTATAAGATATTGAGGATCAATAAAAAAAAAAATTGTGAATGGGATGAACAGATTAATTTATGCTAGTACAGAAGTCCTGGAGCTAACCCCTACCAATCCATCAACAGCCTGAGGTCATATTGAGAACAACTGGAGAAAACTGATAAGAAATGGAAAGCCTCAGATGGGATATATTGGATTTGTGGGCAACGAGCATACAGTGAGTTATCTCAAAAATGGGGAGGAACTTGTACTTTGGGAGTAATACAACCCTCCTTCTTTGCTCTACCGAGGTCTAGGAGCAATGTGTTAAGAACTCCTCTGTATGAAACCCTGCAGCAGAGTAAAAGGGATTTGAATTTCAACTTTCCAACAGCAGGAGGGAACCAAAAAGGATGGGAGGACGAGTGGCCTGCAGAATGAATTATAGCATATTATGAACCAGCAAGATGGGCTCAGGATGGGTCATGGGGATATAGGACCCCAGTTTAGCTGTTGAATCGATTAATAAGGCTCCAAGCAGCAGTAGGGGTAGTGTCAAATCACACCTCCAGTGCTTTAAAAATGTTAGCCAGGCAATATACACAAATGCGGGCATTTGTGTACCAAAATAGGATTGCCCTAGACTATCTGTTAGCAGAAAAAGGGGGAGTTTGTGGGAGATTGAATGAATCTGAGTGCTGTGTAGAAATTGATGATTATGGGGAAGCTATCACAGAACTTGCAGAAGAAATTAAAAGAGTGGCTCATGTGCCCGGTACAAAAGTGGAATTCAATCTTGAAAGCAGATTGGTGGGATAACCTCTTTGGAAGTGTTTGGAAAAAAAAGTTAGAGTTCATGTTGTTATGCTCAATTCTGGGACTTCTGTTTCTGCTTTGTATGATTTTGTGTTTTATTAAGCTAATTCACTCAGTGATTCAGGGGATGCAGATTACAACAATGTCTCTAGATTCAGAATCAGCAGAAAAAGGAAAACCAAGATCTATAATCGAAAAGCTGAATCGACCCCTGTTAAAGAACAAAGACCTAAAAAGATTGAAATAGAACAAGAAATGCTAACTAAACTTGAAAGAGAGTGTGAAAGACTAGAGGCAGTAATAGAAATGCTAGAAAAGTTTGAAGCTGAAAAGAGACAACAAGAAAACCAAAATTCTGAAAAAATACAAAAGATATCAGAGCATAGCTTTATAATAAAGCACAAATCATAATGATCAAGAAGATAAATGGGGGATTTGTGATAAATAGGTATGATTCGTGCTGATAAAAATTGAAACAGTAATTGATATTGATACAGTAATTAATATTTGGGAATAATAAAATAGTTAGAAGTTGTAATGCAAAAGAAGAGAGGGAGAGGAGGGGCTCCACCCTCCCCCTCCTGGCAGATGTTTTCAAGGATCACAGGAAAGAAGCCAAAGATGTCATTGCTAAAAATGAGCAAAAACCTGGTTGGGTCCCAGAAAATGCTAATTATAAGGGATTTAATGCCTTGATATGTAGACATAGCGATATGTTAGTCTTGGCTAACATTGTACTGGCTTGGTGCGCATGTGTAACCCAAAGGTGAATTAAAGGACACAGAAGAAGACTACAGAGCCTTCATCAGTGACGACTCCCAAAGACTTGTGTGACCACCAAACCGAGTGGTGGTGCACGGGTGGTAAAGGTGGTAATGAAAGCGGAGATAGAGATATGACCAACCGAAAATGGGAGGAGATGGTATTGACACATGGCATATAAGGGATGATTTTCACTTAGCAAGCTTGTACGTGAGGTGGCAAGGGTCCCAGAACCCTGCCCTCCATACCCCGCGGTTATCTTTTGCTTATGCACTATTATTGGAACCAAATTATCCCTTATTTTATTGAATTATATTGTATCCAATTTATAGTTTTTTATTTTAACTATTCATTTAAAATTGCTGCTACTTTTAATATTGTTTGGTTATTTTTATGATGGGATACTTGAGCAAACATAACAAAATTCAATCTGCTATCTTAAAAAAAAAAAAGCAGAGAGAACTTTTTGTCCTATTTTCTTTTCCTTTTTATAGTTTGATATCTACAATCCCCAGTTGATATTGACCCCCAGCACCTTCTAATGCAGTCGGAATATATACAAATATCAGGACCCTTCATGGCTGACAATCAATTGCACTTTATTCCCACCCCCTCTCCACCATTTCTTTTATCCAACCCCTGGCACTCCTATGGATCAAGAATGGTATGGCCAGCAGGAGCAGGGCAGGGATTCTTCCCCTGTGCTCAGCACTGGTTGGGCAGCATCTCGAGTGCTGTGTCCAGTTCTGGGTCCCCCAATTTAGGAAGGACATGGAGGGGCTGGAGTGTGTCCCAGAAAAGGGCAAAAAGGCTGGGGAGAGGAGACGAAAGGGCAAACAGGGATGGGCTATTTGCCCTTTTCCAGGGCAGGAACAGGGGTGGGCAAAAGGAAGAAATTACTACCAGGGAAGAGTAAAGAAAGCAAAGGTGAAGGCAAGGAAATGCTCAGGGCTGTTTGGGGGTGGCTGCCAGGCAGCCCTGGCTCTGAGCAACAGCGTCTGCAGTGGGACAGGAAACTCCCAGCTGATGGGAACAAACTTTCTGGCTGACTGCAGAGGCCAGGACAAAGCAGAGTGGTTTCCCTGTTGTCCCCCAGCCCCTGCTGGCCCCAGGGGCTGATGGCATTTGTGCTCCCTCAGGTTCATGTCCCCACAACAACAGCATGGGGGTGCTCCCACCTGCTGTGTGCAATGCAAACAGGGGCTGCTGAGCCAGTGCTGCCGTGTCTGTGCCTGCAAGGATGGGGCACCTGTGTGAGCTGGGGGAGAGGCCAGGGCTGCAGAGGGGGGATGTTGTTGGCAGCTGCATGAGGATGCTCTGGGACGCTGCCCTGGGCAGTCCAGCCCACTGGGGATGGATCAGCCCCTGCTCTGCTGCTCCTTCCCCTCTGCCCCAGGGCCCTTGCAGAGCCCCAGCCATGCTGTTTGCCCCCAGCCTGCCCACGGCCAGCCTGGGGCTGCTCACGGGGCTTTTCTGTGCTGGGCATTGGCCTGGCCGTGTTCTTGAGAGAGCCTGGGCAAGGAGCCTGGAGCCCCCAGGCCCTGGCCTGAGGCGTCAGCACTGCCCCAGCAGTGCCCATGGCCTGTCCCTGCTGCAGCCCTGGCACTGCCACCCCCAGGGCTGTGCCTGGCCCTGAGAGCACTCATGCCCTACAGCAACACCAGGGCCACCAGGGCAGCGGGGCAGGGCCACGGCAGGAGCACTGGCAACACCAAGTGCTGCTGCTGCTGCTGGGCACAGCTGCTGGGCCAGCCCTGATCTGCCCCCAGCTCTGCACACAGACATTGCTGCTGCAGCTCCAGAGAAGGAACAAAAGGGCATCTCTGCAAAAAACTTTCCTGGGAGATCCTTTAGTTCACTTACAGCCACTGAGAGCACAGCTCCTCATAGAAACAGGTTGTGGGTCACAGTAAAGGAGAAGGGAAACAAAATGAGAAATGGCACAATGACATCACTTTGTAGACAATACTTTAAAATTAAAACAAAGGTAAAGAACCTGCAAAGTGAAACTCAACAAAAAGTATTGAAGATTACTTTTATTACAAGTGATTGGCAGAAATAGGCCAGTAGTTTAATGTTTCTGAAAGCATCCAGTCATCAGTGCCCACATGGAAGCCTTGAGCTCCTGGTTCTTCAGGCTGTAAATGAGGGGGTTCAGGGCTGGAGGCACCAACGAGTACAGAACTGACAGGGCCAGATCCAGGGATGCGGAAGAGATGGAGGGGGGCTTCAGGTAGGTAAAAATGGCAGTGCTGAGAAACAGGGAGACCACGGCCAGGTGAGGGAGGCAGGTGGAAAAGGCTTTGTGTCGTCCCTGCTCAGAGGGGATCCTCAGCACAGCCCTGAAGATCTGCACATAAGAGAAAACAATGAACACAAAGCAGCTTGAGGCTACAGAGACACTTACAGCAAGAAGCCCAAGTTCCCTGAGGTAGGATTTGGAGCAGGAGAGCTTGAGGATCTGGGGGATTTCACAGAAGAACTGGCCCAGGGCATTGCCATGGCACAGAGGCAGGGAAAATGTATTGGCTGTGTGCATCAGAGCATAGAGAAAGGCACTGGCCCAGGCAGCTGCTGCCATGTGGGCACAAGCTCTGCTGCCCAGGAGGGTCCCGTAGTGCAGGGGTTTGCAGATGGACACGTAGCGGTCGTAGCTCATGATGGTCAGGAGGGAAACCTCTAATGACATGAAAAACACAAAAAAAAAGAGCTGTGCAGCACATCCTGCATAGGAGATGTTCCTGGTGTCCCAGAGGGAATTGTGCATGGCTTTGGGGACAGTGGTGCAGATGGAGCCCAGGTCAGCGAGGGCCAGGTTGAGCAGGAAGAAGAACATGGGCGTGTGCAGGTGGTGGTCGCAGGCTACGGCGCTGATGATGAGGCCGTTGCCCAGGAGGGCAGCCAGGGAGATGCCCAGCAAGAGGCAGAAGTGCAGGAGCTGCAGCTGCCGCGTGTCTGCCAATGCCAGCAGGAGGAAGTGCCTGATGGAGCTGCTGTTGGACATTTCTTCATTATGGACATTGTGAGCTTTTTAAAGACACATTGACAATTTGGACAAATTACCTTGAGTCAGTCCTATGCTATTTTCTTACACAAGCAATAAAAATTCCTTTTCTTTCTTTGTGGAAATTTCATTTACTTTTTTTTTTTGAGTTAAGAATTCGGCTGCTAAGTAACTGTGTGTTTTTAAGAACGGACAGAAATCCTGTTCTTGGCATTGCTCTCACCCTGAACACTGGGGAGCCCAGAGGGAAAACAGGCCTCCCTGTGCCCCAGAACAGTCAGAGCTGCTCATCCTAAACAGCTGCCCGTTGCTCATTTCACCTCCCTCTAGTACAGAATGGAAAAATATTAACTGTAGTTATAAAAAACGTAGCCTTTTTGAACACTCCAGTTTCAAAATCAATCTCTCCAAACCCTACACTCTTCCCTGATGCTGTTGGCTGGAGGGATACCAAGGGTTGGCCTGGCTCTCTGCTGCCTCGAGTTGTGCCTACTGGGAGCAGTTTCTCTTTACCCAAGCCTTGTCCCTGCCAGTGCTGCCAGAGCCCAGCCCAGCCCTGGGGGCTCAGCTCTGCCCTGCAGACCGCTCCCAGCACAGGGCACTGCCCAGGGGCATCTCCCTGGCAGCAGGGCCTTAAGGGCAGGCCAGACAAACAGAGATGCTGCAAGCCAAGGTGCTGCTGCTGCTGTCTGTAGGGAGAGGAGGCTGAGGAGGACCTGTCTGAGGGAGATCTGAGGCCCATCTGCTGATGCCCAGGGTGACAGTGCAGGAGTCTCAGTGACACAGCCAAAGCTGACAGCCCCTTTCCCTTCCCTTCAGGAGAAAGCTGAGAGCAGCCCTGGCCATGCAGCACCATCTCCACAGCAGGAGGAATCTGCCCTGATGGGGGTGGCTCCTTCCACCTCCAATTTCTCCCCAGCAGCATCCATGGGAAGCTGCCAGGCAGGCTGGGAGCTGCCCCTGGCAGGTGGCACATGCCCTGGGCTGGCCAAGAGCCCTGAGGGCTGCAGGAGCTGCTCTGCAGGACAACCCTGGCTGCACATGCAGTGCATGTTCATGTCCCAGTCATGCTGTGCTATGGCTGCTTTTCAAGTCTGCTTTGAGCCAAATAAATAGGAGCGATAATATCAGGAAGGGGAAATTCTGAGCTGGCCCTGTTGTGCCTTCTCCTCCTGCTGCCTTTGCTGATCCAAGTCTTGGCCAGCCCCCTGGCCTGTTGGCTCAAGATGCTGATCCCCTGGAAAACCTTTTTGTTCCAATGGGTTTCCAACACAGCCAGAGCTCTGAGCCACGTCCTGGCAGGGCCATGTGCAGGCAGGACCTGGGGGCTGCAGCTGTTTGTTCCATCCCTTACCTGCTTGACTACCTGAGCAGAGTTAAGGACAGTGCAAATCTGGAGAAGATCTGGGTATTTCTGAGAGCTGAAAAGTTCTGGATGTGTCCCAGGCATGTCTGGAATCACTCTGTCTCCAGTGGTTTCCTCCTGTGTTAAACACTTTTCTACAGACAAGGCCAAACTCCCTCTTCCAGACTGAGCTGTGCCAGGAGTTACTGACCTCCTGTGCCAGGCTCTGGAGCTGCTCTCATCATGCCCAGATTTCCCTCTGGGAATGTTTGCCTGGCTTGAAACCACTGGCCTGAGCCAGCCTGGCTGAAGAGACCTGGGAGGTGGCCACAGACCCATTTGGTGAGCAGCAGACCATTGCCTCTTCCCAGGCTCAGCATCCAGCAGAGGATCTGACACCAGCCCCAGGCACACACGCACAGAGCAGATCATGTCCCTGCAGCCCAGCGAGCTGTGACACCTCTGGGAATTTACTGGAAAGCCCTACCACCTCTCTAAGGCTCTCAGGAACAACCATGAGGGAAGGAAATAAAAAACAAGCCCTCAGAAAAACACAAAATGCTGTGTGAAGTACCTGAAATGCCCCCAACAGTTTAACTAGAGCATGGAGTAAGCTGAGAAAATGTATGAACAAACGAATTAAACAAGTGAGCACACAGCAGACAAGTTGGCACGTAGGTGTCTACTGAGAAAGCTTAAGCACAGGAAGGGGAGAAAAAGCAAACTCAAACCAAGGCATAATATCCCTCACATTTTGGAGCAGAGCTCTCAGACCATGTATCATCCAAACCACTCCAAATTACCATCTGCCAGAATGTCCTTCAAAGAAAAAAGGTCCACAAGTTTGCAAAGCAGCAGTTTAATGTTGTCCTATCAGATGAGAGGCTCTCTCCAAAGAAGATTTTTGCACTTGAGTAAGAAACACTACACAAAAGTGTGACTCTTGTGGCCACTGCTACACTGTCAGGTACCATGAGACAATGAATTTTTGGAGTCCTGGCCATGTCATGGCAGGTACATCTGGAAAGAAGCTCTTTAGCAGCCCCTGTCATTTCATAAGTTACCTGCAAATGTTTCCAGATCCTCTGCATGATCTTCTCTGTATGCAGAAAGAGTCTACATAAAGAACCTGAGCAAACCACTCTGGTATTGTTTCAGAGACAAAGATACACCAGAATATGAAGAGCAGGTTTTGTTTCTCATGTATCTTCCTGTCATCCCTAAATCAGGCTCTGTTTCAGACTAGAAGCTGGATCCTTCCCTGGTATAAACCTGGGTACCTGCTCCTGTCCATGAGGCCCATCACTCCACACACGCTGAGGGCCAAGTGCATTGCATATGAGATTGCCAAGTAAATGCAGGTCTGTGCATGCACCATGTGTTAGACTAGGCCATAAATAATTTATGATGCTGGAGAAGGTGACTGTATTTTTAGGTGTAGAAATATGCAGATAAAACAGTCCTGACCTTCAGTTTTCACTCTGCACTTCTGATCCTGAATTTGAGTCCATCCAATGCATTTCTAAAGCCTCTGCACCTCTGAATGAGCAACACATCCCCTGCAAAGCCCCAAAACCCATAATTCAAAAAAGGGGCACCAGGAAAACCCATGGAGCCCACAGGATACCTCCTGCAGCCAGCACTACACAGGATGCCCCAGCATAAGGAAGAGCAGGCTCCTTCCCCTGAACCTCAAACATTCTGCAGGTCAGTCTCCTCTGGATTCTCGCTGCTGACCCTTATTCCTGACCCCACATCTAATCAACACGCCTTTGATGTCAGAGGCACGTGTTCATGGGGCCCAAATCTCTCTCTAAAGACCACGGGAGCTGCTCAAATCAGCCCCTTGCCATCCTGAGGCAGCCCAGGAGCAAGGATGAGGAAGGACAAAGGTGCTCACTGGGGTGCTTGTAACTGTACCCTCTGTTACATCTTCCCCCAGAGAGAGCTGTCAGTGGGACAGAAGGAGAATTATTCCTTCCTTGGACTTTGTAGAAACAGGGAGCCCAGGGAAACCAAGAAACAATCATAGATTTGACACCACATTACTTCTGGATGTGTCCAATGAGCAAGATAAGGACACACTGAGGAGAAGGGGAAACATGTTGCAAGGGCGAGGAAGGGGACAAGACAGTTTTGTGGTGTGTCACAACACAGCTTTTGGTCTCTGCTATCAGAAATAAACCAAGGGAGGTGGAGAGAGGCACAGAGCCCAGGTGAGGGCAGGTCTCACCTGGACAGGGCAGCTCCCAGGACAAAGGCTGTGTGTTCCTTCAGCGAGGCCTTGCTGCTGTTCAGCCCCTCGATCACCAGCCGGAGCCCACCCATGGACAGGAAATCCTTGGCATTGTCCACCTGGGAGAGAGCAGCTTCCATCAGCACAAAGCCCCAGCCCCTGGAGAACACCTCCCTTCACGCCCACAGCATCCCTTCCCTCCTGCTCTGACCAGCAGGGAGTTTTACAAGGGATTAAAAATTCCGAGGGAATGGCTGTGGCTGAGCTTAGCACAGCCCTGCCCACGAGCAGAGATGTCACAGCTGCCCAGGCACAGTGTCCTTGTGGGAGGACATTATCACACTCAGAAGGCATCACTGGAAACTCAAATACTTTGATTATAGCTATCAAAACTGCTCTTGACATGTATTTTGGCAATTCAGGTGGTGTCAAAAACTCGATATATCTGCTGATGTCAAAAAACTCCAGTTCTTTGCTCTCCCCTGAGCAAGGCTTTACTAGGGATCCAGAGAATTGCATGTTTTGCAAATGAAGTTAATTAATTGATGCTGTAATTGTAGCACCAGGAGTCAGGGATGTTTAGGAGCCTGTCAGCACCAACAGGGTGCAAAGGGGGCATGGGAGCGAGTAGCATGGGCAGTTCTGGGAGTTCTCCATGAGTTCCATCAACAACTTCCCATGGACAAGGAAGGAAAAAGCCAGTCCCAGCTTGGAGGGGTCATCCAGGAGCTTCTCCAGGGAGCAGCCCCACAATGACTTTTCTAAGCAAACAATAATGGATTAACTGCCAGTAGGGAAAACTTTGCACATTAGTGGGAATTCATCAGCCTCTGGCTCTAAGTGGATCAGGGGCTAGCCAGGCACAGTCCCAGCGGGCATCTGCTCTTGGAGAGGAGATCAGAAAAGGCTCTGAGTGCTCACAGACAAAATTTAGAGAAACAGCACAAACTACTTCAAGTACAAAATTCAGTCCAAAGTCAAATCAATGCATTTTGGTATTCAGTGATTTTTTTTTTTCAGTTTAAAAGAGGATCTGATGAATGCTCAGAACTGCCTGCACAGAAAAATCAGTTTCTGCCTGCACAGAAAAATCAGGTTTAGAAATTCAACATATCTCTCTGAAAGACAGGGACACAACAGCAATCATTGGCTGATGGAAACAGAATATAAAAATGAGTTATCAGCAGGGCAAGCCGACCCCCTGATGAGGTGGAACAGGACCACAAGCCATGCAGGGCATGTGGGACCCTCTTCTAGTCAATGACTTCATGCTCAGTGTTATATGTATCTCAACCATGTGCCTTCATCAAAATTGGCCCTAAGTCAGATATTTTAGGTACCCAGGAGAAGAAGAAGCTTTGTGTCCTACAGGTCTGTCGTTACCAACCAAAGCAGGACCTGGGGAGCTCCAGCTCATCTCTGCTCCCCAGTGGGACAATACCCACCTGTCCCTCTGCAAAGCTGCTCTCTGCAGGTCTGCTGGGGCTGATTCAGGATTTGCAGCAGCTTTTGTATCCTTTCAGATGCTGTTCTTTTAACTGTCCCTATAAACTAGGCCTGCCAGAGCTCTCACTTTTCTGCAGACCCATCTTTATCTACAAAGAAATCTATGCAGCAGCCCAGTTTCAGCTGCCAGTGGGTCCTTTTATTACTCAGCCTCTGTAAAAACTGGTTTAGTGCTGGAATCAGACATTGACTTCTGCATGAGAGGGAATATATGGACAGGCAGGAATTTGCATCCAGCAGCTGGAGTGGTAAAACCATCCCCTGCTGTAACCTCAGCAGCACCAGAGTCCTTTGTGCTGCCCCAGCGTCAGTGAGACACCACAACAGCAGAATGTAAAGTGTGCTGTTGTGCTGTAAAGCTTATTCTGAAGATGTGTTTATCTTTTTTAACCAGAGTCTGTTGTGAGAGCTCCAGTTCTAAAACTAACAAAATCCCCAAACTTAACAACTTGAAGGTATTAAGCTCTCTGGGGAGCAGTGGATGCTGCAAGGCAGCAGCTTCTACCTCACTTCAGTCCACTGAAATCAGCACAGAAGAAAAACCAAAGATCAAAAGAGCTCTTGAGTAAAGTACACGGGCAAAGCAGGTGAGGGGAGGGATGGGAGAAGAGCAAATATGACAGCAGTTATTCAGGGAGCAGGTTTGAATTGGAGGAGAAAGAAAATAGGGAGGGAAGGTGAGAGAGAAAATTTTAGAAAACAAGAGCGAGGGAAAGCAGCATGTCAACTGCACATGATGGAGAGGAAATTAGCAGAGAGAGATGGTGTAGCATGTCAGAGCAGAGGAGAGGGGAAGATAAGCAGAGTAAATAATTGAGAGAAAGAGCCTGCAATGCCTGAGAACGGGCCTTGGCTCCACACACTGCTGTGCAAGCACCGTGAATGCTGTTTATGAGTTACGCTCTGCCCTCTTCACATTTGCATTTGGGTTTTATGCGTTACAGATAACCCAGCAAGCCAAACCTCCCTACTCCTTCTCCAAGACGGGCTCCCAAACATGCCAAGCTGAATCGTGGCTGAGGAGAAGCAAACCAGAGCTGGCAACCAAAAGCTGAGCAAAGTCAGAGCCCTTGGGCTGACTCTTCAAAGGCAGGAGAGAGCATCTCCCCAGGCTGGGCACCAGCCATGGCTCCCACGGCACGCTCTGAGGCACGAGCTGCCCCGCACCCCCTGCTCCAGGGTGACCATGGCACAGAGCAGGGAGCAGCCTTTGCTTGCACGCCCTCCAGGGCATGGCATTTTCCACTCCACAGGGCATCCTGTGTCCCAGAGACAGCAGCAGGATGGCCGGGAGCTGAACAGTTCTGAAAAGCCATGGCACGGCATGGTACTGCTCTGATGGAGGCTGGGGAAGGTGGGACTTGCAAAGTGGCCCTACACAAGTCCTTGGCCACCCACATCTGCAAGGATCCCCTGCTCCCACAGCAGGGCTGTGACTCACTGCAGAGAAGTCCTGGCAGTTCAGCCCTTCCAGGGTTATGCAGCATCAGCGTCCTTTGGCTGCTGTTCAGTAATTACATTAAGCCACTGCTGCTAAAGTCAGTCCCAAGCAGAGATAATTCTCTGGACGCATTCAACTGACTGGAAGAAGAAAGAGGAGGAAAAGCCATGCTGGCTTAGAGACAAGTCATATTTCTTATCAGCTTCCTGCCTGACGAGAAGGTGCTGCCCAGCCATCTGCCCCGACAGCGCGGGCACAGAGCAGCGCTGTGATCGGCGCACAAAGGAGCCCCTGTGCTCCTGCCAGCCTCCTGCCATTCCCCCTCTCTGACCCCTTTGATGCTGCATGTGTTTCCCTTTGATGCTCCAGTCCCTGCT
Source organism: Melozone crissalis (assembly GCF_028551555.1). Lineage (NCBI taxonomy): Eukaryota > Metazoa > Chordata > Aves > Passeriformes > Passerellidae > Melozone > Melozone crissalis. Next base: position 4,835,687 of record NW_026535824.1, read on the forward strand.
CCTCTGCCATTCTGAAATTGTTTGCCCCATCCTGTGCTGCAGGGATTTTCTGCTGGAATAGTCCAGATCGCTATGCTGGAATTCAAGGCATGCCAGGGCATTTGGGGGTTGCTTTTTAGCACAATGGCCTGATGCTCTGGCACCCTTAATCAGGCAAGATTAGCCCTGAGTACAAATATGAAGCTCTTTGGGTGCCCATTGTTCACAGTTATTCTCTGAGTCACACAGATGCCATCAGTGACACAAAAGCAGGGAGAACAAACAGCAAGGAAGCCTCTGCATGCCCACAATGACAATTCAGAGTGGAAATTCAAGACAAAGAGCCCTGGAAATAACACTTGTATCAGCTGGCACATGGACTCTCTCTCTCACAGCAGCAACACTTCAGCTGCCTGCCTCCAAATACCACATTTGGTTCAACAAGTGCTGTTCCAGTGAAAGGGCTTGCACTGGCACCTCCCAAGAGTTGTCCTATTCACCCTCTGAAATGACAAAGTGCCATTGGAAACTCTCCCAGTGCACTCCAGACTCTCCCCAGTCACTGGGGAGGGAGAAGCCAAGTCCCTTCCCACACGGCAGAGCAGAGGCTGGATGCCCAGACACCCTCCCAGGGGTGGCACCAAGGCAGGCACCAAGCCCAGGGGAGCAGAGCTCTGTGCCTGCAGCTGCATCCAAGGGGAGGTAGGAATGTGTGAGCTGAAAGCAGAGCAAGAGAGATCAGAGAGAGGGGGGAAAAGTGTGAGCACAAACCCCAGGAAGCGAGATGCCAGGAAATATGTTCACCCTCACAAAGAGCTAATTAGCACAGCGAGGCTCTGCTTGCCACTGCTTACTCACACCAAGACAAAATAGGGGGTTTGGGGTGGCTGTCACCTTTCCTGGTACAAAGACGTTCTCTGTGAACTGATATAAAGGCACCTACCATCAACCACGGCAGCTTTCCATGGAAGCAGAGAGAAAATAATTATTTTCTGAGCAACCACCACTCTACTTACCCAAAAATGGCAGCTAAAACCCCATTTTGTAACATTAAGGAGATAAAAAAGGAAAAAGAGAGGATAAGAAAACCAGCCTGAGAACAGACAACAAATCAGGCAACCACCAGGATACTGCTGGCTCCTGGCACAAGCGATGATTAATTCCAACCTGGATATAAAATAAGCCTGCACTAGTCCTCTGCTGTCTGTTATTGTCCCAGGATTATGGTAATTAAGCAATTTGTATTACCTGATACTGATAAGAAAAATAAAGCCCCGTTTATGACACCGTATCCCCTGGATTTTACAAGGTAGTTACTGAGGCATTCTTGTTACCTGGTGAACATAATATTCGAGATCATAAAGCGCCGCGACTTTCTCATCCAGCGTGGAGGCAGAGCTGTTGAATTTGCTGATTAATTTAAGCATAATTTCATAATCTGTTTCTATCTTCATGTTCAGCTTTTCAAACTCCTCCTTCAGCTGCTCTATGGGCCGGAACTTCTTCCTCACCTCTTCCTCTCGGGCCTTGGAAACAAAAGGAGGAAAAACCAGATGTGAGATAACAAGATAGGAGATGAAGAGAGACAAGACAGACACAGAAAGGAATGCCAGCCCCAAAATTCACAAAGGGAACCTGGCTGTCTGTGCCAATGGATTTATTGCTCTACATCAGAAGTGCAGGGGCAGGTTCCTTCTGAGAAGCCCAGGAACCCAGTTAGCTGTGATATACCCACAACATGAGAGAACAGTAGAGCTCTGTGCACCACTTCTACATCTCTACAGCATTTGTGCACTATTTCTACATCCCATTTCCATCCAATTCAACATCAAGCCCACAGGCAGCAGTACTGCTGTTCTCTGCTTGCCTGCAAGTGGATCTTCTCAAAACCTGGCTGCAAAAAGCCCTGAGGCACCTCCCTGATCTTACAGCTGAACCTCTCTGGAGCTGGACATGAGGCTGGAGAGCTCCAGAGGTCCCCTCCAGCCCAAAGTGCCCAGTGACTCCAACGAGTTCTCAGACACAGACAAAGATGCTTTTGCCTTTCCAAGTGTTGAGCAAATTCCTGGAAGGGTCTATCTCCTAGGGAGAGGTGTGAGGACAGAAGCTGTCAGAAAGGGAGGCAGAAGGAGCAGTGATAAGCTGGGGGCAGCTGACGTGCTGTGCCATGGGGCTTGGCCAGCACACAGCCTGTCCTGAGCTCATCTCCCTCGCAGTAACAGCACCCCAAGGGCTGCCCTGAACAGACATGCTGGAGCTGGGCTGCCCCAAGGACAGGAGAAAGGCAGAAAGCCCCTTTTGGAAGGCATTTGTCACAAATGCCAAGATGTGTTTGTATGCGGAGTGAGCCTCAGCTGGAGGGTTTGCACTGTCCTGCTCCCCATGAGGGATCAGAGAGGGCTGGAGGAAAACCAAGTGAGCAATGGAGGTGAAAGCTGTGTCAATGGAATGATAAATTACCAGAGGTACCACACCCAACGCATCCCTCCCCGAGCTGCCTCTGCCAGAGCACGGAGAGGCTCGGTGTAACTCCATTTCCTCTGACACTGAGCCTTCAGGGATGGATTTGCTCTCTGCAGGAGTGACTGCAAATGGAATACTTTAGGTTCATTAGATGTAGCTGCTTTTAGCCTAGTTGCTGGGACAAAAGCTATTCTAACAGGGGGTTTTAAAAGATGGCTTATTTTCACCTAATAGAGTATCACTAATTTTTGCATTTCAATGATCCTCATTTCCAGCAGCCCTTTTCAGCAGCCCTGCAATCAATCAGCAATGCTACTATGGAAATAATCTCCAGCAAATGAAATCATGCCGTGCTGCCACATAAGGGAAGAAAAAGCCTTTCTGTGACACCAGAACTTTAGAGCCTTGACTCCTCTTTCAGTTTTTGTTTGAGTGAGCCAAGACCAAGGCAGCAGGAGGAGCGAGGGTTAAAGAAATACTGCTGAGGGGGAGAAGAGAAAGAGGCTCTGATGTACCTGATGAGTCACACATCTTCCCACCTATTTACTTCAGGTAGTGGGTTGTTTTGTAACTAAATGGACAACTTGGAGGTTGTGTAAGGAAATGTCAGCCCCTGCTTCCCCATGGCCACTTGGGTTTTGCTATCCAGAGCACAAGGTTGGAAATCCAAAGCAAGGAGAGTAAAGGGAAATACCCTCTGTAAATACCATCAGCTGCAATCCAGTTCCCTTTGGGGTCTGCAGACATTTTTGTGAATTGAGCTGCAGTGAAACAGATAAATTACATTGTTCAGAGCAGCTGTGGCTGCCCCTGGATCCCTGGAAATGTCGAAGGCCAGCTTGAATGGGGCTTGGAGCAACCTGAGATAGTGGAAGGTGTCCCTGCCCATGGCAGGGGTGGGACTGGATCACCTTTAAGGTCCTATCCAACCCAAACCACTCACAGAATCTTCGAGTCATACAGAAAAGTCAGGGAACAATATCACTAACAGGTTAATAAAGGTATTTTAGGTCCATATTCACTACAAAATTAGTTTGCATAGTGTTTTCCAAGCAATCATTTTAACCATTGTGTTTCAGCAGAGTGTAACAGGGTGTTTTCAGATCCCTGCAATGTGCATTGCTTTAGAAATGGGAAACTCACCTTCCTTTCTGCCTTCTCACTTTCCTTCATTTTAGCCAAGGCCTTTTTAAGCTCCTCAGATGTGAATGAATTTGCATCGAGATCAACCTTGCCCAGCCTTGCAGAAGAAACAAAACAAACAAGAACATGTAATGAGTGAAAAACGGCCTCAATTCTATTTTCACTGTGACATTCTAGCAATGGCTAAGGGCAGGAGGAAAGGAATGAAAAAACCTACCATACTCAAGAAAAGATTAGTCTGAGTGCTGGATTCTGTGTCAGGCTCACAGACACCACCCCCTGACAATAAAGGGCTCTGCTGACCCAAATTCTCAGATCCCACCACAATAAAAACAGCTGATGAATTGATAACTCAGAATTTCGTGTTGCCATTGAGGAACCACCCCAGCGCCACTATATAACTGCAGAGGGCCTACAAGCTTCAACTTGCAGATTTCAGCTTATGAACATTGTACAGAGAATCACAGGAGACCTCAGCACCTTTCCAGTGAGGGAAGGGACTACAGAGAAGTGGGAGAGGACACTTGGTCAGGAACTTTAGTGACAGGACAAGGAGGAATGGGATCAAACTGCAAGAGATGGAAGAGATTTGATGATGGGAAGAAGTTCTTTACTCTCAGGGTGCTTGTCCCTGACACAGGGATCAGTGCAGAGAGGCTGTGGATGCCCCATCCGCAGCAACATCCAAGGCCAGGTGTGACAGGGGCTGCAGCAACCTGCTGTGCTAGGAGCTTGCTCAGCTTGGAACCACATCATCTTGAGGGTCCCTTCCAAGCCAAACCATTCAAGGATTTGATCAATCTGACATCCCCATCTCCCACTGAGCAGCGCCCCTGAAACTTCAGTGACATCACAGCTCCCAGAGGGTTCCAGGTGGAACGTCCAGGACCTGGAAACGAGCACAGCTGACACTTCACCGGTTGCCAAGGGTCAGTTGCTGCCCGCCCTGCGCTCTGACCCTCAGCGCTGAGGTGCTGCTGCTGCCTGGGCTTTTCCTGCAGCCAGATCTGGAGCGCTAATCCCAGCAGGACATGCTCTGCTGTGCCCATGGAGGTACAGTGCCATTCCAGGAAGGGGGCACCTGGCCTGGGCAGGCTGCAGCCATGTGGGAATGGATGGTGTGGGACAGAAAGCCCATTGGGAGATTGTGCTGCCCCTTGCAGAATGACAGAGACACTGTGAAGGAAATGGAAGTGGACCAGGGGCTGGATAAGGAAGAAATGATGGAGGTGGACTCCTCCTCTACTTCCATGTCCAACCTGGTTGAGGACATGGAAGTAGAGGAGGACGACAACATCGACAAGATGGAGGTCGATGAGGAGGATAACATCAAGGACATGGAAGTAGATGAGGAGGATGAAAACGAGCCCATGGTCCTTGGATGAAGATGCAGCCCCACAGGTAAGACAGGCAGATGCTTCCCACGCCCTGCCCACACACACACTGGGTCCCCTGACGCCAGGCTGGGGCTGGGCTGGATGGCCCCGCTCAGGGACACGGTGCCCGCAGGGGGCCTGGATTGTGCTGCCACAAGCACCAGCCCCGGCCTGCCCTGCGCTTGCCTGGGGCCACGCCAGCCCTGCCAGCCCCGGCCCAGCCCCTGGGGCCCAGCTCCCAGCCCTGCTGGGCCCTGTGCTGCCAGCTGAGTCCAGCTCTGCTGCTTCCTTTCTTCCAGGACTCATGCACATGATGGCACAGATCTGATGCCTTTGTAAATACGATCGAAGTTTAGAAGTTCCTTGTAAATATGTTTACTACGTTGGAAGTTTTTTGTGAATACATTTTGAAGATTGTTAGCCCATCAGATCCCATGTCAATATGTTCTGTATGTTTTTGTGGTTGTTGTTATAACAATTGTTATAATGACACATGTTCTGTAAATCCTAGGTTTGCCGATCTTCGGCAAATAAATACTGTTTCTTCTTAAAACCTGACTTCTCTTGGCCATTCCTTTGAGCACAGGCAGCCTTTGCACACTTGTAGGTTCCACTTGTTCCGCCTTCCCGGGGCTGGAGGTCCCTGGGGGTGTTGGAAAAGAAATGAAATTTAGCAAAATGTGTAATTATAGTTTAGTTATGAGTTGTGTGTGAATTGGTTTGTTAAAAGCAGTTTTGCAGTTTTGTAGCCGTTGATGGTGTGTGTGTTGGGTTTGTGCGTAACCTAGCAGGTAGTCTTAGGAATTTAAAAAATAATTAAACTAGTGCAGGAAAGTAAGAATGCTAACCTGTCTGGAGGCAGCATACAATGCTCTTAGAATAAGATAAGCAGAAGATTTATGATCTTGCTTGTGAACTAAGGAATGTATTACAAGGGGACCGTGACTAGGCAAGAGGAACTGTTTCTTGGAGACTTTGTTATGAATCGCATGTATAAGAGGGAAGCACCCATACGTGAAATCGGGGGCTCGGGTTTTTTTTGGGACGTGAGTCCCCCCAGCTCCCCGGGCCCTTAATAAAGCACCCACAAAACTTATTCAAGTTTTGTGTCATTTATCAATCGGGCAACAGTTTTTATGGCAACCGCGGCAGGACTCCGAGGGCAGCCGGGGCGGTTCCGCGTCTCGATCCACTCCAAGCCGGCACCGAGCATTTCTCGGGGAGTCATCGGTCGTGTCCGACCCCCGCGCCTGTTGGAAAAACTGCATCAAGGTAAGCCCAAAGATGCTTTATATTGGAAAAAGGTGATAATTGGATTTGGATTTGGTGGTTGGTAAAAAAGCCTAGGCTCCGGCCATAAGACGTCTAAGGACGCAGGACCGGAACTCGCCTCCTGTTGTTTTTTTTTTTGGGGAAGGACGGCGAGAAGGTATATTGGTTTAAGGTGTATTGGTTTACTTGGACTAAAGGTGGAATTAAAGGTTGTAATATGATGTCTTGTAAAACTTTTAAAACCTTACTGCAAGCCAATGGTAAAATACCTGGAAATACGCCATTAGGTTGTATATTGAAACGGTGGAAAAGTGAGGGGTATTATCAAGAATTGGATAAAAGTAAAATGATAGATTATTGTAATCATTGGTGGCCTGAATATGAGATTGGGCAAGCAGGATGGCCGGTGACTGGTACACTGGAATTGGGGATAATGGAATCTTTGATGCAATTTTTAAGGAGAAATGAGAAATGGGATGAAATACCATATTTGGATTTGTTTTTCGTTTTGTACTGGAAAGATGAATGGCAAAAGGAGTGTGGTATTTTGGTTTTAGAAGTGAATGATGAGAGGGAGTGCGTGGGATGTAAAGAAAGAAAGGAGCGTAATTTGTATCCTTCAGTTGAGGAAGATTTGTCTTATTGTATAGCACGCCCGAGGGCTCTGGTTGCTCCTAATCTGCCCCCTGCTCCCCCTGCGGATATAGCTATAAAAATGGGATCTAGTGAGAGTGATAGTGATGGTGATAGTGAAAAGAATGAGAGTGTTAAAAGAACTCCGTTAGCAGGGCGGACTCGCAAGGGGAGGAAGGGGGCAGAAGGGGCCACAGTTAATTGCGCCGTTAAGGGAAGCTGTGGGACCACAGGGAGAAAGGATACTTATAAAGGTGCCTTTCTCCCCCGGGGATTTGGTAATATGGAAGCAATCAGCGGGGAGTTATCGGGAGGATCCTGAAAGGGTGGCAAGGGTGGTTAAAATGGTAATAAAGACTCAGAATCCGGACTGGAATGACTTACAGGTATTATTAGATACTATAATGGATTCCACGGAAAAGGAAATGGTTATTAGAGCCACTAGAGAAAAGGCTCATGAGGAAATTCGGTTGAGACAACTAAATGAAACAGTTGATGAATTGGTACCTAGTGAGGAACCAAGGTGGGACCCAAACTCTACGGGAGGAATAAGGGCTGTAAAACGATATCAGGAATTGTTGGTGGAAGGAATTAGAACAGGAATACCTAAGACTATGAATTGGTCCAAGTTGTATTCGGTCAAGCAGGACAAGAATGAGTCTCCGTCTGCCTTTTTAGAACGATTAAAAGACATGGCTTGGAAGTTTACTAATTTACATGTAGAGGATCAATCAGGAAAACTTCAGTGGGCATTGTTGTTTATGGGGCAATCACAAGAGGATATTAGGAAAAAGTTACAAAAGCTGGAAGGAGAGGACACTCGGAGTTTGGATAAAATGTTGGAGGTAGCGTGGAAGGTGTACAACAACAGGGAAAAAGAAACTGCAAAAAGACAACAAGCTAGTATTCTGGCTGTAATGCAACAGACAGGGGCAGGAGGAAGACCCATTAGGGGTCGAGTTCGGGGAGGAGCTAGTCACGGACAGAGGGGGCTGGCAAGAGGTCAGGGAGGATTTGGGTTTGCACCTAACATGGGGAGGTTGGATCCAAACCAGTGTGTGTTTTGCCGACAATTGGGACACTGGAAAAATGAATGCCCGGTTAGAGGAGGTATGGGCATGGGAAACATAGGATTAAGGACAGGTCCAATGGGGAATGCTCCTGTGGGAGGATTCACGGGAGGACCAACAGAAGTCGCTCAAGCACTAGTTTTGGGAAACTATCAGAATCAAAGCTGACTAGAAAAGGATCTTAAGGTAGTTTTAGAGATAGATGGAAAGGATCAAGAATTTATGGTAGACACTGGAGCAACATATTCTGTACTTAATAGACGATTGGGACCTTTGAGTGACACAACAGTACAGGTGGTGGGGCAACAGGGAAGCTAGAGGAACAACCATTTTTAAAACCTTTAAATCTTAGGTTTGGGGGGAAAGAATTAGATCACCAATTTTTGTATATGCCAAATTGCCCCACACCCCTTCTTGGCAGAGACCTGTTGTCCCGACTTAATGTGAAAATAATATTTGAGGGAGGAAGGGTGAAATTGGAAATACCTGAGGAACAAATAGCAGGCATTTTTGTGATCAAGGAAGTGGATGCCTCTCCTATTCCAGAAGAAATTGAGCAGGCTGTAATACCCTGGGTATGGGAGTCAGGGGTCCCCGGAAAATCTAAAGCTGCACAGCCAGTAAAGGTGGAACTAAAGGAAGGGGCCCAACCAGTGAGGGTAAAGCAATACCCCTTGAAGCTTGAGGCAAGGAGGGGAGTAGCCCTGTTAATTAAACAATTTTTGGCTCAAGGAATATTACAGGAATGTGAATCGGAGTATAATACTCCAATTTTTCCAGTAAAGAAACCTAATGGTAAGTACCGTTTGGTACAGGACTTAAGGGCTATTAATGAAATAGTGAAAGACATACATCCAGTTGTTGCTAATCCTTATACCTTGTTAACATCTGTATCGGAGGAGTTTAAATGGTTCTCAGTGATTGACCTTAAAGATGCCTTCTTCTGCATCCCACTGGCAGTAGAGAGTAGGAAATATTTTGCCTTCGAGTGGGAGAGTCCTGATTTTGGGAGAAAGAAGCAGCTTACGTGGACGAGACTCCCACAGGGATTTAAATGCTACCCTACTATTTTTGGAAATCAACTGGCCAAGGAGCTGGAGGAATGGAAGATAACCCAGGTAACAATATCCCCATCCTTGTATGTAGTCCTGCAGTAGGTGGACGACGTTTTTCTGGCTACTAAGGAAAGGGAAATGTGTGTGGAATTAACAATTAAATGACTCAACATGCTGGGCCAAGCAGGGTATCGGGTTTCTAAGGAAAAAGCTCAATTGGTCAAAAATAGCGTTAGTTATCTCGGTTGTGAGATCACACAAGGGCAGAGACGTTTGGGAGTAAACCGAATAGAGGCAATATGTGCTATTCCTTTGCCTTGTAACCATCAGGAATTGAGATCTTTTCTAGGAATGGTGGGATGGTGTCGACTGTGGATCATGAATTTCGGTCTCCTAGCCAAGCCACTGTATGAGGCCTTGAAGCAGCATCGACTGGAGTGGACGACACAGCAAAAGAAGGCCTTCCAGGAATTGAAGCAGGCACTAAAGGAGGCCCCAGCCCTAGGACTCCCTGACCTGACCAAGGAATTCCAGTTGTACGTGAATGAGAGGCAAAAACTGGCATTGAGGGTCCTCACCCAGAAGGTGGGATCCTGGAAGAGGCCAGTGGGATACTTCTCTAAACAACTGGATTCGGTAAGTTCCGGGTGGCCCTCAGGTTTACGAGCCGTGGCAGCAACAATAATTCTTATTCAAGAGGCCTGGAAATTGACTTTGGGGGCAAAAATGAAAGTGTTTGTTCCCCATATGGTCATGGCCGTTTTGGAGCCAAAGGGGGGTCACTGGCTATCATCCAGTCGAATGTTGCAATACCAGGCCATCCTGAGAGAACAGGATGATATTGAAATAAGGACTACTAATCATGTTAATCCAGCAGAATTTTTAGGCAGTGATCAGGAGGCTGGGGGACTGGTGCACGATTGCATAGAGGTAATTGAACAAGTATATGCCAGCAGACCCGACCTAAAGGATGAACCATTGGAAGACCCTGAATGGGAACTATACACTGATGGATCCAGTTTTGTCGAGAATGGGACTCGCTATGCCGGGTATGCAGTGGTAACATTGGATCAGGTAATAGAGGCAAAGGCTTTGTTACCTGGAACTTTGGCCCAGAAGGCAGAGGTGATTGGACTCACCAGAGCCCTGTATTTGAGCAAGGACAAAAGGGTTAATATCTGGACGGATTCTAAATATGCCTTTGGTGTGGTTCATGTACATGGGGCGTTATGGAAGGAAAGAGGGCTTTTGAATTCACAGGGAACTAACATCAAGCACCGGGAAGAAGTGCTACAGCTACTGGATGCAGTACATAGTCCCAAAGCAGTTGCAGTTATGCATGTTAGAGGACATCAGACTGCGGAAGGAGACGTTTACAGAGGAAACCGATTTGCTGATGCTACAGCACGGCAAGTGGCATGGGAAATATGGATTCAAATGGCATTGGTACCAGTAAGAACGAATCCGGCTACCCCATACCTGAATCAGGAGCCCAAATATTCAATAGAAGATGGAAAACTAATAAACTTGCTAGGGGCACAGAGGAATCAACTTGGGTGGTATGTTACACCAATGGGACAAATAGTGGTACCAACCCGCATAATGAAATTTATTTTGGAATCAGAACATAACAAATGTCATTGGGGGGCAGAAGTATTGGTAAAATTTTTGAAGAATGAGATAATCTCTAATCAGATGTTAACAATGGCAAAAAGAGTTAATGCAATGTGCCCGGTATGTTTGAAAAATAATCCAGTAGTTAGGAGACAAATACAAATGGGAAAGCTGCAAGTTGGGTCACAACCGGGAGATTACTGGCAGGTTGATTTTTCTGAATTGCCTAGGGCACAGGGATACAGATATTTGTTAGTGTACGTATGTACGTTCTCAGGGTGGCCGGAAGCTTTTCCATGTAGAACTAATCAGGCTAAGGAGGTGGTAAAAACCTTGTTAAAAGAAATAATACCAAGATTTGGAGTACCTTTAGGATTGTCATCAGATAGGGGTCCGCATTTTATAGCCGGGGTAGTGCAGGAATTAGCACGACTGTTAGATATAACCTGGAATTTGCATACCCCCTGGGGACCTCAGTCTAGCGGGCAGGTGGAAAGCATGAATCAAACCCTGAAAGGACAAATCAAAAAGATTTGCCAGGAAGCTAAACTGCACTGGCCTCAAGCTTTGCCTTTGGCCCTACTCAGGATTTGAATTAAGCCAAGGGAAAAGGTAGGCGTAAGTCCATATGAGATACTATATGGCAAACCATATCATGCAACTGTATTAAAAGGGGAGGTACATGTGAGTGGGGACCAGGCAATTGCAGAGTATGTTATGCCACTTAATAAGATCTTAAATTCTTTAAGAAATACCTTACAACTGAATAGACTGCTCACGCTGGAGAATTCTGTCCACGACATCCAGCCTGGGGACCAGGTGTACGTCAAGAAGTGGATCACGGATCCGCTATGGGAATCATGGAGCGGACCCCACCAGGTGATGATGATGACCTACACGGCGGTGAAGGTCCAGGGGATGGATGCTTGGATCCATTACACCAGGGTAAAGAAGGCACCGTTCCAATGGGACACCCAGATGGTGTCTCCAACCCGGATGATCTTCCGCGCAAAGCCGCCTTCTTAATTATATTACTGCTAGTGATCATGAGACTATTACCTGTTCAAGGGTCTACTCTAGTACAGGTTGAAGAAACAAAGGTTACAGTCATGGAAGGGATGGATGTTCAATCAACTTGTGTTATATTTGACAGCCAGAGAGTTGAGGCCGATGAAGTTATTGCAATATGGCAACGGGGGGCTGAAAGAAGCCGAGGCAAGATGGGAGTCGGTTGGGATCAGGATAAACAACAAGGAAACACAGTACTGAATCTTACTAAGGTAACCACAAACGATACGGGAGAATATGCATGTTTGATCAAGATACGGGATAGTGTTGATTAAAAAAGAGTGAGTATGAGGGTTTTGCCAGGGACAGGGGATCGTGCTGAAAACATAAAGGTTGATCCAGTATCAATGAAAGCGAACATGTGGGATGGGCCACCCCTTAGAATAAATTGTTCCTTCCTAGTAAGATCAAGATATCAAAGGAACCTACGGGTCAAATGGTGGAAGCAAAATAGGGAACTGACCTGGGACAGAATAGAGGATGGGACCAGTTGGTGGGAGAAGGAAGGCAAAGGTTGTGGGTGGTTGAACGTCACTAATCCCAGAATAGGAAATGCATGGTGGAGGCATGACAGAATGATGTTATCCTTACAGAGACACGGTAGAAGGAGTAGACGGGAGGCTAATGATACAATAGAACGGAATACTGAGCAGGAAAACTTAGTGGTAGGATTAATTAGAGATTTTGGGATCATGCAGAACGTGACTAAAATAACAGCTTGCCTACCATTACCACAGGCTGCAGGTGAACCAATTCCCTGGGGAATAATACCGGTAACCAAAATGCCTGAAACATTCAAGAATGTTTCATGGTCCTGCCAGTCAGTTCCCAAACCAGTAGATGTATGGAGGGATTTGTGTATGACCTTTCGGGCTATGACTAGAGAGGAATGTGAAAAACCCAATCATTGTGGTTGGATTCAAAATACCAGGAGGTGTTTGATTGCAACCCCAATAGATGAGCCATGCAATACAGTACGAATAAGAACGAAATCCCACCGAAATGAGATGAGTTGTCAGAATGTCACACAGAATTTTGACACCTGGAATAGTTGGAAGACATTATGGGGACCTAGTGTTTTGGAACACTATAATTACCTTGGGGAAGTACAATGGTGCATCCAATGATCAGGAGTAAAGAATCAGTCACATTATAGGGCCCTTATCACATCTACATCTTCCCGAGAGTTCAGACGGCAGAAAGAGGATTGGAATTGTACTGAGGTTTTTACATGTGATACACCAGAAGACCGAATTGGATTGGTACCAGTGAAAATGGCATTAAAGTGGGGATGCGAGTGTAGGGGATATGATCATACGGTTAGCAGAGAGTCCATGGAGGGACCTATAGATTGCAGATATACTACGGTGCATAGCCTGGAAATCTAGTCTGGGTGTTGGGACATGGACAGTGGACCACACATTTACCTCTAGATGGAACAGTAACACAAATCACCTTAGGGGTTCCCACATTGTGTCCATACTGGAAACAGAATAGATTGATCCAAAGGAAAGGACTCAGAAAGAGGGAAGAATCCCTAGAGGAGCAGTGGCGTGAACCTGGCTCAGGAGTACACTTTGGATGGATACTAGAGTCATTATTCCCTCTGGTAGCAACATATTGAAATAGGGAGATGCTCAACAACTTGTTAGGACAGAAAGGTTGGCAGCAGCTACTAAGAAGGGTTTTAAAGATCTAAATTTGCAATTGCAAGCTACATCAAGAATGACCCTACAAAACAGAATGGCACTGGACTTGCTACTGTTAAAAGAACATGGAGTTTGTGGTTACCTGAGTAGGAGAATAGATCATTGCTGTGTACACATTCCAAATGTTACACTTGAAGTTGAGAAAGATATTTCTCAACTGGCAGAAGTGGAAACAAAAACCAAGGAAATTGAAAAGGAAGCACAGCATAACTGGATAGGAGCAGTATTTGATTCTTTGGGGCTTCACCTGTCTGGCTGGATTACGTCTGCTATACAGTATACACTAATGTTTTTAGTATTTTTAGTGACTGTATGGATTGTATATAGATGCCGCTTAGGTGTGATCAAAAAGGAAAAGAAACGATCTCTCCGGTTGCTGAAGGCGATGACCCGCGGGCGGCAGAATGAAGAACACTCCCCACCTCGTTATGAAGATGTTACTGTCAATACTGTTGATTGAGCATCCTTGCAGCAGGACTGAAGGATGCTCAAAAGGGGGGAAATGTTGGAAAAGAAATGAAATTTAGCAAAATGTGTAATTATAGTTTAGTTATGAGTTGTGTGTGAATTGGTTTGTTAAAAGCAGTTTTGCAGTTTTGTAGCCGTTGATGGTGTGTGTGTTGGGTTTGTGCGTAACCTAGCAGGTAGTCTTAGGAATTTAATAAATAATTAAACTAGTGCAGGAAAGTAAGAATGCTAACCTGTCTGGAGGCAGCATACAATGCTCTTAGAATAAGATAAGCAGAAGATTTATGATCTTGCTTGTGAACTAAGGAATGTATTACAAGGGGACCGTGACTAGGCAAGGGGAACTGTTTCTTGGAGACTTTGTTATGAATCGCATGTATAAGAGGGAAGCACCCATACGTGAAATCGGGGGCTCGGGGCTTTTTTGGGATGTGAGCCCCCCAGCTCCCCGGGCCCTTAATAAAGCACCCACAAAACTTATTCGAGTTTTGTGTCTTTTTTCAATCAGGTAACAGGGGTGCTGGCACGGCGACCCCGGCGCTGGGGGTCCCTGTGCACAGGGGCTGCCACTGACACCACTCCTGGCACTGGGCACTGCTGCTCTTCCTGGCCTGGGGCACAGCGCTGCCCCAAGAGCTCAGCTCTCACCAGCTCTCACACAGGGGGCTCTCACAGCACTGGCCCCTGCAGCCATGCCACCAAAGCAGGCAGCAAACCTTCAGCCACCCTTCCTGCTGATGCCACAGGCACTCCTGGGCCCAGAGCTGCCAGAAGGCCACAGCCATGCAAAATCCACCTGCACGCTCTCAAGACCACCACAGCCTTGGCAACTGGGCCACCTGCATCTGGGCTGCTGCAGGGACTGATCTTTAAGCCTTGCAGCCTCCAAAGGCTTTGGGCTCTTCTTCCCAGCCTGCTCTGCACTGCCCTGAGCCCACATTGTTCCAGAGACACAAGCCAAGCCAGGGCATCCTCACCCTGCCTGCATTCCTGCTGCTGGCAGCAGCCACTGGGGCCTGGGCCCCACTCGGGTGACAGCTGCAGGGACAGGGCAGCCTGTGCTGGGCAGGGGGAATGGAGCTTTGGGCCCAGGGGCCGCTGCTGCTGCTGCTGCTGCTGGGGGCCATGGGCCAGACAGGGCCCCGAGCTCAGCCCCTGCCCGGGCAGCTGCCCCCAAAGCCCCACACTCCCCAAGCATCCCCATCACATCTGCCAGGGGGAAATCCCACGGGCTTCAGGAAAGAAATTCCCCCTAGTGACAAAACCAAGGGGTCCAAGGGGAAAGTCAGCACCAGCTGATGTTTACAGCACCTTGACAGTGGTGGCTGCAGGGTAGGTGAGATCTCCAGTGCCTTTGGCAGTGCCTGCTCTGCACGTGAGTCTGTGGGGCTGCTCCCACTGGGACACAGCACTGGGCTCAGGCCAGCCCTGAGCCCCTCACAGCTGATCCCAAGGAGCAGGCTCACAAAGCAGTTTCAGACCACTTCCTGCAGATATTTCAAAGGACTACATGTCATTCAAAAACCCAAACTGCCGATTTTTTTTTGGTGTCGTGGCATGAGAAGCCATGAAGGTGCGTCTAAATGTGCACTCAGGGCATTTCCACTGCCATCCCAAATGGATCACAAAGGACAGGCCTGTGCTTTCAGCACTGATGAGTTCCTCACCCAGCAAAGAAATCTCAGGAAGATGCAGGAACAAAGTTCACCAGAGAACCAGGCCCCTAATAATAGGCATGCATCCAGTTGCCGACCCAAACCAATGCCTTACGTTTTCCTACATTTTCCGTCTTCTTTCATCTCTCGTGTCACTTTCCCCATTTTCTCTGACTGGGAACTTGGTTTCCCTGTCCTGTCTGCAGGTCCAGCCACATGTGTGACCCTGCAGGAACAGCCTGACCCACAGGGAAGTGGAAGAGGACTCTTGGTCAGGAACTGTTGAGACAGGATAAGGGGGAATGGGATCAAACTGCAAGAGGCGGAAGAGATTTGATGATGGGAAGAAGTTCTTTACTCTCAGGGTGCTTGTCCCTGACACAGGGATCAGTGCAGAGAGGCTGTGGATGCCCCATCTGCAGCAACATCCGAGGCCAGGTGTGACAGGGGCTGCAGCAACCTGCTGTGCTAGGAGCTTGCTCAGCTTGGAACCAGATCATCTTGAGGGTCCCTTCCAAGCCAAACCATTCAAGGATTTGATCATTCTGCCATCCCCATCTCCCACTGCACAGCAGCCCTGAAAATTCAGTGACATCACAGCTCCCAGAGGGTTCCAGGAATGTCCAGGACCTGGAAACGAGCACAGCAGACACCTCACCGGCTGCCAAGGGTCAGTTGCCACTCGCTCTGCGCTCTGACCCTCAGCGCTGAGGTGCTGCTGCTGCCTGGGCTTTTCCTGCCACCTTCTCTGGAGCGCTAATCCCAGCAGGATGTGCTCTGATGTGCCCGTGGAGGTACAGTGCCAAGTCAGGCAGGGGGCACCCGGCTTGGGCAGGCTGCAGCCATGTGGGAATGGATGGTGTGGGACAAGAAGCCCACTGGGAGATTGTGCTGCCCCTTGCAGAATGACAGAGACACTGTGAAGGAAATGGAAGTGGACCAGGGGCTGGATAAGGAAGAAATTATGGAGGTGGACTCCTCCTCTACTTCCATGTCCAACCTGGTTGAGGACATGGAAGTAGAGGAGGATGACAACATCGACAAGATGGAGGTGGATGAGAAGGATAACATCAAGGACATGGAAGTAGATGAGGAGGATGAAAACGAGCCCATGGTCCTTGGATGAAGATGCAGCCCCACAGGTAAGACAGGCAGATGCTTCCCACATCCTGCCCACACACACACTGGGTCCCCTGACGCCAGGCTGGGGCTGGGCTGGATGGCCCCGCTCAGGGACACGGTGCCCGCAGGGGGCCTGGATTGTGCTGCCACAAGCACCAGCCCCGGCCTGCCCTGCGCTTGCCTGGGGCCACGCCAGCCCTGCCAGCCCCGGCCCAGCCCCTGGGGCCCAGCTGCCAGCCCTGCTGGGCCCAGTGCTGCCAGCTGAGTCCAGCTCTGCTGCTTCCTTTCTTCCAAGGCTCATGCACATGATGGCACAGATCCGATGCATATGTAAATACGTTTGAAAGTTTTAAAGTTCCTTGTAAATATGTTCACTACGTTCCGAGTTTCCTGTAAATATGTTCACTACGTTCGAAGTTTTCTGTAAATACGTTTTGAAGATTGTTAGTCCATCGGATCCCATGTCAATATGTTCTGTACATTGTTGTTCTTGTTGTTATAACAATTGTTATAACGACGCATGTTCTGTAAATCCTAGATTTGCCAATCTTCGGCAAATAAATACTGTTTCTTTTTAAAACCTGACTTCTCTTGGCCATTCCTTTGAGCACAGGCAGCCTTTGCACAATTGTGGGTTCCACTTGTTCCACGTTCCTGCGGCTGGAGGTCCCTGGGGATGCTGGCATGGCCACCCCGGGGCTGGGGGTCCCTGTGCACAGGGGTTCCCACTGACACCACTCCTGGCACTGGGCACTGCTGCTCTTCCTGGCCTGGGGCACAGCGCTGTCCCCAAGAGCTCAGCTCTCACCAGCTCTCACACAGGGGGCTCTCACAGCACTGGCACCTGCAGCCATGCCACCAAAGCAGGCAGCAAACCTTCAGCCACCCTTCCTGCTGATGCCACAGGCACTCCTGGGCCCAGAGCCGCCAGCAGGCCACAGCCATGCAAAATCCACCTGCACGCTCTCAAGGCCCCCACAGCTTTGGCAACTGGGCCACCTGCATCTGGGCTGCTGCAGGGGCTGATCTTTAAGCCTTGCAGCCTCCAAAGGCCCTGGGCTCTGCTTATCAGCCTGCCCTGCACTGCCCTGAGCCCGCTTTGTTCCAGAGACAAAAGTCAAGGAAGGGCATCTTCACCCTGCCCGCATTACTGCTGCTTCCAGCGGCCACTGGCCCCAGGGCCCCACTTGGGTGACAGCTGCAGGGACAGGGCAGCCTGTGCTGGGCAGGGGGCACGGGGCTTTGGGCCCTGCTGCTGCTGCTGCTGCTGCTGGGGGCCATGGGCCCAACAGGGCCCCGAGCTCAGCCCCTGCCTGGGCAGCTGCCCCCAAAGCCCCACACTCCCCAAGCATCCCCATCACAGCTGCCAGGAGGAAATACCACAGGCTTCAGGAAAGAAATTCCCCATAGTGACTAAACCAAGGGGTCCAAGGGGAAAGTCAGCACCATCTTAGGTTTACAGCTCCTTTACGATGGTGGCTGCAGGGCAGGTGAGATCTCCAGGGCCTCTGGCAGTGCCTGCTCTGCACATGAGTCTGTGGGGCTGCTCCCACTGGGACACAGCACCAGGCTCAGGCCAGCCCTCAGCCCCTCACTGATGATCCCAAGGAGCAGGCTCACAAAGCAGTTTCAGACCACTGCCTGCAGATATTTCAAAGGACTACATGTCATTCTAGGAAGCCACCTTGCACATTTAGTTTTGGTGTCGTGGCATGAGAAGCCCTGAAGGTGCCTCTGAATGTGCACTCAGGGCACTTCCACTGCCGTCCCAAAGGGATCACAAAGGACAGGCCTCAGCTTTCAGCACTGCTTAGCTCCTCATTAGCAATGATATCTCAGGAGGACGCAGGGTTTTGCAGGCCCAGGGGCCTCTTACTGGAACTATAATACCTCATGACAAAAATGATGAATTAAAGTCAGGCATCCCTTTGAATGCAATGTTTTATCAGTTTTATCAGGGCTTGCTGATTGCAGCGTCGGCACCCTATGGCAGCATGAGGGATGAGGGCTGGCTCAGCTGCTGAAGCCCAGGGGACATTTTTAACACCTGCATCCAGAGCAACCAGAGCAGTGAGCTGGGGGATGGCAGCCTGCACTTCAGGATCCTTGGTTAATTTTTTAGTCCTGTGAGTGGGCCACCCTTTACATCAGGGGAAGCTCTGCGTAACAAATTATCCAAAGTTGAGAGGGACATATATGTTCCAGTTAGGGAGGTTCTCCTTTCATGGGGCAAGAGTTTTATTAAGGGAACTTGGAAGTCATTTGTTCATTGGCTTTTAAAGGAGTTCCCAGATATTGCTGTTGATTCAATTCGTCATGTAGCTTTTTGGGACTAAGTTCGGGAAAGGCTCTTTCTTTTGAAAACTCAGGGAGGGATAAGAGTCGCAAAATTTTACCTAATTTTTCACATGATTTATACAGTTTTCTCAAGGGTTCAATGTTCTAATACTCAAATCATATTTTGAGTTCTGCCCCTGGCATTCCTGAACCCACTGATACCAAGATAAGGGTGAGAGACAGGAACTGCTGTAAAGCACAGACAAGCCACCTGCTGTCTGAAATCACCCCTCCTTCTCTACCCCCTGCCCAGGTCACAGAGGCCTGGATTTTACCCTAACCCATTCTCAAGTACCTCTCCTCCCTGGATCCCCCTCAGATAGCCCATAAAATGGAGTCCCTCCTCTGGAAGGGGTCGTCAATGTCAAACTCCCTCCCACCCCCAGCTCTCTCATCGTGTCATGCCCCTGTGTTGGGTCCCAGCTCTGTGTCAGGTACCACCCCTGCATTGGGATCCAGCGCTTCCTTGCCTACTCCCGCTGGCCTACCCCCTCCAACTCAGCCCCTTGTGGATCCCACACTGTTGGAGCTGGAAGTGTGAGGGGCCGTTACCGGAAGGCCGCCATCTTGGCTACCAAAGGCCCACAACATCGGGCCTGGCCAGTCACACCAAGGCCCAGCTCCTCTGCCAAAGAACAAGTTCCCTCTTCTGGAGAGGAGAGGGAAGGTTCATCTGACGTTCAGCATGAGCCTGAGGATTCTTGGCAGAGGATGCGGAAGCTGGCGGCTGAAGAGGGGGACTGGCAATTGGTAGCTAACATACAAGCAGCACCGGTGCAGTACCAGAGTGGGGCTAACCCCCAATGGGAAGCTGTCACACACGGGGAGATGAAACACCCTTGTAAAGAAGCGAAAGACCATGGGAGGGGGTCACTGTATTTTTATAATTTGTTAAATGCCACCTTCACTGCACATGTTATGGTGCCTCACGATCTGCTCCATTTTATGCACATCCTACTTTCTCCCACTGAAATTATTCTGTGGGAAGGAATGGGGAAAAAACTAACAGAACAACTATTAAAAGACTATGCTAGGGAAGACAGGTGGGCACACCTAACACTAGTCCATCTAGCCAGTGAGGAAGATTTCACTAAACCTCATTCAATAGACCTTCCCAGAGCTCTGTTAGAAGAGATATAAGTGCTGCAAACACAGCTCTCAAGCAGACAGCCAATGGAACAACACTTACTCTAGATTTCACAGACATTCTGCAGGGACCTGGGCAATCCTTTCTAAAATTTATTGACCACCTTCCACAAGCAATAGAGAAGCAAGGTGAACATCCAAAAGCCAGGAAGGTGCTTCTTACTAAACTTGCTGAAACAAATGCTAATAACACCTGTAAAGACATTTTACCTTCTCTACCCCTTAACCCAAAGCCTACCACTGCACAAATGGTCGAGGCATGCACACTTAGGGCATCCTTACACTGTGATGCCAGCCTAGCTAAGGCTACCAGTCAGGCTATAGTTGAGGTGCTAGTACCCTCCCAAGTTATTCGCTGACATACACATGAAAAAGGACCTGGCTTTAAGTGTAGGGAGATGGGGCATTTTCAACAAAATTTATAAATAAAGGCTATTACCAGGGACCTTCTAGCTGTCACAGCTACTGTCCTCACTGCCCCCCTCGTCTACATGCTTTCAAACACCAGCAAAACCGGTGGCCTGCGGGAAAACCCACACAGACACAGAAAGGCCCTGTGCAATGACACCAAACGCGTGGCCGTTCCACCCCACTCTCCCCAACATCGTGGAGAACCAGCACAGCAACCTCCTCAGATCCAGCGGGACAGCTCGATCACTGCGGAAAACTCAGCAGAAGACAGCTCTGCCCTGGAACCCAAAGGCAGCTGGTAAGAGCCTTTTCAATTCCAATCCTCGATATTTATGCTCACCATATTCCAACAGGCATATACAGGCCTGAAGAACAGGCCAGAGACATTTTGATTTTAACCAACACCAGGGAAGAGATGGAGACACTCCCTCTACTACCTGAGGTATTTGCCTTGATGTCTTTGCAGGAGATAACTGTCCAGGCTCTATGCTTAGACCCTCCCCTTTTCATTCCAAAAGGAACAGTTACAGTCAGAGCCATCCTCCTACGGGACATGATCACCACACCAGCTGATCCAATTGTGATGTGGGCACAGACAACAGGCAGAAACAGACCCATTCTAAAGTGTGCTTTATCATGTAATGGGAGAAAGAGGTGTCTTTCAGGACTATTAGGTACAAGAGCTGATGTCACCGTAATTTCCTGCTCTGATAGGCTAAAACAATGGCTCCTGGTTCCAGCTGCTGGGGTAATTATTAGCTACCAGGGAGTCACTACCAGCTTCTGGAGTCACAGTAACCTCTGCAGGGAAGGTCCTGAGGGCACAGTTTCTACAGTAAGATCTTTTGTCACCCGGGCACCAATAACAATTTGAGAAAAAGAGACCTCTTGTCCCAAAGGGGGACAAGGCTAGAGATCCTATCAACACCTCAGGATTTCTAGACAGGGCCACTGAGCTGCGTGCCACCCTTCAGTCAACCTGGAAGACCAACGACCCCATATGGGTGGATAAGTGGCCCCTCCCAGGCAGAAAGTTAAAGGCCCTGCAGTCCCTCTTGCAGGAGCAGCTGTCTGTGGGCCACATTGTACCATCTACTAGCCCCTGCAATGTGCCTGTCATTATCATATGAAAGCCTTGCAAGGACAAGAGGCGGCTCCTGCAGGACCTCAGGAAAATCAATGAGGTCATCGAGGACAGTGGTTCCCTCCAGTCCAGCCTGCCCTCAGCCTCCATGTTACCTTGAGATTGCCGATGGTGCACCATGCTGTAGTTGTGGGTAGCAGTTTTTGTAGTCCTCCTATTTTTCGGATATCTTGTTCGACATTTAGGCTGTGATTGATGGAGCCTGAGCATAGGAAGAGCATTGCTTTGAAGATTGCATGGGTAAGATCTGAAGGAAGGCTAGTTCAGGGAGGTTTAATCCAATTGTACCTATGATTACACTGTTATTGGCAGATGGTTGATATAGATCTTAATGACTACTTTTTTGACACCCCCATGCAGCCCAATGACACCCTCCTGGGTTGCCTTTTCCATCACTAAATCGACAAGCACCTTTACAGACGTACCAGTGGACTGTATTGCCTAAACAACTGAAGAGTAGACCAAATATTTGTCAATTGCTTGATGTCCAAATTCTCTCGCCCTAATGGTAATCGCTTTTCATTATATGGACCATTAAATGAACATCCTAATGCTATCATTTTTCATTACATGGACGACACAGTCATTTGTGCAGGAGCTCAAATCATTTTGGATGTTGCAGTACAAGATGTCATCACTGCGGTACAGGAGAAAGGTTTTAAGATTGCAACAGGTAAAGTTTGAAGGACAGCCCCTTCGAAGTGTCTTGGCCTAAAAACTACAGAGAGAACCATCACACCACAAGCACTGCACATCAAGGACAACCCAAAGACTCTGCCAGAACCCCAAATGCTCTGTGGAAGCATCAGTTGGGTACATTCACTGCTGGGAATCACCACAGAAGACCTCATGCCGCTGCTCCTGCTCCTTAAAGGCAGTGAAGGACTCGATTCCAGTGATCACTGACACCGGAGGCTTAAGCAACTGTACATAAGGCGTCCTGGGTGATTCAAACTAAACAGGCACACAGATACCACCCTAATTTTCCTTTCTCCCTGGCAATCTTTGGTCTAAGTCCAAAATTCCATGCATTATTCTTTCAGGGGGACTCAACTATCTCAGATCCCCTCAAAGAAATTGAATGCGTTTTCAGAGAACACCAACCTAGTAAAATGATAACAACCAAACAGAAAGTTATTGCACAACTAATCAGGAAAGCTAGAGAGCATCTGTGCTCCCTTGCAGGTACAGACCTTGTGAATATATACTTACTTCTCACTCAAGAGCACCTCAATTGCCTACTTCAAACATCTGAACCACTGCAATACGCCTTAGATCATTTTTACACAGGCTAGGATCAGCCAAAAATTCTACCACCAAAATATTCCTGCCCTGCTCAGGATGTTCAAAAACACCCAAGACCCGTCAAGATCCCTTGTAGCCACCTGCCCCAATTGTCAGGAACATGGCCTTGCTTCTGTCAGAGCTGGAGTCAATCCAAGAGGACTAGAGAGTCTCCACATCTGGCAATCACACATCACACACTAGGCCCCTTTTGGCAGACTAAAGTACATCCACGTCTCAATCGACACCTTTTACAGTGCGATTTTCATCTCTGCCCATGCTGGTGAAAAATCAGAAGATGCTACAAAACATTACTTTTTAGTTTTTTTCCACCTTCGCAGTTCTACAGGAAATTAGGTTTGATAGTGCTCTTGCTTATACCTTGCACTGATTCCAACAAGTTTCTGACCACTGGGGTATAAAACATATCACTGGCATACCACACTCTACCACTGGAAAGTCCACAGCGGAGAGGGCCCACTGATCAATCAAAAGGATCCTTGATCAACTGAGAGGGGTAATCCTGATATTATCTTCCACTAACAGACTGGCCAAGGCCTTTAATGTATTAAACTTTTTGGACAACCCATTTATGGAGACAACTCCCCCAGTCATCAGGCAGTTTACTAATTCAACTGCAGCCCAATTCCAACATCAGCCACCTGTGTTGAGCAAAGAACCTGAATCTAAACAAATTATGGGCCCTTTTCCATTAATTACTTGGGAAAGAAAAGATGCCCTTGTCTCTACAGCAACATTCCTAAGATGGATCCCAGCAAAATACATAAAAACTCTTTCTGGGAACTGTGAGGCAAACACCAGAGCCACCATCAGAAGAACAGAATGAAAGCCTAAGAGAGACAGCAGCAGGCTGGAAAAGAAGAAGGAGAAGGACAGAAGATCTCCTAAGCAGCGTTGACCACACACACCAAGACCAAGATAGCTCAGACACCACTTACCAGGATATATGTCTTAACATTTGTAAAAATTATATTTTAGCATTGCTCTATGATTGTTGTAATAAGCTGTGTTCACACCCTTGCCTTACAGAAGAGAAAGTTTAGTGGGAACACAACTTACGTTTCACTTTCAACTCGCTTTATCTGTTTACTTTTAGGCCATCAAAGCCTCCAGATAACAAATTATCAAAGTCAGAGGATGCTGCCATTGGTTGCTGCTGCAGCAGGAATCTGGATGCTCTTCACTGAGCCGCATGCTTTCAGCTGGTTGCTTGCACAGACAAGCCACAATTTCTTGTCCATAACCATGCCTGTCAGGAATTTGAAGGCATGTGTTTTTTCTACCTGTTGTCACATAGGGAGTCAGTATACCAGGGCATCCAGCTGCTAAAAAATCAAGGAAACAAGATCCAGATGGAAGGCAACGACGACTGGTTAACTGGACTTTCCAAACACAGGGGTTTGCGAGGATGGCTTTCATCTTTAGTTAAGACCGTTTTGTGGGCTTTGTATTTTGTATTCATTGTGTTGGTTATTTTATCCTTTTTTGCTAAATATCTCCAAAAGTCTATGGCAGAAGCCTTCTTTATAGATAACAAAACGGGGGAGATGTGAGGGCCCAGGGGCCTTCCACTGGAACTGTAATACCTCAGGGCAAAGTGACCAAGGTAAAAAAAGTCACCGCTCTGAATGCAATGTTGTCGCCCATGGGCATTTGAAGGCTCATGGTGATGCAGCACATTTTGATGGGGTCACCCAGTTCAACTGCTGCACTTTTCTTATATGTACTGGCTCGGAATGTTCCAACTCTCTTGTATCAATTTGGTCCTGGCTTACTGTAATGATCCTGCGCTGTTCACCCCCATATTGTGTGCCCAGTCCCATTTTGTCTCCATTCCTTGACCCTCTTCAGCGCAATCCACACTATTTGGATTTCCACACAACAATCCCTCTCTTGCCTCATCCATCAGCCATCCAAGCAAGCCAGCTCCCACCTCTGCTAGTGCAGGTCCCTCACAGAGGTTTCTGTGGGCAGGCTGCAACACAGGAACTGAGTGCACCAGGGAACGGCCCTCTAATAAAAGGCATGAATTCCACAGCCCATGCAACAAAAAGCCTTGCATGTCTTTTCTTTTTCCTTATTCTCTCAGTTCTCAAGTCACATTCCGCATTTTTCCTGTCTCAGAACTTGGCTTCTCTCTCTCCTGTCTGCAGGTCCAGCCACAGGTATGACCCTGCAGGAACAGCCTGACCCAAAGGGAAGTGGAGGAGCACAATTCGTCAGGAACTTTAGAGAAAGGATAAGGAAAAATGGGATCAAACTGCAAGAGGTGGAAGATATTTGATGATGGGAAGAAGTTCTTTACTCTCAGGGTGCTTGACTCTGACACAGGGACCAGTGCAGAGAGGCTGTGGATGCCCCATTCCCAGCCACATCCAAGGCCAGGTGGGACAGGGGCCACATCCACCTGGTGTGCTGGGAGCTTGCTCAGCTCGGAACCACATCATCTTGAGGGTCCCTTCCAAGCCAAACCATTCAAGGATTTGATCATTCTGCCATCCCCATCTCCCACGGCGGAGTGGCCCTGAAACTTCAGTGACATCACAGCTCCCAGAGGGTTCCAGGTGGAACATCCAGGACCTGGAAACGAGCACAGCAGACACTTCAGCGGCTGCCAAGGGTCAGTTGCTGCTCACCCTGCACTCTGACCCTCAGCACAGAGCTGCTGCTGCTGCCTGGGCTTTCCCTGCCACCTGCTCTGGAGCGCCAATCCCAGCAGGATGTGCTCTGATGTGCCAATGAAGGTACAGTGCAATTCCAGGCAGGGGGCACCTGGCCTGGGCAGGCTGCAGCCATGTGGGAATGGATGGTGTGGGACAGGAAGCCCACTGGGAGATTGTGCTGCCCCTTACAGACTGACAGAGACACTGTGGAGGACATGGAAGTGGACCTGGGCCTGGATGAGGAAGAGATGATGGAGGTGGACTCCTCCTCTACTTCCATGTCCTCCCCTGTTGAAGACATGGAAGTAGACGAGGAGGACAACATTGAAGAGATGGAGGTGGATGAGGAGGACAACATCGAGGATATGGAAGTTGATGAGAAAGACGAGGAGGAGCCCATGGTCCTTGGATGAAGATGCAGCCCCACAGGTAAGACAGGCAGATGCTTCCCACGCCCTGCCCACACACACACTGGGTCCCCTGATGCCAGGCTGGGGCTGGGCTGGATGGCCCCGCTCAGGGACACGGTGCCCGCAGGGGGCCTGGATTGTGCTGCCACAAGCACCAGCCCCGGCCTGCCCTGCACTTGCCTGGGGCCACGCCAGCCCTGCCAGCCCCGGCCCAGCCCCTGGGGCCCAGCTGCCAGCCCTGCTGGGCCCAGTGCTGCCAGCTGAGTCCAGCTCTGCTGCTTCCTTTCTTCCAGGACTCATGCACATGATGGCGCAGATCTGATACCTTTGTAAATACGTTTGAAAGTTGTGAAGTTCCTGTAAATATGTTGACTACATTAGAAGTTTCCTGTAAATACGTTTTGAAGATTGTTAGCCCCTCGGATCCCATGTAAATATGTTCTGTATATTGTTGTTGTTGTTGTTATAACAATTGTATAATGACACATGTTATGTAAATCCTAGATTTGCCAATCTTTGGCAAATAAATACTGTTTCATTTTAAAACCTGACTTCTCTTGGCCATTCCTTTGGGAACAGGCAGCCTTTGCACAATTGTGAGTTCCACTTGTTCCACGTTCCTGGGGCTGGAGGTCCCTGGGGGTGCTGGCACGGCCACCCTGGGGCTGGGGGTCCCTGTGCACAGGGGCTCCCACTGACACCACTCCTGGCACTGGGCACTGCTGCTCTTCCTGGCCTGGGGCACAGCACTGTCCCCAAGAGCTCAGCTCTCACCAGCTCTCACACAGGGGGCTCTCACAGCATTGGCCTCTGCAGCCAGGCCACCAAAGCAGGCAGCAAACCTTCAGCCACCCTTCCTGCTGCAGCCACAGGGACTCCTGGGCCCAGAGCCGCCAGCAGGCCACAGCCATGCAAAATCCACCTGCACGCTCTCAAGGCCCCCACAGCCTTGGCAACTGGGCCAGCTACATCTGGGCTGCTGCAGGGGCTGATCTTTAAGCCTTGCAGCCTCCAAAGGCCCTGGGCTCTGCTTCCCAGCCTGCTCTGCACTGCCCTGTGCCTGCATTGTTCCAGAGACAAAAGCCAGGCTAGGGCATCCTCACCCTGCCCGCATTCCTGCTGCTGCCAGCAGCCAGTGGCCCCTGGGCCCCGCTCGGGTGACAGCTGCAGGGCAGCCTGTGCTGGGCAGGGGGCACGGGGCTTTGGGCCCTGGGGATGCTGCTGCTGCTGCTGCTGCTGGGGGCCATGGGCCCAACAGGGCCCCGAGCTCAGCCCCTGCCCGGGCAGCATTCCCCCAAAGCCCCACACTCCCCAAGCATCCCCATCACAGCTGCCAGGGGCAAATCCCACGGGCTTCAGGAAAAAATACCCCATAGTGACTAAACCAAGGGGTCCAAGGGGAAAGTCAGCACCAGCTGATGCTTACAGCACCTTGACAATGGTGGATGCAGGGCAGATGAGATCTCCAGGGCCTCTGGCAATGCCTGCTCTGCACGTGAGGCTGTGGGGCTGCTCCCACTGGGACACAGCACCGGGCTCAGGCCAGCCCTCAGCCCCTCACTGATGATCCCAAGGAGCAAGCTCACAAAGCAGTTTCAGACCACTGCCTGCAGATATTTCAAAGGACTACATGCCATTCTAGGAAGTCACCTTGCACATTTAGTTTTGGTGTCATGGCATGAGAAGCCCTGAAGGTGCCTCTGAATGTGCACTCAGGGCACTTCCACTGCCATCCCAAAGGGATCACAAAGGACAGGCCTCAGCTTTCAGCACTGCTGAGCTCCTCACCCAGCAATGAAATCTCAGGAAGAGGCAGGAATTATGTGCTTGTCCTGGTTTAGGACAAATTAGGGGAAATCTCTAAAAGCGTGTCCCCCCAAAAAAATAAACCTCCAACCACCCCTCCCCCCAATACCGGGTTCGGGAAGGAATTTCTTGGAGGAGCAAAGTGGAAAACAAAACCTGTTTATTGACAAGTAACAAAAGAGCACTCCCCAACACAAGAAAAGGAGAGAAACCAGTCAGTGTTGTGGAGGGCGCCGAGCTTCTCTCGCAGACTCCGGGGATCCCGGACGTCCCAGGTCAGGTCCGGAGCCGGTCCAGTATCTTCAGGGTAGGTTAAGAAAGAGAGGATGAAAGAGAAGGAAAAAAAACAGCACAGAAAGCAGAAAGCAGCAAAGGGAAAAAAGGCAGCTATCAGCTAGGGCTAAGGCAGTAGCAAGCAAGCAAAGCGTCAAGCCAAGCAAGCAGGCCAGCCAGCAAGCAAGCAGCAAGCAAAGCCAAACAGCCGAAAGCAAATGTGCCCCAGTCCCCCTCACTCCTCCCTCCCCGCCCCACCGCGGCAAGACGGCCGGGGGGTGGGGGGGAGAGAGAGAGAGAGAGAGAGAGAGAAAAAACACAGCTGCCAGACCAATACACGATACTGGGATAAAGGCTGTCACCCCATGACACTCCACCCCTTATCCCATATCGTGAACATACAATAAAAAACTTTCATTTTACTTACTCACACCTTTGACACTTACGCATTCCTCTCATCTTACTTGCTCAGACCTTTGACACTTACAGTTTCCTTCCGTCTCACATTCAACAAACAATGACATTCATATATGAGTCTCACCCCACAATCGGGTCTCCCTGAGGTACACACCATGTTGTTCCATCTTTCTGCATTATCCACCATGTATAACCTGGTCCTTGAGGAAAAACAATCGCACGGATGGGTTTGTCTGTACTCGAGGCAGGGTTGATCCATACTGTCTTTCCCAACAAACCTCTGACATGGGCCACTGGGGCTTTATCCCCATCTACTATATTAAGGAGCTCAGACTGAGCAGGACCCGCTCGGTTGGTGGAACCTCGAGTGTTAACTAACCAGGTAGCCTTTGCCAAATGCTGCTCCCAGTTTTTTAAAGACCCCCCACCCAATGCTTTTAAGGTGGTTTTTAACAATCCATTATACCTTTCCACTTTCCCTGCAGCAGGTGCATGATAGGGGATATGGTATACCCACTCGATGCCATGTTCCAGTATGTCCGGTACAGCCGCACTCAGTGGTGGAGTCACTTCATTCAAGGCACGATAGTCCACAGTCAATCTCCATTCTCCGTCAGATTTTCGCACGGGCCAGATAGGGCTGTTAAATGGTGAGTGGGTTTTACTGACCACCCCTTGGCTCTCCAGCTCTCGGATCATCTTGTGGATGGGGATCACGACATCTCGATTCATCCGGTATTGCCTGCGGTGCACTGTTGAGGTGGCAATTGGTACTCGTTGCTCCTCTACCTTCAAGAGTCCTACTGCAGATGGGTTCTCTGATAGTCCAGACAAGGTATTCAATTGTTTAATAGCCTCTATCTCCACTGCAGCTATTCCAAAAGCCCACCTGAATCCCTTAGGATCTTTGTAATAGCCATTCCGGAGGAAGTCTATGCCCAAAATACACGGAGCCTCTGGACCAGTCACAATCGGATGTTCCTGCCACTCCTTCCCAGTCAAGCTCACCTCAGCTTCCAATAAAGTCAACTGTTGTGATCCCCCCGTCACTCCAGCAATGGAAACAGGTTCTGTCCCCACGTGTTCCGATGGCATTAAGGTACACTGTGATCCAGTGTCAACCAATGCTTCATAGTCTTGTGGCTCTGATGTGCCAGGCCATCTGATCCACACCTTCCAAAAAACCTGGTTTTCCCGTGCCTCTTCCTGGCTAGAGGCAGGGCCCCTCTAAGCCAGACTGTCCTTCTTTCCTTGGGCGTATGCCTTAGAAGTTCCTTCAAGGGGATCGGACATGTCATCGTCATACTCAACATCTCAGCTACGAGCAACCAGAGCTGCTCTCTTTTTGGTGATACTTCCTCTTTTCTTCAAATCACGCACCCGTTGTGCCAAAGCAGCGGTGGGTTTTCCATCCCATCTCCTCATGTCTTCTCCAGACTCACGCAGAAAGACCCATAACTCAGCCCATGGGGTGTACCTTCTCTCCCCATCAAAGGAGCGCCAGCGTTGGATACCAGGGCCTCTAATTTGCACAGCTGAGATTTGAATAAGGTCCTCCTTAATCTCTTCCCGGAGTTTCTTATGATTCTCCTCTATTTTGTCCTCTAGTTTCTGCAGTCGGGTTTCCACTGCTGCAATTCTGGCATGAGTTGGTCCATGCACAGCATCTGCATACACTCGAAGCTTCTTCGCCATATTGAGCACAATCTCATATGTATCATCCCGCTTCATTATTGCTAGGACAGAAGCGTATTCAGGTGGCCCAAGTCGCACAAGTTTCCTCCACATTACGGGTGTGCATGGTACCAGGTCCGGATTCCTAGTTGTTATATCATCTGAGAAAATGAGCTCTGCCACCGCCATCTCTCTCAGGCGTTGGATCCCCTGTTCTATGGTCTTCCACCGTGTCTGCTGTATATAGAGATCATCTGCACATAAGTATCTTTGTGCTACACTATCCAGGACCCGTTCCCAGAGGCTGTGAGGGCTAGCCCTGCTCATCATACCTTGATCGATGACAGGATCATGTGACAGGGATCCCAAATGCTTCGCTTCAATACCATCCAAAATCGTAACCTCCCCTGCAGCATCCCAAAGGCGGACTAACCAACTAATTATAGATTCGTCAGGTTGTCGTCTGTAATCCTTTCTTAGGCCTCTGAGGTCCTTCAGAGAAAAGGAGTCAATATTAGCTCCAGAATCTGTGCCCTTTGATGTGGCCTCTGATTTTGGTGAGGGTCCTTCTCCTGCATCATCATCATCATCTTCCACCTTTCGATCGGTCTTGCCTTTACACTTTCCACCTCTTGTATTAGCTGCGACAGCCATGGGTTGAGGCCTATTGTCTGATTCAGCTGCTAGCCTGGAGCCTGGGATGTTAGCTGCAGCCTGGGTCACTGGGATAGTAACTAACTTATCTCCCTGTTCCCTTTCTGCTATCTGCTGCTCCACAGTATCTAGCAGAGTACGGTAAACAAGCGCCAAGACCCAGCTCGCTGCAGTAATCCTTTCCTCCTTAGTATTACCATGGCACTTCTCCCTCAAATACTTTGCCACCTCGACTGGGTTCTGAATTTGATCAGATGGAAAGTCCCAGTCTATAGGATCAGAAAATTCCTTTAAAGTCTGGCCCATATCCTCCCATTTCCCACTCCAGTCAAGATTTTTCCTGCTTTGTTTTACTCCTGAATCAGGAGTCTCTCTAACCCCTCTAGAAATCTCGGCTTTCATTTTATATACACTCCAGACAGTATAGAAAAGGCTTAATAAATTAAATGCCAGAAAGATGGTTTCTTTTAAACTCAGGGGAAATTCAATATTTTCTAATAGAGATGTCAACAATTTGGAGGAGAAGAAGGAAGACAAAAGCTGAGAAGCCCCTTCCCCTTCTTCTCCCCAAACAAACTGAGTACACAGCCATGACAGCAATCCATACATTCCTGAAACAAAGTCTTTCATAAACCTCCGACAAATCAGCAAACATACGACCAGCCCAATGACTATTCTGGTTAGTGCCCCCCGCTTACAAAGGTTACTTATTAGGGACAACACCAGAGCTATTTCTGGGTAAGGAAATAACCCTAGGGACCACAAAGGTATTAAAGCTTCAAAAACCCCAAGGGACCAGAAATACCGGCAAGCTTTCACCCCAAATGACATTATGAATTACCAATATGCCCACAAAACAACCAAAACCAAAATATTATTGTTATAGGTTTTTTTCCACTGTCTTTGGCCTCTGTTTCCTGGCCAACGCACCAAAAAGATTGTCCTGGTTTAGGACAAATTAGGGGAAATCTCCAAAAGGGAGCCCCCCCCCAAAAGACAAACCTCCAACCACCCCTCCCCCAATACCGGGTTCGGGAAGGAATTTCTCGGAGGAGCAAAGTGGAAAAGAAAACCTCTTTATTGACAAGTAACAAAAGAACACTCCCCAACACAAGAAAAGAAAAGAAACCAGTCAGTGTTGTGGAGGGCTCTGAGCTTCTCTCGCTGACTCCGGAGATCCCGCCGGACGTCCCAGGTCAGGTCCGGAGCCGGTCCAGTATCTTCAGGGGCGGGTAAGAAAGAGAGGACGAAAGAAAAGAAAAAAAACAGCGCAGAAAGCAGCAAAGGGGAAAAAAACAAGGCAGCTATCAGCTAGGGCTAAGGCAGAAGCAAGCAAGCAAGCCGGCAAGCAAGCAGGCCAGCAAGCCAAAAGCGAAAGTGCCCCAGCCCCACTCACTCCTCCCTCCCCGCCCCGCCAGGCAAGACTGCTGGGGGGGGGGAGGGACGACCAGGCAGTGCCACTTGTGCCCTGAGGTGCCCAGCTAGGATTGGATCTCTCCGAAAGCACCTGAGGGAGAGCAGAGCACCTTGCAAGCTGCAGGTCCCTGACAGCCCCGCAGGGCTCCTGTCCCATCAACATCTGCTCTGCTCCAGTCTGAAACAGGGCCCAGCATGGTGCTGGGATCATCAGAGAGCTGAGGTGTGTGCTGGAATTCAATGCCCTCCCCATCCTGCAGCAGCCCTGCATTTCCCTCCTGCAGCCTTGGTCTCCAGCACAGCCATGGAGGCTCTTTGGGCTCTGGACTGTTGCTGCAGCCCCCAAGGGCAGCTGAGCTCTGCCTTTGGCACAGTCAGGTCTGGTCAGCACAGGCCATGCTCAGCAATGTCTTGTGTGAGCCTGGCCTTGCTGTCAGCCCCAGCAGCGGCTGGGCCTGTGCTGGCCCAGCCATGGCGGCCCAGCCCCTGTGCAGGCCCAGCCCAGGCCAGGAGCATTGCGGCTGGGAACGGCCCCTGTGCCGTGGTGCCCACAGCAGCCTTGGGGCTCTGTGCCCCATGGCCTCCCTGCTGGGCAGCCTCTGCCAGCTCCTGCAGAGGCCCTGGCACCTGTGGGACTGCACAGACAGCCCTGCGCTGGGCTCTGCCGGCCTCTGGGCCAGCAGAGAGGCAGCCAGGGCTGGCCATGACTGGGAACAGGCCCTGACCCTGCAGGAGGATGGAGCTGGGCCACAGCCAAACTCAGCCCAGGCAGAAGTTGGGCTCAGCAGCCAGGGCTGCAAAGGCCTGGGCACAGAGGCTGGTGCTGACAAATGTTCTGGACCCCCTCCCTCCTCCATCCCTGCCATCAAGGGCACAGAGCAGCCTCCTCTCTGGGCCACTTGCCTGTTTGCAATGCCTTGCACAGGCTCTGGCCCTACCTCACAAGGCCTGGCCTGAGTTCTGCCCCTGCACGCTCAGTCAGGCTGAGATGGACACTGATGGTTTCTGGGCCAGGCTCTCTGAGCCCAGCTCAGCTCCCTGCAAGCTCTGCCAGCTGCCCTGAGCTCTGGGCAGCACCAAGGGCCTCTCCCCAGCCCAGCCCAGCTGGCTCTGGCCCCACAGCTCTGCTCAAGCCAGGCTGCTCTGGGCACTGCCCCACGGCCTCAGCCCCTGGCAAGGGCACAGCAGCAGCCACAGGACTCGGCTCCAGCCATGAGGGAAGGTGCTTGGCCAAGGCCAAAGGAGGCTCCCTGGCTGCCCTGCTCCCCTCGGCCTGAGGTGCTGAGAGCTCTGCAGCCCCTGCTGCCATCCCATCTACCCAGGGCAGCACAAGAGCCCTGGCCTTGGGGACCTCAAGAGCTGCTCTTGCTCCAGGCCCAGGGCCCATGCCAAAGCTGGGGCAGCCACAAAGCTGTGCCCATTTCTGTTCATTGCTGCTCTGATGGAGATGGATCCTCAGCCACTTGGAGGGTGCTGATGAATTTTACTACTCCAGAGGCCTCTTCTTTCTTGAGCTACTCAGTTGAGGAATTCAGTGAAAAAGGCTATTAAACATTTGTTTAAAACATTTCAACAAGAAAACCCCGTGGGAAATATTGAAGTTTTCAATTGTTCTGTGGTTAATTAGTCAGATTTCAGAGGTGTATTTAAAGTGAATATGGTATATTGAAAACTAAACAGAGAGAACTGGTTTTGTCCAGTTTTCTTTTCTTGTTTATAGATTGGTATCTTGTTTATAGATTGGTATCCAGTTGATATGGATCCCCAGCACCTCTTGACTTCAGGAATTAAGTAAGAAAAGCTCATAATCATTTGTTCAAAACACCCAAAACAAGAAAATCCCATGGGAATAATCTAAGTTTTCAGATCTTCTGTGGTTAATTAGACAGATTTCAGAAGGCTATTCAAAGTGAATATACCATATTGAAAACAATGCAGAGAGAACTCTTTTGTCCTGTTTTATTTTCTTCTTTATAGATTGATATCAGCAATCCCCAGTTGATATTGATCCCCAGCACCTCCTAATGCAGTTTGAGCAGATATGAAAATCAAGACCCTTCATGGCTGACAGTCAATCACACTTTGTTCCTACCCCAACACCACCATTTCTCTCATCCAACCCCTGGCAGTCAGAGCAGCTGAGGAATGGGGTCACATCCAGGGGTGTCCCCAGGGCTCAGGATTGGGGCCAGGTCAGCGAAATCTCTTTATTGCTGATCTGGATGAGGCCATTGAGGGTACCCTCAGTCAGTTCCCAGGTGAGCCCAAGCTGGGTGGGAGTGTGGCTGTGCTGGGGGGGCAGGAAGCTCTGCAGAGGGATCTGGACAGGCTGGAGCCATGGGCCCAGGACAATGGGATGAGGTTCACCAAGGCCAAGGTCTGAGTCCTGCCCTCGGCTCACAACAGCCTCCAAATCCCTGGCTGTGCCCTGCCCCTGATCCCCAGAGCCTGTCCTGTTTCCTTCATCCCTGCATTGCCAAGAACTTTCTGGGACAAGGGAGCTCTGCTCTGGCTATGGAGGGAAGTGCAAGTGCAGCCACTGGAGTGGGAAACACAACTCATCGGGTTTGTGTCCTTTGGGGGTCAGGAACTGGTGAGACTCAGAGGCACAGAAATTTTCCCTTCATGGCCAACAGACCACAGTTGAACAGGAAACAATTTATTAACAATTATGAAGGGCAGACTTTGGCTTATTTAGGATGCAGATTTGGGGAGTAATGAATCAGGCACTGATTTCTTTTTAAGGAAAATATCCCTTACAAACAAAGGGGTCCAGGAAGGATGGACACATTTCAAGAAAGTAATCTTAAGGGGGAAGGAGCAGCCTGTCCCAGTGTGGCAAAAGATGAGCTAGTGAGGAAAATGACTGGCCTGGCTGGCCGTGGAGATTTTGTGGGAACTCAAGGGTAACAAGAGGTGCATCAACTTTGGACAGAAGGTCAAGCAGCTTAGGAAATGTTTAAGGATGTTGTAAAGTCGTGCAGAAAAAAAGTCAAGAGGTGAAAACTCAATTAGAGTTTAACCTGACCACTTCTGTGAAAAAAAATAGACAATGTTTCCACAATTAAATTAATAGCAAAACATGGGATAAGGAGAACCTCTACTCTTTATTGGATGCAGTGGGGAATATAGTAACTAAAGATAAGGAGAAGGCAGAGCTACTTAACATCTTGTTTCTCTCAATTTTCAATATTAGGACAGGCTGTCCTCAGGACAAGTGCTCTCCTGAGCTGGTAGATGGGCACAGGGAGCAGAACAGCCCCCCTGGAATCCAGGAGGAAGCAGCTGGTGACCTGTTGAGCCACTCAGATGCTCACAGGTGAATGGGATTGGATGGGATCCATCTCAGGGGGATGAGGGAGCTGGTGGATGAGCTCCCCAAGCTGCTCTCCATCATTTACCATCAGTGCTGGCTCAGCAGGGAGGTCCCAGAGCACTAGAGGTGCCAGTGTGAGCCCATCCTCAAGAAGGGCTGGAAGGAGGAGCTGGGGAACTCCAGGCCGGTCAGCCTGACCTGGGTGCTCAGCAAAGTTATGGAACAGATCACCTTGAGTGCCATCCCAGGGCACCCACAGGATGGCTGAGGGGTCAGAGCCAGCCAGCGTGGATTTCAATGTCTGCATGGAATGGTCTGGATAACGGGATTGTCTCCAACATCAGCAAATCTGCAGATGACACCAAACTGGGTGTGAGTGTGGATCTGATGGAGGATGGAGGTAGGAAGGCTCTGCACAGGGCCCTGGACAGGCTGGATCCAGGACCCAAATCCAACAAGGTGAGGTTTAACAAGTCCAAGTGCCGGGTCCTGCACTTTGGCCACAACAACCCCTGCAGCAATACAGCCTGGGGACAGAGCGGCTGGAGAGCAGCCAGGCAGAAAGGGACCTGCAGGGACTGATGGACAGCAGGCTGGGCATGAGGCAGCAGTGTGCCCAGGCGGGCAAGAAGGCCAATGGCTCCTGGCCTGGCTCAGGAATGGTGTGGCCAGCAGGAGCAGGGCAGGGATTCTTCCCCTGTGCTCAGCACTGCTTGGGCAGCACCTCGAGTGCTGTGTCCAGTTCTGGGTCCCCTGAAGAGGGCAATTAGAAGAAATTTGTATCAGGAAGAGTAAAGAAAGCAAAGGTGAAGCAGAGGAAATGCTGAGGGCAGTTTGGGGGTGGCTGCTAGGCAGCCCTGGCTCTGAGCAACAGCGTCTGCAGTGGGACAGGAAACTCCCAGCTGATGGGAACAAACTTTCTGGCTGACTGCAGAGGCCAGGACAAAGCTGAGTGGTTTCCCTGGTGTTCCCCAGCCCTTGCTGGCCCCAGGGGCTGATGGCATTTGTGCTCCCTCAGGTTCATGTGCCCACACCAACAGCATGGGGGTGCTCCCGCTGCTGTGTGCAATGCAAACAGGGGCTGCTGAGCCAGTGCTGCTGTGTCTGTGCCTGCAAGGATGGGGCACCTGTGTGAGCTGGGGAGAGGCCAGGGCTGCAGAGGGGGGATGTTGTTGGCAGCTCCATGTGGATGCTCTGGGATGCTGCCCTGGGCTGTGCAGCGCACTGGGGATGGATCAGCCCCCGCTCTGCTGCTCCTTCCTGTCTGCCCCAGGGCCCTTGCAGAGCCCCAGCTGTTGCTGCCCTCAGCTGCCATTGCAACCCTCAGGACAAAGCGGTGCCAGGGCTGTTCCAGGTACAATTGCAGTCACACTCGTTGGTGCCACCAGGTGCCATGGCAATGGCCATGGGGCCCGGTCCTTGGTTTGGTGCCATGGCAACCAATGCCCAGCCCCGTTGTGATGGTTAGTGGCCATAGAAAGCTGCCCTGGCCCCTTGCTCAGGGCTGGTGTCAGTGCCCAGAGCCAGAGGGGATCCCTTGCTGGGGGCTGTGCCATGGCCACCTGCCCTGTGCCGCGCTGGCCGCTCAGGCACCAGGAACCAGCAGCCAACGGCACTGCCAGGGCCAAAGGCCAGGTCAGCCAGACAGAAAGGGGCAGGACTGGGCACTGTTTCCATGGCAATGGGCACTGGTGGGACACCTGGGTCACCTGGCCTGGCAGTTGCCATGGAAACCCCTGTCAGGGACTGAGGGCACAGCCCCTGGCACTGAGACACTGCTGGGCCGGGTGCTGAGCACAGGGCTGAGCACACAGAGATGGTTTTGCTCTTGCTGAGCTGCAGCACAGCCAAGGCCTGTCCTGCCCCTCGTCCAGCCACGCTGGGGAAGGGCTGGGGCTGTGGGGGAGCTGGGCAGGGGACACAGCCAGGACAGGGGAGCCCAACTGACCCGGGCATAGCCCAGACCAGAGCACATCATGCTCAGTGTATGAAGGGGGGAACAGGGAGGAAGGGGGGAATTTTGGAGGGAGGGCTTGTGCCTTCCCAGGGAACACCTAGGCAAGAGGGCGCCCTGTTTCACCAGTGGGCAGGGTCACTACCAAAGACACAGACACCAACTGAAGGAATTGTGTCATTTATATCATGCACAGCTGCAAAGATTTACAAAAGGATAAGCTCAGCAAAGCACATCATCATTAGCAGAGAATTACAAAAGAAGCTCAGCAATCCATCATAAGCCATCATTACATTTTGATGACCAATCCCTTGGTGAAACACTAGAGGTGTTTGTGGCAGACAAAGATTCTGGCTGACTATCAAGGTACACCTTACAGACATCAGTAGTACTTTAGTGACACCGTTCTTCATTCTTTTTTCTCAATCATTCAAATTAGGAACAAGAATTCTGTTGCCCATGGAGCTGGCACCTTTTTAATTCCAGAATAATGCCCCAGGGCCCTTTGCTGTTCAGCTTTCCCATGCTGTCTGTGGCTAACAAGGCTTGGGGGGCCCTTTCCCCTCTGGCTGGAAGGGGCCGGGTCCCAGTCCCTGAGGGGCACCCAGGCTCCTGGATGGAATTCCTGTGCAAGTCCCTCAGTGTCACAGCAGCCTTCACATGGAGCCCCGTGGATCAGAGCATTTTCCACAGGGGCCCTTGGGGCAAACAGGGAGATCTGGTCTGGCAGGATGTGTAAAAAATATCCTGTCAGATTTACTTGTTCTCACACACAATCCTTGGCTGCAGGGACACATTCCCATTGTTCCTGCCCAGGTTTCAGGACTCAGAGTTGTCTTTCCTAGGAGCTGCTCCTTCAGCTGCCTCGGGAGGGCCATTTGGCCTCCGACCCACACTCTGGCTCCATTATTAGGGCTGCTGGATCCAAACCCTTTATCTCCACAAATGGTGGTGACTGGAGCTGGATCTCCTTTTTTATCAATTGCTCTTAGAGTTGCAATATCAATAATTGTGCTACCCTGTCACAGGGTTGAATAATCCAATCTTGTTCATTATTGTTTACAGAATTACTGTAATTTCTCCTGGATATTCTGCATCAATTCCTCCTGCCATGACAGGAACACTTTGCAAGGCCAAGCTCCAAGGGAGCAGTTACCAAAGCAAAGTGTCCTGGAGGAATCTGAATTCCTGTTTCAGTATTGACAGCTCTCATTTGCTTTGAATTTCTCCTAATGAACTCCAATGCATGAAGGCCCAGCCCTGCAGCCTCTGGGCCGGCCCTGCCAGGGGCCATCACAGCCAGAACAATTTCCCAGGCAGCCCAAGTCTCACTGCCCATGGCTGGATTTGCAAATTGGGGGCAGCCGTGCACAGCCAGGGGGTTTCCATTTCCCCCGTGGGCCATTGTTAAGGGCATGGAGCACATCTGGGAGATGGGTTCTCCATGGGCAAAGGTTCCCTTCTCCTCATCTTTCCAACTGCTCTTTTAACAACCCCTTCACCCTTTCAACCAATCCTGCAGCTTGTGCATACTCTGGTACATGAAAAACCCTGCAGACAAAATCGCTGTATTTTTCACAGGAACAGACAAAGCACTCTGCATCACAGTATCAGCACACCCTGTAAAAATAGCCAATTTCCTCCCTTCCTCCTTTTTCCATTGTATACAATCTCACAAAGTTGACCACTGACATTAGGGTCCTGGCCAATCCTGTTCTGTAGGGTATTTAGTGTTACATCCCTCAGCAGCCAAAGATACCAAATTAGTATTGTCAGCACTATTTCACATTATTATTATATGTACATATTTATATATAAATACAGATATAGACATGTAGATATAGACATATATACATTAAAAGCTATAAATATAAACATGAAGGTCTTATTATACTATAAATATGTATATAGTTATTTGTTATATTGATATTTCACTTGCACAAGGGCATCTGAGCTCAAGATGAAAACCTTCTTCTGTTGCTCCTTGTGGGAGCATTCCAACAATCATTGTTCCTTCTGAAGGTGCTGTTTCCTATGTACTCTCAACAAATTCATCTTTGTCTGCCCAAATCCACAAGGTCTTTTCCTTTTCCATATACAATTTTTGGATGCATTTGAAGCCATCCAGGGGTGCAGCTTCTTTTACCCAACAGTCTCATTGCTCACACGGGGCTCCAACCTCAGCCCACTCCAGAGCCAGGGAACTCCAGGGAAGGGCTTCCCAGCTGGGAATTTCTGATGGCACTGATTCCTCACATTTACACTGAACAAGTGACATTTTGTTGGGATCTGGCCAGACTGTGCCAGTTTTGTTTTACCAGTGGGCAGGGGCAGCACCAAAGGCACAGACTCCAACTGAAGGAATCAGTGTCATTTCCTGCAGTTCAGAGCAGCAAAGAATCACAAAAGGAGCAGCTCAGCAATGCACCCAACCATCCCCAACAAAGATTGCCTGCAGAGATTAACAAAGATCCAGCAGCATTTACCCTCAGGCTTTACCATCCCCCAGACCCACACAGCAGCTGGGGAAGCTGTCACAGCCAAGGGCTGCAGAGCCACTCCTGGGCACTGGGAATTCCTGCAGGTGCCTCCAGCCCCAGGTGAGGCTCCAACCCCGCTGGGAGAGGGCCCAGCTCTGACAGTGCTGAAGGAACAAACTGACAGCACTGCTAGTGTGGCAACATCTGCTTTCATCCTCCTCTTGGGTCCCTCCCAAAGCCTGGCCAGGGCTCAAGGAGGAACCAAGGGAGCTGACTTTGACCATACAGCCCCAAACAAGGCCAGATGTCAGATTTCATGGCCTTGTCTGGCTTCTAAATACACAAAGGTCAAGACATGTTTGTTGGAGAGTTTTTCAAGAATGACTTAAAGAAAAGGCCATGAGACATACAATTGAGAGAAAAGTATAGGGGAAAAGTAAAAGCAGTTTCTAACAGCTCTCAGCCTTCTGATTTGTATAAACAATTAGACTCTCTCAGGCATCATTCTATAAACAATGGAGTTCTCAGATTGTCTTCCCATAACAAGTAGAACACCGTCTCTGGGAAGGCCTGCCATCCTGAGAACAGATGTAAACGTTTTGGGAACACTGGTTTCTGTTTTAGTTTTTGGTTTCTGTTTTGGTTTCTGTTTTTAATAAACAATTGTAGGTATTCTAAAACAAAGGGAGTGGTTAGAAATTTCTCTGTTAGCCTATCATGACATTGGATTACAGAATATGCATGAAGTTCGTTAACTTTGTTATTTAAGGTGATTGATTGATCAATAAAATCGGAGTTCGATGCATTAAAGGATGGTCGTCTCCCCCTCATCTCCAACACGTTTCACTAACGAGTGGCTGCATCTATCTCACTGCTAATGACCATGCATATTTCATCAGGGAGCAGATACAAAGATAACCTTTGCTTGGAAGGTTCATCCAGAGGCCACCTTTGGCTCAGGGCCTGCTGTCCAGGCCTCACTCAGGGCTGGTGTCCAGGCCTTGGCACTGCAGGGACGTGGTTTAGTGCTGGGCTTCGCACTGCTGGGTGAGCGGCTGCACTGGCTGAGCTCAGAGGGATTTTCCAACAGAAAGGATTCTGTGATTCCATGATTATATCCACTGCATCCAGCTGGGGCTATTTTAGCAGCATTACTTTGCTCCAAAAGTTCCCTCTTGCCCAGCTCCTGTGGCCTGAGGCTTCAGCTCCTTCAGCTCCTGGTGCTGACCTGCTCATGCTGAACGAGACACCTCGGAGAGAAGAACACAGTCCATGCAATTCCTTCTGGGACACGGAGAGGGGAGGCTGTGCAAACAGGAGCATTGTTTGGTGGGGCCTCCTCTCTGCCCTTCACGCCTTTCAGCGCTTTGAACCAGCCAAGAGCTTTCTCCAAGAGTGCAATGGAGCAGCTGCTCCTGCTCCTGGGCCTGGCTCTCTCCAGTCTCTGCCTTGCCTGGTTCTGTCCCTCGTGCTGTGCCCTCTGTTCCCCCAGGGCTCAGTGGCTGCTGCTCAGGACTGTGGCACTGGCACAGATCCAGTGCTCCAGAGCCTCCTTTCTGTGCCCTTGGAGCTGCCTGGGCACAGCAGCCTTTTCCATCTGGAAGCTCCTCATGGACAGGGAGTGCCCAGCTCCGTTCCCTGCAAAGCCTCCAGGAGTCCCGGGCTGCCATCTCCAGTCCCTGCTGGCACTGGGGGCTCCCAGGTGCCTCAGGCTGCTGTGACACTGCTGCACACGGGAGGGAAGAAGGGCAGGGGCTGTGCTCAAAATCAGGTCCATCTGCTGCTGCTGCTGGTGCTGCTGCTGCTGCTGCTGCTGCTGCTTCTGTGGGGTCATTTGTGCAGCCCTGGCCCAGAGTCAGGGATCAGATCCTGCCAGTCTCTTCCAGCCCTGGCTGCTCAGAGTTTGGGCCTTGGAGCCTCAGGTGGCCAAAGGCAGCTGCTGCTGATCCCTCTGTGTGCCCGTGTTCAGCAGTGCTGCTCCATCAGTCTGTGCCCAGCAACGGGGAAAAGCCTCAGCCCTGCAGGGCCAGGAGCTGCCGGGCTCTGCCTGAGCAGCTCAGCCAGCAGGAAGGGAGCTGCTCCACACAGGAACCAGGAGCAAAGGATGTTCCTTTTGTAGGACATGTTTTCTATTGAAAGGAAAAAAAAGGACAAAGGGAAAAATAGGTAAATGGTAAAAGATAAGAGTAAAATCCAAGTGTTAGTGAAAAAAACATAATGTTAGTGAAAAAAAACAAAATATAAAGGCAAAGTTAAATTCTGTGCATTAAGAGGTAAATGATCTTTTTAAAAAGATAACTCAGTTATTTACATTGTAAATGTGCTGATGGCATGCATCCATCTTACTGACCTCAGCAGCCTTTTAAAAGATTTTGGGCTTTGTTTCCAACATTGGTATTTGAAATTGTGGTTGAAGCACAAGGAAATTGCTTTGTGCCCTTCCAGCTCCAAGCAGGACTGGGAGTGGAAACTCTGTCAAACCCCAAATCCTTTAGAAGATCACCTTCCTTCTCACCCTGCAAATGAGCTGCACATTCCTGTTGTAACTGCCAGGAGTTTCTTAGAGACAAGAAGTCCCACTGACAGCTTTTTGCTCTGGTTTGGCAGTGCAGAAGGGCAATTCTCCATCCACCAGCTCCAGACTGCACTGCCTCAGGAGCACGGCCCACTCGCCAGCTTTGGCCCACTTGTGGCACTTCTAGAGGAGGAAGAACGTGCAATTGCATAATTCCAGCCAATAAAGAAGGAAGAATGGGACAGACAAAAGAGATCCAGGCATTCAGCTGGGACTGTGGAGAGTTTGGGTCCTTGCCAGTTGGATGTGTGTCCCCAGCTGCAATCTCTGGGCCTGCAGCAGAGTCTCACTCACCTGCCAAAGCAGAAAGCTCAGGCACTGTGCTCGCAACGGGCTCGTCTGATGCAGAGCTGTCAGAGCAATGTGAGGGCAGAGCCAGCCCAGCTGGGCCCAGGGCTGAGCCCAGCAGAGCCCTGGCAGAGCCCAGAGCAGCCTCAGCACCCGCAGAGCCCGGCTGCAAGGAGAGAAAGCAAAAAGTGCCCGTCAGCTGAGAGCTCCTGTGCCCTTGTGCCAAGGCCTGCGGTGCCCAGGCCATGCTGGCTGTGCCCAGAGCTGTGCCCAGAGCTGCCCATTCCTGCTGCCTTTGGCAGCAGAGAAGGAGGGCAGCACATGTGCCCAGCCTGCAGCCAGCCACGGCACATGCAGCCCTCAGCAGCTGCCCAGAGCCAAAAAGCAGCTGGGCAGCTGACTGAAGAATTCATTACATCTGCCCCAGCAAAGGGGGAACCTTTGGTGCCCAGCCAGGCCATGCCATGCCCAGATCAGGGAGCATCCCCCTGCCTGTGGACTCACCTGCGAATTGGGCCTGGAGCCTGGCTTTGAAGAAGGTGCCAGAATCCAAGTCCATCATCTTCAGCTGGCCAGGCTGGGAAGAGATTGTCATCCTTGAGGTTGTCCTTGGTGTCTCCAGCAGCAGCCCCACCTGGAACAGCTTCTCCAGAGGCTCCTTCTCC
Source organism: Melozone crissalis (assembly GCF_028551555.1). Lineage (NCBI taxonomy): Eukaryota > Metazoa > Chordata > Aves > Passeriformes > Passerellidae > Melozone > Melozone crissalis. Next base: position 4,879,248 of record NW_026535824.1, read on the forward strand.
TGCCCTGGGGCCAGACCAGGCTGTCAGGGCTCTGCCCAGGGCCCCAGCCATCCATGAACAGGACAAACAAAACCAGGGGGATGGTGGTCACCAGTGCTTGCCACACCAGGTCTGCAGCTCAGCTGCAGCCCAAGAGCTGCATATTCCCTTCTGCTGACCCCTGCTCAAAGCTACAGGCAGGACAAAACCAGCCTGGTTTGCTTTGCCACTGATTGCCAAGAGATGCGTGGAGCTGGTACCTGCCAGGCCCCTGGATCCAAATGTGCACGTGGATCTCTCCCATCTTCTAGGGCAGAGGAACACCCTTCACCCAAGGATGACAGAAAAGATCTTCTAAGGATGGCCTCTCCGAGGGCTGCATGGACAAACACCTCTTAATGATATCCTGGCACTCTGGAGAGAGAAACCAGAAATCATCAGTCAATTGGAGAAGTTGCCCCCCTGTTCCGATGCCCAGGCCATGCTGGGTGTGCCCAGAGCTGGGCCTAAACTTCCCCATGGATGTTCTGTTTGGAGGACAGCAGGAGAGCAGGACATGTGCCACCTCCTCAGCAGCTGCCAGAGCGGGATGCCCATGAGCCTGCTCCTGTCTCCCAGCAATGGTACTGCCCCCGTGCCCAGAGGTGAGGATCCACCTTGAGAGAGCCATCGTGGGAACAAGATCCGCCCCCGGATGATCTCCTGGCCCCTCCTGAACGGGTGCTTCCCCATGACCAGGTGGCACAGCAGGAGGCCCAGGGACCAGATCGTGGCTGCCTCGCCGTGGTAGCGTTGGTGCTGGATCCACTCTGGTGGGCTATAGGACAGGGTTCCTGTGGAACACAGACAGAGATCAGCAGGGGGATGCTGCTGCTCCCAGAGCCTGGCCCCAGCATCCCTGGCCATGTGGGGGCTGCCCCAGAGGCACATGGAGTGAGCGCTGCCCTCTCACCAGCACCTGGGACTTGTGCACAAACTCGGGGCTGGAAAAGAAGCCACCGGTGCTGGAAGAGGGCAGCACAATCCCTGGGAAGGCCAAACCATGACACACAAAGAAGAAACCCACCCAGTAGTGGAGAAAACTCACTCTCCTCCCCACCTCCATGGCCCCCAAAAATGTTAATAAGCCAAGGCAAACAAGGAGAGCAGAGCAGTCCAGCCCTTCCTCACCTGCACACCAAACCATCCGGGGCACGCGGTCAGGCCTCCCTCTCTGCTACCCCCATGGGGGTTTGTGTCGGGCTGGCTGCCCCAGCTCCAGCCCCAGCCCAGGCCACAGTGGGTGCTGAAGGCTGTCAGCAGGGCTGGGAGCTGGCCGCCCTCACACCCCACCCAGAACAACTCGGCTCCAGCATCAATCCTATCCCGGCTGCAATAGGGGGAAGCCCCAGTGCTGCACCCAGGCTGGGCCACAAGATGCCCAGGAGCATCCCCTGCGAGGGCTCACCTGCAAACTGGGTGTAGGCTGTGTCTTGGAGGAAGGCGCCACAGCCAAAGTCGATCAGTTTCAGCTGCCCGCTGGCCAGGTCGAGCAGGACATTCTCGGGCTTGATGTCCCGGTGCAGGACCCCGCAGCTGGTGCAGTGCCGCACGGCCTCCAGCACCTGGCGGAACAGCCCCCGCGCCTCCTCCTCGGGCAGGAACCCCCGCTCCGCCAGGAAACCCGAGAGTTCCTGGCACCGCTCCGGACGCTCCAGCACCAGCAGGAAGCTGTCGGGGAGCTCAAGCCACTCCAGGAGCTGAATAACACCACCACAGCCACGGGACACCTTGGCCAGCAGCACGATCTCCAGCGGGGCGCTGGTGCCGTCGGGCTGCGGGAGGAGCGCGGTGCCGTCAGTGGGGCCGAGGCCGTGCCGGGGCTCTGCGAGCCCTCAGCCAGCCCGGGATGCTCTGCACGCCCCGCTCAGCCCACGCCCGCTCTCCCCGCAGGGCTCCCAGCGGCTCCCACCCTGCCGGGCCCCGGCTCCTCGCCGCCTGGCACGGCCCGGCTGCTGCCGCTGGCCCCGCTCACTCACCAGCTCGCCCAGTGCCGGATGCGATCCCGCGGCACCCGTTTGATGGCCACCTGCGAGCGAGGGAGAGCAGCGGGCTGAGCTCGCCGCCCGTCCCGCCGCGCCCCGACCTTCTCCTCCTCCTCCCTCCTCCTCCGCCCCCTCCTCCCGCGCCCGCCGCCGACCCCGCCGCTCACCGGGGCGCCGTCCGAGAGCCGCGTGGCCGCGAAGACGCTGCCGAAGCCGCCGCGCCCCAGCAGCGATCCCAGCCGGTACCGCTCCTGCAGGGCCTCGTGCGCCTCACCTGCGGGCGGGACGCGGCTGTCAGCGCTCGGCTCGGGGCCAGCAACGACCCCCGAGCGCCCCTCACCCGCCCCGGGCCCGGCATCCCCACCCGCCCCGGGCCGCGGCGGCTTGGGGCCGGAGGCCGCGCTGCCGAGCGGCAGAGCTCGGGCCGGGGAAGCCGCAGCGGAGGTGGCGGGAGCGGCCGCGCCGCGTGTGTCCTCCGTGGGCCCCGGGAGGAGCCGGGGCCGGGGCCGGGGCCGGGGCCGGGGCCGGGGCCGGGACGGGACCCTGCGTCGGGTCCGGAGCCGGGCTCGGGCCAGGCGGAGCCGAAGGGCGGCGATGCCGCCCCCGCACCAGGCACTGATGCCCGCCCAGCAGCGCCACCGCCAGTACGGCCAGAGCCAGGCGGAGGCGAGACCGCGGCGGGACGGCCGGGGCCGGGCTCGGGACAGCCCCGCCCGGGGCCGGGGGCGGGCCGGGGGCATGGCCCGGCCCGGCAGGGGAGAGGGAGGCGGGGAGAGGAGAGGGACGCCGGGCAAGGGACCCCGAGAGAAGGGTGCCCGGCAGCGGGAAAGGGAGAGAAAGAGAAAGAAAAAGAGAAATGGAAAAAGTGTTGAAAACTATCTGTTTGCTGCTGCTGCTGTCGCCGCTGCTGCTGCCGCTGCTGCTGCCGCAGCTGCAACTGAGGCACCGGGGCCGTTCGTCCCCGTGTCCGTTCCCCGCTCGCCCCACGAGCCCCACGTTCGAGCCCCGCGCGCCCCGGGGACAGCCCCTCCGTCTGCCCAAACACGGGAACTTTGCAGCCTTGAGCCCGGATGCAGAGCCCTGACTCCTGCGCACTGGCACAGCGACCCCCTCGCTTGCTGCTGTGCATTGTCCTTGCTGAGGGTCAGACACTGCCGGGCCACCTTCCCTTGGGGTAGGATTCCTACCTGAGCCCAGCACTGCACTTACATGTCCAGTGTTGCTTTCCAGTAAAAACAGGAGAAGGAAAACTGTGTGTGGCTCATGGTATTTTAGAACGCCTAAAAAATCCCTAAGTCACTGATCTTAGAGGTGAGGTACATCTGGAATTACTGGGATGCAGCATGGAAAAGGGGAGCATAGAAATAAATAGAGGAAAACATCTTGGATTGTTTCTTCCATTTTCATTTCACTTCTGGAAAGCTGTTTCAGTTTTCCAGGAATCTTCTCCTGTCTGCTCTTCCCAAGAATTTCTCATGGAGAACAAGGTCAAGCTTCTGTCACAAGATTTGCCACCAGGAAATTATGCCACTGGTGAAGTTTTCATTGTGACTGTTTGTGCTGGCTTAGGGCAAATTTTGGGAGGAAACCTCCAAAAGGAATCCATCTAGAAAGGAAGTTCAAGCAGCCCCTCCCCCTACTAGTTCAGGAAAAGACTTCCCTGGAGAAAAGTGAAAAAAACCCCAGTTTATTAAACAAGTAAAGTATTCACAAGCATGAAAAATGAATAATATTAAATAAAACCTCGGACAGTGCTGAAGAGATGGAAAATTCAGAAAGTCCTTTTTGTGGGTTGTAGTTGGCTCACTCGGTCTCTTCTAAGTCCCTCTGGTTCTGGAATGCAGCGTCCCAGAGCTCAGGGGGCCACAGGTGTGAGCTGCCGGTGTTTGTCTGGGTTTTCAGTCCAGAGCAGGTTTAAACAGTTCCAAGAAAAAGGAAAGTCACAGTCCGAGGAACTTCTCTTCCTAAGCTAGCTAAAACCAAATTGCTGGACCTAGGCTGTGAAGGCATTGGGAAATTTCCAAATCTGGGCACTGGCGGTCTCAGCAAACACTAGATCTGGATGGTGCTGGAGTCAGAACCTTGAAATTTCCAAATTTTAGATTTCTGTGCCAGCAAATCACTGGACTTGGGCTGTGCGGGCACCAGGAAATTTCCAAATCTGGGTACTGGGGCAGCAAACACAAGATATGGGAGGTGCCAGACCCAGTAGCAGAAAGTTGCCGGGTTTTGGATTTCTGTGCCAGCAAATTGCTGCACTTGGGCTGTGCCAGAATAGGGAAATTTTCAGGTCAAGGCACTGGCAGTGCCAGCAAACCCCACATTTCAGGAAGGATTGGATCTGGACCCTTCCCTTCCCTTCCCTTCCCTTCCCTTCCCTTCCCTTCCCTTCCCTTCCCTTCCCTTCCCTTCCCTTCCACAAGGTGCCAGAGTGGCTGGAGAGCAGCCAGGCAGAAAGGGACCTGCAGGGACTGATGGACAGCAGGCTGGACATGAGCCAGCAGTGTGCCCAGGTGGCCAAGAAGGCCAATGGCTCCTGGCCTGGCTCAGGAATGGTGTGGCCAGCAGGAGCAGGGCAGGGATTCTTCCCCTGTGCTCAGCACTGCTTGGGCAGCACCTTGAGTGCTGTGTTCAGTTCTGGAGCCCCCAGTTAAGAAGGACATAGAGGGGCTGGAGCGTGTCCAGAGAAGGACAACAAGGCTGAGGATGGGTCTGGAGCACAAGAGCTTTGAGGAGTTGCGGAGGGAGCTGAGGTTGTTTATCCTGCAGAAGAGGAGGCTCAAGGGAGACAGGGCAGTGTCAGGGCACAGGGTGGACTTGATGATCTCCATGGCCTGTTCCACCCTTGCTGATTCTGGGATTCTCTGGAACCACCCTTGGAGCAGTTGCAGGATGAGCCCTGGGCCTCCTCTTCAGAAGCTCCAGCAGCCCAGGCCCCTCAGCTTCTCCTGCCAGCCCCAAAGCCCATCCTGTCAGTCCTGCAGAGCCTCTGCAGCTCCTCCTCACTGCCCAGAACAGGGAGCCCCAGAGCCAGACACAGCAGCCCAGATGTGCCCCCCTGGCCTGGGGTGCCTCTGGCAAGGGAGCAGCATGAGGCACTGCAGGAGCCTGCAGACAATTCCTGCAGCACTTGTAGGACGATCCTGCTGCCCAAGGGACGTTCCCATGGTGCCAAGTCAGGAACTGCAATGGAGAGTGGGGCCAGAGAGGAAAGGGCAAACAGGGATGGGCTGTTTGCAGGGGAGGGGACAGGGCTGGGCAATAGGAAGAAACTTGCGGCAGGAAGAGTGAAAAAAGCAAAGCTGAAGTCAAGGAAATGCTGAAGGCATTTTGGGGGTGGCTGCTAGGTAGCCCTGGCTCTGAGCAACAGCGTCTGCACTGGGACAGGAAACTCCCAGCTGATGGGAACAAACTCTCTGCCTGACTGCAGAAGCCAAGAAAAAACTGAGTGGTTTCCCCGGTGTCCCCCAGCCCTTGCTGGCCCATGGGGCTGATGGCATTTGTGCTCCCTCAGGTTCATGTCCCCACACCAACAGCATGGGGGTGCTCCCGCCTGCTGTGTGCAATGCAAACAGGGGCTGCTGAGCCAGGGCTGCCGTGTCTGTGCCTGCAAGGATGGGGCACCTGTGTGAACTGGGGGAGAGGCCAGGGCTGCAGAGGGGGGATGTCATTGGCAGCTTCATGAGCATGCTCTGGGACGCTGCCCTGAGCTGTGCAGCGCACTGGGGATGGATCAGCCCCTGCTCTGCTGTTCCTTCCCGTCTGCCCCAGGGCCCTTGCAGAGCCCCAGCCATGCTGTTTGCCCCCAGCCTGCCCACGGCCAGCCTGAGGCTGCTCACGGGGGTTTCTGTGCAGAGCATTGGCCTGGGCGTGTTCTTGAGAGAGCCTGGGCAAGGAGCCTGGAGCCCCCAGGCCCTGGGCTGAGGTGTCAGTGCCGCCCCAGCAGTGCCCATGGCCTGTCCCTGCTGCAGCCCCAGCACTGCCACCCCCAGGGCTGTGCCCGGCCCCAAGAGCACTCAGGCCCTACAGCAACACCAGGGCCACCAGGGCAGCGGGGCAGGGCCACGGCAGCAGCACTGGCAACACCAAGTGCGGCTGCTGCTGCTGGGCACAGCTGCTGGGCCAGCACTGATCTGCCCCCAGCTCTGCACACAGACATTGCTGCTGCACCTCCAGAGAAGGCAACAAAAGGGCATCTCTGCAGAAAACTTGGCTGGGAGATCCTTTAGTTCCTTTAAAGCCACCAAGACTGCAGCCCCTCCTTGACACAGTCTGTGGCCACAGGAACTCTTGAGATACACAAAATGTGAAATGGAATGAACTGTGGCTTTTCTTTTGGAAAATATGGAAAAACTACAATCAAGGGAAAAAAAACCACCAGCAAGAAAACCAACAAGAGCTATCTAAGATGACTTTTATTACAAGTGATTTGCAAAAACTGTCATCTAATTTAGTCTTTCTGAATGCATCCAGCCATCAGTCTCCACACGGCAGCCTTGAGCTCCTGGTTCCTCAGGCTGTAGATGAGGGGGTTCAGGGCTGGAGTCACTACCGAGTACAGAACTGACAGGGTCAGATTCAGGGATGGAGAGGACATGGAGGGGGGCTTTAGATAGGAAAATATACCAGTGCTGATAAACAGGGAGACCACAACCAGGTGAGGGAGACAGGTGGAAAAGGCTTTGTGCCGTCCCTGCTCAGAGGGGATCCTCAGCACAGCCCTCAAGATCTGCACATAGGAGAAAACAACGAACACAAAACAACCAAAAGCTAAGGAGGCAGTGAAAACAGAAACTCCAAGTTCCCTGATGTAGGGTTTTGAGCAGGAGAGCTTGAGGATCTGGGGGATTTCACAGAAGAACTGGCCCAGGGCATTGCCATGGCACAGGGGCAGGGAAAATGTATTGGCCGTGTGCATGAGAGCAGTTAGAAAGGCACTGGCCCAGGCAGCTGCTGCCATGTGGGCACAAGCTCTGCTGCCCAGGAGGGTCCCGTAGTGCAGAGGTTTGCAGATGGACATGTAGCGGTCGTAGCACATGATGGTCAGGAGAGAAAACTCTGCTATGATAAAGAAGAGAAAGAAAAAGAGCTGAGCAGCACATCCTGTGTAGGAGATGTCCCTGGTGTCCCAGAGGGAATTGTGCATGGCTTTGGGGACAGTGGTGCAGATGGAGCCCAGGACACTGAGGGCCAGGTTGAGCAGGAAGAAGAACATGGGCGTGTGCAGGTGGTGGCCGCAGGCTACGGCGCTGATGATGAGGCCGTTGCCCAGGAGGGCAGCCAGGGAGATGCCCAGCAAGAGGCAGAAGTGCAGGAGCTGCATCTGCCGCGTGTCTGCCAATGCCAGCAGGAGGAAGTGCCTGATGGAGCTGCTGTTGGACATTTGCTGATCCTTGGCATGTGGACCTGTTCATGGAGAAAAAGACAGTGTAGAGATAGAGGAGACACCCGTAAGCAAAATCAAAGCAATTTCCCATACGCTGTCCCCTGTAAGTGACACAGACCTCCTTTTGTGTTCAAGTGTTCTGCAGTTTTCTTTTTAAGCTCCCTCCATGTCTGTCTTGGTATTCTTGGATATCATAAGCCCTCAGCATTTTTGCTGCCCCCCGGGAGAATAGAGTGATTTCTCTGAGACAAAGTGATGAGTGGAGACTAAGGGGAGGTGTTCTTTCATTCTGATCTGTTCAGATTTTGTCAGGGGTTTAAACTTTAGCAGGTGGAGGGTGATCAACTTCCCATGTTTATTCCCAAAAATGCCTTAGGTACTGCTGAGAGCAGATGGATCCACCACAGCCCAGCTCCACATTTGTGGCCAAGGGCTCTCTTTGCTCATTTCACCAACCCACCAGGATTTTCAGTGTAACAACACCGCTGCCTTTCCCCACCAATCTTATATCTCAGAGATACTCCAGGACAGGTTTGCGCCCTGGATTGAAGCTCCCAGCTTGGACTGAAATCTCAGGGACACTTCCAAGTGTCCTTATGATGGTATTGGATGAAGGGAGATGCAGCTCCTTCCCTGGCTGCACTGACAGCATTGCCCAGAGCCGGGCACTGGGGACAGCGTCACCCTGAGCCAGCGGTGCCCCCTGCCAGAGCCCCCAGGGCCGGGCAGATGCTCCCAGCCCTGTGCTCTGCGGAGGGAACTGGGCCCGGGGCTGCAGAGCTGCCCCACGGCTCTGCTGCAGTTCTGCCTGCACAGGAGGGGCTGCACGCCTTGGAGCCCCGGCCCTGAGGGCAGAGGCTTGGCTGGGGCACAGGAGGGAGGGGGCTTGTTCAGAGGGAGGGGCTGCACTGGAGGGGATCCTGTGGGCATCTCTAAACTCTCCCTGCCACAGCATTGCTGGGTTTTGTTTTCTTTCATTCCCTGATCTTCTCTCTGCTTCCTGCAGATTTCCCTGCTGCAGGTGTTTCCCTGTGCCTGATCTCTCTGTGCCAGCACTCACAGACCCCAAAAAATCTCTGTGCACTCTCCTTGGTCCTACAGAACCCTGCCTGTTTGCAGGGCACTGGATGGGGCAGGTTCTGTTTGCAGCTTGGAGAAAGGACAGCTCAGACTGAGCCTGATGGGTCATGCAAAGGTGATGCTGGTGCTGTCCATGGGCAGAGGAGTGGCTGAAAGTACATTAGGAATCTCCTGTGAACCTATTGATCACTAAAAGTAACAGTTCAGATTTCTCAGGTACTTGTCAAAATTCATAATCATCCTTTAATATTTATACCCCCTCCCCGTCATCTTCCAATAGTAGGAAACTGAATACAGTCTTAGGAATTTTCCTCATTTTTATCAAAATCCTTGTCTTGGAAATATTCTGTGACTGATCAGAACCCCTCAGTACATCAGAGCTTCATGAGCATTTCACCTCCCCTGCACCAGAAATACCCAGAGTTGTACTCACAGAGTCTATAGGCATTGGAATGGTCCAGCAGCAGGAGATGGCTCCAGGAGCTGCAGCTGCACTGTCCTGCAGCCAGAGGTTCCTGTGCCAAGGGCTGGCAGTGATTCTGCCCCAGGCACTTCTCAGCACCTTCCCAGCTGTGACTGATTGAAGCTCTCTGTGCCTCTGTGCTGTGCCTGGGCTGGCTGCAGGCAGTGCCTCAGCCCTGCTGGGCTGGCAGAAGAGCTGCTCATCAGGAGAAATGTGCTTTTGAAGCTCTTCTTGGTTACCAGGAGCTGCATCTGTACCAGGAGCCCAGCTCAGCTCAGCAGCACAGATACAGGACTAGGACTGTAATGAGCCTCTGGGGCTTTGTGCTCAGGCCCTGAACATCAGTCCCTGAGAAGGAGCTGAAGAAACCTCTCCAGAACTCCAAGTCAGAATCCAACTCCAAAGTTTCTTGGACTTGTAATGGGTCCCACTGAGGGACACGACTGAAAAAGTGTCCCCAGACCCCAGGCAGAGCAGAGAACTGGAGGCAGTGATGACAGGTGGGGACAAAGAGAAGCCAAGTCTTGGTGCCCTGGGGCACAGCAGGGTCTGTACCACCAAGGGCTGTGAGGAGACACCTTGTCCTGAGGCCCTGGGGCCTCCTGGCACAGCCCCAGCCAGGCTGGGCACTGTCAGCCCCTTGTCCTGCCCTCAGCATTCTCCCCTAGCCCACATCCTAGTGGCCTCAAGGATCTGCTGGAAGGAGTCCCTGGGGAGCCTTGCTCAGGAATGGGGACTCCTGAATGCTCCCTGCAGGGATTGCAGGTTTTTCAAAGGACTTTGGGTTTGGCTTTTGCCTTGGAGTCTCTGAGAGCTTTGTGCAATGATGGCCTCCAATTATCTGCTGTAATTAGTCCCTGGAGAGGCTTTGTCAGTAACAACACTCAGTGGGGCTCATTAATGCTTCAAGGTACTTCAGTTCTTTTAAGGTACTTGGTGTTTCTGTTTTGATACAGACTCTGTGAGAGGTTTGTGCAATCATGACCCCAATTATCTACTTTAACAAGTCCCTTGGGAGCTTTGTACTGACACTCAGTGGGGCTCATTAATACTTTGAGATACTCAAGGTTTTTAAGGTACTTTGGAATTTCCTTTCCATGCTGAGTCTCTGAGAGGTTTTTGTGCCATTCTGGCCTTCAATTCTGTCCTCCAAGGAGTCCACGAGGAGCCTGTGTTGGGGATGGACCTCAGTGGGAGCCATGAATGCCTTGAGACACTTTGCGGTTTTCTTCTGACTTTGACTCCTGGAAAGGTTTGTGCAATCTCCTCTCAGGCCCTAAGGTTCAAGGGCTCAGCTCCAAATGCACAGTGAGGCGCATGAGGATCAAGCAAATCCTGACAAACCATGGCTCTGCCTTGATTTCCCTCTGCTCTCATGGAGCTCATCAGGAAGCTGTCTGTAGTGGGTTTTGTTCACTAATTTGAGATTTCTTGGAGAATACAGCAATGATTGTGATGGGTTCAGTGTTGGCTATATACCAGTACACTCACTAGATTATACGTACTTATTTCCTGCTGTGAGGTAGGATTAGGAGAAAGGCAAAGTAGCCTCAAAACTTTAAAAGGGTATAAAGAAAAGTTTATTACCAGTAACTAGAAGAAAGAGTAATATGAATGCAAAAAAACCTTTTGGAACATTTCTCCTCTCCCTGCAAGCTTTTCTTTCTTACTGACAATGAAAGAGACAAAACCTAAAATTTTCAGTCACTTTGCCACCTCTAGAATAGTTTTTCTTCAATTCACGTAGGGAAAGGAGTCTCTCTTCCACGCTATGGAAGCTTTACAAGAAAACATATTTCTCGTGGCTCTCAATTCCCATGAACATCAGCCTCCCAGAAAATCTGCAATCATGAAGTCCCTCCCATTTTTTCACATCTTTTGCCACATCTGTGTTTATGGGCATGTTAGTTTATGGGGTATTAGTTTAAAGATGAGCTGCTTAGGAACAAAGGTTCTCTTCATCTATTTCTGAAATCATCTTCATATCTACAAACAGAGGTCTTCTTCTCTTCATGAGGCACAGGGTCTCATCACTAGTCTCTCTTTCTCTGTTCAAATTTCTCATGGGATCATAGCTACTTCAAGGTTTGCTTACTTTAGCATGGAGGTTTTTGCTGAACAAGTCATCTTCCCATGCTTTTCAATGCCTTATAGGGAAAAAGAGAGTCTGATGTATCAATTACATCCTTCTCCATTGCTTTACAAGAGGATTTCAGCTCCAAGATCAAGACATCTCCTCATCCCTCCTATCTGGGACTCAGCTTCCCCTTAACTGACCTCCATGTCTTTGTGCTGCTCATGTATGTATCTGCACTTTGTCCTTTTCTCTCCCTCGAGGGAGGATGGAAGCACTGAAAGAGTTCATATCTCACCCGGGGCCTGCAGATGGTTCTGTGACCCCAGCCGGGCTCGGTGCTTGTGGCCGGAGCTGTTTTATGATGGAGGTTTCTGCAGCAGCTGCGCTGGGGCTGTGTCAGGATGGGCCGCGCTGGGGCAGGGCCAGGATCTCAGCAGCCAGGCCAGAACTCAGCAGCAGCAGCATGGCCGGGGCCGATGGCTTCTCCTCCCCCTGCCTGGGGCTTGCGGCTGAACCCCAACGGTGGCAGAATCTTGGCCGAGCCGGCCCGGCCCGGGGCTGCTCCTGGGGCCCGGTGGATCATGGCTCAGCCTGGGCTGGCGGCGGGGCAGGGCTCAGCAGAGCCCAGATGGTCACAACTGCAGCCATGGCCCGGCCGGGCCTCGGCCCCGTGGCCTCCCCTGCCCTGCCCAGCAGCCGATGGGGCCTGGCGGGGTCCCTGGGAATGGGCCCGGCCCCACGGCAGGAGCCGCCCAGCCCGGCCTGGCATAGATGGGGGCCGGGTCGGCCTTGTTACCTCTTTGCCAGCCAGAAGGGAAAGAGACCCTCTGTCCTGGTTTGAAAAGCAAGTGAGTTTTTTGGGATGCTGTAGTTAAACCAATAGGTGCCCAGATTTGAATATTGGCACGTGGTGTGGCCACTGAGGACATGGATACGCCTCTGAGAATACAGGGGGTTAAAAGCAGAGAACTGCCAAGAAAACTTTCTTTTGGTTCTGGTGGGTGAAAGAAACCTATGTTGTTAGCTTTTTCTGCTATTTGAAATATTCCTGATTGTTGGATCCAAATTATTCCTAATTGCTGTAAGTTTCTTGTTCACTGCATGTATTATTTTGCTATGATGTTTCATCATACTTATAAAAAAAGACATGCATCTCATTCTTAAAAAACAAAAAAGAAGAGGAATGAACGCCTTATGAACATTCAAGTAATGCAATATGTACATGAGAAATTTGGACAACTAATCATTTTGAATAATGCAATATTTACATGAGAAATTTGGAAAAAAGATCATCACATCTAAATCCCAATAGGCTCTATCACAGTGAAGCCTAATTAATTCATTAACTTCAGGAGAAGATGTGCCTGTGTTTTATCATCAGCAGTTCAAAGCAGTCACCTGGTCATTCCATCAGATACTGATCAGTTCTGAAAAAATGAGGCCCAGTGAAAGGAGAAATAACCTCATCACCTTGCAGCCTTTGTGGCCAGAGCAGGAGCAGAAGGAGCACTGCCAAGACATGGCTGTGGCTGGAAACTGACAGAGGCAATTTGCCAACAAAAGCCTCATGGCATCCTCATGGTACAGTGCTCCTACGAACCTTCTGCAGTTATTCCCTGTTCCAGTGCCCAGGAGGACATTCAGTGATGTCAAAGATCAGCATTTCCAGCTCACAGACTTTCTCATCCTTCTCAACTAATTGGAAACAATGGTCATTTCTTTTCATTTCCCTAAGAGACATTGGACATTTTTCTTTTGTTTTCTCATGCTGCAAAACCCTGTGTCAATGACTTGATAGAATTTGGTAAGTTTTGTTGATTGTAATTGGTCATTTATCTATCTTATCCCATATCTAATAGATAACCAGGGACAACTGTGATGAGATAATACCCTCACAAGAGTGAGCTGTTTCAACATCAGAACATAGGAGCCTTTTTTAAATGAACGAAAAGGGGGAGATGTCATAGACCAGTAGAATAATGATAAAAGAAAGGCCTTTTGAAATCAGGCCTTCTTCTGCCATATTAATAGCTGGCCTGTCATCTCTTCTGAGTGCAGCTAAGCAGTTACAAGTTCCCATGTGAAGCTATTTGGAGAATGAGACTTTGTGAACAATCTATTCTGAGGGTGAAAAACTGCAAAAATGCACCTGCAACAACAAGGGATTAGTCCCATGAGACTCGGTGAAGAGAACAGGTAAACAATACAATAGAGAGATTTGATGCACAAGTAAAATCTAATTTATTAACCAATAACAGAAGAACTGCTAAGAAATCTATGAACTAACTAATGTTGCACACGAGGTCTGTCAAACTGTGTAAAATGAATTTTGTGAATAAAGAGTAAAGAGTTCTCCAGCTCAGCTGGGTCTTCTGGGATTGCAGCTCCCCCCTTCTTTAGGGCTTTGCTTTCGCACTTCTTAGGGCTTTGGTTTCGCTCTTCTCTGGAGCTTTGGGTTCCTTCTTCTTTAGGGCTTTGGTTTCCTTCTTTTCTGGCGCTCTGGTTTCCTTCTCTGGGATTTTGGTTTCCTTCCTCTCTGGGAATTTGGTTTCCTTCTTTTCTGGGATTTTGCTTTCCTTCTTCTCTGGGATTCTGCTTTCCTTCCTCTCTGATGCTTTCGCATGGGCTTCTTTCTTCTCCCGGGTCTTGGTTTTCCCCTTCGCTGGTTTTGGAGCTTGCTTCCCAACAGAGACACTCTTCTTTTCCTTCTTCTGCCTCTCTTCCTCCTTCCCCCTGTCTTCCTCCTCTAAGGCTTTTGCCTCCTCCTCGACCTTTTGAGCTGGCTCCTTCAGCTCCCTTCTGCAGACAAAACAGAAAACATGGCTGCGAGTCCCACCAGAACCTTGGGCTCCCTAGTCCTGGCTGGCCCTGCACTTCATTCCTTGACCCTGAGGCCATTTCCATGAATTCTCCTCAACCCACAGAGGTTGGGAACATCCCAAGTGAGGGCATGGGTGGAAGGGGACCTCCAGGACCAGCCAAACCTGAGATTTGCCATCATAAGGTGTTGACTGTGCCAGCTCCCTCTGAAGGCACAGCCAGACCCCTCCAGCCCCTGCCAAAGGCTGATCCAGCAGCTCTCTGCACTGGTGCCTGGAAATGCCCTTTGTCTCTTGGCATCCCAGGTTAAAGCAGAGCACAGATTGCTGACATCTGCTTAGCTCTCCTACAGTTCTTACTCAGCTCATTCAGCTCCCTTCTCCCTGGGCATAGCTGAAGCATGATTTTAAAGAGTTCAGATTTCAGCTGAGGGTTAGAAGCAATTCCCATTGATCAGGATGTAGGTTAGATAGGCAGACCATAGGTTAATGATTATGAGATGCTTAAGCTGGAGCTGATTGTTCTATTGTTTACCATTAGGAGCTTCTTTCTAGAAGGAAGTGGAGGAAGTGAACTGTTATAAGAACATCTTGAAACCAGTAGAACAATGGTTAGCACCTGGGCTTGATGTCAATCAATCACTAAGTTGGGGACCTTGGATGGTGCCAGAGGGTCACAGAGACCTGATGAAGATATTCCTGACTTAATCCCTTAAGACCACTGACCCAATTCGAGACCATTGACCCAATTCAAGGGAAGAATTGCACAGGAGTGAAGGACCAATGACCTCATTTGAATACAGAGCAGGGATGGGAGGTGCTGGGGTTGTGCAGATGTATTGTATGTAAGATCTTGGGAAATAAAGAGAGGGCAAAGAACCTTGGACAGCGTGGTCATGCCTTTTAGGGACGGCTCTGGTGCCGCCCGCCGGTGTTATTAAACATCCCACAATCTAATTAGTTAGAGTCTCTGTCCGTGATCTTCGGTTTTAACGACTCCTAGCCTGCTCCTTCATGAGAACAATCCTATCAGTCAGAAAGCAAAGGCTGCAGGAACTCCTCTCCTGCAAGACAGGCTCTTGTCAGGCAGATTTCCTGCTGGAACCCGGCTGGGACCAAGCAAACCAGTGCTGGCTGCCATGGAAACCATTGGAAGCAGCCTCATCCATCTCCTCCCCATGAAACCAACTTCAGCCTGGCCTGAAGAAGTCCTGCTGCACAGGCTTGCTTTAAGCAGCCTCCACTCCCAGCTCCACACTTGTGCCTGTGTGTCCTGAGCTGGGCTGCCTTGCTGGAGCTGAGCTTCTCCTGTGCTTGCCTACGGCTGCAGCTGCAGGGGAGCCTAAAGGACAGGAGCTTTTCTGGCTGCTGCGCCACCATAAGGAGAACCCTGGCAAATCAGCAGTGCAAGGACTTCATCTGTGACAGGAGCAGGACCTAAAGCAAGGTTTGCTCTGTGCCCCACGCCTGCCCATACCACAATCCCACTGTTCTGGTGAAGAAGGCAGATGATGAAGAAGATGCCACTCAACACCATGGACTTCAAGACACCTCTAGATGCGGTGCCAAGGCAAGCCCAGAGCCCAGCTCTCTGCAGACAGCAGCTAAGCCAGCAGGGCTCAGAACTCAAATAGAGAAGAAGATGTTCTGTCTCAACAGAAGAAGGTCCTTCCTCTCTTGGCAGCCAGGGAGCTCAGAGTAGCCATCCCTGTGTTGCTGCTGGCCTTTGCTCTTCAGCTCCTCTGAGCTCAGAGGCCTTGGAGCAGGGAAGCCCTGCAGGGGCAATAACCCATGGCAGAGCAGGAACCCACGGAAGGCTGACTCACCTGTCCCTGAGAGGGGCCTGTGAGCCACAGTTGATCTCCTGGGGGCTCAGGGAGGAGCTGACACGTGAGGCCTCCCTGGGCACTAGCACCTCGGAGGTGGAGCCTCCCTCCATGTGGCACAGCTCCGGGACATTGCAGGTGGTGTTGAGGTGGGCAGAGAAGGTGGAGGAGACCTGCTGGCTCTCTCCTGGCTGCAGCACACCTGGCAGTGGCAGGATACTGAAAGCCTGGACGGAAGACAGGAGAGATTGAGGTGTTGAGCATGGAAATGGAGGCAGAAGAGCATCTTGGAGCAAACTGCTGCTGTAGCCAGAGGGGCCTATTCCCCAAACACTGCCAGAATCACCCTCACCTCATCCTGCATCCATGCCACTGACCAGTGCAGGGACCATGGGGAAAATCTTCTCCCATACTCACGGGTCAATGCATTAATTAGTACATGACATGAAAGTGAACTGGGATGGCTCCTGGCAGTAGAAATTCTCTCTGATGCCCAACTTGCCTTTAAAAAGTTTCAAAACTTCCTGCTTTTAGAAAAGGAGGAGACTCAGAGTGAGAGCTCTTGGAGCTGAGGGAAGGAGTCCAGCCCAGCTCATCTGACTCCTGAGGCTCTTCCCCTCTCTCTCTGATTTAAATGCTTCTTTCTAAAGGTGCTACAGCAAAAGCTCCTGCAAA
This sequence comes from Melozone crissalis, assembly GCF_028551555.1. Taxonomy (NCBI): domain Eukaryota; kingdom Metazoa; phylum Chordata; class Aves; order Passeriformes; family Passerellidae; genus Melozone; species Melozone crissalis. The sequence goes on from NW_026535824.1 coordinate 4,895,577, forward strand.
AATTTCCTATGGAGCACCTGAGGAGTTCCAGGGGGAGCAGTGCCCTCCACAGGTGCCGCACAGCGTCCTTGGGCAGCCCTGCAACGTGTCCTGCACGGCCTCTCCAACAAGCAGCTGCTCCGGCAGCACTTTGTGATGGGCCTGCAGGGATGGGAGGCCCCTCTGTGGCCAATGCTGAGGGCCCCCAGTGGCACTGGCAGCTCCAGCCCTGCTTGCCACACTGACAATAGGCACGGGAGACAGATTCCCTCTTGCCTTCTCTGCTCCCAGGGCAGTGTGTGCCACGTCCAGGGAGCACCTGAATCCCTCCAAGCCTCGAGGCAGGTGAGGGTGCTCAGCAGTTGGTGCTGGCACCCAAAAAACAAGCCACTTTCTATGCTGGGAGGAAGAGACAGCCCCCCTGCAAAGTCTCCCTTTGTCAGACAGCTCCAGGGCCAGCAGTGCAATAGCAGCTCTGGGTGAAAGCAGAGCCCTGCAAACAGGGAGTCTGGCTGCTTTGGGAAGAGGGTCCATGGAGATCAGGATCACCCCAGCTTGCTCTGGGAGGGAAGCTGGAGGTGTTACCATGATGATGCAGAGAAAAGCCTCATCTTACATTGGGAAGGAAACAAGGCAAAAAATCCCACACTCAGCACAGGCCTGTAGGATCTGAGTCAGCTTCTCCAAGGAAAACTCTCCTATTTCTCCCTCCCCCTCAGCCCATGTCCAGCCACTGGCCCTACTTCCCAGCCCACTGTCAGGGCACAGCACAGCAGGGCAGCAAAAAGGGAGCTCAGCACGAGCAGGACTTGGTGCTGGCAGGCTGGGGAGGCAAAGCAAGCAGTAGGTGCACAAGAAAATCTACCTCTGCTCCTGAAGAGTGGCTAAAATCCTGCACTTCTTTCAGGGCTCTGGCTGCCTCCTCCTTTCCAGTCCTGAAGTGCCTCCATCGAGTTGCTGCACAATCCAGACTGGTTCTCCTCTCCTTCGGTGGCTGGGGTTTGAATTTAGGTGGGTGGAGCTCATCTCTGGAAAATAAATAACTATGAACAGGGACCTGCAGTGGGAGGGAGGGAGGGACACCTGCACGAGCAGCTCCTGGCCAGGATGCAGCCCCTGGCTGAGGGCTCGCACGTTGAACTGAGAAATGGTTTGATCCAGCCCTTCCCAATCCAGGCTGGGGCAGGTCTGTTCTAAAGGCAGCCCAGGGATGGCACTGAGGTGCTGCAGCAGCTGTACCTGCTTGCATTGAGCAACTACAGAGGACAGGCATTTACACCTGGTGGGGATGCAAAAAGCACAGTGGGAGAGGAAAAGACAGAGAAGGCAGCAAAAAGGTGAGATTTGAGACACCGAGGGGCAGACCCAGCCAGTGCCCAGCCAGCACAGCCCCCCCAGTGCCCAAGGCCAGAAACTCTGCAGCTCCACCTGGGATTTATCAGGAATGTTCCCCTGACACCGCTGGGGGATTGGTTGACATTTTACAACACTCCCAGGTGACTCAGGTCGCATTCCCCATCCATCCATCCTTCCATCCATACATACATACACAGGCTGTGGTGCTGGGATCCTGCCAAGCTCTGCCAGCCTTGGGCTTGGGGAGATTTCTGCCAGCCGTCCTGAGCTCCATAATTGTGCTCTCTGTTCCAGGAAGCAAGCAAGAAAGATTTTAAAAAACCCAAAACAAACCACAACAGAGAAACCTAAAAAACCTTCAACAGCTCAACCCTGCTCAAGTTTTTTCTTTAGGGACAGCTACCACTCTCCAGCTGAAATGCTGGGCTTTTGGGGAAAAAGAAAATTACAGGTTCACCTCCAAATTGAAAAGGATTAAGGTAAGAGAACCTTTCAAACTAAAAATTATTGGCCCAAAGCTTTAATCTTTGCAAAAAATCTCTAGGTAAGACCAGCCGGACAGTTAAACAACTGGTTCTTCTGGTGGGGAGAAACCCTCCTCTTTAAGAGAAGCAGCCTGATAGTTGAAAGCAACTCTTTGGTCAAACTTCAGGCTCCCTGGCACAGCCTGCATTGCCTTTCCTTCCTGTTCACTGATTTACAGGCAGTGCCACAATGGCCCAAGTTCAGATGTTTGGTGCCATCCAAGGAATTTGGCATTGCCATTTCCATATGTTTTAATCGAAGTTTCAATCCTTTCAACCAGTCTTCAAATGCCAGCTTTCCTTTCTTTTACAGAAAGCTCAAGGTTCCTAGAAGACTTTTGACATCCTCTTTTGTGCTCAGAGAGATGACATTTTCAAACAGATGTTTCCAAAGTTAACAGCATTTGAAAGAATAATGAACTCAAATGCCCCTGGATTCCAGCTTCGCCCAACTCCATTCTGTGTCAGACACTGAGATTCCCACCTCTAAGGCAGGAGCTGTTTGTGCCCCCATCCCTCCTGTCCTTCTCCCCAGCAGCCTGTGCCTGTTTTCCCCAGCAGAATCCCTGTCCCTGTGCACCCTGCCAGGAGCAGCTGCACACAGGCTCACATCTCCCCTTGCCCTCACCAGGGGGTTTCTCTCATCCCCGAACACGCCGATGAGAACGTTGGTGCGATGAGTGCCCAGGGCCTGCACTGCCACCACAACTGGGATCTCTGCTGTGCTCTGGGGCTGCACAATCCCACAGGGCCTGGGGCTGGAGTAGAGCACAGCAGAGTCCTCCTTGCGTTTCTGGAAGGGACACAATGAAACGCAGATTCAGAGGGACCTCTCAAGAAACTTTAGGCTCCTTAACATCCACCACAACAGCAACTTACACACACCTTTAAAACTCCCCAGGACAAAGGTCAAAGGCACAAACAAGATGCAAGAATTGTAGGTTTACCGCTCCCAGGGCATCCTGCAAGGAGGCTGCCAGCACAGGCACTGGTGTCTGTGGGTGCAGCAGCTTTTCACAACCCTCTAAGATCTCCCACAGGAAAACGCCCTGAGGACTAGAACATCAACTGTTTCCTCAGGAGCTTAAACTGCCTCCTAAAGTTTACAGTATGGTAGGATCCTGTTCTCAGCAGATCTTTAGGACTGATTAGAAACCAGCAAGGTCTTATCCAAACCCTTTTTTCCCTTAATAATCTCCTCAGGATTATTTGACAGGAGGAGGTGGATGTGATGCCAAACCTGGGGAATAAGCCCGTAGCAGCCAGGAAGGTGGCTGGGATTCCTAATGAAGATCTTCCTCTCATAGGGCACCTTCAGGTGGCACTCATCACACAGCAGCACTTGGGGGGACACTTGGAGCTCAGGAACGAGACATCTGGGCAAAGAGATGACCCCAGAACAATCAGAGATACTGAGAGAATGGAGAATGCCTACCCCCAAAGATTGTGAAATGGAGCAGAACACATTGGTCACTGTCAAATGCACATTGAAGAGCCCTACAGGGATAAATTGCCTTCTACCTCTTCCCACTCCAACATGTCTTGCCAAGGAGGGGCAAACCCTGAGAGGCAGCACCCAGAGGCTGCCAAGTGCCCCAGGCAGAGCACTTTGCCCCACAGCTGCCTCAGCCCCTCCTTTACCCAAGAAGGCTTGCAAGGACTCCTGGAAGAGTCCCAGTGACCCACGAGCTCTGGGGGAGCCTTCCCAACAAGGATCAGTGCTCCCTAAGGCTCAAGGAACACACAGCTCCAGGGTCTCAGTAAAAATGACTCCCTTCTCTGCCATGGTGCTGTTGTCCTGCCTGAGAACTCAGCTCTTTGCCCCAGCCCTGGAGGGCACAAGACAGCAGCTGCCCCACAGAGGGGCTGATCAGCCCCTGCCAGGCCCTGCAGCTCCCTGGCTCCTTCACTGCACAGCTCCAGGCACTGCCTGGCCCCAGCTCCACCTGCTGTACACAATGGCAGCCCAGGCACTGCCTGGATGGCTCTGCCTGGCACAGGCAACAGCACCAGGGAGCTGCATCCCTCTGGGCATCACACTGACACCCACAGCAGCACAGCAGCATGGAATTCTGCTGCAGCAACGACGACTTTTGCTCTCAACTCTGACAACATTAAAGCTCAAAATGGGAAGCAGAGGGAAGGACAAAAACTGGAGCTGACCTGCCACATCAAGGGCTGCTTTCCCCTTGTCAGACCTTGCCCTCCCCACTCTTGCTGGGAGCCACTTCCCCCCTGCCATGTGCCCTCATGGACAGAGCCAGAGCCTGACTCTCAGCAGCTGCTTGGTGTGGCCCAAACCAGTGCACGGTGCTCACAACCAGCACAACCCCACCTCTTGCAGCCTGAAGGAGAGGAGGCCCTTGGGAAATTTGTTCCACCTCAAGCACCAAAAACAAGGCCAATCAATGATATCATTCCTGGTGCCTTTAGAAGAGGGCCCAGGACCATGCTGAGCTGTGAGCAAACGTGCTTTTCACCATGGGCTGCGGCCCAAGCACTGCTGTTCTCGTGTCCAGCTGGCACAACATGAGGGCATTCAGCAGCACTTCTCCTTGGCAGCTGCAGCCAGCACAGCCTGGGCAAGGCAGTGCCTGCGGGAGGCCAGGCAAGGGCTGGTACCTGGCTGTGATGATCAGGGCTGCCACTCCCTTGCCAATACCCTCCAGGTCCACCAGCAATCTCCGGTAGAACTCCATCACCGTGTTGGAGCACAGGGTCACCTGGTGGAAGAGAAGAACAGTCAATTCTTCCTTCCAAAAGCTCATTACCCACGGGTGATATCCTCCAGTTCCTGAGGGAGGATTTGCCGTTCATTCTTCTGCTGCTCCATATGTAGAGCACAGTCTCAGAGTAACAAAAGCCTTCTGGCAATACCAGATTTGTTAAACACACCTTGCTATCAGGGCACAGGTCAGCTACATTAAAACATTAGACTACAGCTCCATGCACCACTGCATTCAAATTAAGGGGCCAATTGCTCATCTGACTACAAAGACATCCATGCAGAGGAAATCTGACTTGACCACAATGAGTTCAGCTTTGCAGCAGGAGGCTGAGGGCAAAGTGTGGCCCAGCAGGTGCTGGGCAGTTCATGGCTGCCCTGGGACCCCGAGCCCAGGCTGGCTCTAAGAACTCCAGCCCCAAGCCAGGAGTGGGGAACTGTGCTGGGGTGGGCATTGACCAGAGGCAGAATCCTCAGAACTGCCCCAGGGTGGGCATTCACCACAGGCAGAACCCTCAGAGCCTCTTGCTCAACACCGCAAGAGACAAGCCACCAACGGGACCAGGCAGAGAAGAAAGGAGAAGGATCTCTGTCTTGAAGTTCCACAAGGAAGGGTTTATTCCAAGCAAATGGATCAGAGCCAAAAGAGCCCTGGACACTCCGGTGCAAGGAATTTTGTACAGACACAAAGCAGGGGGTGGATACAAACAGCAAACCAAAAGAGAATCCTCAGCAGAGCACTGAGGGGATTACATCAAGTGTCTGGGGCCACTTTGGATAGGAGGGTGGGGAGGATGGCTCACATGGGCCAATGGGGCCTCCAGGAATAGGGGAATTCCAAAGGGGCATTGCAGACAGGGATTGGCTCCAGGTTAAATTGGCAAAGAAGGTTGGGGAACAAAAGGGGCTGGGTTTGACAGGAAGGAAGAGAGCTGGAACAAGGGGCAGGGAATGGCATGAGGGACAGCTTTGTGGGAGGGTAAAACCCAGGGGTAAACCCACTCAGGGAGAACACGGGGTACAACAGAACAAACCACTTAACAAGGAATCAATACAATAAATTTGAACCGCTACACATGGCTGCAGATTTTTTGTCTCCACTGGAGCTTCCTGCAGTGAACACAAATCATTCTGCTCCCCAGGAGGAGGGAAAAGAAACCAAGAAGAAAAGCTAACTGCTTTATACAATGACATCTCTCTAACAGCCACCTTCTGCCCTCATCCTTGCTCTGCCCCATTGCAATCAAATCAATCGCTCTCAAAAACACAAGAATGGCTTCAGGCCTTGGCCATAAGGTCTGTGAGCTCAGCATATGATTTTGGAAAGCAAACAGTGCTCCCTGAGGAACATCCCGAGTAAGCCAGCTAGCAGAGGCCCCCAGCAGTGCAGATCTCTCAGTGCAGGATGCTCCAAGCTGGCACCAGAGCTAAAGCCCTCCCACCCTGCAGTGCAGCTCCAGCCCTGGTGCTGCAGCGGCTGTGGCTGGGCTCTTGCCGTACCTCGATGTCCTGGTGTCCCTGGGGGAGGATGGTGCCTTGGCTGGGATTCATGGTGAACTCCCTGGGCTCCACATGGAAATGGATTCCCTTCCTCCAGGCCGGGTCGGTGTCCCTGCGGATCTGATCCACGCTGTCCACAGCCGGCTGCGTGCCATCGTCCGACATGCGGAGCTGGAACGTCAGGGGCACCGCGGAGCTGTTGGTGAGGCGGCAGCGCTGCGTGTAGGGAAAGCCTGGGCAAGGACACAAATATCCATTCAGGCACCCAGCAGGGCATGATCCTGGGGGCAAGATCCTGGCAGGATCAAAGTGGGATTGGAGCTGAGCTCTTTATTATCTGAACTACAGCTCACCTAGAAGCTGCATGAGGAATTAATCGTCACTTAGTTCCCTTCGACACAGATTCCAGACTGCAGCCTTGAAAATGCCCACTCCTAGCCCTGCTGAACACTGCAAGCTTCTCTCTTTGGGATGGGGACGAGCTCCCTCACCTGCCCCAAACCAGCACCAGTTCTCTCTCAGTGATGAGTGCGCACCCAGACCCAGCATTTACTCTGAGAATTCAAGCTGTCCAATTCCCTGCTCAGCCTGCCAACACTCCCACCTTTTTCAAGACATATGAACAGTGAGTTGTCAGTGAGAAGAAGCTACAGCGAAAGAAAATGAGGATGGAATCAGGAACTAGAACGTGATGCAAAGCACCCTAATGCAGCTTCTCTCTGCAGGACCCTTAAGGCATCTCTTGCTTTGGGCCAAACAGCTGAGCACATGACAGCTCAGAGCCCACTCAACTGGGGACACAGACAAGCCTTGCTTTGAGATTAGCAATTAGGAACCAGGTCCCACCTCAGCCCACAAACAGGGTCATCACAGCCATGCTGCTCACTGAGAGTGCTGCCTGCAAGAGTTTACCCCACCTTGGCTCTGAGATTTGCTTTCCATCCTGCAAAGCCAGAGATACAGCCACTCATGGTGGGGATGTCCTGCAGAGCGCGCAGAGCAGCCACAGCCTGCTCTGCACTGCACATCTGTCTGGGCAAGCCAGCTCAGTGGGGAGGAGACTTCTCCCCAGGCCTGCTCACCAAGAGCATCTGGGACAGAGATGGGGAGAAAAAACAACTGCAGCTGCAGCCCAGAGCTTCTCTGTGCCCATCCAAGTGACCACTGCCAGCTCCAGCAGGGACTCCAGCAGGGAGGCAAGAGAGGCACAAAAAGGACAAACCCAGATGTCAAAACCTCCAATGAGACTGAGGCCAGCACATGCAGACAACAGTCAACAGTTACAAAGAAGCAGAGATAAAACAGCTGCCTTCAGCCGGAGAGCCCTTAGGAATGAAATTGGATTCAGCAGGATTTGAATCTCCTGCTTCAGACCCATATTTCCATCTCTTGCCTTTCGTGTTTCATTTCTTCCAAAGGCAACTTGACAAGCGCCTCTGTGGTGATGCAGGCTGGGGAAGAAGCAGCTCAAAAAAGGCAATGAATTTCCTTCAAAAGTTCATGAACTTCATTGTTCTAGGTTTAGGCTTGGCAGTGAATGTTGCCCTTGGTCTGGGAAGGGGGATAGCGGTTCTGGGGGGTTTTGGGGGGTTTTGGCCCTGGGCTGGGCTTTTCCCTTGGGGGTTTTGGGAGTTGTGGCGTGATGCCGTGGGCGGCTGTGCAGTGGGAGCTGAGGCTGGGCAGGGAGCGGAGCTTCCCTTCCTCCCGCTCCGGGGTCGCAGCTCGGCCGCTGCTGCTGCGGGAGGTTTGTGCTTGGCCCGGGGCTGCCCTGGCTGCAGCTCAGCGCTGGCACCGACCCTGCCTGCCTGCCCCGCTGCTGCTGCTGCTGCTGGGCACTGCCCACATCCCCCTGCCCTCTGGGGCTGTGCAAAAGGAGCATTTCCTCCTTCCCTTCCCTTTCCGCACCGGCTGGAGGGGATCCCTGCCCTGCCAGCGCCCACAGCTCCTCCTGCTGTGACCAGAACTCCACCAAAGGGGAAAAACAGGACTTGGCATCTGGGAAATGTCTGTTCTTGCCTTCTTGTCTGTGCTCTCCTGAGATAGTCTAGCAAAGAACTGTTATTCCTTTTCCCACAGTTTTGCCTGGGAGCCCTGTCATTTCAAAGGGATAATCATTTGGAGGGAGGGGCTCATCTTTCCATTGCAGGAAGATTCCCACCTTCCTTGGCAGACATCTGTCTTTTAAAGCAGCACAGAGACACCAGAAAATACTGCCTTTCTATTCCTTGCTTCCATTGGATCTCACAATGGCAAAATGCCCCCTGAGGCAGCAGCAGCAGCACCCCTGCAGTTCACAGCCTGAAGAGGCTGCTGGGGCAGGGCAGGAGTGAGGGATGCTTTTCTGTTGGAAGGCACACATCCCTGAGGCTGTGTCCCAGCCCAGGGAACACTCACCAAAGGAGATGTCCCCGAAGTCGAGCTCAGCCAGGTCGAAGTGTAAACTCGGTGCAGTGACGCTGCCCCTGCAGGCCGAGGACAGAGCAGGCAATGGCTCGGTTAAAGGCATTGCAAACGTGCGGCTGTCGTGGCTCGGGGGCACAAAACCCGGGCTCAGGGCACCCTGGGTTTCCAACCAACACAGCCCCGTGTGCTCAGCACAGGGCCCTGGGCACAGGAGGCAGCTCAAGCCAAGGGGCAGCAGCCAACAGCCCCTGATGGGCTCTGGGCACAGGGCAGGCAGGAGAAGCCCCCGGGTTGCTGGGGGTCCCATGAAGGACCCTGAACACACACCCAGACATGGCTCCGTGCCTCAGTTTCCCAATCTGCAATGGCATGGACATCACGGTGTCCCCACAAACTTCTGTAAGCAGCCCTTCCAGCCACAGCTTCCCTGCTTTGCTCCTTCTGAGCTGCAACTGCTGTTCCCATGGAGGAGCTTCCTCAAGAGAGTTTGACCCACACAATCATTACAGACACTGTTCTGAGACACGAGTCCAGGACATTCCCAAACATCCTCTGAAAAGAGCAGCAACAGTTCTACCCAGGGCACAGATGAATCCTAGAGGAAAGGACCAGCTTGTCAGCAGTGCACCAGCTGGCACAGCCAAGAGCAAGAGCTTCAACAACCAAACTTGGCTGTCCTGAATCTAGCACAGCACCTCACCTGTCCTTCAACTCAGCAGACACACTCCAAAAGCCACCAACATCCACTGAAATCAGCACTTGAAGCTGCACAACATTCACCAGTTGATTTCATGGTTGATCCAATCAGTTCCCACTCTGCCTTTTGGTTCAAAATCAAGAACCAGTGAACTGTGTCCTCTATTGTATTCACAGGACTGCCCCTGGCTCTGCTCTGCACATCTCAACAAGAGACACCTGCCCTTGCTCAAGGAGCAAGCTGCTTATGCAGAAACACCCCATGGCCACTTTGGGGGAGGGACAGAGGAGAATCAATTATTTGATGGTGAAAGGTTACCTCTTGATTTCCAAATGAAAAAAGCAGCACTTTTCCTCCAAAAACAAAGGCAGCGTCACTGTTTTTCCACTATGGGCGCACCTGCTCACCACTTTTCTCTTGCTAAGGAATAACTTCCTTGTTCTTCTTTACCCATCTCCCTGATCTCATTGGTATCATCCAGTGCAGATTGTTTTCAATTCTTCACTGCCTGGAGCCAGTGCCTCCCAAGAGCAGCAGCCCAGCTCCAAAGCTGCAGAGCAGCCAGCATCAGCTCTCCTGCTTCCACTGCATTATCCTGCAGCACATGGCTCAGGCTGGCAGGGACAAGGCCTCACGCTGCTGTGGTGCTGAGCACTGAGCTCTGCCTCCCTTATGATCCGCCCTTCTCCCTTTGGCTGGGCCAGGATTGTCTCTTGCCCACGGGATGGTGCCCCAGTCCTTGGCACAGTTCCTGCTGCACAGTTCCTGACTCCCACATCAGCCCTTGGCTGGCTGTGCAAAGGAGGCACCAGAGCCCTCTGGGCACAGGAGCTGGGAGCACAGCTTGTGCCCCACAGCATGGCCATGAGAGGTGAGCTGAGGCTGCTGCTGCCCATCTGGCATGGATTATTCACACAAGGTTTTACAAACCCTGCTGCTGCTGCAGGATCAGCCAGGCTGGCCCATCTGCAAAGCCCTGGGGGCCTTGCTGGGGGTTCAGCTGGGACATCCCAGAGCAGCTGCTGCCCAAAGCTGATCCATCCCACTGCCTGCCATGGCCCAAGGCACAGGGAGATCCCTGCAGGGAGGAGTCATTCCAGCTCCCAGCTACCACACAGGGCAGCAGGCAGCCTCACACTAAAGCAATGCCAGCAGCAGAGCAGAGATTCACACCTCAGAAAACACCTTTTACCTCTGCTCCACCCCAAAAGGAGGTAGGTGGGGGATGTCCCCGAGACAGCCACAGATGTGCCCACCCAGCTCCCAGGGTCCTTACTTGATGGTCAGGATGGCAGGCACAGGAGATCCAGCCACACTGAACTGGAACTCCTCCTCAAAGCTCCCCAGCACGGTGGCACTGAAGGAGATCTGCACACTCTGGCTCCCACCTGCTGCAATGATGCCCTCCTCGGGGGCAAACTTGAAACACAAGCCCAGGTTGGTGGCTGAAGGGAGACAGGTGAAGGGAGCATCAATAGCTCCTTGGTTCATCAGTTTCACCTGCAGCAGCAAGAAAGCAAAATGGAAATACGTGTGGAATCTTCCCTTCTTGTGAGTTATTGTCTAATGATGCAATGAACACCCAGAAAAGGCAGAAGATGCTTTGTGCTGCTGAATGGCAGAAGTCCAAAGATACAACAGGACAACTTCTGCCTTTGGGTTTTCATGCAGAGCAGTGGCAACTCCACAGAACTGCAGTCACCCTGGGCTTATCCCATGGACACAGAGCAGTGCCCCTCTGCTCAGCAGCACCAAGCGCATTGAGAGCTGGCCCTGAGAGCAACGTGGGCTGATTGCAGCTGCGTAGGGAATCACCCCAGAGCTGCTGCTGCCCCAGTGAGCACAGCTCCAACAGCACCATCTGCTCATTCACCCCTTGTCCCCGACCATGAAAACAATACATTGAGAAAGAGGCATCAGCATCAAAACGTACAGACAGCACCATCTTTTGGTGAGAAAACTCAGCGTGTCTTTCCCATCCACAGCCAAGATTTCGAAAGAGTCTGCCATGATGCAGTGCCTCATGAAGTTTTTGCAAGCTTGACTCTACTGGGGGGGAGGCAAATAGGTAGAAAAACCCTTTGCTTTATTCCCAGGAACACTTTTCTCTTTCTAGAGCCAGAGATGCACCGAGGCTGAAGTGTGGTGAGGGACTGGTCAGCAAGGGAGAGAACTCCCAAGGATTTCCTGTGATTGCAGCAATAAGCAGAAGACACTTGGCTGGGAGCTGTTGGCAGTGGGCTGAAGCTCAAAGTCAGCCAGTTTGTTGCAGCTGCTTCTGCAGAGCCCAGTCCAAAGGTGCCTTGTGTCTGGCACTGCCACAAAAGCCTCTGAACATGCAGCTTTTGGAGCCAGTGTTGGTTTCATGTGCAAAGGGGTTGTTTTGCAGGAAGCCTCCTAACTGATCCCTAAGGAAGGCTGCCCAAAAGCAGGGACTGGGGCTTCAGGAACAACTGACACACCTTTGTGACCCCCCAGATTTCAGCAGTCCATCAAATATTCCCTGCTCACAGCTGCCCAGGTTGGCAGCAATTCCACAGCTGCACCAGGCTTGCTGCTGCCTCAGGAGCCATCAGCATCCATCCCAAGCCCTGCTGCTCACCTCATAGACATGGGGGGTGTTGACGAAAACGTTCCCAAGGTTCAGGGTAGGAGAGCTGAGTTCAACCAAGGGTCCTTGGCCTTCCCCTCTGAGCTGCAGGGGCAGCCTGCTCTCACAGCCTGGGGAGAGATGTCCATTGCAGTACAATCATTCCCTCTGCTCCACTGCATTTTCCAGGCTGCCTCAGTGCTAGTCCCCGACTCTGAGCTGGATGCAACCAGCTCCTGATGCTGCAGGAGAAGATATGCACCCTTCTCTTCCCTCAGGACATATCCCCTGAGGCTGACTTGCAATTTCTAACCCATTTCCTGGGCTGCTTTCCAATTTGAGCCACCAGTTTGCTGAGTTTAAAACATCTCTGGTGCCTGTAGTGACAGGCCATGGAGTTATGGGTAGAAATTGAAAGAAAGGAGATTTAGGCGAGATATTAGGGAAGAAATTTTCCCTGTGAGGGTGGTGAGGCACTGGAGGAGGGTCCCCAGGGATGTTGTGGAGGTTCCAGCCCTGAAAGTGTTCCAAGCCAGGCTGGATGGGGCTTGGAGCACCCTGCTCTAGAGGGAGGTGTCCCTGCCCATGGCAGGGGCCTTGGGACTAGATGATCTCTAAGGTCCATTCCATCCTTACCATACTGTGATTCTGTGGTTTCCTTCCCATGCACCTAGAGGAGCTTTGAAATCCATTCAGTGCAGGCACAAAGCTCCTACAGAGTTTGGCAATTCCCAAACTCCCTGGCCCAGGAGCACAGGACTTTGTTGCCCAAGTGCTCCCCTTGTGACACTCAGCACTGTGTTCTATTGCCACAGACTGAGAGCTGCAAGGTGACAACTGCCACACAGGGAGAGAAGCAGCTGCTGGCCAAGGCTGCTCCCTCTACCAACAGCCCGGGCTCAGGGGGGCTCAGCCCCCTCTGCTCTGCTGCTGTCTGGGCACTGGGAGGTGATCCAGGCTCAGGGAGCCCATTTCTAACTCAGCTCCTACCACCTGATGATGGATCCATGGCAAATGGAGCCATCCTGGAGGCCAGGGGCCTGCAGGGGCTGAGTGCTTGTTCACTAAAGCTGTTCTGCTCTGGAGCTCTCTGGCCTTTGAGGGAATGCTGGCAAAGCCATGGCATGAAAACCTCTCCCTGCACTGCCTGGGCTGTTCTGGGATCACTCAGGCACACACAGCACTCTGAGCCCTGGCCTGGCACGGGAGACCCCCTGGGAGCTGCGGGGCCAGGGGGGATGTGCCAGCACTGCCCTGCTGACCAGGGACTCTTCCCAGCACTTCCATGGGAGCCCAGTGGGCTCAGGCTGGCACCATGGCTTCACTGAGGGGGAGAGAGGCAGGGCAAAGGAGCTGCACCTGAGATGCTGCAGTAAGCCACACTTCCATACTCCAGTGCTTCCAGGGGTTTGAAGGTCACCTTGATTTCAGCTGAACAATTCGGCCCGATTTCTCCCTCCTACAGCAGAAAGAGACAGCAAAACCTTGCTTTGCAAACTTCACATTGCTTCTTTTCACCACCCTCCTGTAAGCCTTTGTTCAGAGCATCAGTGATGAGTGAACGACACAAGGAGCCAAGGAAACACTCCAAACCCAGCCCAACACAGCTCTCAATGCTCAGCTGATCAGCTCCCACTCTCCACAATATTCCTGCTGCTCTGACACAAGCTCTTGGGCACATCATGCTGCTGTCAGCTACAGTGGGATGCAACTGCCACTGTGCCCTGCTGGCTCTTGGCCTTAGATGGGCCATAGCTGTAACCAAGAAGAGAACATGATCCCCGTCCTTGCAAATAAAAATATTAGTTTAACCTGTATTGAAAGAAAGCAGAGGCTGGCATTACTCTAGGGTTTACTCCAAGATGAGAAGGGATGTTGCACTGTGCACACACCAGGCATTCATCATCTCTCACAATGCCAGTACTCAGAATCAAGGCTCTGGTTGATGGCAGCATGTGGCAGTTTGCTTGCATCACCAGAAAAGGAAAAGGTTTTCTGTCCCTGTGTGCAGGACAACTCCAAAGGCCCATTTCAACCTTCCACCCTTGTGTCCAGGCTCACAGATGACGCTGGAAGGGACACTCAGAAATAGTGCAAGGCATGGTTACAGGAGGGGATTGGCATTTCTGTCATTATAACCTTGGGCTGAATTTGGCCTCCTTTTGCCAGGGAACAATTGCAAGCTCCAGGTCAGTGTGTGAGCTGGCAGTGCTCCAACAGCCTCTGCTGAGCCCCACGTGTGGGGGGAGCCCCTGCCTACAAGAACTGCTCCCTGGGACACTGACAGGACACGCAGGCAGTGCCTTGAGCTCCAGCCTGGCAGCAGAGCTGGGCTTTGTCAGGCTCCCAGCCCTGCCTGGAGCCTGCAGGGCACAAATGCTTTCAGCAGCGAGCCCTGCAGCCTCACCGGAAACTCCATGTCCTCCCTGCCAGCACATGGGGCCAGCTGAGGATCTGCCCAGTGACCGCAGCCGGGGAAGGGGTGGGTGTAGGGAGTAGGGTGGGTGGGAGGACGGGGCGGGAGGAGGAAGAGAATGTTCTCAGCTATCACTTACCATTGGCTCAATGAAAAAAATGTCATCAGAGAACAGCATGGGGCCTTCTTGCACCTTTGCCATCTTCTCCTGGACCGTGCTGCTCAGGAGGGCACTGTGATCTCCACAAGAGCCCTTCACCTTCTCCGTTTCTTTCTCCTCTGGGAAGTTTTTCTGGGACACCTCTTTGGGCAGCCACAGCAAACACTTCCTGCAGCCCCAGGGAGAGACAAGGCCAGCAGATGGTTTCATGAGCCACAGATTTGCAGAGAGAAGTGTGAGCGCAGGAAAGCAAAGCACTTGAGGAGGAGCAGCAGCAGCTCCCCAGCAAAGGCTGAGCCCAAGCCACGAGGGTCCCACAGGGATCAGAGGACAACTTGCTGTTCCCTGGCCCAGCAGGGAGTTTCACTCCACACTTGCAAGCTCAGCAGAGGTTTCCAAAGCCAGCATCCCTCCAGAGAACCTCCTGCCTCAAAGCCTCTGCCACAGCTGAGGGAGAATCTACCAGCCATTTCAAGTGGCTTTTCCTCCCACTCAGCTGCTCGGGGGGGCACAGAAAGATCACAGAGCACCCACTGCAGCATTTCCCTGGCAAGGGGAGACAAAGCTGGCTTGCAGCTACGTGTTACCAGCATCACTCCTTGTTTCTTCCATTTTGGACCTACCCGGTTCCCTACTCTGCCTTTCACAGGAGCATCCCACAGCACTTCCACAGGAAATTGATGAATTCAGGCACCGAATCCCTTCAGGGACATTCAAGTTTTTATATGCAATATGCATGAAAACAGAGCCTCTGAGAGGGGAAGGAACTTTGTTGTGTAGGAGGGAGACAGCAAACTCCTGGAGAGACCTTTTCATGAGCCAGAGCTTTTTGGATCCCATCCCAGTGCATGGCACTAGAATGTCCTGAGAGGGAAAGGATCCTGCACTATCTTCTCTCACAAAAAATCCTCTCTGCTCTGAGAGCTCAAAACCTCTCTGACAGCAGCACAGGGACACACAACCAGCCCGCACGGGCAAGGAGCTTTTGAAGGAACTAAAGGGAAAAAAGAGGGTGTATCACCTTTGGAAAGAGGGACTGGCCACTCAGGAAACGTTTAAGGGATTTGCCAGATCATGTAGAAAGAAGAGAAGAGAAGAGAGACAAGAGCCCAATTAGGACCTGAGGAAATCCAGTCATCACAATCAACCTTTCCTTCCCAAAATGCCATCCCTGGTTGGAGTATAAATGACCTGGAATGCTGAGTGCTGAGCTCCTGAAGCCCAGGGACACACACCCCAGTGCCAGGCATGGTTTACTTGGCCTAAACCATTCAAAAGCACCAACATCCCCTGAGGCCACACGTTAGCTCAGTCTTGGGCCTGTATCTCACTGAAATGCATCTTTCAAACCAACCTCCTCTTCTCTTCATTCTCTTCTTCCTCAGTAGCAAAAGCCTTCCACTGGAAGTGGGCTGTGATGTTACTCCTGTTTTCAATGAACAGGGTTCTGTGGCTTGACATGGTGGTGAAAGTCTTGTCAAGCTCCACGGAATTTGTGCTCAGCCCAACGTTGACATCTACAGCTTCTCCCTGGAGCTTTGTGTGGATTCTTTCTTCACCTGGAACAAAGCAAAGGGGAGTCTTTGCTCAGCTCACTGGCTGATGGAAGCACAAGGAACAGAGCAAGGCACAGGGCACAGAAGAAAGTGTCCCAGTTTTGCGCTGAAGGAGCAGTTCTGTGGACCACTCCATTGATCACATCCTTCAGCTCTGTGTGTACAGCGTGAGGATGTCCTGGGCACCTCCTCAAACACCTTATTTCTGAGGGTGTTTGTAGAGATTTGGCCCCAAGGTGACAGGATGGACAGGGAGATTGGTCCATATGCTCCAGTGACCCACTCAGATCACCTGGATTTCTGCATCCAAGTCCTTCAGGTGACAGGGCTGAGGAGCCCTGCTCAGTCCTGCCTTGCCCAGGCTCTCCCCGGGCATCCCAGGAGACTCCTGTCTCTCCTGATCCCTTGGATCCCTTCTTGCTGACCAGCAAATATGCCTGGGGGCAGGTGGGCAGCAAAAGGAGGCCCAGAAGAACAAGTGAAGTGACAGCCCACAGCAGGAGGGGACACAGGTGAGGAAACACAACCAGCCTGGCTCTGCAATGTGACAAACCACTACAGAATGAGCACCGTGAAAATCATCTCCCTGTCCAAACCCACAGCCACATCAGTCTTTAAATACTTTATACTGTTCTGATCTGAAAAACCAAGCTGGAGCATTGCAAATCAAACAAGAAAGGGACAAAGGAAAGATTAGTGAGTACAGAGCAGTTTCTACATTAAGACTGAACGGGATCCTTCAGTCTAGAAATCAAATGGGAGATAGATGTGAGAGGTTTGCAACAGCTTGAACAGCCTGGGAAATGGGGACAGGGAAAAATTTGTTTTGATTTGTCACAAAAAAGGAACTTGAGGGCCTGAAAATGTTATTAGGCAGAAACTACATCTATGTGTAAGGGCCACATAGAAAAAGGGTCAGTGGCTAGCCAGTGGAGAAGCAGCATATGGGACAGAGGTCTGCAAGAAATCCATTGCATTGGAGAGAATCTGATGGGGACCTCACCTACAGCACTGCCCAGGAATCAAATAAAACTTCAACCAGGCATAGCCACACGGTAGTGGAGAATCAGAGTTCCTCCTTCCTCCACTCAGCAAGTCCCAGCAAAACAGCAGTCAAAAATCCTTGCCTTTCTCAAGCCCCTAAACACCAGGGAGTTCTCAGTTTGCTTTGGGGTAAAGGTGAACAGGGCAGGCACCTCTGGAGGGAATGCAGGGGATGGACAGCAGGCAGCCATGTGCAGAACTGTCCTGTGCCCTGCAGGGCCCCGCACTCACCTGAGCTGCAGCACACGGCCAGGGAGCCGCAATGGGCACCGCTGGCCAGCGGGTGAAATGCCACTGTCACCTGCACGGTGTCACCAGCGCCCAGAGCTCCTGTGGCCGGCACCACGGAGAAAGGACTGCAACACAGAGAGAGGGGTCAGGCCTGGGGGCACCTGGCCATGAGATTCCTGCTGCACTGCAGCTCCCTGCAGCGCCCTTGGCCAAGCAGGGAGCAAACCAAGCACAGGCAGCACAAGAGACAGAACAGACAGGATCACAAACAGCCAGCGAGCCACTGCTGACAAGATCCAGCCCTCACAAGATCCTGGGGGTAAAATGACCTCAGCTCCCCATACTCTGCATCCAGCTCTCTGCAATAAGCCTCAAGGCTCCCACTGCCAGCAATCCCATCAGAGAATGGTTTGTGAAAAGCACAGAGAGGGTTCAGAGCTATTTGCATGCACAACTTGACACTGACTGCCTCAGGAATTTCTCTTTTCCTGCTGCCTATAAAACTCATCTCAAGAGATGAAATTGTTAGGGCACTCCCTGTCCTGGGAGATTACACCCTAGGAATCAGACAAGGAGAAGGAACTTTTCCCTGAAGACCAAGGAATAGTTCCTGTTGAATTTGCAGTGTGCTTCTTTGGTTTATTTTACCTTGAAATCATTGTGATTTAGCCTAAAAAGTGCAACTTTTATAAGCATTTCAATGAAAGTTGCTCTAAGAAAAGGAGCAATCAAAACTCTGAAAGAGTGCAAATGCAGATTAGAGCAATATAGTGACAGGGAAACTCAAAAGGACAATGCCATTTACAGTCTGAAGGGTCCAATCCCAGCTAAATGAAGCACCATGAGCAGGAGCACATCAAGGAGGCAGAACAGGAGGTTTCTGTGTGTTTACCAGCAATGCAGTCTGGGACTCTGGGCTGTCATGCAGGCTGGTAACTGTTTGCTTGGCCCAGCAGAGAAACTCTGTGCAATGTGTTGGAAATAATGATGCAGATGTGTTGGTGCACTTTGGATTTAACAGGAGCAATCAGGATTTAGTCACCAGGTAAACAGCTCTTGCCTGACAAACACAAGACTCTGTGCTTTGATGCTCAGGGACAGCTCATGGGAAATGTGCTTCTGCCCAGCAGCTGCTGGGCTTTGTGCCCTTCTACAGCCCCAGTGAGGAAACAAAAGTTCCTGGCCTTGGTGCTTTGTTGCTGGTCAATCTGTCACTTCAAATGTGTTCTGGGGACTTTGCTGATGAATGCATCACACACAAAGAGAACATCCGCCAAGCTGAACTTTGTTCATGTCAGTAGTAACAGCTGATGAACTCGCTTCAGGTTCTGCTCATTAAGGACCTCTTGCTGTAATTATGGGCTGACCTGTTCCCATTGCCACCGGTGAGAACATCACTGCTGGCTGATGGAGAAGCCTTGGGCCAGCAATGTTCATGTGCTGGACGTGAGACTTTGGAGGGAGGGGAGGAAAGACAAGGCCCCAGCAGCCCCAGAGCCAGATCAGTGCTCGTGCTCCTGCATCTGCCCCGGGGCTGATGCCAGCACGGCTGCAGCTCTGCTGGGGCTGGGGGGATCAGGGCCTGCTGGGGGCAAGGCACAGCATTCTGTTCTTAGTCTTTGGCCAGAAATTTCACCGCAATAGAGAAGCTGCCAGTTAGGGGAATCCCTGGCCACGCTTCAGCACTACCTTCCATTCCATTCCCTTCCCACTCCTGCCCCATGTTACATGCTCCTGCCTTCAGGTGGCAGGATGGGAATAACATTTCCAATAACGACTTCAGGGCTTGCCTGAGAAAGAAGGTGTCTTCTTCTTTTCAAATTATCAGGAGAAGAGGATCCAGCCAAGTTCAGGACTCAGCTGTCAGGTCTGGAAAACTGAGTGCAAATCAGCCCCTGCACCTCCTCCATCCCTGGGCTGTACCCACCAGACTCCTCTGTTCCTGCTGTAGCACTCATCTCTCACACACACCTGGCTCCCCAAGACCCAAAGACACAAGCACCACAGCTAAACTTAACTCCTCTGAATTTCAGCCAACATCACTAAACTGTTCCCTGAGCCCACAGCTAGAAGAGCTGTGAAGGAGACATCCCTGACACTGTAAGAACCAAAGGAAAATCACTGCCAAGAGATAGGCCTGGAAAGCTAAATTTTGGGCTTTTCTCTGTTAATTGTGAGCTGCTCCTTAAGACACTTCTTATCCTGTTAGATCCATCCTCTCAATGAATCACTACTGCACCTGACAGGCAGTAAAGATAAGGTATGGAGGGGGTTTTAAAAGGTTGTTTTCTTCTGCTTTTATAACTAGGTCCATTGACATGTTTGTTTTCTTGTATGGCATCTAAAGACAGGTCCATGTCTCCCAATGGCACCTTGCAAGCCCCAGACACTGCTCTTGCTTTGAGCAGTGTGTTTGCTCAGATGATTTCCAGAGGTCCCCTCCAGGACCACTGCAAAGCCACGTGCCTGTGGCCTCCCAGAGAATGGCTCTGTTTGGCTGACAGTGCTGAGGAAGCATTTCAGAAGCTGCTTGTACTCAGCAGGGTGCAAGCCAGCTCCCAACATGTTCCAGCAGCCTCCAGGGAATCTGGGACACAGAAAGCTCCAAGGCCACTGAAAGCAAGAGCAGATGCCTTCAATCCTGCTCACTTCCAGCCAGGCTGCAGGGCAGCAGATCCGATGCTTGGTTCCTTCTGTAGCTCTTTCCCAACTCTGCTCTCACCCAAAGCTGTTTGCACAGGGACAGATGAGCTGCCTCACCTCTGGGTGCTCAGCTGGTACCGAGCTGCCCGGGCACCGACATTGCGCACCAGCCGAGTCTGCTGGGTGCTGACCTTGACCTGACACTTGGAGAAGTCCAGCTGGGCAGGGAAGTCCAGCACAGCTCGGGCACCAATGGCCCAAATTGGCACAACGATCCTTTCCCTTGCAGTGAGGCACACCAGCTCGTGGCAATAATCCTGCAGGAAAAGAAACTGGCTCAGCACAGGACATTTAGTGCCATCCCCATGGCAGAAGAAAAACCATTTCCTATATCCCTTCAAGGCCATCAATTTACCTATTGCACCCTCAAATGAACACTAAGTTCTACTACTATGTCACATTTTAAAGGCACCAGTGCACTTTGCAAAATCTGTCTCAGTGGCATTCAGCTCTTGTGTCACTTGAGTCATACAGATAACAGCCCTAGGCCACTATCATTTTTACTCTAAACTTTATTGATGTTAAAGAATTCCTAAGCCCCTTCTAAGCAACATGGAGCTGGGGAACACAGGACATTGCTCTTTAGGCTTCTGTATTCCCACTGTCTGAGAATAGGACAAAGTGTTCAACTGACTCTAAGCAGCAAAAGGAAGAGGAGAAAACAGCTGCACCCAAAGACATCCTGCACCTCTGGCTTGGTGCAGAAACATCAGTTGGCTCAAAACTCCCCTCTAACTTTGCCTGTCCAACCAAGTCAGGAGAAGAACAGTGCTAAGAGGTAGCAGGATGCTGTTGGAAAGGGCCTCTCTTTGTTTCCCTGCCAGGCTTCCTCCCTTCCATGCCATGCCCTCAACCCTTCTGTATGAACAAGCCTCCAGATCAGAACATGAACCCTCCAGATCTCAGCACTGAGATCAGACTTGCCAGGGCCTCAGCACTGCTGTTCAAACCTCCCCACAAAAGCAGCTTTGGCACGGAATGGGTGCCAGCTGACAGAGCAAGCACAGCGACAGGCATGAAGACAGAGCCCCAGCAGTGTCACTGCCACGGGCTCTGGGCCCACAGCTCTGCCTGCAGCTTGTACCTGCCCTACACCAGCTCCTGCAGGCAGGTGTTCAAGTCCCCCGCAGCTCAGCAATCTCCTGCTGACCAAGGGCACCCAGAGCCCAGTGTGCCTGTGCCAGGCCGGGCTCACAGGCACAGCACATCCTCTGCCCTGGCCCTGCAGCTGTGCCATGCTCACTTGTGCTCTGGGACAGCACAGCTGCAAGGCTGCACAACAGAGGGGCTGAAAAAGCATCGGCTTTGCTCCAGCCCAGGGGCAGGCAGGGAAGCTGTTGGCAGTCCAGGAAGGAGGAAAGCTCTCTGACCTCTTTGTTCCTCTGGTGTTTTCCATCAGAATGAAACCCCTTCCACTGGAACTAGAGATGGCCCAACATCTGTCAACAGCCCTCTGTCATTTTCATCCTGTTTCCTGTGCATCTTCCCTTGGCAATGCTCAGCAATGTGCACGGAGGGGAAGCAGAGCCTCTCAGGCCTGGCTGCAGTGCCTGCCAGCAGTGCCAAGGTGTGACTGGCTGCAGGCTGCCTGCCCACGCCTGGAGCCCAGCTCACAGCATGCAATGGGCTGGAGCCAGAGTGCAGGGAAAACAATGGCTGTGGCGATCATTGTGTGCTTTGGCTCCTCCAGCCTCACCTGGTTCTTGCTGGGGGTGAAGCGGATGCGCACAGGGGCAGAGGCGCCCGGCGGCACGGCACGGTACGCATCGCTGGAGCTCACCAGCTGGAAGTAAGGTGAGTTCTCCATGGAGACCTTCACCACGTGAAGAAACTGCAGCAAAGACATGAAATTATCATTTTGCCACTTGTGGAAACAGGACGAGAGGAGACCTGCCCATGCCTTGATAACATCCCTCCCCTGCCCCTTTTCCAAAGCACTTTCAGCTGAGCAGGCACAGGCACATCATTCACAAGGCTGAACTTGAATCCCTTCTCTCTGGCTCCAGCATTTGGCCAGGGCCATAGGGCAGTGCCTGCTGGGAAGGAAGGGCCGAGCAGGTCAGCGCCAGCAGGATGGAGACACAGCCCCTGAACCAAGTCACCTGCGTATTCAACAAGGCCAAAAAACCTGCTGGCTTCTGCCTGCACACAGCCATGAAGTTGTCATATTCCAGAGGGGGAATGTGCTACCTAAAAGCAAACCAGCACATTACTGTGGGGCAAGGAAGAAATTCCCTTCCAGCAGATCAGGTTTGGGTAGGGACTTTCTGGGGATACACTCAGGCATGCAGAGCAGCAAGACAGGAGACCAAACACTGTGGTCTTACTGGGAATAAAAGCAAACCTGAAAAGCAAAAGAAGGAATGAACACAGCAAGACAATCCCTAAAACAAGAAGATGGCAAAGAGAATTTAAATGGGCAGTAAAGCAGCATGGAAGAATCATAAAACCATGAGAGCAACCAGCTTGCCAAAAGTGACAGAAACAGAGACAGGTTGTGTCTTTTGACCATGGGGCTTCAGAGGCATTTTCTGCCTGGAGAAACAGGACCAGCACTGACTGACAGTGTGGTTCCAGTATGCAAAGCCAATCTTGGCTCTCCAGGCCTTCCTGCTGCCTGTGCAGGCAAGCTGGGCTGCTGAGCATTCCTGCCTGCAGCCAGCAGGCCAGGTTCTGCCCTCTGGGGTACCCATGCACAGCACACATGCATTTTCTAGCACACTGATATCATCAACCCCTGAGCACCAAAATGCTCTCCAAAAGTCTAAACCAGATGATTTGGACTCCCTCTTGTCTCCTCCCACCAGCCCACCCTTGCCACAAGCCTCACTTGAGAAAATGTTTCCCTGACTGAAATTCAAATGGTCTCAAATTTTCCTCTTTACAGTGGAACACAACTGACATTTTTCAACTGTTTCCCTCTCAGCTCTCTTGGGAAACTGCAAAACAATCCCAATTTCTTCAGCTGAAGGTGGAAACCTCCAGGAGCACATGGCTTTGGATGTGCTGTGCTTCTGCAAAGGGAAAGCAGAGCACCGTGTTGCTTTTGGAAAAGCTGAGCAGAGCTGGATGAAACTGAGCAGGAGCCTCAAGTGGCACCTAAAGGCCTCTCACTGCTTCTGCTCCATCACTCTGATTGCAGGGCTCTTGCAGAACACGGCTCCTGCAGGGCCAATGCCATTAATGAGAAGTGATTCCAGCATAAAGTGCAGAAGGCTCAGCCCCTGAGCTTTGCCTGTGAGCTGCACAAAGGGAGCCAAACTGGCTGAGACAGAAAGAGATTCCTACCGGGAGCCAAGATTAACCAAGGAGACACAGGGTGTGCTATAGACCCAAGGCAAAGCATGAGAGCAGGTAAGAACTGTACAGCCCTCAACATTCCTGTCAATCCAGAGCTTTCAAGAGAAGGAAGCTCCTTTGGGATAGACACCATCAACGCCTGGCCAAAATCTGGGGACACTTCCCAGCAGGAAGATTTCCACCATCTTGCAGAAGAAGGTGCTGAGACATTTTCTTCTGCATGTGCTGCAGCACATAACTTGCTTTGCTCTACTCTGAGGGAATGACAGCACTCTCCTCTTCCAGCACAGTGTTAAAGCTTCGCGTGCCAGCACTTACCTTGTCCTTATTCATGAGAGACAGCACCATTTCAGAGACCTCCCGAGCGACGAAGTTCTGAAATACCAGCTCTGGTGGGGAAACCCCAAACCAGCTCTGTTTCGGGGCAGCTGACGGCAGCTGGAGAGGAGAGAGAGCAGGGAGAGCTTCAGCTGCTGGGAGGAAGGTTCATGCAGGAGAATCTTCCACTGATCCCCAGTGAAGTACAGACTCTGGGGGAGCACGTCTGCCCAGCCCACACTGGGCAAACAGGGGCTCACCCACCTCTGCTCTGAGCTGATCCACAGCTGCTGGGCCACACAGAGCAGGCTCAAGCCAAGCTGCTCTTCTGGCATGGATTTCTCCAGGTTTCTTTCTCCAGAATGCCAGGCAGCACTTTCCTAAAACACAGCCCTGTGCCCACGTCGTCACAGAGCTCTGGGGCACTGACTGAGCACTCAAGGAGTAAGTAAAACCCATGAATTTACAGGAGACTCCATGGGAAAGGATTTGGGATGTCTTTCACTCTGAGACAGGGAAACCGAGGCCCACACAACTGCAAATATCTTTTTTGCTCTACGACTTAGACATCAGTAAGAAGAGCACAGGACCAGAGGAGGTGTGAGAGATGAGGTGACACTTGGCTGAAGCCAAAAGGTTATTAAGCAAAAGAATGGAATTTGTTGGTTCTGTGTGTTATTTGTGGTTTGCATTTGTTCAGGTTGGTTTGTTGAGTGTCACAGTGAGAGGGACAGGGTTGAAGACCTGACCAAAAGGAAGGAGGACGAGAAGGGAGGGCACAGAAAAGTTGGTGCTCAGTAGAGAATGGAAGCTCCTGAGTAGCCATCCAATGGCAAAGGGCACAGGGACCGCCCCAGCCGGGTACAAAGGGGATACAAAGATGGCCATTTTCTCAGAGGGTGTGTGTGTGCGCTTGGCTCTCAGGGAGGGAGACATCCCCAGCTCAGCTGAATCCTTACTAAGAAACACTTTTCTTTTGCTTTGATGATTTTGTTCCTTTTCATTGTATTTAAAAGTTAGTGTGTTCCAAAGAGAGGAAAAGGCAAAAATAAAAAGACAAATGAGCTGAAAATAAAAAGACAAGTGAGGTGAATGCTGAATGAGGATAAGGTTCAGTTATTTTCTCAGCAACTTGGGTAAAAGTAGAGTTGGTATCTCCTTTTTCAATGGCCTTTAAATGGGTGCTTTCTTGTCATTACCGCGATCTTATTTCATGCCATTCTAGAGGCACGTCTGGAATGACACAACAACAGCAAATGCTTCTGGAGCAGAGACATTGCTTGGAGAAAACTCTGCCCTGCTTTCTCTGCCTTCTCCAGCCACACTGCTGTCACTGCAGAGACACAAGCAGGTCTCCTCTGTGACTTCACAGCAGACACATTCTGCTGAAGGGAGTGGCTGCAGCACACTGTCCCTTAGCTGTGCCCTTCCCTGAGGTGTTCCCAAGGCTCCTCTCCAGGACAATCCTTTACCTGGATTGTGTTCTGTGTCTCTTGCTTCAAATTTCCTACTCAACAGCCCACCTCAGTCACTTACCGGTTTTGGACTGTGCTTTATACCGAGCTAGTCCTGCCAGAAAGGCAGCTTTAAACACACCTCTGAGTAGGCACTGATCCAGATAAAGCACATGCATTCCCCTCTGCCCAGAGCCAGTCCCCTGGACATCTGGCAGCCTGCAAAATCTAACACCCCGTCAGGGTCCAACACATTGTTCCAGCCCAAAGCAGTAATGCAACTTGTTTTGTTCAATCTGAAGTAATTCCTGCACATCCTTGGCCTTCAAAGGCCAATGCTGCCACTCTGCAGGGAATCCTGTGACCCCGAGCATTTGATGGTGACCACACCAAAGCAAGAGGTGGCTCCTTCAGCAGGAGAATGGCAAAGGGCAATTTTGGGCCTCTGTGTCCCCAGCCTTCCTCCCACTGTTTTAGCAATGGCAGCTGCACTCCAGCACACCCCAGCAGCTTCAGCAGAGGGTATTTGTGTTGGCTTAGTGCAGATCAGGACTCCCAGTCCACCACTCCCAGCACCTTGCAATGACAGCAGGACCTGGACACTGAGGTATTTTGCTGGAGCCAAGCCTGTCACAAACACACACCCTCTTCAAACTTCATGTGAAACAGAAAGAAAAAGAGCAGGAAAAGGCTACCTTTGGGCGAGTCTCACTCCTGTCTAGAAATGGGCCAATTCTGGGCAGAATACTCCCCCCAGTGCTGGCCTCCTTCTTCCTGCTGAGAAACTTCTCCCTCTGGAACTTAGAGGGAAGCAGCTGAAAGGCAAAAGTAAACCAGCTAGAGCCTCAGAGTTGTGCTTGTTCAGAAAGGCTTTTCTTGAACAAGTGGCACTGCTGAATAACTTGTGATCACAGCCACTAGGACAATCCTGGAAGCCCTGGGAATTTCCTGCTGAAATACTTAGCATCAGTCAATTAATAATACAGAGTGGAACACACATACTCCAGCCACATGGCTCTGTCCCATTGGCTTCTCCATGATTGCATGGGACATGGTTGGGGATTTCTGCTCTTTGGGCATTTGTTTCCTCTTATGTTTCGTTGGATTGAGGCAGTGACCTTTCCAGAGAATGGGGAGGAGCTCTCAGAACTGCCTGAACTCCATCCTGCACAACGCTCAGAACTCACAGCAAGGAGAGATCGCTGCTGGATGAGTCCAAGAGATGCAAGAAGGGAACACTGTACCAAGAGTGAGGTGCACAGGAATGTGTCCAGGTTTTAGTTCTCCCTGTTAATTGTTTTCTCTGTCTGGGCTGACAGAGCCCTCCACAGAAGAAAACAGAGGCATCTCCTTGACAGAGCCTCAGCAGTGGGGCATCTTCAGCCAAGTGAGCTGCAGACAGCAAGGGACCTTTGTGGCCCTGGCTCCAGCGCTGCCTGCAGGGCTGCATCTGTGCCCACACAGGAGCTGGGAGAGAACAGCTGCTTTGGAAGCTCTTCCAGCTGGGACCAGCCGTGGCTCTCAAGGCTTTGGGCAGAGTTTGAGCTTCCCCCCCAAGCACATGCCCAGGTGTCCAAGGGCAGGATGGTCAGAGCAGCACAGGTGAGTGCCCAGCCTGACAGAAGGAATTCCTGTGGCAAAGGCAAAGGGACAGAACACATGCTCAGGCCTTCAGCTGTACATTGGTTTCACTCGGCTCTGCTGGCACAGACAGGCAAGACACAGCTGAAGCATCCCACAGTGTTCCCTATTGCACCAGGACAGCCCCAGCAACAGCAGCACGGCACAAAGGGCTGGGCAGGGGCTCTGCAGCTTCACAGCACTGCTGGACAACAGGGGCAGGGAGAGCAGGGACACCAGGGCAGTGCCAGCCTTAACACAGCCCCAGTGGGTACTCACAGTATTAGGCTTCAGCCCTTCCCTGGACAAAAGACGAGGTGTTGGTGTCTTCTTTGGCAATCCAGACGCCATTTCCAAGGGACGATGTCGCAGGTCAGCGACAATGCCTCAACAAAACTGGAAGGAGCAACAATGGAACTCTGAAAATCCACAACCCAATTCATGGCACATTCAAGGCATATTCTGCTGCTAAAAATGTTACATTACTTGAAAGTAGCTAAGTGCTTGTTTGGCGCAAGGAGCCAGTATAGTTAGGCCGTTAGTTGAACTTTATTTGAACTATATGGCTACCTTGTGCAATTCAAAGTTAGATCATACTGAAACCTGGAGCTAAAAATCTGAACATTAATAACAGTTTGAACAGACAAAGCTGTAGCTTAAATATTACTCAAAAATAGCTAGAGTGGGCCTCCTCTTCTTTAGGCTAAAGCATCCTTGCTCTCTCAGCTGCTCCTCAGAGCTGAGACACTAATGAGAGACTGGAATGTTATGGCTAATGGCTTAAATGTCATTATAAAGGACTTTCTGTTCATTGTGACAAAACTGTATAAAGAAGCTGCGACCACCCAAGCCCACCCTTCCCTGAAAATGGCTCCTGAATGGAACTTGGCACTGTGAGTTAAGCTGCCTAAGGGAACTTGAGACAAGATCAAGGTGACACTATTGTCCCATTACCTCAGGTCTGGGGAGAAATAACAAGGCTGAGGAGAAAAACCTATCCACAACAAAGCCAAACCCAGCAGCTGTCCTGAAAATCACCTCTGTCTGGGTTCAGGCTGGGGAAGTCATAGCCACAGACTCTTCTGCTGAGGCCAGGTTTGCTCACAAACCTCCCAGCTAAGACCTCCACAGTGCCTCCAGACCCATTCCTGAGGCCTTGCACCAGACGACTGCAGGGCATGCAAAGCAACACAACAAATCTGAAAATCCAGAACCCAACTCATGGCAGACTCGAAGGATATACAGGTGCTATAGATTTTATTTTATTTGAAAGTAGCAAGAGACAGAGTCCAACTTGCCCCACTCCTGGGAGGTACCTGGGCAAGGTATCATCTTGCCCAAATCTCCATTAATCCATTGGAGTCTTACATTTTGCCAGACCTCACCACAGAGAAGACCACAAGAGGATTTAATGGTAGGCCAATGGGATCCATGGAATGCGGATATTTTCTACTAAATCTCTCTCTGTCACTCTCTTTCTCCTCCCCCCCTTCCCAACCTCCACCCCTCTCCCACTTTTTCTTTTCTTTCTCTCTCTTTCTCCCTCACATTTACTGTTCCATAAAATCCAGACCATTGACTTTGGCATATGGTCTCATTTGCACTTCAATACAGAGGCATCTCCCTAAAAATTTTAAAACCCAGATGATAAAAACCCACTGAAACTTGAACAGAACTCATTCACCTTTAAGCAGTTTAAGCAGTTACTATAGGACAAAAATGTATAGACTACTATCTTTAGAAAATGTTGCATTTCTTCAGTAAAAAAAGCACAATCAGTAGTCAATTTATAGTTCATCCTCTCAGGTGTACATGTCACTGAACTACTGCGCCAGAAGACTGACATGATCACATCCTCTATTTCCCTTTGGCATTCTCTTTCAGATCACAGATGAAACAAAACCAAAAAGTTCAACTTTAGTTGGTCTTTACCTTCAAATGAAATTCAGGACTCCCTAGCAGACACCAGTGTTCTGCACGCTGCGGAGCTTTTCGCAGAGGCCAATGCTCTGCACCTTTAGCAATTCTCTACGCCGACAGTTCCCCTGGCGAATGGCCCGGTGCAGCCGCCTGCAGGAGCCCAGGCTGCGCACACCCAGCCAGGGCCGCGCTCTCAGGCAACTGAGGCCGCGCCGCTGTCACAGACGCTGAGGGCCCGGGCGCGGTTACCGGGCAACCGCGGCACCGAGTGCGGGGCCGGGCGGGGCCGGGCCGGGCCGCAGGGATTTGCAAAGGAGATTGGCACTGCAGCGACTGACTGCAGTTTGGGGCTTCCCAAGAGTCTTTGTGTAACTAATGAAAGGTTAAAATGTGGTGACAAAGGCACCTATGCCAGGTCTGTACAGTGCTCTTTGCAGCACTAGTATTCGACCCTGGCTGGAACAGCAGGAGGAGCTGAGGCAGCAGGGAAGGGGGCTCAGCCTCGAGAAAAGGAGGCTCAGGGGGAACCTTCTGGCTCCGCACAACTCCCTGAAAGGAGGGGACAAGAGGCTGCTGCAAGTTCAGGCAGCGCCGGAGCCGCCTGGCTCCCCCTCTCCTCCCCCGCTCCGCCTCTTCCTCCCTCCCTCCTCCTCCTCCTCCGCTCCCGCAGCCCTCGCAGTCCCCGGGAGGGGCGGGGATGGAGCCGGGACAGTTCGGAACGCAGAGAGGGCTGGGGGGATGCCAGGACTGGGAGTGACTGGGCTGTACTGGGAGCAGCTCCTGGGTGACTGAGTTCTACTGGGATCATCCTGGGATCACACTGGCAGTGAGGAGGAGCAGCGCGATGGCTCCAGCGCTGGGGCTGAGGGCGCTCCTGGGGGGCCAGGGGCGAGTGGGACCCCCCGGCACCGGGACCCTGAGCCGCCACTGCCAGCACCGGGACCCCCCTGCTCCCCTTAGCCTGCACAGGAGCCCCCTGAATTCCCCCTGTTGTGGACATCAGGACCCTCTGCTCCCTTTTTCCCGGCCATCCCATGGCTCCCAGCCTCCAGACTTGGCGCAGGCTTGGCTCTGGGACAACGTGGACCGCCTTGGTCTCTCATTCCTGCCTTTCCCAGGCACACCTTTCTGCAAAACCAGAGACCCCCTGAACTCCCCCTTTCCGAACATCCCGGGTGACCGCACTCTGGTCCCCCCTTTTTGGGAAACCCTGGACTCCCCTTTCCTGGGCTCAAGGACCCCTTGGAACTCCCTTCTACCTCTCCACGTCCCTGCCCTCCCCTCCCCCCCCCCATTCCCATGACCCTGAGACCCCCCTGGCACCCCCATTCCTGAGAACCCAGATGCCCTTTTACCCCTTTGCTCAGTACTGAGACCGCCCTACCCCCCTTTATCCGGCACCAACTCAACCTTTTCCCAGCCCCTTCATTTTGTAGAAGCACAAGACTACTCTTTCTCTGTTCGAACTTCTCATGGGATTACAGCTATTTTAACATCTGCTTACTTTAACATAGAAGCCTTTACTTGATATCAATTTGAACACTTTTATCTCCTTATAGTTTTATGCGTTATAAAGAAAGAGTGTTTTCTTGTTGTTAGGAAAATTAATCCTAGAGGAAATAAACACTAGAGGTTTATGTCCACAAAGGAGAGGAGTCCTTTCTGGCTTTATTCCAATAAAGGGAGAGGCCATGGGGCATTCCCCTGGGATCTCTTGGATTTTTGGAGGATGCAGCCTTCTTTTTATCCTAATTTCCTGGCCACATTTCCCTTCTCTCTTTCCTCATTGGCTGTGGTACTTGAGAGGTACAGATGCCCTGATACACCTGACACCGAAGATTTCCCAAAGATTTCCCTCTAATGTATAACCCTCCCTTTTAGTTTTTAATTCTTACGGAATTTAGGGGTTTTTCTTCCCCATTGTTTCTTTCATTTCTCAATGGCTTATTTCGTTTATCAGCAAACCTAAAGTGTATTTGTAAAAGCAAATATCTTTTTCCATTCATCGATCAGTGGAATCCTTCCCATTATTTCTTTTATCTTCCAGAGTTAGTTTTATCTACCAGCAGACCCACAGATTGTTAGTAAAAACAAATCCACTATTCCTCTCCTTTACAGCTTACAAGAAGATTTCAGCTCTAAAAACAAAGCATCTTCTCAGCCCTCTCGTCTAAGACTTTACTTCTTCTTTATTGACTTTAGTGTCTTCATGTTGTTTTTTATATACTTGCATTTTGTTCTTTTCTCTCACTCAGAAGAAGACTGAAGTACTGAAAAACTTAACATCACACATGAGGCCTACCTAACCCACCAATAACTTGTAACAGAAAGCTGTGGCTCAGTTGTGTTCAGATCAGCTTTATAGTTAGTGTTTAGTTTTCTACACCAGCCACAGAAGTCTCTGGTCTCAGCCATGCTAAGAAGAAGAAGAAGCAGCCTGACAGCGAGATCTTCACAGCCACAGCCAGCCCTGCTCTGGCTAAAGCTCCACAGCCTCCCCTGTCTCCTTGCCCAGCGGCTGCTGAAGCCCAGCCCGGCCAAACCAGAGCCCATGGAGAGAGAAGCCAGCAAGCAGCCCAGAAAACAGAAAAGAAGCCCAGCCTGCAGCAAGACTGCCCAGCCCAGCCCAGACACAGAGCAGAAGCCAAAACCCAGCAGCTCCCTGCCGACCAACAAAGAAAAAAAAGTTTCTGAATTTTTTCGTCTTTACCATGTGTTTTTCACAAAAGCGTGTCTAGCTTTTCAGTAGCTCAACAGACTGTCAGATACACAAAAAACTTTGCATCACTTCCCTAAATTTCCTCCCACTCCAAAGCATAACACAGGGCCGCTGGGAGCAACTGGGATCAGACTGGGAGCAACTGGGAGCAACCAGGACCATACTAGGAGCAACTGGGATCATCATGGCATCAGAGTAGGATCATACTGAGAGGGACTGGGTCTGTGCTAGAGGCAACTGGGATCACACTGGGAGGAAATGGGGACATGCTGGGGACAAATGGGAGCATACTGGGAGCAACTGGCACCACACTGAGGGTGACTGGGATCCTTCTGGAATCATACTGGAAGTGATTGGGAGCAGGCTGAGGGCAACTGGGACCATGCTGGGGCAACTGGGATATACAGGAAGTGACAGGAATCATGTTGGAGGTGACTGGGAGTGGTTATGAGCAATTGGAATAATGCTAGAAACTACTGGGAGCAACTGGGAGTGAGTGGAAACACATTAAGGACAACTGGGATATACTGGGGGAGACCAGGAGTGACTGGGATCACAGAGGAAGCTTAAAGTTACTGGAATAATACTGGGAGTATCTGGGAGTGACTGGAATCATACTGGGGGCAAATGGCACTGTACTGAGAGTGACTGGGTTCATATTGGAATCATACTGAGAAGGACTGGAACCATACTGGGAGTGCCTGGAACTATGGTAGGGGTGAATGGGAACAGCTGGGACTGTGCTGTGATCATACTGGGATCATAGTGGGAGTGACTGGGATGATACTGGGATCAGACTGAGTGTAACTGGAGGTGACTGGGACCATCCTGGGGGTGACTGGGAGCCACAGGGCCCATGCTGTGAGTGACCTGGGGGGAACTGGGGGAACTGGCCCAGCTGGGGCTGAGGGTTGTTCTCCCCCAGGGCTGCCCTGGGTCCTGCTGCTGTGCCTGGCCCCACAGAGCCGAGGGACAGGGGACAGCTGAGGGACAGGAGACAGGGGCAGGGACGTGGAGAGGTAGAAGGGAGTTCCAGGGGGTCCTTGAGCCCAGGAAAGGGGAGTCCAGGGTTTCTCAAAAAGGGGGGGACCAGGGTGGGGACACTCGGGATGTTCAGGAAGGGGGAGTTCAGGGGGTGTCTGGTTTTGCAGAAAGGTGGGGCTGGGGGCTGGGAAAGGCAGGAATGGGGATCCAAGGTGCTCCAGGGCATCCTAGGGTGACGCCCATGGCAAGTCTGGAGGCTGGGAGCCATGGGATGACCGGGAAAAGGGGAGCAGGGGGTCCTGATGTCCAGAATGGGGGATTCAGGGGGTCCCTGTGCCGGATGAGGGGAGCAGGGGGGTCCCTGTGCTGGGGGTCCCACTCCCCCCTGGCCCCCCAGGAGCGCCCCCAGCCCCAGTGCTGGAGCCATCGCGCTGCTCCTCCTCACTGCCAGGATGATCCCAGTAGAACTCAGTCACCCAGGAGCTGCTCCTAGTATGATCCCAGTACAGCCCAGTCATTCTTTATTATGATGCAATTTGCCCCTGGCACAGTTCCAGTTGGTCTCAGTTGCCCCCCCTTTGATCCAGTGTGTTCCCAGTTCTCTCCGTTGCCCCTAGTATAGTCCCAAGTAACTCCCAGTATGATGTCTGTCTCTCCCAGCAGGGCCACAGTCATTCACACTTGCCTCCAGTTGCCCCCAGCAGGGTCCCAGTTCCCTGCAGCACGCTCCCAGTGGCTCCCAGTCGCTGCTAGTCCGGTCCCAGTCATCCCCTGCATGGTCTCAGGCACTCCCAGTATATCCCAGCTGCCCTGAACATTCTCGTAGTCATTGCCAGGCACTCCCAGTTACCTCAGCATGGTTCAGCTGCCCCCAGTTTTATCCCAGTCACTGCCAGGACATCCCAGTTGTCACTAGCATGGATCCTGTCATTCCCAGTTGCTCCCAGTTCCTCCCACTGTGTGCACAGAGAGCTCCCAGCATGGGCCTGGTAGCTCCCAGTAACCCCAGTGTCACAATCCGTCCTTATGAACGGGATTCGTGATCGTTCATGGATTGATCTCAGGGTGCAAAAAACGGACACAGTACTAGGGGGATTTGCAGTAATAATCAAAACAAATGCACCTTTATTGAATGACCACAGCAAAATGCGATAGAGGGATTAAGGGAGAGAAAAATACAGAGAAAGAGACAGAGAAGAGAGAGAGAGGGGGATATAGCTACCAAATGTAAAGATGAACTCCTTTGGTCCAATCCAGTCAAGGATCCGCCTGTTACGTCAGGGAGATCTCAGAGGCACAGTTCATCTGGACCCCAATTATACTCTTTTTCAATGGGGGAAGGGAGAATGAATTTTGCAACCGAATCAAAGGTAGTTTTGGGGAAAGAATGGTGTTTCAAAAGGGTACACACAGTCCATGTTCGGCAGTGGGCGTGAGCCACTGTTTTTGTGGTCCAATGCTCACACCTGCAACATCCATCTCGCTTTGGTCAGCTTGCCTCTCCCCACACACCTCCCCCGGGTTGGGGGTCTGTTGGAGAATTTTGCTCAGACATGGCTTGAAGGAAAAAAGGCCATGAACATATACAGCTGGTTAAAAAGTAAAAGGCGGCTGTAAGCAGCAAGTTCTCAGGCTTTTCCCTTAACAACAGTAAACACCACATCCTTGAGGAAGTGGTGAGAAAGGCATGGTGGAAAACATGGAGGCCTTGAATGATAAATAACAAATCAATAACAGGATGAGAAAAACAAGTATTAGTCTCAACAAGAAAACCACAGGTTTTGGCAACAAAGGAGGGGTTGGTGTGTAATCTGTGGCCAATGATGAGCTCGGGTTTGTAATATGTATAAGCTTAATTAACACCACTTTAAAAGTGTGTAAGTGGGATCAATAAATCGGAGTTCGATGCTGATCAATAAGGATGTGGTCGACTCCCTTCGCTTCCTCAGGGGTCTCAGTCCCAGTCCTTGGAAAGTATAAGAGGGGGCCTTCTCACATGGGGGTTTGATGTCTCGGTCTCTTGATGAAGAGGCTTCCTATATCTCAGTCTGTGTGTCACGGTGGTTGCAAACGAGTGAGAGGGGTCTTCTGTAGGGTTCCAGCACTCAGGAGAAGTCCAGCCAGACCGAGAGGTGGGGCAGCTTCCAAGGCTGTTGTTGCAAAAAGGGCACGGTGCCCCCTTCTTCTCATTGGGCTCAGTGTAGCATACAGCAAACAACACCTGTGGAAACAGTAGCTTAGCAATGCTCTCAGGTCTCAGGGCCTTGTGGCATATGACTTTCTCCTACAGAGGAGACGGGGGGATCTTCTCTTCAGTGGTCCTCAAATGACGATCGTGAGGCAGATGAGGGAAAATTCGGACAGACTCTTACACCTGCTCAAGGGGAGGTCTCTGTCCCTGTCACTCCCTTGCTCTCCCCCCCTTTTCTCTTTCTTTCCATCTCACTCTCTACCTCACATTTACTGTTCAATAAAATCCACTTTGGATTTGGTCTTGTTAGCGCCTTAATTGGGGCTGAGGCATCTCTCTAACAATTTTCTTAACCAGATCGCGACATGATTTTGGCACAGTGAGTTCAGGGCACTGTTGTCTGTCCCCAAGTGCCTTTGACAACAGCACGGTTCCTGTCCTCTGAGGAGGTTGTGGTTCTCTCTGGAGGAACTCTTGGAAACTTGGACACAGCTTCCTCTGAGCAACTTACGGGAGAACTGATGAGGAAAATGGCTGTTGTGGGTGGCCAGTGAAAAGAAAATATTTTGTTGCCCTTCCTTGAAAAGTGTGTTAAAATCATTGGAGGAAAGGGAGCAAATGTTACCAGCGAGACTGACAAGGTTCATTCACCCCACAGTGAGGAACATAAGGCTGCTGAGAGTCCTACAAGAAGCCCAGCTCAAGTACCTAAATTCCCGAATATCTCCTGAATTCCCAGGCTTGGGTTCTTTGCCAAATGTGAGAATCATTTTTCTCTTGATCCCTGTCACCTTTGTGACAGCTACACAGCGCTTCCCCTTCCTTTTAATAATCTGTATTGGGCCAAATTTTCTCTTTTCTTCTATCAGAACCTGCCAGCAGCTGAGCTGGAGCTGTGCAGGAACCAATGAAACTTGCAATTGCCACATCACTGCTTGGATTGTCGGTTTATTCATATTTGGGATTTGTTTGCATTTCCATCACAAGTTACTTGTGGGAAGAGCAAATATTCTTCAAAGTGATTTATGCAGAGTTCAGTTTGATTTCTGCCAAGTTTATTTTGTCCAGTTCCCAGGAGATGCTCAAGGGGTCTCTGTGCCTCTCGCCCTGGGGGATGCTTGGGAGGGGCTTGGGAGGGTTGTCCCTGTCCCTGTCACCCCAAGCCATTCCCCAGGGGACAATAAAACCTCACTGAAACTGTAGCAAATTTTGCAAAAGTGGCAGTTAATGGAACAGTCAGTGCTACCTTGAGAGCTCGGTAACAAATCAAGGTGGCCCAAGGTAATTATGGGGCTCTGTGGACACCTAAAGTAGAACGTTAAGTAAATGGCAGGTATTGAAGGGAAGAACTTGATTTGTCTTCCCCAACAGTCTTGGGGACATTGGCAGGAGAAATTATGTCATTGTCTTCTTTATGGACTATCAAGCTGACATAAAACCTGACTTGGAGGAAAATGTCCAAAGGCTTCACCCACAGAGACTTTTTGCCCTGAACTCCTGAGAAGAAAGGATTCTGTGCCCCAACAACCCCCCCCATAGCTCAGCCAGGGGCTCATGCACAGCCCCCCTGGCAAAGGCTGATCCCAATGGATGCTCCAAACCAGGCTGAGGGTTTGCAGCAGTGGGGGAACTGGCTCAGATGTGATGCACATCTTAAACTGATCAAAAGAAAAACAATGAGGCTGTACTCTCCTGGGAGAACTTTGAGCACTTTATGGGAATTAAAAGGACTATAAAAGGGCTGGAGGTGGACTTTGTACAAGGGCTTGGCATGGAAATGGCGTCACAATGACAGAGGGGAAAGATAGGTGGGATATTGGGAAGAAATTCTTCCCTGTGAGCATGGTGATGCCTTAACAGAGCCTGCCCCATTCCTGGAAGCGTCCAAGACCAGCTTAGATGGGATCTTGCCGCAACCAGGTCTAGTGGAAAATGTTCCTTTACCTGTCCCTGACAGGGGGTGAAATGAGATGATCTTTTAGGTCCCTTCCAGCCCATACCATCCCAAGACTCCATTATCTATGACTTCATGGGACCCACTGGCTCCCAGAAGTGGAGTGGGGTGCGTTGCCTGGCAACAGGAGTTGTGTTGAGGAGGGGCCCCAGTCCTGCAAGGGATTCGGAAGGAGAAGGAGCCTGCTGGCTGCTCGTCCTTTTTATCATTGCTTTGCTCATTGCTTCTATCAACCCTTTTGTTCACCCTGTTTGTCGTCCATTTTGCTCGTCTCTGACAGACCCAACTGGGCAGAAGGCTTGTGACAAATCAGGGACAGAGTGTGTGCAGACAAGGGGGAGAGGAGTGTGCTCCTACATCCTGGGGTGTGCCCCAGCCTTGCTGTGGTGTCATGGGTTCCTTTCTGTGCTGAAAGATGCTGTCCCAGTCTCTGGAGAAGCTGCAGAAGGAGAAAGCAGAGCAGTAGGACATGATGGCTGCAATGGACATGGTACAGTCTAAGGGGCCTCTGTGCCAGCCCAGGGCTTCCCGGGCAGGGTGACAAATGCCCCTTGTCCCTTGGGGGCTGGGTGGCAGAAATTGTCCCCTTGGGAGGGGGAATTTCCTGAGCTCATGGGGTCCCTCACCCTTCACATGGTGGGACCAAGCTCACCAGGGTGATGGGGCAAATGGGGCCACAGCAGCCTGAAAGGGGCATGATGGCCTGGAGGAAGCACTCCTCCCTCTGCCCCTCACACGCTGGCCCTGCCTGGCATTCCTCATCCCTTTCCCCGCCGCTCTCCTGCCGTTCCCCTCTGCTAGAAGGCGGACAAAGCTGCCTTGGACAGCAAAGTCGATTGCAGCCAGTTTGAAGAGAACATGGAGGAGCTGGATGAGAGGATGCAGGAGTTGCAGAGCCAGATTTCAGGCCAGGAGCAGCACTGGAACAATATGCAGCAGCAGTTCAGCAATGCAATTGAAGACAAGGTGAGGGGTATTTCGTCTCCACCATGAGGAACTGGCACCTTTGGGACTTGACAGCCTGCGGCAGCATCCCTCTAAGAATCTCCGTCCAGGCTTTTCCCTGGAGAGCTCCATGTCACATCCTGGAGCAGCTGGCTGAGGCTGTGCACCTGTTCACAGCTGGATCGCCTGGAGCTGAAGACTTTCCATATACACCTGGAGGACTCCTGGAACAGGAACATGGAGGAACTCGAGGATAGGCTGTTGCGTGAAAACGCCGCTGGGATTAAGAAGTGAGTGCAATGGAGATTCTGATGGCTTTGGGAACAGAGATGGCAACTGCTCCTCCCAGGCAGGGCTGTCACACACAATGCCCCTGAGCTGGGCCGTGCCCTGCCCTCCTGGCCGTGCACACGGGGGGACTTTGGTGCCAGAGAGGGGCTGAAAGCACTGCAGGGGCTGCTTGAGATGGTGGCATGGGTGCCTGTGCCCTTCACCTGGCATCAGCCAGCACCTTGGGGATGGGGAGAAACAGGCTCAACAGCCCACGGTTCACCCTGCAATGGCCGTGAGCCTGTGCAGTGACCTGCCCTGCAGCTGGCTGCTGCAGGGAGCTGCTGCCTGTGTGCTGCAGGCCTGTGGCCCCAGGAGCTCAGCCGGCCCTCTTCCCTCACCCTCCATAGGCAGCTGCCAGTCCCTTTCACGTGTCTGTCCTGTGACCGCATGCTCAGCATGCAGGTTCCTGGCCAGTGAGTAGCACCAGTGCATCAGGGGCAGCAGGGCTGGCATGGGAGGAGATGGGTGCCAGCAGTGACCCGCTGTGCTGGGCACAGGGGTGACAGTGTCTGCTTGGGAGGGGCTGATGTGGGGAGCCCCGTCTGCAGCCCTGCCCTTCAGCAGGGCCTATGGGGGCTCATCCCAAGGGCTACAGGCAGCGAGATGCCATGGGCTACAATCCCATGGCCTTGGGGGTGCTGCCTCCAACAGGAACAGGTTCGTTGTCCCCTGCCACACACCTGTGACTCCTGCCCTCCC
Organism: Melozone crissalis; assembly: GCF_028551555.1. Classification (NCBI taxonomy): domain Eukaryota; kingdom Metazoa; phylum Chordata; class Aves; order Passeriformes; family Passerellidae; genus Melozone; species Melozone crissalis. The sequence goes on from NW_026535824.1 coordinate 4,933,898, forward strand.
CAGGCACCCCGAAAAACTCCCGTATTTGCAGCCGATGCCCCCTAGCAAGGAGCCACCGCCCAGCCAAAGGTAAGGGCTCTGAGGACACGTTCCCCGCGCCTGGGGTGCAGGGTAGCCCTGACACAGCAAGGAGGGCTCTGCACCTGGGCTGGGGCAGAGGAGCCTGGGGGGACGGGGCAGGGTAGGGGAGCAGAAGGCAGCTGTGGAGGGCCAGTGCTTGCCCCAGGGCTGGGGGCTTTTGCATTCCTTGCCTTGCACTGCTCTGTCTGGCCCACTTCTCTGTCCCAAGGTTGCTGAAAGCACATCTGATGAGCTGTGTCTGTTTTCAGTCTGAGCTCAGGCTTGGTGGGGAGTTGTGTGCCTCCTGTGAAAGGAGTTCCCAAAACCAATCCCTGCAGCTGGAACAGCGCAGCTCCTGCCAGCTGGTGTCCTGTGCACAGGGACCTGCCATGGCCATGGCCAGCACACCTTGCTGTGGGGACAGAGCCAGCAGATCAAGCCTGGTGGGATGGGCTTGAGGCTCCTGCAGCAGGTGGACAGGAGCTGGCAGGGACATGCCCCTGCAAGCAGCACTGCTAGTGCCCTCCCTGGCACAGCAGGGTGATGCCCTGCATGCCACAGGGCTGGGCACTGAGCCTCCTCTGTCCCATCCCACAGGAGGCCGCTGGTCTGTGCCAGTGTCCCCCGTATGCCTCAGATCTCTGGGGACCATCAAAGCAGCAGTTTCACGATGCAGAACATCAAGGCTTCCCCACATACAAGTGCACAGCTGCAGCGTCTCCTGGTACACCACAACAAGGTAGGTGTGATGAAGGTAGAGACACAGAATGGTGACTGAGGCTTTAAGCATTGCTGACTATCCAGGAGGAATCTGTGCCTTCAGTCCCCAGGGAGACCTGGGTTGGAAGGATTATTGGGGGGTGCTGGATTGGGCCCTGCATTGCAGCCAGCTGCCCTCTCCTCCTCAGCCTAGTGTGACCCTGCTGCACGGTGATGGACACATCTCGAGGGGCCGTAATGACTAGCATCGCACAGCGATCAGGACACAGGATGCGTCAGATGTGGCCCTGTCAGGGTGAGGGGGTCAGTGACGACAGGGGGCTGATTATCTGCAGGGTGCTAGCTGGGGGATGAGTAGGGCTCTGTGTACAGAGCTGGGTAATGTGGCATGGGTATTTTGCGTCTGGGGTAAGAAGGAAGGGGCAGAATGGAGCAGGAGGACTGGCACATGGGGCAACTGAGCTTGGAGCTGGAGTAACGTGGGAGAATGGCCATGCCCAGTGTGGGACAAGACCTTGAGTCCTGGTGCGCTGGGGCCAGCACCTGTGGCGGCTCACCCTTGTCCTTCACCGTCCAGGCCCTGCTGCCTCAGGACAGCACCGGCCAGGCACAGCTCCTCGACAGGTCTCATGGGCCCCAGGGCTCGAGCAGCCTCTCCAGCCCCGCCAGACATCAACAGGCCCTGGCCAGCTGGAAAGGACTCAGCACCCAATGCTCGACCTGGGACATCTTGTCCGAAGCGAGAAACACCTGTGACAACTGTCATAAGGAACTTGACTTTTTACTTGTATATAATAACTAAGTTAGTTGTATGTAGTTATTAGGTTAATAAAAACTGTTAAAATTACGGGCAGAGCCTTGTCTCAAAGCCTGTCTCTCCCCGGGCTCCCTGGTGCTCCTTCAGCTCCTTCCCCCCTGCTGTGGCTCTGCCCCCGGGCTGAGCAGATCGAGCCCCGGGCCAGGCCCTGAGGCCGCTGCTGCTCCCGCGCAGCCTGCGGGGCAGCCCTGAGGCTCCGGGCCGGCTGTGGGAGCAGGAGCTGCGCTGCAGAGCCCGCGGCCCTCACGGGCTGCGAAGGCACGGGCAGATGGCCATGGGGCCCGGCTGGCACTGCCGGCGCTGCTGCTCTTGGCTGCCGCCTGCAATCCTTACAGGCAGCCCTCATGCCGGCTCAGGAGACGCTCAGAGCCGTGCCCAAGGGCTGGCCCCGACCCGCGGCCCCCAAGGGCACTTGTCCCTTCATCTCCGCACTGCCACATTCCGAGCTCCCTCCTCCCCTTCCTTTCTGCAGGGCAGCGTTATGGGCCGGCCCAGCGGCTTTCCTCCCGCACAGCCGGCAGCCCCTTGCCCACAGCTCCCTGGCGGGAGCCAGAGCTGCTTTCCAGCCAGGCAGCCCCGCAGTGTCCCGCAGCCCGGGCCGGCTCCTGCCCGCTGCCGGCGAGGCCCGGCGGCTGGGCCCGGCCATCCCGGGCCAGAGCAGCTCCCTGGCCGGGGGAACACAGCCAGACATGGGGGGACACACAGCAACACAAAGGGGACACACGACAGGCACCGTTTCCCGTGTCCCCATTGCCGCAGAGCAGCGCCGTGTGCGGGGCTGGCACAGACCTGGGCACAAAGGAATGTCTGTGCTGTCACCAGAGAAAGGACACGGCAGGGGTGCTGCTCACGGATGAGGGTGCTTGGGGCTGGGGGGGCTCTCCGACCTTCTCACACCTGCGGAGGTCGGGGCAGTCTCTGTCCCTCTCAGCCCTGGTGTGACCCCACCCAAACATCATCGGGGTCAGAGGGACAGAGACACCCACAAACCCCCAGAACGGCAGAACCTGGGATTTGATTTGGGGTTGAGGATTTAGGAAGGGGCTGGAATTGGGGCTGGGTTGGAGTTGGGGCTGAGATTTGGATTAGAGCTGGGATTGGGGTTAAGGCTAGACATGGGATTGGCTTTGGGCTGGGGTTGGGTTGTGGTCTGGGGCTAGACAAGTTTGGAATTGGGATGTGATTAAATACAGAACTGTGAGTTTGTCTAAACATGGAGTGAGATTGAGACCAGGATCAGGGTCAGGTTTGGGACTGAGCTCACCCAGAGCGGGACAGAGGGGATGTCACTGCAGGATGTCCCTGGCATCATCCCAGCCCTCCTCAGGCACCTCCAAACATGAGGGGCAGCTGGGTGCCCCAAGATCCAGGTGCTCGCACACTGCCCCACCATACCAGGCAAGCATTCCCTGAGGGCAGCCCTGACTGTGATCCTTAGGGCTCTGGGATCAGCCCTCACATCCCTGTGGGAGAAGCTGCAGACAGGATGAGAGATTTTCCCCACCCTCTTCCCTTTGGAAGATGAAGCCCAGCTGCCCTTTCCTTCTAGTGCCTCCTCTCCTCAGCTGAGGATGTCAAACTTCCCAGGAGCAGGAAAATCCCCATTCCCTGTTTCCTTGTGGCTGCAGCTTGGAACACCCACCCAGAATTAAGGACTTTCTGACCACCCTGCTGAATGACACTGGGAGGAGATTTGTGAGAAAGGGAGGAAATTGTATTTCAATAGTAAATAAAAGGCGCAAAATTATTGCTTTCTGTCACATTTGTTTCCAGTCAGTTGCACTTCTGGTCCCAGGCCAGAGAAAAGGGTGGGGCTGGGGGCTGGGGGAGGCGGGGGGGCAGGGAAAAGGTTGCGTTGGTGCTCGATGAAGAGATGCAGGGGGATCTGAGTTCTCAGGAATGGGGGTGCCAGGGGGATCTCAGGGTCATGAAAATGAGGGGGGGGGGGGCCAGGGACGTGGAGAGGTAGAATGGAGTTCCAGGGGGTCCTTGAGCCCAGGAAAGGGGAGTCCAGGGTTTCCCAAAAAGGGGGGACCAGAGTGCGGTCACCCGGGATGTTCGGAAAGGGGGAGTTCAGGGGGTTTCTGGTTTTGCAGAAAGGTGTGCCTGGGAAAGGCAGGAATGGGAGACCAAGGCGGTCCACGTTGTCCCAGAGCCAAGCCTGCGCCAAGTCTGGAGGCTGGGAGCCATGGGATGGCCGGGAAAAAGGGAGCAGCGGGTCATGATGTCCACAACAGGGGAATTCAGGGGGCCCTTGTGCAGGCTAAGGGGAGCAGGGGGGTCCCGGTGCTGGCAGTGGCGGTTCAGGGTCCCGGTGCCGGGGGTCCCACTCCCCCCTGGCCCCCCAGGAGCGCCCTCAGCCCCAGCGCTGGAGCCATCGCGCTGCTCCTCCTCACTGCCAGTGTGATCCCAGTAGAACTCAGTCACCCAGGAGCTGCTCCCAGGATGATCCCAGTACAGCCCAGTCACTCCCAGTCCTGGCATCCCCCCAGCCCTCTCTGCGTTCCGACCTGTCCCGGCTCCATCCCCGCACCTCCCGGGGGCTGCGAGGGCTGCGGGAGCGGAGGAGGTGTCCCCTCCTGTCAGGGAGTTGTGCAGAGCCAGAAGGTCTCCCCTGAGCCTCCTTTTCTCCAGGCTGAGCCCCCTTCCCTGCTGCCTCAGCCCCTCCTGCTGTTCCAGCCAGGGTCGGATACTAGTGCTGCAAAGAGCACTGTACAGACCTGGCATAGGTGCCTTTGTCACCACATTTTAACCTTTCATTAGTTACACAAAGACTCTTGGGAAGCCCCAAACTGCAGTCAGCCGCTGCAGTGCCAATCTCCTTTGCAAATCCCTGCGGCCCGGCCCGGCCCCGCCCGGCCCCGCACTCGGTGCCGCGGTTGCCCGGTAACCGCGCCCGGGCCCTCAGCGTCTGTGACAGCGGCGCGGCCTCAGTTGCCTGAGAGCGCGGCCCTGGCTGGGTGTGCGCAGCCTGGGCTCCTGCAGGCGGCTGCACCGGGCCATTCGCCAGGGGAACTGTCGGCGTAGAGAATTGCTAAAGGTGCAGAGCATTGGCCTCTGCGAAAAGCTCCTCAGCGTGCAGAACACTGGTGTCTGCTAGGGAGTCCTGAATTTCATTTGAAGGTAAAGACCGACTAAAGTTGAACTTTTTGGTTTTGTTTCATCTGTGCTCTGAAAGAGAATGCCAAAGGGATACAGAGAATGTGATCATGCCAGTCTTCTGGCGCAGTAGTTCAGTGACATGTACACCTGAGAGGATGAACAATAAATGGACTACTGATTGTGCTTTTTTTACTGAAGAAGTGCAACATTTTCTAAAGATAGTAGTCTATAAATTTTTTCCCTATAGTAACTGCTTAAACTGCTTAAAGGTGAACGAGTTCTGTTCAAGTTTCAGTGGGTTTTTATCATCTGGGTTTTAAAATTTTTAGGGAGATGCCTCTGTATTGAGGTGCAGACGAGACCATATGCCAAAGCCAATGGTCTGGATTTTATGGAACAGTAAATGTGAGGGAGAAAGAGAGAGAAAGAAAAGAAAAAGTGGGAGTGGAATGGAGGTTGGGAAGGGGGGGAGGAGAAAGAGAGTGACAGAGAGAGATTTAGTAGAAAATATCACCATTCCATGGATCCCATTGGCCTACCATTAAATCCTCTTCTGGTCTTCTCTGTGGTGAGGTCTGGCAAAATGTAAGACTCCACTGGGTTAATGCAGATTTGGGCAAGGTGATACCTTGCCCAGGTACCTCCCAGGGGTGGGGCAAGTTGGACTCTGTCTCTTGCTACTTTCAAATAATATAAAATCTTTGGCACCCATATATCCTTTGAGTCTGCCATGAGTTGGGTTCTGGATTTTCAGATTTGTTGTGTTGCTTTGCATGCCCTGCAGTCGTCTGGTGCAAGGCCTCAGGAATGGGTCTGGAGGCACTGTGGAGGTCTTAGCTGGGAGGTTTGTGTGCAAACCTGGCCTCAGCAGAAGAGTCTGTGGCTATGACTTCCCCAGCCTGAACCCAGACAGAGCTGATTTTCAGGACATCTGCTGGGTTTGGCTTTGTTGTGGATAGGTTTTTCTCCTCAGCCTTGTTTACTTCTCCCCAGACCTGAGGTAATGGGACAATAGTGTCACCTTGATCTTGTCTCAGGTTCCCTTAGGCAGCTTAACTCACAGTGCCAAGTTCCAGTCAGGAGGGGTGGGCTTGGGTGGTCGCAGCTTCTTTATACAGTTTTGTCACAATGGGCAGAAAGTCCTTTATAATGATATTTAAGCCATTAGCCATAACATTCCAGTCTCTCATTAGTCTCTCAGCTGTGAGGAGCAGCTGAGAGAGCAAGGGTGCTTTAGCCTAAAGAAGAGGAGGCCCACTCTAGCTATTTTTGAGTAATATTTAGGCTACAGTTTTGTCTCTTCGAACTGTTATTAATGTTCAGATTTTTAGCTCCAGGTTTCAGTATGATCTAACTTTGAATTGCACAAGGTAGCCATATAGTTCAAATAAAGTCCAACTAGTGGCCTAACTATACTAGCTACTTACACCAAACAAGCACTTAGCTACTTTCAAGTAATGTACCATTTTTAGCACCAGAATATGCCTTGAAGCTGCCATGAATTGGGTTGTGGATTTTCAGAGTTCCATTGTTGCTCCTTCCAGTTTTGTTGAGGCATTGTCGCTCACCTGCGACATCGTCCCTTGGAAATGGCGTCTGGATTGCCAAAGAAGACACCAACACCTCGTCTTTTGTCCAGGGAAGGGCTGAAGCCTAATACTGTGAGTACCCACTGTGGCTGTGTTAAGGCTGGCAGTGCCCTGGTGTCCCTGCTCTCCCTGCCCCTGTTGTCCAGCAGTGCTGTGAAGCTGCAGAGCCCCTGCCCAGCCCTTTGTGCTGTGCTGCTGTTGCTGGGGCTGTCCTGGTGCAATAGGGAACACTGCGGGATGCTTCAGCTGTGTCTTGCCTGGCTGTGCCAGCAGAGCCAAGTGAAACCAATGCACAGCTGAAGGCCTGAGCATGTGTTCTGTCCCTTTGCCTTTGCCACAGGAATTCCTTCTGTCAGGCTGGGCACTCACCTGTGCTGCTCTGACCATCCTGCCCTTGGGCACCTGGGCATGTGGTGGGGGGAAGCTCAAACTCTGCCCAAAGCCTTGAGAGCCACGGCTGGTCCCAGCTGGAAGAGCTTCCAAAGCAGCTGTTCTCTCCCAGCTCCTGTGTGGGCACAGATGCAGCCCTGCAGGCAGCGCTGGAGCCAGGGCCACAAAGCTCACTTGGCTGAAGATGCCCCACTGCTGAGGCTCTGTCAAGGAGATGCCTCTGTTTTCTTCTGTGGAGGGCTCTGTCAGCCCAGACAGAGAAAACAATTAACAGGGAGAACTAAAACCTGGACACATTCCTGTGCACCTCACTCTTGGTACAGTGTTCCCTTCTTGCATCTCTTGGACTCATCCAGCAGCGATATCTCCTTGCTGTGAGTTCTGAGCGTTGTGCAGGGATGGAGTTCAGGCAGTTCTGAAAGCTCCTCCCCAATCTCTGGAAAGGTCACTGTCTCAGTCCAATGAAACGTAGGAGGAAACAAATGCCCAAAGAGCAGAAATCCCCAACCATGTCCCATCCAATCATGGAGAAGGCAATGGGACAGAGCCATATGGCTGGAGTATGTGTGTTCCACTCTGTATTATTAATTGTATTAATTCACTGATGCTAAGTATTCCAGCAGGAAACCCCCAGGGCTTCCAGGAATGTCCTAGTGGCTGTGATCACAAGTTATTCACCAGTGCCACTTGTTCAAGAAAAGCCTTTCTGAACAAGCACAACTCTGAGGCTCTAGCTGGTTTACTTTTGCCTTTCAGCTGCTTCCCTCTAAGTTCCAGAGGGAGAAGTTTCTCAGCAGGAAGAAGGAGGCCAGCACTGGGGGGAGTATTCTGCCCAGAATTGGCCCATTTCTAGACAGGAGTGAGACTCGCCCAAAGGTAGCCTTTTCCTGCTCTTTTCCTTTCTGTTTCACATGAAGTTTGAAGAGGGTGTGTGTTTGTGACAGGCTTGCCTCCAGCAAAATACCTCAGTGTTCAGGTCCTGCCATCATTGCAAAGTGCTGGGAGTGGTGGACTGGGAGTCCTGATCTGCACTAAGCCAACACAAATACCCTCTGCTGAAGCTGCTGGGGTGTGCTGGAGCGCAGCTGCCATTGCTAAAACAATGGGAGGAAGGCTGGGGACACAGAGGCCCAAAATTGCCCTTTGCCATTCTCCTGTTGAAGGAGCCACCTCTTGCTTTGGTGTGGTCACCATCAAATGCTCGGGGTCACAGGATTCGCTGCAGAGTGGCAGCGTTGGCCTTTGAAGGCCAAGGATCTGCAGGAATTACTTCAGATTGAACACAACAAATTGCATTTCTGCTTTGGGCTGGAACAATGTGTTGGACCCTGACGGGGTGTTAGATTTTGCAGGCTGCCAGATGTACAGGGGACTGGCCCTGGGCAGAGGGCAATGGATGTGCTTTGTCTGGATCAGTGCCTACTCAGAGGTGTGTTTAAAGCTGCTTTTCTGGCAGGACTAGCTCGGTATAAAGCACAGTCCAAACGGGTAGGTGACTGAGGTGGGCTATTGAGTAGGAAATTGGAAGCAAGACACATGGAACAAAATCCAGGTAAAGGATTGTCCTGGAGAGGGGCTTTGGGAACACCTCAGGGAAGGGCACAGCTAAGGGACAGTGTGCTGCAGCCACTCCCTTCAGCAGAATGTGTCTGCTGTGAAGTCACAGAGGAGACCTGCTTGTGTCTCTGCAGTGACAGCAGTGTGGCTGGAGAAGGCAGAGAAAGCAGGGCAGAGTTTTCTCCAAGCAATGTCTCTGCTCCAGAAGCATTTGCTGTTGTTGTGTCATTCCAGACGTGCCTCTAGAATGGCATGAAATAAGATCGCAGTAATGACAAGAAAGCACCCATATAAAGGCCACTGAAAAAGGAGATACCAACTCTACTTTTACCCAAGTTGCTGAGAAAATAACTGAAACTTATCCTCATTCAGCATTCACCTCACTTGTCTTTTTATTTTCAGCTCATTTGTCTTTTTATTTTTGCCTTTTCCTCTCTTTGGAACACACTAACTTTTAAATACAATGAAAAGGAACAAAATCATCAAAGCAAAGGAAAAGTGTTTCTTAGTAAGGATTCAGCTGAGCTGGGATGTCTCCCTCCCTGAGAGCCAAGCACACACACACCCTCTGAGAAAATGGCCATCTTTGTATCCCCTTTGTACCCGGCTGGAGCGGTCCCTGTGCCCTTTGCCATTGGATGGGTACTCAGGAGCTTCCATTCTCTACTGAGCACCAACTTTTCTGTGCCCTCCCTTCTCGTCCTCCTTCCTTTTGGTCAGGTCTTCAACCCTGTCCCTCTCACTGTGACACTCAACAAACCAACCTGAACAAATGCAAACCACAAATAACACACAGAACCAACAAATTCCATTCTTTTGCTTAATAACCTTTTGGCTTCAGCCAAGTGTCACCTCATCTCTCAAACCTTCTCTGGTCCTGTGCTCTTCTTACTGATGTCTAAGTTGTAGAGCAGAAAAGATATTTGCAGTTGTGTGGGCCTTGGTTTCCCTGTCTCAGAGTAAAAGACATCCCAAATTCTTTCCCATGGGGTCTCCTGTAAATTAATGGGTTTTACTTACTCCTTGAGTGCTCAGTCAGTGCCCCAGAGCTCTGTGACGACGTGGGCACAGGGCTGTGTTTTAGGAAAGTGCTGCCTGGCATTCTGGAGAAAGAAACCTGGAGAAATCCATGCCAGAAGAGCAGCTTGGCTTGAGCCTGCTCTGTGTGGCCAAGCAGCTGTGGATCAGCTCAGAGCAGAGGTGGGTGAGCCCCTGTTTGCCCAGTGTGGGCTGGGCAGATGTGCTCCCCCAGAGTCTGTACTTTACTGGGGATCAGTGGAAGATTCTCCTGCATGAACCTTCCTCCCAGCAGCTGAAGCTCTCCCTGCTCTCTCTCCTCTCCAGCTGCCATCAGCTGCTCCGAAACAGAGCTGGTTTGGGGTTTCCCCACCAGAGCTGGTATTTCAGAACTTTGTCGCTCGGGAGGTCTCTGAAATGGTGCTGTCTCTCATGAATAAGGACAAGGTAAGTGCTGGCACCCAGAGCTTTAACACTGTGCTGGAAGAGGAGAGTGCTGTCATTCCCTCAGTGTACAGCAAAGCAAGTTATGTGCTGCAGCACATGCAGAAGAAAATGTCTCAGCACCTTCTTCTGCAAGATGGTGGAAATCTTCCTGTGCTGGGAATTGTGCCCAGATTTTTGCCAGGCGTTGATGGTGTCTATCCCAAAGGAGTTTCCTTCTCTTGAAAGCTCTGGATTGACAGGAATGTTGAGGGCTGTACAGTTCTTACCTGCTCTCATGCTTTGCCTTGGGTCTATAGCACACCCTGTGTGTCCTTGGTTAATCTTGGCTCCTGGTAGGAATCTCTGCCTCTCTCAGCCAGTTTGGCTCCCTTTATGCAGCTCACAGGCAAAGCTCAGGGGCTGAGCCTCCTGCACTTTATGCTGGAATCACTTCTCATTAATAGCATTGGCCCTGCAGGAGCCGTGTTCTGCAAGAGCCCTGCAATCAGAGTGATGGAGCAGAAGCAGTGAGAGGCCTTTAGGTGCCACTTGAGGCTCCTGCTCAGCTTCATCCAGCTCTGCTCAGCTTTTCCAAAAGCAACACGGTGCTCTGCTTTCCCTTTGCAGAAGCACAGCACATCCAAAGCCATGTGCTCCTGGAGGTTTCCACCTTTACCTGAAGAAATTGGGATTGTTTTGCAGTTTCCCAAGAGAGCTGAGAGGGAAAAAGTTGAAAAATGTCAGTTGTGTTCCACTGTAAAGAGGAAAACATGAGACCATTTGAATTTCAGTCAGGGAAACATTTTCTCAAGTGAGGCTTGTGCCAAAAGTGGGCTGGTGGGAGGAGACAGGAGGGAGTCCAAATCATCTGGTTTAGACTTTTGGAGAGCATTTTGGTGCTCAGGGGTTGATGATATCAGTGTGTTAGAAAATGCATGTGTGCTGTGCATGGGTACCCCAGAGGGCAGAACCTGGCCTCCTGGCTGCAGGCAGGAATGCCCAGCAGCCCAGCTTGCCTGTACAGGCAGCAGGAAGCCCTGGAGAGCCAAGATTGGCTTTGCATACTGGAACCACACTGTCAGTCAGTGCTGGTCCTGTTTCTCCAGGCAGAAAATGCCTCTGAAGCCCCATGGTCAATAGACACCGCCTGTCTGTGTTTCTGTTACTTTTGGCAAGCTGGTTGCTCTCATGGTTTTATGATTCTTCCTTGCTGCTTTACTGCCCATTTAAGTTCTCTTTGCCATCTCCTTGTTTTAGGGATTGTCTTGCTGTGTTCATTCCTTCTTTTGCTTTTCAGGTTTGCTTTTATTCCCAGTAAGACCCCAGTGTTTGGTCTCCTGTCTTGCTGCTCTGCCTGCCTGACTGTATCCCCAGAAGGTCCCTACCCAAACCTGATCTGCTGGAAGGGAATTTCTTCCTTGCCCCACAGTAATGTGCTGGTTTGCTTTTAGGTAGCACATTCCCCCTCTGGAACATGACAACTTCATGGCTGTGTGCAGGCAGAAGCCAGCAGGTTTTTTGGCCTTGTTGAATACGCAGGTGACTTGGTTCAGGGGCTGTGTCTCCATCCTGCTGGTGCTGACCTGCTCAGCCCTTCCTTCCCAGCAGGCACTGCCCTACTGCCCCTGGCCAAAATGCGGGAGCCAGAGCGAAGGGATTCAAGTTCAGCCTTGTGAATGATGTGCCTGTGCCTGCTCAGCTGAAAGTGCTTTGGAAAAGGGGCAAGGGAGGGATGTTAGCAGGGCATGGACAGGTCTCCTCTCGTCCTGTTTCCACAAGTGGCAGAATCAAATTTCATGTCTTTGCTGCAGTTTCTTCACGTGGTGAAGGTCTCCATGGAGAGCTCACCTTACTTCCAGCTGGTGAGCTCCAGCGATGCGTACCGTGCCGTGCCGCCGGGCGCCTCTGCCCCTGTGCGCATCCGCTTCACCCCCAGCAAGAACCAGGTGAGGCTGGAGGAGCCAAAGCACACAATGATCTCCACAGCCATTGTTTTCCCTGCACTCTGGCTCCAGCCCATTGCATGCTGTGAGCTGGGCTCCAGGCGTGGGCAGGCAGCCTGCAGCCAGTCACACCTTGGCACTGCTGGCAGGCACTGCAGCCAGGCCTGAGAGGCTCTGCTTCCCCTCCGTGCACATTGCTGAGCATTGCCAAGGGAAGATGCACAGGAAACAGGATGAAAATGACAGAGGGCTGCTGATAGATGTTGGGCCATCTCTAGGTGCAGTGGAAGGGGTTTCATTCTGATGGAAAACACCAGAGGAACAAAGAGGTCAGAGAGCTTTCCTCCTTCCTGGACTGCCAACAGCTTCCCTGCCTGCCCCTGGGCTGGAGCAAAGCCGGTGCTTTTTCAGCCCCTCTGTTGTGCAGCCTTGCAGCTGTGCTGTCCCAGAGCACAAGTGAGCATGGCACAGCTGCAGGGCCAGGGCAGAGGATGTGCTGTGCCTGTGAGCCCGGCCTGGCACAGGCACACTGGGCTCTGGGTGCCCTTGGTCAGCAGGAGATTGCTGAGCTGCAGGGGACTTGGACACCTGCCTGCAGGAGCTGGTGTAGGGCAGGTACAAGCTGCAGGCAGAGCTGTGGGCCCAGAGCCCGTGGCAGTGACACTGCTGGGGCTCTGTCTTCATGCCTGTCGCTGTGCTTGCTCTGTCAGCTGGCACCCATTCCGTGCCAAAGGTGCTTTTGTGGGGAGGTTTGAACAGCAGTGCTGAGGCCCTGGCAAGTCTGATCTCAGTGCTGGGATCTGGAGGGTTCATGTTCTGATCTGGAGGCTTGTTCATACAGAAGGGTTGAGGGCATGGCATGGAAGGGAGGAAGCCTGGCAGGGAAACAAAGAGAGGCCCTTTCCAACAGCATCCTGCTACCTCTTAGCACTGTTCTTCTCCTGACTTGGTTGGACAGGCAAAGTTAGAGGGGAGTTGTGAGCCAACTGATGTTTCTGCACCAGGCCAGAGGTGCAGGATGTCTTTGGGTGCAGCTGTTTTCTCCTCTTCCTTTTGCTGCTTAGAGTCAGTTGAACACTTTGTCCTATTCTCAGACAGTGGGAATATAGAAGCCTAAAGAGCAATGTCCTGTGTTCCCCAGCTCCATGTTGCTTAGAAGGGGCTTAGGAATTCTTTAACATAATTTAAGTTTAGAGTAGGAATGATGGTGGCCTAGGGCTGTTATCTCTATGAGCCAAGTGACACAAGAGCTGAATGCCACTGAGACAGATTTTGCAAAGTGCACTGGTGCCTTTAAAATGTGACATAGTAGTAGAACTTAGTGTTCATTTGAGGGTGCAATAGGTAAATGGATGCCCTTGAAGGGGTATAGGAAATGGTTTTTCTTCTGCCATGGGGATGGCACTAAATGTCCTGTGCTGAGCCAGTTTCTTTTCCTGCAGGATTATTGCCACGAGCTGGTGTGCCTCACTGCAAGGGAAAGGATCGTTGTGCCAATTCGGGCCATTGGTGCCCGAGCTGTGCTGGACTTCCCTGCCCAGCTGGACTTCTCCAAGTGTCCAGTCAAGGTCAGCGCCCAGCAGACTCGGCTGGTGCGCAATGTCGGTGCCCGGGCAGCTCGGTACCAGCTGAGCACCCAGAGGTGAGGCAGCTCATCTGTCCCTGTGCAAACACCTTTGGGTGAGAGCGGAGTTGGGAAAGAGCTACAGACGGAACCAAGCATCGGATCTGCTGCCCTGCAGCCTGGCTGGAAGTGAGCAGGATGGAAGGCATCTGCTCTTGCTTTCAGTGGCCTTGGAGCTTTCTGTGTCCCAGATTCCCTGGAGGCTGCTGGAACATGTTGGGAGCTGGCTTGCACCCTGCTGAGCACGAGCAGCTTCTGAAATGCTTCCTCAGCACTGTCAGCCAAACAGAGCCATTCTCTGGGAGGCCACAGGCACGTGGCTTTGCAGTGGTCCTGGAGGGGACCTCTGGAAATCATCTGAGCAAACACACTGCTCAAAGCAAGAGCAGTGTCTGGGGGTTGCAAGGTGCCATTGGGAGACATGGACCTGTCTTTAGATGCCATACAAGAAAACAAACATGTCAATGGACCTAGTTATAAAAGCAGAAGAAAACAACCTTTTTAAAACCCCTCCATACCTTATCTTTTCTGCCTGTCAGGTGCAGCAGAGATTCATTGAGAGGATGGATCTAACAGGATGAGAAGTGTCTTAAGGAGCAGCTCACAATTAACAGAGAAAAGCCCAAAATTTAGCTTTCCAGGCCTATCTCTTGGCAGTGATTTTCCTTTGGTTCTTACAGTGTCAGGGATGTCTCCTTCACAGCTCTTCAAGCTGTGGGCTCAGGGAACAATTTAGTGGTGTTGGCTGAAATTCAGAGGAGTCACGTTTAGCTGTAGACTTGTAGAGCTTGTGTCTTCGGGTCTTGGGGAGCCAGGTGTGTGTGAGAGATGACTGCTACAGCAGGAACAGAGGAGTCTGGTGGGTACCGCCCAGGGATTGAAGAGATGCGGGGGCTGATTTGCACTCAGTTTTTCAGTGCTGACGGCTGAGTCCTGGACTTGGCTGGATCCTCTTCTCCTGATAATTTGAAAAGAAGAAGACACCTTCTTTCTCAGGCAAGCCCTGAAGTCGTTATTGGAAATGTTATTCCCATCCTGCCACCTGAAGGCAGGAGCATGTAACATGGGGCAGGAGTGGGAAGGGAATGGAATGGAAGGTAGTGCTGAAGCGTGGCCAGGGATTCCCCTAACTGGCAGCTTCTCTATTGTGGTGAAATTTCTGGCCAAAGACTAAGAACAGAATGCTGTGCCTTGCCCCCAGCAGGCCCTGATCCCCCCAGCCCCAGCAGAGCTGCAGCCGTGCTGGCATCAGCCCCGGGGCAGATGCAGGAGCACGAGCACTGATCTGGCTCTGGGGCTGCTGGGGCCTTGTCTTTCCTCCCCTCCCTCCAAAGTCTCACGTCCAGCACATGAACATTGCTGGCCCAAGGCTTCTCCATCAGCCAGCAGTGATGTTCTCACCAGTGGCAATGGGAACAGGTCAGCCCATAATTACAGCAAGAGGTCCTTAATGAGCAGAACCTGAAGTGAGTTCATCAGCTGTTACTACTGACATGAACAAAGTTCAGCTTGGCGGATGTTCTCTTTGTTTTTGTGTGTGATGCATTCATCAGCAAAGTCCCCAGAACACATTTGAAGTGACAGATTGACCAGCAACAAAGCGCCAGGGCCAGGAACTTTTGTTTTCCTACTGGGGCTGTAGAAGGGCACAAAGCCCAGCAGCTGCTGGGCAGAAGCACATTTCCCATGAGCTGTCCCTGAGCATCAAAGCACAGAGTCTTGTGCCTTTAACCGAGCCATTGCCTGCTCTGTCCTGGGCCTGCAGGGGCAGCGTCACTGCACCGAGTTTACACTTCGACCTGGCTGAGCTCGACTTCGGGGACATCTCCTTTGGTGAGTGTTCCCTGGGCTGGGACACAGCCTCAGGGATGTGTGCCTTCCAACAGAAAAGCATCCCTCACTCCTGCTCTGCCCCAGCAGCCTCTTCAGGCTGTGAACTGCAGGGCTGCTGCTGCTGCTGCTGCCTCAGGGGGCATTTTGCCATTGTGAGATCCAATGGAAGCAAGGAATAGAAAGGCAGTATTTTCTGGTGTCTCTGTGCTGCTTTAAAAGACAGATGTCTGCCAAGGAAGGTGGGAATCTTGCTGCAATGGAAAGATGAGCCCCTCCCTCCAAATGATTATCCCTTTGAAATGACAGGGCTCCCAGGCAAAACTGTGGGAAAAGGAATAACAGTTCTTTGCTAGACTATCTCAGGAGAGCACAGACAAGACAAGAACAGACATTTCCCAGATGCCAAGTCCGGTTTTTCCCCTTTGGTGGAGTTGTGGTCACAGCAGGAGGAGCTGTGGGCTCTGGCAGGGCAGGGATCCCCTCCAGCCGGTGCGGAAAGGGAAGGGAAGGAGGAAATGCTCCTTTTGCAGAGCCCCAGAGGGCAGGGGGATGTGGGCAGTGCCCAGCAGCAGCAGCAGCAGCGGGGCAGGCAGGCAGGGTCGGTGCCAGCGCTGAGCTGCAGCCAGAGCAGCCCCGGGCCAAGCACAAACCTCCCGCAGCAGCAGCAGCCGAGCTGCGACCCCGGAGCGGGTGTAAGGGAAGCTCCGCTCCCTGCCCAGCCTCAGCTCCCACTGCACAGCCGCCCACGGCATCACGCCACAACTCCCAAAAAACCCCAAGGGAAAAGCCCAGCCTAGGGCCAAACCCCCCCAGAACCCCCCACAACCCCTATCCCCCTTCCCAGACCAAGGGCAACATTCACTGCCAAGCCTAAACCCAGAACAATGAAGTTCATGAACTTCTGAAGGAAACTCATTGCCTTTTTTGAGCTGCTTCTTCCCCAGCCTGCATCACCACGGAGGCGCTTGTCAAGTTGCCTTTGGAAGGAATGAAACACGAAAGGCAAGAGATGGAAATATGGGTCTGAAGCAGGAGATTCAGATCCTGCTGAATCCAATTTCATTCCTAAAGGCTCTTGGGCTGAAGGCAGCTGTTGTATCTTTGCTTCTTTGTAACGGTTGACTGTTGTCTGCATGTGCTGGCCTCAGTCTCATTGGAGGTTTTGACATCTGGGTTTGTCCTTTTTGTGCCTCTCTTGCCTCCCTGCTGGAGTCCCTGCTGGAGCTGGCAGTGGCCACTTGGATGGGCACAGAGAAGCTCTGGGCTGCAGCTGCACTTGTTTTTTCTCCCCATCTGTGTCCCAGTGACTCTTGGTGAGCAGGCCTGGGGAGAAGTCTCCTCCCCACAGAGCTGGCCAGCCCAGCCAGATGTGCAGTGCAGAGCAGGCTGTGGCTGCTCTGCGCGCTCTGCAGGACATCCCCACTATGAGTGGCTGTATCTCTGGCTTTGCAGGATGGAAAGCAAATCTCAGAGCCAAGGTGGGGTAAACCCTTGCAGGCAGCACTCTCAGTGAGCATCATGGCTGTGATGTCCCTGTTTGTGGGGTGAGGTGGGACCTGGTTCCTAATTGCTAATCTCAAAGCAAGGCTTGTCTGTGTCCCCAGTTGAGTGGGCTCTGAGCTGTCACGTGCTCAGTCTGTTTGGCCCAAAGCAAGAGATGCCTTAAGGGTCCTGCAGAGAGAAGCTGCATTAGGGTGCTTTGCATCACGTTCTAGTTCCTGATTCCATCCTCATTTTCTTTCGCTGTAGCTTCTTCTCACTGACAACTCACTGTTTATATGTCTTGAAAAAGGTGGGAGTGTTGGCAGGCTGAGCAGGGAATTGGACAGCTTGAATTCTCAGAGTAAATGCTGGGTCTGGGTGCACACTCATCACTGAGAGAGAACTGGTGCTGGTTTGGGGCAGGTGAGGGAGCTGGTCCCCATCCCAAAGAGAGAAGCTTGCAGTGTTCAGCAGGGCTAGGAGTGGGCATTTTCAAGGCTGCAGTCTGGAATCTGTGTCGAAGGGAACTAAGTGACGATTAATTCCTCATGCAGCTTCTAGGTGAGCTGTAGTTCAGATAATAAAGAGCTCAGCTCCAATCCCACTTGGATCCTGCCAGGATCTTGCCCCCAGGATCATGCCCTGCTGGGTGCCTGAATGGATATTTGTGTCCTTGCCCAGGCTTTCCCTACACGCAGCGCTGCCGCCTCACCAACAGCTCCGCGGTGCCCCTGACGTTCCAGCTCCGCATGTCGGACGATGGCACGCAGCCGGCTGTGGACAGCGTGGATCAGATCCGCAGGGACACCGACCCGGCCTGGAGGAAGGGAATCCATTTCCATGTGGAGCCCAGGGAGTTCACCCTGAATCCCAGCCAAGGCACCATCCTCCCCCAGGGACACCAGGACATCGAGGTACGGCAAGAGCCCAGCCACAGCCGCTGCAGCACCAGGGCTGGAGCTGCACTGCAGGGTGGGAGGGCTTTAGCTCTGGTGCCAGCTTGGAGCATCCTGGCACTGAGAGATCTGCACTGCTGGGGGCCTCTGCTAGCTGGCTTACTCGGGATGTTCCTCAGGGAGCACTGTTTGCTTTCCAAAATCATATGCCTGAGTTCACAGACCTTATGGTCGAGGCCTGAAGCCATTCTTGTGTTTTTGAGAGCGATTGATTTGATTGCAACGGGGCAGAGCAAGGATGAGGGCAGAAAGTGGCTGTTAGAGAGATGTCTTTGTATCAAGCAGTGAGCTTTTCTTCTTGGTCTCATTTCCCCCCTCCTGGGGAGCAGAATGATTTGTGTTCACTGCAGGAAGCTCCAGTGGAGACAAAAAAATCTGCAGCCATGTGTAGCGGTTCAAATTTATTGTATTGATTCCTTGTTAAGTGGTTTGTTCTGTTGTACCCCGTGTTCTCCCCGAGTGGGTTTACCCCTGGGTTTTACCCTCCCACAAAGCTGTCCCTCATGCCATTCCCTGCCCCTTGTTCCAGCTCTTTCCCTTCCTGTCAAACCCAGCCCCTTTTGTTCCCCAACCTTCTTTGCCAATTTAACCTGGAGCCAATCCCTGTCTGCAATGCCCCTTTGGAATTCCCCTATTCCTGGAGGCCCCATTGGCCCATGTGAGCCATCCTCCCCACCCTCCTACCCAAAGTGGCCCCAGACACTTGATGTAATCCCCTCAGTGCTCTGCTGAGGATTCTCTTTTGGCTTGCTGTTTGTATTCACCCCCTGATTTGTATCTGTACAAAATTCCTTGTGCAGGAGTGTTCAGGGCTCTTTTGGCTTTGATCCTTTTGCTTGGAATAAACCCTTTCTTGTGGAACTTCAAGACAGAGATCCTCCTCCTTTCTCCTCTGCCTGGTCCCGTTGGTGGCTTGTCTCTTGCGGTGTTGAGCAAGAGGCTCTGAGGGTTCTGCCTGTGGTCAATGCCCAGCCTGGGGCAGTTCTGAGGGTTCTGCCTGTGGTCAATGCCCACCCTGGGGCAGTTCTGAGGGTTCTGCCTCTGGTCAATGCCCAGCCTGGGGCAGTTCTGAGGGTTCTGCCTGTGGTCAATGCCCACCCTGGGGCAGTTCTGAGGGTTCTGCCTGTGGTCAATGCTCACCCTGGGGAAGTTCTGGCTCTGAGGGTTCTGCCTGTGGTCAATGCCCACCCTGACGCAGTTCCCCACTCCTGGCTTGGGGCTGGAGTTCTCAGAGCCAGCCCGGGCTCGGGGTCCCAGGGCAGCCATGAACTGCCCAGCACCTGCTGGGCCACACTTTGCCCTCAGCCTCCTGCTGTAAAGCTGAACTCATTGTGGTCAAGTCAGATTTCCTCTACATGGATGTCTTTGTAGTCAGATGAGCAATTGGCCCCTTAATTTGAATGCAGTGGTGCATGGAGCTGTAGTCTAATGTTTTAATGTAGCTGTCCTGTGCCCTGATAGCACGGTGTGTTAAACAAATCTGGTATTGCCAGAAGGCTTTTGTTACTCTGAGACTGTGCTCTACACATGGAGCAGCAGAAGAATTAAGGGCAAATCCTCCCTCAGGAACTGGAGGATATCACCCGTGGGTAATGAGCTTTTGGAAGGAAGAATTGACTGTTCTTCTCTTCCACCAGGTGACCCTGTGCTCCAACACGGTGATGGAGTTCTACCGGAGATTGCTGGTGGACCTGGAGGGTATTGGCAAGGGAGTGGCAGCCCTGATCATCACAGCCAGGTACCAGCCCTTGCCTGGCCTCCCGCAGGCACTGCCTTGCCCAGGCTGTGCTGGCTGCAGCTGCCAAGGAGAAGTGCTGCTGAATGCCCTCATGTTGTGCCAGCTGGACACGAGAACAGCAGTGCTTGGGCAGCAGCCCGTGGTGAAAAGCACATTTGCTCACAGCCCAGCATGGTCCTGGCCCTCTTCTAAAGGCACCAGGAATGATATCATTGATTGGCCTTGTTTTTGGTGCTTGAGGTGGAACAAATTTCCTGAGGGCCTCCTCTCCTTCAGGCTGCAAGAGGTGGGGTTGTGCTGGTTGTGAGCACCGTGCACTGGTTTGGGCCACAGCAAGCAGCTGCTGAGAGTCAGGCTCTGGCTCTGTCCATGAGGGCACATGGCAGGGGGGAAGTGGCTCCCAGCAAGAGTGGGGAGGGCAAGGTCTGACAAGGGGAAAGCAGCCCTTGATGTGGCAGGTCAGCTCCAGTTTTTGTCCTTCCCTCTGCTTCCCATTTTGAGCTTTAATGTTGTCAGAGTTGAGACCAAAAGTCGTTGTTGCTGCAGCAGAATTCCATGCTGCTGTGCTGCTGTGGGTGTCAGTGTGATGCCCAGAGGGATGCAGCTCCCTGGTGCTGTTCCCTGTGCCAGGCAGAGCCATCCAGGCAGTGCCTGGGCTGCCATTGTGTACAGCAGGTGGAGCTGGGGCCAGGCAGTGCCTGGAGCTGTGCAGTGAAGGAGCCAGGGAGCTGCAGGGCCTGGCAGGGGCTGATCAGCCCCTCTGTGGGGCAGCTGCTGTCTCGTGCCCTCCAGGGCTGGGGCAAAGAGCTGAGTTCTCAGGCAGGGCAACAGCACCATGGCAGAGAAGGGAGTCATTTTTACTGAGACCCTGGAGCTGTGTGTTCCTTGAGCCTTAGGGAGCACTGATCCTTGTTGGGAAGGCTCCCCCAGAGCTCGTGGGTCACTGGGACTCTTCCAGGAGTCCTTGCAAGCCTTCTTGTGTAAAGGAGGGGCTGAGGCAGCTGTGGGGCAAAGTGCTCTGCCTGGGGCACTTGGCAGCCTCTGGGTGCTGCCTCTCAGGGTTTGCCCCTCCTTGGCAAGACATGTTGGAGTGGGAAGAGGTAGAAGGCAATTTATCCCTGTAGGGCTCTTCAATGTGCATTTGACAGTGACCAATGTGTTCTGCTCCATTTCACAATCTTTGGGGGTAGGCATTCTCCATTCTCTCAGTATCTCTGATTGTCCTGGGGTCATCTCTTTGCCCAGATGTCTCGTTCCTGAGCTCCAAGTGTCCCCCCAAGTGCTGCTGTGTGATGAGTGCCACCTGAAGGTGCCCTATGAGAGGAAGATCTTCATTAGGAATCCCAGCCACCTTCCTGGCTGCTACGGGCTTATTCCCCAGGTTTGGCATCACATTCACCTCCTCCTGTCAAATATTCCTGAGGAGATTATTAGGGGAAAAAAGGGTTTGGATAAGACCTTGCTGGTTTCTAATCAGTCCTAAAGATCTGCTGAGAACAGGATCCTACCCTACTGTAAACTTGAGGAGGCAGTTTAAGCTCCTGAGGAAACAGTTGATGTTCCAGTCCTCAGGGCGTTTTCCTGTGGGAGATCTTAGAGGGTTGTGAAAAGCTGCTGCACCCACAGACACCAGTGCCTGTGCTGGCAGCCTCCTTGCAGGATGCCCTGGGAGCGGTAAACCTACAATTCTGGCATCTTGTTTGTGCCTTTGACCTTTGTCCTGGGGAGTTTTAAAGGTGTGTGTAAGTGTCTGTTGTGGTGGATGTTAAGGAGCCTAAAGTTTCTTGAGAGTTCCCTCTGAATCTGCGTTTCATTGTGTCCCTTCCAGAAACGCAAGGAGGACTCTGCTGTGCTCTACTCCAGCCCCAGGCCCTGTGGGATTGTGCAGCCCCAGAGCACAGCAGAGACCCCAGTTGTGGTGGCAGTGCAGGCCCTGGGCACTCATCGCACCAACGTTCTCATCGGCGTGTTCGGGGATGAGAGAAACCCCCTGGTGAGGGCAAGGGGAGATGTGAGCCTGTGTGCAGCTGCTCCTGGCAGGGTGCACAGGGACAGGGATTGTGCCGGGGAAAACAGGCACAGGCTGGTGGGGAGAAGGACAGGAGGGATGGGGGCACAAACAGCTCCTGCCTTAGAGGTGGGAATCTCAGTGTCTGACACAGAATGGAGTTGGGCGAAGCTGGAATCCAGGGGCATTTGAGTTCATTATTCTTTCAAATGCTGTTAACTTTGGAAACATCTGTTTGAAAATGTCATCTCTCTGAGCTCAAAAGAGGATGTCAGAAGACTTGTGGGAGCCTTGAGCTTTCTGTAAAAGAAAGGAAAGCTGGCATTTGAAGAGTGTTTGCAAGGACTGAAACTTCGATTAAAACATATGGAAATGGCAATGCCAAATTCCCTGGATGGCAGCAAACATCTGAACCTGGGCCATCGTGGCACTGCCTGTAAATCAGTGAACAGGAAGGAAAGGCAATGCAGGCTGTGCCAGGGAGCCTGAAGTTTGACCAAACAGTTGCTTTCAACTATCAGGCTGCTTCCCTTAAAGAGGAGGGTTTCTCCCCACCAGAAGAACCAGTTGTTTAACTGTCAGGCTGGTCTTACCTAGAGATTTCTTGCAAAAATAAAAGCTTTGGGCCAATAATTTTTAGTTGGAAAGGTTCTCTTACCTTAATCCTTTTCAATTTGGAGGTGAACATGTAATTTTCTTTTTCCCCAAAAGCCCAGCATTTCAGCTGGAGAGTGGTAGCTGTCCCTAAAGAAAAACCTTGAGCAGGGTTGAGCTGTTGAAGGCTTTTTAGGTTTGTCTGTTGTGGTTTGTTTTGGGTTTTTTAAAATCTTTCTTGCTTGCTTCCTGGAACAGAGAGCACAATTACGGAGCTCAGGACGGCTGGCAGAAATCTCCCCAAGCCCAAGGCTGGCAGAGCTTGGCAGGATCCCAGCACCACAGCCTGTGTATGTATGGATGGAAGGATGGATGGATGGATGGATGGATGGATGGATGGATGGATGGATGGATGGATGGATGGGGAATGCGACCTGAGTCGCCTGGGAGTGTTGTAAAATGTCAACCAACCCACCAGCGGTGTCAGGGGAACATTCCTGATAAATCCCCGGTGGAGCTGCCGAGTTTCTGGCCTTGGGCACTGGGTGGGCTGTGCTGGCTGGGCACTGGCTGGGTCTGCCCCTTGGTGTCTCAAATCTCACCTTTTTGCTGCCTTCTCTGTCTTTTCCTCTCCCACTGTGCTTTTTGCATCCCCACCAGGTGTTAATGCCTGTCCTCTGTAGTTGCTCAATGCAAGCAGTTGCAGCTGCTGCAGCACCTCAGTGCCATCCCTGGGCTGCCTTTAGAACAGACCTGCCCCAGCCTGGATTGGGAAGGGCTGGATCAAACCATTTCTCAGTTCAACGTGCGAGCACTCAGCCAGGGGCTGCATCCTGGCCAGGAGCTGCTCGTGCAGGTGTCCCTCCCTCCCTCCCACTGCAGGTCCCTGTTCATAGTTATTTATTTTCCAGAGATGAGCTCCACCCACCTAAATTCAAACCCCAGCCACCGAAGGAGAGGAGAACCAGTCTGGATTGTGCAGCAACTCGATGGAGGCACTTCAGGACTGGAAAGGAGGAGGCAGCCAGAGCCCTGAAAGAAGTGCAGGATTTTAGCCAATCTTCAGCAGCAGAGGTAGATTTTCTTGTGCACCTACTGCTTGCTTTGCCTCCCCAGCCTGCCAGCACCAAGTCCTGCTCATGCTGAGCTCCCTTTTTGCTGCCCTGCTGTGCTGTGCCCTGACAGTGGGCTGGGAAGCAGGGCCAGTGGCTGGACATGGGCTGAGGGGGAGGGAAAAATAGGAGAGTTTTCCTTGGAGAAGCTGACTCAGATCCTACAGGCCTGTGCTGAGTGTGGGATTTTTTGCCTTGTTTCCTTCCCAATGTAAGATGAGGCTTTTCTCTGCATCATCATGGTAACACCTCCAGCTTCCCTCCCAGAGGAAGCTGGGATGATCCTGATCTCCATGGAGCCTCTTCCCAAAGCAGCCAGACTCCCTGTTTGCAGGGCTCTGCTTTCACCCAGAGCTGCTATTGCACTGCTGGCCCTGGAGCTGTCTGACAAAGGGAGACTTTGCAGAGGGCTGTCTCTTCCTCCCAGCATAGAAAGTGGCTTGTTTTTTGGGTGCCAGCACCAACTGCTGAGCACCCTCACCTGCCTCGAGGCTTGGAGGGATTCAGGTGCTCCCTGGACGTGGCGCACACTCCCCTGGGAGCGGAGAAGGCAAGAGGGAATCTGTCTCCCGTGCCTATTGTCAGTGTGGCAAGCAGGGCTGGAGCTGCCAGTGCCACTGGGGGCCCTCAGCATTGGCCACAGAGGGGTCTCCCATCCCTGCAGGCCCATCACAAAGTGCTGCCGGAGCAGCTGCTTGTTGGAGAGGCCGTGCAGGACACGTTGCAGGGCTGTCCAAGGACGCTGCGCGGCACCTGTGGAGGGCACTGCTCCCCCTGGAACTCCTCAGGTGCTCCATAGGAAATTTTTGCAGGAGCTTTTGCTGTAGCACCTTGAGAAAGAAGCATTTAAATCAGAGAGAGGGGGGAAGAGCCTCAGGAGTCAGATGAGCTGGGCTGGACTCCTTCCCTCAGCTCCAAGAGCTCTCACTTTGAGTCTCCTCCTTTTCTAAAAGCAGGTAGTTTTAAAACTTTTTAAAAGCAAGTTGTGCATCAGAGAGAATTTCTACTGCCAGGAGCCATCCCAGTTCACTTTCATGTCATGTACTAATTAATGCATTGACCCATGAGTATGGGAGAAGATTTTCCCCATGGTCCCTGCACTGGTCAGTGGCATGGATGCAGGATGAGGTGAGGGTGATTCTGGCAGTGTTTGGGGAATAGGCCCCTCTGGCTACAGCTGCACTTTGCTCCAAGATGCTCCATTGGATCCATTTCCATGCTCAACACCTCAATCTCTCCTGTCTTCCGTCCAGGCTTTCAGTATCCTGCCACTGCCAGGTGTTCTGCAGCCAGGAGAGAGTCAGCAGGTCTCCTCCACCTTCTCTGGCAACCTAAACACCACCTGCAATGTCCCGGAGCTGTGCCACATGGAGGCAGGCTCCACCTCCGAGGTGCTGGTGCCCAGGGAGGCCTCACGTGTCAGCTCCTCCCTGAGCCCCCAGGAGATCAACTGTGGCTCACAGGCCCCTCTCAGGGACAGGTGAGTCAGCCTTCCGTGGGTTCCTGCTCTGCCATGGGTTATTGTCCCTGCAGGGCTTCCCTGCTCCAAGGCCTCTGAGCTCAGAGGAGCTGCAGAGCAAAGGCCAGCAGCAACACAGGGATGGCCACTCTGAGCTCCCTGGCTGCCAAGAGAGGAAGGACCTTCTTCTGTTGAGACAGAACATCTTCTTCTCTATTTGAGTGCCGAGCCCTCCTGGCTTAGCTGCTGTCTGTGGAGAGCTGGGCTCTAGGCTTGCCTTGGCACCGCATCTAGAGGTATCTTGAAGTCCATGGTGTTGAGTGGCATCTTCTTCATCATCTGCCTTCTTCACCAGAACAGTGGGATTGTGGTATGGGCAGGCGTGGGGCACAGAGCAAACCTTGCTTTGGGTCCTGCTCCTGCCACAGATGAAGTCCTTGCACTGCTGATCTGCCAGGGTTCTCCTTATGGTGGCATAGCAGCCAGAAAAGCTCCTGTCCTTTGGGCTCCCCTGCAGCTGCAGCCGTAGGCAAGCACAGGAGAAGCTCAGCTCCAGCAAGGCAGCCCAGCTCAGGACACACAGGCACAAGTGTGGAGCTGGGAGTGGAGGTGCTTAAAGCAAGCCTGTGCAGCAAGACTTCTTCAGGCCAGGCTGAAGTTGGTTTCATGGGGAGGAGACGGACGAGGCTGCTTCCAATGGTTTCCATGGCAGCCAGCACTGGTTTGCTTGGTCCCAGCTGGGTTCCAGCAGGAAATCAGCCTGACACGAGCCTGTCTTGCAGGAGAGGAGTTCCTGCAGCCTTTGCTTTCTGACTGATAGGATTGTTCTCATGAAGGAGCAGGCTAGGAGTCGTTAAAACCAAAGATCACGGACAGAGACTCTCTAACTAATTAAAGTTAGACAGTGGGATGTTTATTAACACCGGCAGGCGGCACCAGAGCCGTCCCTAAAAGGCGTGCCCGCGTTGTCCAAGGTTCTTTGCCGTCTCTTTATTTCCCAAGATCTTACATAAAATACATCTGCACAACCCCAGCACCTCCCATCCCTGCTCTGTATTCAAATGAGGTCATTGGTCCTTCACTCCTGTGCAATTCTTCCCTTGAATTGGGTTGGTGGTCTCGAATTGGGTCAGTGGTCTTAAGGGATGAAGTCAGGAATGTCTTCATCAGGTCTCTGTGACCCTCTGGCACCATCCAAGGTCCCCTGCTTAGTGATTGATTGACATCAAGCCCAGGTGCTAACCATTGTTCTACTGGTTTCAAGATGTTCTTATAACAGTTCACTTCCTCCACTTCCCTCTAGAAAGAAGCTCCTAATGGTAAACAATAGCACAATCAGCTCCAGCTTAAGCATCTCATAATCATTAACCTATGGTCTGCCTATCTAACCTACATCCTGATCAATGGGAATTGCTTCTAACCCTCAGCTGAAATCTGAACTCTTTAAAATCATGCTTCAGCTATGCCCAGGGAGAAGGGGGCTGAATGAGCTGAGTAAGAACTGTAGGAGAGCTAAGCAGATGTCAGCAATCTGTGCTCTGCTTTAAACTGGGAAGCCAAGAGACAAAGGGCGTTTCCAGGCCCCAGTGCAGAGAGCTGCTGGATCAGCCTTTGGCAGGGGCTGGAGGGGTCTGGCTGTGCCTTCAGAGGGAGCTGGCACAGTCAACACCTTATGATGGCAAAGCTCAGGTTTGGCTGGTCCTGGAGGTCCCCTTCCACCCATGCCCTCACTTGGGATGTTCCCAACCTCTGTGGGTTGAGGAGAATTCACGGAAATGGCCTCAGGGTCAAGGAATGAAGTGCAGGGCCAGTCAGGACTAGGGAGCCCAAGGTTCTGGTGGGACTCGCAGCCATGTTTCCTGTTTTGTCTGCAGAAGGGAGCTGAAGGAGCCAGCTCAAAAGCTTGAGCAGGAGGAGGCAAAAGCCTTAGAGAAGGAAGAGAGGAGGAAGGAGGAAGAGAGGCAGAAGAAGGGAAAGAAGAGTGTCTCTGTTGGCAAGCAACCTCCAATACCAGCAAAGGGGAAAACCAAGACCCGAGAGAATAAGGAAACCAAAATCCCAAAAAAGGAAACCAAAATCCCAGAGAGGAAGGAAATGAAAATCCCAGAGAAGAAGGAAAGCAAAGCATCAGAAGGGAAGAAAGTCAAAGCATCAGAGAAGAAGGACACCAAAGCATCAGAGAGGAAGGAAACCAAAATCTCAGAGAAGAAGGAAGACAAAGACCCAAAGAAGGTGGAACCCAAAGCTCCAAAGAAGGGAGAACCCAAAGCCGTCAAGAAGGGGGGAACTGAAATCCCAAAGGACTAAGCTAAGATGGAGAAGAACTCTTTAGTCTTTATTCATACAACTCATTTTACCAAGTTTAACTCACCTTGTTTGCACCTTTAGTTCGTTCAAAGATTTCTTATCAGTTAGTTGATTATTGGTTAATAAAATAGATTTTACTTGTGCATCAAATCTCTCTATTGTATTGTTTACCTCTTCACTGATTCTCATGGGACAAATTACTTGTTATTGCAGGTGCATTTGTTTTTCACCCTCAGAATAGAATGGTCACAAAGTCTCATTCTCAAAATAGCTTCACATGAGAACTTGTAACTGCTTAGTTGCACACAGAAGAGATGATAGGCCAGCTATTGATATGGCTGAACAAGGCTGCATTTCAAAAGGCTTTTCTTTTATCATTATTCTACCTGTCTATGACATCTCCCGTGGTGTCCTTGGACCCACATTGTCAAAACTGACCCATGGTTCCATGAGGTTCCCCTGTGTCACCATGGTCACTTTCAGAGGCTGGATGAGATCAATGTCCTGAGACACCCTGGGATGAGCTGTCAATCAGTCACACAGTGGGTACAGTGCTAACCCAGCCCTGATTGCCTGTGTGATCAGAAATCCCACCTGGGGGGAGGCCCACAAAGGCCTGGAGGCTTAAAAACATGGAGTGCAAGGTCAGCCCCTGGCATGGACTCCGCCTTCTCCTGGGGTTTGTGTCTCACCCACACTGGAACCCTAGGAGCTGTTAGTCATATGTGTGTCTTTCTATAGAGCTTCTGTCTTTCTGTCTCTCTCTCTTTCTTCTCCTTCTAATGCTCTTTCTATGGAACATTTTTGGATACCCTAACAGCTTGCGTGTTTTAATGTTTCCAGGATAAATGGGCTAAGTTAATGAAGTTACTGCTATGATAAGTGTTTTATGTGTGATTTGATGTTGCGTTAAATCCTCTTCCAAAGTTCTTGATTTTTTGCACTTTGCCAGTAGAATTTTGTGTCATTTTGACCTCTTACGAATCTCTGCTTGGTGTTTTTCCTGTGCACCAAACTCGAGTAAAGGTGGCAGATGAATTGGTGAATTGGCACGCAAACCCCAAACGGAGCTCTGGGTGCGTGGAGGATCGGGGCAGTGTGAGTCACACACAATCCCTGGAGTGCGGGGACACGGGTCCCTACCAGGGTTTGGGGTGCCCCGAGTACAGCAGCAGCACTGAGTAGAGCCAAGAGGGCCCCAGTGCCCAGGGTGGAACGGCGGTGCTGGGGGTTCAGTGTGCCGCGGTTCAGGTAGAAATCATAAACCCACTGGAGGCCCCTTGGGGTCACAGGGCAGGGAAGGGCTGTGCTTACAGGGCAGGGCAAGGCTGGACCTGCCCCTTCCTCCCCCCCCCACACACAAAATGTTTAGAGCAGACGATCTCCTCCAGTCTGTCACAACAGGCAGTGTTGGAGGTGAAATCCCAATTGTGGCCATGGGCACCTGGCTGAGAAGGACAGTTCTTTTCCATGGGAAGGAAAGCACAGAGCCTCAAGGTTTGGAAGGCAAGTGAGAGCCTCAGCAGGCCAAGGCCAGCTAGACTTGTCAGTAATTGCAGGGTTTGGATTTAGGGAATTTTGGAGGTGGAAACCCAATCTCAGCCATGGGCACCTGGAGAAGCAGGACAGTTCTTTCCCACGGGAAGGAGAGCATGGAGCCTTTCCCAATGTTTTGGGGACGGATGAGAGGTGACCCTTGTGAAACCACTGCCTGCCAGACTTGTCCTGGCAATATTCCTATTGGAAGAATCCCTGGATATAAGGACCTTTGGAGGTGAAATCCCAATTCTGGCCATGGGTGCCTGGAGCACAAGGACAGTTCTTTTCCATTGGGAAGGAAAACACAGAGCCTCAGTGTTTCAGCAGCAGATGAGAAGTGACACTCAACATGCAAAGGTCACTTGGACCAGTCAGGCAGTCTATGGGAGGCCAAAGCAGCCAGACCTGTTCTGTTTTCCCTTGGTTTTATGGGGCTCCATATTGTCACAATGGTTCCTTGGATCCATGGGGCCCCGCAGTGTCATAATGGTGACTTGATTCCATGGGTTCCAGCAGTGTCACAATGTCTCCTTGATTAAAAGAAGACTTGCAGTGTCACACTGGCCCCTAGGTTCCATTGGGTCCCACAATGTCACAGTGGCCCCCAGGTGTCATAAGGCCCTGCAGTGTCACAATGGTCCCAAGGATTCCATGAGCCCTTGCAGTGTCACAATGGTCTCCATAGTTCCCCAGGCCCCACAATGTCATGGGACTCCTCTGTTCCATGAGGTCTGGAATGTCACAATGGACCTTTGGACCCTGCGGTTTTGCTGTGTCACAATGGTCTCCTTTGGCTCCACAGTGTCACTATGGACCACTGATGACAGGAGGCTACTCTGTGTCACCCTGGAGCTTTGGTTCCATGCAGCCCTGCAGTGTCACAATGGTCTCCTTTGGTTGCCCAGTGTCACAATGGACCACTGATGGCAGGAGGCCCTGCAGTGTCACAATGGACCTTTGGTTCCATGCAGCCCTGCAGTGTCACAAAGGCCTCTTGGTTTCATGAGGCTCCACAATATCACAATGGTCCTCCCAGGATCACAATGGTCTCACTGATTCCATGAGGCCTCACAGCGTCACAATGGTCTCCATATTTCCATGAGTCCCCTGAGTGTCACAATGGTCTCTGTGTTTCCATGGTGCCCCTCAGTGTCACCATGGCCCCTTGGTTCCATAACACCCCAAAGTGTCCAAATGGTCTCCATGGTTCCATGCAGCCCCACGCTGTCACAATGGCCCCTTGTTTTGATGAGGCCTCTCAGTGTCACAATGATCCCTACATTCCATGGAGCCACACAGCGTCAGTACAGTCCCCTTGGATCCATGAGGCCCAGCAATGTCACAGTGCTCTCCATGATTCCATGAGGCCCCACAGTGTCACAATGGTCCCTTGGTGTCACAGGGTCCCACAGTGTCACAATGGTCCCTTGGTCTCACAAGGCTCCACAGGGTCACAATGCTCCCTTGGTTCCATGGGCCCTGTGCTGCTGCATTCCCCCCTCCCCTTCTCAGGCCGCCCTGCCAGCTGAGAAATGCTCCTTGGGCCTGGGCCTTGGCCAACAGCCCCTGGGCTCAGCCCCTCTGCAGCTCATCACAAACACTGTCTGCTCCAGCCACTGCTGCTGCCCAACCAGCTCCTGGTTCCTTTAGCAGCAGCCCTGGGAACTGTTTTTGTTCCCTCAGTGGCACAACATCCCTGTTCTCACACTGCCAAAGAAAGCTGTTGATGCCAAGTGTGGCCAGGATGAACCATTGCTGGGACTGAAGCCCCTCTCTTGGGGCCCTGCACACAGCGCTCCAAAAGGAGCCCTTGGAGCTCTCCTGGGCCAGCGACTCCCTCTGAGTGGGGCCTCTCCCAGCCGGGAACTCTCCCGTTTGCTGCACTTGGGGATCCTGAACAATGACAGAGCCTGGGCCGATCCCCCCACTCCTCCAGGCTCAGCACTCTGCCCACTGGGAAGATGCCAAAGCATCCACAGGGAGCATTCGGTGCCCTCAGGGGAATTGCTCACAGGTGCCTTGCACTGACTCTTGTGTCTGTGTGCACACAGGAGTGCTTGTGCTGGGGAAATGTGGCAGAAATGCTGCTCTCTGAGGAGTTTGAGCGCCTTGGATAGCTGAGTCAGTCAGGCCTGTAGGGAAGGTTAAATCACAAGGCCTAAGTGAAGTTAATTGCTGCTAAGAGTTGTTCTTTTGCTAAGGTGTTCTTTTGCTAAGTTGCTACCTTTAGTGTAAGTTATAAACTAAGCAAAATATTGTAAAGTTTTATTCCTTTGTAAAATTGCAAAGTCAAAAGGTTTTATTTAGGTTGAATGCTGTTACGCTCTGCTCTTTTGCTAAATTGTGAAGTTGAAAGTATCAGTTAAGGTTAAGATATAAGTTAAGTCCTGTTAAGTTTGAGCTCTGTTAAGCTTTTAGGCCATATTCCTTTGATCCTTGCCCTCACTGTCCTTGTGGCACACACACACACAGAAGGACAGTTCTCAGTTAATTTCTGGTTTGATTGCCTGGATTCTGTTTGGTTTTGTTGTTGCTTTGTTTCCCTGGTGTGCCTGAAGTGTCCAGTCAGGAGCAGAGCGACTCTTGCCAAGGAACTTTGTGCTGCTGTTGGTTAATATTAAATCTGGTTTTTGCTGCTCCCTTGCTGGGGATTTTTTCAGCGCTCTCAAGCCCTCGTTCGTAACAGGGAGAAGGAGCCCTGGCCCAGGCTCTGGCCCTGGCGGACATGGGGACGCTGCCGGGGGGTCCCTTTCCCCCTGTGCCACCCCCAGGGCCCCGGCCCCCCGACCCCATGTCAGGCTCGGGGGTCGATCTCGTGGAACATCCTCTGGGGGAGGCTGCGGGGCCGGGGCAGGGGGACCCGGGGGGACAGGGGACCCCGCTGTGCACGAGCAGAGTTGGACTGCTCTGGGGGGAGCTGTGAGGGGAGCCGGGGCAGAGTGACCTTCCCAGTGACCTCACACAGGCCCTGTGATGTCACACAGCCCCTGTGATGTCACACAGCCCTTGTGATGTCACACTGACCCTGTGATGTCACACTGACCCTGTGATGTCACAGAACCAACTCTATGTCCCCTTGTGATGTCATACAGCAGTGCTGTGATGCCACAGAAGTCTGATGTCACAAAGTCACCCTGTGATGTCACAATCTGTTCTGTGATGTCACAGCCTTCTCTGTGATGTTACACAGCTACCCGGTGATGTCACAACCCACTCCCTGATGCCACAGAGCCACCCTCTCTCATGGCAGACTCTGCTCTATGGCTTCACATCCTACTCTGGGATGTCACAGCCAGCTCTGGGATGTTACAGCCAGCTCTGTGATGTCACCATCCCCTCAGTGATGTCACAGAACCCTCAAGAACTCAGTTCTGTTGAAACCCTGAAGTTTCTTGTACTTTGAAGAGATCCCTGTCAGGGACACAACTGAGAAAGTGTCCCCAGGTTCCAGCTAGAACAGAACCCTGCAGGCAGTGATGCCAGGTGGGGACAAGCAAGGGAAAGCTGTCTCTGGTGCTCCCCACAAGCCCCACATTGGCTGGAGATTGTGCCTGTGAGACTGAGAGTGAGTGACTGAGTGGCAGAGAGGTCCCAGGGGTTTGGGCGTCTGATTTTCTGTTCCTGTGGGTGTGCATTCCCTCTTCCATTGGGGGCAGCTACGGGAAATACTCATTCCCAAGCTGAAAAGGATGTTTTTGTTAAGTTTTGGAGAGTTTTAAATTTAGAGGGGAGTTATATTTCTGAAGGGAGTTTAAAAGGGATTGTTCATGGTTATTTGAGGAGCTTCCTGATATCTCTGTTGATTCTGTCTATCAGTTATCATTTTGGGATGCTGTTGGGGAAAAGTTTTATATTTTACAAACACAAGGGGTTTTAAAAGTTGGGAAATTTTATCTGTTGTTTCATTCAATTTATAGGATCATTTAAAGAGTTCATGGTTCCAACCCTTTTCCCTGGTTTATTCAACCCGCCCTTCACGTTCCTGAACCCAGGTTCCCTGAGAACAGGATGGGAGATGGCGCCCGCCCTTTGGCACAGACAAGCCATCTGCTGTCTGCCATCTCCCCTCCTTTTCTGTCCTCTCCTCAGGGTGGTAGTGGCCATACTGCCTTGACATATTCCCTCACCCACATTCCTTCATTCCCTAGTTCTAATCCTCCTTCCTATAAATCACAAGACTGCAATACTCCTGTTAGAGCGACCGCCATTTTAGATTCCCTCCCACCTTCATCCCCATTTCCCACCTTTGCTTCAGGTGCCTCCTCTGTGACGGGTCTCACCTTAATGTTGAATTCCACCGCTGCATTGGGTCCCTCCCCTGTCATCAGAAAGCTCCTCCCCGGCGCAGGCTCCACCTCTCCACTTCCAGACCCCTTCTCCAGTCCAGCTTCTTCCAGTTCCCACATCACTGGAACCGGACATGGGGCCAACTGGAAGGAAGCCATTTGGGCTACCAAAGGCCTTCAATGCCAGGCATTGCTGGTTGGCAGAAAGGCCTGCGCCTCTGCCAGCAGACCTGCCTCCTCTACAGAGGAAAAGAGTGATAGCTTATCTGAGAGTGAGGATGAGCCCAAGGATTCTTGGCAGAGGATGCGGAGAAAAGCTGCAAAGGAGGGGGACCGGGAGGTGATATCCAAGATTCAGGTGGTGTGCAGTATAAGCAGGGGCCAAAACCTAAATGGGAATCCATAGGGAATAGATTCCCATTTAGGCTTTGGCCCCTGGGAATCCATACGGAATAGATTCCCATTTAGGTTTTGGCCCCTGCTTATACTGCACAGGTGCCACCTGAATCTTGGATTCCCTACCTCCATAGGGAAATGAATGACTTAGTAAAGGCTGCCAAGGATTATGGGAGGGGTTCTCCCTATTTTAACAATTTGCTGGACGTGCCATTTACTGCCCACACAATGGTATCACAAAATTTAAAATGGTGTATGAAAATTATATTGTCACCCGATGAATTTATTTTCTGGAAAGGAGTTTGGATAAAAAAAGTTCATGAGTCACCAAAAGGTTATGTTGAGGAAGAAGGGCGACAACACCTCACAATGGACCGCATTACCAGGGAAGGAGACTATACTAGACTGCAGTATCAGGCTGAAGTCTTCCCCCAGTCAATACTGGAAGATCTCAAAGGCGCTGCATGGTCCACCCTCCTCCATGCACCTGATAATTCTGCACCCCACACTGACTTCACTGACATTCACCAGGGCCCGGATGAGAACTATATCAAGTTCATAAAGCACCTTATGAAAGCCCTGGAAAAACAGGTAGATGATCAAAAGGTCCAGGATGATCTTATTAGCAAATTAGCTTTCTATAATGCCAGTATTGACTGCAGAAAGGTTCTTCACAGCCTCCCCCTTGACCCTGAGCCTACCATTGCTCAGATGGTTGATGCTTGCATATTCCAAGCGGTCTCAGACCGTGACTCCAGCCTAGCCAAGGCCGCCAGCCAGGGTGCAATTGAAATGCTGGTTGCAGCAAATGTGCTTCCCCACAATACAGAATGTAATAAAGGCAGTGGAAACTGTTATAACTGCAGGAAAACTGGACATGTAACAAAAGACTATAAATACAAGAATACTGTTCTGGTTTTTTACCCAACCCTCAGTCCTACAGCCATTACCCAAACTGTTCCTGAAGCCAACAGCACTACCAGCCCTCGGGAAACTCCCAGCAGAGCACAAAATGACACCAAATATGAAGTTATTCGGTCCCACCCTTCCATTGGTGAGAGACAACCTAGGTTACAATATAAAGATGTACTCTATTCCCATCCTCAAGAGCTGTTGAAACAGGAGGGGTATTGTTTTATTCCTTACCTCCTGTTAATAGGCCTATCAATGCCTTTCTGCATGACTCAGAGATAATGCCCTCCAGGAGCCATTTCTGTTTAATGGACCCACCTCATGACTCATAGAATGATATCAGCCCATTGTGAGATGCTCCACCCAGGGGGGAAGAGCTAAGCATGCCCCCCTGGATATTATCTGGGCTTTGGGACAAAACAAGCTGCCTTTCCACTGGATTCCCCAGAGCAACAGCTGCCATTTCCACTGGAACTTCAGAGGTAGGCTACACCCTGCTACAGGATCACTGCTCCAACATAACCACATCTGCCACTCCAGGAGGACTGCAGCCACCATTCCAACTGGACTGCTATCAGCACCCTGACCAAGAGAGTGACAGGTTATATTCTGACTTTATCAGTGTTTTTTCTTATGTATTATTGCATGATTTTTGATTTTTTTTTCCTAATAAATTGTATTTCTGACATCGAGTCTCTCTCTGGTTTTGCTTTCAAACCAGAACAAATGGAAAACCCTGAGTGGGTTTCCTGAAAAACAAACCCACCTCAGAAACAACCTGCTCAGTCCAGACTGCCTGGAATGATGTCACCTTTCTAGGAGGGACAGTGTGAGCAGAAATGATCTCTGGGAGCAGAATTCTCTGAGTCTTGCACCTGAATTCTCTGTCCCTGTCGTTTCCCTGGATCTCTGTTGCAGATGAAGCTGCTCCTGCCATCCTCACCTTTTACCTCTCTCTTGAATGCAAACAGATGTTCCCAGGTGTATTGATTTTTCAAAGTTTCTACAAAACTTTTTTCTTCCTCATGGAACGAAGGGACCATTTTGGCACTGAGGAGGTGACGTGGAAGCAAGGAGTCAATTATGACCCTGGGGTCCCATGGAACCAAGGGGCCATGGTGACACAGCAGGGCCACGTGGATCCAGTGGTCCATGGTGACACTGTGGATCCCAGGAGACAATGGAGACACCCCCAGAACCTCGTGGAACCAAGGAGTCCATGGTGACCCAGCGGGGCTGCATGGAGCCAATGGCCCATGGTAACACTGCCCATCCAAGGAAGACATTGTAACACTGCGGAAGCTCATGGAGCGAGGGAGGCCATTGTGACACTGAAGAACTTCATGGCACCAAATATCCATGGTGACACAGCAGGGCATCATGGGAACCAAGGAACCGCTGTTGGCAGTAAGGACACTCATGGACCCAGGGGCCCTTGTGGCACTGCAGAACCAACAGAGCTGCTGGACCTTGTCCACTGGCCCTGCAGAGCTCCTTGGGAGGCACGGCAGGAGCAGCACCCTGGGAGCCTCGGGAATGCCCCTCTGGGATCCATGGCACACACTCCCAGGGGCTGGAATTCCCATTCCCAGGCAGGAAAAGATGCTCCAAGTGGAGCACGATCTTACAGTGACATTTCACTGCCAGCCTTCATAGCTTCACCTGTGGTTGTTGTAGCTCCGGGAGTGGGAAATAAATCAGGGCAGGGTCTTTGGTGGGAGCTGCCCTGGGTCAAGAGAGACACTGAGAGAGAAACAGAGCAGGCAAAGAAAGGCAGGAGAGAAAGAAGGGCACAAACACAATCAGCTGCGAAGGTGGCACTCTGAAAAACAAACTGGAACCGACAAAAAATGAATGGGACAGAAATCAGTCATTCTGGAAGTTTTATTTACTATCAAAATACAGGTCACACACCCAGCCCCACACAATTCCAATCCCACACCCTCAAATTTGGATGCCACTTCTCCCAATCTCCTTCCAACCCCCTCTCACCCTGGACACTGTGGAATCAAGTAGATTTGTCATGGGACTGAATTTTTCCTAGGTGGGAATAAGGCATTTTGACATGGATTGGTCAATTTTGGGGTAAAATTGAGGTGTTTTCAATGGGATTGAATCATTTTGAGGTGACAGACCAATCTATCTGGAATTCTGGAGTGCAAAGATATGGAGAACCCTTGCTGAAATCCCCCAAGAACCCACAAATCCTACAGAACAAATGTTCACAAACCATAAATTCCACCTCAAATACCTGTTAAATGGTGGGACTTCAGACATCCTTGATCAATTACTTTCATTTTAGTCCTGTTTCAGGTGTTTTTAAGTGATAAAGACAAATCAGAAGAAAATTAGGGCCAAAAGGATAACCAGCCAGGTCTCCTCCCAACATGGATCACTGGGAATGTGGGTCACCAGTGTTCTGACCAATGTGGGTCCTCCCATGGGGGATGAAGCTGCGCCAGTGCACAAAGCTCCTCCTGTAGTTGGAGCACACGCAGGGCTTCCCTTACCGGTGCCTCCGTTGGTGTCGGGACAAGGTAGAGCTGTTTGAGAAGCTCTTCCCACGCTGGGGACATTTGTAGGGCCTCTCCCCGGTGTGGGTGCGCTGGTGGATGCTGAGGTGGGAGTTGTGTTGGAATCCCTCCCCGCACTCAGGGCAGTGGAAGGGCCTCTCCTCAGTGTGAATCCGCTCATGCAGGAGGAGATGGGAGCTGATCCGAAACCTCTTCCCACAATGGGAACACTCGTAGGGCCTCTCCCCAGTGTGGATGCGTTGGTTCCTGATGAGTTCTGAGCTGCAGCTGAAGCCCTTCTTACATTCCTCACACTTGTAGGGCCATTGCCCGGTGTGGATCACCTGGTGGCGGATCAGGGTGCTGCTCTGCCTGAAGCTCTTCCCACACTCCAAGCACTTGTAGGGATTCTCCCCATTGTGAAGCTGCTCATGCACCACCAGCTCCGAGCTCTGGCTGAAGTTCCGTCCTGGCCCAGGGTGGGTCTTTCCTCCTCAGAGCACACTGGGCTGGGTTTGCAGCCCCTCTTCCTGTGGGATCTCCAGGGCTTTTCCTCTCCATTGGATTCTTGTGCCATGGAGCTGCGCAAAACAGCCTCTTCCACGAGGTTCTGCTGTGGGGATTTGTCCGCCCTGGTTTCCATCCTCAGCTCCTTGTCTGGGGCAGGAAGGACAAAGAGAGGATGAAATTTGCCTCTGTGACAAAAGGAAGGGGAAGGAGATCTCCCCAGTGCTTCCCCGGCAAGACGGCATTGGCAGTGAGGTTGTCCTGCAGCTGGGGGCTGTGCTGGGCTGGGAGATGGAGCAGGAGAAAGGGGGAAAGGGGCACTGACTTCCTCCTCACCCGCCTGGGTGTCCTGGGGCATTGTCTCGGTTTGAATAGACAGGTGTCTGCTAAGGAAGGCAAGAGCCTCCCTTGAAATGGAAAATGTAAACAACCTCCTTCCGAACAGTTATAATTTTGAAATTATGGGGCTCTAAGGAAACAGATATAGGAATAGGAATAACAGCTATTTAGCAGGAAAATTAAAATATAAACACAATAGTACAAAGAAAAAACACTGACAGATTCAGAATACGACCTGACACCCTGTGGGTCACAGTGGCAGTGGCAGGGATCCTGCAGAACAGTGGGGTTTTCCTCTGAAGATCCAGTGGTGGTGGTGTTGGGCCTGGTCTTCCTCTGGCAATCCAGTGGAAAAGACTGACTCTGGTCTTCCAGCCCTCTGATTATATCCAGGTAGGAATGCTTGGCTCCTCCCTCTGGGGGGAGCTTCTCACAATGGGATGAAGGAATTTTATCAGTCATGCAGTGGCACTCAATGGCCCATTAACAAAAGATATCTCCTGGGAGGGAGGTTGGGTTGTGAAAGAGATAAAGAAAACTGCCCAATTAACATAAGATAACTGCCCCATCAGATAGGAATAGAATACACCCCCACTGTCCAACTTAAGATAGCTGGGAAATGCTTTGCAGTATTCTTTGTCTGTGTGTCTGTGTTCATGTGTATTTTACACTCAAAGTCCCCCAAATTTCCAAGAGGTTTTCTTTGGGGTGTTGTCTTGCCCCTGTGTCCATCTGCACCTCCCGTGCCTCTGTCACTGTCACCTCCAGCCATCTCTGAGCCCACTGGCGCCTCCCAGGTTTGCACTGAATCCCTCCCTCCTGCCCTCCAGCACCAGCAATGACCATGGCAGGGAGCTCAGAGCAGGAGCACCCAGGCCAGGGCTAGCGCCAGGACCAGGAGCACCTGGCAGAGGCAGGAGGAATCCCCCATTCCAGGGGCTGCAAGGGCTGCAAGGGGGGCACCCATGTCCCCTCACAGCCCCAGGGCTACAGACCAGGGAGGAGATGCCTCAACTGCCTCAGCTGAATTGCTTCCCTCAGCCCTTGGCCCAGGAAGTCTCCGGCTGGAGCACAACCTCTTAAGGAGAGTTTCCACAAGGAAGAGAAAAGAAAGGAACTGTTTCTTCCCTTTCTCTCATCCGTGCCCTGTGTGCTCATTTTCTTGTCATCTCTTAGCAAAACCAACAAAAAAGCATCTGCACTGAGGTGTTTCCCAGGGTCGGTTCCTAAATAAGGCCAAAGGAAGGTTTTCTGCCACGGAAAAAGTGAGAAATGTGGGATTTGTTCAGACAGTTGAAAATATGACAATTTCTAAGCACTGGAAATCCAAAGACTATAAAAACCGGAGTTTGCAGTTGTAATGGTCCATTGTCCTCCCTCTTCCCACTGCTGATTTGTCACATCCCAACTCCGGAGGAGCAGATTATGGAAAGAAGACCTGCAGGGAGTGTTGGAGGCCTAATCCCAGAGACTGGAAGAAAGAGTGAAATCAAGAAAAGATTTCCAGTTGTTTTCTTATCATATTGACCACAAATAGCTCTATAGTCCATATGCAATATCCAGATGAAGAAGCACGTTCCTGGTTTTATTTCCAAATTGCAGTACTTTGGAACATCTTTCTGGATGAGAACAAACCACAGGCCAATAATTGACCCACTTTGGTTCCCAAATCAGAAATCATTCAACTTCTACCAAGATGTCTTCCTCTGGAGGTGTCCCAGATTGCAAGGCAAAATGGATTTTATTTGCCATCTGTATGGCAGTTTTCCTTATCTCTTCCACAACCACTCCTCCCTCCAGGGGTGAAGGCATCTGCTGATAACAGCCTATTGAATGTCACTGCATGGCTGATAAGAATTACAGCATCCCATTGGGAGAGTCTCCGCCCAGAGGGAAGAGCCAAGCATTCCTAACTGGATAGAATCTGGAGATTCTGGAATAGCAGCACAACTTCTCCACTGGATTTCCCAGTGGAATAGCAGCTGCCTGTTCCTCCACTGGATCCTCAGAGAAAGACTACGCCCTTTTCTACGGGAGCCCCTGCACCAACAGAACCACACCTGCCACTCCAGGAGGACTGCAGCCACATTTCCAATTGGATTGCTACCAACAGCCTGACCAACAGGGTGTCAGGTTGTGTTCTGACTCTGTCAGTGTTGTTTGACTGTACTGCATTGTTGATTTTATCCTTTTATTTTCTTCCCTATTAAATAACTGTTATTTCCGGCTCCTATACTTTTTATTTTTTGCCTGAGAGCCCCTTAATTTAAAATTATAGCAATTCAGAGGGGGAGGGTTCACATTCTCCATTTCATGGGAGGCTCCTGCCTTCCTTAGCAGGCACCTGTCTTTCAAACCAAGACAGCAGGACAGAAGGCACTTTGATTCCTTATGTCCCAAGTTTCTCCTGAGTTCATGACTCATGACTTCAGATGAACTGGAATGGTCCTGACTGCACAAAAGCAGCCACAATGAGCAGGATCAAATGCCCTGGTCACCATTAATTGCACTCGATCCACGCCTTGCACAGCCCAGCAGCAATTCCTACCTGTGCCCCCAGCTCTGGCTCAGCCAGAGGGGCATCGCCCTGGTGTGTGCGGGACCGGCTCCTGCAGGACACAGCGCTGGGAGCCGCTCTGTGTCCCACAGCTTCAGCATCTCAGGCACCGCTCCACAGCTGTGGGGCTGTGCCACCACTTTTCCACGGCTGCAGTTCCTGTGCCACCACTGTTCCATGGCTGTAGTTCCTGTGTAACCACTGTTCCATGGCTGTAGTTCCTGTGCCACCACTGTTCCATGGCTGTAGTTCCTGTGCCACCACTGTTCCTCCTTTTCCATGCTCAGTCCACTGCTGTTCAAAAGCTGTGTGGTGCAGTTTCAGCACGGTTCCTCAGCTCCTCCACCACTGCTCCACTGCTGCTCCAACACTGCTCATTTACCACTGTTCCACTGCTCCTTCTCTGCTCCTCCCCTGCTCCCCTGTTCTTCCACGGCTGCTGCTTCTGTTTTAGTTCTGCTGCCACAGCTGCAGTGTCACAGAGAGGGGAACGTTCGGGCAGCAACCGCTGTGGTGTCGCAGAAACCGGGACAACGGGACTGCCACAGCTGTGGTGTCACAGAGAGGGGAACACTGAGGCTGCCACAGCTCAGGTGTCATGGAGAGGGGAATGTTGGGGTGGCTGCTGCTGTAGTGTCATAGAAGGGACAACTGGGGCTGCCACCACTGAGGCGTCACAGAGAGAGGAACGTTGTGGCTGCCACCACAATGGTATCATACACATGAGAATGCTGGGGGCTGGGGGCTGCCTCTGCTGTGGAGTCATAGAGAGGAGAATGTTGGGGCTGCCAAAGCTGTGGTGTCACAGACAGGGAACTCTGGGCCTTCCACTGCTCTGGTGTCACAGAGAGGGGGACTTGGGGCTGCCACAACTATGATGTCACAGAGAGGGAAATGTTGGGGCTTACACTGCTAGGGTTCCACAGACAGGGGAATTCTGGGGCTCCCACTGTTGTGGTATCATAGAGAGAGGAATGTTGGGGCTGCCATCCTTGTGGGCTCAAAGACAGGGTAATCTTGGGGCTGCTGCCCCTGTGGTGTCCTGCAGAAGTCAATGCTGGAACTGCCAACTCAGTGGTATCACAGAGAGGGGAATGTTGGGGGAGTCACTGCTGTGGTGTCACAGGGGAGCATTTGGGGCTGCCACCCCTGCAGTGTCACTGAGAGGGCAATGTTGGGCTTGCCACTGTGGTGCTGTCATAAAGAGGAGAATGCTGTGGGTGCCACCTCTGTGGTGTCACAGAGAGGGGAACACTGGGCTTGCAATTGCTTTGGTGTCATAGACAGGGGCACATTGGTATTGCCACTGCTGTCATGTCACAGACAGGGGAACTTTGAGGTTGCCACCACTGGGGTGTCACTGACAGGGGAATGCTCGGTCTTGAACATCTGTGTTATCTTAGAGATGGGAACGTTGGTGTTGCCACCACTGTTGTGTCACAGATATGGAAGCACTGCCAAACCTCCCCTGGTGCTGTGCCCACTCCAGTGCTGCTCCTCTGTGACACTGCACTGCCTCCTGGGGACATTGTCACACTGTGAAGACTCATGGGACTGTAGGGGCCCTGTGACACTCCAGGGTCTTGTAGAATCCATGGAAGCAAGAGGAGACTGTGAAACTCTGGGACTTCATGGAACCATCCATTGTGATACCTCAGGGCCTCATTCTTTCCAGGAATCCTTGTGACACTGCAGAACTAAATGGAACAAAGGCGACATTGTGACACTGTGGAGTTCATGGAACTGAGGAGATGCTCTGAGACACTGGTGCCTAAAGATGCTCAGGAACCATTGTGAAGCTGTTGCTTGTGGAACCAAAGGGACACGGTAGCACTGTGGAGTCTCAAGGAATCCTGAGGCCCTTGTGACTCAGTGAGGCCAGTTGGAACCAACAATCCATTGGGATCCCCCAGAACCTTTTTGTGTCCCTGGATTCTTGTGACATTGTGGGGCCTCATGGAACCAAAGGGACACTGGGACACTGTGTGATCGCAGGGAACCAAGGGGACTCAGAGACACTGTGGGGCCTCCTGGCTCTCAGTAACTTCAGACACTTGTGTCCATCTACAAGGGGGCAAAACTCAGCAGCCTGAGCCTGTTGATCCAGAATATTCCTATCTCCATGGAGGGTGTTCCTGCCAGCTGTGGTGTTTGTGTTCTCTCTGCTCTCTGGGGGAATTGCATCCTGCAAGAGACACTGACCACTCCAGTAGCTGACACCACAGGGCCTCCTGTGGGGTGGGGGCAGAGGCATCTTTCACTCCATTATGTTGCTCAGAGCCCATCCAAGCTGGAATATTTCCAAGGATGGGGCATTCACTGGCTCTCCACCAAGGCTAACGGAGAAAGCAGGGCACTGGGGAAGGCAGCAGGGAGAGCAGACGCTGTGCTGGATGAGCAAGGGAAGAGGATGAGTGCAGAAGGCACAGCCCACCAGGAGGCCACCAGGCAGAGCTGTGGAGCCTCCCCAGGTGAGACTGACCTGCCCAGGGAGTGCCCTGCTGCCCTCAGGACTGTGCTGCCACCCTTGGCAGAGGTGTTTTCCCAGCAGGATGTCCCCTGGTCACCTGGGGCCGTGCCGCTGCCCCCGGCAGGAGGGCGCCGTCAGCTGAGTGTGCCGTCCCTGGAGTCGGTGGTGGAGGTGCCCGGAGCAGCCTGGCTGTGTTAAATGAGCACCCTGCAGCCCCTCCGTGCCCTGCCGTGGCTGCCAAGACTCCTGAAAGGACTGGCTGCTGTGCGGCTGTGCCCTCTGCTGCCCACTAAGAGATGTCTGAGTGCTCAGCCTCATTCCTGTGCCTGCAGGCAGATCAGTCGATAGAGCGACTGGGAGATGGGGGTTCACTATCCAATAGAGTGGCCGTTAGCCACCCTGGGGGTGGGCGCCAGAAGCGAGAGCCCCCCTCAGGGTTTGCCCCCCCGCCTCACCGGGTAAGTGCAAAAACAATCAGAGTAGTGGTATTTCACCAACGGCCGGGACGCCAGCGGGCGGGTCACCCCGCACTGCCGAGCGCATGCCCGGCCTCCCACTTATTCTACACCTCTCATGTCTCTTCACAGTGCCAGACTAGAGTCAAGCTCAACAGGGTCTTCTTTCCCCGCTGATCCTGCCAAGCCCGTTCCCTTTGCTGTGGTTTCGCTGGATAGTAGGTAGGGACAGTGGGAATCCGTGCATCCATTCATGCACGTCACTAATTAGATGACGAGGCATTTGGCTATTTTTCAAACACATATAAATAATATATGTTCCTTTTCCGGGTTAAATAAAGGTGGCCCGTCCACCTTGGACAAATCCGGTAAATTGTTTCAAATACAGTAAATTGGTCTGAATCGGGTGGTAATTGATGCGTTATGAATTAAAGTCTTTGTCCCTACTCACTATGAGCTACCTAACTGGCTTGTGGCTTCCTTACGAACCTAGCTACTCTCTAGTTTATTAAAATGTAAAAGTGATACAAAAAAAAAAAATTGCATACAAAAATCAACATATTAAAACAGCAATAAAAATCTACAAAACATTACAAAGTACAAAAAATGCAAAAATTCACTACCCTGAATCCTGTAATCTTCTGGCCCTACTGGTGAACATATGTACAATCTCCACAGACGATAGGAGTGCTTCTGTGGATAAAGTCTTTGCAACCATTGCTTGCCTCGATTTGGACAGGCCAAGTGTACTCAAAAGTTCAAAGTTCCCCTTGTACCATTTCCCCCGCGCTCCAAGGGGAAAGCCCATAGAAACAACGTCCTTTGCGTTGGTGAGGCTTTGCACCTTGGTTTCCAAATGTTTGTACTTGTTTACTTTCTCTGCAGCCACTTCTTCCAGAGATGTTTTGGAGGCTTTGTATCGTACTGTCACTTTCACAATGAATGCACGTCCGTCCTTAACAGATATCAGATCTGGTTTGTACAGCTTCTTGATGGTTTCCCTTATGGGTGGTTCTTTGAACACTACCCAGTCCCTCTTCTTTGCCTCCTCAATAAGCCTTTCACAGATATGATTGTGCCTCTTGATTCGAGCGTCCTGAATCACTGGGCAGTAGCCGAGGATGAGGGCGCAGGTTTCGTTGTCCGCATCACAGTGCCTACAGGCCTTGATGTAATTTTCCTCTCTACCCCAGGAGAGAAATTCTCTTGTGGGGTAGAAGTTGGCCCTAAGTTGTAGTGTAGTGAGGAGTTTCCTGTGAGGAATGCATCTATAGTATTGGAGCCAATCACTACTAATTTTATCACCTTCAAAGCTTTTAATTCCACGGCCTTGGGATACTAATTTGGTCCATTTCTTGAATTCTTTTCTCCGTCAATCACAAGGTTTAGGAAATTTAGTTTTAAGGGTCGGTGCTTCCCACTCCGAGGTTGTGTCTGCACTGTTGGATGGTTCATTCGCCAGTAGTGCTTCCCAAATTGAGGGTATCTTCTCGCTTTCCCCTCCAGCTTGAATCCACAATTTCTTATACAGTTGTTCCATTTGATCTTTCTCTAGGAACTCCTTCATTGTTTCATCCGAGGACTGTGCAATCCAGTGCAGTCTCCGGGCCTGTACACTGGGGATCAATCCCGCCAACTTGGTGACGCCCAAACCGCCGTCCTTTGTGCTCGAGTACAAGATGGCACTGCAGGTGCACGGAGGTAGTTGCAGCCAGTCCTTGACAGCTGTTCGGATCTTCTGGTCAAGGGCTTCAAGGGCCCCTGTTTCATTTGTGAATGGTCAGCCAGGTAGGTCAGTCGAGGGATGGTGTATGTTTTGAGGATATCAAGTATTTGCAGAGGTTTAAGTGGAGCTTGATCAATTCATTCAAG
The DNA here is from genome assembly GCF_028551555.1 of Melozone crissalis. NCBI lineage: Eukaryota > Metazoa > Chordata > Aves > Passeriformes > Passerellidae > Melozone > Melozone crissalis. The sequence continues at coordinate 4,978,478 of NW_026535824.1, forward strand.
CCAGAATTCTAGTTTTGTGGGGAGGTTGGCTTTTGCTATCCCAGTCCAGGGGTCAAAGTGTAGGCCAAGGTATTTCTCATATTCCCTGGGGTTGATCATGTTCAGGGGTGCGCTGTTGATGGTCCATGCAGCGCAGTTATTGAAGGTGTAAGAGTCTTTTGTGGGCTTGATGTAGAAGCCGTGGCACTTTTCCCCTTGTGTTTTGAGAACGGTGAAATCGCAGAAGGTCTCTAATATCTTGATATTTGTTTTCATGTTTTCCCAGGAGTCGCTCAACAAGACCAGATCGTCAGCGAATGCCACTGCTGTTATACTACTCTGTCCTCGGTGGAATCCTTTACCACTCTCTTCCAGCTTGCACAACAGGGGGTCTATTGCCAGGTTAAATAAAAGGGGTGACAGCGGGTCACCCTGCTTTACTCCAACCCGGATCTGGATTTTGTCTGTGTGTGTGTTCATTTTTGTGGTGACATACATATTGACGTCTTTGTACATATTGTTCATCAGGCCAATGATGTGGGGATCCACTCCCCTCAGCTGCAAAGCATGTATGATGTGATGATGGCTTATGGTGTCAAAAGCCTTGGCGATATCCACAAATACAACACCCAGTGGTCTGTGTTCACTTTAGGCAGTCTGAAGTATAGTTTGCAGGAGTTTCAGGTTTTCAGAGCATCCTGCTGCTCTAATAAAGCCTCTTTGCCTTGGGTTGAGGGGGCACGCTTTGCTCAGCCTTGCTTTTACAATCCTGGAGAACAGTCTCAACAAGATGGAATTGATTGTGATAGGCCTCCAGTTATTAATGTCCTTTAAATGTTCCGGTTTTGTAGATTTGGGAATCAAAACAGTTCTGCACCCCCTCACCATGTCTGGGATCTCCCCAGATGTTAACCATAAGTTGAAGAGCTCAGCCGTCCAAGAATACCTGGGATTCATCTTTTTGATGTCCTCAAGCGTAACCCTATCTGGACCTGGAGCTGAGCCCTTGCTCATTTCCTGCACATATCTTTCAATTTCTTTGGCCGTGATTAAGTCTCTGAAGGCGCTGTTGTCTGCCTTCCCATTAATTTCAAAGTCCCTGATGCCAGCAAAAGTACCAGGTGTTTCCCATCTGGCTTTAAATACCGAGTAAATTTCACTGGATGATATATCCCAGGACAAACACTCTACGTCATCCAAAATAATTTTTGCTAGTTTCCCCCTGTCAAGATGGAATAAATGCTGAAAGCAAAGGTAATTACCTTTTTTGATCGCTCTGTCCTTCATCCACTTCTGAAATGGCTTTCTTGGTTGCTTCTCCTGGGTCTCCTTCCCATTTTACCACGTGTAGCAGTTCTTATCTGGCTTATTGATTCTAGGCATCCAAAGCAGTCCTGCACTGCCTGATTAATCATTGTCAGCATCTCCTGGCCGTCCATCAATTGCTTGAATGCTCTGGGGAAGTGGTTAATTGCTCCAGCTGATAAGCGTTCCTTGACTGTCTTTTGGTAATGAGCCTGCAGCTGCCCGTCCCTCTGCTGGTTTCTGGCGGTGGTTGTCCTTATCAGGGTGTCGTCTTAATTTATCCATTGTTTTCTCTCTGGCAGCTGGCCTCCCTGGCGGATGGTTCTCCCCAGGTCCATTGTCCACGGTTCTTGCCTGGGATTGCTGACTCAACCCAGGTTCCATTCCCATGCCCTCAGCTGCTCTCCTGGTGTGATGACTCACCTCAGGTCCTCTGTCAGCTCCATCTGTTTGTTTCCTAGGCAGCAATCTTCTTTTGTAACTAATTTGCTTAGCTGTTTCTGTTGTTACGTGTTCGGCGATAGGTTTATTAATGTTTTTGTTTCCCTCGAACTGTGCCTCCAGTCTTATCAGCAGTTCTTCCTCCTCTTTTGTCCAGCATCTTTTGTGGGCTCCTGGATTTGATGTTTCTTTCAGTTGGGAAGTAATGATCCTTTCTTGGTTTCTTATCAAAGGATGTGCCAATCTTTTGTGTTGTCCCAGGCCAATTTTGGTTCTGAAGTCTCTGACGCATACTTCACAGATCCACTCTCCAGCTGGAACCCTTTCAGTTTCTGGACCTCTGCATTTTGCAAAATGACAAATAACACTATGATAGTTAATATTTTCCTTTACACACTTGGCACACCGAAAGCAAACCCTCCTTTTCCAGTGCGACTCCTTTAGATGTTCAATCAGGCTTAACACAGAGTTTACCCGGGTACCACACAACAGGGACAAGGTGGATTTTTGTCAGCAACAGTCACCTTCACCATGTTATCCGGTGATTGCCCTCCGTGTTCCCCAGGCACTGGAGGCAATGCCTCTGGTGTGCCTTCACTCACCTTTTTGCTGCTTCCCTCACCAAGCACAAACGGTTCAGTGTCTCGTGGGAGGCTAGGATCTAAGTCTGAGTGCCCACCGATACCCTGGACAGGCGTACTGGCAGCCCCCAGACCACCCACCCCCGCCCCCCTAAGAACAAAATCCGGATTTTGAGCCATCGAATTGGGGCCACATTTACGGCGAGAACGGAGTGGGTGGTCACTCCACTCCGGAGCTCTTTGCCCCGTCTGCAACCGGGGAGCCAGGTTTCAAGCAATAAGCCAGGCGGCATTTACCAAGGAATTTGTTTCACCAAATTTGGTAGGAGTTCATTGGTGACTTGGTTTGGAAAGACAGGAGTCTGCTAAGGAAGGCAGGAGCCTCCCCTGAAATGGAGAATGTAAATCCTACCCACCCCTCCGAATTGCTATCAATTTTAAATTAAGGGGCTCTCAGGCAAATATATGGGAGCAGGAAATAACAGTTCTTTAAGGGGGAAAAGAAAAAAATTAAAGGATGAAGTAAAACAATGCAGTACACCAGAACAACACTGACAGAGTCAGAACCCAACCTGACGCCCTGTGGGTCACAGTGTTGGTGACAGTCCAATTGAAAATGTGACCGCAGACTTCCTGAAGTATCATTTGTGGTTCTGTTGGAGCAAGGGGGATCTGTAGAGAAGGATGTATTCTTCCTCTGAAGACCCAGTGGGAGAAGAGACAGCTGCTGTTCCTCTGGGGAATCCCATGGAGAAAGCCATGCCGGTGTCTCAAAAACCTCTGGATTATATCTGGGTAGCAATGCTTGGCTCCTCGCTCTGGGCGCAACATCTCACAATGGGATGTTATAGTTCTTATCAGTCATGCAGTGACATTCAATAGTCTGTTATCAGCAGATGTCCCCTCCCGAGGGAGGTGTGAATGTGGTCACTCAAAGAGAAAGATAAAGCAAACTGCCTACTTGACAAAGGTAATCTGCCATACAGATGGTAATGGAAAACATCTTGCATGCAATCTTCAACATTATCCACCCCTTTTTCTATTTCCATCTGCACCACAAAAACAAAAACAAAAGCAAAAACAAAAACAAAAACAAAAACAACAACAACAAAAAAATTTCACACAGTTCTCACTTAAGACTAGGTCTCCCTGTTGTACACAATGGCTTTCTCCATCTTTCTGCATTACCCACCAAGTGTAAACAGGTCATTGAGCAAAAACAATTCCATGGATGGTTTTGTCTTTGCCTGAGATGGGATCAATCCAAACAGTCCTTCCTAAAATACCTTTCATGTGTACAACAGGGACTTTATTTCCATCCACTGTGTGCAGGGGTTCAGACTGGGCAGGACCAGCTTGATTTATGGAGCTTCTGGTGTTGACCGTCCAGCTGGCTTTTGCTGAGTTCATTTCCCAATTTCTAAAAGTCCCCCCCCGAGTGCCTTCAGGGTTGTTTGAAGTAGTCTGTTACACTGTTCAACTTTCCTGGCAGCTGGTGCATGATAAGGAATATGATATATTCAATACCATGTACCCTGGCCCAAGCATTGATAAGGCCATTCTTGAAATGGGTCTCATTTTCTGACTCAATTCACTCAGGGGTGACATGTCTCCACAGGATTTGCTTTTCCAGGCCCAGGATGGTGTTCCAGGCAGTGGCGTGAAGCACAGGGTAGGTTTCCAACCATCCAGTGGTGGCTTGCATCATGGTCAGCACGTAGCGCTTGCCCTGGCGTGTCTGGGGCAGTGTGATGGAGTCAATCTGCCAGGCCTCCCCATACTTGTACTTGGACCACCGCCCACCTTACCAGAGCAGCTTCACTCGCTTGGCCTGCTTGATGGCAGCACACGTCTCAGTCATGGATAACCTGAGAAATACTGTCCATGGTTAGATCCACCCCTTGGTCTCGTGCCCACATATAGGTGGCATCTCTACCCTGATGACCTGAGGCATCATGGGCCCATTGAGCTAAGAACAACTCCCCCTTATGTTGCCAATCTAAGTCTATCTTTGACACCTCTATCTTTGCTGCCTGATTTACCTGCTCGTTGTTTCGGTGTTCCTCATTAGCCCGACTCTTGGGAACATGAGCATCCACATGGTGGACTTTCACAGGTAGCTTCTCTAACCGAGCGGCAACGTCTCTCCACTCATCAGCAGCTCAGATGGGTTTTCCCCTAGGCTGCCAGTTGGCTTTTTTTCACCTTTCCAACCAGCCCCAAAGAGCATTGGCTACCATCCATGGATCAGTATAAAGGTAGAGCTTTGGCCATTTCTCTCTCTCAGCAATGTCCAGGGCCAGCTGAACAGCTTTGAGTTCTGCAAGTTGACTTGATCCACCCTCTCCTTTGGTAGCTTGTGCAACCTGTCGGGTGGGGCTCCATACGGCTGCTTTCCACTTCTGGTTCATGCCTGTGATGAGACAGGAACCATCAGTGAAAAGAGCGTAGCGTGTTTCCTCTTGTGGCAGTTGGTTTTAGGGAGGAGCTTCTTCAGCACGTGTCACTGGTCCTTGTTCCTCTTCATCAGTCAGACAAAAGTTCTCACCTTTGGGCTAGTTTGTAATTATTTCCAGAATCCCAGGGCGATTCAGGTTTCCAACACAGGAGCACTGTGTGATAACAGCAATTCATTTACTCCATGTCGTGTCAGTGGCGTGGTGGGTGGAAGGAACCTCGCCTTTGAACATCCACCCCAGCCCCAGTAGTCAGGGTGCCAGGAGGAGTTGTGCTTCTGTACCAGTCACCTCTGAGGCAGCCTGGACTCCTTCCTAGGCAGCCAAGATTTCCTTCTCTGTGGGAGTGGAGTTGGCTTCAGACCCTCTGTATCTTTGACTCCAAAATCCCAGTGGTTGGCCTCGAGTCTCCCCAGGCACCTTCTGCCAAAGGCTCCAGGACAAGCCATGGTTCCCAGCTGCAGAGTAGAGCACGTTCTTCACCTCTGCTCCTGTCCTGACTGGGCCAAGGGCAATCACATGAGCGATCTCCTGCTTGATCTGGGCAAAGGCTTGTTGCTGTTCAGGACCCCAGTGGAACTCGTTCCTCTTGCAGGTAAAGAGGGCTCACAATCTGACTGTATTCAGGAATGTGCATTCTCCAAAACCTATGGCACCCAGGAAAGCTTGTGTTTCCATCTTGCTAGTTGGTGGAGACATCGCGGTGATTTTGTTGATGACCTCAGTGGGAATCTGATGCAGTCCGTCTTGGCACTTTACTCCCAGGAACTGGGTCTCTCAGGCCCATCCCTTGACTTTGTTCTTCTTGATAGCAAAGCTGGCTTCTAGCAGAATCCTGATGATCCTCTCTCCTTTCTCAAATACTTCCATTGCCGTGTTCCCCCACACAATGATGTCATCGATGTACTGCAGGTGCTCTGGAGCCTCACCCTTTTCCAGTGCAGCCTGGATCAGTCCATGGCAGATGGTGGGGCTGTGCTTCCACCCCTGGGGCAGTCGGTTCCAGGTATACTGCACTCCCCTCACGGTGAAAGTAAACTGAGGCCTGCATTCTGCTGCCAAAGGAATGGAGAAAAATGTGTTAGCAATGTCAATGGTGGCAAAGCACTTTGCTGCCTTGGACTCAAGCTTGTACTGGAGTTCCAGCATGTCCGGCACAGCAGCGCTCAGTGGTGGAGTCACTTCATTCAAGCCACGATAGTCTACTGTCAATCTCCATTCTTTGTCAGACTTGTGCACAGGCCAAGTGGGGCTGTTGAAGGGTGAGTGGGTCTTGCTGACCACCCCTTGGCTCTCCAGCTCACGGATCATTTTGTGGATGGGGATCATGGCATCTTGATTCATCTGATACTGCCGGCGATGCACTGTCTAGGTGGCAATTGGTGGTCTTTGCTCTTCCACCTTCAGGAGTCCTACTGCAGACGGGTTTTCTGAAAGTCTAGGCAAAGTGTTCAACTGCTTGGTGTTTTCTGCCTCCACAGCAGCTATGCCAAAAGCCCATCTGAGTCCCTTTGGTCTTTGTAATAGCCGTTCAGGAGGAAACCTATGCCCAGAATACACGGGGCCTCTGGGCCAGTCACAATAGGATGTTTTATCCACTCTTTCCCAGTCAGGCTCACCTCAGCTTCTAACAGGGTCAATTGCTGTGATCCCCCCGTCACCCTGGCAATGGAAATAGGTTCTGCCCCCACATGTCCCAATGGTATTAGGGTACACTGTGCACCAGTATCAACTAAAGCATTGTACTTTTGTGGTTCTGATGTGCCCGGCCATCGGATCCACACCATCCAGAAAATCCAGTTTTCCCGTGCCTCTCACTGGCTGGAGGCAGGATCCCTCTAACCCTGGGTATTCATGGTAGAGGTACCTTCCAGGGGATCTGACAGATCATACTCAGCAGCTCGGTCATGGGAGGTTGAGGCTACCTTCGCTTTACTGGAGTTCCCTTGATTTGTTTTTCCCTCCTTGAGCTGACGCACCCGTGCTGCCAGGACAGAAGTGCGTTTTCCATCCCACCTTCCCATGTCTTCCCCATGGTCACACAGAAAAAACCACAGGTCAGCCCGTGGGGTGTACCCCCCCTCTCTCTAGCTGGGGAACGTTGGGCTCTGACTCTGGGGCCTGTGACTCACAGCGGTGCAATGTGGGAATTGCTCCTCCTCACCTCTTCCCTCACCACCTCCCTCATCTCCTCTTTGATATCCTTAATCACAGCAGAGATATGAGCCTGCATCAGTCCATTGATCATACTTTCATAATTCTTAAGCTTGTTAGCTACAGAACCCACTGTCTCTTGGTTGTTATCAGCATTAATTGTTGCAATAAAGGTGGTGTATTGGGATGGTCCCAGGTTTGCCAGTCTCCACAACATTTGCCCTGTGCACCTGACTTTGTCGGGATCATTATCATGCTGTCCATCCCTTCCAAAGAGTCCCTCCAATACTGCCACTTCTGTCAGCTGTTGAATCCCTTCCTCAAGGGTCTTCCAGCACATTCTATGGTGCTGGTCCTGCATTCTCTCCCTGTGGACAAACCTCTCTCTGACACTCATTAAAAGCCACTCCCAGAGGGAAAGAGACCCTGGCTCCTTTACAAAAATCTGATTGATACCTGAGTCGTGGGTCAAGGGTCCCAAATTCCTTGCCTCACCATCATCCAGCTGGACGCTTGTACTCATAAGATCTCAGATGCGAAGTAGCCAGGTTGTATAAGCCTCACGTCCCTGTCATACAATGTCTTTGCGCAGATTACAGAGACTTTTGTACGTCAGGGACTCGGTGATGATCGCAACCTCTGGCTCCCCTGTGGGTTGTGAGGGCCTTCTTTTATCTGGGTGCTCTGATTTTGTCTTAGATCTCTTTGTTTCTAGAGGGGCAACTGCTGCTGGCTGTGTCTGCCTTTGCAATTCAGCTGGAACCTGGACAGTTGTAACATCTGTGGGTTCTGCTGCCGCACTATTAGACTTTCCCTCTTCAAGGCAGAGGAAGGGCTTCTCACCAGCTGGGGAAGTGTATTCCTTCAGCATCCGGCCCATCTCACGTATCTCCTTCACCAGACCCCCCGCCAATCTGGGTAGTTCACATCTGGGGTGGGATGTGGGGCAGGGTCAGGCTCTGGGGCAGCAGCATCCCTAGACTCTGGTGGCGTATTAGATTCTGGGGTTGGTGTCAGGGTGGTTATCCAGGTTAGTCACCCCTTCTCTCTAAATGCTAAATAGAGCAGGCCTATCAGCAACACCAGCCACTGTATGATATCATTAATATTTAGAGTGGATCTGAACCCTTCAAAAACTGGTGGGGCGGACCCAAAGAGATGGCTAAAGGGTTGGGAGAAGATTTCACCTGGTGTCATTTCCTTATAGCAGGTGCCATTATTAAAGTAACCTCAAAAACATACTGTTAGTGTTTGATAGCTGTGAATCTGTGTGCCTGCTTTCCAGAGGAAGTTAAAAATCCATTAATTCCTCACCTTTTTGACCCATAAAACAAACCGGATAACAGACACAGCAGCCTTGGTTATAGGACCAATGTTTAGATAAGGGCCTATAAATGGGAGAAATACAGCCATGATCACGTGCCACCCAAACCAGGGCCAGCTGGACCACATGGCGTCGCATAATGAGGTTTCTATAGCTACACACAAAAATTAGATTACTCAAGAACTGTTATTCCTTTTTTGTTTCTGTGCCCTCCAGCCGCACGTTAGGCGCCAAAATCTGTCTTGGTTTGGAAAGACAGGAGCCTGCTAAGGAAGGCAAGAGCTTCCCCTGAAATGGAGAATGTAAACCCTCCCCACTACTCCGAATTGCTATCAATTTTAAATTAAGGGGCTCTCAGGCAAAAATATGGGAGCAGGAAATAACAGTTCTTTAATAGGAAAAAAAAAATATAAAATTAACAATGCAGTACACTAGAACAACACTGACAGAGTCAGAACCCAACCTGACGCCCTGTGGGTCAGGGTGTTGGTGGCAGTCCAATTGGAAATGTGGCTGACGCCCTCCTGAAGCGTCAGATGTGCTTCTGCTGGAGCGGGGGGGGATCTGTAGAGAAGGATGTGTTCTTCCTCTGAAAACCCAGTGGGAGAAGAGACAACTGCTGTTCCTCTGGGGAATCCCGTGGAGAAAGCCGTGCCGGTGTCTCAAAAACCTCTGGATTATATCTGGGTAGCAATGCTTGGCTCCTCCCTCTGGGCGGAACATCTCACAATGGGATGTTATAGTTCTTATCAGTCATGCAGTGACATTCAATAGTCTGTTATCAGCAGATGTCCCCTCTCGAGGGAGGTGTGAATGTGGTCACTCAAAGAGAGAGATAAAGCAAACTGCCTACTTGACAAAGGTAATCTGCCATACAGATGGTAATGGAAAACATCTTGCATTGCAATCTTCAACACCAGTGCACACCAGATCTTGGAAGGGAATGTGCTGACACTGAGAAATTGTCAAATGTTTCTGTGCCAGCAAACTGCTGGAATTATGCTGTGCAGGCATCTGAAAAAATCCAGATCTGGGCACTGGTGGTGTCAGCAAACACAAGATTGGGCTGGTGTAGGCACCAGGTATTTGCCTGGTTTGGCTTTCATTGCCAGCAAATTGCTGCACTTGGGCTGTGGTGGCACAGGGAAATGTCCAGATCTGGGCATGGGCGGTGCCATCAAATACAAGGTCTGGGTGGTGACAGACTTGGAAATTGCTGTGTTTTGTCTTCTTTTTCCAAAAAATTGCTGCTCCCTTATTGGTGCATCCTGTGGCACCCCACCTTATCTCCAGCTCTGGCTCCCTTCTCCATTGGATCATTTGTACCCTGACCCCTCCTGCCTTCCTCCAGTTATATACCCTGGTCCCAGTCCTGCTCCTGGCTCTTCGCCTCTGGTTCCCTTCAGCAGATGTTGTGCTCCTGCTTGCTCCTGTTTCCCTCTGCACCCTCACTTCCCCTGGACCCTTGGATTTTCCCTTAATAAACCCAGCTGGATCTGCTCTGCGAGGAGTCCTCTCGTCCCTCTGCTGAGGCTTTGATTGCACCATCCGGGCTCAGGGTCTGCTGGGCTGGGGGAGTTGTCAAGGCAGCCCCAAGTGGAGACGCTTTCGGTGCTGCAGGCACCTGACAGCACCTGCCTGGGGAAGCTGCTCTGGCCACCCGCAGCAACCAATTCCTTTTTCCAAGCAGCAGCTCCCAGTGTCCTCCTCCGAAGCCCAGAGAGAGAGGGAGCAGCTGCCCTCAGCCCTGTCCTTTACCGCATCCCAATTCTCATGGAATGTCCCCCCTCGGAGAGAAACTCCCAGACAAGAGAAGTGCGACCAGATCCCCTCCTCCCCTGAGCTTGATCACGTCTTTTGTTTCTTAAGGATCCAGTCCATCAGAGCGGTGGTATTGCACTGAGAGCTGGGACACCAGCAGGGGATCACCCCACACTGCCCAGTGTGCACCAGGCTCAACAAGGTCTGCTTCCCCCTGATTCCACCAGGCCTCTTCCCTTGGATGTGGTTTGCTGGATAGTGGGTCAGGACAGTGAGAATCTCCTTCATCCATTCATTCACTATTTAGGGCCCTGCAGACACTTCCTCAATTTCTCTCCAAGGTGACCCCACCCACCAATGATGTCACAGCTCTTGTCCATCTAGTCAAGAATCCCCCATGAGGGACACTCTGGTGTCTTCTCCAAGGGCACAAAGCAGCAAAACCCCCATGGAAAATCTTCCCCCTTGGGCCCTGCGCCTCCTTGGGTGAGTTCCAGAGCAAACAGTCAGGGCAGTGGCCTGAAATGTTTTCCCAGCTGAGTCATAAGACTTCTCTGATGGATCCACATTGTCCCTGGGGAAAGAGATGTGCAGAACCCTTCACTAATGCCCTGGAATGTCAAACAGGAATCACAGCCATAGACAGCTCTTCAGAACCACTTCACCCTGGATTTTCCTTCCTGGAAGCCCAAGATGTCTGAATGTCCTCCTGGTGCCTCAGGCCCTGGGTAAACAGGGCTTGTCAGAGATGCTGGCAGGGCACCAACACCCCTCCTCCTCACAGGGCACCTCTGTTACCCCAATTAGCTCCGAGTGGCTGCCTGGGGACAGACGCCCACTTCCCCATGTGCCTGGGATGGGCACATCCTGCTCGGGGCCAGTGCTGGCCTGGGCCCAGAGCCAGGGCCATGACCCAGGTGCTCTGAAGGGCTCCGTGGCTGCGGGTGTGACAGGATGAGGGGCAGGGAAGGGCATATTCTCCTCTGGACAGTGCTCTGGGCATGGAGCTTGGTCGGGTTTGGCATCTGCGGGGAAAGGGGTATCGGGTTGTGTGGATGTGGGCATTGTCACTGCTGAGGCATTCCCCAGCCCTCAGCCTTGTCTGCAGGTGATCAGCATTGCCCAGTGCTCCCCAGCGTCTGCAGTGCCTGAGATGCCAATCAGCCATCTGATCACATGTCCCTTGTTCCCCTTGTTCTCCCACGTGTTGGGTTTGGGGCCGGGCTCAGCTCTGGGGTGTCCCCCAGGGAAAGCTCTGGGAGGGGAGGGGCAGCAGGAGATGGGGGATCTGGCACTGGGGGCTGTTGGAGGATGGATTGTGTTGGACTGGGGGTTGTCCCCACAGGGTCCCCAGGTGCCTTTGGCTCCCTGCCTGCCCCCCTTGGCCCCCCAGGTGCCTGGGCCCTTCCAGGGGCAGCTGCCCCGTGCAGGAAGCTGGAGGGATGCCGAGCAAGGGGGCTGGATCTGTGCCACAGGTGGGGTGGGATGGACTCTGTGCCAGGGCTGGGCTTGTGGCCAGGGCTGGGGGCTGTGCCAAGCTGGGCTTTGGCCTGGGGGCTGTCAGGGAGGGTGCGGGGAGGAGTCCCGGCAGGGATAAAGGTGCTCCTCACCTGCTGCAGCCTCAGGCAGCGCTGCCCAGAGCGAGAGGAAGATGAAGGTGGCTGTACTCAGCTTGGCCCTGCTCTTCTCCATTCTCCTCCATCCACAGGCCAAGGTAAGGCACCAGCCAAACGCTGTCCCCACATCCTGCCCTTTCTGGCCTCCCATCCCACCCTTTTGGTCCCTCCTCTGTGTCCCATTCAGGGTCCCCAGCTGCCCTCCCACTGACCATTCCTGAGGCCTTTCCTTTCATGTCCCCCCTCAATCCTTCGCCTTTCTTCCTGGCCACTGCAGAGGGGTCCCCTTGTACAATTCCCTGACTCACCCCCCAATCCCACATCATCCCCCAGTCCTGTTGGTTTTGTCCCGACCTGTCCTCATTCTCCTGTCCCCACCAACCCCTCCCTTGCACTCCCATGTCCCTACACCTCAATTCCTTTCTCCTCCCCTGTACCTCACACGCTGCTCCTTCCACACCCCCAGCCCTGTCTCTTGGACTCTCAATGTTTTTGGGTCTCCCCCCACCTCAAACAGATCTTTTTGGAGGCCCTGAATTCCCATCCCTCTGCCTGCACCCTGCTCCCTGCACCCGTGTGTCACCCCAGCCCCACAAGCTCCAGTCCGGACCCAGCCTTTGTTCTCCTTTCCAGGCACTCCTGGAAGGAACCCAAGATGATCTGCGGGAGGTGAGTGGGCTGCTGGCATTGGAGGACATCCCCTCAAGGAATTGGGGGGCAGTGCTGCCCCCCCATCCCTTGCTGGCACCGGGGACATCCCAGTGACCAGCGAGGTCTACTGGTCTCTCTGCAGTTGGATTTAGACAATGTCGCAGTCCTGGAGACACCTCTGGTGGGTACCACGAGTTCTGCCGGTGCCAGACCCTCCCATTGCATGGCCACCACAGCCCAGACCATCCCAGTGTGTCCCAGCACAGCCCAGTGCACCCCTCCTGACAGCCCAGACAATGCCCTGCCCCAGGGCTCCTCCCCAGTGAAGCCTTTGCCCAGGGCCCTGCTGCATTCCACCCCTGTCACCCCAGGACCCCCTGGATGAGCCAGGACGCAGCCCCTGCCCCAGCTGTGGCTCTTGGCCAGGAGGCCAGTGCTTCTGGGCAGCAGCACAGCAGCTCCTGCACCCCATTGCTGCCACAGCCCCTTCCCCAAGGCCCCCCTGCTCTCCCCTGCCTCCCAGTGCAGCCCGCTGCCCCCATTGTGTCTCTAACGCTGCCTTTTCCCCAGCCCCCTGTGGCTGAAGAGCTGCGGGCTCTCCTGCGGCAGAAGCGCCTGGCTGCCTCTCTGGATGCCTAGGTGAGCCGTGCCTGCAGGGACAGGGCTGGAGACAAAGCCCATCCATGTCCCAGTGGGCTCCAGAGGTCACGTTCTGGGGTTTGTCTTTTAGGGTGTGAAGGACCAGTGTACTTTTTCCTCCAGTGGCATGAGGAAATGATCATCGCTGGAGGAAACCCCTGAACTCTTTGAGCCCTGGGCTATTTTCCCTGAAGAATCAATCATCAAGAATCAATAAATCCTTTGAGCAAAGCTTTGCTCTGTGTCCATGTGTGTCCATGGATCTGGATTTCCTCCTTTCCAGTGGTCCAGGGAAGTCAGGCCAGGTCTGGGCTTTGCTGCCTTTACACAGTCTGTGCCTTCCCCCAGACAAATGGTGTGTTGGGAGTTGTGCAGAGTCCAGGGGGAGTGGGCTGACGGGGGGGTGGATGTCCAAGTGGTGAGAAAGGCAGTGGTTCACTGTCAGCATGGTAGGAATGACCTGGGTTTAAAAGAAAAAGAAGTAATTTCAAAGAAACTTTCTTTTACAACTTTTTCTCCCCGTGAGAAATCACCATTTACTTCTCAATATTTTGAAAGGTCTATTAAAAACTTAATAAAACTTACAACAAAAGGACTAAATAAGGAAAAAGTTACAGCGCTGGGAGCCTCCCCCACTTGGTGGCTGGTAACCACGTGGCTGGCTCATCCACACAATGGCTGCTCTCCCTTTTATATCCTTGCTGCTGCAACAGGCAGCCCTAGCTCCTTCCAAAGGCTGTCTGTTGACTCTTGGTCACTATCCATTGGTGTAGACTGCTTTCGTGGAACTGCATTGGAGGGCAGGTGTTGCTAAGCCGTGCCTCTTAGGAACAATCTGCCCCTCCCCAAATGCCTGGACTACCAATATCAGCCCGGGATAACAATGCTGGGTGGGGAGGACACATTGCAGTAACATAACTATACATCTGTACAACTTCTCTTAACATACTTATCATGTTCACCCTTTAACTGGGAGAGCCAACCATCTCATTACTCATCTCAAACATTGTGGCATTCACATTCTCTGAAAAAATCCCTTTGCCCAGGATTTTTCTCCTGGGAAGCTGAGAAGCCTCAGAGAAAAAGGAAAACAATTCTTATCTCATTTGCTTTTCCTGTGTTGTGCTCATGTGCAGAATGTGTTTGGAGATTGTTTACCCACAGGTGATTGTTTAACTGGATTCTGGTGTGAGTTATTTTGACTCATTGGCCAATTATGGCCAAGCTGTGTCGAGACTCTGGAAAGAGTCACAAGTTTTCATCATTATCTTTTGAACATTCACTAAGAATCCTTTCTCTGTTCTTCAGTATAGTATAGTATAGTATAGTATAGTATACTTTATTATAAGATAGTATTATAAAGTAATAAATTAGCCTTCTGAGAACATGGAGTTAAATGCATCATTCCTGCCTTTGTTGGGCAACCCTGCAAATAGAATATTACACCCCCAAAATTCTTGATTTACTCAAAAGAATTTAAATGCCAAAAAAAATCTTTCTATGTCAAAAGTATGTTGAAATTATTTATTGGTCTTGAAATTTGGTTTCCTGGCGGGATGGGGCTGCTGGGTCTACCTGTCCACGGGGCACTGTGGGGCTCTGGGGTTTCCTGGGTGAGGGGCCCTACACGGTCACCTGTAATGCCTGGCCACGGTGGGGTAGAGCCACCGCAGTGTCCTGGAAAAGGGTGAGTGGTTCTACCTGGCTCTTGGGTCGTTCTTGGCCGCTGGGTCCATCGGCTCCAGCAGGACTTGGGTGAATTTTAGGGTGGGCCAGGTGGATCAGTTGTCCCCGGCCATCCTGAGAGCTCACCAGTCATGTTCGCTGACTCCAGTTCCAATACTGAAGGAACCACTGGTGCCAGCATCGCCCCAAGGAAGCCTCACAGCAGAACTGGCACAGGGCATTCCCCTGGCAGAGGGGCAGGGAAAATGTCTTGGCCATGAGCAGCAGAATGGCCAGAAAGCTGCTGGTGCAGGAGTTGCCCACCCCAGCAGATTGAAGGCAGGTTTGGGTTGCATTCCTGCTGTCCTGGCAGTGAAATTCTGAGCAGAGGGCACAAAGGTGTCTTCTCCTCGGGGCTCACAGGTGACACCGAGATGCTGTGGGGGAGCTGAGCCCTGCCTGAGGGCAGACTCAGCCCAGCAGGAGCCCCGGACTGACACCGCGATGGACTACACAGCTGGCTCAGGGGTGCTGCGTGCCATGAGTGGGGAACAGCTTCCCCTGAAACAGGGAGAGCTGAACCTTGGAGCCACCTGCTCCACAGCTGGAATGGTGTCAGCGTCAGGGAGCAGACTAAAGAGGAGAGGGAGGCCTTTGGTGTGAGATTCTGAGGAAGCTTTACTCATCAGAGGGAACAGGCACCAAAGAGCTTCAAGCACCAGTGTGCTCAGGATTTTATAGAGCACTTGAACTGTGGGTGGGCATGATCGCTGAGCCAATAGGGAATCAGGGAGGGAGGAGCAAAAGGAGGGGAATACATCTCAGGGACCAATGGGATAAGGGGGTGGAGAGGGCAGGTCACATGGGCCAATGGGGCATCATCCATGAGGGGAATTCCCGAGGGGCGGAACCTGCAGGGGAGGGGTTTACAGGAGACTGACAGGGAAGGGTCCAGAACAGGGGCAGAGTTTACAGGGATGGATAGGGAAGGCACTGGAATACAAGGTGGGGATTATAATGGTTGAAGGGTAAAAGGGGAGGGATATAACCTGGGAATATCCCAGCTTGGGGAAAGACAACACACAGGGGGTGAACTGGAACAGACCATCCAAAAAGCTATGAAATAAAAGGGCACTGCAACAGCGCCCGATATAGAGGGATGCAGGACACGTTTTATGGTGCAAAAAGAAAGGATCGATCCTGTGCTATTTTTATATGGTCTTTTTATAGGCCTTTTCGTAGGGTTTTAAGAACATCCCCTGTCTATCCCCAGTTGGTCAGCAACAAGTTGTTACCCAGTATTGATTGGTCACTCAAATCCCTGGTGTGTATGTGCAAGAAAAGTTGTTTGTGAGAGATACTTTTCATTTTTCTGTCTAAGAGGGAAAATACAGTTTATACGGGTGGCTGGTGTTTATCACAGTCTTACAGCTCTTTTTCAGGGAAAGTAGGTTGTTTTCCACAGTCCTAGAGCTCTTTCTCAGGAAAAACAAGTTGTTTTTCACTGCTCCACAACTCGGTTCTCACAAAGAGTTGTCAGCTTTCTCATGGCTTCTTCCTCTTGCTGGGATTTATTAAAAGGCCTTCAAAGGATTCACCTTGAGCAGGACAAGAGCCCAGTTGAGGCTACACTCAAAATGGATGACTGGTCAGGAGTTTTCACACTTTTATAAGGTTTGGTCCATTTAAATATTGGAGTTAGTTGTCCAGTTACAGCCTCAGATTATGCAGTCCCATCCTCCCAGTTTGCTTTCCTCAATTCGCTGTTATTTGCACTTTTTGTGCCTGAAGCTGCAACAGTGTCCGGTTCTGGGGCTGGAAAAGGATTGTTTTGTCTGACTACACTGTGAAGAGAACTTGCTAACACTGTGTATGAAGTCCAGAGTTACAGACTAATGCAGTAGAGAATCTGGAAATATGACAGCTAAAACTGAAGGCATCAGCCTGTTCCATGTTCCCTTGGTTCCATGGGGATCCACAGCATCACAATGGCCACTTGTTCCCACGAGATTCCCTGATGTCACCATGGTGTCCTTGGACACACCTGGTCACAACTGACCCATGGTTCCATGAGGTTCCCCAGTGTCACCATAGTCACTATCAGAGGATGGATGAGATCAATGTCCTGAGACACCCTGGGATGAGCTGTCAATCAGTCACACAGTGGGTACAGTGCTAACCCAGCCCTGATTGCCTGTGTGATCAGAAATCCCACCTGGGGGGAGGCCCACAAAGGCCTGGAGGCTTAAAAACATGGAGTGCAAGGTCAGCCCCTGGCATGGACTCTGCCTTCTCCTGGGGTTTGTGTCTCACCCACACTGGAACCCTAGGAGCTGTTAGTCATATGTGTGTCTTTCCATAGAGCTTCTGTCTTTCTGTCTCTCTCTCTTTCTTCTCCTTCTAATGCTCTTTCTATGGAACATTTTTGGATACCCTAACAGCTTGCGTGTTTTAATGTTTCCAGGATAAATGGGCTAATTTAATGAAGTTACTGCTATGATAAGTGTTTTATGTGTAATTTGATGTTGCGTTAAATCCTCTTCCAAAGTTCTTGATTTTTTGCACTTTGCCAGTAAAATTTTGTGTCATTTTGACCTCTTACGAATATCTGCTTGGTGTTTTTCCTGTGCACCAAACTCGAGTAAAGGTGGCAGATGAATTGGTGAATTGGCACGCAAACCCCAAACGGAGCCTAGGGTGCGTGGAGGATCGGGGCAGTGTGAGTCGCACACAATCCCTGGAGTGCAGGGACACGGGTCCCTAGCAGGGTTTAGGGTGCCCCGAGTACAGCAGCAGCACTGAGTAGAGCCAAGAGGGCCCCAGTGCCCAGGGTGGAACGGCGGTGCTGGGGGTTCAGTGTGCCGCAGGTCAGGTAGAAACCATAAACCCACTGGAGGTCCCTGGGGGGATTGGGGTCGCAGGGCAGGGCAGGGCTGGGCTTACAGGGCAGGGCAAGGCTGGACCTGCCCCTCCCCCCCCACACACAAAATGTTTAGAGCCAACAATCTCCTCCAGTCTATCACAACAGGCAATGCTGGAGGTGAAATCCCAATTGTGCCCACAGGCACCTGGCTGAGAAGGACAGTTCTTTCCATGGGAAGGAAAGCACAGAGCCCCAAGATTTGGAAGGCACGTGAGAGCCGCAGTAGGCCAAGGCCAGCTAGACTTGTCAGTAATTGCAGAGTTTGGATTTAGGGAATTTGCAGGTGGAAACCCAATCTCGGCCATGGGCACCTGGAGAAGCAGGACAGTTCTTTCCTTAGGAAGGAGAGCATGGAGCCTTTCCCAATGTTTTGGGGACGGATGAGAGGTGACCCTTGTGAAACTACTGCCAGCCAGACTTATCCTGGCAATATTCCTATGGGAACAATCTCTGGATATAAGGAACTTTGGAGGTGAAATCCCAATTCTGGCCATGGGTGTCTGGAGCAGAAGGATAGTTCTTTTCCATTGGGAAGGAAAGCACAGAGCCCCAGTGTTTCAGCAGCAGATGAGAAGTGACCCTCAACATGCAAAGGTCACTTGGACCAGTCAGGCAGTCCATTGGAAGCCAAAGCAGCCAGACCTGTTCTGTTTTCCCTTGGTTTTATGGGGCTCCATATTGTCACAATGGTTCCTTGGATCCATGGGGCCCCGCAGTGTCATAATGGTGACCTGATTCCATGGGTTCCAGCAGTGTCACAATGGCCCCTTGATTGCAAGAAGACCTGCAGTGTCACTGGCCCCCAGGTGTCATAAGACCCTGCAGTGTCACGATGGTCCCAAGGATTCCATGAGCCCTTGCAATGTCACAATGGTCTCCGTTGTTCCCCAGGCCCCACAATGTCATGTGACTCCTCTGTTCCATGAAGTCTGCAATGTCTCAATGAACCTTTGGACCCTGGGGCTTTGCTGTGTCACAATGGTCTCCTCTGGCTCCACAGTGTCACAATGGACCATTGATGACAGGAGGCCACTCTGTGTCGCCCTGGAGCTTTGGTTCCATGCAGCCCTGCAGTGTCACAATGGTCTCCTTTGGTTGCCCAGTGTCACAAAGGACCACTGATGACATGAGACCATGCAGTGTCACAATGGACCTTTGGTTCCATGCAGCCCTGCAGTGTCACAAAGGCGTCTTGGTTTCACGCGGCCCCACAATATCACAATGCTCCTCCCAGGGTCACAATGGTCTCACTGGTTCCATGAGGCTTCACAGTCTCACAATGCTTTGCTTATTCCATGGGGCCTCATAGTGTCACAATGGTCTCCATGAGTCCCCTGAGTGTCACAATGGTCTCTGTGATTCCATGGGCCCCTCAGTGTCACAATAGCCCTTTTGTTCCATGAGGCTGTAAAGTGTCTTAATTGTCTTTTCATGGTTCCACGAGGCCTTGCAATGTCAAAGTGAACCTTTGGTTCCATGGAGTCCCACAGTGTCACAATGGCTGCCTGGTTCCATGACACCACAAAGTGTCATAATGGTCTCCATGGTTCCATGAGGCCCGGTGGTGTCACAACGAACCCTTGGTCCGAATGGGGCCTCTCAATGTCACGATGATCCCTACATTCCATGGAGTCACACAGCGTCAGTACAGTCCCCTTGGTTCCATGAGGCCCAGCAATGTCAAAGTGGTCTCCTTGACACCATGAGGCCTCACATTGCCAAAATGGTCCCTTGGTCTCACAGGGCCCCACAGTGTCACAATGGTCCCTTGGTGTCACAGGGCCCCACAGTGTCACAATGGTCCCTTGGTCTCACAAGGCTCCACAGTGTCACAATGCTCCCTTGGTTCCATGGCCCTGTGCTGCTGCATTCCCCCCTCCCCTTCTCAGGCCGCCCTGCCAGCTGAGAAATGCTCCTTGGGCCTGGGCCTTGGCCAGCAGCCCCTGGGCTCAGCTCCTCTGTAGCTCATCACAAACACTGTCTGCTCCAGCCACTGCTGCTGCCCAACCAGCTCCTGGTTCCTTTAGCAGCAGCCCTGGGAACTGTTTTTGTTCCCTCAGTGGCACAACATCCCTGTTCTCACACTGCCAAAGAAAGCTGTTGATGCCAAGTGCGGCCAGGATGAACCATTGCTGGGACTGCAGCCCCTCTCTTGGGGCCCTGCACACAGCGCTCCAAAAGGAGCCCTTGGAGCTCTCCTGGGCCAGCGACTCCCTCTGAGTGGGGCCTCTCCCAGCCGGGAACTCTCCTGTTTGCTGCACTTGGGGATCCTGAACAACGACAGAGCCTGGGCCGATCCCCCAACTCCTCCAGGCTCAACCCTTTGCCCACTGGGGAGATGCCAAAGGATCCACAGTGAGCATTTCCTGCCCTCAGGGGAATTTCTCACAGGTGCCTTGCACTGACTCTTTGTGTCTGTGTGCACACACGAGTGCTTGTGCTGGGGAAATGTGGCAGAAATGCTGCTGTCTGAGGGGTTGTTGTGCCTTGGATAGCTGAGTCAGTCAGGCCAGTAGGGAAGGTTAAATCACAAGGCCTAAGTTAAATTAAATGCTGCTGCGAGTTTTTCTTTTGCTAAGTGGTTACCTTTAATATAAGTTTTATGTTAAGTTCAATATTGTTAAATGTTATTCCTCTGTTAAATTGTGAAGTCATAGGTTTAAGTTAGGTTACATGCTGTTACGCTCTGCTCTTTTGCTAAATTGTGAAGTTGAAACTATCAGTTAAGGTTAATGTATAAGTAATGTCCGGTTAAGTTTGAGCTCTGTTAAGGTTTCAGGCCGTGTTCCTTTTATCCTTGCCCTTGCTGTCCTTGTGTCACACACACACACACAGAGGGACAGTTCTGAGTTAATTTCTGGTTTGATTTCCTGGATTCTGTTTGGTTTTGTTGTTGCTTTGTTTCCCTGGTGTGCCTGAAGAGTCCAGTCAGGAGCAGAGCGACTCTTGCCAAGGAACTTTGTGCTGCTGTTGGTTAATATTAAATCTGGTTTGTGCTGATCCCTTGCTGGGGATTTTTCAGCGCTCTCAAGCCCTCGTTCGTAACAGGGTGAAGGAGCCCTGGCCCAGGCTCTGGCTCTGGGGGACACAGGGACCCTGCTGGGGGGTCCCTGTCCCCCTGTGCCACCCCCAGGGCCCCGGCCCCCATCCCCGTGTCAGGCTCTGGGGTCGATCTCGTGGAACATCCTCTGGGGGAGGCTGCGGGGCCGGGGGCGGGGGGACCCGGGAGGACAGGGGACCCCGCTGTGCACGAGTAGGGTTGGACTGCTCTGGGGGGAGCTGTGAGGGGGGCCGGGGCAGAGTGACCTTCCCAGTGACCTCACACAGCTCCCGTGATGTCACACAGCCCCCGTGATGTCACACTGCCCCTGTGATGTCACAGAGCCCCTGTTATGTCACACAGCCTTCTCTGTGATGTGACACTGCCCCTTTGATGTCACAGAGCCAACTCGATGTCACCTTGCGATGTCATACAGCAGTGCTGTGACATCACAGAAGACTGATGTCACAAAGTCACCCTCTGATGTCACAATCTGTTCTGTCATGTCACAGCCTGCTCTATGATGTTCCACAGCCACCAGGTGATGTCACAACCAACTCTCTGATGCCACAGAGCCACCCTCTATGATGGCAGACTGTGTTCTATGGCCTCAGACCCTACTCTGTGATGTCACAGCCAGCTCTGGGATGTCACAGAACCTTCAAGAACCCTCAAGAACTCAGTTCTATTGAAACACTGAAGTTTCTTGTACTTTGAAGAGATCCCTGTAAGGGACACGACAGGGAAAGTGTCCCCAGGCCCCAGGCAGAGCAGAGAACTGCAGGCACTGATGGCAGCTGCGGACAAAGAGAAGCCAAGCCTTGGTGCCCTGGAGCACAGCAGGGTCTGTGTCACCAAGGGCTGTGAGGAGACACCTTGTCCTGAGGCACTGGGGCCTCCTGGCACAGCCCCAGTCAGGCTGGGCACTGTCACCCCCTTGTCCTGTCCTCAGCATCTCCCCCTAGCCCACATCCCAGTGGCCTCAAGGATCTGCTGGAAGGAGTCCCTGGGGAGCCTTGCTCAGCAATGGCCCTGGGGGCTCCTGAATGCTCCCTGCAGGGACTGCAGGTTTTTCAAAGGACTTGGAGTTTTGCTTTTGCTTTGGAGTCTCTGAGAGCTTTGTGCAGTCATGGCCTCCAATTATGTGTTGTAGTTAGTTCTTAGAGAGGCTTTGTCAGTAACACCACTCAGTGGGGCTCATTAATGCTTCAAAGTACTTCAGTTCTTTCAAGGTACTTGGTGTTTCCCTTTGGATAGACTCTGGGAGATATTTGTCCAATCATGGCCCCAATTATCTGCGTTAATTAGTCCCTGGAGAGCTGTGTACTGACACTCAGTGGGGCTCATTAATGCTTTGAGACACTCAAGGTGCTGAAGGTGCTTTGGATTTTCCTTTCCACACTGAGTGTCTGAGAGGTTTTTGTGTCATCCTGGCCACCAGTTCTCTCCTGCAAGGAGTGCATGAGGAGCCTGTGTTGGAGAGGGACCTCAGTGGGAGCCATGAATGCCTGGAGAAACTTGGGGTGTTTCCTCTGCCTTTGACTCCTGGCAAGGTTTGTGCAATCTCCTGCCAGGCCCTGATGTTCAAGGGCTCAGCTCCAAATGCACAGTGAGGCTCATGAGGATCAAGCAAGTCCTGACAAACCCTGGCTCTGCCTTGATTTCCCTCTGCTCCAGTGCAGTTCATTAGGACGGTTTCCTTTGACAGTTATGGAGAAATAGTTCAAAGAGCTTCCAGGAAATATGTACTCCTATTTTAAAGGGTGTCTTTTATTGCTGTTCCTATTACACAAGAGGTGATTGCAGCATTCAGTGACTGATATTGATCCAGGGACTCTCCTAAGGAGCCCTGGCCTGCTCAGAGAAGCTGTGCCTTGAGCTCTGAGCCAGTGTAGACAACCTTGCTCCACATTCCCCAAGCCCATTGTGTCTCTCCTCACTCACCTGGAACCTGCTTTGCTTGAAGAACTGGCTGCACACAGCCAAAGAGGGATTTTCCTTCTTTGATTTTTGAAGCAATCTAAAACTCCTGAGTTTCCCCATTGCAAACAGACATGCTCCTCAAGTGTGTGCCAAGCCCAAGCTGCCACCAGGAGCACTCCAGACCTGCCCTGGGCCAGCTGTGAGGGTGGATCATCATCCCAACATGCAGTGGTGCCATTGCAAGGGACTGTTGCCATGGACACTGCAATGACCCCACTGCTGGGTTTGGGTGCCATGGCAACCCCCATCAGTTCAGGTTTCCTTGGAAACCAGCCCAAGGAGCCATTTCTGCAGCCAGGTTCCATGGCCACTTGCCTGCAGAGCTGTTGCTGTCCTCAGCGGCCATGGCAGCCCTGGGACAAAGCGGTGCCAGGGCTGTTCCAGGTACAATTGCAGTGACACTCGTTGGAGCCACCAGGTGCCATGGCAATGGCCACGGGGACCCGTTCCTTGGTTTGGTGCCATGGCAACCAATGTCGGAGCTGTTGTGATGGTTGGTGGCCATGGAAAGCTGCCCTGGGCCCTTGCTCAGGGCTGGTGTCAGTGCCCAGAGCCAGAGGGGATCCCTTGCTGGGGGCTGTGCCATGGCCACCTGCCCTGTGCCGCACTGGCCGCTCAGGCACCAGGAACCAGCAGTCAACGGCACTGCCAGGGCCAAAGGCCAGGTCAGCCAGACAGAAAGGGGCAGGGCTGGGCACTGTTTCCATGGCAACCGGCACTGGGAGGACACCTGGGTCACCTGGCCTGGCAGTTGCCATGGAAACCCCTGGCAGGCACTGAGGGCACAGCCCCTGGCACTGAGACACTGCTGGGCCGGGTGCTGAGCACAGGGCTGAGCACGCAGAGATGGTTTTGTTCTTGCTGAGCTGCAGCACAGCCAAGGCCTGTCCTGCCCCTCGTCCAGCCACGCTGGGCAGGGGCTGGGGCTGTGGGGGAGCTGGGCAGGGGACACAGCCAGGACAGGGGAGCCCAACTGACCCCGGGGTACCCAGACCAGAGCACATCATGCTCAGGGTATGAAGGGGGGAACAGGGAGGAAGGGGGGAATTTGGGAGTGAGGGCTTTTGCCTTCCCAGGGAACACAGGCAAGAGGGAGCCCTGTTTCACCAGTGGGCAGGGTCACTACCAAAGACACAGACACCAACTGAAGGAATTGTGTCATTTATATCATCCACAGATGCAAAGATTTACAAAAGGATAAGCTCAACAAAGCACATCATCATTAGCAAAGAATTACAAAAGAAGCTCAGCAATCCATCATAAGCCATCATTACATTTTGATGACTGACCTCTTGGTGAAACACTAGAGGTGTTTGTGGCAGACAAAGATTCTGGCTGACTATCAAGGTACACCTTACAGACTTCAGTAGTACTTTAGTGAAACCATTCTTCATTCTTTTTTCTCAATCTCATTCGAGTTAGGAACAAGAATTCTGTTGTCCATGGAGCTGGCACCTTTTTAATTCCAGAATAATGCCCCCAGGCCCTTTGCTGTTCAGCTTTACCATGCTGTCTGTGTCTAACAAGGCTTGGGGGGCCCTTTCCCCTCTGGCTGGAAGGGGCTGGGTCCCAGTGCCTGAGGGGCATCCAGGCTCCTGGATGGAATTCCTGTGCAAGTCCCTCAGTGTCACAGCAGCCTTCACAGGGAGCCCCATGGATCAGAGCATTTCCCAAAGGGTCCCTTGGGGCAAACAGGGAGATCTGGTTTGGCAGGATGTGTAAAACAATATCCTGGCAGATCTCCTTGTTCTCACACAGAATCCTTGGCTGCAGGGACACATTCCCATTGTTCCTGCCCAGGGTTCAGGACTCAGAGTTGTCTTTCCTAGGAGCTGCTCCTTCAGCTGCCTCGGGAGGGCCATTTGGCCTCTGGACCAACACTCTGGCTCCATTATTAGGGCTGCTGGATCCAAACCCTTTATCTCCACAAATGGTGGTGACTGGAGCTGGATCTCCTTTTTTCACAATTGTTCTTAAAACTGCAATATCGATAATCGTGCTACCCTGTCATGGGGTTGAATAATCCAATCCTGGTCACTATTGTTTAACACAATTACTGTAATTTCTCCTTGATATTCTGCATCAATTCCTCCTGCCATGACAGGAACACTTTGCAAGGCCAAGCTCCAAGGGAGCAGTTACCAAAGCAAAGTGTCCTGGAGGAATCTGAATTCCTGTTTCAGTACTGATAGCTCTCATTTGCTTTGAATTTATCCTAATGAATTCCAATGCATGAAGGCCCAGCCCTGCAGCCTCTGGGCTGGCCCTGCCAGGGGCCATCACAGCCAGAACAATTTCCCAGGCAGCCCAAGTCTCACTGCCAATGGTTGGATTTGCAAATTGGGGGCAGCCGTGCACAGCCAGGGGGTTTCCATTTCCCCCGTGGGCCATTGTGAAGGGCATGGAGCACATCTGGCAGATGGGTTCTCCGTGGTTCCCATCTCCTCATTTTTTCAACTGCTCTTTTAACAACCCCTTCACCCATGAAACCAATCTGGCAGCTTGTGGATAGTCTGGTACATGAAAAACCCTGCAGGCAAAATCACAGTATTTTTCACAGCAACAGACAAAGCACTCTGCATCACAGTATCAGCAAACCCTGTAAAAATCACCAATTTCCTCCCTTCCTCCTTTTTCCATTGTATACAATCTCACAAAGTTGACCACTGACTTTAAGGTCATGGCCAGTCCTCTTCTGTAGGGTATTTCGTGTTACATCCCTGAGCAGCCAAAGCTACCAAATTAGCATTGTCAGAACTATTTCACATTATTATTATTTTATATGTACATATTGATATAGAAATATAGATATAGATATGTAGATATAGCCATATATATAAATATATAAACATATATTAAGGTCTTATCATACTATAAATCTGTATATAGTTATTTATTATATTGATATTTCACTTGCTCAAGTCCATCTGAGCATAAGATTAAAACCTTCTTCTGTTGCTCCATGTGGGAGCATTCCAACAATCATTGTTCCTTCTGAAGGTGCTGTTTCCTATGTACTCTCAACAAATTCACCCTCGTCTGCCCAAATCCACATGGTCTTTTCCTTTTTCATGTGCAATTTTTGGATGCATTTGAAGACATCCAGGGGTTCAACCTCTTTTACCCGACTGCCCCACTGCTCCCACAGGGCTCTGACCTCAGCCCACTCCAGAGCCAGAGAACTCCAGGGAAGGGCTTCCCAGCTGGGAATTTCTGATGGGACTGATTCCTCACATTAATATTGAGCAAGTAACATTTTGTTTTCATCTGGCCAGACTGTGCCAGTTTTGTTTTACCAGTGGGCAGGGTCAGCACCAAAGACACAGACTCCAATTGAAGGAATCAGTGTCATTCCCTGCAGTTCAGAGCAGCAAATAATCACAAAAGGAGCAGCTCAGCAATGCACCCAACCATCCTCACCAAAGATTACCTGCAGTGATTAAGAAAGATCCAGCAGCATTTACCCTCAGCCTTTACCATCCCCCAGACCCACACAGCAGCTGGGCAAGCTGTCACAGCCAAGGGCTGCAGAGCCACTCCGGGGCACTGGGAATTCCTGCAGGTGTCTCCAGCCCCAGGTGAGGCTCCAACCCCGCTGGGAGAGGGCCCAGCTCTGACAGTGCTGAATGAACAAACTGACAGCACTGCTAGTGTGGCAACATCTGCTTTCATCCTCCTCTTGGGTCCCTCCCAAAGCCTGGCCAGAGCTCGAGGAGGAACCAAGGGAGGTGACATTGATCCTTCAGCCCCAAACAAGGCCAGATGTCAGATTTCATGGCCTTGTCTGGCTTCTAAATACACAAAGGTCAATACATGTTTCACTAATGAGTGGCTACATCTATTTCAGTGCTAATGATCATGCACATTTCATTAGGGAGCAGATACAAAGATAACGTTTGGTTGGAAGGTTCATCCAGAGGCCACCTCTGGCTCAGGGCCTGCTGTCCAGGCCTCACTCAGGGCTGGTGTCCAGGCCTTGGCACTACAGGGACGTGTTTTAGTGCTGGGCTTGGCACTGCTGGGTGAGCGGCTGCACTGGGTGAGCTCAGAGGGCTTTTCCAACAAAAAGGATTCTGTGATTCCATGATTCTATCCATTGCATTGAGCTGGGGCTATTTTAGCAGCATTACTTGGCTCCAAAAGTTCCCTCTTGCCCAGCATCTGTGGCCTAAGGCTTCAGCTCCTTCAGCTCCTGGTGCTGAGCTGCTCATGCTGAACAAGACAAATCAGAGAGAAGAACACAGTCCATGCAATTCCTTCTGGGACATGGAGAGGGGAGGCTGTGCAAACAGGAGCATTGTTTGGTGTGGCCTCCTCTCTGCCCTTCACGCCTTTCAGCGCTTTGAACCAGCCAAGAGCTTTCTCCAAGAGTGCAATGGAGCAGCTGCTCCTGCTCCGAGGCCTGGCTCTCTCCAGTCTCTGCCCTTGCCTGGTTCTGTCCCTCTTGCTGTGCCCTCTGTTCCCCCAGGGCTCGCTGGCTGCTGCCCAGGACTGTGGCACTGGCACAGATCCAGTGCTCCAGAGCCTCCTTTCTGTGCCCTTGGAGCTGCCTGGGCACAGCAGCCTTTTCCATCTGGAAGCTCCCCATGGACAGGGAGTGCCCAGCTCTGTTCCCTGCACAGCCTCCAGGAGCCCAGGGCTGCCATCTCCAGTCCCTGCTGGCACTGGGGGCTCCCAGGTGCCTCAGGCTGCTGTGACACTGCTGCACATGGGAGGGAAGAGGGGCAGGGGCTGTGCTCAAAGTCAGCTCCATGTGCTGCTGCGGCTGCTGCTGCTGCTGCTGCTGCTGCTGCTGTGGGGTCATTTGTGCAGCCCTGGCCCAGAGTCAGGGATCAGATCCTGCCAGTCTCTTCCAGCCCTGGCTGCTCAGAGTTTGGGCCTTGGAGCCTCAGGTGGCCAAAGGCAGCTGCTGCTGATCCCTCTGTGTGCCCGTGTTCAGAAGTGCTGCTCCATCAGTCTGTGCCCAGCAACGGGGAAAAGCCTCAGCCCTGCAGGGCCAGGAGCTGCCGGGCTCTGCCTGCGCAGCTCAGCCAGCAGGAAGGGAGCTGCTCCACACGGGAACCAGGAGCAAAGGACATTCCTTTGATAGGACATTTTTTCTATTTAAAGGAAAAAAAAGGAAAAAGGAAAAAAAATAGGTAAATTGTAAAAGATAGGAATAAAATCCAGGTGTTAGTGAAAAAACAAAACATAAAGGCAAAGTTAAATTCTTTGCATTAAGAGGTAAATGATCTTTTTAAAAAGAGAACTCAGGTATTTACATTGTAAATGTGCTGATGGCATGCATCCATTTTACTGACCTCAGCAGCGTTTTAAAAGATTTTGGGCTTTGTTTCCAAACATTTGAAATTTGTATTTTAAATTGTGCTCGAAGCAAGAAGAAATTGCTTTGTGCCCTTCCAGCTCCAAGCAGGACTGGGAATGGAAACTCTGTCAAACCCCAAATCCTTCAGAAGATCACCTTCCTTCTCAGCCTGGGAATGAGCTGCACATTCCCTTTGAAACTGTCAGGGATTTCTTAGAGACACAAAGTCCCACTTATGGCTTTTTGCTCTGGTTTGGCAGTGCAGAAGGGCAATTCTCCATCCACCAGCTCCAGACTGCACTGCCTCAGGAGCACGGCCCACTTGCCAGCTTTGGCCCACTTGTGGCACTTCTAGAGGAGGAAGAAAGTGCAATTGCACAATTCCAGCCAATCAAGAAGGAAGAATGGGACAGACAAAACACCCTGTGCAGATCCAGGCGTTCAGCTGGGACTGTGGAGAGTTTGGGTCCTTGCCAGTTGGATGTGTGTCCCCAGCTGCAATCTCTGGGCCTGCAGCAGAGTCTCACTCACCCGCCAAAGCAGAAAGCTCAGGCACTGTGCTCGCAACGGGCTCGTCTGATGCAGAGCTGTGACAGCCATGTCAGGGCAGAGCCAGCCCAGCTGGGCCTAGGGCTGAGCCCAGCAGAGCCCTGGCAGAGCCCAGAGCAGCCTCAGCACCCGCAGAGCCCGGCTGCAAGGAGAGAAAGCAGAAACCACCCGTCAGCTGAGGGCTCCTGTGCCCTTGTGCCAAGGCCTGCGGTGCCCAGGCCATGCTGGCTGTGCCCAGAGCTGTGCCCAGAGCTGCCCATCCCTGCTGCCTTTGGCAGCAGAGCAGGAGGGCAGCACATGTGCCCAGCCTGCAGCCAGCCACGGCACATCCAGCCCTCAGCAGCTGCCCAGAGCAGGATGCTCCTGTGCTCGCTGCCAGCTCCCAAAAGCTCTGATCCCACCCTGCCAAGCACACAGGGACCCACCTCACACCAGCCACGGCTGCAAGAAAAGCTGCTCCCAAACCACGGCCTCAGCCTTCTCCAAGGGCATGGCCCATCCACACCACAGGTGCTCCCAAGCACTTCCCCATCCACACTGGACCACCTTGAATGCTTCCTCTGGAAAAATAAACAACACATTATTGAAAAGAGATTAGATGCAAAAAGGGAAAACAAGAAAAACGGTAAAAACTCTTATCTGTGTCAGGGCCTTGAGGAAGACCCAACCCCCACATGCCAGGGAAAAACCCAGCCATGGGTGAGGGAAGCCCACACTTTCTCTCTTCCCCTCTGCACTGCCGCCAAAAATCACAGTGACCCCAAAGCAAACAAGGGCAGTGAAGCAGCCCAAGCCCTTCCTTGCCTGCACAGCAAAGCAGCTGTGCTCAGGTTCTGGAGTCCCACCTCTGCTCCCACCATAGGGGTTTGTTTGTGTTGGCCTGGCTGCCCCAGCCCCAGCCCCAGGCACGGTGGGTGCTGGGGGCTTTTGGGAGGGCCAGGAGCCCACTCCCATTTCATACCCACCCCAGCCGATGCCCCAGCCCTGCCAAAAGCAGCTGGGCAGCCACTGAAGAATGAGTTGCATCTGCCCCAGCAAAGGGGGAACCTTTGGTTCCCAGCCAGGCTGGGCAATGCCCAAATCTGAGAGCATCCCCCTGCATGTGGACTCATCTGCAAATTCACTGTGGAGCCTGGCTTTGAAGAAGGTGCCAGAATCAAAGTCCATCATCTTCAGCTGGCCAGGCTGAGGAAGAGCTTGTCATCCTTGGTGTCCTCCTCACTCTCTCCAGCAGCAGCAGCCCCACCCAGTACAGCTTCTCCAGGGGCTTCTTCTCCTTCCCTGGGGGGAGACCAGGCTCTCAGGGCTCTGCCCAGGGCCCCAGCTGTCAGGGAACCAGGACAAGCAAAACCAGCTTGGATGGCGGCCACCAGTGCTGGGCAGAGCAGCTCAGCTCCAGCCCAAGGGCTGCGTGTTCCCATCCCATGACCCCGGTGCAGTGACACTGGCAGCACAAAAAGGGCTGGGTTCCTTTGCTTCTCATTGCCAAGGCATGTGTGGAGCTGGAACTTACCAGGGCCCTGGATCAAAGTATGCCTGTGGCTCTCTCCCTTCTTCTAGGGCAGATGAATATCCTGCATCCAAGGATGACAGAACAGCTCTTCTAATGAGGGCCTTTCCAAGTCCAGCATGGATAAACACCGCCTGATCAGATCTTGGCACTCTGGGCAGAGAAACCAGAAACCACCACTTAGTTGGAGAAGGCTCCTATTGGCTTTGCCCCACCATTCCCATGCACAGGCCATGCTGGATGTGCTCAAAGCTGGGCCTAAACTTTCCCATCCATTCCCTGTTTTGGAGGAGAGCAGGACATTTGCCACCTCCTCAGCAGCTGCCAGTGCAGGATGCCCACGAGCCTGCTGCTGTCTCCCAGCACTGGGATTCCCCCCGTGCCCAGAGATGAGGATCCACCTTGAGAGAGCCGTTCTGGCAGCGAGAGCTGATGGTCCCAGCTGATGTTCTGGCACCTCCTGAAAGGGTGCTCCCCACAGACCATCTGGTGCAGCAGGATGCCCAGGGACCAGATGGTAGCTGGCTTGCCATAGTACCAGCCAAAGTGGGTCCATTCCGGGGGGCTGTATGACCGTGTTCCTATGGAATACAGATGGAGTTCATCAGGGGGATGAGGCTGTTCCCAGAGCCTGGCCCCAGCATCCCTAGGCATGTGGGGGCTGCCCCAGTGGCACACAGGGTGAGCATTGCCCTCTCACCAGCACCTGGGACTTGTGTACAGACTTGGGGTTGGAAAAGAAGCCACTGGTGTTTCAAGAGGGCAGTGGAAGCCCTGGCAAGGCCTGACCATAACAAGGAAGAACCCACCCAGTGCTGGGAAAAACCATGCTCTCATCCTCCCTACCTGCATTGCCCCAAAAAACATTATGAACCCCAACAGACCAGGTGAGTGGAGCAGTCCAAGCCCTTTCTCACCTGCACACCAAACCGGCTGGGCACAGGTTCTGGTTCTCCCTCTCTGCTACCCCCACCCACGGGTATTTTTGTTGGGCTGGCTGCCCCAGCACCAGTTCTGGGCAGAGTGGGGGGCAAAGGCTGCCAGCAGGGCTGGAAGATGGCTACCCACTCAGCCCTGAGTTTCAAAAGAAACTCGCTGAAGACTCAGTGACATGAAGGGCCGCAAAAGAGAGAATCCCTGCTGGCACAGTCAGCTTGGGCTGGGAGATGTTGGGTCATGAGATGCTGGGCCCAGGAGCCCTGCGTGGGCTCACCTGCAAAGTGCGTGTAGGCTGTGTCCTGCAGGTAGGTGCCACAGCCAAAGTCAATCAATTTGGCCTGCCCGGTGGCCACGTCAACCAGGATGTTCCCTGGTTTGATGTCACGGTGCAGGACCCCGCAGCTGGTGCAGTGCCGCACGGCCTCCAGCACCTGGCGGAACAGCTCCCGCGCCTCCTCCTCGGGCAGGAACCGCCGTGCCCGAATGAAATGATGCAGGTCCTGACACCGCTCTGGCCGCTCCAGCACCATCAAGATGTCCTTGGGGAGCTCAAGCCACTCCAGCAGCTGGACCACACCGGGGAAGCCAGTGGACACCTTGGCCAGCAGCACAATCTCCAGGGGTGCGCTGGTGCCGTCAGGCTGCGGGAGGAGCACAATGCCGTCAGTGGAGCCGATGCCGTGCCGGGGCTCGTGAAGCCCTCAGCCAGCCCGGGATGCTCTGCGCCCTGCGCTGGCCCCACGCCCGCTCTCCCTCGGGGCGCCCTGGCGGCTCCCACCGTGCCGGGCCTCGGCTCATTCCCGCCCGGCACGGTCCGGCTGCTGCCGCTGGCCCTGCTCACTCACCAGCTTGCCCCAGTGCAGGACGCGGTTCCGTGGCACCCTTTTGATGGCCACCTGCAAGTCAAGGGGAGCAGAGGGCTCAGCTCACCGCCTTCCCTGCCCAGCCCCATTCTCTGCCCTCCTCCTCCTCCTCCTCCGCCCCCTCCCCTCGTCCGCCGCTCACCGGGGCGCCGTCCGAGAGCCGCGTGGCCGCGAAGACGCTGCCGAAGCCGCCGCGCCCCAGCAGCGAACCCAGCCTGTACTGCTCCTTCAGGCCCTGCTGAGTCTGCCCTGCGGGCGGGACGCGGCTGTCAGCGCTCGGCCCGGGGCCAGCAACGGCCCCCGAGCGCCTCTCAAGCGCCCCGGGCCGGCCATGCCCAGGCGTTCGCTCCCGGGAACGCGGCACGGGAGGCTC
The DNA here is from genome assembly GCF_028551555.1 of Melozone crissalis. Taxonomy (NCBI): domain Eukaryota; kingdom Metazoa; phylum Chordata; class Aves; order Passeriformes; family Passerellidae; genus Melozone; species Melozone crissalis. The sequence goes on from NW_026535824.1 coordinate 5,010,535, forward strand.
GGGGCTGGCGGCCGCGCTGCCGAGAGGCGGAGCTCGGGCCGGGGAAGCCGCAGCGGAAGCGGCGGGAGCGGCCGCGCCGCCTGTGTCCTCCGCGGGCCCCGGGAAGAGCCGGGGCCGGGGTCGGGACTGCACCCTGCCTCGGGTCCGGGGCCGGGCTCGGGCCAGGCGGAGCCGAAGGGCGGCGATGCCGCCCCCGCACCAGGCGCTGATGCCCGCCCAGCAGCGCCACCGCCAGTACGGCCAGAGCCAGGCGGAGGCGAGACCGCGGCGGGACGGCCGGGCCCGGGGCCGGGGGCGGGCCGGGGGCATGGCCCAGCCCGGCAGGGGACAGGGAGGCGGGGAGAGGAGAGGGACGCCGGGCAAGGGACCCCGAGAGAAGGGCGCCCGACAGCGGGAGAGAGAGAGAAGAATGAGAATGAGAGTGAGAATGAGAATGAGAATGAGAATGAGAATGAGAATGAGAATGAGAATGAGAAGCAGTGTTTAGGGTCTGTGGTCTTTTTTCTGCCGACGCTGTTGCTGCTGCTGCTGCCGCTGCTGCCGCCGCTGCCGCCGCTGCAACTGAGGCACCGGGGCCGTTCGTCCCCGTGTCCGTTCCCCGCTCGCCCCACGAGCCCCACGTTCGAGCCCCGCGCGCCCTGGGGACAGCCCCTCCGTCTGCCCAAACACGGGAACCTTCCAGCGCTGAGCCCAGATGCAGAGCCCTGACTCCTGCGCACTGGCACAGCGATCCCCTCGCCTGCTGCTGTGCATTGTCCTTGCTGAGGGTCAAACACTGTCGGGGCACCTTCCCTTGGGGTAGGATTCCTACCTGAGCCCAGCACTGCACTTACATGTCCAGTGTTGCTTTCCAGTAAAAAGAGGAGAAGGAAAACTGTGTGTGGCTCATGGTATTTTAGAACGCCTAAAAATCCCTAAGTCACTGATCTTAGAGGTGAGGTACATCTGGAATTACTGGGATGCAGCATGGAAAAGGGGAGCATAGAAATAAATAGAGGAAAACATCTTGGATTGTTTCTTCCATTTTCATTTCACTTTTGGAAAGCTGTTTCAGTTTTACAGGAATCTTCTCCTGTCTGCTCTTCCCAAGAATTTCTCATGGAGAACAAGGTCAAGCTTCTGTCACAAGATTTGCCACCAGGAAATTATGCCACTGGTGAAGTTTTCATTGTGACTGTTTGTGCTGGCTTAGGGCAAATTTTGGGAGGAAATCTCCAAAAGGAATACATCTAGAAAGAAAGTTCAAGCAGCCCCTACCCCTACTAGTTCAGGAAAAGACTTCCCTCGAGAAAAGTGAAAAAAACCTCAGTTTATTAAACAAGTAAAGTATTCACAAGCATGAAAAATGAATAATATTAAATAAAACCTTGGACAGTGCTGAAGAGATGGAAAATTCAGAAAGTCCTTGTTGTGGGTTGTAGTTGGGTCACTCGGTCTCTTCTAAGTCCCTCTGGTGCTGGAATGCAGCGTCCCAGAGCTCGGGGGGCCACAGGTGTGAGCTGCAGGTGTTTGTCTGGGTTTTCAGTCCAGAGCAGGTTTAAACAGTTCCAAGAAAAAGGAAAGTCACAGTCCGAGGAACTTCTCTTCCTAAGGTGGCTAAAACCAAATTGCTAGACCTGGGCTGTGAAGGCATCGGGAAATTTCCAAATCTGTGCACTGGCAGTCTAGGCAAACACTAGATCTGGATGGTGCTGGAGTCAGAACCTTGAAATTTTTAAATTTTAGATTTCTGTGCCAGCAAATCACTGGACTTGGGCTGTGCGGGCACCAGGAAATTTCCAAATCTGGGTACTGGGGCAGCAAACACAAGATATGGGAGGTGCCAGACCCAGTAGCAGGAAGTTGCCGGGTTTTGGATTTCTGTGCCAGCAAATTGCTGCACTTGAGCTGTGCCAGAATAGGGAAATTTTCAGGTCAAGGCACTGGCAGTTCCAGCAAACCCCACATTTCAGGAAGGATTGGATCTGGACCCTTCCCTTCCCTTCCCTTCCCTTCCCTTCCCTTCCCTTCCCTTCCCTTCCCTTCCCTTCCCCTCCACAAGGTGCCAGAGGGGCTGGACAGCAGCCAGGCAGAAAGGGACCTGCAGGGACTGATGGACAGCAGGCTGGGCATGAGGCAGCAGTGTGCCCAGCTGGCCAAGAAGGCCAATGGCTCCTGGCCTGGCTCAGGAATGGTGTGGCCAGCAGGAGCAGGGCAGGGATTCTTCCCCTGTGCTCAGCAATGCTTGGGCAGCACCTCAAGTGCTGTTTGCAGTTCTGGTGCCCCCAATTTAGGAAGGACATGGAGGGGCTGGAGCGTGTCCAGAGAAGGGCAACAAGGCTGGGGAGGGGTCAGGAGCACAAGTGCTGTAAGGAGTTGCTGAGGAAGCTGAGGTTGTTTATCCTGGAGAAGAGGAGGCTCAGGGGAGACAAGGTGGTGTCAGGGCACAGGCTGGACTTGATGATCTCCATGGCCTGTTCCAGCCTTGCTGATTCTGGGATTCTCTGGAACCACCCTTGGAGCAGTTGCAGGATGAGCCCTGGGCCCCCTCTTGAGAAGCTGCAGCAGCCCAGGTCCCTCAGCTTCTCCTGCCAGCCCCAAAGCCCATCCTGTCAGTCCTGCAGAGCCTCTGCAGCTCCTCCTCACTGCCCAGAACAGGGAGCCCCAGAGCCAGACACAGCAGCCCAGATGTGCCCCCTGGCCTGGGGTGCCTCTGGCAAGGGAGCAGCACCAGGCACTGCAGGAGCCTGCAGACAATTCCTGCAGCACTTGTAGGATGATCCTGCTGCCCAAAGGGACGTTTATGGGGCCAAGTCAGGAACTGCAATGGGGAGTGGGGCCAGAGTGGGAAGGGCAAAAAGGGATGAGCTGTTTGCAGGGGAGGGAAGAGGGGTGGGCAATAGGAAGAAATTTGCAGCAGGAAGAGGAAAGAAAGCAAAGGTGAAGCCAAGGAAATGCTCAGGGCAGTTTGGGCTTGGCTGCCAGGCAGCCCTGGCTCTGAGCAACAGCATCTGCAGTGGGACAGGGAACTCCCACCTGATGGGAACAAACTTTCTTGCTGACTGCAGAGGCCAGGACAAAGCTGAGTGGTTTCCCTGGTGTCCCCCAACCCTTGCTGGCCCCAGGGGCTGATGGCATTTGTGCTCCCTCACGTTCATGTCCCCACACCAAGAGCATGGGGGTGCTCCTGCCTGTTGTGTGCAATGCAAAGAGGGGCTGCTGAGCCAGTGCTGCCGTGTGTGTGCCTCCAAGGATGGGGCACCTGTGTGAGCTGGGGGAGAGGCCAGGGCTGCAGAGGGGGGATGTTGTTGGCAGCTCCATGAGGATGCTCTGGGACGCTGCCCTGGGCTGTGCAGCGCACTGGGGATGGATCAGCCCCTGCTCTGCTGCTCCTTCCCATCTCCCCCAGGGCCCTTGCAGAGCCCCAGCAATGCTGTTTGCCCCCAGCCTGCCCACGGCCAGCCTTGGGCTGCTCACGGGGTTTTCTGTGCTGAGCATTGGCCTGGCCGTGTTCTTGAGAGAGCCTGGGCAAGGAGCCTGGAGCCCCCAGGGCCTGGCCTGAGGCGTCAGCACCGCCCCAGCAGTGCCCATGGCCTGTCCCTGCTGCAGCCGCGGCACTGCCACCCCCAGGACTGTGCCCGGCCCCAAGAGCACTCAGGCCCTGCAGCAACATCAGGGCCACCAGGGCAGCCAAGGGAATCTAGATAGCCCTGGCAGCTTTTGTCTGGGAGGTACCTTTGGAAAACTGTATAAGGAATTTTGGAGGTGGATTCTCAGTTTTGGCCATGGATGTCTGGACTTGAAAGTGTTTTTTTCAATGGGAAGAAAAGAACGGGCCCCCAGTGTTTTGAAGGCAGATGAGGAGTGGCCCCCAAGAGGCCAAGGCCAGCCAGAGCAGTCTGTCCTGGCAGGTTTCATATGGGAATAATTCTTGGATATAATCAAATTTGGAGGTGGAATCCCAATTTCAGCGTTGAACCCCTGGAGAAGGACAGTTCTTTCCCACAGGAAGGAATGCACAGAATTCCAGGGTTTCAGGGGTTGATAAGAAGCAACTCTCAACATGCCAAGGCCAGCTGGACCAGTCAAGCAGCCCCCAGGAGGCCCAGCCACCCTCACCTGTTCCATGTTCTTGGATCCTTGGGGCCCTGCAGCATCAAAATTGCCCCTTGGTTCCATAAGGCCCTGTAGGATCACCACAGATCTTTGTTTCCATGAGGCCCAGTGATATAACAATGGTCTCCTTGCCTCTGCAGTGGCACAATGGCCCCTTGCTTTCCAAGTGGCCTTGCAGTGTCCAAATGGTTTCCTTCTTGCCATGGGACTGCACAATGCCACAATGGCCCCTTGCTTCCATGAGGTCACAGAGTCTCCAAATGGCCCCTTGGTTCTATTGGGTTCCCCAGGATCACAGCGGCCCCTTGGTTCCAGCAGGCCTGGATGTGTTACACTGGCCCCTTGCTTCCATGGGGACCCACAGTGTCCCAATGGCCCCCTGCTCCCACGAGGCCCTGGGATGTCACAATGGTCTCATCTCTTCCACAGGGCCCTGCTGTTCCACAATGCCCTTGAAGTGTCACAATAGTCCCAGTGGGTTCCCCTGCTGGTTCACAGTGGCCTCCTTTGTTCTGTAGTGTAACAACGGTATCCTTGGTTCCATGGTCAGAATGGCCCCGCGGTCTCATGGAGCCCCCACAGCCCCTTATGGAGCTCCACAGCCCCTTATGGAGCTCCAAAGCCCCTTATGGAGCCCCACAGTGTCACTTTGATCCCCTTGAGTCCATAAGGCCCTGCCATGCTACAAGGACCCCTTGGTTATACAAGGCCCTGCAGTGTCACAATGACCCCTTGGTACCAGTGGTCCTGAAGTGTCCTAATGGTCTCCATGGTTCCATGACACCCCACAATGTCACAATGGACTTTTGGTTCCATGAGCTTTCCTACTGCCAACAACAGTCTCCTTGGTTCCACAGTGTCACAATGGACCCTTTGCTCCATGAGGTTCAGTAGTGTAACATGGATGCCTTGATTCCATGAGGTTGTGCAGTGTCACAATGATCTCCTTGGTTCTGCGGCCCTGCTGTGGCTGCTGTGTAACAATGGATCTGTAGTACCATGAGGTTCCATAGTGTCACCATGGTGCCTTTGGTTCCACAAGGCCTTGTTGGGCCACAAAGGCCCCTTGGTTCCATGAGGCTCTGTACTGTCAACAATGATTTCCTTGGTTCCGCAGTCACAATGGATCCTTGGTTCCATGAGGGGCCTGGCCTCCCACAGCCCCTCACAGACCCTTATGGCCCCTCATGGCCCCTCACAGCCTCCCACAGCTCATGGCCCCTCACAGTTCCCCAAGATCCCTCACAGCCTCTCACTGTGGATGCCCTGGAAGAGAGAGAGAGAAACAGCAAGTGTTTCTCACAGCAGCATGTGAGAATTTTTAGGGTATGGTAGGGATGTGATAACTTGTTAAGTATAAACAATCTGCAGGTGGTGTTGCTCTACTTCGTCTTTCTGTTTCTGTATAAAAACCGCACAGTTCTCTTGAATAAAACCTTCTTTCACTCTCTCTACACAACTGCCTCCTACCTGTTCCTGTGACATTCTCGACGAGTGACACCTCACAGCCCCTCATGGCCCCTCAAAACCCCTTCACAGTTCCCCATGGCCCCTCACAGCCCCTCATGGCCCCTCACAACCCCTCACAGTTCCCCTTGGCCCCTCGCGGCCCCTCACGGCCCCTCACAGCCCCTCACAGTCCCTCATGGCCCCTCACAGCCCCAGATGCGGAGCTCCTCCCAAAGGAGAAGGTGTCGGGCCCTGATTGCTGTTCTTTCATTTCAATCCTTTCACAGCCATGAGTGCAGAAAGGCTGAAATGGGGTTTCCCTTGGGGTTAATTGCGGGCTGAAGCTCTGTGCTGGCGCTAGCCCCAGCGCCACCATCCCTGCAGCCACCAGGCCTTTGCTGTCCCCCCGTGTCCGTTCCCTGTCCCCGAGTCCCGCCCGGCTCTGGCAGCAGCAGCAGCCGCAGTGCAGGGGGCGCCGGCCCGGCCCAGCCGGGGCTCCCGGCCAGGAGCAGCAGCAGTGCCGGCCCCTTCCCGCCTGCTCCTTCCTCTGCTCCCAAGGGATTTTTCCAGCTCAATTCTGGAGCAGAGCAGCAATCACCCACACACAGCCCTGACTGCTCAGGGCTCGCCTGTGCTGCCCTGAGCCAGCCCTCAGAGCAAGAAAGGATTGGGTTCCAGCACTGTTTCCAGCTCTGACTCACCCTGAGGTGACAGGAGGAGGCTGCTGGTGCCTCTGCCTTGGGAATTGCAGATCATGGCTGCTCTTGGCCCTCGTCTTCTTGCAACCTGAATTTTATCCATAAAAATGCAAGTGCCTCTTTCAGTTGGTTCTACCCACGGTGCTTTCATGACAGTGAAGTCAGTATTTTTGTCACAGACATAAAGATCAGCAGATACTGGAATGCTCACCAGCCCCTGAACACTAAGATGAGGGGAATTAAAGCTTCACAGGCCACATTTGCAGGGCTCAAACAGAGCCCTGTTGCTGGCACTGTTGAAATAGAATAAGCTGACAGTGGCTGCCACAGAATTTGCCTCCGCAGTGTGGAGTTAAATTAAAAAATCAACCAGGAGAAGCAGAAACCAGAACTTCTAAACTCGCTTCATTGTTCCTTCCCAGCAGCAGGAAACACAGATGCCCAGAGGTGTTTTGCACTGCTGCTGCCCCCAGTTTGAGCCCAGGCTCTGCCCAGGCCCAGCGGGAACCTGAGCCCAGCCCAGGGAGCTCAGCGCACGCGGGGCCAGGCCCAGAGCCCTGGGCACAGCTGCCCATTGCGGGGCAGCGGTGCAGATGGAATGTCCTGTGGCCCAAACCTCCTGCTCCTGCCACACAGCACCAGCGCTCTCCCCCTCCTCCTCCTCTCCCAACACGGCACAAATTCCAGCTCGGAGGAGGCTTCCCCAGACAGCGCTCCGGCTCCTGTTCCAGTTGAATGTCCCTGCAGAGAAACAGGGCATCTTTCAGCCACTTCCACAAGCTCAGGCTTCGCAGTTCATGGGGAATCTGGGATGCAAATGGCCTTGTTAAGAAAGCCAAAGGCCAAGGGAATGGATTATAGATTGCTGAAAAAAAAGTCACCCATCTTCCAGGCAAAGTTTACCAAGGCATTTCCTGCATTTCTTCTTTTCAGATTCTTTCAGTTGGCTGATCTGGGAAGTCCAGCTTGTACTGGTGCTTATCATGAACTGTTATGAATTGTGCTCTTGATTTACGCACCAAGACACCAAATGTGGAATCATCTATATGGAACTGTTATGAATGATCAATCAAAAGCCAAATTATAAAAAATCTGAAAAGATTTCTTTATCTTTTTCCGCTACTAAAATATGGTCTTCAAAACCACCACAGCCAAAGAGACAGTGTCGAGCCCGGGGTTGGTGCTGGGTGAACTTGGATCCCCCCTCTATTGCATTGGACCCTCCACCATTCACGAGAGCCGCTTCTTGCAGGGATGCTTTATACAGTTTATTATGCCTGAGCGAAGAAGTCCCAGTTTCTTTTGTAACTCTGCATATTCATAGTTGGTTCTTTCACTGTGCAGAGCTGGACAATCGCCATTTCCTTGTTGATAGCCAGCACTGATCAGATTCAGGGAAGTCACGTATTCACACGTATCTTTCTGGCGACTTTGTCTATCTTAATCGATGTTATCAACAGGGCAATGATCACTCTTGGGTGTCTTCCAATGACATGACCACGATGTCTCGGGATAATGGTGATCATCACACTGGGTGTGTCTATTCTTGGGCTAAAGTGCCGATCGTTATCTGGCCACCTTCAGGAATTTCGGAATTTGAATAGACGCCTGCCTCTCAGGCTGCTTGTGGTCAGAGACTTGTTTGGATTTTGCAATCTTTATGAAATACACGCTTTTATAGCATGAATTATTTCCCAACATATATTACAACATCACTACAATCTCACAGAAGAAGGCAATCATACCGGTCAGTGTATAGTCAAATTGCCCCCTAATTCTCATAAAGTCCATCTACTCTGCACACCCTTACTTTGTATTTTTGTTTCTCAGTCTTCACAGAACTGAGAGCTGCAAGAAAAAGAGAAAGAAATATGAACAGGTATCCCTTAGGTAAGGGAAATACTGGACTGTCAGGAACTAAAAATAGTTGATAGCATCTGTATCAGGCAATTTTTTTTACCCTCTACCAGTGTCCATTTCAGGCATCCTGTTAACATGACCTAGGATTTTGCAGCTAAATGCAATGGGCTGCAATTTGAGAGGCCTACAAGAAAAAAAACTTATCAGACTTTTTTCCCCCCCGACTGACAGGTGCAAATTACAAAATGAAAGGGCCTACAGAAATTTAAAATTTTCTAATTTTAGAAAAATACAGTATTAGCATCAGATTCCAAGGGCATAGAGATATAGGAGCAGCAAGGAAATGCTCCCAGAAATGTTTTCTAGCCTGAAGAGACAAGCTAGCCACAGGAACAAGAGACAGCCACTTCTTTTAAAATGTGTGAATTACTGAATGCAAGAGCCATTGGCCCTTTCAGCTTCTGTTTTTAACAAAAAGTAAGCTATTAACTTGTGTTTATGAAGACTTTAGTTGGACTTCAATGTTTTTGAGACAGCTTCTGAGCAAAATACAAAGAAACTACATTACATATTAGTAAATGCAGCATCTAGAATAACAACTACATAGTCCTATCTCATAGTTAAATGGTTAAATGTTCAGTTTTTCATAAATTGTGATTAAGACCATGAAATGCAGCACCTAATCCAGTTAAATCCCACCTACACCTCAGATTTGCTTGTGTAACTAATATTTTCCATTCCACTCCCTATCCCTTCTCTCACCTCAGTCCTCAAGCTCTCAGCCAGGCACAAGCCAACTTCTCAGCTCAACTGCTGTTAGCAATTACCAAGCACCTGTTGGTAATTGCCTGAGCACCTGCCCCACCCACAGCAGCTGTAGGTCCCTGGCTGCTGGGAGAACGGGTCTGAAGTGCAGACCCGAACACCACCACCCCCCACAAAAAAAAAAAAAAATTAAAACTTTTCTAAATAATTTGAGACTAGTAAAAGATCAGGACATGGAGGGACTTGTTTATCCCCTTTAGGCCAATCAAGAAAAGGTTTATAGCCTTCTCTGGAAAGGGAAGACTGGGGGGTTTTTCTTGAAGCAGAAGCATGTTTTATCAGCCCAGTTTCCTTCCTCATTTGTTCCTGCTGCCCAGGAGGCCATTCACTAGGCATAGATATAAATATCTCTGTCTGAAAACACATCTACAGGAGTGCATGACTTACACTGGTGTGATTTAAAACATAGTTTTTATTGTACAAAAATGCAAAAATCTGTTCTAGGAGAGGCACATCTTGTGGAGCTGTAAGGACCCTGACAGCACATCTGCTACCAAAGCAACAACTCCTGCTCTGCAGTGGCTTAAGCGGGCTGAGATGGAAGTGTTTCTTCATAAATGCATAAACCACAACAAAGTAGTGGTGACAAGCCTTTTTTCCAAGTCTGACTGAAGGTTTGGGAAGCAGGTCTGCCGGCAGAGGGCATAAGAAGCATGACAGGTTTGCCTACTGTGCGCCTACAATTTCTACACCATCATATCACTACTCGGTCACTGAGCAAGCTGACAGTGTATGACACGTTATCCATCCTGCATAGAAAGTCACAGAGAGAAGAAGAGAGGAAGAAAACACGGAAGATGACAATGCAAAAAAAGTTGAAGAAATGTGGCAAGGATTGAGCATTAAGGGACAGAAATAAGAAGAGACCATACCCTTGAACTATAAAGTCCTGTCAGGAAACTGCAAGTACTTGCATATTTGAGTTCACCACCTGGACTTGCATGCTTCTCCACATTACCATTATTTCAAAAATTTTGCTTCCTGGACAAGCTGCCAGGTCTCCAGTACCAATCCTAGCTCCCTTCCAGCAGTCTGCATCTGAGCAGGGAGTTGAAAATAGATCAGGGATTACCTTTTACACTGTAAGCATTCAAGACAGCCAAAGAATTTTGAGGAAAAAGGCCATACTGAGTGCCCAGGACAAAGAGATCTTTAGAAATTGGAAGAAGGAAGTATTGATTGAGGGTCACAGTTATGTTGAGGTTTAGCCTTTCAAAGGTTTGTTGCTTTTCTACTGAAAACTGCAGGTGAGAAAGCCTAGGCAGAAAAGGGAAGGAGAAGCTGTGTGAACAAACCCATAGCTGTACACAAGGACAGAAGCAGATTTCTTCTTCACCAGGCTGAAGAGAGTGGTTTTATTATTCGAAAAACAAAAGCCAAACTACCCCAAGTCAAATATATATTCTCCCACTACATTTAGATATTACAACAATAAAAATGCACTATAAAACTACTGCAGTAAATTAGTCAGTTAGGAACAATAAACAGGGCACATGTTAATAGTATCCATATCTATCTTTGGAAAGATGAGCAATTACAATCTCATCCCAGCTCATGCTCAGTATTTACTACAATCTCAAGTAACAATAAAGTCAAACACAACAGATGACTGATGTTCCTACCTTCTGCTTTCCAAACAGAGTTTTAAAAGATAGTTTATTGCAAAATCAGTCTCAAGTATGTTCAAGGCCTTGGGAGCTCTCTAAGTTTAATTAATATCACACATATAGAACCCATTTTAATATTTGTGTAAAGCCAATATTATAATATTATAATTTGTATTTAACCATCTATCTGTAATATTGCTGAAAGAAGGCACACTTTTGTAAATATCTACTGGCTTTGGTAACTGCTAAAGGTAATGTAGATTGGGCTGTACTACTGTTTACTCATCTTTCTGTTGCACAGAAATCTTGGATGCTTTAGTGCGTACATCTGTAATTCTGACATTTTCTGAAATTAAAGTGAGAGGAGAAATGGGCTAAATTCAGGTACCTAAAGTTACATATCAACATTTGCAGACATAAATCAAATACATAAGGAAAACTTTTCTATGGGAAGAATGCCAGAGCAAATTAAAATATGTATTGATAAGAATAATCAACACAGTAGAAATTAAGAGCATCTGCACCATAGGAGAGAGTGTATAAAATCACACTCTGCATCAAGAGAACATAATCGGTATTTCTTCACAGCCTTCTGCCTTTGCATGCCCCTCTGCAAAGTGCAAGGGGTCAAGGACTGAAGGAAACACAGGGAGTCAAATGGAGACACTTGCACCTGTCTCACTGGGGCTCCTGGGGAAGCAGTTTCCTTGGGAATCAAGCCCCTCTCTGCCAAGGGCACTTCCCCAGATGTGTACATTTCATGGCGAAAACCAACACACCCTTAAGTGCATGGTGTGGAGGTTCAGGGGACATCACAACATAACCAATATGATCCAGTGAAGCTAAATTTATTATTCCTAAAAAGACTCTATTTATAATAAATCTTTACTGCCCATGTGTCTCTAGCTAATACATGATTAGTTAATCCTATCTGTTCACACATCTAAAATAGAATGCTGATTGGATCATCTAATTTTTTACGCATCTTGCTGGGGTTGTCTGGCCCACCCATGGCTCACTTTCCCAAGCCTGCTGACAAACTAGCTGAGTCCTGATGACTCTTCTTCTTGTGTCTTTTTCAGGGATGTACCAAGCTCATTTCTGAATATGTCCATAAATAATGCTTTGTGAAGGTGTTCATTGTCCATTATTACAAGCAGGCTGGATTGTGCATTGGCTGAATATGGCCATTGTCTAGCAAAAACTCCTCCATTCTGTCTCTGAGCCAGCATTTGAGCCGGTTAAACAAAATCCTCCCTCTCACGCTGTAAAGAATGTGGAATTAGAGTTGGAATGTGACCCTGAAATAGAAGCAGCTCAGAAACTCCAGCAGAAAAAAGTTATTCCAGAAGCTATTGTAGAAGGGACTTTTCTCTCCAATGATGTAGAAGCTTTTCCTGTAGTAACTAATGCTGCAAGTAGAGTTTGAGAACCTTTCAATTGGAAGATTTTAGAAAAATTGAGAGCTGCAATTTCACAATTTAGTTGAAAATCCCAACTTGTACAGTCACTTCTGCAGTATTTTTTTCCATCTAACACATTAATTCCAGCTGATATGCATACCCTAAAAAGACTTATAAGACCACCCTATCAGCAGGAGATGTTTCATAAAAGCTGGGAGGAAAAGTGTGCTCAAGAAGCAGCAAGACCTAGAGTGCAAGGTGATCCTCTGTATGGTTTGACAGCACAACAGTTACTTGGCAAGGGGCCCTGGGCTACTGTCACTGCCCAGGCTAAGAGCATTGATCAAATCTTACAGATGAGCCAACAACTAGCATATAATGCTATTCCTTGCACTTCCAGATAAGTTACACACCATGTCTTTTACACAGATTTGTCAAAGAAGAATGAAGACTTTGATAAATTTGTAGACAAATTGCATGAAGCTATCTATAATAATTCTGATTTAAATTCAGACACAAAGATACAATTAGACTTTGGGACCAATTTGGGACAATATGGACTTTGGGATCATTACTCCATTCCAAATGGCTTTCCCTTCAGTCACAAGAGGCTTCCATCTCTTCCAAAAATTGCCTGCTGAAACTCTTCTGCTCCCTTCCAAATCAGTTCACTACTCCAGCATAACCCTTGAAGCACGGACAGACGACTCTTCAACTAATTATAGTAGAAAAGAGGGTATTTATTGCAGCCCTGGTCACATGTGAACTAGTTTCCAAAGACATGTGCAAGGAGTTGCAGACTCCTGCTCTCTCTTTCTACAGAAAAGGTTTTACAATAGGTTTCTAAGGACCCATAATACATAATTATTACCTGCCTGTTTCGCATTTTTATCAGCTGACTATCTACTACAGCTGTGCAATTGTACTCCCTTAACTGGGTCGGTGGGATTTTGAAATGAGGGAGTGGTTTTATGGGAGGAAGAAAGCTGTCTTCCTCATGGTGAACTCTTCTCCCATGGCCAGTTGGCAAGACCTTTGGAACTGCTGCTCACGGTCCAAGCCTCTCCTGACTGTTCAATTATTCTTAAGGCAAGTTATTTCTATGGTTTCTGCTTCTTCACAATTGCTTCCTCTATCCCTGTCACTCCTAGCTTTATGTTCCTAATATATTTGGTACTCTTTAACTAAGGTACGTGATTTCTGCTAGCTGTATTACTAACTTAGCTTCTTACCTCATTTGAAGATCTTAACTAAAATATGCAATCTTCTACTATCCCAATTCTATTCCCAGCTGGCCCCTCAACTCATCTGCACTTTTCAATTATCCTCATTACATTTTCACCTTACCCCTTGACTCACCTCAGGCACATCCCCGACTGCCTCTCTCCCAGCAGCTCAGAGCTGCATTGCACAGCGCTTGCTGCGCGCCAGAGAGCACAAAGCAGACTGGCCTGGTGGGCCTGAATATTTCTGCCAAACATGCTGCATCTCACACCTTTGCTCAGGCTCAGTGCAGAACTGCAGGATTGCAGGTGCTTCCTCCAAGAGCTGCGTGAGGTGCTGGCTCCTGCAGATGTGCCCTGCCAAGCTGTCCCTGCCTCACGCTGGCCTGGCTTCCCCTGGCACAAGTGCCGGGCCTGAAGGAGCTGCCCTGTGCTCCAGCCTGCCGAGCAGCCCGGCTCCCTGCCCCGGTGCCCAGAGTGCTGCACACACTGCTGGCCTTTGCCAGGAGTTGCAGGGCAGCCGGCAGAAGAGGAGGAATCCTCAGCCAGCCCAGTGGCCTGCGGCTGCCCTTGGCCTTTCCCTGCTCCTGGGCACACTCCAGATGGCCAATGCCTCCAGGCCAGGCTGTGGCCAGCACGGATGCGCTTCCCCTCAGCAGCAGCCAGCTGCCACCTGCGCTCTGAGAGCAGAGGATTCGCCTGCTCCCAGCAAGAGGCACCCAGGGCCCGGCTGCTGCCTCTTGCAGCTCCAAGGGCCTCCTTCCAGCCTGCCTCTGCCGGGGCTCAGGCTGCTCCGGCCTCTGCCGGGGCTCCGCTGGGGCTCCAGCCCAGGCAAGGCCGGGCCCGCTCTCATCTCACAGGCGCTGAGAGCTCTGCACCACAGGAGACCTTCCCGAGCACCCTCTCTGATCTTTCTGCCTTCTCACTTGAGCAAGGCTCTCCTCCAGCCAAAGAGATTATTGCATTTAGGGATCCAAATCCAAGTGGCAGGAACCCCAATGCTCTGCAGTCACAGCTGAAGGCCTGCATCTGCACAAGATGTTTGGGCTGCCTCATTCTTCCTTTGGTTTTTCCTTCAAATGCCATTGCCCTTTCTGCCTCAACTAGAAATACCACAGCTGTGCCATAACCAGCCAGTGGGTCATATTTCAAAGGCAGTGTGGTCTGGAGAGGATGAATGAAGAAGAGCCCTCCTCACTTATGAAACCATACAAAAGAAGCCATATGTGTGACTTAGCACCCATAAAAAACAATTGGTAATTCAGAAGGAAATGTTGAATTTTCTGAAGGGGTCAGAAGGAGGAGAATCTTCCAAATGAGTTGATGTTTCAGAAACTTTATTAATTACAACTCTAATCTGTAATTCTATGCTACAAATCTGTTCAGCAACCCTACTCTACAATCCTACTCTAAATTGGTAACAGAGATAACATCTTGACATGATTGCTATGTTCTAGTCTCCCAGGCTTAGGGTTAGAGTTAGGCTTAGGCTTAGGCTTAGGTTTAGGCTTAGGCTTAGGTTTAGGCTTAGGTTTGGGTTTAGGTTTAGGTTTAGGCTTAGGCTTAGGCTTAGGTTTAGGCTTAGGTTTGGGCTTAGGCTTAGGGTTGGGGTTAGGGTAAGGGTTAGAGGTACGGATAGAGTTAGGGTTTGGGTTTGGGTTAGCATTTAAGGTTAGGGTTAGGGGTTAGGGTTAGGGTTTAGGGTTAGGATTATTCATCTTCTTCACTGAGTTGATGAGTTGTGCCAGGATAAATGGTGGCTTGGCTGAAGTTACAAATGGATGCTGTCCACCGGAAAAAAAAATACAACAAAGAACAGTGAACCATTACTTTCCAAGCTCATTGTTTCAGGGACTCAATCAGGATACATCAAGTTCCTGGAAAGACCCAGAAAGAGGAGCAATGGGACCATCTGCTCCCCAGTCATCCCCAATGTGCAAGACCTTGCCATCACAGGCAAACCTGGCCCAGAATCCCACTCATCTGTTTATTGTGATGTCTTCATCATGCTGGGATTTTGGCCCTGCCAGTGCTCTAGAAATGGCGCTTTCTGTCCCTGGGTTTTCTTCCTTTCAGGAAACTCCAGTGACTCACATAGGCCCCTGCCTTTGAAAGACAGGCACTGTGCTGATTGCCACAGGGACAGAAAGCAGTGTCTACCTTTCCATGCCCTGCCCCTCGTGTGCTGGATGGCACCTTCCTTCCCAGCAGGGCCAGCCCAGTGGCACTGGGCCCTGCAGTTCCCTCTCTGCCACACAACCTGGCAGTAACCCTGGCGCAGTTCCCGTCTGCTTGAGCGTGCCAGGCAGCAGATGGGGCTGGGACAAGTCCCTCCCAGCTGTCCCTGTTTGCGTGGCAGAAACCTCTAAGGGTGGGCTGGGGGGCACAAACCAGGGCCTCTCAGTGGCTCACAGTGAGCCCCCCACAGCCCCTCCTGCCCACAGCCAAATCTCTGACCCCTAGGCTGGGACTGGCTTCCTTGGGTTCCTCCACCACCATTTCATGTCTCTGTACCCCGCATTGCTCTACTTCAATTCTTTTGCCATTAGATAAAACTGAACACCCCACCGAATCACAAAAATGGGCAACAGAAACAGTCAGAGGACAGAGCACCTCTCCTCACAGGAAATGCAGAGGGAGCTGGAGTTATTCAGTTTTGTGAAGGACAGGCCCCGGGGAGACTTTATTGCCACTTTCCAAGACGTCACAGTGGCTTTGAAGAAAGTGGGGGACATCTTTTTTAACAGGGCCAGTTACAATAGGATGTGGACAAATATTTTTAAACACAAAGGGCATCTAATCAGAGTAGGTCTAAGGGAGAACTTGTTTACTTGGAGCGTGGTGCCACCCTGGCACAGCTTGCCCCAAGAGCTTGTAGGAGCCCCATCCCCGCAACCATTCTGGCTCCGGTGGCAAAGGGCTCTGAGCAACCTGATCTCTTTAAAGATGTCTCTACTCATTGCAGGACACTTGCACCACAGGACCTTTACAGGGCCCTGCCAGCCCAGCCCAGTCTAGGATTCCTCAGTGTTTTCATTTGAAGAGCAGCAAGAGTGGAGGTGAGGAGGAAGGGGGCTCATCTGCTGCCTTGGACTTGAGTGGAAGAGGAGCCCATCCCTCAGAGCCTGTTTCACCTGCAGCCCCTTCACATTTTACCTGCAGGAGCTCCTTGGCAGACCAGCGCCGCTCCTCGTCTGTCTGCAGGCAGCAGCTCAGGAAGTCACGCAGCAAAGCTGAGAGGAGCTTGGGCTGCCGCAGCTGTGGAGCCCCTACTGTGGCTATCAGATGTGTAGCCTGGAGAAAAAGGAGACACCAGGCTCCACCTCCTGCTTTCACATCTCTAAGGCTCTCCCAGATCCCTTTGTTTAACCTCTGTTCTTCAGTGGCAGTTTCTGCCCTGGCACAGACCCAGAGATGACTTTCCTTTACCAACCAAAAAACCCAAACCCCGATGCAGCCACAGCTTTTCCACCATCCCTCAGATCTTGCCTTGGCAGCTGATTTCATTGTCTGACCTAGTTAGTGGGAACTACATCAGCAAAAGGACATTTGCTTCTCTGAGGATTCATGCCAGCTTGAGAGGCTTTTTGGAAGAGGGACTTTGCTATACTAACTAATTTCATGGGTTAGTACATGAAAGGCATCTCTGCAGTGCTTTTTGGTCCTTTAAGTGCACGTGCCCTAGAACAAAACTCATCCGGCTTTTTGTGCTGTTCTTGAAAACAATGGTAATTGGAAGAAAAGAAAGGAAATCCATCAGTTAATACTCAGGTAGGGAAACAAACATTTACAATCTCCGCTTCAACACAGACACATTAAGATGCCTGCACAAATGTATTGGCATGAAAATGCCTGCTTGGGCACAGAGGAGCCACCTGCAGCTCTGTCTCTCAGCAGTCTGAAAATTTCAGCTTCCCATTTTTGCAGCAAGAGAAAAATTGTCTAGGTCAGAAGAAGGAGAGGTTCCATCCCTATGGCCACCCTCTAGTCATTTGGCTACTCAAGTCAATGCATGAATGGTAGGCCCATCCCAGAAAGTGCCAGGAATCACTGGGAGGTTTTGGCAGGCTCTCCGCCTCACCAGGCTCTGGCTTGGTGATGTGCAGAATGTTGCTTGGGCTAGGAGGAAAACACGGTCACTGAGTGTTTCAGCAGCACTGCACAAGAAGCAGAAGAGACTCTGTGGCCTTTACACCCGCATGCCCATGTTTCCCAATAAGAAGAAACTGCACACAGGGTTAGGTTCCTCTCTAAAGACCACAGTTTTAGAAACTTTGTTGGGTTTGGGGTTGGGTTTCCTTCCTTCATTTCTGGAAAGATAACAACACTCTTAAGATGCTCTTTTCCTGTTATTAAGGCCATCTACACAGACAAAAGAACTGGAACCACTAACCCAAATGAAAGTGTTGCCTGAGAACACTTTGTTTGTTTGGAGTTTGTTTGCATGTGGTAAGGCTTGAATTCCCCCATTGATGCAACCAAAAGTACAGCAGATGCTGATGCGTTGCAGGGACATTTGTAGGAGGGGACCTTGGTGGAAGTAATTCCAGCAGATGGCAATGGGATTTTGTCCAGTGGCACACAGGACCTGGGACAGGTGAGAAAGACAGTGGGATCAGTGAGTATTTGCTCCTTACCATGCCAGAACTTTCACTCAAGTAAAGAGGTTCTTGTTCTATCATTTCAACTCTGACCGCACTCTCTGCTGCTTTGTTTGGGACTCAGAAGAAGTAATCCATGCCTTAATACTCTGTGGATACATCTTGGGATATGGGCAGGGCTTAGGGCTTTCAGGGATGCCTTGCAGATCTCTCCCTACATGCAGTTCCCAAGTGCAGCACTGCAGGTGGCCAAGGAACTACCAGTAACTTTCAGATGGATTTGCCAGCAGCCAGAAATGAGAATTCAGGACTCTGAAGCTGTAGCCCCAAAAAGCAGTGAGGTGCTCAAAGGCACCGCCTTTGTTTTAGCAATGGAGAGCGAGTGAGCGCGTCCTTCTCTGAAAGGAACCGCTGCCCTCTGTGCCTTCCTTCTGGCAGCTGAGGAGGACAAAGTCCCAAATGTGTTCTGTGGGCTGGCACCAGTCTGTGCTTCTTGTGCCTTTTCAGTACAGCTCTGCCCAAAGCTCCAGCCACAGCTCACACCAGAAGGCAAAGCCCTTGAGTGCAGCAGAGCCTGTAGGGGCTGTTGACATTTACCTCTCCTCCTGTGGCAGTGTCGAGTGCTCTGTAAACATCTCCATACCCCCTAGAAACAAAACAGAAGCAGAGAAAGGAGAAGCCATTTAGATCTTTCAGTGAAAGCCAGCCCACACAGCAGATCTCTGCTGGAAATGTCAAAACCTGCAGGATGCAGGAGGGCTCTGCCAGAAGGCAGATGATGCATTTTCCTCTCAAGTGCATGGGCACTGGGCCTGTTCCTGAAGCACTGGGGTTCAACTTCCAAAGGGAGGTTAGTATTTCCTCTTGGGTTTCACTGTCTAAACGGTGTGGTTCCTATCCTGACCACAGAGTGTTTCCTTCTTCAAACCAGGGGAAAGAGTTGTTCCTGGGAACTGTTATCTCACAGCTTTGATAGCGCGTAGGTTGCTCTTTCAGGCAAGCAAGTTTCTTCTCTTTTCATTAGTGTGCCGGTATGATTTTGAGACATACAAAAAATGCTAAAGAAATTAACACAGAGCTGTCCCACACTTGAGAGACATTGAGACCTTCCAGGTCCCATTCCTTGATGCAGGCAAGACCTCGGTAGCAAGGCATCTCTGACAATGCCTTCTGAGCCCACTCACAAATTCTGAGTGAGTGGGACAATCTGAGAGATGGGACAATCTATCCCCAGTCTGTGAACATCTTTGCAACTGCTCTGACTTCACGCTGGATAGACATTCCACCAGAAAAACACCTGGCCCATGGTTGTGCAGGAATAACTGCTGTTGGACTCACCCGCTGCCAATATAATTCAGATGCGTGTATTTCATGTGGGGATTTTCAGTAGGGTTCACCATTCTCCCTGAGGGAAACAAAATGCAAGATGCTGACTTTAAAGCAGAGATCACAGCTTCCAGGAGATACAAAAGGTAGCCCCAGCGCCTGGAGCTCTGAGCCCTTTGTGGTCGGCGGGGTAACAAGGACCACAACCAGGCAGACAGCTCTGCAGCACAAGTGGCCAGCACAGAGACTGATTTGTACAGTCTTTTGAAGAGTTCTCTTGACAGGAAACAAAGCACAGGGACCTGCAATCCCAGGAGAGGAGGACATCTTCCCCACCTTTCAGCAGTTTGCCACAGGAATGCCTTCCCATTTGTAAACCAGAGCACCTCAAGCTGTAACTGATCCTGACGGGGCTTTCAGCATCAGGACCCTGACCTGTTTATGAGCAGGCTGAGCTCCAAGATGCCCCTCTCCCAGCTAAAGAAGGCTCCAGCCTCTGCAGTCCCTCCAGCCCTCAGGGACAGGGCAGCTAGCACAACACGGCTGGCAAAGCCCAAGCATGAGCACTGACAGGCACTGATGGGAAGAAGCCAGAGTGAGCCTGGGCCCCGGACAAGCTGTTGCCCCCATTCAGGACACACCAGGATGGGCTTTGAGATCAGCCACACCGAGGCGCAGATCAGTGCCCTTTTTGTCCCAGCAGGTGATGGCAGACACCAAATCCACTGGGCTCTGGTCTCAGCCCCACCAGGTCTTATCTGAGACCACAGCACTGGCAGCTGTTACGGGCAAGAAGCAGATTCATTGGGTTGTGCTGCAGAATCACAAAGGGCTTGATGTGTTTTCCTAGAGCAGGGCCTGGGCCAATGGGTAGGATTCTAACAGTCATGGGAAAGAGTGGGAATCGGGTATGGAAAAGTGCCATGGATCTGAGGAATATACCATGGCTGAGCTGTAGGCTCTCTCCTGAGAAATGCCTACAGTACAGTTTTATCTGATCACGCCACTTGGATGTGTCTCCTGGACACATCTTGATAAGCATAAAACTAGAAGATTAAATAAAGGTTGTTATCAAAGTCTCTGTTTTTTCTTTGGGGGCACATGGAAAATACCTCGTGCTCTCTATTTGTCCTGTAACCTGATGTTCTTTCAAAGTAGTTCTTATTGACAAAAAGATAGCATTCTCTTATTGACAAAAACAGAGCATTCTCATGCAAATAAACTGCAGATGTAGTAGTGGTAACAGTAACAGTCATAAAAATGACATCAGTAAGATGTAGGGTAGAAAGGCTCCTTCAGGATGGAGAAAAACACAACAAAAAACCCCCACCAAAAATGAACAACACAAAAGCAATCCCACCCCCCCTCCCCCCAAAAAAGATTCCCCAACCAAAAAGACAAAACTCCAAAGCCAGTCCATTTCTGTGAAGTATTTTTGCTCTGATGACTGGTTGGAAGTCAGGAGTCTAAGGAGAATTTAGGAAGCTAAACATTCTGTTCAGTTTGGCCACTAGCACACAGGACTTGCCTAGATCATTTGCTAGGTCACAGCCTTCTGCTGATCCAAGAACAATCCCTGCTTCAGCCTTTAGCATAGAGGGAAGCTCAGGCAAACCCAAGCAAGTCCCAGGTGCCCTCAGAGGCAGCAGGAACACCCAGAGCTCTCTCACTGCCTCGGAGCACAGCACTGCCTCTGGGGAGTCTGAAATGGCCCTGTGACACCAAGCTCAGGAGGAGCATTTGGTACAGCTCTGCTGACACCCGCACACAATTCACTGTCCCTCAGATAAGAAACACCCCAGACGTACCCAGCAGCTCCAGGTACTCCTCCTCAATCTCCTGTTCCCAGGATCTGCCTGAGCTTGAGTTCCCAGGTTTCACAGGAGGGTTTCCTCGAGGTGATGCTGCTGTGGCAGCAGGTTCAGAGCCCAGGATGTGCTGGACCTGGAGCATTTCTGGTGGGCACTGTTACTGTGCCTCACTCCTAACTTGGGGTCCTTCATTGCCACACATTCCCTGCAAGTCTTCGCAGGCTGCCCGGTGAGACATCAACACTTGCACCTCAAGTCAAACAGAACAAAGCAGTCAGACACTACAGCTTGTCCCTGTCAGCCAGGAGTCATCGGCTGTGAGGAAAGGCAAAGAACAGATTGACAGGGGATACAACAGCTTGTTTCAATCCTCCATCTGGGTCACCAAGTTCTACTGTAAAAACACCTCAAGAAAAAAGGAGAGCAGGAACAGGCCAGCAGGAATCAATTTGGATGACTGCTGGCCAAAAGGCCAAAGGACAAGTTTCGCTGTCCAGGGCAGCAGCTGAGATTCAGCACACCAGGAAATGTCCTTCAGAGTGACTGTGATACACACACTACAGCAGCATGGCACTCAGAGGCATGGCCCCACTCCCTGCTGCTCTGCACTGGAAAGGCAAGAAGGGCAGAAACCACCAGATTGGTGACTGCAGTGGCTGCATCCTTGTTTCACTCACTAGGTTTTGCAGAGACTGATGGAAGCGATTAAGTTTCTCTCTGATGATTTTCATTTCTTCCTCCAGCTACTTATGCCTTGCCTTGGTCATACTGTGAGCTATCTGAAGCTCTGCATCCAGCTGTTCCTTCATGTTCTCTAACAAACAAAAGAGAGGACATTTCATGAGTGGAGTGGCTGCCACTCTTTCATTCACCTGGTTTTGTTGATCGCCCCTCTGCTGATGGAGATTCTCCTCTTGAATTCTTCCCATGTCTTCCTTGTTCTTTCTCTTCACGTCCATGATGTCACTCTGAGCTTCGGGCAGCTCTGCTTGTGGCTCTGCATTGATGTTCTGTACACACAAAAGCAGAGCAAGTGACTGGGAGCTGCCGTAAGGCTCAGCTTTTTTCCTCTTTGAGCCTCAAAATCACATTTATTCAGCCCCTTCTTTCTGCTTCCCTCTCCACATCAGCCTCCATTGCAAACCTCCTTTCCCAGGGCTGATCTCTGCAGATTGCAAGGCTCTGTCCTTCCAGTGCCTGTGGGACTCCTGGCCTCCTCAGTCCCAAGAGCTCTGGTTTACGCCCCTCTTCCTGCCCTTCCCTCTGTCCCCTGGCCAGTCAGGCTCACCTGGCCATTCTCCTGTGGCTCTTCCACCTGCTGCCTGAGCTGTTCTTCCTTCCCTCGGGCAGGGAACAGCTCTCCCTGAGTCTGGCATGGCATCTCAGATAAGGCAGTGTGCTCCTGCTCTTTCTCTAGAAGCACCTGCACAGAAAGCAAGAGAAGATGGGTTTCAACTTCCCATACACCCTTTGTGGGCCAAGACTCAAAGGCTGCTGGGCTCACACGTTCCCAAAGCACTGTGCTGCTGCTCTCCTGGGTCGTTCTCTGCCCGAGGGGAGGCACAGATTCCAAAGTGACCCTGGCCCTACAGTCAGGGGCCATCTGGGACTGAAGCTCCAACAGCCTCTCAGGCAGCTGACAGGGAAGGGGTGGCATTTCTCAAGGGTCTGGTGAGAGCCTCCCTCTGCTTCTGCCATGTCCTGTTTGTCTTTCAGTAGTGACTGACACCCCGCCCTGTCCCACAGCTCCATCCTGGCTCTGCAGGGGCTTCCTGGGTGAGCTCCCTCCTTGTCAGAGACACTTCTGGAGTTCACCTTCTCTTCAGGCCTGCACCAGCTTTGTGACTTCCTGACATCCACATTCTTGTTAGAAAACTGGGTCATTCAGGAGATGAGGATGCGTGCAAAGATCTCTGATGGAAGTCAGAGAACCTCTATGGCCACCTCAGTATATGGAGGAGGACCAAGGTGTTTCTTCTCCCTCTTTTGTCAACTGAGAATTCTGACCAGCAGCAACAGAGTTTCTCATAAGGCCCCATTAACGAATGCACTTACACAGCCCTGGGGATGCCAGTGAAGGAAACCATGTGTCATGTATGGCATGTATGAGCAAAGTCACCAGACCCCAGCTACAGCATGGGATAGTTCCACTCCCTTAGGACATGCAAAAATTTAAAGGATAAAAAGAAGGTTTCAGGGCACAAGAGGCTGGAGTAGGAAAACAGGAGGGGAAACAAACAACCATCTCTGGAGGGGGAAACATCTCTGCCTGCTCAGGATCAGTCAATGGAACTTGTCTCTACTCCTCTCCTGAAGGGATGCCTTTAGGTGAGCTTTGCATCTTCCACTGCTTTGGAGCAGAGCCAGGAAGATTCAAATAGATAGATAGATAGATCTCACTTTTATAATCTCTCTTTACTGTACTGTGGTATTTACATTCTTTGTACACAAAGAGATATAGTTCTCTCTCCTAGGTTTTTTTTTTTAAGAGAAGGTAGTGAGAAACTTAAAGAACAAGAGAAAGCAATTACTATCTCTACTTGCTGTTCTTGTTGTTTAGTACATGTAGAATGCGTTCTAGTGATTGTTTACTGAAAGTGATTTGTTAATTGGATTTTAGTGATAGTTGTTTAGCTTGATTAGCTAATTAGATAAAAGATGTGTTGTGACTGTCTGGAGACAGTCACGAGTTTTTCTTTAGTAGCTTTATAGTATAGTATCTCTTTAGTATAGTTTTAATACAGTACTAGTGTAATAAACCATAGCTTAAAAAAGCATTTGTTTAACATTCTAAATCATAAAGTCAAAGCACATTATTCACCACGTGGGGTTCCCCCTGAATCAACACTGTCATTTCTGTCGCTACACACATCAGCACTCGGTAGCAGTGCCCCGATCAGCAGCCATCCTGAACTTGCTCTCCTGTTGCTTCAGTAACCCACACTCTTGGGCAATCTGCAGCGTGTGGGTCCTTATGGAATGCAACCAGACCCAGAGCATTGCACTGTGAACTGCACTCTTCGTGCATCTGTGCTCAGGCAAGTTCTTCTCTTGCCCTTGGCCACACTGATGGTGCTGAAGTGGCTGGAATCAGAAATACAGCCCAGTCCATCCCAGCTCCTCTACTCCCTGAGCACCAGCTGGAATGCAAGGGCATTGATTTCCTGCTCAATTCCCAAACACAACACACACTGATTCCCTGGGCTGCCAAAAGACACAGGAGCCGTTACCCTGAAAGTGATGTGTTTCTGCCAGTGCTGGAAAAGGGCAGGAAAGATTGAGAAAAAGCTCCCTGGAGAAGGAGAAATTACAGGCTAGAAGGCTTCTCCTTCTAGCAAACAAACAAACAAATAAACAAACAAAATATGAAAGTGTTACCCACTCCAGTGTCTAAAGCACTTGGATGCAGTGAAGAGATGTTTGGCAGGGAAGCAGCCCTTGTGCTGAGCAGTGGCTCTATGGGTCTAAGGCAGGGATGTATGGAAGTCTGCCTGAAGGTCCCTCAGGAGCCCCCATTGTCCCAGGCTAAAGCTCCCTCAGCACCTCCTCCCTGGCCTTGTGCTGCACCCCCTTGCCCAGCTCCCCTGTCCTTCTGTGCACACGCTGCAGCCCCTCCATGACTTTCTGCTTCCCAGGGCCCACAGCTGCACACAGCACTCCAGCTGTGGCCGCAGCGCTGCCCAGCACAGGCCACGCTCACTGCCCTGCTCCTGCTGCCCCACTGCTGCTGGCACAGCCACCGTGCCCTTGGCCTTCTTGGCCCCCTGGCCCCACGCTGCCTCATCTTCAGCTGCTCAAGGCCACCAGCCCTGCGTCCTTTTGGCCCACGCAGCTCCCCAGCCACAAAGGTGCCCATTGCACTTCAGATACAGCAGGCACTATTGCAAGATGGCCTTCCTTTTCTACCACCTCATGTTCCAAGTAGATATCATAAAATTTGATAGGAATAGGATTCTAAGTCACTCTGTTTAAATTAAAATTATCTAATTCAACTGTACAGGAAATTGCTCTTAATTAAATTTTCCCTATCTGCTGTCTGCAAGCATGGTTCTCTTTTCAAAACTAGGTTTTAGTTCTTCAAACTCTGAGAAGGAAATTTAAAAATATCTATAGCTGCCTTTGTTACTTTTGTTTCAGGCATGGAAATGGATTTCTTTCAGCCTTCCTAGCTGGCCCTCTACACTCTACTGCTACTGGCCAAGCTCTCAGCTTGCTCTACAATTCCTCAACACCAGGAACACGAAATGTTCCTTTCTCACTCACCTCAGGATCTTTAGCACTGCCGAATACATGCTTCAGGTGACCTGTAGTGGGAAGGGAAAATGAACCAGCTGCTGTCAGAAAACTGCCTGGCCCTCTGAATCCAACAGAACAAGTCAACCCAAACAGAGATGATTTCCCGTTTCACAACCTCCCTCAGGAGACACATTTTATTCACACAGCCAGCAAGGGATCAGGACAATGTTCTTGGCTGTTCCTACACTTCAGCCTGTTTAGCCAGTAAATGAATACAAAGATGATCAAGAAAATGCAAATTGTTCTTTAACACTCAATGCTCCTGTTCTACCAAACACATAAAACAGCTTCTGAAATCCTCTCCTTCAGGTACTCTTTTTTTTTTCCAATCAGATACATGCACTAATTCTCATTAACTTGCAGGAAAGAGCTGCCCAGAAAAGCTTCCCAAAATTCCCCTGAGCTGTGGCAGTTCTGTTGTGGAAGAGCACAGCAGCACCTCTAGGGTTCAGGAGCAGACACTCACTGCTTTAGAGTTTGCACTTCCTTTCAAAGGGAATAACTATTTTTGCACTCAGTGAAAGGTTATTAAGTTAGACAGACAAATCCTTTCATGATAAAATTAAAAAGAAAGAAGCTTTCTCTGAATTTTGGGAACAACTGCAGAGTTTTTAGAAGGCCTTCCCTGAAGCTCTAGCAGTCTACATTTTCAAAGCTGTCTTGCTTGTCCCAGCAACCTGAGTAAATGACATAGTCTGTTGCCACAGACTCCCCTGCGGAGGGAACGGATGCCCTGCAGGTTCCCCTGTAAATGCTGCTCCTGTGGCTACAGACACCCCCTTTTAGCTGAACCTCTTGACAGGAGCTTTACCAAACCACTGGCACTCTAATGCTCTTTCTGTTTCAAAATCAGAAACTCAGCCACCAAGAAAGAGCAGGAAGACATACAAAAGCCAGGTTAGGATACACCCTTACCGAAGTAGAATGGAAAACTCTACTTACGAACAAAGTGTGCAACGTAATATGCGGAAAAACAAACACCATAGGCAGCAAAAGCTGCTGTGGCCAGATGGTGGGTCATTGTCCCAGTGCTGTGCAAGTTTTCTCCAACACTAGAAAAACAAGTGCCCTGTCAGAGTGCAGCTGCCTACTGACCAATGCTCAAACCAGGAGGGTTCTCCTGATGCGAGCAAGGCCTAGGGCTGCTCTGACACTCAGGCCTTCCGTGCACCAAGACAACCTTCTGATGCCACTATGATAATGTGGCAACCATGCCCTGACATCACAAAGCAAACGCTCCATATTGGTCTGTGAATTTATGAAAAGCAATAACCAACCTTCCCTACAGCAAACACAAAAGAGCCTGGGAAGTTCTTCTTTGTCACAAAGCAGCAAAAAATCCCCTCATGGGCCAAACCCTGTTGTTCAGGGATCCAAGAGGAACTCCAAGAGCGCCCCAAGGACCTACAGCCTGTACCCCAGCTGAGCACTCAGATGGGACACAAGCAAAGGAAGCCAGACTAAGAAAATGGCCCACAGCATTGCACATGTGAGAAATGACTCTCACTTTTAACATTTTAAAGGTTTAGTAAACCTTAACAAAGGACTGACTAAGGAAAACGTGCAGCATTGGGAGTCTCTGTGAGCAGCAGCCATGTGCTCATCTACAAAAAGGATGCTCTGCCTTTTATACCCTTAGCCCCTCCAAAAGTTTTGTCAGTCAACTCTTTCTCTGCAGTCCATTGGTGGAGATTACTTTCTTGCATCCTGACTGGAGGTCAGGTGTTGCTACACCCTGCCTGATGGTCACAAGCCAGCCCTCCCCAGACGCCCCGACTACCAAGGCAATTACAAGGGAGACAGGAAAGAGGACTATGGGAGGATATATTACAATACAATCACTACACATTTGAACATCCACATAACATCTACTTCTTAATTGTCAGAGCCAACCATTGCATTACTCATCTAGAACACACAGAACCAGGAGAGAAGCCACTGTTGGCATCACAGCTGAAATCCTTCCTAACAAATCTCCCCACATATTTGCACCTTTATTGGACATACCCAGGGCTCCGGTGCATGTACATCTCTGCCTTTTTTCCCCTTTGGCAACAGTTGAACTTGCAGCATCTGCCCGCCAGCAGCAGCTGCTCCAAGCTGGGAACGCCACTGGCGGTGCTGATTTCCAGAGGGTTCTGTGTGCAGGGGAAGCCAAGGCAGGAGCGGGTTGAACAGTGCTGGCGCTGCGGCTGCTCTGTGCCAGAGAGCCCCGGCTGGGCAGGGCACGCTGCCCACTGCACTGCGGGCTCCTTCTCCTGCCACAGCTGGGCACACCTGGCAACAAGGCATGACGACTTGTGGGAAAGCCAAGGGGTTTCTGGGGCTGCACTGCTCTGCACACACCCAGCACACCTGCAGCACAGAATTTTAACCCTCAAACAGCTAAACCAAAGGGAAACAGCTGGAAAAGATTTCATTTCAACCATTCTTACCTGCTCAACAGAAGTCTTCAAAATGAACGTTACCAAGCAGGGCCCAATCCCTGCTGCCAGCTCAGGGTTAGAACAGAGGCAATCCTTGATCTCAGCACTGGGTGTGCGGGGAATCACTTCCCTATTATGTTTACACCCAGTAATCTCAGTTACTAGTTTGTACCCATGGATCTAAGACATATTCAATACTTTGCTGAAACTCACAGGCTAAATATTCCCCCAAATTATTTGATTTACTGATTGATACTTATTGACTTATTGATACTTAAATCACTTCTCCGAATTTACTGACATGAGAATAGGAGTGTCCTTTAGTCCCTGCCAGTCTTTGACACAGGTTCAGGAGGAGACCCATGCAAAAAAAAACCCAGGACAAAACTGGGATTGCAAAGCAAATTCATTCTATTTGTTGCAGTAGCAAATCATACATACCAAGTCCTGGATTCCTAAAAATGTGCTGAGCAGGAGAAGGAGGTGGAGCGTGGTGCTCGGCAGCTGGGGCAGTTAGGCAGTGCACTTTCAGAACATCCCCTGGATCAAAATGCTGTGCATGTCATCCTTCTCACCCTTCCAGCTCAGAACCAGGCCTTGTATCTCCTGCTCAGGAGTGGATTTTCCCAGTTACAGCATCGGCTCACACATGGCTGATGTGTGAGATGAGGCCAATGAATCCAGGATTTAAAAGAACTGGAAGAGTTAAAATTTTAGCAAGATTTAGTTAGGCAGAAAGAGTATAGCAAGAAGAGTGGAAATAATAAGGGATAGTTAATTTTTAGCAGATAAGGTAGTTAAGGCTAGGGCAATATATCACTTGCCTGTCTTTACTATGTTTAAAGAAGCGGGATGGGATGCGGATTTCTTTGTGACAAAGAAGAGGACCGTAGCCTGCACCTGGGCCCCGAAATTTCAGCTTTAGCCAAGGGGTGCGAAAGCCTGCCAACAGGTCATAAGGAAAGAGGTCAAATTGAGGAAGACGTCTTGGCTTCATCAGAAGGAGACCATTCCCTGCTTTAAAACCCACCAACCCATGTGATGTGAAAGAATCCGCAAATATGAGGGAACTTTGGACTCAATTATAATACATTTTAATACAAAGGGGGTAGATGGGGTTACCTAATGAATATGTATTAGTCGTTTGGGGAATTATATGAATATGTAGGACTTTTTTAGATAAGTAGAGCGGCAGTGATTCTTCACACATGTCTTTAAGAGACAACTCCTTGTGTGCCTGGCGCTGTAATAAACACACCACCTTCTACCTTTAACTGTGGTGAGTTCTATTCCACACGTCATTTGGTGACCGCGGCAGGAATGCTTCTCTGCTCCAGCGAGAACAACCGGGCTCTGGATGTCTCTGGGCGCTGCCAGGACATTCCTTTCCTGGAGGCACCTCCGCTCTCAGCTGTTCCTCGTGGGGGACAGACAAGACTGCTGGGACTGTGGAGAAAGGGAACGTTTAACTCTGTATAAAGTAACCCGTAAGGCGTACACAGGGGAAGGCCTGTTCATAAGTCACACAGAGACGTCCTGCGCACAACGTACGCCTGTCCAGTTTGGGTTTGGGTCTGGCTGCTGGCAGAAAGGATTTGCTGTGTCAATAAGGACCTGCTAGCAATTCTGGGGGTGAATTGAGCAAATCCTGTTTCATTGCTTCTATTTTTGTAATTGTGTGTTGTAATTGTGGTTGTGTTTTCAGTGTGTGAATGTTTGAGGAAGATGATGTGGGTGGATGCTGATGTGGTGGATGGTGTGTTTTGTGTTGAGAAAAGTCAGCATTCTGTCCCCTCATAAAGATATACTCCTTTCCCAGTGAGTCTGTGTGTGTGGACTTTCTAGTTGCAGGGGTTGGTGCTCCCTGTGACACCTGGTGCTTGGGTATACAGGGGGGTTGAGTGATTTTTCTCCCACATTGTGGTCATTTGGGACTGCATGGTTGTGTTTGGGGAGATTTTAGGATTTTGTTTACAACAAGTGCAGCAATTTCTGCAGAAAACTTCAGTGTGGTGATTTATTATGTTGAATTATGGTAGTTCCTTTCTACCCACCCTCCTCCCCCAGGGTTTAAAATCCCCTGCCATGAGGTGGACACTCTCTATCCTCCTCTGGATGTCTTCTTTCCTCTCCTGGACACTCCCTTTCTCTCCTGGAGTTGTTCTCCATTAAAGCTGTGGGACTTTGGTCCCAGGAAGAGAGAGCGCCTCTCGTGCTTTGCTTTTGTCCTTGTCAGTGTCACTGGGCCCAGAGCTCGCCAAACTGATCCCCCACGAGATGAAAACTGACAAATGGCACCACATACACAAAAATTGCTCAAAAATTGGTCACATTTTTGATGGACTGGGGTGTTTGCCACACTTTTGAAATTCCCTAGTCCCACACAGGCCACGCAATTGTTGAAAGGACGCACCACACTCTAAACCCATTCTAGATCAACAAAAGGGGGAGTGGCTCAAGCAACATCCCAGATGAGGTTGAGCAAAGCTTTAGATGTCTTTATGTTTTTAATAGCTCATTTGCAGGAACTAATCCTCCAATTTTTAGGCACTTTTCAAACAGCACACAGGAAAAATTGAAAGAAAATCCTTCTGTTTTGATCAGAAACCTTGAGTTAGGACAAATTGAAGGACCATTTCCACTAATCACTTGGGGCAAAGGGTATGCTTGTATTTGCAAAGGCGTCGGACCTATGTGGGTCCCCGCGAAGGGCGTGAAACCATCTCATACACAAGACCACAGCGACAATTCCACCAGCAGGGAAATGAGCACGCATGTCGGATTTTGGGCTGTTTAGATGGTCTGGAAAAGCCCGAAGATGGCCTTGGGCCGCCCGCGCTCCAAAGGACGAGAAGGGACTTCAGATATTTTCTCGGTCTCGGTGTTTATTAAATGCTTATCTAAAAGATTTTCTCTTGGCCTGACAGAGTTCTTCTCAGCAGTCAGCCATGGACACACACTGAGAGCTCCTGGGGCGGCCACCTATCTTTATACTCGGAGTTACGTATACAATATTTATCATTTTTCTCCAATACCCTCTACCCTTATTAACCAGTGTTCCCCTAGTAAGGTCCAATCCCAGAGTGCCAACATCACCACAGAAGATGGAGGCCTAGAGGAAGAAGAAGAAGGAGAAGGGCACGCCCCAATTCCTCCATCTTACCTCTCTAGACCCCCCTGTACAGAAATCTTAAACCCTGTATCTCACACTCCAATTAACTTGTCCCTTCACCATTCACCCTAGTGAAATCCTCCTATCCTCATACTGATGTCATCTCCCATGTGGGATCAAAGTCCAGCCACCAGACATTTCTGGCAACATTCCAGGACTCCCGAGCCCCCCAGGGGTGGTCTTGTTCACTCTGCCCCTCAGCCCTGAGAGGCTGAGATCCCACACACACAGACGTGAGCCGCATGGAGAAGCGACGGTTCATGCCAGACGATCCTGTTCAACCTGTGAAAGCTACAAATCTTGAGTCTGATGTTGATTTTTGGACTGTGAAAATGGTTTGTATCATAGAGTTCTTTCAGCAAAAGCGTGGTGTCCATTGTGTTCAAAAGAATTCTAAGATATCCAAATTTGTAAAAATTGAAGGTTAGAGGGACAGTTTAGTGCCCTATAGTTGGCCAGTCCCTGAACAAGTGCTAAAAGATTTGCTTGAGAACTGAAATAGATGGGGAAGCTTTTGCCAAAAAACAGCTGAGCAGGAACATGGAGTTTGATCAAATGATATACAGGCGCTTGTTGGTTTTGCTTGCCTGCTTTTGCATGCATACATGCCTGTAGATCAACCAAAAATGAATGTTTGCCTTGCTTTAGCCAAGTCAGCAGGCTCAGACACCATGTGTTTGACCAATTTGAGCCCAGATAAATCCTTTGCAACCCTTTTGGTCGGTGTGCCTGTGCCAGCCAAGGAGTAGCCAATACCCAATGGTGACAAATATTGGTGTGAGGCTGCCAACGAGACCAATCCCATAACCAGCTGACATCACTGGGCCCCGGATCTTCTTAAAGCACCTTCTGAACCTCAAGAATTGGAATTCTTGGTTCATTGGTGATGGAATTTTGTGCTGAGTTTCAGTACCAGGGAGATCCACAGTTAAATGTTACTCCCCATCATCTTGAGGACAGATGCTCAAGTTTGTGGTGCAATTGTACTACCCCAGTGCCCCCTAAGGGTGAAACTGCTGATGAGTAGATGACCAAGATGAGTCCCCATGACAATTAGCAAGAAAATATTGGCTCATTTGTGGAGATAGAGCCTGGCAGGACATTCCCTCAAAAATTAAAGGTGGCCCATGTAGCATCAGGCAACTCACTGTGCTAGCACTTATCGTTAAAAAAGCCATCAAGAGAAAACACAGAGAAAAAAGATGTGTCCATCATTATAAAGAAAACTGTAATAGCAATTTCAGACCCTAGGGCCCTGCAAAATGAGGTACATGGAATTTATTTCTACATCAACTTGCCTCGGGCAAGGCATATAAACCAATATACCGATTGGGTTGTTGGCAGAAGAAAGAAAACAGTGCTACTTCCATTGCAATTAGTGACATGATGACTGATGTTAGTGCTGTCAGACATGCAACCTTACAGAACAGAGCAGCAATTGATTTCCTTAGCAGCCATTCCATGTGTTCAGTGTCACCCCCATGTTCAACACTGTCACTGTCAGCTTTGACAGCTTTTGGACTGTGTTTGAGAAGTCAAATTTTTCTGACTGTTGAAGGGCTTTGGGGCCCAGAGTTCTTGTTAGGAACAAGGGATTAAGTGTGTGAGCCATGGAGTTGTTGGACCAGGTGTTTTGTGCAAGTGGTGAGAAGGGTTTCTTCCTTTCTGTTTCTCTTTCAAGGGGAATATTAATGTTGCCCCTGAGTCCTCAAGAGGGGAGCCTGTGGACAGAGCTGCAGCAGAGGGAGCTTTGCCTGGCACCGAGAGCTGTGGGAACAATTCCCAGGAGCCCGAGGAGCTTGGTAAGGACAGAGCCCCACTGGTTTAGAGAGGGGTGAGATGCTGCTCTGAGCCTGCCTCTGGCAGTGAGGGA
This sequence comes from Melozone crissalis, assembly GCF_028551555.1. Taxonomy (NCBI): domain Eukaryota; kingdom Metazoa; phylum Chordata; class Aves; order Passeriformes; family Passerellidae; genus Melozone; species Melozone crissalis. Next base: position 5,043,200 of record NW_026535824.1, read on the forward strand.
GATGAGAAGGGTTGAGTTCCTCTCTGCAGGCTTGGTGCTTCCTGGTGCCTTGAGTTCAAATCCTGCACTGGCACAACCTGCCTGAGCCCTGCCCTCCACGCTCCTCCAGAGGCTCTGTCACTGAGTCCTCTGAGGGAATCCACAAAATTAGAGAGTTTTGGGAAATCTGCAAAAGGCAGGTCTCAGATATAGTAGAACTGTGATTAGAGCCAAGCAGCAGCCATGAGATTGGTCAGCAGAAAAATTATTTAAACTGCAGAAAAGCAAAGAAAAATAGAACAATGGTCTGTGCATTAACGCTGGTCTAGAATAACTCTCTAAGCTACAGAAAAGTTTATCTAGCAAGACATTAGGAAGGTTGAAGCTTAATAATGGAGCTCAGTGCGTTGTGTTTTAAGGCTTACACGTAGGTATTGTATTCGAAATAAGCAAGCATTGTTTTAACCAATGGAACATGTGCTTATAGTGATTGGATAGAACTACTGTCAATAAGCTTTTGCTTTGTGTGATTGGTCAAAAAATTTATCAAGTAAGTTGTAACATTAAGTTCTTTGTCTGCTGCCTGGGATGTGAGCTGCTGGCATCTTCCCATTGTCATACCCATGCAATGAGACTGATGCTGGAAAACAAACAGCTCGAGGCGCGTTCCTCAGAAGCCCCGGCCCATTCGTGATTTCTACACAGCCCCCTGCCAGCGTCAAATGGCATGGCTTGATTTGCAGGGCAGACAGTCTTAAACATCTGCAATACCCTATCAGAGTCCTAGTTTGGCTTCATTCAAAGAAAGAGGAGAGTGCACCTAACACTGACCACTTGTTAGGCAATATTTTCCACCTTGCCCTTGTACCCCTACAGAGAGGCTGTCTGCAAAATGCCCAGAACACCATCCAAATCTGCAGCAAGTACAGGAAAATCAGGCAGAGAATCTTTCTGTTTTCAAGGTCCCCCTTCCTAGGTGACTTGACCCTTTCTACCTGATTCTCACTTGAGATCTACCCATGATAGAGCACTGCAGGAAAACACTTTAAAGGGTCATTAACCAGGACCTGCTTGGAAAGCAAGGGCAGAAACTCTTTCCCTCCCTGATAGGATGCGGGCTGGCAACTGCTGCTCTGAAGATGTGCAGCTGCTCCTCTCTGGAGAGGCCATGGAAGGGCTGTGATGGTCTACGGGAACCAGAGGAACGATGAGCTCAGGTTGGCATTTAAGCTTCATGAGAACAAGCAGAATGAAGAGCTCACAGTGGAGATGAAATTTGCCTGTGCCTGGCTCCTCCGAGGAAACCCCAAGAAGTCCAGATGAAGCAAACACCTTCTCCCAAGAAGCTAGGAAAACCTCAGAGTCCTGAGCACCTGCACTTAGCCTGGAAGGGCCTGGAGGCAGCTCTAAATGCTCAGGTGAGGCAGCACTGAGGTCCTGGTATGAGAGCGCTGTGTAGCAGTGAGGGAAGGAAAAGGGAAGCAAAGGGAAGGCTGGGTCTTCCCTTTGGTCTTTGGATGTGTTTCCCTTGGCAGCAACTGTACTGTCAGGGAAAACAAAAGCTCCCTGAATTGTTAAAACTGAAAATCAGGGACAAAGACTCTCTAACTAGTCAAAGTTACAAAGTAGTGTGTTCATTACGCCGGCGGGCGGCACAGGGGAGGGTCATTCCCGAAATGCGTGACCACTGGCCGGGCTCGGCTCGGCTCGGCACGACACAGCACAGCACAGCAGGATCCCGCAGGACAGGGAAGGGCAAGGCAGGCACGGAAGGGCAGGGCAGGGCACTGGGAGCAGTGACAGGCTCTGTCCCCACGCTGCATCCCATGCCTGGGTAACCATTGGGGACAGAGAGGAAGGACATTGCTCTGTCTTGGCTGCGGAAAGGATGAAAAGGGGGAGTTAGAAAACATTAATTTGGACTCCTTTTCAGCAGACTAGCTGGTTTTATCTCACCATGTCCGCCTGTCTTTGGCAGAGTTGGCACATTGCTCATGAATTGGAGTCAGCTACGGCAGCAGGAATGGGAAGCAATTTTGTCAGCATTAATATCAAAGCCAAAGTGCTGCCCCATGGATGGATGTTGCTTTCTTCAGGGGATTTCGGGCCTAGAGTTGTAGCAAACTCACACTGGTGTCTTCCCAAGCAGCGTTGCCTTTTTCTTTCCTCAGGAATCACCTCTTCTTTTTCTTCCCCCCAATCTGGGGAGAGTTCCCATGCAAATGTCTCCTGCAGCCAACTCTTGTCACTGTAGACAGACAAAGGAGATCTTGCAGTGGGAGAGACTCCCTAGAGCTGCTGTGGAGAGCTGAAGGGGGAAGCTTTGTCCCTTGGTCTTGAAGTGTTTTTGGGGAGCTGCTTGTGCTCTGGGGGGCGGACACCAATGATGTTTATCCAAGCCTTGCAGGTTCATTCCTGAGCTTGCTGACACACCACAGAGACTTTGGGGTTGTCGTACTGGCAAACAAATTTCAGTCTGGGCACTTCTTGAAATGCTTCAATTATTCTTTTTTTGCTTTTCTGCAGAAATGTTGTCATCATCTATTCCTTCCAGAGAATCTTTTCCTTCTTTTTATGGAATTCCTTTTGCTGCCCTCCCAGACCAGGCCAATTCCCAGGGCTCCTTCCCAAAGTGAGGTGCAGCCCATGGCCTCCACTCTCCAGCTGGAACAGAAGGAAACACGGAGTTTGCAGTTGTGGGAGAGGAGCTTCTCTTTCCTGCCTGCTTTCCCTTTGGGACCGATTGGTGTGTGCTCATTTGATAAAGGCAGGTTTAAACTCTGAAGCAGTTGTGTTTCAAACTGCTCCCTTCTCCAACTCTTCTGTGGGTATCCTTGGACAAAAGGCCTCTTGGTGGGAGCTCCCAATGGCAGGTTAAGGAAGGAGGTTGATATTTCAGGGTTGTGACTGCTGAAAGCAGCTGGTTTCTGGAGGTGTCCAGAACTGGGAATGGCTCTTTTTCTCTTCTGCCTGCAGAAAAGGAAGTTGCAAAGTAGGAATTTCATTTGTGGAGACGGCCACCAGGGGTGTTTGCCAAGAGATGGGCTGGCAGAGAGGCAGGTCTCGTGCTAAACTGGTTGTGTGTTTGTTTTGATGGTGGAGAGAGTCAGAGATGTAGACACACCAGCTGAAGGAACAGTGTGATTTACTGTAATGCAGAAGTCCAAAAAAGAGTCAGGAAAGGATAAGCTGAGCAATGCACCTCAGCATTATTACAAAAGGGTGCCTCTGGTGATTCAGGAAGATCCATCACCAGGTAGCCCAATGGTTTCCCCTTCATCCAGAGCTGCACATCAGCTGGGGGAAGGTGTCCCAGCCCAGCCCTGCAGAGCCACAGCCGGGAACCGGGAAATCCTGCGGTGCCTTCACCTTTGGTGGCCACGAGGCTCCCGAGAGCGCTGTGAGAGTAGCCCGGCTCTGACAGTGCTGGACAAGCAATGTGCCAGAGCTTCTGCTGGGGGCACAGCTGGTGTCATTCTCCTCTTGGTTTTCTCCCCGAGCCTGCCCAGGGCTCAAGGAGGAACCAAGGCCAGGTGTGGCCTTGTCCATTTTCCTCATGCAGAAAGGTGAAGACGTGTTTCACCAGTGAATGGATGTAACAATCCTTTTGATAACAACACTTGATTAAGGAGCAGATAGATTGAACATTGGGTTGGGAAGGTCACCTAGAGGGCAGCTTTTGCTCAAGTCCTGTTGCTGAGGCTTCAGTCAGGGTCTGTTGTTCAGGCCTTAGCCCTTCAGTATTTTGTGGTGCAAATCACACCTGTGCAGAGCGGGAAACAGACAAGTCTGTCCTTAGCACATTTGAGACAGGGAACAGGATTAGCCCTGCAAGGCCAGGCTAGGGCCAGGAGCAGAAGGCCAGCACCCTGCTTTTGCCCACAGGCAGCCCTGCAGAGCAAGCAGCCCCTCCTGCCCAGGGGCTGACGTGCCCGAAGCTGCCTCCCCGCTGTGCAGCTCTGCAGAGCCCGCGGGGCGCAGGGTCCTGGGCAGCCAGGGCAGCCCGGCTGCCTTGGGGCACAAGGAGTGCCCCAGAGAGAAGCTGCTGCCCTTTGCTTTGGAACTGTTCCTCAGAGTCTTGTCATTAATCCACAGTGTCTGATGTGTTTTCCTTTCCTCTCCCAAGTTTAACACAGCTTTTTGAGAAAATTGACTGATGTAGCTGCTGCTGGTGGTGATGCTTTTGTCTGAAGGTAAGGGCAGGTGATTTGGACCAAGGACAGAGTCCATTGTTAACACCCCAGCCTTTGCCAAGCCAAGAAAACCATTCACAATTGGGCTACCTGTGCTGAGCAGTTTTCCTAGGTTTTGGAAAGCTACCACCTTAAGAAACCCAACAGATTTTCCTCCAGGAGGATACCAGCAGTAGCATGATGCCAATGTTTTCCACCCCTTTTCTGTGTCTTTTAAGAGTTCCACAGTGCCCAGCAGGAATGAAATGACCTGTGATAATGTGATTTGAGAGCTCTGTGTTGTTTGTTGCCACATGAGTGTTCATGACAAGCTGGACACCCCACTCGTGGCTCTGTTGAGTTAAATTCATCCCAATTCTGTGCAAACAGCAGCCCCGAGATGCTGAGAAGAGCAGGCACAGTGGGTGGGTGTGCATGCACGCACCCGGGGGCTGACTGCTCTGTGGGCAGATGGTTTTGCAGTGTTGTAAATCTTCACTGTTCCAAGCTGAAAGACTATTTCAAATATATATCTTAAATGAAAATATATATCAAAAAATAAAATTGTCCAAAAATACATGTGCATTAAATTTCATGCATATTATATATTATATATTTTGATTAATATAATAATAACATAAAATAACACAAAATAACGTAACGTAATGTAATATAATATAATATAATATAATATAATATAACATAATATAACATAACATAACATAACAATATAATATATACATGAGATCATTTTTGAAGCCATTGCTTGTGGGGGATATTAGATGATGTCCTAGTGTTTGTACATTTTAGTTTCTGCTACTGCTGATCCTAGCAGCAACTCCCTGTCAGTTCTTCCAGGTCACTTCACACTAAGGGATTCCATCATTTCAGTGCCTGTGAGAGTTTGGCACTGAAATGCCAAGTTGATTCCCAGCTCTCCAGCCTCCCTCTGGATTTTGGGGCATCTCAGCACTTGTGTCCATGGCCCTTCCTTCATCCCCAGCCTGCAGCAGTCACAGTCGCTGCTGCCTCCCCCTTGCTGCAGCTCATTTGCCAAAGTGCTGCCAAAGGCAGCAGAGCTGGCTCAGGATCCCTGCTGGCTTCTGCTCTCTGGGATGAGCTTCAGGGGGACACTTGGAGCACTTTCCTAAAGAGCAGCCCATGGGATGAGGAATTTGTCCTCCCAGGTGGCTCCTGCTTGGATTCTGTGCTCATGGAGCCCCGGAGTTTTCTCAGCAGCCTCTGCAGCGAGTTCTGAGCCAACGTGGGGCTCTGCTGCCAGCCCAAATCTGCGCTTCCCCTGCCTAGCCTGAGTGCAGGTGGGGCATGTGCTGGGCATGGCCGGAGATTTGCATGGCCAAAATCCTCCAGCATTTACATCTGCCCATGGCTTTGGGTAGCACAAATCTACACTTACTTCAGTTGAAACATTGCATTATTGCAGATAGTTACACCCGCACTACTAATGTACAAATACACAAACATTAACTTATGTTTAAAAATGAAATTTATTTTAAATTGCAACACCTGTGCTACCAATAAAGAAACACAGAAATATCAATTTATGAATAAAATTTAATTTATTCTGAGAATTGTGCTATGTAAATATATACAGATATCAACGTCAGTGAAAAAAAATTTTTGCAACCCTCTGCAACAACTCACTGTACACAAATATTGAAGTTACTGAATTGAAGTTTAACAATTAAATTCATTACTTATTACTACAAATGTACAGCCCATATACAAATACAGAAACAGCAATATCCCTCTCTAAAGAATCTCTGATCCAGAACTAAAGAAATAGAATTTTAGAACTATACAACTCCATACATAATAAATAGAAGTAAATACATATATAGGCATAACAATACAGAGATGTAAACATGCATTACATATTTCATGACATATAACATGACAATATAATACAAACATAACAAACCTTTCTATAAATACACAAATATCAATGGACCAATAAAAAAATCCATACAACCCCAGCAATAGAAATGCACAGCTACAGAGCTGTACAAGTATGTAAACAGATGAATATACACGCATCAATATAACAATATACATACATAATATCCCTATACAAATATCAGTCAGTGTATGTAAATATCCCTATACTTGTAACTATCCAAATCTAGCTACACATCCATAAACAGCGCTAGATCAGGAGGGATTGCAGCCGCCGATGTTCCCAGGCTCTCGCTCGGGCTCCTCCTCCCGAGCAGAGCAGCTCTCCTGGGCAGGGACAGCAGATGGGACATCTGGCAAGCAAAGGGAACACTGAGTGAGTGTGGGGACGTTTCCCTTGGCAGCAGCTGCGCTTCCATCAGGGAAGAGGAAATGTCAGAGCCTCCCCAGGGGGTTCAGAAGGAAAAGCAGCCGAGCGGGCTGGGCTGTGGTGAGCTGTTCACTTCTTTCTGGCATCCCAGTTGCTCTGAGGGAACTCCCTCATGTCACGTTATTGAACCACCTCTGCACTTATCAAGACTGTGGCCCCCAAATCAATCAGCATTTATGTCTCCAGCTGCTTGCACCAATGACAGGGAATGTCCTCTAACGGTGCTGGGGCACAAAGTTACCTTGCACAGGTCATCTGACAGGGCCTTGTTCTTCCTCTGCTTCCTGTGTTTCTCCTTACCTTCCACTTGGAACTTTTACAGCATTTCTTTTTCTTTCCCCTTGATCAGTGCTGAAATGCGTGTTTCTCTTCCAAGTTACAGTTTGTTCAGTGATCCCGTCAAGCCTTTTCTCAGAAGCTTTTATCATGGAATTGAGAGTTAATTTCAGCAATTTTGGTGATTTTCTGTGAGATTTATGCGAGTGTCCTGTTCATTTGGCACCATTTAGGAAGGTACAAAAGAGAAAAAGGATGTTCTGTAGGTCAGTTCACTAGTGGAATATTCATGGATAGAGAGAGTGAGTAGCTGAATTTTACATCTACTCCTAACCTGAAAGTGCAACAGGTCATTTGGGGAGAAATTAAAGACCAATTTCTCCTTCTACCAGCCTGTATTCAAATGTAAAGGAAATAGAGCAGGGAGAGAATGTCAGTGTTCAGTTCCTGAAGTGCCTTATTAAGGTGTTCTTAAAGTAATGGAGATAAAATCTGGGTGGGCATTCCTAATTTCCAGCCACTCATTGTCAATTTCATTGACTCTGAAAACAGCAGAGATGTGCACATCTCCTTATCAATCCATTTGGGGATGGTTTAGGTTCAGATTCTCTGAGGCTTTAGATTTTTAGATCTCTAGACAATGCTTCCAGGAATCTCAATAGCTTTCAGAAATTAAACTTTTCTCCTTTTTTCCTCAGTCTTTGCACTCATGTGCACCAGAGACCTTCAGTGAATGGATTCCACTCTAATCCATCTCCAAGCTGAATCTCCCAGCTGTGCTCACATTGGTGGTTCGTGTGTCTCTTCTGCACAGTGCGATTTTAAAATCTTCGTTCCTTATTATCTCTGCCCTTCCTTTTCTGTTTTAGCTTGCAAATGCATGCAGATATATCAGAAATTATACATCTAATTTCTGATGCATCAGTTCCTGTCTAGCAATTTCATTTTATCCTGTTCTGATGTTATGCTAGCCTTCTATGTGTTATTCTAAGTGGACTCCTGTTTTCTTGCATGTGGAAGTTTTACAATGCAATGCTCTCATTCACCTGCTTTCATGAAACCCTTCATTAACATTAGCACAAGTAACTGTGTGATTCCCTTCTGCTTTGTAGATTTGGGAAACTCAAGTCCTGCTCAGCTACAGAAAAACATACATGGTGCTTGGTAATTCCCCTAAGAGCTTAAGTTAATGGTAAACAACTGCAGCTTATTCATTTCACAGAAACTGGGAGAAAAGACATTGCAAATATTGAGGAATGTAGTGCAATATTGATGGGCATCCCTCAGTTATCCAGACAGACTGATCTCACTGGCAAAATTCCCTCTTTTCCAAAGGTTTTCATTTGCTTTGGCTGTGCTTCGTATGGCTGCAGGTCACATTTCCCTTGGTTTAAGGAAGTATCTTAGTCCCGTTCTCAGCTGTTTTTGATGGCCTGGAAAGGCTCAGGATGGCCTTGGGACAGCCCGCGCTCCAAAGGACGAAAAGAGTCTTCAGGTTTTTTCTTGGTCTTCAGTGTTTATTAGTTTTTATCGACAAGATTTTCTCCCGGCCCGACAGAGGTCTGCACAGCACATCAGCCATGAGCACACTGAGAGCCCTCGGGGCGGTCACTTATCTTTATACCCAAAACTACGTAAAGGATATTTACCTATTTTCCCCAATACCTTTCACCCTTATTGACAAGTGCACTTTTAGTAAGAACCAATCCCAAAGTGCCACCACCACCACAGAAGATGGAGGCCAAGAAGAAGAAGAAGAAGGACAGGACACGCCCTAATTCCTCCATCTTGTTTCTCTAGACCCTCTGTACTGAAATTCTAAAACCTGTGTTTCACACTATAATTAACCCAACCCTTCACCATTTATCCCCGTGAGATCCTCCCATCCTCATACAGGTGTCGTCTCCTGTGCAGGATCAAAGTCCAGCCACCAGCCACTTCTTGCAACATTCCAGGACCTCTGAGCCCCCCAAGGGTTATCTCAGTGACTCTGCACATCAGGACTGATGTGCTGAGATCCCACATATCTTGGTAGGTATTCTTGGTGTTATATCTTGCTAATTCTGCCCTTGGAGGAATTACTCAGTTCTGCAGTCCTTATTACACGCCCTGTTCTAAAAGACTTTTATACTGTTTTCCCTCTCTCTGTGTTTTCACATGTGGTCAACAAGGTTTTCTTTCTAAGAATATTAATCACCATATCCCAAACGATTAAAAAATGCTTAGGTATTTTTCCCTAAGTATTTACTAAAGAAAAATAATAATAATTAAAAAAACTGTATGCATGCTGGATGTAAAATACAAACAGAAATAAACTTGAGAGTTCTCTCAAAAACCCTTAAGAAAAAAACCCCATGTATTCTATAAAACCCAGAGTATTCATCTACAGCATACAAAAAATGGGCATGTTCTAGAAGACAAAATTTGTGCAACGGTTCTGCACAGAATTCTATGCTTTCAAGCTTTTTGCCCTTCAGGGACAGTGCCAATCTCTGAACTGTAATGCTCTGAGCATGTTCTGCTCACCATGGCAGCTTTCTGCTCTCCCTGGTACAGATCATCCTCCCAGCAAAGTGGCAGTGCAGCCACTACAACTCGCAGCACCTTCCCACACAGCAAGAACCTGAAGGAGAGAGATGGCTTTCACCAGCTGCTGTGGGTTCTAATAGTGCCACCTCTCAGCTGCCGAAACCCTGAATTTCTGTGTTGCAGTGTGTTAGTTTATTGAGCCAAATGTTCTGTTATATAGTGGTATGTTCAAGTGTTCCCCGAGTTATTACAGTTAGCTTCTCCCCTATGTTATGCCCTCCTACCCAAGCGTCCCTCAAGGAATCCCCTCCCTCCTCACCAGATTTTTCCCTGTCTGTCAAGTCAACCCGGCCCCTTTGCCCCATCCATCAGCCCAAACCCTACCCTTTGTTCCAGAAAGTTCCCTGTCCCTCACCCTAAGATCCAATCCCTATCCCAACGCTCTCTCCTCCCCTTGTTCTGATTTGTTGTAGCCCTCACAACCACACCCCAAGAGTTGCTTATTGGTTACTATATGGTGTCCACCCCCTGTTTTCAAAGATTTTAAAAATCCGGTCACAGGGATGTTGGGGGTTCTTTTAACACCTGTTCGCTTTGGGAATTCTCAGCTGTGAACCTTCCCCCTGTCTCTCCTGATGAAATTGCTGCACTTTATGCCGCAGAAGAGCCTCCTCTGCTTCCTTCACTCGGTCCTCCAGGGGTCTCTGCTGCTGGGCATTTGGGCTAGAGGTTCTGGCTCAGGCAAAACCCCAACCTAGCCAGTTCCCCCTCAACTCTTGCCATTGTCCCTGGAGCATCACAGAGCTAGCCAGGGCTGCGGAGGGCAGTGACAGTGACCCATGCCCTGGCATGTCACAGCCCCCAGAGCCACACCTGCCAGACCACAAACCCCAGCCCTGGTCCCCACTGCCTGCCTCAGGGGCTCCTGGGCATCCTCACCCTGAGTGCAAAGGCAGCCTCAGGAGCCCCCCAGGGCGCTCTGGATCCAGGCTGCAGACACCCTAAAGCCATCACTGAAGGGGACATGGATGGGGACTGCAGCTGGATCTTCCAGTGCTCGCCAGTCCTGACTACTCTCTAAGTGAACCCAAACCTCATTGGCAGCACCGTGAGCACATTGACCCTGCTCGCCCCTCCTGGAACGTGGTGTTCCCACATCCTACACCAGCCCTTTGCAGGGAGTGACCAGCTCCCAGCTGCTCTGCTACCCTGGCCTTACTTTCTGTTTGCCAGCAACGAACTTAACGGATACACTCCTGAGAAATCTAGCACAACATTTGCTTCTCAGGAGGTCTTCGGCAAAAAGACTCCACTAATCCCTAGTTTTGCACAGAGAAGGAGGTCCTGACAAAGCATGAGGCACAGGCAGGGCTCTGGCATATGAATTCCTGAGCCGCAGGATTCCACCCATTGTTGTTCCCAGCTACTTTGCTGATATTTTAGAGCCAGTTCTGGACAAGGGCTGCTGCTGACAGGATAGGAAAATATGGAGAAAAAAAGGTGCAGGAGACAACAACAACAAAAAAAAACAACCAAGGGGGAAAACCCTTAGAAATACAGATCACAACAGAAGTCCTTGGAGATGGTTCAATAGAAAATGCCAGCAGCAGTAAGCAGAGCCTGAGGTTGCTCACTGCTACCCCAGGGGCTCCTCAGTCCCCTGCTGGTTTGTGTCTGATGCAGCCCTGCCTGGAAAGGGCTCCATGCTCTGGTGTTCCCAGCTTGCTCCAGGCTACATTCTTAGCAGCACTGAAAGAAGAGGTGAAACAAAGAGCCATTTTCTGTGCTGCCTGCAAACTCTTCTTCTTCAGTGCCACTGCCAGAGATCATCCCTCTGTCAGCTTGGCACTGTGCCTGCTACATCATCGTCCCTGTCCCTTGCATCAGCTCCTGCACATCATCAGCACTCGCTGTCCCACATCAGGAACAGAGAGAGCTGTGTCAGAAGAGCAAGGAGTGCATTTTCTTGGCCTTTCTAACAGACACAAGAAGCATGAGTCCAAATAACTTTGTTGTTTGTTCCTGTCCTCCTTTTCGATAACTCTTTTCTGCTTTAATGCAAAAGCCTCTTTTCCTACATGGATGGAATGATCTGGAATTGGCAGTTGCTTCAGGCTGTCAGGCACCATGGGAGTTTTCTCTTGTCTCTGATGAGGATTTGGTGAATTTTCCATTGGTCACTTGGTGGTGTCACCATGGGCTGAGCTCAGCAGCCGACTCTGCTGTCCCCAGGGGATGCATTGGGATGCCAAGCCCCTCAGGGCTGGGATTCGGGGGAGGGCGGGCTCGGAGCGCCCAGAGCCTGGGCCCGTGAGGAGCTGTTGCTGGCGCTGGCTGTGCTCAGCCCGCTGTGCCGAGCAGCCACGGCCATGGAGACACAGGTGGGAGCTGTGGCCGAGGCCGGCAGGCGGCCCGGGCCGGCTCGCAGCTGCGAGGACGCCGGCAGCCTGTGCCCTGAGGCCGAGGCCGTGGCGGGCAGTTTGCGGGCAGGGCTTTTCGGAGTCGGCCGCAATGTGCTGCCTCCCGTGTGGGGCCGGCTGCGGCAGAGGCAGGCGGGAGCGCAGTGGGGCCGGCAGCGGCGGGCAGAGGCCGCAGAGAGCAGCAGCCCGGCCGGGCCCGCTGCGGAGCGGCACGGAGCTGCCGGGCAGCCCTCGGCCGTGTCTGTGCGCACAGGGCAGGAGCAGAGCCCGCAGCAGAGGCAGGAGCCGCGGCAGGAGCCGGCCATAGCGGCAGCTTGCCGTGCCCGGGGCCGCAGCCGCAGCTCTCCCCTGCCAGCCACAGCAGCGGCCGCTGGCCTCCAAGGCTCCGGCACTTCCCAAAGACGAGGGGCCCGGCCCCCAGCACGCCCTGGAGCCCCGCAGCGAGAGGAGCTGCCGGCGCCGCAAAGGGCAGTGCAGAGGGCGCAGGGTGAGGAGGAGGACATGAGGCTCGCTCTGGGCCGCGCTGTGGCAGCTGTGCCCTGTCAGCCTTCGCTTTGAGCCCTTTGCTTCTTTTCCATGAGCCTTGATCCCCATCCTTGGCCAAGGGCCCCCGCAGCCCTTTGCAGGGCTGCAGGAAAAGCTGCCTCAGTCACAGAATCACAGAATCCCTGGCTTGGAAGACAGACACTTTCAAGATGATCGAGTTCAATCTGTGGCCTAATACCTCAACTAAAGCACTGCACCGAGTGCCACATCCAGTCTTCTTTCAAAGGCTTGCAGGGATGGTGAGTCCACCAGCTCCCTGCAGGGGTCTGTCCCAGGAAGAACCAAGATAACACTGGGGCCTTCTACCCCCCGGCGCTTGGAGCTCTGGAAGTTTGTCTTTCTGCTTGGGCAAAGGCCATGGAAAAGGACTGGGAAAAGTAGTCACTAATCGAGTAACCTACAGAGCTCTAAATTGATGTGCAAGGAATACAGAAAAGACAGAAAAGAAAAAAGGCAAAACCCAAATGGCATCAGCAAAGTCTTGGGCATGAAGACGTAGCTGCAAAGGGTCTTCTCAGCCCTATTTCTTTGTATTTCTGGGAACCAGAGGAATCCTGCTTGAGCCTCTGTGGAGATGGGTTTGGGAGGTAAAAGTTCATGTCTTTTTTCTCCTTGGGGCAGCTCCTGTTCCTAGCATCAGCTGAGCCTCTCTCCAGCCTGATGCCTGTTCTGATTATTGCAGCAAAACAACTGATGGCAGACAGAAGACACTGACACTTGCAGAGACATGACTTTTTCCAGTGCCAGCTGGGAGTGGGAGTCAGAAGAAAAACTCCCGAAAGCACAACTCCATTGGAAGATTGCCTTCCTTTTCATTGCGTAAAGAAGCTCTAGATCCACTTGTGAATTGTCAGTTGTTTGTTAAGGATGGGAAGTTTTCTTTCCTGATTTTTTTCATGTGGTTTGGAAGTGGATGAGGCTCTCGTTCATTCACAAACTCCAGACTAAAGTGCCTTTGGAAGATGGCCCACGTGGCAGTTTTTGCCCAGCCCTGGTACTTGTGGATAGAAGAGAGCAAGGGCAATGGTATTTGCAGCCAAAACCCAGCAAAGCTTGACTCAGCCAAAACATCCTGGGGAGAGAGAGGCCTCCAGCTGTTCCTAGAAATCAGCAGAGTACCAGCCAAATGGTTGTGTAGCACTAAGTGCAATCTCTTTGCCTGGATCAGAGCTTTGCTCAGCTGAAGAAGCATAAAGATCAGCAAGGAGCTCCCAAAGGCCCATCACATCATTTTGATTTTGCTCATCTTGTGTAAGTTTGCAACTAAACGTGTTTGCAGTTGAGCTAATGAGAGAAAAAAAAAGTAAATAGAAGCTTTACGGTGGGGCCATGACATTGCACAAGAGGAATCACCAGTGTGCATTTCATTGGAGCTCTCTCAATCCTATAAAAGTATTGTAGCCCTGATTTAAAATAGGCCGATATGAACCAATTTGGAGAGACAGAGACTAAAATGGCTTATGGGGGTTTTTTTAAGAGTGAGAAAAACTACCCAAAAGGTGTTGTTTTGTGACATTTTAAAATATACTACCTCAAAATTACCAACTGCAATAAATCAAGAGTTTAAAATGGAGTGTTTAGGTATATGAATAATTAAAACCACAAAAATGTGCAGATATGAATGCATGTTTTCATAAAAATCATGAAATTATAGACCAAAAAATACATGCCCTGAACTACAATGCAAAGGCAGGTAGAACTGTACTTGAATGATCTCTTTTTAGATTGCTGGAGTTTTTTCCTTGTGAAGAGGAGCTAGGGTAGTGCTGAAGAAAAGTGGCACCAGCAGGACGGGGCAGCGTGCTGTGCTCCGTGCAGAGGCTGCCAGGGGCTGCCCGAAGAGCGCCCTGCTGCAGCCAGAGCCCTCCTGGCCTGGGGCCCGGGAGCAAAGGGCCAGGGCAGGCACCTCCTCCTCGTCCTGACCCTGCCACCGCTCCCTGCTGCTGCTGCTGCTGAGGGAAAGAGAAGACTCTCCTAAGGCCCCATGAACGAATGCACTTACGCAGTCCTGGGGATGCCAGTGAAGGAAACCAGGTGTCACATAAAGCATGTGTGACCAGAGTCACCAAACACATGGAACACCACCTAAACATGGAATTGTTGCAGCTCTGGGACAGGCAGAAATTGAAAGAATTAACTGGGGACTTGAGGGCAGAAGAGGCCAGAGGAGGAAAACAACTCTGAGGGGGAAAAAAACCCACCATATCTGGAGGGGAAAATATCTCTGCCTGCTCAGAATCGGTCAAGGGAACATGTCTCTAATCCTCTCCTGAAAGGGATGCTTTCGATGAGCTTTGCACCTCCAGCTGCCTTGGACCAGAACCAGGAAGATGCAATTATGTAAATGTTAAATAGATAGATAGATAGATAGATAGATAGATAGATAGATAGATGGATGGACAGATCTCATTACTGAAATCTCTCTTTCCTGTCTGCCAGTACACACATCAGAACTTGGTAGCCAGTGCCCTGCTCAACTACAATCCTGAGATTGCTCTCCTGTTGCCTCAAAAAACCACACTCTTGGAGCATCTGGAGCATGTAGGTCCTTATGGAATGCAATCAGACCCAGAGCATTGCTGGAACTGGACTTTTTGTGCATCTGTGCTCGGGCAAGTTCTTCTCTTGCCCTTGACCACACTGATGGTGCTGAAGTGGCTGGAATCAGAAATGCAGCCCAGCCCCTCCCAGCTCCTGTGATCTCTGAGCACCAGCTGGAATGCAAGGGCATTGATTTCCTGCTCAATTCCTGAACACAACACACACTGATTCCCTGGGCTGCAAAAAGGCACAAGCACTACTAAGCTCAAAGTGACCTCTAAGGCCCTACTGGCTGGCCTGGGACCACAACAGCTCCTTCTGCACCAAGGTCCCTGCACAGAATGATGTATTCTCATGCAAAAATACTGTATTCTCCAGAAGTGACACCTTGGAAATTAAAATTCTAGCAGACCTAGTCGTAGTGCTATAAAAGGGCAGAAAATAATGATGAAAAGAGCCTTAATTGGGAGAAAAAGAAAATGAATAAGCCTCTTCCTCCAAGCAAACAAAAAAAACTCAAGGAAAAAAAGGGGGTAAAGTCGCTTCCAAAAGTGGCTCAAATATTTGGATGCACTGAGGAGATTCTGAAGGTCCCTCACGAGGCTCCCATTGGCCAGGCTAAAGCTCCCTCAGCCCCTCCTCCCTGGCCTTGTGCTGCACCCCCTTGCCCAGCTCCCCTGTCCTTCTGTGCACACGCTGCAGCCCCTCCATGACTTTCTGCTTCCCAGGGCCCACAGCTGCACACAGCACTCCAGCTGTGGCCGCAGCGCTGCCCAGCACAGGCCACACTCACTGCCCTGCTCCTGCTGCCCCACTGCTGCCGGCACAGCCACCGTGCCCTTGGCCTTCTTGGCCCCCTGACCCCACGCTGCCTCATCTTCAGCTGCTCACGGCCGCCAGCCCTGCGTCCTTTTGGCCCATGCAGCTCCCCAGCCACAAAGGTGCCCATTGCACTTCAGATACTGCAGGCAGCATTGCAAGACGGCCTTCCTTTTCCGAGCAACACAAGACAGCAGTCAAGGACTTGCAGCTTCACCCCCACTCTGTGCTCCAATGCACTTGCCAAAGCTGCAGACTTCAGCGCAAAATGGATCAGCAGAAACTTGCCCCTTCTGCTGTTTGCAGCTTCTCAAAAGCCAAAAGGCAGTTGGGTCAACAGTGACTCTACAAGTGAAGAACGACTCAAGAAAACTGCAGAACACTTCCACAAGCCAAAGACACATTTCCAAAAAGGGAAAAGAAACCAGCAAACTTTTTTGACCCTCCAGAACTACCACATGTGCCCTTGGCCGTCACACAGCAGAAGCCCAGAGATGGAGCTTCCCTGAGCCAAGCAGCCAGAAGCTCAGCCGGAGCCCCCAGCTCGGCACTGCCCCAACAAGACAGGTCAAAGGCCAATTTCTAGCTGTCACTGCCTGCAGGAAATAGCTACGTCCTGCAGGACTCCAGCACTCAGCATCCTCGGCCAGAAACATCAAGCGCTGGGTGCTCAGAAACTTGCACCTCTGCCTTGCACTAAAGACAGCACCCCCCACAACGGACACTTACTCTCTTGGGATGATGAGCAGCCTGTGGTGTGACCACAGCTGGACAAAGGCGGTGGTCATCTTTCTCATTTTCCTCTTCTCTGGCCTCTTCTGCAATAGTAGAGAGAGCCAGGGGAAAGACGGCTCTTGCTCTCATCACCTGTGGCAAGAGAGAATCACAGGGGGACAGGCTGTTACCTAGTGCTTATAACCCCATTTCTCCTCGCATCTACAGCCACATCTTCTAAGGAGAGTTCATCAACATTTTTAACAATGGCATTCTATGTTACTCCAATCTCTACCTATGCGCAAAAAGAGTCACATAGTAGATTGAGAAGGAAACATCATATACAGCAAAAAGCGCAGGAGC
This sequence comes from Melozone crissalis, assembly GCF_028551555.1. NCBI lineage: Eukaryota > Metazoa > Chordata > Aves > Passeriformes > Passerellidae > Melozone > Melozone crissalis. Next base: position 5,059,906 of record NW_026535824.1, read on the forward strand.
AAGATGGTGAATCATTATAGCACTGCTCTGCAAGTTTGCAGGCTGTGCTGCAACACCAGAAAAAACAAGGCTTTTGTAAGTGTGCAAGTGCCCACCGAAAAATGCCTCAAGCCTGAGGATGCTCCTGCACTGAGCAAGGCCTAGGGCTGCTCTGACACTCAGACCTTCTGTGCACCAAGGCAACCTTCTGATGTCACTACAATGACGTGGCAACCATACCCCGACAAGACAAAGCAAATGCTCTGTGTTGGTCTGTGAATTTATGCAAAGCAATAACCAACCATCCCTAGAGCAAACAGAAAATAGCATCGGAAGTTCTCCTGCGTCTCAAAGCAGCACAAATTCCCCTTGTGGGCCAAAGCCTGTTGTTCACGGGATCCAAGAGGAACCTCAAGAGTGCCCTCAGGTGTGGCCGCAGCGCTCCCCAGCACAGGCCACGCTCACTGCCCTGCTCCTGCTGCCCCACTGCTGCTGACTCAGGCCACTGTGCCCTTGGCCTTCTTGGCCCCCTGGCCCCACGCTGCCTCATCTTCAGCTGCTCAAGGCCACCAGCCCTGCGTCCTTTTGGCCCATGCAGCTCTCCGGGCACAAAGTTGCCTGTTTGACTTCAAATACAGCATTTCAAGATGGCCTTCTTGTTCCATAATTGCATCTTCTAAGGAGATGGCATTGAATTTACAGAATAGAATTCTCAGTCCCTCTGACTAAATGGAACTGGGCTAATTCTGCTCTCTAGGAAGTTTCTCTTAGTTCAGTATTCCCCTCTGGCTGCTGTCAGCAAGCGACATTTTCTCTGCAAAACTGAGTTTGTAGTTCTTCAGGGCTCTGAGATGGAAACTAGGAACTATCCACTTATGCCTTTGTTACCTTTGTTGAAGGCATGAAAATGGATTTTCTTTCGGTCTCCCTAGCCGGCCCTCTACTGCTACTGGCCAAGCTGACAGCTTGCTCTACAATTCTTAAACACCAGGAACATGAAATGTCCCTTTCTCACTCAGCTCAGGATCAGCACCACTGAATACACGCTTCATGTGACCTTTAGTGGGAAGGGAAAATGAAGCAGATGCTGTCAGAAAACTGCCTGGGCTGCTGAATCCCACAGAACAAGTCAGCCCAAACAGAGATGATTTCCCATGTCACAACATCCCTCCAGCAGACACATTTCATTCACACAGCCAGCAAGGGATATGGACAATATGGACAATATTCTTGCTTTTGCCTACACTTCAGCCTGTTTAACCAGTAAATGAATACAAACATGACCAAGAAAATCCAAATTGTTCTTTAACACTCAATGCTCCTGTTCTACCAAAGACATAAAACAGCTTTTTAAATCCACTCCTTCTGGGTTTTTTTTTTTTTTTTTTTTTTTTTTTTAATCAGTTGCATGCACTAATTCTCTTTAAATTGCTGGAAATGCTTGCCCAGAAATGCTTCCCCAAAATCCCCCTGAGCTGTGACAGACACTCACTGCTTTATAGATTGCACTTCCTTGCAAAGAGAATCACTAGTTAAGCACTTGGTAAAGGCTCAAGTTAGACAGTCAAATCCTTTCATGACAAAATTGAGGAAGAAAGAAGCTTTCCCTGAATTCTGGGAACAACTGCAGAGATTTTAAAAGGCATTCCAAGAAGGTCTGCCAGTCTACATTTTCAAAGCTGTCTTGCTTGTCCCAGAAACTGAGGAATTGACAGACTCTGCTGCCACAGACTCTCCTGTGGAGGGAACGGAAGCCCTGCAGGTTCCCCTGCAAATGCTGCTCCTGTGGCTACAGACACCCCCTTTTTAGCTAAAAGCCTTGGCAGGAGCTTTACCAAAGCAGTGGTATCCTAATGCTCTTTCTCTTTCAAAATCAGAAACTCAGCCACTAAGAAAGAGCAGGAAGACCTACAAATGCCAAGTTAGTTTACACCCTAACCTAAGCAGAAGGGAAACCTCTTACGTGCAAAGTGTGTCATATAATAAATAGAAAAGGAAACGCCACAAGCAGCAAAAGCTGCTTTGGCAATGTGGTGAATCATGCTATTAGTGTTGTGCAAGTTTGCCCCAACACTAAAAGAACAAGCCTCTTGTCAGTGGGCAGCTTCCCACTGACAAATGCTTGGACTGGGGGGGACTCCTGCTCTCAGCAAGCCTAGGGCTGCTCTGACACTCAGGCCTTCCATGCACCAAGGCAACCTTCTGATGCCACTATGACAACGTGGCAACCATGCCCTGACATCACAAAGCAAACGCTCCATGTTGGTCTGTGAATTTATGCCAAGCAATAACCAACCTTCCCTACAGCAAACACAGAAGAGCCTGGGAAGTTTTTCTCTGTCACAAAGCAGCACAAATTCCCCTCATGGGCCAAACCCTTTTGTTCAGGGGATCCAAGAGGAGCTCCAAGAGTGCCCCAAGCACCTACAGTCTGTACCCCAGCTGAGCACTCAGATGGGATACAAGCAAAGGAAACCAGACCAAGAAAATGGCCCACAGCCCAGGGTTCCTGTGGATGTACATCTCTGCCTTTCTTTCCCTTTGGAAGCAGTCAAACTGGCAACTTGAGGGGAAACCAAGGGCTTTGTGGGGGCTGCATTGCTCTGCACACACCCAGGCCACCCGTGGCACAGAGCTTTGGTGCCTAAAAGGATAAACCAGCTGGAAAATGTTTCATTTTGACCTTTCTTACCTGCTAACAGAAGTTGCCAAAATGAAAGTTTCCAAGCAGGGCCTGATCCCTGTTGCCAGCTCTGGGCTAGAAAGGAGGCATCACTTTGTTTCAGTGGTGGGTGCATAGGGAATCACTTCCCTAAGCCCTGCACACCCAGCAATCTCACCTACCCGTTTTGTATCCATGGAACTAAGACATATTCAATACTTTGCTGAAACTCATAGGCTAAACATTACCTCAAATTTATTGACATATTTCAATCACTTCTCAGAATTTACTGACATGAGAATAGGAGTGTCCTGTAGGTCCCTGCTGGTCGTTGCCACAGGTTCAGGAGGCGATCCATGCACAAAAGAACCTAAGACACAACTGGGCTTGCAAAGCAAATTTATTCCATTAGTTGCAGTAGCAAATAATACATACCAACCCCTGGATTCCCAAAAATCCGCTGAGCAGGAGAAGGAGATGGTGCATGGTGCTCGGCAGCAGGGGCAGTTAGGCAGTGCACTTCCAGGACATCCCCTGGATCAAAACGCTGTGCATCATATCTTTCTCACCCTTCCAGCTCAGAACCAGGCCTTGTATCTCCTGCTAAGGATGTGGAATTTTCCCAGTTACAGCACCAGCTCACACATGGCTGGCGTGTGAGATGATGGCTCAGGATGACTCCATGACTCCCTGCCACTGACGGCTCCATTGTTCCCCTTTCACAGCTTGACTGCCCACCGATTGACCAATACATTGTTTCTCTTTCAAGGGTCAAGGTCCCCCATGTTAAACAAGACACTTTCCTTCACTGTCTTGTCAACCTGCTCAAACATGGATCAAATATGGCAGGGCTTCGGGCACGTCTCTGGTTGCTGACACAGTCATTTGGGCAATATTCCCATTCCTCAAATTCTCCTTTGGTGGTCAAGAGCCTCCTAAAAACACTTTCTTCCCTTTGAATGCATTCCAGCTATGTTCTTAGCAGGAGCACTCTCCTTATTCTCAAGGCCAAGATCGCCAGTTGCACACAGTAAGCACTGCAGTGGGGGAATACAGGCTTCAGCACTCCTGTTAAAGCTAAAAGAATTCACAAGACTAAGCCCTGTTTGTTACACGCCTCTTCTTCCTATTCTGGGAATCAAACACAAGCGTTTCATCAATACACCCTGCAAGTGCTCTTGCTGAGTGAAGCCACATTGCTGTGTCAATAAAACAGCTGGGACTCAGTTTCTTCAAGCAGGGAAAGCCAATTCTTTATTCACATAACTCATTTTTACACGGTTTTCACAGATCTCATGTTCAGTCCAGCTGGCTGGTAGTTTCCTTGCCACACAATTTATTGCTTAGAAGGTGTATTAGTGTGTACATGCAAAGACTCACTCTTTTTAAGACTCACTCTTACTCAGGTGATTACATTTTTTTTTTGTGGATGCTCATGGGAGAGATTTCTTGTTTATTACAGATGCAAACAGTTTTCTTAGCACAATAGCTTGTTGTGCTAACTGCACTCATGACTGTTCCCATGGGAAGTTTGCTGGCTGCACATAGAAGATGTAACAGGCTATCTGGGAATTTACTATAGCAAGGCCTGATTTTATAAGGCCTTTCTTTTCTAATAACCCTACCTGTGTGCAACACATTATGACTTTCTTTCAGAAATTAATGAAGAAAACACAAATTGCCTGCTCAAACCCTTCTGCCCCCTTCCAAATCAGTTCACTCCACAAGCACAAACCTCAGGCACATCCCCGACTGCCTCTCTCCCAGCAGCTCAGAGCTGCATTGCACAGTGCATGCTGTGCACCACAAAGCACAAAGCAGGCTGGCCTGGTGGGCCTGAATATTTCTGCCAATCACTCTGCATCTCACACCTTTGCTCAGGCTCAGTGCAGAACTGCAGGGTTGCAGGCGCTTCCTCCCAGAGCTGCGTGAGGCGCTGGCTCCTGCAGATGTGCCCTGCCGAGCTGTCCCTGCCTCACGCTGGCCTCGCTTCCCCTGGCACAAGTGCCGGGCCTGAAGGAGCTGCCCTGTGCTCCAGCCTGCCGAGCACCCCGGCTCCCTCCCACGGTGCTCAGAGTGCTGCACACACTGCTGGCCTTTGCCAGGGGTTGCAGGGGAGCCGGCAGAAGAGGAGGAATCCTCAGCCAACCCAGCGGCCCGCGGCTGCCCTTGGCCTTTCCCTGCTCCTGGGCACACTCCAGATGGCCAATGCCTCCAGGCCGGGCTGTGCCCAGCATGGCTGCGCTTCCCCTCGGCAGCAGCCAGCTGCCACCTGGGCTCTGAGAGCGGAGGATTCACCCGCTCCCAGCAAGAGGCACCCAGGGCCCGGCTGCTGCCTCTTGCAGCTCCAAGGGCCTCCTTCCAGCCTGCCTCTGCCGGGGCTCAGGCTGCTCCGGCCTCTGCCAGGGCTCTGCTGGGGCTCCAGCCCGGGCAAGGCCGGGCCCGCTCTCACCTCACAGGCGCTGACAGCTCCGCACCACAGGAGACCTTCCCGAGCACCCTCTCTGATCTTTCTGCTTTCTCACTTGAGCAAGGCTCTCCTCCAGCCAAAGAGATTATTGCATTTAGGGATACAAATCCAAGTGGCAGGAACCCCAATGCTCTGCAGTCACAGCTGAAGGCCTGCATCTGCACAAGATGTTTGGGCTGCCTCATTCTTCCTTTGGTTTTGCCTTCAAATGCCATTGCCCTTACTGCCTCAACTAGAAATACCACAGCTGTGCCATAACCAGCCAGTGGCTCATATTCCAAAGGCAGTGTGGTCTGGAGAGGATGAATGAAGAGGAGCCCTCCTCACTTACGAACCATACAAAAGAAGCCATATGTGTGACTTAGCACCAATAAAAAACAATTGGTAATTCAGAAGGAAATGTTGAATTTTCTGAAGGGGCCAGAAGGAGGAGAATCTTCCAAATGAGTTGATGTTTCAGAAACTTTATTAATTACAACTCTAATCTATAATTCTATGCTACAAATCTGTTCAGCAATCCTACTCTACAATCCTACTCTTAATTGGTAACAGAGATAACATCTTGACATGATTGCTATGTTCTCGTCTCCTAGGGTTAGGGTTAGAGTTAGGCTTAGGCTTAGGCTTAGGTTTAGGTTTAGGCTTAGGTTTAGGCTTAGGCTTAGGTTTAGGCCTAGGCTTAGACTTAGGGTTGGGGTTAGGGTAAGGTTAGGGATAGGGTAAGGGTTAGAGATAGGGACAGGGTTAGGGTTTCGGTTTGGGTTAGCATTTAAGGTTAGGGTTAGGGTTTAGGGTTAGGGTTTAGGGTTAGGGTTTTTCATCTTCTTCACTGAGTTGATGAGTTGTGCCAGGATGAATGGTGGCTTGGCTGAAGTTACAAATGGATGCTGTCCACCGGAAAAAAAAATACAACAAAGAACAGTGAACCATTACTTTCCAAGCGCATTGCTTCAGGGACTCAATCAGGATACATCAAGTTCCTGGAAAGATCCAGAAAGAGGAGCAATGGGACCATCTGCTCCCCAGTCATCTCCAGTGTGCAAGACCTTGCCATCACAGGCAAACCTGGCCCAGAATCCCACTCATCTGTTTATTGTGATGTCTTCATCATGCTGGGATTTTTGCCCTGCCAGTGCTCTAGAAATGGCGCTTTCTGTCCCTGGGTTTTCTTCCTTTCAGGAAACTCCAATGACTCACACAGGCCCCTGCCTTTGAAAGACAGGCACTGTGCTGATTGCCACAGGGACAGAAAGCAGTGTCTACCTTTCCATGCCCTGCCCCTCGTGTGCTGGATGGCACCTTCCTTCCCAGCAGGGCCAGCCCAGTGGCACTGGGCCCTGCAGTTCCCTCTCTGCCACACAACCTGGCAGTAACCCTGGCGCAGTTCCCGTCTGCTTGAGAGTGCCAGGCAGCAGATGGGGCTGGGACAAGTCCCTCCCATCTGTCCCTGTTTGCATGGCAGAAACCTCTAAGGGTGGGCTAGGGGGCACAAACCAGGGCCCCTCAGAGGCTCACAGTGAGCCCCCCACAGCCCCTCCTGCCCACAGCCAAATCTCTGACCCCTAGGCTGGGACTGGCTTCCTTGGGTTCCTCCACCACCATTTCATGTCTCTGTACCCCACATTGCTCTACTTCAATTCTTTTGCCTTTAGATAAAACTGAACACTCCAACAAATCACAAAAGAGGGCAACAGAAACAGTCAGAGGACAGAGCACCTCTCCTGTCAGGAAATGCAGAGGGAGCTGGAGTTATTCAGTTTTGTGAAGAACAGGCCCCGGGGAGACTTTATTGCCACTTTCCAAGACTTCACAGTGGCTTTGAAGAAAGTGGGGGACATCTTTTTTAACAGGACCAGTTACAATAGGATGTGGACAAATATTTTTAAACACAAAGGGCATCTAATCAGAGTAGGTCTAAGGAAGAACTTGTTTACTGGGAGCATGGTGCCACCCTGGCACAGCTTGCCCCAAGAGCTTGTAGGAGCCCCATCCCCGCAACCATTCTGGCTCCGGTGGCAAAGGGCTCTGAGCAACCTGATCTCTTTAAAGATGTCTCTGCTTATTGCAGGACACTTGCACCATAGGACCTTTACAGGGCCCTGCCAGCCCAGCCCAGTCTAGGATTCCTCACCATTTTCATTTGAAGAGCAGCAAGAGTGGAGGTGAGGAGGAAGGGGGCTCATCTGCTGCCTTGGACTTGAGTGGAAGAGGAGCCCATCCCTCAGAGCCTGTTTCACCTGCAGCCCCTTCACAATTTACCTGCAGGAGCTCCTTGGCAGACCAGCGCTGCTCCTCGTCTCTCTGCAGGGAGCAACTCAGGAAGTCACGCAGCAAAGCCGAGAGGAGCTTGGGCTGCCGCAGCTGTGGAGTCCCTACTGTGGCTATCAGGTGTGTAGCCTGGAGAAAAAGGAGACACCAGGCTCCACCTCCTGCTTTCACATCTCTAAGGCTCTCCCAGATCCCTTTGTTTAACCTCTGTTCTTCAGTGGCAGTTTCTGCCCTGGCACAGACCCAGAGATGACTTTCCTTTATGAACCAAAAAACCCAAACCCCAATGCAGCCACAGCTTTTCCACTATCCCTCAGATCTTGCCTTGGCAGCTGATTTCATTGCCTGACCTAGTTAGTGGGAACTACATCAGCAAAAGGACATTTGCTTCTCTGAGGATTCATGCCAGCTTGAGAGGCTTTTTGGAAGAGGGACTTTGCTATACTAACTAATTTCAAGGGTTAGTACATGAAAGGCATCTCTGCAGTGCTTTTTGGTCCTTTAAGCGCACGTACACTAGAACAAAACTCATCAGGCTTTTTGTGCTGTTCTTGAAAACAATGGTAATTGGAAGAAAAGAAAGGAAATCCATCAGTTAATACCCAGGTAGGGAAACAAACATTTACAATCTCCTCTTCAACACAGACACATTAGGATGCCTGCACAAATGTATTGGGATGAAAATGCCTGCTTGGGCACACAGGAGCCACCTGCAGCTCTGTCTCTCAGCAGTCTGAAAATTTCAGCTTCCCATTTTTGCAGCAAAAGAAAAATTGTCTACGTCAGAAGAAGGAGAGGTTCCATCCCTATGGCCACCCTCTGCTCATTTGGCTACTCAAGTCAATGCATGAATGGTAGGCCCATCCCAGAAAGTGCCAGGAATCACTGGGAGGTTTTGGCAGGCTCTCCGCATCACCAGGCTCTGGCTTGGTGACGTGCAGAATGTTGCTTGGGCTGGGAGAGAAACATGGTCACTGAGTGCTTCAGCAGCACTGCACAAGAAGCAGAAGAGACTCTGTGGCCTTTACACTCTCATGCCCATGTTTCCCAGTGAGAAGAAACTGCACACAGGGTTAGGTTCCTCTCTAAAGACCACGGTTTTAGAAACTTTGTTGGGTTTGGGGTTGGGTTTCCTTCCTTCATTTATGGAAATATAACAACACTTTTAAGATGCCTTTTTCCTGTTATTAAGCCATCTACACAGACAAAAGAACTGGAACCACTAACCCAAATGAAAGTGTTGCCTGAGAACACTTTGTTTGTTTGGAGTTTGTTTGCATGTGGTAAGGCTTGAATTCCCCACTGATACAACCAAAAGTACAGCAGATGCTGATGTGTTGCAGGGACATTTGTAGGAGGGGACCTTGGTGGAAGTAGTTCCAGCGGATGGCAATGGGATTTTTTCCAGTGGCACACAGGACATGGGACAGGTGAGAAAGACAGTGGGATCAGTGAGTATTTGCTCCTTACCGTGCCAGAACTTTCACTCAGGTAAGGAGGTTCTTGTTCTATCATTTCAATTCCCACAATTCCAAAAGACCATATGTCCACTTTGGGGCCATATGGTTGACCTGTCACCACTTCAGGTGCCATCCACCAAGGAGTCCCGGTTACCGAGCACCATCTGCTCTGCTCAGGGGTGAGCTGAGTAGCAAGGCCAAAATCAGCTAAGGAGAAAACAAAATACTGGTTTTATCTGAATTCTGTGCAATTAGGAAAGCAAGCAAAAGAATTCCCCAGTGGAAGTTTGAAAATGTGCTGTTGAATCTCCTGGCATTGGTGACTTTAAAAATCCCCCCATTTTTTTCACTGCCTCTAGCAGTGGCTTTTGTTCTTTGGAAACTTTGGACTTGTAACTCCCTCCCTCTGGAAGGGACACACACAGAGCAAGGCCACTCTTGACTGCTTGTGGCTCCTTATACCTCTGTGCATGTTGCAACTGTGCCTTCAGCTCGCAGCAGGGGTCCCTGCACTGCCACTAGCACCATTTTTGGGGAGCTGGCAGTCACTCCAAGCAGCCCCAGACCCACATCCCTGGAACGCTGCACCTGACCAAGAATATACTGACCCAGTTTGACAGAACCGTCGGTTTTGAGAAGGATGTTGTCACTCTTCACATCTCGATGGATCACATCATTTGAATGAAGAAAATCCAGTCCTTGCAGGCACTGAGCGAGAAAACAGAAACAGAAGGGCAAAAATGAGTGATGTGATTTCATCACACAAGAAAGGAAACAAAGAATCTGAAAGATTCCCTCTCCAGGGGAATGGGGAGTAATGACAGAACAGTAATGGCCACTGAGAGGAAGAGCTTGCTGCTCCAACACCTGCAGAGCAGGACCTTTCTGAGGAAAGGCACGTCAGCTTTTGAAAGAGCAACAGCACCTGCTGTTGTAGGCTGTCCCCTGCCAACCAGCCAGGATGACTCCTGCTGCAGTGCATGTGCTCAGAAGCAAAGAGCATTGTGGCTGCACTCCTATCCTTTTTAGCTGAGGACTGAGAGAAACGAGTCTCTCTCTTTTTTCTTTGCTGTTTGTTTCAAATCCTGCCACCAGCACCTTTGCTTTCACAGGCAAGGAATGCAGTGAAGACAGACTCCAGGCAAACATTTAGAGAGGCAAAGTGGAGGACAGCAAATACAAATACAAGAGACAGAGCGAGAATACAACAGCAGGAGATAAGAGTACTGGCACTGAGTACAGGGAGTGCAGGGGCACTGGCAGGCCTTTCACTTGAGATGCTTTTACTTGCCCATAGCATACCAGCAACACAGAAACAAAGCTTGGCACAGGAAACCTCTCCTGTTCTGAGCCCCTGTTTCCCAGACAATCCTGCCCAAGCCCTTGGAAACACAGCTGGGATTGCTGACCTCCCGACTGATGGCTGCTGTCTCATCTTCAGACAGGCAGGTCTGGCTGACGATATCGCTCAGGACACCTCCATCCATGTACTCTATAACCAGCAAGAGTTCCTCGCCTAGAAGGTAGCTGAAAGAAGGAAACAAGGGCATGGAGATGAACATGCATGGCTACATTGATTTTTGCTTCCAGGTTTCTTATTTCCAGATGCCTTTGTCACCAGGACAGAATCAAAGGAATAGATATTCCCTCTTGGCTGTGCATTGTTTGCAATCTGTGCAGTCTCAGAGAGAAAGACACACCTGTGAAAAAGGAGATGTCTTAGATGGGCAGCAAATGAAAAGTGCAGTTTAGAAACAGCCCAGATAAAAAACCTGTCAGGCATGGTGTTTCTGGAAATAAGCACCTAGTCTTCCTGGCATGCATAGCAATGGCAAAGAGGGGCAACAATCCAAGGGAAATCCACTTTAGGATGCTTCATCTGCACTTAAGAAACTTTAAAAAATCAATCCCAAATAAATGTGGAGGCAGTGAACTTTGAGGCTATTGAGTTAGGAAGATACAGCTGATCCAGGTATTGAATAATTTTGGAGTAATTATCAAACTAGGTGTGCCAGGGAAGACTCATGCAGACAAGATGCACTCTCTTCTCATCCATTGGAGATGAGTAGAGAAATATGAATAAATAAAAATTAACAGCTTTACTTGCTGCCACTGACCAAAGTGGGTTTTTAACCTCTAATGTTTGCTTTATGTAAACACACATCCATGGGATAAGACCATGGCCTCTCACCTGTCTAAATAATTCACAACATTGGGACTCCTATACCTCTTCATGATCATTATTTCATTAAAGGTTAGCTCCTTCCTCCTCACTCCTTGAAGATTTATGTTTTTAATTGCCACCTAAAATGACATTGAAAATCAGTAACTTGGGAGGTTGGTGGCACGAGACCACAAGGCACGTGGAGCGAGTGATTTTGCAATGACACGGCTGAGCTGTGCCAAATTGCCTTGTGATTAGGCACTGCAGTCATTAGGAACTGACATTCCAACAGCCCATTTCTCTGCTCCCTTGGGAGCCAGTTACAGGACACATGGGGGCACTGACATTTTGCCTTGACCACTTGGTAACAGCAGTGTCTCAGTTATCACCCACAAACCTCTGACCGCACTCTCTGCTGCTTTGTTTGGGACTCAGAAGAAGTAATCCATGCCTTAATACTCTGTGGATACATCTTGTGATATGGGCAGGGCTTAGGGCTTTCAGGGACGCCTTGCAGATCTCTCCCTACGTGCAGTTCCCAAGAGCAGCACTGCAGGTGGCCAAGGAACTACCAGTAACTTTCAGATGGATTTGCTGGCAGCCAGAAATGAGAATTCAGGACTCTGAAGCTGTAGCCCCAAAGAGCAGTGAGGTGCTCAAAGGCACCGCCTTTGTTTTAGCATTGGAGAGCGAGTGAGCGCGTCCTTCTCTGAAAGGAACCGCTGCCCTCCGTGCCTTCCTTCCGGCAGCTGAGGAGGACAAAGTCCCAGATGTGTTCTGTGGGCTGGCACCAGTCTGTGCTTCTTGTGCCTTTTCAGCACAGCTCTGCCCAAAGCTCCAGCCACAGCTCACACCAGAGGGGAAAGCCCTCGAGTGCAGCAGAGTCTGCAGAGGCTGTTGACATTTACCTCTCCTCCTGTGGCAGTGTCGAGTGCTCTGTAAACATCTCCAAACCCCCTAGAAACAAAACAGAAGCAGAGAAAGGAGAAGCTGTTTAGACCTTGCAGTGAAAGCCAGCCCACACAGGAAATCTCTGCTGGAAGTGTCAAAACCTGCAGGATGCAGGAGGGCTCTGCCAGAAGGCAGATGATGCATTTTCCTCTCAAGTGCGTGGGCACTGGGCCTGTTCCTGAAGCACTGGGGTTCAACTTCTAAAGGGAGTTTAGTCTTTCCTCTTGGGTTTCACTGTCTAAACGGTGTGGTTCCTATCCTAACCACAGAGTGTTTTCTTCTTCAAACCAGGGGAAAGAATTGTTCCTGGGAACTGTTATCTCACAGCTTTGATAGGGCATAGGTTGCTCTTTCAGGCAAGCAAGTTTCTTCTCTTTTCATTAGTGTGCCAGTATGATTTTGAGACATACAAAAAATGCTAAAGAAATTGACACAGAGCTGTCCCACACTTGAGAGACAAGGAGACCTTCCAGGTCCTGTTCCTTGATGCAGGCAAGACCTCGGTAGCAAGGCATCTCTGACAATGCCTTCTGAGCCCACTCACAAATTCTGAGCAGCATTGAGAGATGGGACAATCTATCCCCAGTGTGTGAACATCTTTGCAGCTGGCCTGACTTCACGCTGGATAGACATTCCACCAGAAAAACACCTGGCCCATGGTTGTACAGGAGTAACTGCTGTTGGACTCACCCGCTGCAAATATAATTCAGATGTGTGTATTTCATATGGGGATTTTCAGTGGGGTTCACCATTCTCCCTGAGGGAAACAAAATGCAAGATGCTGACTTTAAAGCAGAGATCCCAGCTTCCAGGAGATACAAAAGGCAGCCCCAGCGCCTGGAGCGCTGAGCCCTTTGTGGTCGGCGGGGTAACAACGACCACAACCAGGCAGACAGCTCTGCAGCACAAGTGGCCAGCACAGAGACTGATTTGTACAGTCTTTTGAAGAGTTCTCTTGACAGGAAACAAAGCACAGGAACCTGCAATCCCAGGAGAGGAGGACATCTTCCCCACCTTTCAGCAATTTGCAAAAGGAATGCCTTCCCATTTGTAAACCAGAGCAGCTCAAGCTGTAACTGATTCTGACGGGGCTTTCAGCATCAGGACCCTGACCTGTTTATGAGCAGGCTGAGCTCCAAGATGCCCCTCTCCCAGCTAAGGAAGGCTCCAGCCTCTGCAGTCCCTCCAGCCCTCAGGGACAGGGCAGCGACCGCAACAAGGCTGGCAAAGCCCAAGCATGAGCACTGACAGGCACTGATGGGAAGAAGCCAGAGTGAGCCTGAGCCCCGGACAAGCTGTTGCCCCCATTCAGGACACACCAGGATGGGCTTTGAGATCAGCCACACCGAGGGGTGGATCAGTGCCCTTTTTGTCCCAGCAGGTGATGGCAGACACAGCATCCACTGGGCTCTGGTCTCAGCCCCACCAGGTCTTATCTGAGAGCACAGCACTGGCAGCTGTTACGGGCAAGAAGCAGATTCATTGGGTTGTGCTGCAGAATCACAAAGGGCTTGATGTGTTTTCCTAGAGCAGGGCCTGGGCCAATGGGTAGGATTCTAACACTCATGGGAAAGAGTGGGAATCAGGTATGTGCCCAGGGTTTGCTCTCTCCTCCCCAGCAGCCGCCCCGCCCCGGTGCGCGAGTGTGCGGCCCAACTCCTCCTGTCCCTGATGGAGAGAATTGGAGTCACCCAGCTCGCAGGCACCCCCAGGGCTGAGAGGCTGCCACACGTGGCAGGGAAGCTTGCTCAGGACTGTCACAAGGACACAAGGTAATGATCTTCATTTCACCTCCCAAAACAGGAAAACCGTTTTGTGTCTGGCTATAAAAGTGAAACCACACAAGAGTGGAAACTAAAGGGAAAATGAAGTTACCTAACGGTGTGAATAAGGGTCATAGAATCATGGAATATGCTGAGTTGGAAGGGCCCATCAGGATCATCGAGTCCATCCCCTGGCCATGTGCAGGACACCCCAAGAGTCACTCCATGTGCTTGAGAGCATTGTCCAAACTCTTCTTGAGCTCTGTCAGCCTTGGCACTGTGACCACTGCTCTGGGCTGCCTGGGCAAATGGCTGTACTGGGAAACCTGAGGTTGGCCAGCAAAAAGGAGCATTGCCAACTTTTTCCTGTGGCTTGAAGGATTTTTTACTGAGATCAAAGGAGCTCAGATCAGCCAGTCCAACAGTTCTGATTGGCCTTAGGTGCACAAAACAAAGCCAAAGTGGTGGCTAATGTTCATCACTGAAGGATCCCAAACATAAATTTCTCATTAACTTCAGACTTGCCTAGAAATATTTCAGGGGTCTTTAGCCAACATATTCAGTCTTTCTAAACCTGTTCTGCAGATTTTTAGAATGCTGTTATCTGTGGCTTAGTGAGCTCCACATTTCTTCTTGAAAAAAACTGTGGTTTCCTAGTGGCAAAATCAACCCTAAACACCAAAATCCCCTCCCTTTGATGATTAAATTCCCATGAATAGCTGCCAAGAACACCCGAGCAACTAGCTGCCCCTCTGCATACACATAGTATAGAATAATCAAGAAGATGCATGAGGTGTTGTGTCCTGGCTTCCCTGCCAGGTAAAGAAAGGCAAATTATTGTGCAATGGCAGCAAGACACTGCTAACAGGCTCTGACAACAAAGCAGATGTGTTTTGCTTGTTCCCTGGGATGCTTTGATGCCACAGAAGCACACCCCCAGTTTCAGAGTGAAATGCTATTTTTCTGTTGCCCCACATTCTCCTCTTTCCTCTTGTGTTCAGCTGACAGCACTGTGCAGTGTCAAGTGAGGTAAATCTCCCTCTTTGCTGAGTAGGTCATGCCTTCTCGTGCAGGGATTGCACCTGATGAGTTTAAGGCATCAGCCTCTTCTGTTAACACTCTTCCTTTGTTTGTTCACTTTTGTTTTTTTTCCTTCCTGCCTTCCTTCCTTAGGCATTTTGGACAGGAGATGGTGAAGATGTTGCTCAGCCATCAACAATTTAAAATGCTTTTGGAACAATCTCTTTCCCCTTGTGACCATGAAGATATTCTGACAAGAATTAAGAAGAGAGTAAGTGCTTGGCAGGAGAAATGTCTCCTTTGTGCAAGTATTGCCACTGCTAATATGAGATCAAACATACCCAATCTGTCTTTAGCTCATTCCTCTTCTGCTGAATCATTTTGCTCCTGGGAATGAGCTGTTAATCCTCAGCCTGTTCATCTGCAGACCACAAAGGAACTGATATTATTAGGGGAAAAGTGGGGTTTTGCATATTTTCAATATTGGTCACAAAGAGGAAAGGGAAAGGGGAGAAAATGGGTTTACATTTAAGCGTAAGCCCCCACCATGTTCTCCCTACTCTGCCCCCTCTAAAGCAATTAAGTGAGAATTGTGCTTCTGAAGACAACAGAGTCTTTGCAAAGGACACTGGAAGTAGTAGTGCCAAGAAAATTCCCAAATTTACAAAAGACGTCCAGGTCAATCCTAGTTACTACAATTACGGTCTGTCTTCTGGGAATACTGCCCTGCTGTCCAGCCCTGTGGAGCTGGAAGAAGCTTGGTGAATTCAGCAGCATCCAGTGGAAAATCCTCTGTTTGTTTGATGGGGGGGGATTTTATATTTATTATTAACATTACAGAAGAGAGCTTGCCTTTGTGCAGGCACAGGGAGAGTGAGTGTTGAACCAAATTGACTTCCAACACAATGCGCCAACCCCCAAAGAGTCCAGTTTGTTCTGCTGCTTCCTTCACAAACACTCATTGCCTGCCAGTTTGCATTATTCCCATTTCTGCTCAAGACTAAGGAATTTGGGATTTTAGACTGCTGCTCAGTCTGGCAGCACCCATAACCTGCCTTGGGCTGTTGAAAACAAAGAGTTGGCATCACTGAATCTCTGGTCTGTTTCCATCTGTAAGTTAGGAAATGTTTCCCTAAGCCTTGGTAGCAGTGATCCTGGTTCTAACTTCTGTTTTCAACAGGGAATTTCCTGGTTTATGTTCTAAAGATTGATGGGGTTTCTCTATGTCTTTGTAGGGGATGGAACACCAGAAGGCTGAAGGCCCATCTGTCAAGGAGCCGGTGGAGGAGAGGAACGATGGCTCAGAGGAGCCCCAGGCCACATTGTCTGCTAGCAAACGGTACTGAGCACTTTTGTCAGATGTGAGAAAGCACATGGCAAGCTTTACATGTCTCTTCCTCAGGAAGAACTTTCTGGCAGAGATGACCAATGCCACAGATTGTTTCCTTTCCCTACAAATGCTCTAGGATAAAAAATGTCTACTTGTGCATTGTGCTGAACACAACTTCTCTGGAGGGGTTTCCACAAAAATGGAGAGACAAACAGACACCCATTGACTGCAGCTCAGACGATCCAGGGCAGTGGCAAGGGCAGTGTTGCGGAGGCTGGGAGAGGGCCAAGTTTCTGCTGCCTGACTTGGGACAAGTAAATTCAAACAGGGCTTTTCTTTCACCTGAGTGGAGTCATTTTCAGATGGATGTTTTGATGAGAAATCTCAGTCTGGAAGCAAGATGCCATTCCACAAAGATGCAGTTCTCATCCGTGTGCTTTGTCCAGGCTGAATCATGGTTTTCTTACACTCAAACAGTACCAAGTTTGAGTAGCAAGGAGCAAGGCAATTCCTGAACAACTTCAGTCAACGGGTGTCTGAATGTGTACTTTTTGTCTTGATATTCCTGCCGTCCATGTAATTTGCTTGATGGACAGCATGTTTGGTTTATTTCCCCCTGTGCTGCAATCAGCATTTAAGACAGGAATTTGCTCCTTGCTGTCTCTTCATGGCAGTTGCAGAGCTGCTTGTGCCTGTTCTCCTCTGATAGCAGAGGGGATTTATTTAGCTCTGTCTTGCTCAGCAGTGGCAGGAAAGTGACCACATGCCTCAGTAGCACAGCTAGCATCTTCCTGTGCTCATGGAAGAGACAGGTTGATCCAGGAGAATTGTTCCCAGTGGGTTTATAAAGCTGTGCATCTGATCTCTAGGGAAGCAAATGAAATGTGAGTGTAGTTCTGGGATTTCTGGTTTCTGTTTTTATCTCTCTTACTGATTTTCTGAATCCTTTAAATATGGCCCTGTTCATTTGTTCAGATGCATCTGAGCTGCTTTTGCAGATTGTCATGCCTGGTTGTAGAGACACTTCTCCAGAGTGATGAGTTTCCTTATTCTAAGACACACACATCCCTTCTGAGGAGGCATTTAAACTTGGAAGTAGTGTGTCTCTTTCTCCACAAAGCAATGTGACCTATGTGCCCCAGCAGCCATCTGAAGATAGATCAGATGCATCTCATCCTTGGTTTTCCTGAGTGAGCAGTGGTGAGAATGTCACTGGCAGATTGTCTCCTGTAGTGATTGTCATGAGGTCCACGTTGTTCTTCAGACCCTCATGATTTTCCAGCTTGAAATCACATAATTAGGAAAGCTGCTCAAGATGTTTTTCTCACACTTAACTGAAGGTATTGTCTGTGGCTGCAGCTCTCTCCACAGAGAAAAGCAGGCACAACTTTCCCAGGCATTGTCCTGGGGAAGGCTGTGAGAAGATCAGAGAAAAGAATCAGAAACAATTCTTACCTGCACTTGCTGCACCTGTTGTTGTGAACACGTGGGATGTGTTATGGAGATTTATTTACCAAAGAGTAATTTCTTAATTGGCCACTGGTGATGGTGTTTTGGATTCAATTGACCAATCTGGTCTGTCTGTATCAGACTGTCTGTAAGGGTGATGAGTTTCAGTATAGTATAGGTATAGTACAGTACAGTACAGTACAGTACAGTATAATAAAGTGATTGATCAGCCTTCTGGAATCATGGAGTCAATGCTAATTATTTCCACTATGGGGATGCCATGCTACGATAATTATCACCACCAGGTCCTCATTTGGTTTTATTTTCCAGGGTGGAATCTCCCTCTGATGGACACCTCCTACACTGTGCACAAGCCCAGGTCACGTCACCTCCAGCTGTGGAAGAAACGGAGCTGCTCCAGAAGCTTTACCATCTCCTGGAAGCCAAGGGGTTTCAGACAAGGATGGAAGGAGTGGAACTCCTCCGAGACCTGTGCAAAACCAGCCCCCAGCTCATCTCCACTAACATTGCCCAAGTATGTAGGGTATCTTCACTGCTCCTTTCATTTAGCTCCTTTCCTGAGCCTGTAGCAGCAAAGTTAATTCAGTGTGTCTTGGCACTCTGTCCTGGCTGTTTGGGACACGCTGGTCCCTCTTACCCAGACAAATGTAATTCAGGTCCAGGCTTCAGGACAAGTTATTTCAGTCCAGCTGTATTTGTCTGGCGGGTGCATATTGATGCTGTTCATCAGATGATGGCAGAATTTTCTGCTGGTGTAACTGCTGCTCTCTCCTACTCCCAGCTGGGTGAAGGGAATCCAGCCCCTGAA
This sequence comes from Melozone crissalis, assembly GCF_028551555.1. Lineage (NCBI taxonomy): Eukaryota > Metazoa > Chordata > Aves > Passeriformes > Passerellidae > Melozone > Melozone crissalis. The sequence goes on from NW_026535824.1 coordinate 5,078,251, forward strand.
AGCATGGCAATTGTTCCCTAGACCAAAAATGGGTTTGCATAGGGAAGAGAAGTATCAGGCTGGGTTGGTTTAAACCCAGTTGTTTTTTTTAAGAATACTTCTATATACTCCATCGTTTCTTACACAGGCACAGCTCTGGCTACTCATTTCCATCCATGTTCCTAGAACTGTTCAACACATTACATTTCAGAAGTCCACCTGTTACTTAGAGAAATGGTCTGGATCCTGGAAGAGTTGATCAGAGCCCTGCACTTCTCCAGACACTGCCTCTGAGACAAACAAAAGAAAACTTAGATCTCCTCCAGCCATGGTAAAATCATAACTGCCCTCAGTACTTGAGACAGCTGTATAGAAAACCGGACATTGTAAACATCTGCTTGCATTCAAAGCAAAGGTATTCTTAGCATTAATAAATGGAATTGATTTAATGATTTATAGATGGAGAGAAATACCATAGGAACTATTCGGTCCCCAGCCAAACCTCCTAAAAACAGAAGAAAATCTTTCAACCAGCATGAGGCTGTGCCACCATTCCAGTGAGTGGCCCACAGGAAAACAGTGAAATTGTGCAAGCGAGTGCTGCCCTGACAGAAAGGATCACTTTCATCTTTGACATTGCTGACTGCTACAGCCACTCTTCAAACAAGGACATTTGAATGCAGCTTTCACGTTGCTGGTTCTCTTCACAGATTTTTGATTATTTATGTCTGTCCTGAGAATATCTGACAGCCAAAGAAAGTGAAGCAGAGGGCGCTGGACGTGCTGGCTGAAATCACAGGAGCCCTGAAAGATGCCTTGAACCCGGTGATCGTTGGTTTGGTGGAAGGAAGAACAAAGAACCTGAACTCAAAGGATCCCAGGGTTCGTGGGGCAGCTGTGAAAGCACTGGAAGAATCCATTGCTCATTTGGGTAAGGCTGAGCCCTGGCAGGGACTCTCCTCAGCTTCGTCTCTGTCTCTCCTGCACAAGAGAGCGCTGAGTGCCTTGACAGCTGCTCCTGTCTGTGGAACACTGCAGCTGACTCCCACCAGAGGCTGTGCAGGTGCAGCCCTTATGCACCATCCCCAACAGGCTGGAATGGGATCAGCATTTCCCAACAGTCCCAGGAGCCCTTGGCTCTGTGCTGCTTGTCTGAAGAGCAAGTCCTGGGCTACAGCTCTGCTACAGTTCAGAGGCAAAGGGGGTTTGGAGTTTGCTTAGGCCCTGTCTGACTTCCCAAATGAACAGCTTTGCTGTGTGCATGAAGGGACACTGACCCATCAGAGCTTCTGCAGAGCAGCCACCTGGGAGGCTCTACATTAGAGGCATTAGCTGCCTATTTTCCACTTTTCTTCTTTTCTTCTATTTTCAAAGGGGAACTTGTGATTCACCAAGTTCATTTCTTTAGAACAAAGAGGTATAAACCCAGCTGTCAAGGATGCCTTGTTCCACCTGTTGTTTTGCATGGGGCAAGGTGGCCACAGCAATTAACTGCATAGGCAAGGGCTGCTCTAAATTCCTGTGCCACACAGATTTATGTCAGCTCTGAGAATGCTGCACTGGGGGAATATGCCTGAACAAAGGAGTGTTGAAGAGGCAGGTCTTCAAGGGGAGTTTCCACTTTCTCCTCCCCAGCTGCCCTGTGAGCTCAGGAACTGCCTGACTCAGTGCCTTTCTGTGACCCAAGTATGGGGCTCTTCCTTTTTGCTCTGGGGTGCAAAACCTTTTCACTGCTTCCATGTGTCTGAACTCTCGAGGTCCCTGATGTGAAATGTTTTAACACAGCTCCTGCTGCAGCAGACAAGTTTGGATTTACAAATGTGAAAGGAGAGCTTTTCTTTTGGAATTTAAAACCGTGCCAAGTATGCTGGAAGGAAAGAAGAATAGGATTCAAACATCTGCAGAAATGTGCTTGATTTTATAAAATGGGGTTGGCCCTGCCCTTTCTCCTATGACCTGAGGAAAGTGAGCAGAAACCTGTGTTTCCCTTGTAGATAAAGTGTCACTGCTGAAAGAGTCCAGCCACCAATGGAATCAGCTGAGTGGCCAAGCCCTGCTGGATGTCACCGAGCGTATCACAGGTATGGCCTCCCCTTCTGAGCCAAGAGCTCTTCCCAGGGAGCATTTACAGGGAATGCCTGTGAGCAGACAGCAGAGCAGCTCCTCCAAACCAGGAGGTGCTGAGCGTGTCCCTGCTGCCCCATAGCCAAGGCAGGTGGGTTTGGCAGGTTTTCCCTGGCTGCTGCAGAGCTGGGCAGCATCTGAGATGGGGGCAGCGCTTGGTCTGGGGCTGAGCTCTCACTGGGGCATCTCAGAACCACCTCCAGCAAAGGGAGGGCTAAAAATGCCCCAGCTGGCTCCTCTCTGGGGAGCGCAGGGATATCTGTGATTTTTGAGGGGAAATGGTGGCCAGTGCTGTTTCAGGGCATCAGTTTGTTTTGTCCTCACAGATTTCTTGTTTTTCTCTTGGAAAGTTTTGAGGCTGAACCGTGCAGAGCCTGGGGGTCACAGCTTAGGCCAGAACTCAACAGAGGTATCAGAGGCACGGGTTTAGTGCAAGGCAGCCTCTGGGGCACAGGGACAGAAGCAGAGTGCTGAGGCTCCCTGCCTGTGCTGTCAGAGGGGCCTTGGACTGAGCCTTTCAGGGTGTGCAAACAGTGTCTGCCTGTGTCAGCGCTGTCCAAAATGCTACAAATGCAGCTGATAATTGATTCCTCAGAGGAGCTTGCTGTGTCAGCAAGAGCCAAGGAATGGAAAAAGGATAATCTCAATATACAGTAGTGAAGGTGATTGATAGCCATGATTGAACTGGGGCTAAATCCACTGCTAAATATGCCAACATCTTTGAATGCAAGGTTTAATACACTTTGTGTCTTCATTCGGAATCTCAAAAGGGCATGTTCAGCAATTGGGAATGTCAAAGGCCCTTTAAAGAGCATTTGAATAAAGCAGATCTCCAGCAATAGGGAATTTAGTTTAGCAGTTCTTTTGATCTCTTTTTCAAAAAAAGGAATTAACCATAAATTAGGACTACTTTAGAAAAAGCACATGTTCTCTCTGAGATTTAGTAGGAACAGACAGCTGTTCCTCACGTTCAGTAGTCACCGATATCTTTAATTATATTTAAACTCAAATGAATTGCCATCTTAAAATGGGTACCTTAACCCTTTCCTGCTTAGCAGAATTGGTTTTGGTTACTTGCAGGAGCTCCTTCAATGCTGATGGATTAACAGCATAGAGAAAATGAAGTCTCTTCCACCACAGAATATTAAATGCCTACTCGATAACATTTTGTCTGATCAGAAAATAAGAATGGTCTCCAGAGCATTTCAGTTTTTTTTCTCTCAGCCAAATCTGCCAAGCAAGAAGCCTTTTGGTAGTAAATATTTGTCTGTGTTTGATACAGTTTAGTTCAGAAAATGAGCAGAGATATTTCAGGGACAATGTGAGAAAACACTCATATTTTGGTTACATTTCAGTCCCCTGTGTAGCATTTTTCTTTCTCTATGCCCCTATTTCAGTGAATATTATAAGAGAAAATGCCATTACCATTGGGAGGGGAAGTGGCATTAAATGTGGAGATGCCCAAATGCCAAGGCAATGGGGTCTGAGTAATTATCTAAGACACCCTGAGGTTTGAAACAGCTCTTTGTTGGAATCCCCAAAAGCATTCTGCCAAAGACCCCAGCTGGTCACTGATGTTTCTCATCCAGCTGTCAGGCAGCAGCCATCTCTGGTGGGCTGGAGTTTTGAGGTGTGTTCTAACCCTGCCCCTTGCTGTGTGCCACTGAGCACAGGCAAGAGCCAGATTAGACATTTGGCACTTGGCATCAAAGTTACAAAAATGGAATCATCACTTTTATTAGAAGTCTCTCCATTTCCTCTCTATGGTGCATTTCCAAATCTTCAGTGTGGGTTTAGACAATTTCTTAATGGAAATCAAAGGCAATTGGACATTTCATTCATTGTTCATGCAGAAAGAGATTGTGAAATAATTTAGTAAAGGTAAGAAGTCTGCCACAGGGCCAAGGCTCTGGTTGGAGCAATTAGTGCTGAGGGGTTGGTGGTTCTGTTTCCAGGATGCTCAGCTGCTTTGCCCGTTTCTGGACCAAGGGGCTCTGGGTGCTATTTTGCTGCTCTTGGCCAGAGAGACTGGCAAGAAGCAGAAGCAGAGGCAGATCCCTGTTTGCAGTGAGGCTGGTGGGTAAGGAGCTGTGTCTCTGTCCCGGCAGTGCTTGTGCAGGGGGTTCATGCCAGGAGCCCTGAAGTCGCCCAGCGCGACGCCCTGCCCGTGCTCTGGTCCTGCCTGGAGAACAAGGCGCTGCCTGTGCGGAGCGCCAACGTCCGCACCGTGGCCACCAAGCTCGCCTCTGCCCTCTGCAAGGTGATGGGCACCCAGCTGAAGAAATGTGCTGCCAGCAAGCCTCCACATGTGCGGGAAAACCTCTCCAAAATGCTGGGCTGGTGAAGGTGAGATGTTCTCCAGAAAGCTGAGGAAGCGCTGAGTTGGATGCCTCTGGGTTTGCCTTTTGAGCTGTGCCAAAAATGACAAAATCCTAAGGAAGGGTGTGCATCTGCCCCTGCTCTCTCCATTGCCCTTCCTAGTCATGGCATGGGGGGCCTGGAGCAGCTCCAGATGGAGGACAAGGTGAAGGCAATCATGGCTCAGCCTCACACAGAGGTGAGGGGGGAGCTGGGCCAATCCCTGCTGGGAGGAAGGGTCTTGTGGCAGCCCAGAGAGGCTGTGCACAGTGCCAGGGAACAGCTGTGCCCTGCATGTGCCCCTGCAATGAGCTGTGCTGTGCCAGTGCCCCTGGAGCTGTAGGGCTGCTGAGCTGTGGGGCAGGCAGAGGAGCAGGAGGGTGCGTGTGCAGCTGAGCCATTCCTGGGGAGCACAGGGCTCTGGGCTCCCTGCTGTCCCAGGGCAGCCCAGGGGCCAGGCTGTGCCTGTGCCAGCTCTGGGCAAGTGGCTCAGGGTTTGCCCCGGCATCCTCAGTGTCTGCCAGCAGGAGCATGTTTCCCTGTGCAGCTGTATAGACATTTCCAGGAAATGTGTCCCATGAAATATGGAGCTTCAGCTGCTTTAGGTTTGCATGGTGGCCTCTGTTAAACTTTGTGTCTCCATTTTGCAGATCTGACTGGTTACAGTCTTACCGAGAAGTTTTCTCGGACACTTCCCATGTTCCCTTACCCACAAAGTCCTCGCCTCCCGTCCAGAGGAGCTCTCTTTCCTCCAAGCTCAGGAAGAAGCTGCTGCCTGTATGAAGAGTGTTTGAAGAATAGGATTGATGTTTTAGGCTTCATACTTACAGCTGTACATATGTTCTGATCTTTAGATGTAGTTATGAATTAATGTGTTTTGATTCTGTCTTTAAGTTTTGATGACATATTTTTAATTCTATATATTTTAGTTTGATGATGAAAAAAAGTAAATAAATAAACAAAATTGAAAAAACCAAAAGGAGAATGTGAGACCAGGACCTGCTAGCCTAGAGATTATGGGAGTGCAGCTCACTCAATGTGCCAGTGCCTCACCACATCCTTTCCTCATTGGGCTTCTCCTCTTCCTCTTTGGCCATGTTTTCTTTGTGTCATTTCTGCTGCTATTTTAAACTTGTCATTGTAAGAGGGCCACACATTTGGGGGACAATGGATCCAAAAGATCCTGTCTAGTCAAAGGTTTTCTACCTAGGTGTGTTCTGTGCTCACCAAAGGCCTGAGCAAAGAAACCAAGAGAAGTGTGCCCAAATCCCAAAGCTTTGCTCCTTTGCAATCTCCCACAGATCTGGCTCACAGGTGTCTTCAATCACAATTCCATAGGTAAGAAGAGGTCATGTATTTCACTGGGAAAAGATGCACTGCTTTGGAAAAGCCACCTGTATGTATATTACTGGGGACAGCAGTGCAGCTGTGTTGTTTGCCCCTTGTCTGCAGAAGGATGAGTGCACTGGGAGGCCAATAACAAGTGACAAGGGTTCCTCAAATCTGCACTGCAGCCTGAGCGCCATTCAGCCCAGAGCTAGGGGATCATTTGTTCCCATGGACCAGTGCTTGCCAGTGGGATGAATTCCTGCACAGTTGGAAGAAGCAATTCTGGATTCAGCTCCAGCTGTTGGTGGGCTGCATGATCATTGACAATGCTGCCCATCCAGAAATTATTCTGCAGTTTCCTTTCATAGTCATTTGAAGCTTTGAAACTTCACATTTCAATTTGCTTTGCCTTAGGGAAAAACACTTCTGGGCCCAGTGCAAACTGTAACCTTCTGACAGCAAAGTGCTCATGGTTGCCAGCTTCTGATGTTACACAATGTCACCTGGCTGCATGTGCTTGCTTAGCTCTGGGTCTAGTCCCAGCCCAGTAAAGCCCAGGCAGGGTAGCACGTTGCAGGGAAAATTGGTCCATGAGCTTATGGGGTTGCCATCAGCAGCAGAGTGAATGTGCCCTTTGGGGATTTCTCTGGAGGCAAATTTAGTGACCTACTCCATGCCACAATATTCTCTTAGATGTTTCTAAAATATCCTAGAAAAGGCTGTGAAACTTCACACCTCCTTGCACAGCCACTGTTTGAATAGGGGCATTTTTGTCCCTCCTCAAAGTCATTGCTCTTGCACACCAGAAGCATGAACATCCACCAACAAGAATGATGCATGGTCCTGCTGCTGCTGCTGCTTCTGAGGACTGGGCAGTGCAGACCTGGGTGTTACCAATATGAGCACCTAATTAGAATTTCATGCTCCTTCAAGCTGTCCAGATCTCAGGGCTTTTTTGTTTCAAAGCAGCCACTGCACCATCTCTAGGGAAGAACAGGAAATGGGAAACAGCGACTGCCAGCCTTGCAGGGGTGTAGGGGAAAACCTGAAGTGTCTGCATCAAAAGATGAATGGGAAGAGTGTAATTGCCAAAGCAAACACTTCGTTAGGATAGCAGGACCAGTTCTTTACTGCATGCTTGCATGAAAATCATTTGGGATCTCCTTTTTGTGTCTCATGCAGAAAAGGAGCTCTTAATAATACCACACTACTTAAACCAGATTGGGATGTAGCTCTGTAGTGGTTCACAATGAAGCAGACTGCCTGCTGTGTCACTGCCAGCCCTGCTGAGCCTGCGAGGGACTGTAGTGTATCCCATGCCTGTTTTGCCTCCAAGCAAAGCTGGGTTTTCCTTATTAGTGTGGAGTAAATATAAGAGTAATAAAATGGACAATTAAACTGGCCACTTTGGAGGATATGCTCATGCTTTCGCATGTCAGTCCTGTACCTCATGCTCCCAAGGCTTGTTATTCATCATAAAGTATTATAACAAAAAAACCTTAGCTGTCATGTTACATCTGAATAAAATTGCACAAGATCACCAAGAATTCTGATGTCAGGAACAAGACAAGAGCCTTCCAACACTCACGTGCAGCTGTCCTGGATTGCTGCAGCCCTTTGTGAAAAGCTGCTGCAGACAGAGCGTTTGGAGTTGGTTTGGGCCTTTATGAAAGATCTGTGGAGCAGTGTGCAGGGCTCTCCTGGCAGGAAACTGTTTGTCCAAGCCCAGGGACACGGTGCCGGCCGGAGCGGAGCGGCCCCGCTCCCAGCCCGAGAGTCTGTGAGCTGAGCCACGCCGGGGAGAAAAGGCAGCGAGGGGCTCCAGCCCAGCTGCTTCACTGCCCTGCCCGCTCCATGGAGCTCTGCCATGGGAGAAAGCCAACGCTGGACGAGCCCCCGAGCTTCCATCAGCTGCTGGAACTGCTCCGTGACGGCTCCTGTTCTTCCGAGAGAGACCCCAGCACCTTCTTGTAACACATGCCATGGGGGGATTCTGTTTGTTAATAAACTGTTGGGAGTTTTCCACTTTCATCTATTAGTAATAATTTCCTGTTGCTGGAAAGGGATTGTTGGAACACTTTAGAGGAGACGACTTATTGCACAATATCCTGTTTGAAGTTGTCTCAAACTGTGTGAGACAGATGGCTTCACACAGGAGCATCCCCAAGGCTGCTGAGGGGAAGGCACAGAGGAAGACAAACCCAGTATTTCTGAGGGAACTCCTTGACACCAAACCAACCTGAGTTGTCAAACAGCAGACCTGATGTTTCGAGACATGGGCCACAGGGGAAACCTTTCAATGTGTTTGGTCCAGGCTGGGTTATGCTCAGGGCAAAGGTGTGTCAGTGTGTTGGATAATACTCTTTTCTTGACCTAGAGATGGGGAAACTGAGAGGTGTTTTAATAACTTTTATTCCATTTTCAGTCTCATTAGAAGGGTGAGACAATACAGATGTTATAATTCACGCCATCACAGTTAAGAAGCCAACTATTTCCTAATTACAGTATTTCTTGGTCTATCAGCTTTTTGCCATGCCATGTTGTAGATGCCTTAAAGCCAATTATTTAAAACTACCTCTTGTGTGTCCCACTACAATGCATCTTTCATAGCTCTGTTTTTCCAAAGTCTTATTTGCAAGGCCATCTTTTGAAACTTTTTTCCAGCTCCATTTCTCTCTCAACAATATCTGTCCTATTCCATGGCATTTTTAAGTTAGCGTTTCCTGTCTCAAGGGTTATATACAGATGCATACTTTGTGGGCCTTCTATTAGGCCCTAAAAGCTTTCTACAAATCCATTTCCCACATCAGTGCACTTGGCTCCTTCTCTCCTCATTGTGCCTGGCAAGCACAGGAGGAGGCCAGAGCTCCTGCAGAACCCATCACAGCACTCAGTGGGAGCAAACTTGTGTCCAGTCCTCACCTGGAGCTGTGGTGCCCAGCATTCCACCACACTCGAATGAGGAACTGTTCCTGCTCTTTCAGAAAGAGCTACGGAGGTTTGGCCTTCAGATCAATTGTCTGCAGGCTCCTGCAGTGCCTGGTGCTGCTCCCTTGCCAGAGGCACCCCAGGCCAGGGGGGCACATCTGGGCTGCTGTGTCTGCCTCTGGGGCTCCCTGTTCTGGGCAGTGAGGAGGAGCTGCAGAGGCTCTGCAGGACTGACAGGATGGGCTTTGGGGCTGGCAGGAGAAGCTGAGGGACCTGGGCTGCTGAAGCTTCTCAATAGGAGGCCCAGGGCTCATCCTGCAACTGCTCCAAGGCTGGTTTCATGGAATCCCAGAATCAGCAAGGGTGGAACAGGCCATGGAGATCATCAAGTCCAACCTGTGCCCTGACACCGCCTTGTCTCCCCTGGGCCTCCTCTTCTCCAGGATAAACAAGCCCAGCTCTCTCAGCTGCTCCTCAAAGCTCTTGTGTTCCAGATCCCCCCCCAGCCTTGTTGCCCTTCTCTGGACACGCTCCAGCCCCTCCATGTCCTTCCTAAATTGGGGGCCCAGAACTGGACACAGCACTTGAGGTGCTGCCCAAGCAGTGCTGAGCACAGGGGAAGAATCCCTGCCCTGCTCCTGCTGGCCACACCATTCCTGATCCAGGCCAGGAGCCATTGGCCTTCTTGGCCACCCGGGCACACTGCTGGCTCCTGTCCAGCCTGCTGTCCATCAGTCTCTGCAGGTCCCTTTGTGCTTGGCTGCTGTCCAGCCCCTCTGGCACCTTGCTGAGGGTGGGAGGCAGGGAGGGAATGGGTCCAGATCCAGTCCTTCCTGAAATGTGGTGTTTGCTGGCACTGCCAGTTCCCAGATCTTGATATTTCCCTATTCTGGCACAGCCCAAGTGCAGCAATTTGCTGGCAAAGAAAGTCAAAACCAAGCAAAGACCTGGTACCTACAGCAAACCGATCTCGGGTTTGCTGACACCACCACTACCCAGACTGGGAATGTTTCAGATGCCTGCACAGCCTAATTCCAGCAGTTTGCTGGCACTGGAAAATTAGCATCTGGAAATTTCTCAGTGCCAGCAAAACCTAAATGCAGCAATTTTCTGGCAAAGAAAGCCAGAACCCAGCAGCTTCCCGGTGCTGCCGCCAGCACCACCCAGGTCTGGTGTTTGCTGCACAAGTGCCCAGATCTGGAAATTTCTCAGTGCTGGCACAGCCAAGTCCAGCAATTTGCTGGCACAGAAAGCCAAAATCCGGCAATTTCCTGATGCCAATACAGGTGCCCAGACCTGGTGTTTGCTGCCACTGCCAGTGCTCACATCTGGATATTTCCCTGTTCTGGCAGAGCCAAGTCCAGCAATTTTCTGATAAAGAAAGCCACAATCTGGCAATTCCCTGCTACCGTCATTGGCAATGCCAAGATCCGGTGTTTGCTGGCACCCCCAGTGCCCAGATGCGGGAATTTCCCAGTGCCAGTACAGCCCAAGTCTAGGAATTTTCTGTCAAAGAAAGCCAAAACCTTGCAAATACCTGGTACCTACAGCAACCCAATCTTGTGTTTGCTGACACCACAGTGTCCAGATCCAGAATTTTTCAGATGCCTGCACAGCATAATTCCAGCAATATGCTGGCACTGAAAGTTCACATTTGGCAATTTCCTGGTGCTGGCACATTCCCCACCCAGATCTGGTGTGCGCTGGCACTGCCAGTGCCCACATCTGGCAATTTCCCTCTTCTGGCACCACCCATGCCTAGAATTTGCTGGCAAAGAAAGCTAAAACCTGGCAATTTCCCCTTGCCAGCACTGCCCAATCTGGAGTTTGCTGGCAGCAGGATCCCAAGAAAGAAGGAAGGAAAGAAGAAAAGAAAAGAGGAAGGCATCCAGATCCAGTCCTTCCTGGAGCCTGGAGCCTGAAATGGGCTGTTTGCTGGCACTGCCAGTGCCCAGATCTGGACATTTCCCTGTTCTGGCACAGCCCAAGTGCAGCAATTTGCTGGCACAGAAATCCAAAGCCCGTGGCAGCTTCCTGCCACTTGGTCTAGCACTGCCCACATCTTGTGTTTGCTGCACCAGAACCCAGATTTGGAAATTTCCTGGTGCCAGCAGAGCCCAAATCCAGCAGATTTCTGTTGCTGGCAATGACACCACCCAGATCTGGTGTTTGCTGGCAGCGCCAGCGCCCAGATCTGAAAACTTCCTGGTGCTGGCACAGCCCAAGTCCAGTGATTTGCTGGCACAGAAAGACAAAGTTTGGAAATTTGCAGGTTCTGGCTCCAGCACCATCCAGCTCTGGTGTTTGCTGGGACCGCCAGTGCCCAGATTTGGAAAATTCCTGATGCCTTCACAGCCCAGGTCTAGCAATTGTTTTTTAGCTAGCTGGGGCAGAGAAGTTCCTTGGGCTGTGACTTTCCTTTTTCTTGGAACTGTTTAAACCTGCTCTGGACTGAAAACCCAGACAAACAGCGGCAGCTCACACCTGTGCCCCCCCGAGCTCTGGGACGCTGCATTCCAGAACCAGAGGGACTCAGGAGAGACCGAGTGAGCCAACTACAACCCACAAAAAGGACTTTCTGAATGTGACATCTCTTCAGCACTGTCAGAGGTTTTATTTAATATTATTCATTTTTCATGCTTGTGAATACTTTACTTGTTAAATAAACTGGGGTTTTTTCACTTTTCTCAAGGGAAGTCTTTCCCTGAACTAGTAGGGGGAGGGGACGCTTGAACTTCCTTTCTAGATGGACCCCTTTTGGAGATTTCCTCCCAAAATTTGCCCTAAAGTAGCACAAACAGTCACAATGAAAACTTCACCAGTGGCATAATTTCCTGGTGGAAAATCTTGCGACAGAAGCTTGACCTTGCTCTCCATGAGAGATTCTTGGGAAGAGCAGACAGGAGAAGATTCCTGGAAAACTGAAACAGCTTTCCAGAAGTGAAATGAAAATGAAAGAAACAATCCAAGATGTTTTCCCCTATCTATTTCTATGCTCCCCTTTTTTATGTTGCATCCCAGTAATTCCAGATGCACCTCATCTCTAAGATCGATGACTTAGTGATTTTTAGACACTCTAAAATCCCATGAGCCACACACAGTTTTCCTTCCCCTGTTTTTACTGGAAAGCAACACTGGAGATGTAAGTGCAGTGCTTGGGTCAGGTAGGAATCCTACCCCAAGGGAAGGTGGCCCGACAGTGTTTGACCCTCAGCAGGGACAATGCACAGCAGCAGGCAAGGGGATCGCTGTGCCAGTGTGCAGGAGTCAGGGCTCTGCATCCGGGCTCAAGGCTGCAAAGTTCCCGTGTTTGGGCAGACGGAGGGGCTGTCCCCGGGGCGCGCGGGGCTCGAACGTGGGGCTCGTGGGGCGAGCGGGGAACGGACACGGGGACGAACGGCCCCGGCGCTTCAGTTGCAGCAGCGGCAGCAGCGGCAGCAGCAGCAGCGGCAGCAGCAGCGGCAGCAGCGGCAGCAGCAGCGGCGAGAGCAGCGAAACCGATAATTTAAAACTCGCTTTCTCCTATTTTTCTTCCTCTTTCTCTTTGTCCCTTTATTTCTCTTTCTCTCCCTTTCCCGCTGCCGGGCACCCTTCTCTCGGGGTCCCTTGCCCGGCATCCCTCTCCTCTCCCCGCCTCCCTCTCCCCTGCCGGGCCGGGCCATGCTCCCGGCCCGCCCCCGGCCCCGGGCGGGGCTGCCCCGTGCCCGGCCCCGACCGTCCCGCCGCGGTCTCGCCTCCGCCTGGCTCTGGCCGTACTGGCGGTGGCGCTGCTGGGCGGGAATCAGTGGCTGGTGCGGGGGCGGCATCGCCGCCCTTCGGCTCCGCCTGGCCCGAGCCCGGCCCCGGCCCCGGCCCCGACCCAGGGTCCAGTCCCGGCCCCGGCCCCGGCCCCGGCCCCGGCCCCGGCCCCGGCTCCGGCTCCTCCCGGGGCCCGCAGAGGACACACGCGGCGCGGCCGCTCCCGCCGCCTCCGCTGCGGCTTCCCCGGCCCGAGCTCCGCCGCTCGGCAGCGCGGCCGCCGGCCCCGAGCCTCCCGTGCCGCGTTCCCGGAAGCGAACGCCTGGGCATGGCCGGCCCGGGGCGGGTGAGGGGCGCTCGGGGGCCGTTGCTGGCCCCGGGCCGAGCGCTGACAGCCGCGTCCCGCTCGCAGGTGAGGCGCAGGAGGCCCTGCAGGAGCGGCACCGGCTGCGTTCGGTGCTGGGGCGCCAGAGAGCCTCGAGAGTGCCCAAGCTGGCCACTGTGGAGGAGGAGGAGGAGGAGGAAGAAGGCCCTGGAGCTGCTCCAGCACAGGAGAATGAAGAGGCGGTGCCATTCCATCCACCGCAGGAGGGTGAGTGGCAGAGCTGGGCTGCAGGACTGGTGCCTGCAGCCAACTTGGCTCCATCCCATCCCCTGGGGAAATGCCCAAGGACAGGATGGAAGAGGGGCCGGGCAGACATCCCGCAGGGGCCGTGCTCCATCCCCTGGGCCATCCCGGGGCTCTCTCTGCCTGGGGAGCGCAGGGCTGGGCTGTGTTCTCCGGCCTCTCCCGCAGCCCCTCAGCTCTGGCTGCGCTCGCTCTTTGCCAGATGCAGCCCTGGAGCGCACACAGCAGCAGGAGCGCAGACGTGGCCGCTTCCGCAGCACAGCACAGGTACCTGCAGCCACCCCCACCTGGGCTGGGCCTGCTGTCCCTGCTCAGCCCAGCCCCCTGTGTGCAGCATTCTGTGCAACATCCCCGGCTTCTTGCCCTTCTGCTACAGCTTGTTTGCGACTTCATCAGGAGCATTTGGCAGGAAGAGACCAGCACCATGGGCACTGGGCTCAGAGCACACTCAGAGCTCCTCAGTCATGAGACCAGTGCCGCCCTGCTGGATTTGCTCCTGGAGAAGGATGTTGCCAGGCCAGAACAAGTAAGCAGCCTGGGGCCAGGCTTCAATTCCGCCATGAGTCCCATGGCTTTCCCAGCCATGCCTGGTGGTCCCTGGGAGCCTTTGAGGCCATGGCAGTGCGCTGGGAAGGGAAGGACTTCTCTGGGGACCCTGGGGACATTGTTCCCTCTGGCAGCTTTCCAAGTCTCCCCGTGCCTTCTCCAGGTGCCCGCCATGGTGAGGTACATTCACCGCTGGCTCATGGCCAATGATTCTGCCGAGCACAGGCTGGACAAGGCCCTGCTGAATCTCACCGCAGCACACCCGGGTGACGCAGTCGTGACACTCCTGCGTGTGGCCCCGTCCTGTGACAGGTATGGGGCCCACCTGCCCAGAAGGCTCAGGCCTTCCCAGCCCATCAGCCTGTACCACCTGTCCCAGGTGTCTGAGCAACAGAGAGTTCCAGGGCCCTCTGGCTGCTCCTTTTCCCAGCCCTGGCACGTCAGCCCCCGAGCCTGCTGCCGTGCTGCCTTGCTGCCTCTAAGGGCCCTGTCTCCACAGGGCTGGGCTGCCTGGCTGCTGCTGGCCAGGGCCAGTGGACAGAGGCAGAGCCCGTGGTCAGCCGGGCCCCTAGGGATGCCCAGGCCATGGTGCCGTGTCTGAGACCCCCCCTGAGACAGAGCTCTAACCCTACAGAGCTGCTTTGACCATGTGGAAGACCATCATGTGCTCGCTCAGGACTGCAGAGCCAGTGCAGCTGATACTCCTGGATGTGCTGGGGAGCTGGCCAGAGCACAGCATGTGTACCTCTGACAGGGACAAAACGGGTGTCTTTGGCCTGGCTGTGAGTTTCTGACACTGGCCTTTGCTGGCCCCAAGGCTCCCTCTCCAGTAGCTCTCCTTCCTCCTTCCCCCACTGCATCTCCCTGCCTCAGGCACTGATCTGAAACCTGGCCCAGGGGCAGCTTCAGGCCCACCAGGCTCCGTGCTCCCCCTGCCAAGGTCTCTCGGGGCCTCTCCCTGCTAAGCTTGGGCCCTGCCACACGGACCCCTCGGCACTGAGTGCTGTCTCGGGGGGCTTTGTCCCTTGCAGGCAACTGTGGTGATGTGGAAGATCCTTCAGGAGGCCCCTGTCCCACGTATAGTGGCGCCGCATTTCCCCCACCTGTTTGTGCATCTGCTCTTCCAAGTGTTCTTCAGCACAGAAGAGATGCCAGAGGAGGTTGATACCTTCTGGAAGCAATGCCAGGAAGAGCACGGCCTTGCCACCAGCCCCAACAGGTGCTCCATCCCACTCCTCCTGTCCCTGCCACGTGGCCTGCGAAGGAGCCAGTGCTCCCAGTGTGACCTGGGCTTTGCTGTGCACACAGGTTTGCAGTGCAGACCCTGAAGTCCCTGCTCTGCCTTCTCCAGTGTCAGCAGGTGGTGGTGTCAATGGAGCGCAAGCGTGGCTGGGACACGCTGCTCTGCGTTGATACCCATCACTCTGCCGTGGCTCTGCTAGCCAGGTGAGACACCCCCTTCTCCCCATTGCTCCTGGCATTTGTGCCCTGTGCCCGGGCTGTCCCACACAGTCCCCGTGGCTGTGGGTCAAAGGGACGAGCGACAGCCAAGCAGACTGGAAAAGGCTGGAAAAGGGGGAGCCAGATGTGGCCCAGGAGCGGCCACATCTCAAAGGGCCCAGGTCCCCTGGCAGTGGGTGGTGGGGAAGGACAAGAACCATGTGAGTCAGTGCTGGGAGAGGCTTCCCCCCCTGGCTCAAGGTCTTAGTGACACTTTCCACCTTCCAGGGAGATGTGCCATGCATCCAGGCCCGTGTGTAAAAGGATCTTATGCTGCCTCCTTGAGATGCTCAGCATAGAGATGCCATACTGGGATTTCCCTGCCCTGGCATTCCTTGTGGAGGTGAGCCTGATGGCCAGCGCTGCCTGGCTGAGCTGCCTCCCAGCTCTCTGCCCTCTCGTCGCCGCAGCCGCCTGGGACGGTGCCCGTGCCCTGCGCTGCTGCCTGGGCCCAGCCCCGTGCGGCTCCGGGTTCCTGCCGGCCGGCTCCCCCGTCACTGCCCTGTGCCTTGCAGGTCCTCGAGTGCCTGGACTTGAGGGAATGCAGGGACAGCATCATGGATCTTGTCTTGTCATGGCACCTGCAGAGGGACCGCGCAGACATTGGCAGCCAGCTGCTCAGGGCCCTCCTCCCGCTCAGGGACCATTCCCCGCTGGTGAGAAGGGGGCAGTGGCTGAAGCCGTGCAGGCGGCATGGGGCTGGGCAACGCAGTCGCTTGGCCTTGCCTGGCCTTCGGGCGCTGTGGCAGCTGCTCCCAGCTCTCCTGCCTCCCGCTTCAGCTGCCCCAGTGCTTCAGGACAGGCCTTTGGCCTCTGGGCCCTGCGGCAGCAGGGTGGCCTTTCACAAAGTCGTGTTCCACACAGGCCGAAAGAATGTGGAGCCTGACTGAAAGGCTCGTGGAGCTCCTGCGGGTCAGGATGACCACCATGCTACTGGGCTATCTGTTCCTGGATAATGGTGCCCGCATACCCAGTCCCATTGCCCTGCATTTGGCTAAGGTGTTCCTGCCACTCTTTGACCACGTAAGGCTCTGTGCCCTCAGCCACGGCCACTGGCTGCTGCCCGGACACTTGGGGCCCTGTGCAGATGCAGGCCTGTGCCAATGTGGGCCAGAACCAGCTGATGCTGAGCTCTTGCTGCCTTCCTGTTCTACAGGGTGATAGCCAGGTGCAGCAGCTCTCCATGATTGTCTTTCACACCTTGATTTCTGCTGTAGAAGAAGAAGGAAAAAAGCCCCTGATGACACAAGTGTGGCAGAGCCTGCTCCCACTGCTCTTCCACTGCCATGATGAGAATCTGCGTGTGGCACAGGTGAGGACTCGTGGGCTGCTGCTGTCCCCCTGGCAGGGGGCTCGGCTGCTTCCTGCCCTGCACCTGCTGGACCGCAGCCTCCTCCAGGCTGCGGCTCCTGTGCCCTGGGCTGTGGGGCCATGTCCGCATCTCTGCTGCTCTCCAGACTTCTCGGGAAACGCTGCTTTGTGCAGTCAAGTTCCTGAAAAGGAAAGATCTTGAAAAAACTGTGAAGAAACAGAAACTCTTGAAGTTCACTGAACTCCTGGTAAGGAGGGCCTGCATGCCCCAGCCTCAGGCTGGAGAAGGCCCCTGAGGGTGGTGCTCAGTGTGCGGGGCTGGCAGCTGTGCC
Source organism: Melozone crissalis (assembly GCF_028551555.1). Lineage (NCBI taxonomy): Eukaryota > Metazoa > Chordata > Aves > Passeriformes > Passerellidae > Melozone > Melozone crissalis. Next base: position 5,095,024 of record NW_026535824.1, read on the forward strand.
CCTGCCCGCTGCTGCAGCCAGAGGCCCCGCGGGCTCTTCTCCAGGCTCCCGTGGGCCCGAGCTGGGTGCCCATGGAGCCCCGGCCCGGCGGGGCTGTGGGGCGGGCCGGCACCAGGGCTCCCCGGGCAGCAGCTGGCCCTCCGCCCCCTCCCCTCGGGAGCCCTTGGCCAGCGGCTGCTGGCTGCGCCTCAGGGCTGTGCGGGCAGGGGAGGCCGGCGCTGGGCGCAGGCAGCGCCCGGCCCAGGGGCTGAGCCCGCACCAACCCTTCCTTCCTGCCGCTCTCTCCAGCTGGCAGAGGACAGGAGCCGAGCGGCCGAGCACCTGCGCCGGGCTCTGCGCTACGTGGAGAGCCCACAGGAGCCCCTGCGAGAGGCGGCCGTCGGGTTCATGGGTGAGTCCCGAGCCTGGGCTGCCCCTCCCCTCCCCGGCCCGCCGCAGCTTGGCCCCAGCCCCACCTGCTGCCCCGGCAGCGCCAGCCGTTCCCTGGGGCGCCGTGGAGCCCCGCCTGGCCTGGGCATTGCTGCTGCCGCCCTCTGGCAGCCTGTGCCCTGGGGCGGCAGCATGCGGCAAGGGCCGGGCTGAGCCCTGCTGGGCCAGCAGCCCGTGTGGCCACAGCGCCGGCAGCACCGCTGGCAGGGAGCTGTGCCGCTGGGGCCGTGACAGGCTCTGTGTTCACAGGCATGGCCGGGCGGCGCCTGACGGGGCAGCAGCAAGAGCTGCAGCTGATCTGCACTGGTGAGTGAGTGAGGGCAGCGGGCTGACAGCGGGGGCTGCTGGGGGGAGCTGCAAGCCCTGCCCCGGCTGCGGAGGGCTCAGCTCCCGTGGGCAGAGCACAAGGAGCTTTCAGGGCCCCGTGGGCCATTCGTGGCCAGCAGCTTCGGGCTGATCCCCTTGCTCCCTGCTCCCTCCTGACCACGGCAAGAGCCGGCTGGGATGGCCCTTGCAGGGGGCTCTCCTCGGCTCCCCACAGATCCGGCTCTGACCGTGCCTCTGTTCCTCTCTCTTGCAGCCCTGGAACGCCTGACGGAGGACACGAGCAGTGCCGTGTCGCAGCTGGCACTTGAAACACTGCATGTCCATGGGGAAATACAGCGTGGGCGATATTCCACCATCCAGAGGCTGCAAGATCAGCTGCGCAGGTCATGGAGGGCTCGGCCTCGTCTGTCGGGGCTTGGCTCGCTGTGCTGCCAGAAGACTTAGGAGAAGAGCTGATCCTGGAGGCTGGGGCAACCTGAGCCAGGGGTAATTTTCCTTTTCTTTAATATTTTTCTGTTCTTCTTTTCATTGTTTTATCTATATTGAAAATAACTAAATTATAGGGTATATATAATTATATATATTATTATAGATTATAGATTACTGTAAATAATTATAGAATGTGTTATGATACACAGACTGCCAGGAGCTTTTCTTTGCTGCCCAGGGTCTGCAGGACAAGAGGCAGGAAAGGGTGAAAAGGGAGCTTGTGCTCAGCAGCACAGCAGGCTGAGGGGTCCTGAGGCCCTGCAGGGGGAAAAGGGTGCTTGTGCTCAGCCAACTGCCCAGGTGTGCAGTGTTGCAGGGAAAATGGCCAGAAGCCCCTTGGCCTTTGGTGGCTCTGCTGAAGCCTTTGTGCTGCCCACAGAGCAGCTGGGCAGGGGCCGGGGCTGTGGGGATCCCTGCCAGAGTGGTGCCTGGAGATGGCCACAAGCCCTGTGCCAGGCAGGAAGCGCCATCCGTGTCCTCCTGGCCACGTGCTGCTGGCTGCCTTGCTGAGGGCTCCCAGGCGCCTCTGGATGGGGCTGCTCTGGAGCTGCTGTGGGGCTGCGGCGCTGCTGCCGGGCAGCTTGGCCAGGCTGGGGGAGACCCTGAGGGGCTGGGGCGCTGGCAAGCCCTGGGCAATGGGCTGGCAGAGGCCATAAGCAGCCCCCCAGCAGCTGCCTTGATCCTGACAGAGTTGACTTGCAAGAGGGATCCCGGGCACTGTGTAACTAACATCATTGGTGCTATGGGAAACCCAAATGCAGGGAAATCTCAGACCTTTGGTCTTGTCAGCAAAGCTTAGAATTAAGCACAGGATTTGATCTGAGACCTTGGAAAGGGCTTCCAAACTTAGGTGCTAGAAGCGAGAATGCAGATTTCTAGTTTATAGCAGAGACACGGGGAGGAATGTTGAAGTGGAGGACAGTTTAGAGTTTTAGAGTCCAAGATCTAGAAAAAATAAAAGTAGTTACAATGGAAAACAAGAAGCTTAGGATGCAGTGCTGTAGGTTTGTGTGTCATAACATGATTGGCTAAGGAAGCTTACACTGTAGCATGAGTCCCTAAGACGAAATATTGAAGGGTTGGCTTCAAACCACAAATATCTTTGTTGGCCGTGTCTTCTTGGCCAAGAAATCCTTCAAAGCTCTTGTAACTACAAGTCTTGCGGCCCTGTGAGCCATGCGGTGGAGATGTGAGCCAAACTCACCCTTCCTGTCTATGTAGAAGTGAAGAAAATGCAATGGCATCATGTAAAATACTCAGAGGTCTGCTCTCTAGCTCGTTCCAAACTCCTTCAACTCCTGCAGAGTGGGATTTAGCTACAAAGAGATGACAGGGACCCTTAGTGCTGCCTCTTTGACTCCAGAGCAGTTGCTTTAGAATCTTTCACATAAGCCTGTGTAGTCATGTGCCAGAAATGGATCATTTGAAGAAACTTTCCCAAGTGACTTGCATGGAGGTTTGTTTGAAGGGTATTTGAGGAGAAAGGCTCCCAGCAGAGGTCTGGGCTTTGGCCTAGCTGTGTCCCCTGTCCCCTGCTGATTGTGAAGTGTGCCATCAGCTGCAGGGCTTTCTGGGCTAAAAATGTCATCAAGTCACTTGGACTTGCTCGTTATGGCCTCTAAAAGCTGGACCCAATTTTGGGGCAAATTTGGAGACCGCATCTATGGGTGGATGGAGCACCTAGGATTTTCCCAATTGCTGGGAATGGCTCTCCAGGTCCCTGGAGTATCCATCCCATCTGGTTTTGTTTGTCCTGGTTCCCTGACAGCTGGGGCCCTGGGCAGAGCCCTGAGAGCCTGGTCTGCCCCCAGGGAAGGAGAAGGAGCCCCTGGAGAAGCTGTACCGGGTGGGGATGCTGCTGCTGCTGCTGCTGTTGCTGCTGCTGCTGCTGGAGACAGTGAGGGTGACATCAAGGATGACAAGCTCTTCCTCAGCCTGGCCACTGGAGGCTGAAGGTGATGGACTTTGATTCTGGCACCTTCTTCAAAGCCAAAGCCCACAGGGAATTTGCAGATGATTCCCCAGCTGGGGAAATTCTGCCAGATTTGGGCATGGCTCAGCCTGGCTGGGAACCAAAGGCTCCCCCTTTGCTGGGGCAGATGCAGCTCATTCTTCAGTGGCTGCCCAGCTGCTTTTGGCAGGGCTGGGGCATGGGCTGGGGTGGGTACGAAATGGGAGTGGGCTCCTGGCCCTGCCAACAGCCCCCAGCACCCACCGTGCCCCGGGCTGGGGCTGGGGCTGAGGCAGCCAGCCCGACACAAACAAAGCCCCATGGTGGGAGCAGAGGTGGGGCTCCAGAACCCGTGCTGGGGCTGCTTTGCTGTGCAGGCAAGGAAGGGCTTGGGCTGCTCCACTGCCCTTGTTTGGTTTGGGATCACCGTGATTTTGGGGGGCAGTGCAGGGTGGAAGAGAGAAAGTGTGGGCTTCCCTCACCCGTGGCTGGGTTTTCACTGGCATGTGGGGGTTGGGCCTTCCTCAAGGCCCTGACAGAGATAAGAGTTTTTACTGTTTTTCTTGTTTTCCCTTTTTGCATCTCATCTCTTTTCAAGAATGTGTTGTTTGTTTTTCCAGAGGAAGCATTCCACGTGGTCCAGTGTGGATGGGGAAGTGCTTGGGAGCAGCTGTGGCGTGGATGGGCCATGCCCTTGGAGAAGGCTGAGGACATGGTTTGGGAGCAGCTTTTCTTGCAGCCGTGGCTGGCGTGAGGTGGGTCCCTGTGTGCTTGGCAGGGTGGGATCAGAGCTTTTGGGAGCTTGCAGTGAGCACAGGAGCATCCTGCTCTGGGCAGCTGCTGAGGGCTGGATGTGCCGTGGCTGGCTGCAGGCTGGGCACATGTGCTGCCCTTCTGCTCTGCTGCCAAAGGCAGCAGGGATGGGCAGCTCTGGGCACAGCTCTGGGCACAACCAGCATGGCCGGGGCACCGCAGGCCTTGGCACAAGGGCACAGGAGCCCTCAGCTGACGGGCGCTTTCTGCTTTCTCTCCTTGCAGCCGGGCTCTGCGGGTGCTGAGGCTGCTCTGGGCTCTGCCAGGGCTCTTCTGGGCTCAGCCCTGGGCCCAGCTGGGCTGGCTCTGCCCTCACATTGCTCTGACAGCTCTGCATCAGACGAGCCCATTGCGAGCACAGTGCCTGAGCTTTCTGCTTTGGCAGGTGAGTGAGACTCTGCTGCAGGCCCAGAGATTGCAGCTGGGGACACACATCCAACTGGCAAGGACCCAAACTCTCCACAGTCCCAGCTGAACGCCTGGATCTGCACAGGGTGTTTTGTCTGTCCCATTCTTCCTTCTTGATTGGCTGGAATTGTGCAATTGCACTTTCTTCCTCCTCTAGAAGTGCCACGAGTGGGCCAAAGCTGGTGAGTGGGCCGTGCTCCTGAGGCAGTGCAGTCTGAAGCTGGTGGATGGAGAATTGCCCTTCTGCACTGCCAAACCAGAGCAAAAAGCCATAAGTGGGACTTTGTGTCTCTAAGAAATCCCTGCCAGTTTCAAAGGGAATGTGCAGCTCATTTCCAGGCTGAGAAGGAAGGTCATTTTCTAAAGGATTTGGGGTTTGACAGAGTTTCCATTCCCAGTCCTGCTTGGATCTGGAAGGGTACAAAGCAATTTCCTCTTGCTTCGACCACAATTTCAAATACCAATATTGGAAACAAAGCCCAAAATCTTTTAAGAGTCTACTGAGGTGACAAAGATGGATCCATGCCATCAGCACATTGAAAATGTAAATAACTGAGTTGTTTTCTTTAAAAAGATAATTTTCCTCTTAATGCAAATAATGTAACTTTGCATTTATGTTTTGGTTTTTTTCTCATTACCTGTATGTTATGTTTTTTCACTAACACTAGGATTTTATTCTTATCTTTTACAATTTATCAATTTTTTTCCTTTTTCCTTTTTTTTTTTCCTTTAAATAGAAAACATGTCCTATAAAAGGAATGTCCTTTGCTCCTGGTTCCCGTGTGGAGCAGCTCCCTTCCTGCTGGCTGAGCTGCTCAGGCAGAGCCCAGCAGCTCCTGGCCCTGCAGGGCTGAGGCTTTTCCCCGTTGCTGGGCACAGACTGATGGAGCAGCACTGCTGAACACGGGCACACAGAGGGACCAGCAGCAGCTGCCTTTGGCCACCTGAGGCTCCAAGGCCCAAACTCTGAGCAGCCAGGGCTGGAAGAGACTGGCAGGATCTGAACCCTGACTCCGGGCCAGGGCTGCACAAATGACCCCACAGCAGCAGCAGCAGCAGCAGCAGCAGCAGCCGCAGCAGCAGATGGAGCTGACTTTGAGCACAGCCCCTGCCCCTCTTCCCTCCCGTGTGCAGCGGTGTCACAGCAGCCTGAGGCACCTGGGAGCCCCCACTGCCAGCAGGGACTGGAGATGGCAGCCCTGGGCTCCTGGAGGCTGTGCAGGGAACGGAGCTGGGCACTCCCTGTCCATGGGGAGCTTCCAGATGGAAAAGGCTGCTGTGCCCAGGCAGCTCCAAGGGCACAGACAGGAGGCTCTGGAGCACTGGATCTGTGCCAGTGCCACAGTCCTGGGCAGCAGCCAGCGAGCCCTGGGGAAACAGAGGGCACAGCAAGAGGGACAGAACCAGGCAAGGGCAGAGACTGGAGAGAGCCAGGCCTGGGAGCAGGAACAGCTGCTCCATTGCACTCTTGGAGAAAGCTCTTGGCTGGTTCAAAGCGCTGAAAGGCGTGAAGGGCAGAGAGGAGGCCACAGCAAACAATGCTCCTGTTTGCACAGCCTCCCCTCTCCGTGTCCCAGAAGGAATTGCATGGACTGTGTTCTTCTCTCCGAGTCGTCACATTGAGCATGAGCAGGTCAGCACCAGGAGCTGAAGGAGCTGAAGCCTCAGGCCACAGGAGCTGGGCAAGAGGGAACTTTTGGAGCAAAGTAATGCTGCTAAAATAGCCCCAGCTCAATGCAGTGGATAGAATCATGGAATCACAGAATCCTTTCTGTTGGAAAAGCCCTCTGAGCTCAGCCAGTGCAGCCGCTCACCCAGCAGTGCCAAGCCCAGCACTAAACCACGTCCCTGAAGTGCCAAGGCCTGGACACCAGCCCTGAGTGAGGCCTGGACAGCAGGCCCTGAGCCAAAGGTGGCCTCTGGATGAACCTTCCAAGCAAACGTTATCTTTGTATCTGCTCCCTAATGAAATGTGCATGGTCATTAGCACTGAGATAGATGTAGCCACTCATTAGTGAGACATGGATTGACCTTTGTGTATTTAGAAGCCAGACAAGGCCATGAAATCTGACATCTGGCCTTGTTTGGGGCTGTATGGTCAAAGTCAGCTCCCTTGGTTCCTCCTTGATCCCTGGCCAGGCTTTGGGAGGGACCCAAGAGGAGCATGAAAGCAGATGTTGCCACACTAGCAGTGCTGTCAGTTTGTTCATTCAGCACTGTCAGAGCTGGGCCCTCTCCCAGCGGGGTTGGAGCCTCACCTGGGGCTGGAGGCACCTGCAGGAATTCCCAGTGCCCAGGAGTGGCTCTGCAGCCCTTGGCTGTGACAGCTTCCCCAGCTGCTGTGTGGGTCTGGGGGATGGTAAAGGCTGAGGGTAAATGCTGCTGGATCTTTCTTAATCTCTGCAGGCAATCTTTGGTGGGGATGGTTGGGTGCATTGCTGAGCTGCTCCTGTTGTGATTCTTTGCTGCTCTGAACTGCAGGAAATGACACTGATTCCTTCAGCTGGAGTCTGTGCCTTTGGTGCTGACCCTGCCCACTGGTAAAACAAAACTGGCACAGTCTGGCCAGATCCCAACAAAATGTCACTTGTTCAGTGTCAGTGTGAGGAATCAGTCCCATCAGAAATTCCCAGCTGGGAAGCCCTTCCCTGGAGTTCCCTGGCTCTGGAGTGGGCTGAGGTTGGATCCCTGTGTGGGCAGTGGGGCAGTCGGATAAAAGAAGCTGCACCCCTGGATGTCTTCAAATGCATCCAAAAATTGTATATGGAAAAGGAAAAGACCTTGTGGATTTGGGCCGACAAAGATGATTTTGTTGAGAGTACATAGGAAACAGCACCTTCAGAAGGAACAATGATTGTTGGAATGCTCCCACATGGAGCAACAGAAGAAGGTTTTCACCTTGAGCTCAGATGCCCTTGTGCAAGTGAAATATCAATATAACAAATAACTATATGCATATTTATAGTATAATAAGACCTTCATGTTTATATTTATAGCTTTTAATGTATATATGTCTATATCTACATGTCTATATCTGTATTTATATATAAATATGTACATATAATAATAATGTGAAATAGTGCTGACAATACTAATTTGGTATCTTTGGCTGCTCAGGGATGTAACACGAAATACCCTACAGAACAGGATTGGCCAGGACCCTAATGTCAGTGGTCAACTTTGTGAGATTGTATACAATGGAAAAAGGAGGAAGGGAGGAAATTGGCTATTTTTACAGGGTGTGCTGATACTGTGATGCAGAGTGTTTTGTCTGTTCATGTGAAAAATATAGCGATTTTGTCTGCAGGGTTTTTCATGTACCAGACTATGCACAAGCTGCAGGATTGGTTGAAAGGGTGAAGGGGTTCTTAAAAGAGCAGTTGGAAAGATGAGGAGATGGGAACCTTTGCCCATGGAGAACCCATCTCCCAGATGTGCTCCATGCCCTTCACAATGGCCCACGGGGGAAATGAAACCCCCTGGCTGTGCACGGCTGCCCCCAATTTGCAAATCCAGCCATGGGCAGTGAGACTTGGGCTGCCTGGGAAATTGTTCTGGCTGTGATGGCCCCTGGCAGGGCCAGCCCAGAGGCTGCAGGGCTGGGCCTTCATGCATTGGAATTCATTAGGAGAAATTCAAAGCAAATGAGAGCTGTCAATACTGAAACAGGAATTCAGATTCCTCCAGGACACTTTGCTTTGGTAACTGCTGCCTTGGAGCTTGGCCTTGCAAAGTGTTCCTGTCATGGCAGGAGGAATTGATGCAGAATATCCAGGAGAAATTACAGTAATTCTGTTAAACAATAATGAACAAGATTCAACCGTGTGACAGGGTAGCACAATTATTGATATTGCAACTCTAAGAGCAATTGATAAAAAAGGAGATCCAGCTCCAGTCACCACCATTTGTGGAGATAAAGGGTTTGGATCCAGCAGCCCTAATAATGGAGCCAGAGTGTGGGTCGGAGGCCAAAAGGCCCTCCCGAGGCAGCTGAAGGAGCAGCTCCTAGGAAAGACAACTCTGAGTCCTGAACCCTGGGCAGGAACAATGGGAATGTATCCCTGCAGCCAAGGATTCTGTGTGAGAAGAAGTAAATCTGACAGGATATTGTTTTACACATCCTGCCAAACCAGATCTCCCTGTTTGCCCCAAGGGACCCTTTGGGAAATGCTCTGATCCATTGGGCTCCATGTGAAGGCTGCTCAGACACTGAGGGACTTGCACAGGAATTCCATCCAGGAGCCTGGGTGCCCCTCAGGGACTGGGACCCGGTCCCTTCCAGCCAGAGGGGAAAGGGCCCCCCAAGCCTTGTTAGCCACAGACAGCATGGTAAAGCTGAACAGCAAAGGGCCAGCTCCATGCGCAACAGAATTCTTGTTCCTAATTGGAAAGAGATTGAGAAAAAATGAAGAACGGTGTCACAAAAGTACTGCTGATGTCTGTAAGGTGTACCTTGATAGTCAGCCAGAATCTTTGTCTGCCACAAACACCTCTAGTGTTTCACCAAGGGATTGGTCATCAAAATGTAATGATGGCTTATGATGGATTGCTGAGCTTCTTTTGTAATTCTTTGCTAATGATGATGTGCTTTGTTGAGCTTATCCTTTTGTAAATCTTTGCAGCTGTGCATGATATAAATGACACAATTCCTTCAGTTGGTGTCTGTGTCTTTGGTAGTGGGCCTGCCCACTGGTGAAACAGGGCCCCCTCTTGCCTAGGTGTTCCCTGGGAAGGCAAAAGCCCTCCCTCCAAAATTCCCCCCTTCCTCCCTGTTTCCCCCTTCATACACTGAGCATGATGTGCTCTGGTCTGGGTACCCCGGGGTCAGTTGGGGTCCCCTGTCCTGGCTGTGTCCCTGTCCAGCTCCTCCGCAGCCCCAGCCCTTCCCCAGCGTGGCTGGACGAGGGGCAGGACAGGCCTTGGCTGTGCTGCAGCTCAGCAAGAACAAAACCATCTCTGCGTGCTCAGCCCTGTGCTCAGCACCCGGCCCAGCAGTGTCTCAGTGCCAGGGGCTGTGCCCTCAGTCCCTGCCAGGGGTTTCCATGGCAACTGCCAGGCCAGGTGACCCAGGTGTCCCACCAGTGCCCATTGCCATGGAAACAGTGCCCAGTCCTGCCCCTTTCTGTCTGGCTGACCTGGCCTTTGGCCCTGGCAGTGCCGTTGGCTGCTGGTTCCTGGTTCCTGAGCGGCCAGCACGGCACAGGGCATGTGGCCATGGCACAGCCCCCAGCAAGGGATCCCCTCTGGCTCTGGGCAATGACACCAGCCCTGAGCAAGGGGCCAGGGCAGCTTTCTATGGCCACTAACCATCACAACGGGGCTGGGCATTGGTTGCCATGGCACCAAACCAAGGACCGGGCCCCATGGCCATTGCCATGGCACCTGGTGGCACCAATGAGTGTGACTGCAATTGTACATGGAACAGCCCTGGCACCGCTTTGTCCTGAGGGCTGCCATGGCAGCTGAGGGCAGCAACAGCTGGTGCTCTGCAAGGGCCCTGTGGGAGATGGGAAGGAGCAGCAGAGCGGGGGCTGATCCATCCCCAGTGCGCTGGACAGCCCAGGGCAGCGTCCCAGAGCATCCTCATGGAGCTGCCAACAACATCCCCCCTCTGCAGCCCTGGCCTCTCCTCCAGCTCACACAGGTGCCCCATCCTTGCAGGCACAGACACAGCAGCACTGGCTCAGCAGCCCCTGTTTGCATTGCACACAGCAGGGAGAGCACCCCCATGCTGTTGCTGTGGGGACATGAACCTGAGGGAGAACAAATGCCATCAGCCCCTGGGGCCAGCAAGGGCTGGGGAACACCAGGGAAACCACTCAGCTTTGTCCTGGCCTCTGCAGTCAGCCAGAAAGCTTGTTCCCATCAGCTGGGAGTTTCCTGTCCCACTGCAGACGCTGTTGCTCAGAGCCAGGGCTGCCTGGCAGCCACCCCCAAACTGCCCTCAGCATTTCCTCTGCTTCACCTTTGCTTTCTTTACTCTTCCTGATACAAATTTCTTCTAATTGCCCTCCTCAGGGGACCCAGAACTGGACACAGCACTCGAGGTGCTGCCCAAGCAGTGCTGAGCACAGGGGAAGAATCCCTGCCCTGCTCCTGCTGGCCACACCATTCCTGATCTAGGCCATTGGTCTTCTTGCCCGCCTGGGCACACTGCTGCCTCATGCCCAGCCTGCTGTCCATCAGTCCCTGCAGGTCCCTTTCTGCCTGGCTGCTCTCCAGCCGCTCTGTCCCCAGGCTGTATTGCTGCAGGGGTTGTTGTGGCCAAAGTGCAGGACCCGGCACTTGGACTTGTTAAACCTCACCTTGTTGGATTTGGGTCCTGGATCCAGCCTGTCCAGGGCCCTGTGCAGAGCCCTCCTACCTCCATCCTCCATCAGATCCAAACTCACACCCAGTTTGGTGTCATCTGCAGATTTGCTGATGTTGGACACAATCCCCTCATCCAGACCATTCCATGCAGACATTGAAATCCACGCTGGCTGGCTCTGACCTCTCGGCCATCCTGTGGGCGCCCTGTTGATGGTACTCAAGGTGATCTGTTCCATAACTTTGCCGGGCACCCAGGTCAGGCTGACAGGCCTGGAGTTCCCCAGCTCCTCCTTCCAGCCCTTCTTGGGGATGGGCTCACATTGGCACCTCCAGTCCCCTGGGACCTCCCTGCTGAGGCAGCACTTATGGTAAATGATGGAGAGCAGCTTGGGGAGCTCATCCACAGCTCCCTCATCCCCCTGGGATGGATCCCATCCAATCCCATACACCTGTGAGCATCTGAGTGGCTCAGCAGGTCACCAACTCCTTCCTCCTGGATTACAGGGAGTGTTCTGCTCCCTGTGCCCATCTACCAGCTCAGCAGAGCACTTGTCCTGAGGACAGCCTGTCCTAATATCAAAAATTGAGAGAAACAAGATGTTAAGTAGCTCTGCCTTCTCCTTATCTTTAGTTACTATATTCCCCACTGCATCCAATAAAGAGTAGAGGTTCTCCTTATCCCATGTTTTGCTATTAATTTAATTGTGGAAACATTGTCTATTTTTTTTTCACAGAAGTGGTCAGGTTAAACTCTAATTGAGCTTTCACCTCTTAACTTTTTTTCTGCATGACTTTACAACATCCTTAAACATTTCCTAAGCTGCTTGACCTTCTGTCCAAAGTTGATGCACCTCTTGTTACCCTTGAGTTCCCACAAAATCTCCACGGCCAGCCAGGCCAGTCATTTTCCTCACTAGCTCATCTTTTGCCACACTGGGACAGGCTGCTCCTTCCCCCTTAAGATTACTTTCTTGAAATGTGTCCATCCTTCCTGGACCCCTTTGTTTTTAAGGGATGTTTTCCTTAAAAAAAATTCAGTGCCTGCTTCAGTACTCCCCAAATCTGCATCCTAAATAAGCCAAAGTCTGCCCTTCCTAATTCCAGTGTAGAAGTTTTGTTGCTGCCCCTCCTTCTTTCCCAGAACATTGAAAACTTGATTATTTCATGGTCACTGTGCTCCAGGCAACCTCTGAGCCCCACATCTGCCACCAGCCCTTCTCTGTTTGTGAAGAGCAGCAGACAGAGCTTTCCTTGGCAGTGGGAGTGTTACCAAAAATTTGGTAAAAAAGAAAACTCCTTAACCCCAATGTAGCATTAAGAAGCAGCATTCTTTATTCAGCTGGATGGATGGGGGAGAGCTCTTCCCAAAGCTATGCAGACTGAGTACAGGAAAGTTTCTGTTTATATTCTGTATTTTGCACACATATTCATTGATTGTCCTGGACTAAACATATGATATAATTTCCCTGAAATCATTAACATATTTCCCCTCCCCTTTTGCATGCATTCTTCTGTCCTGGGGGTCTCTCTGGTGGTCCCTGGTGGTCATGGACCCCAGTGTTCCCGTAGGCCTGGCAGACCTGGCAGGACACTGAGGCTGCTGAACTTCCAGTTCCCCTTCTCACACAATGGGCATTGTGTGGCTTCCATAGGCCTGGGGGTGTGGAGAACAAGCTCCAGGTGTCAGCTCACCTGGTGTAGACTATTTATCATCTGGTAGCATGAGGTCACAGAGTGGGCTATGACATCAGAGAGTGCAGTATGTAAGGTTATTGAGCAGGTATGACATTATAGACATCATCACAGAGCAGACTGTGACACCACAGGGCAGAGATCTGACATTACAGAGCAGAATATGACGTCACAGAGTTGGCTGTGATATCAGAGACCAGTTGTGTGACATTAGAGACTGGGCTGTGACATCACAGAGCAGGCTGTGACATCCCAGAGGGGCTGTGTGACATCCCAGCAGGCTGTGTCAGGTCACTGGGTTGGTCACTCTGCCCCAGCTCCCCCTCACAGTTTCTCCCAACAACTCCAATGCTGTTCATGCCCAGCAGGGTCCCTGTCCCCCGGGATTCCCCCGGCCCATCTGGAGCCACAGCCTCCACCAAAGGATGTTCCACAGGATCCACCCCAGAGCCTGACAGGGGACAAGGGGCCAGGGCTGTGTGACCAGGACATCAAGGATGTGCATTATCCAGGTCACCGTGGCCTGGGTTGGGTTGCCCAGGGCAGGAAAGATGTCTGGCAGCTGGAGCAGGGTCTGGGAAGGGCCTCCAGGGTGGGGCTGGAGCCCTTGGGCTGTGAGCAGAGGCTGAGTGAGCTGGGCTTGTCCAGCCTGGAGCAGGGAAGGCTGAGGGGCTCCTCATCCCAGCTTGGCAGTGCCAGTGAGGAGGGGATGGAGAACACAGAGCCAGGCTCTTCACCGGGGGGCTGGGGGGAGACAAAAGCCAATGGGTGGAAGGGGAAAGAGGGGAGATCAGCCAGGACAGGAGGAGATGAAATGAGTCAGGCTGGTTTTAGCATTTCCTCAACACAAAAAGCAGCCTGACCTCCCTTCTCCATCCACCACTGGCAGCTTTCCAAATCAGGAATTGTTTGAGCTTTTTTGCCCCCACTCCAGGTTAAGCATCCTGATACAAGAACTTAATTATGTTTCTATCTATCACAGAACCACGTTGTGAGCCCAGGGCAGGACCTGGCCCTTGGCCTTGGTGAACCTCATCCAGCTGTCCTGGGCCCATGCCTCCAGCCTGTCCAGATCCCTCTGCAGAGCTTCCTGCCCTCCAGCCACACTCCCACCCAGCTTGGGCTCACCTGGGAACTGACTGAGGGTGCCCTTGATGGCCTCATCCAGATCAGCAATAAAGAGATTTCACTGACCTGGCCCCAATCCTGAGCCCTGGGGACAGCCCTGGATGTGACTCCATTCCTCAGCTGCTCTGAGTGCCAGGGGTTGGGTGAGGAAAATGGTGGGGAGGGGATTGTGACAAAGTGTGATTGATTGTCAGCCACAAAGGGTCTTGATTTTCATATCTGTTCAAACTGCATTAGGAGGTGCTGGGTATCAATATCCACTGGGGATTGCTGATATCAATCTATAAAGAAGAAAATAAAACAGGACAAAAGAGTTCTCTCTGCATTGTTTTCAATATGGTATATTCACTCTGAATAGACTAGTGAAATCTGTCTAAATAACCACAGAAGAATTGAAAACTTAGATTATTCCCATGGACTTTTCTTGTTTTGGGTCTTTTGAACAAATATTTATGATCTTTTCTCAATTCCTGAAGTGAAGAGCTCAAGGAAGAAGAGGCCCTGGAGTAGGAAAATTCATCAGCAGCCTCCAAGCAGCTGAGAATCCATCAGAGCAGCAATGAACAGAAATGGGCACAGCTTTGTGGCTGCCCCAGCTTTGGCATGGGCCCTGGGCCTGGAGCAGGAGCAGCTCTTGAGGGCCCCAAGGCCAGGGCTCTTGTGCTGCCCTGGGCAGATGGGATGGCAGCAGGGGCTGCAGAGCTCTCAGCACCTCAGCCCGAGGGAAGCAGGGCAGCCAGAGAGCCTCCTTTGGCTTTGGCCAAGCACCTTCCCCCATGGCTGGGGCTGAGTCCTGTGGCAGTTGCAGCTGCTGCTGTGCCCTTGCCAGGGGCTGAGGCCGTGGGGCAGTGCCCAGAGCAGCCTGGCTTGAGCAGAGCTGTGGGGCCAGAGCCAGCTGGGCTGGGCTGGGGAGAGGCCCTTGGTGCTGCCCAGAGCTCAGGGCAGCTGGCAGAGCTTGCAGGGAGCTGGGCTGGGCTCAGAGAGCCTGGCCCAGAAACCATCAGTGTCCATCTCAGCCTGGCTGAGCATGCAGGGGCAGGACTCAGGCCAGGCCTTGTGGGGCAGGGCCAGCACCTGTGCAAGGCATTGCAAACAGGCAAGTGGCCCAGAGAGGAGGCTGCTCTGTGCCCTGCATGGCACAGACAGAGCAGGGAGGGGGCCCAGGACATTTGTCAGCACCAGCCTCTGTGCCCATGCATTGGCAGCCCTGGCTGCTGAGCCCAGCTTTGGCCTGGGCTGAGTTTTGCTGTGGCCCAGCTCCATCCTCCTGTGGGGCTCAGGGCCTGTTTCCAGCCATGGCTACCCCTGGCTGCCTCTCTGCTGGCCCAGAGGCCAGAAGAGCCCAGGGCAGGGCTGTCTGTGCAGCCCCGCAGGTGCCAGGGGCTCTGCAGGAGCTGGCAGAGGCGGCCCAGCAGGGAGGCCATGGGGCACAGAGCCCCAAGGCTGCTGTGGGCACCACGGCACAGGGGCCGTTCCCAGCCGCAATGCTCCTGGCCTGGGCTGGGCCTGCACAGGGGCTGGGCCACCATGGCTGGGCTGGCACAGGGCCACAAAGGGGCCATGCAGCCGCTGCCGGGGCTGACAGCAAGACCAGGCACACACAAGCAATTGCTGAGCATGGCCTGCGCTGGTCAGGCCTGACTGTGCCAAAGGCAGAGCTCAGCTGCCCTTGGGGCTGCAGGAACAGTCCAGAGCCCAAAGAGCCTCCATGGCTGTGCTGGAGACCAAGGCTGCAGGAGGGAAATGCAGGGCTGCTGCGGGATGGGGAGGGCATTGAATTCCAGCACCTCAGGTCTCTGATGATCCCGGCACCATGCTGGGCCCTGTTTCAGACTGGAGCAGAGCAGATGTTGATGGGCCAGGAGCCCTGTGGGGCTGTCAGGGACCTGCAGCTTGCAAGGTGCTCTACTGTCTCTCAGGTGCTCTCGGAGAGATCCAATTCCAGCTGGGCACCTTTCGTGGGGTGACAGCCTTTATCCCAGTATTGTGTGTTGTGTCTGGCAGCTGTGTTTTCTCTCTCTCTCTCTCTCTCTCTCTCTCTCTCTCTCTCTCTCTCCCCCCTCCCCCGCCCCCGGCCGTCTTGCCGTGGTGGGGCGGGGTGGGAGGAGTGTGGGGGACTGGGGCACTTTCGCTTTCGGCTGTTTTGGCTTTGCTTGCCGCTTGCTTGCTGGCTGGCTGGCCTGCTTGCTTTGCTTGCCGCTTGCTTGCTTGCTACTGCCTTAGCCCTAGCTGATAGCTGCCTTTTTTCCCTTTGCTGCTTTCTGCTTTCTGCGCTGTTTTTTTTTTCCCTTTTCCTTCGTCCTCTCTTTCTTACCCTTCCCTGAAGATACTGGACCGGCTCTGGACCTGACCTGAGACGTCCGGGATCCCCGGAGTCTGTGAGAGAAGCTCGGCGCCCTCCACAACACTGACTGGTTTCTTTTCTTTTCTTGTGTTGGGGAGTGTTCTTTTGTTACTTGTCAATAAATAGGTTTTGTTTTCCACTATGCTCCTCCGAGAAATTCCTTCCCGAACCCGGTATTGGGGGGAGGGGTGGTTGGAGGTTTTTTTTTTGGGGGGGCTCCCTTTTGGAGATTTCCCCTAATTTGTCCTAAACCAGGACATCCTTTTGGTGCGTTGGCCGGGAAAGAGGAGGCCAAAGACAGTGGAAAAAAACCCCTATAACAATAATATTTTGGTTTTGGTTGTTTTTTGGGCATATTGGTATTCAAAATGTCATTTGGGGTGAAAGCTTGCCAGTATTTCTGGTCCCTTGGGGTTTTTGAAGCTTTAATACCTATGTGGTCCCTAGGGTTATTTCCTCACCCAAAAATAGCTCTGGTGTTGTCCCTAATAAGTAGCTTTTGTAAGCAGGGGGCACTAACCAGAATAGTCATTGGGCTGGTCTTATGTGTGCTGATTTGTCGGAGGTTTATGAAAGACTTTGTTTCAGGAATGTATGGATTGCTGTCATGGCTGTGTACTCAGTTTGTTTGGGGAGAAGAAGGGGAAGGGGCTTCTCAGCTTTTGTCTTCCTTCTTCTCCTCCAAATTGTTGACATCTCTATTAGGAAATGTTGAATTTCCCCTGAGTTTAAAATAAACCATCTTTCTGGCATTTAATTTATTAAGCCTTTTCTATACTGTCTGGAATGTATATAAAATGAAAGCCGAGATTTCTAGAGGGGTTAGAGAGACTCCTGATTCAGGAGTAAAACAAAGAAAGAAAAATCTTGACTGGAGTGGGAAATGGGAGGATATGGGCCAGACTTTAAAGGAATTTTCTGATCCTATAGTCTGGGACTTTCCATCTGATCAAATTCAGAACCCAGTCGAGGTGGCAAAGTATTTGAGGGAGAAGTGCCATGGTAATACTAAGGAGGAAAGGCTTACTGCAGTGAGCTAGGTCTTGGCGTTTGTTTACTGTACTCTGCTAGATACTGTGGAGCAGCAGATAGCAGAAAGGGAACAGGGAGATAAGTTAGTTACTATCCCAGTGACCCAGGCTGCAGCTAACATCCCAAGCTCCAGGCTAGCAGCTGAATCAGACAATAGGCCTCAACCCATGGCTGTCACAGCTAATACAAGAGGTGGAAAGTGTTAAGGCAAGACCGATCGAAAGGTGGAAGATGATGATGATGATGCAGGAGTAGGACCCTCACCAAAATCAGAGGCCACATCAAGGGGCACAGATTCTGGTGCTAATACTGACTCCTTTTCTCTGAAGGACCTCAGAGGCCTAAGAAAGGATTACAGACGAAAACCTGATGAATCTATAATTAGTTTGTTAGTCCGCCTTTGGGATGCTGCAGGGGAGGTTACGATTTTGGATGGTACTGAAGCGAGGCATTTGGGATCCCTGTCACATGATACTGTCATCGATCAAGGTATGATGAGCAGGGCTAGCCCTCACAGCCTCTGGGAACGGGTCCTGGATAGTGTAGCACAAAGATACTTATGTGCAGATGATCTCTATATACAGCAGACACGGTGGAAGACCATAGAACAGGGGATCCAACGCCTGAGAGAGATGGCGGTGGCAGAGCTCATTTTCTCAGATGATATAACAACTAGGAATCTGGACCTGGTACCATGCACACCCGTAATGTGGAGGAAACTTGTGCGACTTGGGCCACCTGAATACACTTCTGCCCTAGCAATAATGAAGCAGGATGATACATGTGAGACTGTACTCAATATGGCGAAGAAGCTTCGAGCGTATGCAGATGCTGTGCATGGACCAACTCATGCCAGAATTGCAGCAGTGGAAACCCAACTGCGGAAACTAGAGGACAAAATAGAGGAGAATCATAAGAAACTCCAGGAAGAGATTAAGGAGGACCTTATTCAAATCTCGGCTGTGCAAATTAGAGGCCCTGGTATCCAACGCTGGCACTCCTTTGATGGGGAGAGAAGGTACACCCCACGGGCTGAGTTATGGGTCTTTCTGCGTGAGTCTGGAGAAGACATGAGGAGATGGGATGGAAAACCCACCACTGCTTTGGCACAACGGGTGCGTGATTTGAAGAAAAGAGGAAGTATCACCAAAAAGAGAGCAGCTCCGGTTGCTCGTAGCTGAGATGTTGAGTATGACGATGACATGTCCGATCCCCTTGAAGGAACTTCTAAGGCATACGCCCAAGGAAAGAAGGACAATCTGGCTTAGAGGGGCCCTGCCTCTAGCCAGGAAGAGGCACGGGAAAACCGGGTTTTTTGGAAGGTGTGGATCAGATGGCCTGGCACATCAGAGCCACAAGACTATGAAGCATTGGTTGACACTGGATCACAGTGTACCTTAATGCCATCGGAACACGTGGGGACAGAACCTGTTTCCATTGCTGGAGTGACGGGGGGATCACAACAGTTGACTTTATTGGAAGCTGAGGTGAGCTTGACTGGGAAGGAGTGGCAGGAACATCCGATTGTGACTGGTCCAGAGGCTCCGTGTATTTTGGGCATAGACTTCCTCCGGAATGGCTATTACAAAGATCCTAAGGGATTCAGGTGGGCTTTTGGAATAGCTGCAGTGGAGATAGAGGCTATTAAACAATTGAATACCTTGTCTGGACTATCAGAGAACCCATCTACAGTAGGACTCTTGAAGGTAGAGGAGCAACGAGTACCAATTGCCATCTCAACAGTGCACCGCAGGCAGTACCGGATGAATCGAGATGCCGTGATCCCCATCCACAAGATGATCCGAGAGCCAAGGGGTGGTCAGTAAAACCCACTCACCCTTTAACAGCCCTATCTGGCCTGTGCGAAAATCTGACGGAGAATGGAGATTGACTGTGGATTATCGTGCCTTGAATGAAGTGACTCCACCACTGAGTGCGGCTGTGCCGGACATACTGGAACTGCAGTACGAGCTGGAGTCCAAGGCAGCAAAGTGGTACGCGACCATTGATATAGCTAACGCATTTTTCTCCATCCCTCTGGCAGCAGAATGCAGGCCTCAGTTTGCTTTTACATGGAGGGGAGTGCAGTATACCTGGAACCGACTGCCCCAGGGGTGGAAACACAGTCCTACCATCTGTCATGGACTGATCCAGTCTGCACTAGAAGAGGGTGAGGCTCCAGAACATTTACAATATATTTATGAGACCATTGTTTGGGGGAACACGGCAATAGAAGTTCTCGAGAAAGGAGAGAAGATCATTCATATTCTCCTGAAAGCCAGATTTGCCATTAAGAAGAGCAAAGTCAAGGGACCTGCCCGAGAAATTCAGTTCTTGGGGGTGAAGTGGCAAGACGGACGGCGTCAGATTCCTGCAGATGTTATTAACAAAATCACTGCTATGTCCCCACCAACCGATAAGAAGGAAACACAAGCCTTCTTAGGCGCTATAGGTTTCTGGAGGATGCACATCCCTGAGTATAGTCAGATTGTGAGACCCCTTTATCTGGTTACCCGCAAGAAGAACGACTTCCACTGGGGCCCTGAGCAGCAGCAAGCTTTCGTCCAAATCAAGCAGGAGATCGCTCATGCTGTAGCCCTTGGTCCAGTCAGGACGGGACCAGATGTGAAGAACGTGCTCTACTCTGCAGCCGGGAGCCATGGTCTGTCCTGGAGCCTTTGGCAAAAGCTGCCTGGCGAGACCCGAGGCCGACCATTGGGATTTTGGAGTCGGTGCTACAGGGGGTCTGAAGATAACTATACCCCAACAGAAAAAGAAATCTTGGCCGCCTATGAAGGAGTCCAAGCCGCCTCGGAGGTGATTGGTACAGAGGCACAACTTCTTCTGGCACCCCGACTACCGGTGCTGGGATGGATGTTCAGAGGAAAGGTTCCCTCTACCCACCATGCCACCAATGCTACTTGGAGTAAGTGGATTGCCCTCATTACGCAGCACGCTGGAATTGGGAAGTTAAATTGCCCTGGGATCATGGAAATAATTACAAATTGGCCCGAAGGTGAAAGCTTTAGTGTCGCAGATGAGGAACAAGAGCCAGTGACCTGGGTTGAGGAAGCTCTGCCATACAATCAGTTGCCAGCAGAAGAAACACGTTACGCTCTATTCACCGATGGTTCTTGTCGCGTCATAGGGATGAAACAGAGGTGGAAAGCAGCTGTATGGAGTCCCACTCGACGGGTTGCAGAGGCTACTGAAGGAGAAGGTGAATCCAGTCAATTTGCTGAAATCAAAGCTAATCAACTGGCCCTAGGTATTGCAGAGAGAGAGAAGTGGCCAAGGCTCTATTTGTATACCGATTCTTGGATGGTAGCCAACGCTCTATGGGGATGGCTGAAGAGATGGAAAGAGGCGAACTGGCAGCGCAGAGGAAAACCAATTTGGGCTGCGGAAGAGTGGAAAGATATCGCTACTCGGTTAGAGAAGTTACCTGTGAAGGTTCGGCATGTAGATGCCCATGTCCCCAGAAGTAGAGCTCATGAAGAGCAGCAAAACCACCAGCAAGTACATCAGGCTGCAAAGATAGGGGAGTTGAAGATAGATCTCGACTGGGAGCATAAGGGAGAGTTATTCTTAGCACGATGGGCCCATGATGCCTCAGGCCACCAGGGTAGAGATGCTACCTATAAGTGGGCACGAGACCGAGGGGTGGATCTAACCATGGACAGTATCTCTCAGGTTATTCGTGACTGTGAGACGTGCGCTGCCATTAAGCAGGCCAAATGGGTGAAGCCCCTCTGGTACGGTGGGCGGTGGTCTAAGTACAAATACGGGGAGGCCTGGCGGATTGATTACATCACACTGCCTCAAACCCGCCAAGGCAAGCGCTATGTACTAACCATGGTAGAAGCCACCACGGGATGGTTGGAAACCTACCCTGTGTCCCATGCCACAGCCCGTTACACTATCTTGGGCCTTGAAAAGCAGGTCCTTTGGAGGCACGGTACTCCCGAGAGAATTGAGTCGGATAATGGAACTCATTTTAAAAACAATCTTATTAATACTTGGGCTAGGGAACATGGCATCGAGTGGGTATACCATATCCCCTACCATGCACCAGCTGCAGGGAAAGTGGAAAGGTATAATGGATTGTTAAAAACCACCTTAAAAGCATTGGGTGGGGGTCTTTAAAAAACTGGGAGCAGCATTTGGCAAAGGCTACCTGATTAGTTAACACTTGAGGTTCCACCAACCGAGCGGGTCCTGCTCAGTCTGAGCTCCTTAATATAGTAGATGGGGATAAAGCCCCAGTGGCCCATGTCAGAGGTTTGTTGGGAAAGACAGTATGGATCAACCCTGCCTCGAGTACAGACAAACCCATCCGTGGGATTGTTTTTGCTCAAGGACCAGGTTATACATGGTGGATAATGCAGAAAGATGGAACAACGCGATGTGTACCTCAGGGAGACCTGATTGTGGGATGAGACTCATATATGAATGTCATTGTTTGTTGAATGTGAGACAGAAGGAAACTGTAAGTGTCAAAGGTCTGAGCAAGTAAGATGAGAGGAATGCGTAAGTGTCAAAGGTGTGAGTAAGTGAAATGAGAGTTTTTTATTGTATGTTCACAATATGGGATAAGGGGTGGAGTGTCGCGGGGTGACAGCCTTTATCCCAGTATCGTGTGTTGTGTCTGGCAGCTGTGTTTTTTCTCTCTTTCTCTCTCTCTCCCCCCCCCACCGGCCGTCTTGCCGCGGTGGGGCAGGGAGGGAGGAGTGTGGGGGACTGGGGCACTTTCGTTTTTGGCTGTTTTGGCTTTGCTTGCCGCTTGCTTGCTGGCTGGCTGGCCTGCTTGCTTTGCTTGCCGCTTGCTTGCTTGCTACTGCCTTAGCCCTAGCTGATAGCTGCCTTTTTTCCCTTTGCTGCTTTCTGCTTTCTGCACTGTTTTTTTTTCCCCTTTTCTTTCGTCCTCTCTTTCTTACCCTCCCCTGAAGATACTGGACCGGCTCCGGACCTGACCTGAGATTTCCGGGATCCCCGGAGTCTGCGAGAGAAGCTCGGTGCCCTCCATAACACTGCCTGGTTTCTCTTCTTTTCTTTTCTTGTGTTGGGGAGTGTTCTTTTGTTATTTGTCAATAAATAGGTTTGGTTTTCCACTTTGCTCCTCCGAGAAATTCCTTCCCGAACCCGGTATTGAGGGGAGGGGTGGTTAGAGGTTTGTTTTTTGGGGGGGGCTCCCTTTTGGAGATTTCCCCTAATTTGTCCTAAACCAGGACAGCACCTCAGGGCACAAGTGGCACTGCCTGTTCATGGGCACACAGCTGATGTCTGCCTGGAAAGGGGCACAGGTTTAAATACTTGTTAGTTTCTAATATACAAACAAATCTTTATTATCTGGGTAATCTGAGTACTTTGAAGTTATAGCAAAGTTTTCCCATCAAAAACAGGGATTTCCTGGAAGCATACTGATGGCAGAAGGAGAAAAAATACTGATCTTCCCCTCTGCTTGTGTCCACAATATTCATTCTATGATTTAATCTTTCTTTTCCATCAGGTGTTTCCAGCCCTCCTGGGTAAATGGCCATGTCTA
The DNA here is from genome assembly GCF_028551555.1 of Melozone crissalis. NCBI lineage: Eukaryota > Metazoa > Chordata > Aves > Passeriformes > Passerellidae > Melozone > Melozone crissalis. The sequence goes on from NW_026535824.1 coordinate 5,117,494, forward strand.
AGGACATCTCTTCTTTTAAAGCAGGTGGCTCTATGTACTTCCTGTTGCCCCCAGATTTACTCCTCTAGGTCCTCTCTGGTCATTGAAGTACCTCTCAACTGACTGATTTCATGCTTTGAGCTGCAAGAATTTGCCCAATATTTCTGAAGTTCAAATAAATATATAATTAAACATCATCTCATTTCTGTTTATATTTATCACAGTATTGTGTTTTCTTATGTCCTTTTTTTAGAACTCTTCCTGTACAGAAATCCCTTGGGGATCGGGGGTATGTCAGATGCTTCTGGGACATCCCAGAGAGCTGAGGGAAGAGCTGTGGTGGTTCTTAAACTGTTCAAATGTTCAACTTGTGTTTGTTGGCAAGAAACCTTTCTGTGCCTCTGGATGCCACCAGTCCCTGACCACAAAGGACACAACCCTGATGAGTTGTGGTTCCCACTGCAGGGGCTGCACTTGGACCTTGGCTCTGCACAGGAGAGCTCTTCATCCCCTTTCTCTCTTTTCCTCGCTCTGGGCATGGAGGGAGCTCCTGACTTCAGCATGTGACTCGTGTGTGCAAAGAGCAAATCTGGGCAGAATTGGGGCAGGGAGGGTTTTGGGGGACCTTGGGATCTGTGCTGGGCACAGAAGGTGTTTTCCATTGCTCTGAGACTGTCTGCTGTGGAAAGTGGATTCAATATCCAGCAGAGGAATGACTTTTGCATTTGATGGAGCTGTGCCTTCCCTTGGCTTTGTTGGCTGACAAGAAATGAACATCCCTCTTTTTCTTGGGAAGCTCCTTCTCCAAGGAAAGCAGGTGGGAGTTGGAGCCAAGGAGCTGAAAGCTGCAGGTGCAGCCTGGGCTGGAGGGAGCTCAGATTTGCACAAGGCTGCTCTGAGTGCCAGGGCTCGGATGGGGGAAATGGTGGCGTGGGGGTAGTGACAGAGTCTGATTGATTGTCAGCCATGAAGAGTCTTGATTTTCATCTTTATTCAAATTGCATGAGGAGGTACTTGGATTCAATGTCAATTGGAGACTACACATACTGATTTATGAACAGGAAAAAAACTGAAGAAGGACCTAAAAAAAGTTTTCTCATTATCTTTGTAAATAGAATATATTCCGTTTGAACACACTACTGAAATCGGTCAAGTTAACCACAGATGATATGAAAACTGAAATCAAATTATTCCCAGAGGCTTGGCTTGTTAAGGTGTTCTGAATGTTAATGAGCCCTGGGCCACTGAATTCCTGAACTGAAGAGCTGAAAGCTGAACAAGTGATTTGGAAAATTAAATCAAATTATTCCCTGAGGCTTGGCTTGTTAAGGTGTTCTCAATGTCAATGAGCCCTGGGACACTGAATTCCTGCGCTGAAGAGCTGAAGGCTGAATAAGCCTCTGGAGCCGGAAAATTCAGCAGCAGCCTCCAAGTTGCTGAGGATATCAGCAGCCCCCACTGAGGCCATCCCTGCCCAGAGACCATGGGGGAATGGGCAGACAAGGAGAGCGTCCCTGGGGCTGGGACAGCACAACTCAGAGGCACCAGGGGCTCCAGCTGGGCAATGGAGTGTGGAATGTGGCTGGGAAAGCCCTGCCTGGGCTGTGCCCAGAAGGACAGACAAGCCCTGACTCCCATCCACTAAAAAACTTTCTCAATGAGAGATTTAAAAGAAATTGCAATTGTTTGTTTCCTCTGAGTTGGACGCAGTGCAGAAAATCTGACAAGAGATCATCAGGAGCTCAAATGAACAAGACAGCTTTTACTAGTTATATTAGAAAATTATGGAAACTTGGCAAATGGTTTAATATGACATTCAATGAAAAAAAAACCCACTTATCAAAGCTTTAAATTGGACCATTCACCTTCACAAACTCTAAGCCTGTGTAGTTTTAAGTTACTCAAGATTTGCAAGAGAAGAGAAATGGAAGAAATATACACAGAAAGAGAAAAACAAAAAACATGTACAGAAGCACCCACACAGCTACCAAGTCCTGGATTCCAGGAGTGTTCAGATGGAAATTCCAAGTGGAGGTAGGGTCAAGATGTGTGCTTGCCTTGTGGTCAGCTTGGTTTCCCTGGACCCTTCCCCCAGGTGGGACTTGGGCTCATTTGGTCCCTCAGGAGCTGGGTTGGGGGCTGCAGAGGTGGCTGTGGAGCATTGCCTGTGCTGTGCCAGGGACTGGCAGCCACTGCTGGGCTGGGATAGAGGCTCTGGGGCAATTGGGGTTCCAGGGCACAGCAGCATTGGAGTTCCAGGGCAGGGCAAGGCTGGACCTGCCCCTTCCTCCCCTGTGCAAAAATGTTTTGAGCCAACAATCTCCTCCAGTTTGTCACAACAGGGAATGTTGGAGGTGAAATCCCAATTCTGTCCATGGGTGCCTGGAGGAGAAGGACAGTTCTATTCCACAGGAAGGAAAACACAGGGCTCCAGTGTTTGGAAGGCAGCTGAGAGCCTCACAAGGCCAAGGCCTGGCAGACTTGTCAATAAGGGCAGATTTTGTCTGGAGGCATTTTTGAACTGAAGGAATTTTGGAGGTGGAAGGCCAGTCTTGGCCATGGGCACCTGGAAAAGCAGGACAGTTCTTTCCACAGGAAGGAAAGCATGGAGTCTTCCCCAGTATTTTGGGGACAGATGGGAAGTGACCCTCATAAAACCACTGGCAACTAGACTTGTCCTGGCAATATTCCTACTGAAACAATCTCTGGATATAGGGAAATTTGGAGGTGAAATCCCAATTCTGGCCATGGGTGCCTGGCGGAAAAGAACAGTTCTTTTCCATTGGGAAGAAAAGCACAGAGGACCAGTGTTTCAGAAGCAGATGACAAGAGAGTCTTAATGTTCCAAGGTCAGCTGGACCAGTCAGGTGGCCCCTGGGAGGCCAAACCAGCAAGACCTGTTCCATCTTCCCTTGGTTTTGTGGGGCCCCATAGTGTCACAATGGTGCCTTGGATCCATAAGGCCCCACAGTGCCATAATGGTGTTACATGGCTTTGCAAGGGTTCCTCAGGGGTGAAGAGATAGACGAGAATCTTGGCTTCATGATCAGAAGGCTGGATTTATTAATTCATTATATATAATACATTATGACTATACTAAAAGGAATAGAGAGAAAAGTTCAGAAGCTGCTAAGCTAAGAAAAGAATAGGAATAGCAATAAATAAGAGAGCTCTCTGTGAACTTGTCCCAGAGAGCTTGGTCCTGATTGGCCCTTAATTGTAAACATGGAACATGGGCCAATCATAGGTGCACCTGCTACATTCCACAGCAGCAGATAACAATAGTTTACATTCTTCTTCTGGGGCCTCAGCTTCCCAGAAGAGGAAAAATCCCAAAGAAACGATTTTTATGAAAAAATATCAGTGACATATTGGTGTCTTGTTTCCATGGGGTCCAGCAGTGTCACAATGTCCCCTCGGCTCCACAAGGCCCTGAAGTCTCACAATGGTCCCACTGATTCCATGAGGCCTTGCAGTGTCACAGTGGTCTCCATGGTTCCCCAGGCCCCACAATGTCACGTGACTCTCTGTTCCATGAGGTCTGCAATGTCACAATGGACCTCAGGACCCTGAGGGTTTGCCGTGCCACAATGGTCTCCTTTGGCTCCACAGTGTCACAATGGACCATTGATGACATGAGGGCCTGCAATGTCACACTGGACCTTTGGTTCCAGGCAGCCCTGCAGTGTCACAAAGGCCTCTTGGTTTCACGAGGCCTTACAGTATCACAATGGTCCTCTTGGTTTCTGTGGGGACCTCCAGGGTCCCAGTGGTCTCACTGGTTCCATGAGGCCTCACAGTGACACAATGCTTTGGTTATTCCATGGGTCTTCGTAATGTCACAATGGTCTCCATGATTCCATGGTGCCCCTCAGTGTCACAATGGTCTCCTTCATTCCATGAGGCTGTGAAGTGTCCTAATGGTCTCTCCACGGTTCCATGAGGCCCTGCAATGTCACAGTTTGGACCCTTGGCTCCATGGAGTCTTGCAGTGTCACAATGGCCCCTTGGTTCTATGACACCCCAAAGTGTCATAATGGTCTCCACAGTTTGAGGACTCCCGGGAGTGTCACAATGCACCCTTGGTTTGATGGCGCCTCTCAGTGTCACAATGATCCCTACATTTCATGGAGCCACACAGTGTCAGGACAGTCCCCTTGGTTCCATGAGGCTCAGCAATATCGCAGTGGTCTCCATGATTGCATGAGGTCCCACAGTGTCACAGTGGTCCCTTGGTCTCACAAGGCCCCACAGTCCCTTGGTTCCATGGGCCCTGTACTGCTGCATTCCCCCCTCCCCTTCTCAGGCCGCCTTGCCAGCTGAGAAATGCTCCTTGGGCCTGGGCCTTAGCCAACAGCCCCTTGGCTCAGCTCCTCTGCAGCTCAGTACAAACACAGTCAGCTCCAGGCACTGCTGCTGCCCAACCAGCTCCTGGTTCCTTTAGGAGCAGCCCTGGGAGCTGTTTTTGTTCCCTCAGTGGCACAACATCCCTGTTCTCATACTGCCAAAGAAAGCTGTTGGTGCCAAGTGCGGCCAGGATGAACCATTGCTGGGACTGAAGCCCCTCTCTTGGGGCCCTGCACACAGCGCTCCAAAAGGAGCCCTTGGAGCTCTCCTGGGCCAGCGACTCCCTCTGAGTGGGGCCTTTCCCAGCCGGGAGCTCTCCCGTTTGCTGCACTCGGGGATCCTGAACAATGACAGAGCCTGGGCCGATCCCCCCACTCCTCCAGGCTCAGCCCTCTGCCCACTGGGAAGATGCCAAAGCATCCTCAGTGAGCATTCTGTGCCCTCAGGGGAATTCCTCCCAGGTGCCTTGCACTGACTCTTTGCGTCTGTGTGCACACAGGAGTGCCTGTGCTGGGGAAATGTGGCAGAAATGCTGCTCTCTGAGGAGTTTGAGTGCCTTGGATAGCTGAGTCAGTCAGGCCCGTAGGAAAGGTTAAATCACAAGGCCTAAGTGAAGTTAATTGCTGCTAAGAGTTGTTCTTTTGCTAAGGTGTTCTTTTGCTAAGTTGCTACCTTTAGTGTAAGTTATAAGCTAAGCAAAATATTGTAAAGTGTTATTCCTTTGTTAAATTGCAAAGTCATAGGTTTTATTTAGGTTAAATGCTGTTACGCTCTGCTCTTTTGCTAAATTGTGAAGTTGAAAGTATCAGTTAAGGTTAAGATATAAATTAAGTCCTGTTAAGTTTGAGCTCTGTTAAGGTTTTAGGCCATATTCCTTTGATCCTTGCCCTCACTGTCCTTGTGTCACACACACACAGAGGGACAGTTCTGGGTTAATTTCTGGTTTGATTGCCTGGATTCTGTTTGGTTTTGTTGTTGCTTTGTTTCCCTGGTGTGCCTGAAGTGTCCAGTCAGGAGCAGAGTGACTCTTGCCAAGGAACTTTGTGCTGCTGTCCCTTAATATTAAATCTGGTTTTTCCTGATCCCTTGCTGGGGATTTTTTCAGCACTCTCAAGGCCTTGTTGGTAGCAGGGTGAGGGAGCCATGGCCCAGGCTTTGGCCCTGGGGGACACGGGGACGCTGCCGGGGGGTCCGTGTCCCCCTGTGCCACCCCCATCCCCCGGCCCCCCGTCCCCGTGTCAGGCTCTGGGGTCGATCTCGTGGAACATCCTCTGGGGGAGGCTGCAGGGCCGGGGGCGGGGGACCCGGGGGGACAGGGGACCCTGCTGTGCACGAGCAGGGTTGGACTGCTCTGGGGGGAGCTGTGAGGGGAGCCGGGGAAGAGTGACGTCTCCAGTGACCTCACACAGCCCCTGTGATGTCACACAGCCCCTGTGATGTCACACTGCCCCTGTGAATTCACACAGCCCCTGTGATGTCACACTGCCACCTGTGATGTTACACAGCCCCTGTGATGTCACACTGCCCTTGTGATGCCACACATCCCCATGATGTCACACAACCCCTGTGATGTCACAAAGCCATCTCTATGTCACCTTTTGATGTAATACAGCAGTGCTGTGACGTCACAGAAGACTGATTTCACAAAGTCACCCTGTAGTGGCACAATCTGTTCTGTGATGTCACAGCCTGCTCCCTGATGTAACACAGCCACCAGGTGATGTCACAACCCACTCTCTGATGCCACAGAGCCACCCTCTATGATGGCAGACTCTGCTCTATGGACTCACACCCTACTCTGTGACCTCGCAGCCAGCTCTGTGATGTCACAGAACCCTCAAGAACTCAGTTCTATTGAAACACTGAAGTTTCTTGTACTTTGAAGAGATCCCTGTCAGGGACACAAGTAAGAAAGTGTCCCCAGGTTCCATCCAGAGCAGAACCCTGCAGGCAGTGATGACAGCTGGGGACAAAGAAGGCAAAGGTGTCTGGTGCTGAGCAAAGCTTGATGTGTTTCAGGAATGCACAGGGCCAAGGCCTGAGCCCCAGCCCCTGGCCAGGCAGATCCTGTCCCTCCCTCCTTGCTCAGGGTTCTTCCCGGGATGGGCACTGGCATGTGGGGATGGGCAATGCCAAGGGCAGGAGCATGGGGCGGCCCCTGCCAGGCTGCTGAGCAGGGACAAGGAGGCAATGAGGCCTCAGCCCTGCAAGGGTCACTTGTCCCCTCGTGGCCTCAGGCCCAGGGCCAGCAGCCATGGCCAAAGTGCTGCCCAAGTTGACTCTGGCAGGGCTGTCTTGCAGCTGCTGCCCATCCCTGTGCCCTGTGCAGCCCAGGCTGTCCCACGGTGTCCCTGCCCTGCGTCTCTGTCCCTGCAGGCTGTCGGCATCCCCCGGCTGCCCCAGCTGGCTGGGCCCTTCCTTTGCTGACAGCTCTGCCTCCTGCCTGCCTCTGCCTTCCCACACAAAGCCTTGGGCTTATTATCAAAAGGGTTAATTAATTTTTACTGTGCCTGTGAGCTTTTAGCACAGGAACAAGGCATTCAGGGGCTGCTTTCCCAGCGAGGATGGTTGGAAGAGAAGATGAAGACATCTGGCTCAAGAATGCAGTGATAGAAAAAGCAAGGACTGAATCTGGGAACTTGGGGTGGGTTTTATGGAAATGGGTAAATTTTAATATACACATAGTGACTGTATATAAGCGATAACACTTGTAGAATCTCAAGTCCATTGTGAGGAGTTATCACCTGCTGGACCACCAGCCTCAATAAATGATGCTCTCCTAAACACCAAATTAGTGTTAAGGAGTCTTACTCTGATATTTTGGACATTTGGTGGCAGCAGAGGCACACAGAACAAAGGATCCAGCTGTAACACTTGGAACCCCATGGAACAAAGGGTCCATTGTGATGCAGTGGAACCCCATGGAACCAAAAGTCCATTGTATCAGAGCAAGGTCTCCTGGAACCCAAGAGACCATTACTGACAGTATGGAAGCTCATGGAGCCATGGGGTCATTGTGAGAGTTTGGGGGTGCATGGAACCAATGGTCCATTGTGACACTGCAGAACCTTCTGGAATCAAAGTGGTCATGTTATGCTATAGAACCTCATGGAACAAAGGATCCAAGGTGACACTGTGGAACTCAGACCATTGTTGACAGTGCGGAAGCTCATGGAACCAAGGGTCCATTGTGGCTCTGTAGGGTTTCACAGAACCAAGGAGACCATTCTGACACTGTGGGGCCTCATGGAACCAAGGGGCCATTGAGACACTGAGGAACCTCATGGAATCAATAGTCCATTGTTACACTATGGGGCCCTATGGAACCAATGGGACCATCATGACACTGTGGTGCTACATGGAACAAAGGGACCATGGTGACACCGTGGTGCTCCTTGGAATCAAGGGGCTTCATGGAACCAAGGGGCCATTCTGATTCTGCTTTGCCTCATGGAATCAAGGGGCCACTACGACACTGCAGGGCCTCATTGAACTAAGGCAGCCTTGTGACACTGCAGGGCCTTTGAAACCAAGGGTCCGTTGGGATATTGCAGGGCCTCATGGAACCACAGCGGTCACTATGAGCCTTCAGAACCCATTGGAACCAAGGGGCCATTGTAGCACGGCAGGGCCTCATGGAACCAAGGGGAACACAGTGACACTGTGGGGTTCCATGGAACAAAGGGGCCATTCTGACACCGTGGAACCAAGGAGACCATTGCTATGCTTCAGGGCCTCATGGAACCAAGGAGGCCATTGTGACACAGCAAGACCTCATGGAACCATGGAGACCATTGTGACACATGGGGCCGTGTGAACCAAAGGACCATTGTGACACATGGGGCCATGTGGAACCAAGGGACCATTGTGGCACTGCAGGGCCTCATGGAACGAAGGGCACAACAGTGACACTGTGGGGCTCCAAGGGACCAAAGGAGCATTCTTTAAGTGCAGAACCAAGGAGGCCCTTGTGACACTCTGGGGTATCATGGAGTCAAGGGTCCATTTTGACACAGCACAGCCCCGTGAAACCATGGAGGCCATTTTTACACTTTGAGGCCTTGTGAAACCAAAGGGGCATTGTGGCACTTTGCATCCCCAAGGAACCAAGGAGTCCATTGGGACACTACAAGGCCTCATGGAACCAAGGAGTCCCTTGTGACACTACGCAGCCCTGTTGGGCCAAAGGGCAATTGTGGCACTGCATGGCACTCTGGAACCAAGGAGAAAATTGTGACACTACAGGGCTCCATGGAACTAAGGACTGATGGAACAATGTGGGGCTCAAGGAACAAAAGCTTCATTGTAACATTGCAGGGCCTCATGGAATACTGGAGCCCATTGTGACATTTCAAAGCCTCATTGAACCAAGGGGCTCTGCAGGACCTTGTGGAACCAAGGAGACCATTTTGACACTGCAAAATACACTATGGAAAACAGTACAGAGAGAATTGTCTTGTCCTGTATTCTTTTCTACTTTGTAGACTGATACCAGCAATGTCCAATTGATATTGACCTCCAGAACCTCCTAAAGCAGTCTGAATAGACATGAAAATCAAAACCCTTCATGGCTGACAATGAATCACACTTTATGCCTAACTCCTCCCTACCATTTCCCTCGTCCAAGCTCTGGGACTTCTATGGATCAGGAATGGTGTGGCCAGCAGGAGCAGGACAGGGATTCTTTCCCTGTGCTCAGCACTGCTGGGGCAGCACCTGGAGTGCTGTGTCCAGTTCTAGGCCCCCAATTTAGGAAGGACATGGAGGGGCTGGATTGTGTCCAGAGAAGGGCAACAAGGCTGGTGAGGGGTCTGGAACACAAGTCCTGTGAGTAGCAACTGAGGGAACTGGGGTTGTTTATCCTGGTGTCCTGGTTTGAAAAGGAAGTGAGATTTTGGGATGCTGTGGTCAAACTAATAGGAGCTTAGATTTGAATATTGGCACGTGGTGTGGCCACTGAAGGCATGGATACGCCTCTGAGAACACAGGGGGTTAAAAGCAGAGAACTGCCAAGAAAACTTTCTTTTGGTTCCGGTGGGTGAAAGAGGTCAGAGCTCCCCTGCCCAGCTGCAGGCTGGGTGGGGAAGGGGAAGCCATGGAGCCGGGTGAGGTAGGCCGGGGCCTTGTACAGAGAGGGGAGGTGAAGGCCCCTGCAGGATGGAAGGGTGGAGGAGCACTGAGAGGCAGCAGGCAGCCCCCTGGCCCCCGAGACAGAGAAAGAGTGAGCCTGTGCCTGTGCTTGTGCCACTTTGAAATTTGATATCATGTGCCGGCAGCGAGGCTGAAGGAGAAGGGGGGCGTGTGTTGGAGAATTTTGTTTAAACATGGCTCATAGAAAGAGGCCATGAAAATATACAGCTGATGGAAAAGTAAAAGGCAGCTGAAAGCAGCAATTCTCAAGCCTGTTTCTATAAACAACAAAGTTCTCAGGCACATTTCTATAAACAACAAAGTTCTCAGGCACATTTCTGTAAACAACAAAGTTCTCAGGCTGTTTTTTCATAACAGGTAAATATTCTGTCCTTGGCTGATATGGGAAAACAAAAGTAACAAACCACAGGTATTGAAAACAAAAGGAGGGGTTGATGTCTAATCTGTAACCTATGATGAGCTTGGGTTTTGCAATATGTATGAACTTAATTAACACTGTTATAAAATGTGCATGGTTGGATCAATAAATGGGAGTTCGATGCTGATCAGAGGATGGGTCGTCTCCCTTCGCCTCTACAAATTGTGACACCCAATCGGGATACGGCAACGCACCATGAAGGAGCGAAGAAACGGGTCAGGTCCGAGCAGCCCGGGCGCAGTAAACGCAACTAAAGGGATAAAAAAGAAGCTGAGACGCATCGTGCCTTGGGTGTCGTACAGGTGAGCCTGACTGATACGTGCTGCACGGACCTTGAAGAGGCTGCAATCAGCGCTGACGATTTTAGGTGTGGAAAGGCAAGCAGCATATTTACAAAAAAGGCAGGTTAAGGAGGTAGATTTGCAAAAGGATTTACAAGGACTTTGGACTTACGGCTACGGTAGAGGAGTTTTTATTAACCTCCATGCGGTTTACGAGTTAACGGAGTGGCGTAAATTCAGTGATTTATTATGGGAGGCTACTTTAGAGAGTGATAAAACTGCCAAGAAGTTAAGTAAGCTATGGCGGGTAGTGCACAATAGACTGCTTCAGCATGTCTCTGAGTGCAAGGCAGCAGCCGCGGCTCGGGGCGTTTGCGGGGCTGTGCTGCTCTGAACTCAGCATGGGCGCTGCGCCATGGAGAGCAGCCGCGGCAAGTGACCGCCTGAAATGCTGCGCTGCAGCCGCAGTAGCGGAGGCAGCCGCGGGGGAAGGGAGCCGCCATAGAAGCCCAGTGCGGGGGGGGTCGCCCGCTCCAACACAATCGGCACACGCTGCCGGCGAGTCTCGTGAAACAAGGAGCCCAGCGCGGGGGGGGTTCGCCCGCTCTGACACAAGCGGCGCAGGACCGGAGCGCTTTTCCAGCGCAAGCGTTTCTCCCTCCGCCCCGCAGCCGCAAAAAGCTTCAGTTTTAGACCTAACAGCCGTAATAAATGTGACTTTTGTCAACAACAGAAAAGACCCCTACTGCAATTAAGAAACCAGTGATAATAAACAAGCGACACCAAGGAGCATTACTATCCAGACGTTCCTTGCCTAAGTTAAAAAGACCTTTTGTTCTTCCTAGCACAGACTGTGAAACAGAAATCAGCGTACTGAATGCATAGGCCAAATTTTGGCCAATTTGGCTTAGCATCCATTATGCGGTCAGAATCACCTGCATTAACATGGCCCGGATAACTCAGTCGGTAGAACATCAGACTCCGAAATTGCATTTTGAAAAATTTAAAAATGTTAAAAATGTGTAAAGTGATTGTATAAGTAAGATGTTATGAGTGTGCTTTTTGGTATAAAAATGCTGCAGCAAACATGTGAAAAAAGTTGTTTTAGCTTAGTATTTTAGAATCAGGCCTGTAAGTTAGTTATAGTAAATGCTATATTCTATTTCTATAGTAAGTTTTATTCGTTGCTAAGTAGTTTAAGTTAGATTATCTATTAAGTGTCATTAAATGTTAAATACTGTTAAGTTTAAGTTTTGTTAAGTTTATCTTCTGTTAGGTTTAAGTGCTGTTCAGTTTAATTTCTGTTAAGTTTAAGTGTTATTAAGTTTAAGTGAAGTTTGATTCTGTTAAGTTTAAATTATATCAGGTTTAAATTATGTAGAATTTAAAGTCAGTTAAGTTCTGTTAAAGTTAAGTTTAAGTGATTTTACATGTAAGTTCTGTTGATTTGAAAATAAGTCTGTTAAGTTTAAATATTTTAAGTGCTTTAAGTTTAAGTGCTCTTAAGTTTGAGTGATGTTAGATAGATTTATGCTAGGTGTTTATTTTATGATCTGCATTTGTTGGGACTATATGTTATGGTGCATACTACTTTCCCACCACTCCAAATCAACAAAGGACCGAGAATCGCTCAGCTGGTGCCATTTGAGCCAAATGACTAAGGGATTACAGACTGTAAAAGGACAAGAGAGGGGGGAAATGGTTTTGAATCCACCGGAGGACTTACCTTACTGACTTTGAACTTTTCTGAGAAACTCAAGAAAAGGGTGGACGTGGAATTTCAAGGACAGAAAGGATCATTTTCAAGCTTATTGGACACTGGGGTTGATTCCAGCATTATTAGCCCTAGCAGTTTGCCTCCTCTCCGGGTTGGCATGAATGAAAACAGCTAACAGCTTTCTTTTCTTAGTCCAATTACCACCTACCGTGCAATGTCTGATAAGGCAGGACATTATGGCTCAGCTGGGGGTGGTTTTAACCCTTTGGGGTAAAAGCCATTGCTCAGACCGTGGCTGGAGAACCTTACAGAGATACTAAGTGTGCTTTAAATTGCTTTTGCTTATTTTGCCTTGTATTTTTGATTGTATTCAAGATACGGTCAGTAGAATAATAGAAAAACCCTAGCAGACTAACCTCCTTGTGCATAAAAGAAAAAACGGGGAATTGTTGGAGAATTTTGTTCAAACATGGCTCATAGAAAGAGGCCATGAAAATATACAGCTGATGGAAAAGTAAAAGGCAGCTGAAAGCAGCAATTCTCAAGCCTGTTTCTATAAACAACAAAGTTCTCAGGCACATTTCTATAAACAACAAAGTTCTCAGGCACATTTCTGTAAACAACAAAGTTCTCAGGCTGTTTTTTCATAACAGGTAAATATTCTGTCCTTGGCTGATATGGGAAAACAAAAGTAACAAACCACAGGTATTGAAAACAAAAGGAGGGGTTGATGTCTAATCTGTAACCTATGATGAGCTCGGGTTTTGCAATATGTATGAACTTAATTAACACCGTTATAAAATGTGCATGGTTGGATCAATAAATGGGAGTTCGATGCTGATCAGAGGATGGGTCGTCTCCCTTCGCCTCTACAGGCGTGCAGCAAGGGTGCGGCAAGCAGGTGCCCGGCAGGGCCAGCGTGGGAGTCCTGGACAGGCAGAGCCTGAGATTTGAACTCTTTTCTTGGATGATGAAATCTTACAAATACTGATCCTTCTGGATCTGAATGATGAGAGATTGAGATGAAATAGAAGGAAATGGACAAGTGTGATGAAAGTCCATGCAAGTGAAAGATATCAGGAGAGCTGAGAAGAATCCTAGGTGGGAGGAGATGATGGAATGGCCTTTGGCTGGACTTCTCCTGTATAGCCATGGACAGAACCATTTTTCTTGTGACACAGAGACTGCATTTAGAGGGAGGCAATGCCTTGGAACCAAGAGAGTATGGTGGTGTTATGTGAAGGAGTGTGTGAACAGAGGCAACGGGTGAGGAGGGTGGTGGTGCCCTCCGTCTTCAGGGAAGAGATCTCTGTTCTCAAGACCCCTCGGCCCCAGGGGGTGAATTTGGGGGGGACGGGTGTCCCAAAGTGAGAGACTGTACTTTTTCTGGAACTGGGCAAAGCATCCTTAAAAGAGGAGCCCTAGAAGCAGCTCTGGTCCATGTGCAGTGGTGAGAGCACTGGGCATGGAAGTAAGATGTCACCATGGCAAATGATCTCCGGGTGGTGCTACATGTGACATGGAAACACAAGAGGTCTCAACTGTGTTTCCAGGGGAAGCCTATGGCACAAGAGGGACTCCTCTCCTCTTGATGAACTGAGAATTGATTATCTAAAGGGTGGTGATGGACTGAGAGTTTGTGATCTGAGGGGTGGTAACTGAATTGTGAGTCCAAGTTGTTGCTTACTGTGATGTATTGGGAATTTGGTCAGGGGAGGAGGAATGTTTGGAAGGTTTTAATCCTGAGTTCTGTGTGTTTCTTTTATATATTCTAAGTTAATAAAGTGGTTTTTTTTCCCCTTTTATTCCTAGGCTGGAGCCTGCTTTGCCTTATTCCTGGTCACATCTCACAGCAGACACCAGGGAGAATGTATTTTCATGGAGGCACTGGCATTGCGCCAGTGTCAAACTATGACACCTTTGCAGCAGACGCCTGGCCCGTCTATAACTCAGAGCTCCTCTGCACCACAGGTAAGAGACCCAACCTGGCAGATGCTTGGGACAGGTGGACAAAAATGCTGCCCAATGCTCTAGAGGAATCTGAAGAATTGGACCTGTTGGGGTCCTCCAAGGCCACATCCTGTGTCAAATTTTACTTTAGACATCTGAAAAACAATTGGCCAAAAATTGACCGGACACAAAACACATACCAAAAAGACATATCAGCAATTAACAAAGCCTGTAACTATCCCTATGGATAACTATCAACTATACTGAAAAGCAGTAAATGCAATGCCTTATTACCTATCAAATTTTAACATGGTCTGATTTCTTTAACAAGAATGCGCACAAATTTGCCATATAAAATGATGCCAGATGCAGTCACAAAAAGCTGTTGGGCTGTTCAGCAATATGCTAAATTGCACGTTATTATGTTTATTTTCCAGTAACCCTGCACTTTAAAAAGTCTTACTGAATTTCTCTTTCCATGGAATTTGCAGTTACCATGGGTTTTTCTCATAACTGATTTACTTATATTTCTAATATGCTTGTTACAACTTGAATCCCTCCAGTACACCATCACGCGGTTATTTCACTTCTGGCTTATTCACCTTCAAGTAGTCTTTTTGTGTTAATAACCTTGGACAAAATTACATCATGTCATATCTATAACTTTTAAGGATGTTCATTTTAATTCTGTTAAATTAAAGCCCAATATTTTGATGCTCAGTTACCTTCTGTTAAATTAAATAAGGCAAAGTTTTATTTGGGTAATTTTGGTAGATTTTATTTCTGTTAAGTTTCAGTATTACTAAGTTTGAACAATGTTCTATTCCAGTTTTTATGCATCCAGTTATGTTTGGTATTGAATAGGAATTAACTTTGAGTTCTCTTGAGTGCGCTTTTTGTACTACCAAGGTGATAATGAATTTGAAATCCTTTTAGGGTTGAGTTTAAGTTCCTCTTGTTAAGCTCTAGTGCTGTCCAAATAAAATTCTATCAGGTTTGAGTGTTATTTAAACTGAGGTATCATCAATTTTACTAGTGAGCTGTTCAGTGTTTTCCTTTGATGCATTTATTCTGTCATAAATATATAAATGTTTGTATCACTGTTTTTATAGCCAGCTTTCCATATGCCTTACCATCTTTTGGTGTAGTTATCTACAAGACACGTGTCATTTCAGGATCCTCCTTTTGTTCCCTAGCTGCTTATGTATCTCTCAGACCAGACTACCCCTCTAGCTGGGCTTCACACTGTGGCTCTGTGCTTTGACCCAGTGCTGTCTCATCATTTTTAAGTATTTTTCAGAGTTCCAAGAAATGAGATCTCAGCTTTGTTGGAAGCCTCCTCTAAACTGATGGTATTGTGACATCTACTCTCAGTAATCAGATGGAGCCCCAATTATTATTACAGACCCACTCCAACAGTTTGCTGAGTTTAAAGCATCTCTGTGCTGACGAAATTTTGGAGGAGACAGCTCTTGGATGGTTCATTAGTCTGTCACCCCTAGACCTTTACTCCTAAGTGCTATTCCCAAGAGCCTTGTTTTAAATTACGTTTAAGGAATTCTCTCCCACTTAGAGCTTGGGTGGTGGCCAGGCCTTAGCTCTACCTGGATGGGAATTTGCCAACAGACCCAGATGTTTTCTGCATCAAAGCTAGATTTGAGTTGCTTTGACTTGGCAATTTCACCCTCTAGACATGACAGTTGAACTATTTTGAAAGGGAGTTTGGGAATTATTATCTGGAAATAATTATCCAAGTCCCCACTGAATCGAGGTTTGTCAGCTGTTTGCAGACTCTGAGGTGATGGGACATTTTTTCAGAGATTGCTATTTACCTAATTCCACCTATGTTGTTAGCTTTGTCTGCTACTTGAAATATTCCTGATTGTTGTATCCAAATTATTCCTAATTGCTGTAAGTTTCTTGTCCACTGCATGTATTATTTTGCTATGATGTTTCATCATACTCATAACAAAAGACATGCATCTCATTCTTAAAAAACAAAAAAGAAGAGGAATGATCGCCTTAAGAACGTTCAAGTAATGCAATATGTACAAGAGAAGTTTGGATAAATAATCATTTTGAATAATGCAATATTTACATTAGAAATTTGGAAAAAAAATCATCATATCTAAATTCCAATTGGCTGTACCACAGTGAAGCCTAATTAATTCATTAACTTCAGGAGAAGATGTGCCTGTGTTTTATCATCAGCAGCTCAAAGCAGTCACCTGTTCATTCCATCAGATACTGATCAGCTCTGAAAAATTAAGGCCCAGTGAAAGGAGAAATAACCTCATCACCTTGCAGCCTTTGTGGCCAGAGCAGGAGCAGAAGGAGCACTGCCAAGACATGGCTGTGGCTGGAAACTGACAGAGGCAATTTGACACCAAAAGCCTCATGGCATCCTCATGGTACAGTGCTCCTACGAACCTTCTGCAGTTATTCCCTGTTCCAGTGCCCAGGAGGACATTCAGTGATGTCAAAGATCAACATTTCCAGCTCACAGGCTTTCTCATCCTTCTCAACTCATTGGAAAAAATGGTCATTTCTTTTCATTTCTGTAAAAGACATTGGACATTTTTCTTTTGTTTTCTCATGCTGCAAAACCCTGTGTCAATGACTTGATAGAATTTGCTAAGTTTTGTTGATTGTAATTGGTCTTTTATCTATCTTATCCCATATTTAACAGATAACCAGTGACAACTGTGATGAGATAATACCCTCACAAGAGTGAGCTGTTTCAACATCAGGACATAGGAGCCTTTTTTAAATGAACGAAAAGGGGGAGATGTCATAGACAGTTAGAATAATGATAAAAGAAAGTCCTTTTGAAATCAGGCCTTCTTCTGCCATATTAATAGCTGGCCTGTCATCTATTCTGAGTGCAGCTAAGCAGTTACAAGTTCCCGTGTGAAGCTATTTTGAGAATGAGACTTTGTGAACAATCTATTCTGAGGCTGAAAAACAAATGCACCTGCAACAACAAGGGATTTGTCCCATGAGAATCAGTGAAGAGGTAAACAATACAATAGAGAGATTTGATGCACAAGTAAAATCTATTTTATTAACCAATAATAGAATAACTAGAAAGAAATCCATGAACTAACTAAAGTTGCATACAAGGTCTGTCAAACTGTGTAAAATTAGTTGTGTGAATAAAAACTAAAGAGTTCTCCAGCTCAGGTGGTTCCTCTGGGATTTCAGTTCCCCCCTTCTTTGAGGCTTTAGGTTCCGCCTTCTTTAGGGCTTTGGTTTCCGTCTTCTCTGGGATTGTGGTTTTCTTTTCTGGGATTTTGGTTTCCTCCCTCTCTGATGCTTTGGTGTCCTTCTTCTCTGATGCTTTGGTTTCTTTCTTCTCTGGGATTTTGGTTTTCTTCCTCTCTGATGCTTTGGCTTCTTTCTTCTCTGGGGATTTGGTTTCCTTTTTGGGGATTTTGGTTTCCTTATTCTCTCGAGTCTTGGTTTCCCCCTTTGCTGGTTTTGGAGGTTGCTTCCCAACAGAGACACTCTTCTTTTCCTTCTTCTGCCTCTCTTCTTTCTCTAAGGCTTTTGCCTCGTCCTCGACCTTTGGAGCTGGCTCCTTAAGCTCCCTTCTGCAGACAAAACAGAAAACATGGCTGAGAGTCCCACCAGAAACTTGGGCTCCCTAGTCCTGGCTGGCCCTGCACTTCATTCCTTGACCCTGAGGCCATTTCCGTGAATTCTCCTCAACCCACATAGGTTGGGAACATCCCAAGTGAGGGCATTGGTGGAAGGGGACCTCCAGGACCAACCAAACCTGAGCTTTGCCATCATAAGGTGTTGACTGTGCCAGCTCCCTCTGAAGGCACAGCCAGACCCCTCCAGCCCCTGCCAAAGGCTGATCCAGCAGCTCTCTGCGCTGGTGCCTGGAAACGCTCTTTGTCTCTTGGCTTCCCAGTTTAAAGCAGAGCACAGATTGCTGACATCTGCTTAGCTCTCCTACAGTTCTTACTCAGCTCATTCAGCTCCCTTCTCCCTGGGCATAGCTGAAGCATGATTTTAAAGAGTTCAGATTTCAGCTGAGGGTTAGAAGCAATTCCCATTGATCAGGATGTAGGTTAGATAGGCAGACCATAGGTTAATGATTATGAGATGCTTAAGCTGGAGCTGATTGTTCTATTGTTTACCATTAGGAGCTTCTTTCTAGAAGGAAGTGGAGGAAGTGAACTGTTATAAGAACATCTTGAAACCAGTAGAACAATGGTTAGCACCTGGGCTTGATGTCAATCAATCACTAAGTTGGGGACCTTGGATGGTGCCAGAGGGTCACAGAGATCTGATGAAGATATTCCTGACTTCATCCCTTAAGACCACTGACCCAATTCGAGACCATTGACCCAATTCAAGGGAAGAATTGAACAGGAGTGAAGGACCAATGACCTCATTTGAATACAGAGCAGGGATGGGAGGTGCCGGGGTTGTGCAGATGTATTGTATGTAAGATCTTGGGAAATAAAGAGAGGGCAAAGAACCTTGGACAGCGTGGTCATGCCTTTTATGGACAACTCTGGTGCTGCCCACCGGTGTTAATAAACATCCCACTGTCTAACTTTAATTAGTTAGAGAGTCTCTGTCCGTGATCTTCGGTTTTAACGACTCCTAGCCTGCTCCTTCATGAGAACAATCCTATCAGTCAGAAAGCAAAGGCTGCAGGAACTCCTCTCCTGCAAGACAGGCTCTTGTCAGGCAGATTTCCTGCTGGAACCCAGCTGGGACCAAGCAAACCAGTGCTGGCTGCCATGGAAACCATTGGAAGCAGCCTCATCCATCTCCTCCCCATGAAACCAACTTCAGCCTGGCCTGAAGAAGTCCTGCTGCACAGGCTTGCTTTAAGCACCTCCACTCCCAGCTCCACACTTGTGCCTGTGTGTCCTGAGCTGGGCTGCCTTGCTGGAGCTGAGCTTCTCCTGTGCTTGCCTACGGCTGCAGCTGCAGGGGAGCCTAAAGGACAGGAGCTTTTCTGGCTGCTGCGCCACCATAAGGAGAACCCTGGCAAATCAGCAGTGCAAGGACTTCATCTGTGGCAGGAGCAGGACCCAAAGCAAGGTTTGCTCTGTGCCCCACGCCTGCCCATACCACAATCCCACTGTTCTGGTGAAGAAGGCAGATGATGAAGAAGATGCCACTCAACACCATGGACTTCAAGACACCTCTAGAGGTGGTGCCAAGGCAAGCCCAGAGCCCAGCTCCCTGCAGGCAGCAGCTAAGCCAGCAGGGCTCAGAACTCAAATAGAGAAGAAGATGTTCTGTCTCAACAGAAGAAGGTCCTTCCTCTCTTGGCAGCCAGGGAGCTCAGAGTAGCCATCCCTGTGTTGCTGCTGGCCTTTGCTCTGCAGCTCCTCTGAGCTCAGAGGCCTTGGAGCAGGGAAGCCCTGCAGGGACAATAACCCATGGCAGAGCAGGAACCCACGGAAGGCTGACTCACCTGTCCCTGAGAGGGGCCTGTGAGCCACAGTTGATCTCCTGGGGGCTCAGGGAGGAGCTGACACGTGAGGCCGCCCTGGGCACTAGCACCTCGGAGGTGGAGCCTCCCTCCATGTGGCACAGCTCCGGGACATTGCAGGTGGTGGTGAGGTGGCCAGAGAAGGTGGAGGAGACCTGCTGGCTCTCTCCTGGCTGCAGCACACCTGGCAGTGGCAGGATATTGAAAGCCTGGAGGGAAGACAGGAGAGATTGAGGTGTTGAGCATGGAAATGGAGGCAGAAGAGCATCTTGGAGCAAACTGCCGCTGTAGCCAGAGGGGCCTATTCCCCAAACACTGCCAGAATCACCCTCACCTCATCCTGCATCCATGCCATTGACCAGTGCAGGGACCATGGGGAAAATCTTCTCCCATACTCATGGGTCAATGCATTAATTAGTACATGACATGAAAGTGAACTGGGATGGCTCCTGGCAGTAGAAATTCTCTCTGATGCACAGCTTTCCTTTAAAAAGTTTTAAAACTACCTGCTTTTAGAAAAGGAGGAGACTCAAAGTGAGAGCTCTTGGAGCTGAGGGAAGGAGTCCAGCCCAGCTCATCTGACTCCTGAGGCTCTTCCCCTCTCTCTCTGATTTAAATGCTTCTTTCTCAAGGTGCTACAGCAAAAGCTCCTGCAAAAATTTCCTGTGGAGCACCTGAGGAGTTCCAGGGGGAGCAGTGCCCTCCACAGGTGCCGCACAGCGTCCTTGGACAGCCCTGCAACGTGTCCTGCACGGCCTCTCCAACAAGCAGCTGCTCCAGCAGCACTTTGTGATGGGCCTGCAGGGATGGGAGGCCCCTCTGTGGCCAATGCTGAGGGCCCCCAGTGGCACTGGCAGCTCCAGCCCTGCTTGCCACACTGACAATGGGCAAGGGAGACAGTGTAGTAGACAGGGAGAGGCGCTCGGAAAATCTCGCGATGTCACGGAAAGCAGCAGGATTCCTCTCCCCCTAACTTCTAGTGATAAGGGATCACCCAGGAATGTAGTTCCCCCTAACATTAGTAACTTTTACTCCTTGCTAACCAATTACAGTAAGGTAAGACCCCCTGACGTAGAGAAAAAACTTGCAGAGTATAAAACCCGACGAGACGGGACAATAAAGGTCTTGAACTGTCCACCATACTGGTGCTAGCGTGTGTTCTTGGCCCGAGTGACCCTGGAGAGTTTGGGTTGCCGTGCCGTTTCCTCAGAACCAGGTCGCCTCGCCTTGCATCAGAAGGCGACAAATGGTGCCGGAAACCCGGGACCGAACCAGTGCCCGGGGAACGGGGATCGCCTGGAGAGAGGACGGCGGCTGCACAGCTGGCCTTGTGCATCGGAGGGGACGCCCTCGAATCATGGAAGCGATCGCAAAGGTAGTCAGTGAAATGCATGCACAATGGGGAATCGATTGTAAGCTCAAGGATATGACTCTCGCATTGCCGAGATTGATTAAGCTGGGGGCTATAGAGAGCCCCATGGATATTTTACACCCGGAGGTGTGGGATAATTGTACGAAAACCCTGGCCGAGGATACCATGTGTTCAGGCTCGGAGAAAGCCCTAAAATCGTGGGGCAGAGTCATCCGGGCTCTCCAAAAAGCTCGACAAGAGCAAGAAACCTGGAAAGCTGCCAGAAGTTGTTTAATAGTCACTCCGCAGCTAGGGGTGGGGGCAGCGACACAGACCACCCCGGAAAGCGATCAGATTGCAGATGGGGATGTGCGGGGGCTAGGCGCGTCCCACCTCCCCCCCGCCCGAGCCCAAAACCCCCGGGAGATCCCCCAGCCCCCCCGCGGAGCCCGCCAGATTCCAGCCCCTCCTCGGAGCCTCTCGACAAAACCGCGGCCCCTCTACCCGTCCCCCCCCCGCCGACTGCCGACCAGACGGAAGAGGCAGAGCAACGTGCGCGGTGTTTTTGGGGGGGGCTGACGGAGGAGGCGCGGGAAGCGGCGGGACGGTCAGAAACCGCCCGGATCGATACAATCTCTCCGCCACCGTATGGGCTCGAAGATGGCGGCCGGCCGCGTGGTCAGGGCGGAAGAGAAGAGGGGACAAAGGGCGGAAAAGGGATCAGCCCGCTCAACATCGCATGCGCGGGAGAGCGGGGAGGGGGGGCGGTCCCCGCGGTGAGGGGTGAGACCAATCAGAGCGCTCTATTCAAATTAAGCCCGTATAAGGCAAGGACCTCCCTCAGCAGGAGGCGGGGAGACCCCAGGGGGAGGGAACGGTCCGCCCCCCGCAGGAGGGGGCAGGGTCGGAGCCCGAGAAAAAGGCAGAGCAGCCCGGAAATGCTTGGCCATTCCACTTCCGACTCCGACTCAGACTCGAGCCGGGACGAGTCCGAGAGGGAGTCGGGGAGCTCCGGTTTGGATACTAGCCTTAACAGAGGGAGAGCAGCAGCATACAAGATCTCTAGTCACAGCGCTCCCGCATGGGTGAAGGGGTTATCAGAGAAAGACCAGACCCCTCTTACAGATTGGCGAAAAATAAAGATAGCCTGCGCCGAGTACACCCCTTCAGCCAAGCTAGTGTTTCCTGTCCGTGTGGGGGGGGCAGGCGAAAACCAAAGAAGGACCTATTCTCCAGTGAATCCAAAAGAGGTACAGGCAATTATTAAAGCGATTGCAGACAAGGGAATTAATTCTGCCATGGTTACCACACTCATTGATGGTGTTTTTGGGGGGGATGACATGCTTCCCTTTGACATCAAACAGATATGTAGGATGATTTTCGATGGCACGGGGATGATTGTTTTTAAACAAGAGTGGGAGGATCAATGCGCAAAGGAGCTGGCCCAGATAACGGGGCCTGACCATCCACTGCACGGTTCCAGTATACAGAGATTGATGGGTAGAGACCCCACGATGATCACCCCCCAGGCTCAGGCTGAGGGATTAAGGGCCCATGAAGTTATGACAACCACTCGTGCTGCCCGGGAAGCCATCCGTGCTACTGCCAAAGTAGTAGCCAAACCTTCACAGTGGTCTACCATAAGACAGAGTGAAAGTGAGAGCTTCACTTTTGTGGACAGACTTCAGGCAGCGTTAGATTCCTCCTCATTGCCCCCAGAGGCTAAGGGTCCCGTGCTGGCAGACTGCCTACGCCAGCAATGCAACTCAGCCACCAAGGACATTCTAAGATCACTGCCACCTGGGGCCAACATAGCAGACATGATCAGACACGTCGCAAAGGAGGAACACCTTGCTCCCATCCAAGCAGCAGTCCACACTGCAATAACCAGTGTGATGGCGTGCCTTAAGTGTGGCCAGGCAGGCCACGTGGCAGTAAACTGCCCCCAGCCAAGGCGCTGATCAGCAGCTGCTCCACCACGCCAGGGAGAACTTAGGGGACCATGCTGGGCATGTGGGAAGAAGGGGCATTTAGCTAAGGAATGCAGATCCAGGCTTCAGGGAAACGGCAGAGGGAGGGGGTGGCCGGGCCGTGCTCAGCCCCCTCCCGCCTGGAATATGCAGCGGCCCGGCTACAGCAACCCCCAGTGGGGACCCTCATACCCCATGCCCCCACAGGGAGCAGTCAATTTTACATCCCCACCTACAACACAATGCCAGAACTGCACAACACCACCGGTAATGCTTTCACACTCCCCACCACCACAAGCCACGCCGGTGTCACAGGACCAGCAGGGGACGCCTCAGCGCGGGATCCCTGGGTGGCCCTGGCCATGAGAATAGGGAAGGAACCCTTGATGGTGTGGGGGACATGCCGCCTTTATGGCGGTCGGGATCCCCACGTCATAGGGTTTCAGTTCTGGGCCGACACGGGATCAGACTGCACAATTATTCCCCAAGCGCATTGGCCCGGGCATTGGCAATTCAAAGAAGTCCCTCCAGTGAACGGAGTGGGAGGGCAGTCCCGGGCATGGAAAAGCACCCAGCTGGTGGCTTTAACACTTCATACAAAAGAGGGACCAGAACAGACAGTAGCAATTTACCCCTACATTTTGCAAAATTCTCCACCCCTGTTGGGAAGGGATGTTCTTTCCTTGCTAGGATTCCGGATCACAAATTTATCCTGAGGGCCACTGCTGTGCACCCCCCGCTGCCAATCAAATTAACTTGGAAATCATCACACTCCGATGGGTTGAGCAGTGGCCCCTGACAGAGCCTCGAATGGCAGCCTTGCTGGAACTGGTCAACCGCGAACTGCAAAAGGGTCACATAGAACCCTCCGTCAGCCTGTGGAACACCCCTGTATTCGTGATCCCCAAAAGGTCCGGAGAAGGTTATCGCCTCGTCCACGACCTGAGAGAAGTGAACAAGACGATCCGACCCACGGGTCCAGTCCAGACACTGCTCCCCGCGAACTCAGCCATCCCCGAAGGGCAGCCGTGCGCAGTGCTGGACATCAAGGACTGTTTCTTTTCAATACCCCTGCACCCTGAGGACCGAGAGCGATTCGCCTTTTCCGTGGTGTTTCGGAACGGCGAGCGGCCCAACCTTCGCTTCCAATGGAGAGTACTTCCACAAGGTCTTGTTGACAGCCCTGTCATATGCCAAATCACCGTGGACAAAGCACTGATGCCAGTCCGACACTCCTATCCCGATGCAACCATCATCCAATACATGGATGACATCTTAGTCGCAGCACCATCAGCAAGCAAAGTGGATCACCTGGTGTCCACAATCACGGAAACCCTTCAGGCCAACGGCTTCGAGATCGCGAGCGCAAAGATCAAGAGAGGACCCTGCGTGACCTTCCTGGGAGTGGGGATCACAAGCTCCTACATGACACCCCCCAAAGCGAAAGTCTGTCGAGACATCGAAACACTCCACGACGTGCAACGCCTGGTGGGATCGCTGCAGTGGGTTCGCAACATCCTCCTAGTTCCCCCCGAGGTCATGGACCCTCTATATGACCTCCTGAAAGGAAAGAACCCTTGGGATCCCAAGAAGCTGACACCACAGGCAAGGAGCTCCCTCGACTTCATCGAAAGCCAGATGGCCACTGGCACACTTGCCAGGTGGAACCCAGCCATGCCCCTGGACCTATACGTCCACTTTACACCGAAAGGGGGAGTGGGAGCACTGGCCCAAGGACTTTCCGAAAAGGCCCGACCCATCCAATGGGTGGTGCTCGGAAGACTTGCCCTTGCGTTTTCCCCAGGAATAGAATGCATTGCTAACCTCATCATGAAGGGCAGGAAACTCGCTTTGAGACACCTGGGAACAGAGCCGACAAGCATCCACCTCCCTTTCCGTAAGCAACCGACCTTGGAGTCAGCCATAATATTGGAGCACCTAGCCCTTGCTCTCACCGGCTTCGGAGGGGAAATCTCCTACTCCTCCAAGCCACCCTGGACTAAGCTACTGACCGTAGTCGACATGGACACACCGCCAAAGGTCATGGGTCGACCGCAGCCAGGGCCAACGGTCTTCACAGACGCTTCCTCCACGACCTCAACCGCAGCAGCAGTGTGGCAGACAGGAGAGGAATGGCATTGCGTCAAAGCGTGTGACCCCACACTGTCGGTACAACAGCTGGAGGCAGCAGCAGTGGTCTTGGCATGCGGACTCTTCCAAGAAGAACACCTCAACATTGTAACAGACTCTATATTCGTGGCGAGGCTTTGCCTAGCCATGGCAGGACCACGTGTGTCAACATCTGCAGCAGCCCTAATGCTGGAAGAAGCACTCTCCTCGCGACAGGGCACCGTGTCAGTCATTCACATCAACAGCCACGACCCAATCAAAGGTTACTTCCAGATCGGCAACGACAAAGCGGACGCCGCAGCGAAAGGCGTCTGGACGTTGCAGGAAGCTCGTCAGCTGCAGGAGTCGCTCCACATCGGAGCCAAAGCACTGGCGAAGAGATGCGGAATCCCGACAGCGGACGCGAAACATGTGGTAGCCACCTGCCCTCATTGCCGGAAGTCACCCCTGTGGACCTACGGGGTCAACCCGAGAGGCCTCAAGCCCTCAGAAATCTGGCAGTAGGACTTCACATGGTGCGAACTGCTGAGGCCCCGAGCATGGCTTGCAGTGACAGTAGACACTTATAGCGGAATGATCGTAGCTACACAGCACGCCAAAACAAACTCCAAGGCCACAATTCAGCACTGGCTGACAGCCATGATCTGGCTTGGTATCCCTAAACAGATCAAAACTGACAACGGTTCCAGTTTCATTTCTAAACCAGTACAAGAGTTCGCTTCGAAATGGGGCATCACATTAGTGCGAGGTATCCCGTATAACAGTACCGGACAGGCTATAGTCAAGAGAGCAAATCAGACCCTGAAAACCAAGATAGAAGTGTTGGTGGAAGCAGAGGGCTTTGCCAATGCCATTCCCCCAGGAGATCAGGCACGTATACTGGCAACCGCTCTGCTGGCATTGAACCAATTCCCCAGGGGAGATGAAACAAACAGTCCCGTTCAAAAACACTGGGTAACTCAAACGCTAGAGGAGGGCCCACAGGTTGTAATCAGAAACGAGCTAGGCGAATGGGAACGGGGCTGGAGGTTGATGCTCACGGGGCGAGGGTACGCAGCTGTCAAAAAGGACGGCAAAACTAGGTGGTGTCCACTTAAGTCAATTAAGCCGGACCTCCATAGCGAGCAGAATGAGACTGATGAGAGTTGCGAGTTTCTGTTTACAGGACATGCTCGTGGGACGTCCTCGTGACGCGTACATCCCCATTCCAGAGGTAAGTGACAGACCACCAAGCCGTCAGGCAGCGCCCGAGAGACCCGCACGGGTGAGACCCAAGCATCAATGGTGTTTTTGTGTGATTTTGCTGTTGGGGCTTGTTGCCAGAGGGCAAGCCAGCCCAGATCACTACCCCCATCGGCCATTCAGGTGGGTCATGCAACACCTTAGTAGTGACAAGGTGCTCAGAGAAATCACCACACCGAACACTCCATCCTTCGTGCTCCGCATCACCGACCTGTTCCCAGGACAACCAAAGGTAGACCCTCATTCCCCACACGCCACACACATGTACCTATCCTACTGGTGCCCAGCTTCTAACCCTGGGAAAAGCTACTGCAACCACCCAGGGTGGGGACACTGTGGGCACTGGGGCTGCGAAACCATTGTCACAGATGCCAGACCGTTGGGGCCTGGGTGGGATCCACAAGAGCCCGACAAATTCTTACAGTTCACCTGGGCACCCACCGGTTGCAAAACACCCATCCTCATACCTGGAAACTTCCATCGATATCGCCATAAAATCCCCAGATTTCGGAAATGCACAGATTACAACATGACAGTTTTACAGCCTCATCACCCTAGCTGGGCAACAGGCAAAACATGGACAGTAGTCCTTCAAGGGTCAAAAGAAAAGGTGAACGTGCGGATTATTAGGCTCCAACCGTCGGCACCCCAAGCGGTTGGACACAACAAAGTGATTAAAAGTGTGCCGAAAGGGAGAAACGCGACCCGCCCCAAACCCTTACCCACAAGGGTCGCTGATATCCCGACCGGCCATGTATAAGCCTTTCAGGTAGACCGTTTAGCCGAGTCAGATTTAGACCCAATCCTTCGTATGTTAGAAGCTATCTTCCTATCCCTGAACGAATCTAACCCTAACCTAACCGAATCCTGCTGGCTTTGTTACGCTGTCGAACCTCCCTTTTACGAAGGAGTTGCTCTAAACACTCCCTTCAGTTACTCCACAGCAGATGCATCCAACCAATGTAGATGGGACACCCCCCGCAAAGGAATCACCCTGAGTCAAGTCACAGGCCAGGGCAGATGCTTTGGCAATGCAACCCTAGCTAAGCGGAAAGGCAACGTCTGCACCGAAGTTGTCAAACCCGATGGGAAAAACAATAAGTGGGTAGTCCCATCCGCATCTGGGATGTGGGTTTGCCAGCGATCAGGACTGAGTCCTTGTGTGTTCCTTGCCAAATTCGATGACTCTAACGACTTTTGTGTCCAAGTTCTGATTGTTCCTAGGATCCTGTACCGCGCAGATGAAGAAGTATACCCCCTTTTTGAGGAACCCAGCCGGCTTCACAAAAGAGAAATAATAATAGGTATAACTATCGCAATGCTGCTGGGCCTAGGAGCAGCCGGAACGGCCACGGGAGTCTCAGCCTTGGCGACCCAACACCAAGGACTGTCACAGCTGCAGGCAACAATCGACGAGGACCTGCAGAGGATCGAGAAATCCATCTCCTTTCTAGAGAAGTCAGTCTCCTCACTCTCAGAAGTAGTCTTGCAGAACAGGCGAGGTCTAGACCTCCTGTTCATGCAGCAAGGAGGCCTCTGTGCTGCCTTGAAGGAGGAGTGCTGCTTCTATGCAGACCACATGGGAGTCGTTAGAGACTCCATGGCGGAACTCCGAAACAGACTGGCTCAGAGACAGAAAGACAGGGAAGCCCAACAGGGTTGGTTTGAATCCTGGTTCAACCGATCACCATGGCTAACCACTCTGATTTCTACCCTAATAGGTCCATTGGCATTGCTGCTTCTAGCAGTTACCATCGGACCATGCCTGCTGAACAAGCTAGTCTCATTCATTCAGACCCGCCTGGAACGGGCCAACATCCTGTTCATAGGCCGACAACAACTCCTGTGAATTCAACCAGAGAACACTGGTTGAATTTCTACCGAGTTTACCAAACCTCTTTCTTTGTCAACAACCTCATACCTCGTCTCAGTACCTATGTATATGACTACCTCGTTCATTTGTGAAAAAGGGGGGGGAGATATAGTAGACAGGGAGAGGCGCTCGGAAAATCTCGCGATGTCACGGAAAGCAGCAGGATTCCTCTCCCCCTAACTTCTAGTGATAAGGGATCACCCAGGAATGTAGTTCCCCCTAACATTAGTAACTTTTACTCCTTGCTAACCAATTACAGTAAGGTAAGACCCCCTGACGTAGAGAAAAAACTTGCAGAGTATAAAACCCGACGAGACGGGACAATAAAGGTCTTGAACCGTCCACCATACTGGTGCTAGCGTGTGTTCTTGGCCCGAGTGACCCTGGAGAGTTTGGGTTGCCGTGCCGTTTCCTCAGAACCAGGTCGCCTCGCCTTGCATCAGAAGGCGACAGACAGATTCCCTCTTGCCTTCTCCACTCCCAGGGCAGTGTGCGCCACGTCCAGGGAGCACCTGAATCCCTCCAAGCCTCGAGGGAGGTGAGGGTGCTCAGCAGTTGGTGCTGGCACCCAAAAAACAAGCCATTTTCTATGCTGGGAGGAAGAGACAGCCCCCCTGCAAAGTCTCCCTTTGTCAGACAGCTCCAGGGCCAGCAGTGCAATAGCAGCTCTGGGTGAAAGCAGAGCCCTGCAAACAGGGAGTCTGGCTGCCTTGGGAAGAGGCTCCATGGAGATCAGGATCATCCCAGCTTGCTCTGGGAGGGAAGCTGGAGGTGTTACCATTATAATGCAGAGAAAAGCCTCATCTTACATTGGGAAGGAAACAAGGCAAAAAATCCCACACTCAGCACAGGCCTGTAGGATCTGAGTCAGCTTCTCCAAGGAAAACTGTCCTTTTTCTCCCTCCCCCTCAGCCCATGTCCAGCCACTGGCCCTGCTGCCCAGCCCACTGTCAGGGCACAGCACAGCAGGGCAGCAAAAAGGGAGCTCAGCATGAGCAGGACTTGGTGCTGGCAGGCTGGGGAGGCAAAGCAAGCAGTAGGTGCACAAGAAAATCTACCTCTGCTCCTGAAGAGTGGCTAAAATCCTGCACTTCTTTCAGGGCTCTGGCTGCCTCCTCCTGTCCAGCCCTGAAGTGCCTCCATCGAGTTGCTGCA
This sequence comes from Melozone crissalis, assembly GCF_028551555.1. Classification (NCBI taxonomy): domain Eukaryota; kingdom Metazoa; phylum Chordata; class Aves; order Passeriformes; family Passerellidae; genus Melozone; species Melozone crissalis. The sequence goes on from NW_026535824.1 coordinate 5,146,522, forward strand.
CAATCCAGACTGGTTCTCCTCTCCTTCGGTGGCTGGGGTTTGAATTTAGGTGGGTGGAGCTCATCTCTGGAAAATAAATAACTATGAACAGGGACCTGCAGTGGGAGGGAGGGAGGGACACCTGCACGAGCAGCTCCTGGCCAGGATGCAGCCCCTGGCTGAGTGCTCGCACGTTGAACTGAGAAATGGTTTGATCCAGCCCTTCCCAATCCAGGCTGGGGCAGGTTTGTTCTAAAGGCAGCCCAGGGATGACACTGAGGTGCTGCAGCAGCTGCAACTGCTTGCATTGAGCAACTAGAGAGGACAGGCATTTATACCTGGTGGGGATGCAAAAAGCACAGTGGGAGAGGAAACGACAGAGAAGGCAGCAAAAAGGTGAGATTTGAGACACCGAGGGGCAGACCCAGCCAGTGCCCAGCCAGCACAGCCCCCCCAGTGCCCAAGGCCAGAAACTCTGAAGCTCCACCTGGGATTTATCAGGAATGCTCCCCTGACACCGCTGGGGGATTGGTTGACATTTTCCAACACTCCCAGGTGACTCAGGTCGCATTCCCCATCCATCCATCCATCCATCCTTCCATCCATACATACACAGGCTGTGGTGCTGGGATCCTGCCAAGCTCTGCCAGCCTTGGGCTTGGGGAGATTTCTGCCAGCCGTCCTGAGCTCCGTAATTGTGCTCTCTGTTCCAGGAAGCAAGCAAGAAAGATTTTAAAAAACCCAAAACAAACCACAACAGACAAACCTAAAAAACCTTCAACAGCTCAACCCTGCTCAACTTATTTCTTCAGGGACAGCTACCACTCTCCAGCTGAAATGCTGGGCTTTTGGGGAAAAAGAAAATTACATGTTCACCTCCAAATCAAAAAGGATTAAGGTAAGAGAACCTTTCAAACTAAAAATTATTGGCCCAAAGCTTTAATCTTTGCAAGAAATCTCTAATTAAGACCAGGCTGACAGTTAAACAACTAGTTCTTCTGGTGGGGAGAAACCCTCCTCTTTAAGGGAAGCAGCCTGATAGTTGAAAGCAACTGTTTGGTCAAACTTCAGGCTCCCTGGCAACAGCCTGCATTGCCTTTCCTTCCTGTTCAGTGATTTACAGGCAGTGCCACGATGGCCCAGGTTCAGATGTTTGGTGCCATCCAAGGAATTTGGCATTGCCATTTCCATATGTTTTAATCGAAGTTTCAATCCTTTCAACCAGTCGTCAAATGCCAGCTTTCCTTTCTTTTACAGAAAGCTCAAGGTTCCTAGAAGACTTTTGACATCCTCTTTTGTGCTCAGAGAGATGACATTTTCAAACAGATGTTTCCAAAGTTAACAGCATTTTAAAGAATAATGAACTCAAATGCCCCTGGATTCCAGCTTAGCCCAACTCCATTCTGTGTCAGACACTGAGATTCCCACCTCTAAGGCAGGAGCTGTTTGTGCCCCCCATCCCTCCTGTCCTTCTCCCCAGCAGCCTGTGCCTGTTTTCCCCGGCAGAATCCCTGTCCCTGTGCACCCTGCCAGGAGCAGCTGCACACAGGCTCACATCTCCCCTTGCCCTCACCAGGGGGTTTCTCTCATCCCCGAACACGCCGATGAGAACGTTGGTGCGATGAGTGCCCAGGGCCTGCACTTCCACCACAACTGGGATCTCTGCTGTGCTCTGGGGCTGCACAATCCCACAGGGCTTGGGGCTGGAGTAGAGCACAGCAGAGTCCTCCTTGCGTTTCTGGAAGGGACACAATGAAATGCAGATTCAGAGGGACCTCTCAAGAAACTTTAGGCTCCTTAACATCCACCACAACAGCAACTTACACACACCTTTAAAACTCCCCAGGACAAAGGTCAAAGGCACAAACAAGATGCAAGAACTGTAGGTTTAGCACTCCCAGGGGATCCTCCAAGGAGGCTGCCAGCACAGGCACTGGTGTCTGTGGGTGCAGCAGCTTTTCACAACCCTCTAAGATCTCCCACAGGAAAACACCCTGACGACTAGAACATCAACTGTTTTCTCAGGAGCTTAAACTGCCTCCTCAAGTTTACAGTAGGGTAGGATCCTGTTCTCAGCAGATCTTTAGGACTGATTAGAAACAGCAAGGTCTTATCCAAACCCTTTTTTCCCCTAATAATCTCCTCAGGAATATTTGACAGGAGGAGGTGAATGTGATGCCAAACCTGGGGAATAAGCCCGTAGCAGCCAGGAAGGTGGCTGGGATTCCTAATGAGGATCTTCCTCTCATAGGGCACCTTCAGGTGGCACTCATCACACAGCAGCACTTGGGGGGACACTTGGAGCTCAGGAACGAGACATCTGGGCAAAGAGATGACCCCAGGACAATCAGAGATACTGAGAGAATGGAGAATGCCTACCCCCAAAGATTGTGAAATGGAGCAGAACACATTGGTCACTGTCAAATGCACATTGAAGAGCCCTACAGGGATAAATTGCCTTCTACCTCTTCCCACTCCAACATGTCTTGTCAAGGAGGGGCAAACCCTGAGAGGCAGCACCCAGAGGCTGCCAAGTGCCCCAGGCAGAGCACTTTGCCCCACAGCTGCCTCAGCCCCTCCTTTACCCAAGAAGGCTTGCAAGGACTCCTGGAAGAGTCCCAGTGACCCACGAGCTCTGGGGGAGCCTTCCCAACAAGGATCAGTGCTCCCTAAGGCTCAAGGAACACACAGCTCCAGGGTCTCAGTAAAAATGACTCCCTTCTCTGCCATGGTGCTGTTGCCCTGCCTGAGAACTCAGCTCTTTGCCCCAGCCCTGGAGGGCACAAGACAGCAGCTGCCCCACAGAGGGGTTGATCAGCCCCTGCCAGGCCCTGCAGCTCCCTGGCTCCTTCACTGCACAGCTCCAGGCACTGCCTGGCCCCAGCTCCACCTGCTGTACACAATGGCAGCCCAGGCACTGCCTGGATGGCTCTGCCTGGCACAGCGAACAGCACCAGGGAGCTGCATCCCTCTGGGCATCACACTGACACCCACAGCAGCACAGCAGCATGGAATTCTGCTGCAGCAACAACAACTTTTGCTCTCAACTCTGACGACATTTAAGCTCAAAATGGGAAGCAGAGGGAAGGACAAAAACTGGAGCTGTCCTGCCACATCAAGGGCTGCTTTCCCCTTGTCAGACCTTGCCCTCCCCACTCTTGCTGGGAGCCACTTCCCCCCTGCCATGTGCCCTCATGGACAGAGCCAGAGCCTGACTCTCAGCAGCTGCTTGCTGTGGCCCAAACCAGTGCACGGTGCTCACAACCAGCACAACCCCACCTCTTGCGGCCTGAAGGAGAGGAGGCCCTCGGGAAATTTGTTCCACCTCAAGCACCAAAAACAAGGCCAATCAATGATATCATTCCTGGTGCCTTTAGAAGAGGGCCCAGGACCATGCTGAGCTGTGAGCAAACGTGCTTTTCACCATGGGCTGCTGCCCAAGCACTGCTGTTCTCGTGTCCAGCTGGCACAACATGAGGGCATTCAGCAGCACTTCTCCTTGGCAGCTGCAGCCAGCACAGCCTGGGCAAGGCAGTGCCTGCGGGAGGCCAGGCAAGGGCTGGTACCTGGCTGTGATGATCAGGGCTGCCACTCCCTTGCCAATACCCTCCAGGTCCACCAGCAATCTCCGGTAGAACTCCATCACCGTGTTGGAGCACAGGGTCACCTGGTGGAAGAGAAGAACAGTCAATTCTTCCTTCCAAAAGCTCATTACCCACGGGTGATATCCTCCAGTTCCTGAGGGAGGATTTGCCCTTCATTCTTCTGCTGCTCCATGTGTAGAGCACAGTCTCAGAGTAACAAAAGCCTTCTGGCAATACCAGATTTGTTAAACACACCGTGCTATCAGGGCACAGGACAGCTACATTAAAACATTAGACTACAGCTCCATGCACCACTGCATTCAAATTAAGGGGCCAATTGCTCATCTGACTACAAAGACATCCATGTAGAGGAAATCTGACTTGACCACAATGAGTTCAGCTTTGCAGCAGGAGGCTGAGGGCAAAGTGTGGCCCAACAGGTGCTGGGCAGTTCATGGCTGCCCTGGCACCCCGAGCCCGGGCTGGCTCTGAGAACTCCAGCCCCAAGCCAGGAGTGGGGAACTGCGTCAGGGTGGGCATTGACCAGAGGCAGAACCCTCAGAGCCAGAACTTCCCCAGGGTGAGCATTGACCACAGGCAGAACCCTCAGAACTGCCCAGGGTGGGCATTGACCACAGGCAGAACCCTCAGAACTGCCCCAGGCTGGGCATTGACCAGAGGCAGAACCCTCAGAACTGCCCCAGGCTGGGCATTGACCACAGGCAGAACCCTCAGAGCCTCTTGCTCAACACCGCAAGAGACAAGCCACCAACGGGACCAGGCAGAGGAGAAAGGAGGAGGATCTCTGTCTTGAAGTTCCACAAGGAAGGGTTTATTCCAAGCAAAAGGATCAAAGCCAAAAGAGCCCTGCACACTCCTGCACAAGGAATTTTGTACAGATACAAATCAGGGGGTGAATACAAACAGCAAGCCAAAAGAGAATCCTCAGCAGAGCACTGAGGGGATTACATCAAGTGTCTGGGGCCACTTTGGATAGGAGGGTGGGGAGGATGGCTCACATGGGCCAATGGGGCCTCCAGGAATAGGGGAATTCCAAAGGGGCATTGCAGACAGGGATTGGCTCCAGGTTAAATTGGCAAAGAAGGTTGGGGAACAAAAGGGGCTGGGTTTGACAGGAAGGGAAAGAGCTGGAACAAGGGGCAGGGAATGGCATGAGGGACAGCTTTGAGGGAGGGTAAAACCCAGGGGCAAACCAACTCGGGGAGAACACGGGATGCAACAAAACAAACCACTTAACAAGGAATCAATACAATAAATTTGAACCGCTACACATGGCTGCAGATTTTTCTGTCTCCACTGGAGCTTCCTGCAGTGAACACAAATCTTTCTGCTCCCCAGGAGGGGGGAAATGACACCACGAAGAAAAGCTCACTGCTTGATACAATGACATCTCTCTAACAGCCACTTTCTGCCCTCATCCTTGCTCTGCCCCGTTGCAATCAAATCAATCGCTCTCAAAAACACAAGAATTGCTTCAGGCCTTGGCCATAAGGTCTGTGAGCTCAGCATATGATTTTGGAAAGCAAACAGTGCTCCCTGAGGAACATCCCGAGTAAGCCAGCTAGCAGAGGCCCCCAGCAGTGCAGATCTCTCAGTGCAGGATGCTCCAAGCTGGCACCAGAGCTAAAGCCCTCCCACCCTGCAGTGCAGCTCCAGCCCTGGTGCTGCAGCGGCTGTGGCTGGGCTCTTGCCGTACCTCGATGTCCTGGTGTCCCTGGGGGAGGATGGTGCCTTGGCTGGGATTCAGGGTGAACTCCCTGGGCTCCACATGGAAATGGATTCCCTTCCTCCAGGCCGGGTCGGTGTCCCTGCGGATCTGATCCACGCTGTCCACAGCCGGCTGCGTGCCATCGTCCGACATGCGGAGCTGGAACGTCAGGGGCACCGCGGAGCTGTTGGTGAGGCGGCAGCGCTGCGTGTAGGGAAAGCCTGGACAAGGACATAAATATCCATTCAGGCACCCAGCAGGGCATGATCCTGGGGGCAAGATCCTGGCAGGATCCAAGTGGGATTGGAGCTGAGCTCTTTATTATCTGAACTACAGCTCACCTAGAAGCTGCATGAGGAATTAATTGTCACTTAGTTCCCTTCGACACAGATTCCAGACTGCAGCCTTGAAAATGCCCACTCCTAGCCCTGCTGAACACTGCAAGCTTCTCTCTTTGGGATGGGGACCAGCTCCCTCACCTGCCCCAAACCAGCACCAGTTCTCTCTCAGTGATGAGTGTGCACCCAGACCCAGCATTTACTCTGAGAATTCAAGCTGTCCAATTCCCTGCTCAGCCTGCCAACACTCCCACCTTTTTCAAGACATATGAACAGTGAGTTGTCAGTGAGAAGAAGCTACAGCGAAAGAAAATGAGGATGGAATCAGGAACTAGAACGTGATGCAAAGCACCCTAATGCAGCTTCTCTCTGCAGGACCCTTAAGGCATCTCTTGCTTTGGGCCAAACAGACTGAGCACGTGACAGCTCAGAGCCCACTCAACTGGGGGCACAGCCAAGCCTTGCTTTGAGATTAGCAATTAGGAACCAGGTCCCACCTCAGCCCACAAACAGGGACATCACAGCCATGCTGCTCACTGAGAGTGCTGCCTGCAAGGGTTTACCCCACCTTGGCTCTGAGATTTGCTTTCCATCCTGCAAAGCCAGAGATACAGCCACTCATGGTGGGGATGTCCTGCAGAGCGCGCAGAGCAGCCACAGCCTGCTCTGCACTGCACATCTGGCTGGGCTGGCCAGCTCTGTGGGGGGGATACTGGGACAAACCCAGATGTCAAAACCTCCAATGAGACTGAAGCCAGCACATGCAGACAACAGTCAACAGTTACAAAGAAGCAAAGATACAACAGCTGCCTTCAGCCCAAGAGCCCTTAGGAATGAAATTGGATTCAGCAGGATCTGAATCTCCTGCTTCAGACCCATATTTCCATCTCTTGCCTTTCGTGTTTCATTCCTTCCAAAGGCAACTTGACAAGCGCCTCCGTGGTGATGCAGGCTGGGGAAGAAGCAGCTCAAAAAAGGCAATGAGTTTCCTTCAGAAGTTCATGAACTTCATTGTTCTGGGTTTAGGCTTGGCAGTGAATGTTGTCCTTGGTCTGGGAAGGGGGATAGCGGTTCTGGGGGGTTTTGGCCCTAGGCTGGGCTTTCCCTTGGGGTTTTTTGGCAGTTGTGGCGTGATGCCGTGGGCGGCTGTGCAGTGGGAGCTGAGGCTGGGCAGGGAGCGGAGCTTCCCTTCCTCCCGCTCGGGGGTCGCAGCTCGGCCGCTGCTGCTGCGGGAGGTTTGTGCTTGGCCCGGGGCTGCCCTGGCTGCAGCTCAGCGCTGGCACCGACCCTGCCTGCCTGCCCCGCTGCTGCTGCTGCTGCTGGGCACTGCCCACATCCCCCTGCCCTCTGGGGCTCTGCAAAAGGAGCATTTCCTCCTTCCCTTCCCTTCCCGCACCGGCTGGGGGGGGATCACTGCCCTGCCAGAGCCCACAGCTCCTCCTGCTGTGACCACAACTCCACCAAAGGGGAAAAACAGGACTTGGCATCTGGGAAATGTCTGTTCTTGTCTTGTCTGTGCTCTCCTGAGATAGTCTAGCAAAGAACTGTTATTCCTTTTCCCACAGTTTTGCCTGGGAGCCCTGTCATTTCAAAGGGATAATCATTTGGAGGGAGGGGCTCATCTTTCCATTGCAGCAAGATTCCCACCTTCCTTGGCAGACATCTGTCTTTTAAAGCAGCACAGAGACACCAGAAAATACTGCCTTTCTATTCCTTGCTTCCATTGGATCTCACAATGGCAAAATGCCCCCTGAGGCAGCAGCAGCAGCAGCAGCCCTGCAGTTCACAGCCTGAAGAGGCTGCTGGGGCAGAGCAGGAGTGAGGGATGCTTTTCTGTTGGAAGGCACAGATCCCTGAGGCTGTGTCCCAGCCCAGGGAACACTCACCAAAGGAGATGTCCCCGAAGTCGAGCTCAGTCAGGTCGAAGTGTAAACTCGGTGCAGTGACGCTGCCCCTGCAGGCCGAGGACAGAGCAGGCAATGGCTCGGTTAAAGGCACAAGACTCTGTGCTTTGATGCTCAGGGACAGCTCATGGGAAATGTGCTTCTGCCCAGCAGCTGCTGGGCTTTGTGCCCTTCTACAGCCCCAGTGAGAAAACAAAAGTTCCTGGCCTTGGTGCTTTGTTGCTGGTCAATCTGTCACTTCAAATGTGTTCTGGGGACTTTGCTGATGAATGCATCACACACAAAAACAAAGAGAACATCTGCCAAGCTGAACTTTGTTCATGTCAGCAGTAACAGCTGATGAACTCACTTCAGGTTCTGCTCATTAAGGACCTCTTGCTGTAATTATGGGCTGACCTGTTCCCATTGCCACTGGTGAGAACATCACTGCTGGCTGATGGAGAAGCCTTGGGCCAGCAATGTTCATGTGCTGGACGTGAGACTTTGGAGGGAGGGGAGGAAAGACAAGGCCCCAGCAGCCCCAGAGCCAGATCAGTGCTCGTGCTCCTGCATCTGCCCCGGGGCTGATGCCAGCACGGCTGCAGCTCTGCTGGGGCTGGGGGGATCAGGGCCTGCTGGGGGCAAGGCACAGCATTCTGTTCTTAGTCTTTGGCCAGAAATTTCACCACAATAGAGAAGCTGCCAGTTAGGGGAATCCCTGGCCAAGCTTCAGCACTACCTTCCATTCCATTCCCTTCCCACTCCTGCCCCATGTTACATGCTCCTGCCTTCAGGTGGCAGGATGGGAATAACATTTCCAATAACGACTTCAGGGCTTGCCTGAGAAAGAAGGTGTCTTCTTCTTTTCAAATTATCAGGAGAAGAGGATCCAGCCAAGTCCAGGACTCAGCCGTCAGCACTGAAAAACTGAGTGCAAATCAGCCCCCGCATCTCTTCAATCCCTGGGCGGTACCCACCAGACTCCTCTGTTCCTGCTGTAGCAGTCATCTCTCACACACACCTGGCTCCCCAAGACCCAAAGACACAAGCTCTACAAGTCTACAGCTAAACGTAACTCCTCTGAATTTCAGCCAACACCACTAAATTGTTCCCTGAGCCCACAGCTAGAAGAGCTGTGAAGGAGACATCCCTGACACTGTAAGAAGCAAAGGAAAATCACTGCTAAGAGATAGGCCTGGAAAGCTAAATTTTGGGCTTTTCTCTGTTAATTGTGAGCTGCTCCTTAAGACACTTCTCATCCTGTTAGATCCATCCTCTCAATGAATCACTGCTGCACCTGACAGGCAGAAAAGATAAGGTATGGAGGGGTTTTAAAAAGGTTGTTTTCTTCTGCTTTTATAACTAGGTCCATTGACATGTTTGTTTTCTTGTATGGCATCTAAAGACAGGTCCATGTCTCCCAATGGCACCTTGCAACCCCCAGACACTGCTCTTGCTTTGAGCAGTGTGTTTGCTCAGATGATTTCCAGAGGCCCCCTCCAGGACCATGCAAAGCCACGTGCCTGTGGCCTCCCAGAGTATGGCTCTGTTTGGCTGACAGTGCTGAGGAAGCATTTCAGAAGCTGCTTGTGCTCAGCAGGGTGCAAGCCAGCTCCCAACATGTTCCAGCAGCCTCCAGGGAATCTGGGACACAGAAAGCTCCAAGGCCACTGAAAGCAAGAGCAGATGCCTTCCATCCTGCTCACTTCCAGCAAGGCTGCAGGGCAGCAGATCCGATGCTTGGTTCTGTCTGTAGCTCTTTCCCAACTCCGCTCTCACCCAAAGGTGTTTGCACAGCGACAGATGAGCTGCCTCACCTCTGGGTGCTCAGCTGGTACCGAGCTGCCCGGGCACCGACATTGCGCACCAGCCGAGTCTGCTGGGTGCTGACCTTGACTGGACACTTGGAGAAGTCCAGCTGGGCAGGGAAGTCCAGCACAGCTCGGGCACCAATGGCCCGAATTGGCACAACGATCCTTTCCCTTGCAGTGAGGCACACCAGCTCGTGGCAATAATCCTGCAGGAAAAGAAACTGGCTCAGCACAGGACATTTAGTGCCATCCCCATGGCAGAAGAAAAACCATTTCCTATACCCCTTCAAGGCCATCAATTTACCTATTGCACCCTCAAATGAACACTAAGTTCTACTACTATGTCACATTTTAAAGGCACCAGTGCACTTTGCAAAATCTGTCTCAGTGGCATTCAGCTCTTGTGTCACTTGGCTCATAGAGATAACAGCCCTAGGCCACCATCATTCCTACTCTAAACTTAAATTATGTTAAAGAATTCCTAAGCCCCTTCTAAGCAACATGGAGCTGGGGAACACAGGACATTGCTCTTTAGGCTTCTATATTCCCACTGTCTGAGAATAGGACAAAGTGTTCAACTGACTCTAAGCAGCAAAAGGAAGAGGAGAAAACAGCTGCACCCAAAGACATCCTGCACCTCTGGCCTGGTGCAGAAACATCAGTTGGCTCACAACTCCCCTCTAACTTTGCCTGTCCAACCAAGTCAGGAGAAGAACAGTGCTAAGAGGTAGCAGGATGCTGTTGGAAAGGGCCTCTCTTTGTTTCCCTGCCAGGCTTCCTCCCTTCCATGCCATGCCCTCAACCCTTCTGTATGAACAAGCCTCCAGATCAGAACATGAACCCTCCAGATCCCAGCACTGAGATCAGACTTGCCAGGGCCTCAGCACTGCTGTTCAAACCTCCCCACAAAAGCACCTTTGGCACGGAATGGGTGCCAGCTGACAGAGCAAGCACAGCGACAGGCATGAAGACAGAGCCCCAGCAGTGTCACTGCCATGGGCTCTGGGCCCACAGCTCTGCCTGCAGCTTGTACCTGCCGTACACCAGCTCCTTCAGGCAGGTGTTCAAGTCCCCTGCAGCTCAGCAACCTCCTGCTGACCAAGGGCACCCAGAGCCCAGTGTGCCTGTGCCAGGCCGGGCTCACAGGCACAGCACATCCTCTGCCCTGGCCCTGCAGCTGTGCCATGCTCACTTGTGCTCTGGGACAGCACAGCTGCAAGGCTGCACAACAGAGGGAGTGAAAAAGCACCGGCTTTGCTCCAGCCCAGGGGCAGGCAGGGAAGCTGTTGGCAGTCCAGGAAGGAGGAAAGCTCTCTGACCTCTTTGTTCCTCTGGTGTTTTCCATCAGAATGAAACCCCTTCCACTGCACCTAGAGATGGCCCAACATCTATCAGCAGCCCTCTGTCATTTTCATCCTGTTTCCTGTGCATCTTCCCTTGGCAATGCTCAGCAATGTGCACGGAGGGGAAGCAGAGCCTCTCAGGCCTGGCTGCAGTGCCTGCCAGCAGTGCCAAGGTGTGACTGGCTGCAGGCTGCCTGCCCACGCCTGGAGCCCAGCTCACAGCATGCAATGGGCTGGAGCCAGAGTGCAGGGAAAACAATGGCTGTGGAGATCATTGTGTGCTGTGGCTCCTCCAGCCTCACCTTGTTCTTGCTGGGGGTGAAGCGGATGCGCACAGGGGCAGAGGCGCCCGGCGGCACGGCACGGTACGCATCGCTGGAGCTCACCAGCTGGAAGTAAGGTGAGCTCTCCATGGAGACCTTCACCACATGAAGAAACTGCAGCAAAGACATGAAATTTGATTTTGCCACTTGTGGAAACAGGACGAGAGGAGACCTGTCCATGCCCTGCTACCATCCCTCCCTTGCCCCTTTTCCAAAGCACTTTCAGCTGAGCAGGCACAGGCACATCATTCACAAGGCTGAACTTGAATCTCTTCTCTCTGGCTCCAGCGTTTTGGCCAGGGGCAGTAGGGCAGTGCCTGCTAGGAAGGAAGGGCCGAGCAGGTCAGCACCAGCAGGATGGAGACACAGCATCTGAACCAAGTCACCTGCGTATTCAACAAGGCCAAAAAACCTGCTGGCTTCTGCCTGCACACAGCCATGAAGTTGTCATGTTCCAGAGGGGGAATGTGCTACCTAAAAGCAAACCAGCACATTACTGTGGGGCAAGGAAGAAATTCCCTTCCAGCAGATCAGGTTTGGTTAGGGACCTTCTGGGGATACAGTCAGGCAGGCAGAGCAGCAAGACAGGAGACCAAACACTGTGGTCTTACTGGGAATAAAAGCAAACCTGAAAAGCAAAAGAAGGAATGAACACAGCAAGACAATCCCTAAAACAAGGAGATGGCAAAGAGAACTTAAATGGGCAGTAAAGCAGCAAGGAAGAATCATAAAACCATGAGAGCAACCAGCTTGCCAAAAGTAACAGAAACACAGACAGGCGGTGTCTATTGACCATGGGGCTTCAGAGGCATTTTCTGCCTGGAGAAACAGGACCAGCACTGACTGACAGTGTGGTTCCAGTATGCAAAGCCAATCTTGGCTCTCCAGGGCTTCCTGCTGCCTGTGAAGGCAAGCTGGGCTGCTGGGCATTCCTGCCTGCAGCCAGGAGGCCAGGTTCTGCCCTCTGGGGTACCCATGCACAGCACACATGCATTTTCTAACACACTGATATCATAACCCCTGAGCACCAAAATGCTCTCCAAAAGTCTAAACCAGATGATTTGGACTCCCTCCTGTCTCCTCCCACCAGCCCACTCTTGGCACAAGCCTCACTTGAGAAAATGTTTCCCTGACTGAAATTCAAATGGTCTCAAGTTTTCCTCTTTACAGTGGAACACAACTGACATTTTTCAACTTTTCCCCTCTCAGCTCTCTTGGGAAACTGCAAAACAATCCCAATTTCTTCAGCTGAAGGTGGAAACCTCCAGGAGCACATGGCTTTGGATGTGCTGTGCTTCTGCAAAGGGAAAGCAGAGCACCGTGTTGCTTTTGGAAAAGCTGAGCAGAGCTGGATGAAGCTGAGCAGGAGCCTCAAGTGGCACCTAAAGGCCTCTCACTGCTTCTGCTCCATCACTCTGATTGCAGGGCTCTTGCAGAACACGGTTCCTGCAGGGCCAATGCCATTAATGAGAAGTGATTCCAGCATAAAGTGCAGGAGGCTCAGCCCCTGAGCTTTGCCTGTGAACTGCATAAAGGGAGCCAAACTGGTTGAGAGAGGCAGAGATTCCTACCAGGAGCCAAGATTAACCAAGGACACACAGGGTGTGCTATAGACCCAAGGCAAAGCATGAGAGCAGGTAAGAACTGTACAGCACTCAACATTCCTGTCAATCCAGAGCTTTCGAGAGAAGGAAACTCCTTTGGGATAGACACCAGCAACGCCGGGCAAAAATCTGGGCACAATTCCCAGCACAGGAAGATTTCCACCATCTTGCAGAACAAGGTGCTGAGACATTTTCTTCTGCATGTGCTGCAGCACATAACTTGCTTTGCTCTACACTGAGGGAATGACAGCACTCTCCTCTTCCAGCACAGTGTTAAAGCTTCACGTGCCAGCACTTACCTTGTCCTTATTCATGAGAGACAGCACCATTTCAGAGACCTCCCGAGCGACGAAGTTCTGAAATACCAGCTCTGGTGGGGAAACCCCAAACCAGCTCTGTTTCGGAGCAGCTGACGGCAGCTGGAGAGGAGAGAGAGCAGGGAGAGCTTCAGCTGCTGGGAGGAAGGTTCATGCAGGAGAATCTTCCACTGATCCCCAGTGAAGTACAGACTCTGGGGGAGCACATCTGCCCAGCCCACACTGGGCAAACAGTGGCTCACCCACCTCTGCTCTGAGCTGATCCACAGCTGCTGGGCCACACAGAGCAGGCTCAAGCCAAGCTGCTCTTCTGGCATGGATTTCTCCAGGTCTCTTTCTCCAGAATGCCAGGCAGCACTTTCCTAAAACACAGCCCTGTGCCCACGTCGTCACAGAGCTCTGGGGCACTGACTGAGCACTCATGGAGAAAGTAAAACCCATGAATTTACAGGAGACTCCATGGGAAAGGATTTGGGATGTCTTTTACTCTGAGACAGGGAAACCGAGGCCCACACAACTGCAAATATCTTTTCTGCTCTACAACTTAGACATCAGTATGAAGAGCACAGGACCAGAGAAGGTTTGAGAGATGAGGTGACACTTGGCTGAAGCCAAAAGGTTATTAAGCAAAAGAATGGAATTTGTTGGTTCTGTGTGTTATTTTTGGTTTGCATTTGTTCAGGTTGGTTTGTTGAGTGTCACAGTGAGAGGGACAGGGTTGAAGACCTGACCAAAAGGAAGGAGGACGAGAAGGGAGGGCACAGAAAAGTTGGTGCTCAGTAGAGAATGGAAGCTCCTGAGTACCCATCCAATGGCAAAGGGCACAGGGACCGCCCCAGCCGGGTACAATGGGGATACAAAGATTGCCATTTTCTCAGAGGGTGTGTGTGTGCGCTTGGCTCTCAGGGAGGGAGACATCCCCTGCTCAGCTGAATCCTTACTAAGAAACACTTTTCCTTTGCTTTGATGATTTTGTTCCTTTTCATTGTATTTAAAAGTTAGTGTGTTCCAAAGAGAGGAAAAGGCAAAAATAAAAAGACAAATGAGCTGAAAATAAAAAGACAAGTGAGGTGAATGCTGAATGAGGATAAGTTTCAGTTATTTTCTCAGCAACTTGGGTAAAAGTAGAGTTGGTATCTCCTTTTTCAGTGGCCTTTAAATGGGTGCTTTCTTGTCATTACTGCAATCTTATTTCATGCCATTGCAGAGGCACGTCTGGAATGACACAACAACAGCAAATGCTTCTGGAGCAGAGACATTGCTTGGAGAAAACTCTGCCCTGCTTTGTCTGCCTTCTCCAGCCACACTGCTGTCACTGCAGAGACACAAGCAGGTCTCGTCTGTGACTTCACAGCAGACACATTCTGCTGAAGGGAGTGGCTGCAGCACACTCTCCCTTAGCTGTGCCCTTCCCTGAGGTGTTCCCAAGGCTCCTCTCCAGGACAATCCTTTACCTGGATTGTGTTCCATGTCTCTTGCTTCCAATTTCCTACTCAACAGCCCACCTCAGTCACCTACCCGTTTGGACTGTGCTTTATACCAAACTAGTTCTGCCAGAAAAGCAGCTTTAAACACACCTCTGAGTAGGCACTGATCCAGACAAAGCACATCCATTCCCCTCTGCCCAGAGCCAGTCCCCTGTACATCTGGCAGCCTGCAAAATCTAACACCCGTCAGGGTCCAACACATTGTTCCAGCCCAAAGCAGAAATGCAATTTGTTGTGTTCAATCTGAAGTAATTCCTGCAGATCCTTGGCCTTCAAAGGCCAACGCTGCCACTCTGCAGCGAATCCTGTGACCCCGAGCATTTGATGGTGACCACACCAAAGCAAGAGGTGGCTCCTTCAGCAGGAGAATGGCAAGGGGCAATTTTGGGTCTCTGTGTCCCCAGCCTTCCTCCCATTGTTTTAGCAATGGCAGCTGCGCTCCAGCACACCCCAGCAGCTTCAGCAGAGGGTATTTGTGTTGGCTTAGTGCAGATCAGCACTCCCAGTCCACCACTCCCAGCACTTTGCAATGACAGCAGGACCTGGACACTGAGGTATTTTGCTGGAGGCAAGCCTGTCACAAACACACACCCTCTTCAAACTTCATGTGAAACAGAAAGGAAAAGAGCAGGAAAAGGCTACCTTTGGGCGAGTCTCACTCCTGTCTAGAAATGGGCCAATTCTGGGCAGAATACTCCCCCCAGTGCTGGCCTCCTTCTTCCTGCTGAGAAACTTCTCCCTCTGGAACTTAGAGGGAAGCAGCTGAAAGGCAAAAGTAAACCAGCTAGAGCCTCAGAGTTGTGCTTGTTCAGAAAGGCTTTTCTTGAACAAGTGGCACTGCTGAGTAACTTGTGATCACAGCCACTAGGACATTCCTGGAAGCCCTGGGGGTTTCCTGCTGAAATACTTAGCATCAGTGAATTAATACAATTAATAATACAGAGTGGAACACACATACTCCAGCCATATGGCTCTGTCCCATTGCCTTCTCCATGATTGGATGGGACATGGTTGGGGATTTCTGCTCTTTGGGCATTTGTTTCCTCTTACGTGTCATTGGACTGAGGCAGTGACCTTTCCAGAGAATGGGGAGGAGCTCTCAGAACTGCCTGAACTCCATCCCTGCACAACGCTCAGAACTCACAGCAAGGAGATATCGCTGCTGGATGAGTCCAAGAGATGCAAGAAGGGAACACTGTACCAAGAGTGAGGTGCACA
This sequence comes from Melozone crissalis, assembly GCF_028551555.1. Lineage (NCBI taxonomy): Eukaryota > Metazoa > Chordata > Aves > Passeriformes > Passerellidae > Melozone > Melozone crissalis. Next base: position 5,162,138 of record NW_026535824.1, read on the forward strand.
GGAATGTGTCCAGGTTTTAGTTCTCCCTGTTAATTGTTTTCTCTGTCTGGGCTGACAGAGCCCTCCACAGAAGAAAACAGAGGCATCTCCTTGACAGAGCCTCAGCAGTGGGGCATCTTCAGCCAAGTGAGCTTTGTGGCCCTGGCTCCAGCGCTGCCTGCAGGGCTGCATCTGTGCCCACACAGGAGCTGGGAGAGAACAGCTGCTTTGGAAGCTCTTCCAGCTGGGACCAGCCGTGGCTCTCAAGGCTTTGGGCAGAGTTTGAGCTTCCCCCCACCACATGCCCAGGTGCCCAAGGGCAGGATGGTCAGAGCAGCACAGGTGAGTGCCCAGCCTGACAGAAGGAATTCCTGTGGCAAAGGCAAAGGGACAGAACACATGCTCAGGCCTTCAGCTGTGCATTGGTTTCACTTGGCTCTGCTGGCACAGCCAGGCAAGACACAGCTGAAGCATCCCACAGTGTTCCCTATTGCACCAGGACAGCCCCAGCAACAGCAGCACAGCACAAAGGGCTGGGCAGGGGCTCTGCAGCTTCACAGCACTGCTGGACAACAGGGGCAGGGAGAGCAGGGACACCAGGGCAGTGCCAGCCTTAACACAGCCACAGTGGGTACTCACAGTATGAGGCTTCAGCCCTTCCCTGGACAAAAGACGAGGTGTTGGTGTCTTCTTTGGCAATCCAGACGCCATTTCCAAGGGACGATGTCGCAGGTGAGCGACAATGCTTCAACAAAACTGGAAGGAGCAACAATGGAACTCTGAAAATCCACAACCCAATTCATGGCAGCTTCAAGGCATATTCTGGTGCTAAAAATGGTACATTACTTGAAAGTAGCTAAGTGCTTGTTTGGTATAAGTAGCTAGTATAGTTAGGCCACTAGTTGGACTTTATTTGAACTATATGGCTACCTTGTGCAATTCAAAGTTAGATCATACTGAAACCTGGAGCTAAAAATCTGAACATTAATAACAGTTCGAAGAGACAAAACTGTAGCCTAAATATTACTCAAAAATAGCTAGAGTGGGCCTCCTCTTCTTTAGGCTAAAGCACCCTTGCTCTATCAGCTGCTCCTCACAGCTGAGACACTAATGAGAGACTGGAATGTTATGGCTAATGGCTTAAATATCATTATAAAGGACTTTCTGTTCATTGTGACAAAACTGTATAAAGAAGCTGCGACCACCCAAGCCCACCCCTCCTGACTGGAACTTGGCACTGTGAGTTAAGCTGCCTAAGGGAACTTGAGACAAGATCAAGGTGACACTATTGTCCCATTACCTCAGGTCTGGGGAGAAGTAAACAAGGCTGAGGAGAAAAACCTATTCACAACAAAGCCAAACCCAGCAGCTGTCCTGAAAATCAGCTCTGTCTGGGTTCAGGCTGGGGAAGTCATAGCCACAGACTCTTCTGCTGAGGCCAGGTTTGCACACAAACCTCCCAGCTAAGACCTCCACAGTGCCTCCAGACCCATTCCTGAGGCCTTGCACCAGACGACTGCAGGGCATGCAAAGCAACACAACAAATCTGAAAATCCAGAACCCAACTCATGGCAGACTCAAAGGATATATGGGTGCTAAAGATTTTATATTATTTGAAAGTAGCAAGAGACAGAGTCCAACTTGCCCCACCCCTGGGAGGTACCTGGGCAAGGTATCACTTTGCCCAAATCTGCATTAACCCAGTGGAGTCTTACATTTTGCCAGACCTCACCACAGAGAAGACCAGAAGAGGATTTAATGGTAGGCCAATGGGATCCATGGAATGGTGATATTTTCTACTAAATCTCTCTCTGTCACTCTCTTTCTCCCCCCCCCCTTCCCAACCTCCATTCCACTCCCACTTTTTCTTTTCTTTCTCTCTCTTTCTCCCTCACATTTACTGTTCCATAAAATCCAGACCATTGGCTTTGGCATATGGTCTCGTCTGCACCTCAATACAGAGGCATCTCCCTAAAAATTTTAAAACCCAGATGATGAAAACCCACTGAAACTTGAACAGAACTCATTCACCTTTAAGCAGTTTAAGCAGTTACTATAGGGAAAAAATGTATAGACTACTATCTTTAGAAAATGTTGCACTTCTTCAGTAAAAAAAGCACAATCAGTAGTCCATTTATTGTTCATCCTCTCAGGTGTACATGTCACTGAACTACTGCGCCAGAAGACTGGCATGATCACATTCTCTGTATCCCTTTGGCATTCTCTTTCAGAGCACAGATGAAACAAAACCAAAAAGTTCAACTTTAGTCGGTCTTTACCTTCAAATGAAATTCAGGACTCCCTAGCAGACACCAGTGTTCTGCACGCTGAGGAGCTTTTCGCAGAGGCCAATGCTCTGCACCTTTAGCAATTCTCTACGCCGACAGTTCCCCTGGCGAATGGCCCGGTGCAGCCGCCTGCAGGAGCCCAGGCTGCGCACACCCAGCCAGGGCCGCGCTCTCAGGCAACTGAGGCCGCGCCGCTGTCACAGACGCTGAGGGCCCGGGCGCGGTTACCGGGCAACCGCGGCACCGAGTGCGGGGCCAGGCGGGGCCGGGCTGGGCCGCAGGGATTTGCAAAGGAGATTGGCACTGCAGCGACGGACTGCAGTTTGGGGCTTCCCAAGAGTCTTTCTGTAACTAATGAAAGGTTAAAATGTGGTGACGAAGGCACCTATGCCAGGTCTGTACATTGCTCTTTGCAGCACTAGTATCCGACTCTGGCTGGAACAGCAGGAGGGGCTGAGGCAGCAGGGAAGGGGGCTCAGCCTGGAGGAAAGGAGGCTCAGGGGGAACCTTCTGGCTCTGCGCAACTCCCTGACAGGAGGGGACAAGAGGCTGCTGCAAGTTCAGGCAGCGCCGGAGCCGCCTGGCTCCCCCTCTCCTCCCCCGCTCCGCCTCTTCCTCCCTCCCTCCTCCTCCTCCTCCGCTCCCGCAGCCCTCGCAGCCCCCGGGAGGGGCGGGGATGGAGCCGGGACAGGTCGGAACGTAGAGAGGCCTGGGGAGATGCCAGGACTGGGAGTGACTGGGCTGTACTGGGATCATCCTGGGAGCAGCTCCTGGGTGACTGAATTCTACTGGGATCATCCTGGGATCACACTGGCAGTGAGGAGGAGCAGCGCGATGGCTCCAGCCCTGGGGCTGAGGGCGCTCCTGGGGGGCCAGGGGCGAGTGGGACCCCCGGCACCGGGACCCTGAACCGCCACTGCCAGCACCGGGACCCCCCTGCTCCCCTTAGCCTGCACAGGGACCCCCTGAATCCCCCTGTTGTGGACATCAGGACCCTCTGCTCCCCTTTTCCCGGGCATCCCATGGCTCCCAGGCTCCAGACTTGGCATAGGCTTGACTCTGGGACAACCTGGAGCGCCTTGGTCTCCCATTCCTGCCTTTCCCAGGCACACCTTTCTGCAAAAACAGAGACCCCCTGAACTCCCCCTTTCCGAACATCCCGGGTGTCCCCACTCTGGTCCCCACTTTTTGGGAAACCCTGGACTCCCCTTTCCTGGGCTCAAGGACCCCCTGGTACTCCCTTCTACCTCTCCAAGTCCCTGCCCACCCCACCCCCCATTCCCATGACCCTGAGACCCCCCTGGCACCCCCATTCCTGAGTACCCAGACCCCCCTGCATCTCTTCATCGAGCACCAACGCAACGTTTTCCTCACCCCCCAGCTCTCCCAGCCCCTAGCCCCACCCTTCTCTCTTCCCACAAGTGCAATTGACTGAAAACAAATGTGACAGAAAGGAATAATTTTGCACCTTTTATTTACTATTGAAATACAATTTCCTCCCTTTCTCACAAATCTCCTCCCTATGTCATTCAGCAGGGCTGTCAGAAAGTCCTTAATTCTGAGTGGGTGTTCCAAGCTGCAGCCACAAGGAAACAGGGAATGGGGATTTTCCTGCTCCTGGGAAGTTTGACATCCTCAGCTAAGGAGAGGAGGAGTCACCGGAAGGAAAGGGCAGCTGGGCTTCCTCTTTCCACAGGGAAGAGGGGGGGAAAATCTCTCATCCTGTCTGCATCTTCTCCCACAGGGATGTGAGGGCTGATCCCAGAGCCCTAAGGATCACAGTCAGGGCTGCCCTCAGGGAATGCTTGCCTGGTATGGAGGGGCAGTGTGCGAGCACCTGGATCTTGGGGCACCCAGCTGCCCCTCATGTTTGGAGGTGCCTGAGGAGGGCTGGGATGATGCCAGGGACATCCTGCAGTGACATCCCCTCTGTCCCGCTCTGGATGAGCTCAGTCCCAAACCTGACCCTGATTCTGGTCTCAATCTCACTCCACGTTTACACACACACACAGTTCTGTATTTAATCACATCCCAATTCCAAACTTGTCTAGCCCCAGACCACAACCCAACCCCAGCCCAAAGCCAATCCCATGTCTAGCCTTAACCCCAATCCCAGCTCTAATCCAAATCTCAGCCCCAACTCCAACCCAGCCCCAATTCCAGCCCCTTCCTAAATCCTCAGCCCCAAACCAAATCCCAGGTTCTGCCGTTCTGGGGGTTTGCGGGTGTCTCTGTCCCTCTGACCCCGATGATGTTTGGGTGGGGTCACATCAGGGCTGAGAGGGACAGAGACTGCCCCGACCTCCGCAGGTGTGAGAAGGTTGGAGAGCCCCCCCAGCCCCAAGCACCCTCATCTGTGAGCAGCACCCCTGCCGTGTCCTTTCTCCGGTGACAGCACAGACATTCCTCTGTGCCCGGGTCCGTGCCAGTCCCGCACACGGCGCTGCTCTGCGGCAATGGGGACACGGGAAACGGTGCCCGTCGTGTGTCCCCTTTGTGTTGCTTTGTGTCCCCTCATGTCCGGCTGTGTTCCCCCGGCCAGGTAGCTGCTCTGGCCCGGGATGGCCGGGCCCAGCCGCCGGGCCTCGCCGGCGGCGGGCAGGAGCCGGCCCGGGCTGCGGGACACGGCGGGGCTGCCCAGCTGGAAAGCAGCTCTGGCTCCCGCCAGGGAGCTGTGGGCAAGGGGCTGCCGGATGTGCGGGAGGAAAGCCGCTGGGCCGGCCCCTAACGCTGCCCCGCAGAAAGGAAGGGGAGGAGGGAGCTGACAAATGAGCTCGGAATGTGGCAGTGCAGAGATGAAGGGACAAGTGCCCTTGGGGGCCGCGGGTTGGGGCCAGCCCTCGGGCACGGCTCTGAGCGTCTCCTGAGCCGGCATGAGGGCTGCCTGTAAGGATTGCAGGCAGCAGCCGAGAGCAGCAGCGCCGGCAGTGCCAGCCGGGCCCCATGGCCATCTGCCCGTGCCTTCGCAGCCCGTGAGGGCCGCGGGCTCTGCAGCGCAGCTCCTGCTCCCACAGCCGGCCTGGAGCCTCAGGGCTGCCCCGCAGGCTGCGCGGGAGCAGCAGCGGCCTCAGGGCCTGGCCCGGGGCTCGATCTGCTCAGCCCGGGGGCAGAGCCACAGCAGGAGGGAAGGAGCTGAAGGAGCACCAGGGAGCCCGGGGAGAGACAGGCTTTGAGACAAGGCTCTGCCCGTAATTTTAACAGTTTTTATTAACCTAATAACTATATACAACTAACTTAGTTATTATATACAAGTAAAAAGTCAAGTTCCTTATGACAGTTGTCACAGGTGTTTCTCGCTTCGGACAAGATGTCCCAGGCCGAGCATTGGGTGCTGAGTCCTTTCCAGCTGACCGGGGCCTGTTGATGTCTGGCGGGGCTGGAGAGGCTGCTCGAGCCCTGGGGCCCATGAGACCTGTCGAGGAGCTGTGCCTGGCCAGTGCTCTCCTGAGGCGGCAGGGCCTGGGTGGTGAAGGACAAGGGTGAGCCGCCACAGGTGCTGGCCCCAGCGCACCAGGACTCAAGGTCTTGTCCCACACTGGGCATGGCCATTCTCTCATGTAACTCCAGCTCCAAGCTCAGTTGCCCCATGTGCCAGTCCTCCTGCTCCATTCTGCCCCTTCCTTCTTACCCCAGACGCAAAATACCCATGCCACATTACCCAGCTCACTACACAGAGCCCCACTCATCCCCCAGCTAGCACCCTGCAGATAATCAGCCCCCTGTCGTCACTGACCCCCTCGCCCTGACAGGGCCATATCTGACGCATCCTGTGTCCTGATCACCGTGCGATGCTGGTCATTACGGCCCCTCGAGATGTGTCCATCACCGTGCAGCAGGGTCACACTAGGCTGAGGAGGAGAGGGCAGCTGGCTGCAATGCAGGGCCCAATCCAGCACCCCCCAATAATCCTCCCAACCCAGGTCTCCCTGGGGACTGAAGGCACAGATTCCTCCTGGATAGTCAGCAATGCTTAAAGCCTCAGTCACCATTCTGTGTCTCTACCTTCATCACACCTACCTTGTTGTGGTGTACCAGGAGACGCTGCAGCTGTGTACTTGTATGTGGGGAAGTCTTGATGTTCTGCATCGTGAAACTGCTGCTTTGATGGTCCCCAGAGATCTGAGGCATACGGGGGACACTGGCACAGACCAGCGGCCTCCTGTGGGATGGGACAGAGGAGGCTCAGTGCCCAGCCCTGTGGCATGCAGGGCATCACCCTGCTGTGCCAGGGAGGGCACTAGCAGTGCTGCTTGCAGGGGCATGTCCCTGCCAGCTCCTGTCCACCTGCTGCAGGAGCCCCAAGCCCATCCCACCAGGCTTGATCTGCTGGCTCTGTCCCCACAACAAGGTGTGCTGGCCATGGCCATGGCAGGTCCCTGTGCACAGGACACCAGCTGGCAGGAGCTGCGCTGTCCCAGCTGCAGGGATTGGTTTTGGGAACTCCTTTCACAGGAGGCACACAACTCCCCACCAAGCCTGAGCTCAGACTGAAAACAGACACAGCTCATCAGATGTGCTTTCAGCAACCTTGGGACAGAGAGGTGGGCCGGACAGGGCAGTGCAAGGCAAGGAATGCAAAAGCCCCCAGCCCTGGGGCAAGCACTGGCCCTCCACAGCTGCCTTCTGCTCCCCTACGCTGCCCCGTCCCCCCAGGCTCCTCTGCCCCAGCCGAGGTGCAGAGCCCTCCTTGCTGTGTCAGGGCTACCCTGTACCCCAGGCACGGGGAATGTGTCCTCAGAGCCCTTACCTTTGGCTGGGCGGTGGCTCCTTGCTAGGGGGCATCGGCTGCAAATACAGGAGTTTTTCGGGGTACCTGGGGAGGGCAGGGGTCACAGGTGTGTGGCAGGGGACAACGAACCTGTTCCTGTTGGAGGCAGCACCCCCGAAGCCATGGGATTGTAGCCCATGGCATCTCGCTGCCTGTAGCCCTTGGGATGAGCCCCCACAGGCCCTGCTGATGGGCAGGGCTGCACAGGGGCTCCCCACATCAGCCCCTCCCAAGCAGACACTGTCACCCCTGTGCCCAGCACAGTGGGTCACTGCTGGCACCCATCTCCCCCCATGCCAGCCCTGCTGCCCCCGATGCACTGGTGCTACTCACTGGCCAGGAACCTGCACGCTGAGCATGCGGTCACACGACAGACACATGAAAGGGACTGGCAGCTGCCTATGGAGGGTGAGGGAAGAGGGCCGGCTGAGCTCCTGAGGCCACAGGCCTGCAGCACACAGGCAGCAGCTCCCTGCAGCAGCCAGCTGCAGGGCAGGTCACTGCACAGGGTCACAGCCATTGCAGGGTGAACCGTGGGCTGTTGAGCCTGTTTCTCCCCATCCCCAAGGTGCTGGCTGATGCCAGGTGAAGGGCACAGGCACCCATGCCACCATCTCAAGCAGCCCCTGCAGCGCTTTCAGCCCCTCTCTGGCACCAAAGTCCCCCCGTGTGCATGGCCAGGAGGGCAGGGCATGGCCCAGCTCAGGGGCATGGTGTGTGACAGCCCTGCCTGGAAGGAGCAGTTCCCATCTCCATTCCCAAAGCCCTCAGAATCTCCATTGCACTCACTTCTTAATCCCAGCGGCGTTTTCACGCAACAGCCTATCCTCGAGTTCCTCCATGCTCCTGTTCCAGGAGTCTTCCAGGTGTTTACGGAAAGTCTTCAGCTCCAGGCGATCCAGCTGTGAACAGGTGCACAGCCTCAGCCAGCTGCTCCAGGATGTGACATGGAGCTCTCCAGGGAAAAGCCTGGAGGGGGATCCTCAGAGGGATGCTGCCGCAGGCTGTCAAGTCCCAAAGGTGCCAGTTCCTCACGGTGGGGACGAAATACCCCTCACCTTGTCTTCAATTGCATTGCTGAACTGCTGCTGCATATTGTTCCAGTGCTGCTCCTGGCCTGAAATCTGGCTCTGCAACTCCTGCATTCTCTCATCCAGCTCCTCCACGTTCTTTTCAAACTGGCTGCAATCGACTTTGCTGTCCAAGGCAGCTTTGTCCGCCTTCTAGCAGAGGGGAACGGCAGGAGAGCGGCGGGGAAAGGGATGAGGAATGCCAGGCAGGGCCAGCGTGTGAGGGGCAGAGGGAGGAGTGCTTCCTCCAGGCCATCATGCCCCTTTCAGGCTGCTGTGGCCCCATTTGCCCCATCACCCTGGTGAGCTTGGTCCCACCATGTGAAGGGTGAGAGACCCCATGAACTCAGGAAATTCCCCCTCTCAAGGGGACAATTTCTGCCACCCAGCCCCCAAGGGACAAGGGGCATTTGTCACCCTGCCTGGGAAGCCCTGGGCTGGCACAGAGGCCCCTTAGACTGTACCATGTCCATGGCAGCCATCATGTCCTGCTGATCTGCTTTCTCCTTCTGCAGCTTCTCCAGAGGCTGGGACAGCATCTTTCAGCACAGAAAGGAACCCATGACACCACAGCAAGGTTGGGGCACACCCCAGGATGTAGGAGCACACTCCTCTCCCCCTGTCTGCACACACTCTGTCCCTGATTTGTCACAAGCCTTCTGCCCAGTTGGGTCTGTCAGAGACGAGCAAAATGGACGACAAACAGGGTGAACAAAAGGGTTGATAGAAGCAATGAGCAAAGCAATGATAAAAAGGACGAGCAGCCAGCAGGCTCCTTCTCCTTCCAAATCCCTTGCAGGACTGAGGCCCTCCTCAACACAACTCCTGTTGCCAGGCAACGCACCCCACTCCACTCCTGGGAGCCAGTGGGTCTCATGAAGTCATAGATTAATGGAGTCTTGGAATGGCATGGGCTGGAAGGGACCTAAAAAATCATCTCGTTTCACCCCCTGTCAGGGACAGGTAAAGGAACATTTTCCACTAGACCTGGTTGCGACAAGATCCCATCTAAGCTGCTCTTGGACACTTCCAGGAATGGGGCAGGCTCTGTTAAGGCATCACCATGCTCACAGGGAAGAATTTCTTCCCAATATCCCACCTATCTCTCCCCTCTGTCATTGTGACGCCATTTCCATGCCAAGCCCTTGTACAAAGTCCACCTCCAGCCCTTTTATAGTCCTTTTAATTCCCATAAAGTGCTCCAAGTTCTCCCAGGAGAGTACAGCCTCATTGTTTTTCTTTTGCTCAGTTTAAGATGTGCATCACATCTGAGCCAGTTCCCCCACTGCTGCAAACCCTCAGCCTGGTTTGGAGCATCCATTGGGATCAGCCTTTGCCAGGGGGGCTGTGCATGAGCCCCTGGCTGAGCTATGGGGTTGTTGGGGCACAGAATCCTTTCTTCTCAGGAGTTCAGGGCAAAAAGTCTCTGTGGGTGAAGCCTTTGGACATTTTCCTCCAAGTCAGGTTTTATGTCAGCTTGACAGTCCATAAAGAAGACAATGACATAATTGCTCCTGCCAATGTCCCCAAGACTGTTGGGGAAGACAGATCAAGTTCTTCCCTTCAATACCTGCTATTTACTATATGTTCTACTTTAGGTGTCCACAGAGCCCCATAATTACCTTGGGCCGCCTTGATTTGTTACTGAGCTCTCAAGGTAGCGCTGACTGTTCCATTAACTGCCACTTTTGCAAAATTTGCTACAGTTTCAGTGAGGTTTCATTGTCCCCTGGGGAATGGCCTGGGGTGACAGGGACAGGGACAACCCTCCCAAGCCCCTCCCAAGCATCTCCCAGGGCGAGAGGCACAGAGACCCCTTGAGCATCTCCTGGGAACTGAACAAAATAAACTTGGCAGAAATCAAACTGAACTCTGCATAAATCACTTTGAAGAATATTTGCTCTTCCCACAAGTAACTTGTGATGGAAATGCAAACAAATCCCAAATATGAATAAACCGACAATCCAAGCATTGATGTGGCAATTCCAAGTTTCATTGGTTCCTGCACAGCTCCAGCTCAGCTGCTGGCAGCTTCTGATAGAAGAAAAGAGAAAATTTGGCCCAATACAGATTATTAAAAGGAAGGGGAAGTTCTGTGTAGCTGCCACAAAGGTAACAGGGATCAAGAGAAAAATGATTCATTCTCACATTTGGCAAAGAACCCAAGCCTGGGAATTCAGGAGATATTCGGGAATTTAGGTACTTGAGCTGGGCTTCTTGTAGGACTTTCAGCAGCCTTGTGTTCCTCACCGTGGGGTGAATGAACCTTGTCAGTCTCGCTGGTAACATTTGCTCCCTTTCCTCCAATGATTTTAACACACTTTTCAAGGAAGGACAACAAAATATTTTCTTTTCACTGGCCACCCACAACAGCCATTTTCCTCATCAGTTCTCTCGTAAGTTGCTCAGAGGAAGCTGTGTCCAAGTTTCCAAGAGTTCCTCCAGAGAGAACCACAACCTCCTCAGAGGACGGGAACCATGCTGTTGTCAAAGGCACTTGGGGACAGACAACAGTGCCCTGAACTCACTGTGCCAAAATCATGTCGCAATCTGGTTAAGAAAATTGTTAGAGAGATGCCTCAGCCCCAATTAAGGCACTAACGAGACCAAATCCAAAGTGGATTTTATTGAACAGTAAATGTGAGGTAGAGAGAGAGATGGAAAGAAAGAGAAAAGGGGAGGAGAGCAAGGGAGTGACAGGGACAGAGACCTCCCCTTGAGCAGGTGTAAGAGTCTGTCCAAATTTTTCCTCATCTGCCACACGATCATCATTTGAGGACCACTGAAGAGAAGATCCCCCCGTCTCCTCTGTAGGAGAAAGTCATATGCCACAAGGCCCTGAGACCTGAGAGCATTGCTAAGCTACTGTTTCCACAGGTGTTGTTTGCTGTATGCTACACTGAGCCCAATGACAAGAAGGGGGCACCGTGCTCTTTTTGCATCAACAGCCTTGGAAGCTGCCCCACCTCTCGGTCTGGCTGGACTTCTCCTGAGTGGTGGAACCCTGCCGAAGACCCCTCTCACTCGTTTGCAACCACCGTGACACACAGACTGAGATGTAAGAAGCCTCTTCATCAAGAGACCAAGACATCAAACCCCCATGTGAGAAAGCCCCCTCTTATACTTTCCAAGGACTGGGACTGAGACCCCCAACCCGGGGGAGGTGTGTGGGGAGAGGCAAGCTGACCAAAGCAAGATGGATGTTGCAGGTGTGAGCATTGGACCACAAAAACAATGGCTCACGCCCACTGCCGAACATGGACTGTGTGTACCCTTTCGAAACACCATTCTTTCCCCAAAACTACCTTTGATTCAGTTGCAAAATTCATTCTCCCTTCCCCCATTGAAAAAGAGTATAATTGGGGTCCAGATGAACTGTGCCTCTGAGATCTCCCTGACGTAACAGGCGGATCCTCAACTGGACTGGACCAAAGGACTTCATCTTTACGTTTGGTAGCTATACCCCCCTCTCTCTCTCTTTTCTCTCTCTTTCTCTGTATTTTTCTCTCCCTTAATCCCTCTATCGCATTTTGCTGTGGTCATTCAATAAAGGTGCATTTGTTTTGATTATTACTGCAAATCCCCCTGTACTGTGTCGGCTTTTTGCACCCTGAGATCAATCCATGAACAATCACGAAACCCGTTCATAAGGATGGATTGTGACACTGGGGTTACTGGGAGCTACCAGGCCCATGCTGGGAGCTCTCTGTGCACACAGTGGGAGGAACTGGGAGCAACTGGGAATGACAGGATGCATGCTAGTGACAACTGGGATGTCCTGGCAGTGACTGGGATAAAACTGGGGGCAGCTGAACCATGCTGAGGTAACTGGGAGTGCCTGGCAATGACTACGAGAATGTTCAGGGCAGCTGGGATATACTGGGAGTGCCTGAGACCATGCAGGCAATGACTGGGACTGGACTAGGAGCGACTGGGAGCCACTGGGAGCGTGCTGCGGGGAACTGGGACCATGCTGGGGGCAACTGGGGGCAAGTGTGAATGACTGCGGCCCTGCTGGGAGAGACAGACATCATACTGGGAGTTACTTGGGACTATACTAGGGGCAACGGAGAGAACTGGGAACACACTGGATCAAAGGGGGGGCAACTGAGACCAACTGGAACTGTGCCAGGGGCAAATTGCATCATAATAAAGAATGACTGGGAGCAACTGGGATCATACTAGGAGCAGCTCCTGGGTGACTGAGTTCTACTGGGATCATCCTGGGAGTGAGGAGGAGCAGCGCGATGGCTCCAGCGCTGGGGCTGGGGGCGCTCCTTGGGCCCCAGGGGGGAGTGGGACCCCCGGCACCGGGACCCCCCTGCTCCTCTTATCCTGCACAGGGACCCCCTGAATCCCCCATTCTGGACATCAGGACCCCCTGCTCCCCTTTTCCTGGCCATCCCATGGCTCCCAACCTCCAGACTTGCCATGGGCGTCACCCTAGGATGCCCTGGAGCACCTTGGATCCCCATTCCTGCCTTTCCCAGCCCCCAGCCCCACCTTTCTGCAAAAACAGAGACCCTCTAAACTCCCCCTTCCCGAACATCCCATCCCGAGTGTTCCCACCCTGGTCCCCCCTTTTTGGGAAACCCTGGACTCCCATTTCCTGGGCTCAAGGACCCCCTGGAATTCCCTTCTACCTCTCCACGTCCCTGCCCCTGTCTCCTGTCCCTCAGCTGTCCCCTGTCCCTCGGCTCTGTGAGGCCAGGGACAGCAGCAGGACGCAGGGCAGCCCATGGGGGAGAACAACCCTCAGCCCCAGCTGGGCCAGTTCCCCCAGTTCCCCCCAGGTCACTCCCAGCATGGGCCCTGTGGCTCCCAGTCACTTCCAGTTACACTCAGTGTGATCCCAGTATCATCCCAGTCACTCCCAGTATGATCCCAGTATGATCCCAGCATGGTCCCAGCACAGTCCCAGCTGTTCCCATTCACCCCTACCATAGCTCCAGGCACTCCCAGTATGGTTCCAGTCCTTCCCAGTATGATTCCAATATGAACCCAGTCACTCTCAGTAGAGTGCCATTTGCCCCCAGTATGATTCCAGTCACTCCCAGATACTCCCAGTATTATTCCAGTAACTTTAAGCTTCCTCTGTGATCCCAGTCACTCCTGGTCTCCCCCAGTATATCCCAGTTGTCCTTAATGTGTTTCCACTCACTCCCAGTTGCTCCCAGTAGTTTCTAGCATTATTCCAATTGCTCATAACCACTCCCAGTAACCTCCAACATGATTCCTGTCACTTCCTGTATATCCCAGTTGCCCCAGCATGGTCCCAGTTGCCCTCAGCCTGCTCCCAATTACTTCCAGTATGATTCCAGAAGGATCCCAGTCACCCTCAGTGTGGTGCCAGTTGCTCCCAGTATGATCCCATTGGTCCCCAGCATGTCCCCATTTCCTCCCAGTGTGATCCCAGTTGCCTCTAGCACAGACCCAGTCCCTCTCAATATGATCCTTCTCTGATGCCATGATGATCCCAGTTGCTCCTAGTATGGTCCTGGTTGCTCCCAGCTGCTCCCAGTCTGATCCCAGTTGCTCCCAGCGGCCCCTGTGTTATGCTTTGGAGTAGGAGGAAATTTAGGGAAGTGATGCAAAGTTTTTTGTGTATCTGACAGTCTGTTGAGCTACTGAAAAGCTAGACACGCTTTTGTGAAACACACATGGTAAAGATGAAAAAATTCAGAAACTTTTTTTCTTTGTTGGTCAGCAGGGAGCTGCTGGGTTTTGGCTTCTGCTCTGTGTCTGGGCTGGGCTGGGCAGTCTTGCTGCAGGCTGGGCTTCTTTTCTATTTTCTGGGCTGCTTGCTAGCTTCTCTCTCCATGGGCTCTGGTTTGGCCGGGCTGGGCTTCAGCAGCTGCTGGGCAAGGAGACAGGGGAGGCTGTGGAGCTTTAGCCAGAGCAGGGCTGGCTGTGGCTGTGAAGATCTCGCTGTCAGGCTGCTTCTTCTTCTTCTTAGCGTGGCTGAGACCAGAGACTTCTGTGGCTGGTGTAGAAAACTAAACACTAACTATAAAGCTGATCTGAACACAACTGAGCCACAGCTTTCTGTTAGTAGTAATTGGTGGGTTAGGTAGGCCTCATGCGTGATGTTAAGTTTTTCAGTACTTCAGTCTTCTTCTGAGTGAGAGAAAAGAACAAAATGCAAGTATATAAAAAACAACATGAAGACACTAAAGTCAATAAAGAAGAAGTTAAGTCTTAGATGAGAGGGCTGAGAAGATGCTTTGTTTTTAGAGCTGAAATCTTCTTGTAAGCTGTAAAGGAGAGGAATAGTGGATTTGTTTTTACTAACAATCTGTGGGTCTGCTCGTAGATAAAACCAGCTCTGGAAGATAAAAGAAACAATGGGAAGGATTCCACTGATTGATGATTGGAAAAAGATATTTGCTTTTACAAATACACTTTAGGTTTGCAGATAAACAAAATAAGCCATTGAGAAATGAAAGAAACAATGGGGAAGAAAAACCCCTAAACTCCGTAAGAATTAAAAACTAAAAGGGAGGGTTATACATTAGAGGGAAATCTTTGGGAAATCTTCGGTGTCAGGCGTATCAGGGCATCTGTACCTCTCAAGCACCTCAGCCAAGGGGAAAGAGAGAAGGGAAATGTGGCCAGGAAATTAGGATAAAAAGAAGGTTGCATCCTCCAAAATTTCAAGAGATCCCAGGGGAATGCCCCATGGCCTCTCCCTTTATTGGAATAAAGCCAGAAAGGACTCCTCTGTCTCCTTTGCGAACATAAACCTCTGGTGTTTCTGGATTAATTTTCCCAACAAGAAAATACTCCCACCAGGAGCGCCCTCAGCCCCAGGGCTGGAGCCATCGCGCTGCTCCTCCTCACTGCCAGTGTGATCCCAGGATGATCCCAGTAGAACTCAGTCACCCAGGAGCTGCTCCCAGGATGATCCCAGTACAGCCCAGTCACTCCCAGTCCTGGCATCTCCCCAGGCCTCTCTGCGTTCCGACCTGTCCCGGCTCCATCCCCGCCCCTCCCGGGGGCTGCGAGGGCTGCGGGAGAGGAGGAGGAGGAGGAGGGAGGGAGGAAGAGGCGGAGCGGGGGAGGAGAGGGGGAGCCAGGCGGCTCCGGCGCTGCCTGAACTTGCAGCAGCCTCTTGTCCCCTCCTGTCAGGGAGTTGCGCAGAGCCAGAAGGTTCCCCCTGAGCCTCCTTTCCTCCAGGCTGAGCCCCCTTCCCTGCTGCCTCAGCCCCTCCTGCTGTTCCAGCCAGAGTCGGATACTAGTGCTGCAAAGAGCACTGTACAGACCTGGCATAGGTGCCTTTATCCGCACATTTTAACCTTTCATTAGTTACACAAAGACTCTTGGGAAGCCCCAAACTGCAGTCCGTCGCTGCAGTGCCAATCTCCTTTGCAAATCCCTTCGGCCCGGCCCGGCCCCACCCGGCCCCGCACTCGGTGCCGCGGTTGCCCGGTAACCGCGCCCGGGCCCTCAGCGTCTGTGACAGCGGCGCGGCCTCAGTTGCCTGAGAGCGCGGCCCTGGCTGGGTGTGCGCAGCCTGGGCTCCTGCAGGCGGCTGCACCGGGCCATTCGCCAGGGGAATTGTCGGCGTAGAGAATTGCTAAAGGTGCAGAGCATTGGCCTCTGCGAAAAGCTCCTCAGCGTGCAGAACACTGGTGTCTGCTAGGGAGTCCTGAATTTCATTTGAAGGTAAAGACCGACTAAAGTTGAACTTTTTGGTTTTGTTTCATCTGTGCTCTGAAAGAGAATGCCAAAGGGATACAGAGAATGTGATCATGCCAGTCTTCTGGCGCAGTAGTTCAGTGACATGTACACCTGAGAGGATGAACAATAAATGGACTACTGATTGTGCTTTTTTTACTGAAGAAGTGCAACATTTTCTAAAGATAGTAGTCTATACATTTTTTCCCTATAGTAACTGCTTAAACTGCTTAAAGGTGAATGAGTTCTGTTCAAGTTTCAGTGGGTTTTCATCATCTGGGTTTTAAAATTTTTAGGGAGATGCCTCTGTATTGAGGTGCAGACGAGACCATATGCCAAAGCCAATGGTCTGGATTTTATGGAACAGTAAATGTGAGGGAGAAAGAGAGAGAAAGAAAAGAAAAAGTGGGAGTGGAATGGAGGTTGGGAAGGGGGGGGGGAGAAAGAGAGTGACAGAGAGAGATTTAGTAAAAAATATCACCATTCCACGGATCCCATTGGCCTACCATTAAATCCTCTTCTGGTCTTCTCTGTGGTGAGGTCTGGCAAAATGTAAGACTCCAGTGGATTAATGCAGATTTGGGCAAGGTGATACCTTGCCCAGGTACCTCCCAGGGGTGGGGCAAGTTGGACTCTGTCTCTTGCTACTTTCAAATAATATAAAATCTTTAGCACCCATATATCCTTTGAGTCTGCCATGAGTTGGGTTCTGGATTTTCAGATTTGTTGTGTTGCTTTGCATGCCCTGCAGTCGTCTGGTGCAAGGCCTCAGGAATGGGTCTGGAGGCACTGTGGAGGTCTTAGCTGGGAGGTTTGTGAGCAAACCTGGCCTCAGCAGAAGAGTCTGTGGCTATGACTTCCCCAGCCTGAACCCAGACAGAGCTGATTTTCAGGACAGCTGCTGGGTTTGGCTTTGTTGTGGATAGGTTTTTCTCCTCAGCCTTGTTTACTTCTCCCCAGACCTGAGGTAATGGGACAATAGTGTCACCTTGATCTTGTCTCAAGTTCCCTTAGGCAGCTTAACTCACAGTGCCAAGTTCCAGTCAGGAGGGGTGGGCTTGGGTGGTCGCAGCTTCTTTATACAGTTTTGTCACAATGGACAGAAAGTCCTTTATAATGATATTTAAGCCATTAGCCATAACATTCCAGTCTCTCATTAGTCTCTCAGCTGTGAGGAGCAGCTGATAGAGCAAGGGTGCTTTAGCCTAAAGAAGAGGAGGCCCACTCTAGCTATTTTTGAGTAATATTTAGGCTACAGTTTTGTCTCTTCGAACTGTTATTAATGTTCAGATTTTTAGCTCCAGGTTTCAGTATGATCTAACTTTGAATTGCACAAGGTAGCCATATAGTTCAAATAAAGTCCAACTAGTGGCCTAACTATACTAGCTACTTACACCAAACAAGCACTTAGCTACTTTCAAGTAATGTACCATTTTTAGCACCAGAATATGCCTTGAAGCTGCCATGAATTGGGTTGTGGATTTTCAGAGTTCCATTGTTGCTCCTTCCAGTTTTGTTGAGGCATTGTCGCTCACCTGCGACATCGTCCCTTGGAAATGGCGTCTGGATTGCCAAAGAAGACACCAACACCTCGTCTTTTGTCCAGGGAAGGGCTGAAGCCTCATACTGTGAGTACCCACTGTGGCTGTGTTAAGGCTGGCACTGCCCTGGTGTCCCTGCTCTCCCTGCCCCTGTTGTCCAGCAGTGCTGTGAAGCTGCAGAGCCCCTGCCCAGCCCTTTGTGCTGTGCTGCTGTTGCTGGGGCTGTCCTGGTGCAATAGGGAACACTGTGGGATGCTTCAGCTGTGTCTTGCCTGGCTGTGCCAGCAGAGCCAAGTGAAACCAATGCACAGCTGAAGGCCTGAGCATGTGTTCTGTCCCTTTCCCTTTGCCACAGGAATTCCTTCTGTCAGGCTGGGCACTCACCTGTGCTGCTCTGACCATCCTGCCCTTGGGCACCTGGGCATGTGGTGGGGGGAAGCTCAAACTCTGCCCAAAGCCTTGAGAGCCACGGCTGGTCCCAGCTGGAAGAGCTTCCAAAGCAGCTGTTCTCTCCCAGCTCCTGTGTGGGCACAGATGCAGCCCTGCAGGCAGCGCTGGAGCCAGGGCCACAAAGCTCACTTGGCTGAAGATGCCCCACTGCTGAGGCTCTGTCAAGGAGATGCCTCTGTTTTCTTCTGTGGAGGGCTCTGTCAGCCCAGACAGAGAAAACAATTAACAGGGAGAACTAAAACCTGGACACATTCCTGTGCACCTCACTCTTGGTACAGTGTTCCCTTCTTGCATCTCTTGGACTCATCCAGCAGCGATATCTCCTTGCTGTGAGTTCTGAGCGTTGTGCAGGGATGGAGTTCAGGCAGTTCTGAGAGCTCCTCCCCATTCTCTGGAAAGGTCACTGCCTCAGTCCAATGACACGTAAGAGGAAACAAATGCCCAAAGAGCAGAAATCCCCAACCATGTCCCATCCAATCATGGAGAAGGCAATGGGACAGAGCCATATGGCTGGAGTATGTGTGTTCCACTCTGTATTATTAATTGTATTAATTCACTGATGCTAAGTATTTCAGCAGGAAACCCCCAGGGCTTCCAGGAATGTCCTAGTGGCTGTGATCACAAGTTACTCAGCAGTGCCACTTGTTCAAGAAAAGCCTTTCTGAACAAGCACAACTCTGAGGCTCTAGCTGGTTTACTTTTGCCTTTCAGCTGCTTCCCTCTAAGTTCCAGAGGGAGAAGTTTCTCAGCAGGAAGAAGGAGGCCAGCACTGGGGGGAGTATTCTGCCCAGAATTGGCCCATTTCTAGACAGGAGTGAGACTCGCCCAAAGGTAGCCTTTTCCTGCTCTTTTCCTTTCTGTTTCACATGAAGTTTGAAGAGGGTGTGTGTTTGTGACAGGCTTGCCTCCAGCAAAATACCTCAGTGTCCAGGTCCTGCTGTCATTGCAAAGTGCTGGGAGTGGTGGACTGGGAGTGCTGATCTGCACTAAGCCAACACAAATACCCTCTGCTGAAGCTGCTGGGGTGTGCTGGAGCGCAGCTGCCATTGCTAAAACAATGGGAGGAAGGCTGGGGACACAGAGGCCCAAAATTGCCCTTTGCCATTCTCCTGCTGAAGGAGCCACCTCTTGCTTTGGTGTGGTCACCATCAAATGCTCGGGGTCACAGGATTCGCTGCAGAGTGGCAGCGTTGGCCTTTGAAGGCCAAGGATCTGCAGGAATTACTTCAGATTGAACACAACAAATTGCATTTCTGCTTTGGGCTGGAACAATGTGTTGGACCCTGACGGGGTGTTAGATTTTGCAGGCTGCCAGATGTACAGGGGACTGGCTCTGGGCAGAGGGCAATGGATGTGCTTTGTCTGGATCAGTGCCTACTCAGAGGTGTGTTTAAAGCTGCTTTTCTGGCAGGACTAGTTTGGTATAAAGCACAGTCCAAACGGGTAGGTGACTGAGGTGGGCTGTTGAGCAGGAAATTGGCAGCAAGAGACACAATCCAGGTAAAGGATTGTCCTGGAGAGGAGCCTTGGGAACACCTCAGGGAAGGGCACAGCTAAGGGAGAGTGTGCTGCAGCCACTCCCTTCAGCAGAATGTGTCTGCTGTGAAGTCACAGACGAGACCTGCTTGTGTCTCTGCAGTGACAGCAGTGTGGCTGGAGAAGGCAGACAAAGCAGGGCAGAGTTTTCTCCAAGCAATGTCTCTGCTCCAGAAGCATTTGCTGTTGTTGTGTCATTCCAGACGTGCCTCTGCAATGGCATGAAATAAGATTGCAGTAATGACAAGAAAGCACCCATTTAAAGGCCACTGAAAAAGGAGATACCAACTCTACTTTTACCCAAGTTGCTGAGAAAATAACTGAAACTTATCCTCATTCAGCATTCACCTCACTTGTCTTTTTATTTTCAGCTCATTTGTCTTTTTATTTTTGCCTTTTCCTCTCTTTGGAACACACTAACTTTTAAATACAATGAAAAGGAACAAAATCATCAAAGCAAAGGAAAAGTGTTTCTTAGTAAGGATTCAGCTGAGCTGGGGATGTCTCCCTACCTGAGAGCCAAGCGCACACACACACCCTCTGAGAAAATGGCAATCTTTGTATCCCCTTTGTACCCGGCTGGGGCGGTCCCTGTGCCCTTTGCCATTGGATGGGTACTCAGGAGCTTCCATTCTCTACTGAGCACCAACTTTTCTGTGCCCTCCCTTCTCGTCCTCCTTCCTTTTGGTCAGGTCTTCAACCCTGTCCCTCTCACTGTGACACTCAACAAACCAACCTGAACAAATGCAAACCAAAAATAACACACAGAACCAACAAATTCCATTCTTTTGCTTAATAACCTTTTGGCTTCAGCCAAGTGTCACCTCATCTCTCAAACCTTCTCTGGTCCTGTGCTCTTCTTACTGATGTCTAAGTTGTAGAGCAGAAAAGATATTTGCAGTTGTGTGGGCCTCGGTTTCCCTGTCTCAGAGTAAAAGACATCCCAAATCCTTTCCCATGGAGTCTCCTGTAAATTCATGGGTTTTACTTACTCCATGAGTGCTCAGTCAGTGCCCCAGAGCTCTGTGACGACGTGGGCACAGGGCTGTGTTTTAGGAAAGTGCTGCCTGGCATTCTGGAGAAAGAAACCTGGAGAAATCCATGCCAGAAGAGCAGCTTGGCTTGAGCCTGCTCTGTGTGGCCCAGCAGCTGTGGATCAGCTCAGAGCAGAGGTGGGTGAGCCACTGTTTGCCCAGTGTGGGCTGGGCAGACGTGCTCCCCCAGAGTCTGTACTTCACTGGGGATCAGTGGAAGATTCTCCTGCATGAACCTTCCTCCCAGCAGCTGAAGCTCTCCCTGCTCTCTCTCCTCTCCAGCTGCCGTCAGCTGCTCCGAAACAGAGCTGGTTTGGGGTTTCCCCACCAGAGCTGGTATTTCAGAACTTCGTCGCTCGGGAGGTCTCTGAAATGGTGCTGTCTCTCATGAATAAGGACAAGGTAAGTGCTGGCACGTGAAGCTTTAACACTGTGCTGGAAGAGGAGAGTGCTGTCATTCCCTCAGTGTAGAGCAAAGCAAGTTATCTGCTGCAGCACATGCAGAAGAAAATGTCTCAGCACCTTGTTCTGCAAGATGGTGGAAATCTTCCTGTGCTGGGAATTGTGCCCAGATTTTTGCCCGGCGTTGCTGGTGTCTATCCCAAAGGAGTTTCCTTCTCTCGAAAGCTCTGGATTGACAGGAATGTTGAGTGCTGTACAGTTCTTACCTGCTCTCATGCTTTGCCTTGGGTCTATAGCACACCCTGTGTGTCCTTGGTTAATCTTGGCTCCTGGTAGGAATCTCTGCCTCTCTCAACCAGTTTGGCTCCCTTTATGCAGTTCACAGGCAAAGCTCAGGGGCTGAGCCTCCTGCACTTTATGCTGGAATCACTTCTCATTAATGGCATTGGCCCTGCAGGAACCGTGTTCTGCAAGAGCCCTGCAATCAGAGTGATGGAGCAGAAGCAGTGAGAGGCCTTTAGGTGCCACTTGAGGCTCCTGCTCAGCTTCATCCAGCTCTGCTCAGCTTTTCCAAAAGCAACACGGTGCTCTGCTTTCCCTTTGCAGAAGCACAGCACATCCAAAGCCATGTGCTCCTGGAGGTTTCCACCTTCAGCTGAAGAAATTGGGATTGTTTTGCAGTTTCCCAAGAGAGCTGAGAGGGGAAAAGTTGAAAAATGTCAGTTGTGTTCCACTGTAAAGAGGAAAACTTGAGACCATTTGAATTTCAGTCAGGGAAACATTTTCTCAAGTGAGGCTTGTGCCAAGAGTGGGCTGGTGGGAGGAGACAGGAGGGAGTCCAAATCATCTGGTTTAGACTTTTGGAGAGCATTTTGGTGCTCAGGGGTTATGATATCAGTGTGTTAGAAAATGCATGTGTGCTGTGCATGGGTACCCCAGAGGGCAGAACCTGGCCTCCTGGCTGCAGGCAGGAATGCCCAGCAGCCCAGCTTGCCTTCACAGGCAGCAGGAAGCCCTGGAGAGCCAAGATTGGCTTTGCATACTGGAACCACACTGTCAGTCAGTGCTGGTCCTGTTTCTCCAGGCAGAAAATGCCTCTGAAGCCCCATGGTCAATAGACACCGCCTGTCTGTGTTTCTGTTACTTTTGGCAAGCTGGTTGCTCTCATGGTTTTATGATTCTTCCTTGCTGCTTTACTGCCCATTTAAGTTCTCTTTGCCATCTCCTTGTTTTAGGGATTGTCTTGCTGTGTTCATTCCTTCTTTTGCTTTTCAGGTTTGCTTTTATTCCCAGTAAGACCACAGTGTTTGGTCTCCTGTCTTGCTGCTCTGCCTGCCTGACTGTATCCCCAGAAGGTCCCTACCCAAACCTGATCTGCTGGAAGGGAATTTCTTCCTTGCCCCACAGTAATGTGCTGGTTTGCTTTTAGGTAGCACATTCCCCCTCTGGAACATGACAACTTCATGGCTGTGTGCAGGCAGAAGCCAGCAGGTTTTTTTGGCCTTGTTGAATACGCAGGTGACTTGGTTCAGATGCTGTGTCTCCATCCTGCTGGTGCTGACCTGCTCGGCCCTTCCTTCCCAGCAGGCACTGCCCTACTGCCCCTGGCCAAAACGCTGGAGCCAGAGAGAAGGGATTCAAGTTCAGCCTTGTGAATGATGTGCCTGTGCCTGCTCAGCTGAAAGTGCTTTGGAAAAGGGGCAAGGGAGGGATGGTAGCAGGGCATGGACAGGTCTCCTCTCGTCCTGTTTCCACAAGTGGCAAAATCAAATTTCATGTCTTTGCTGCAGTTTCTTCACGTGGTGAAGGTCTCCATGGAGAGCTCACCTTACTTCCAGCTGGTGAGCTCCAGCGATGCGTACCGTGCCGTGCCGCCGGGCACCTCTGCCCCTGTGCGCATCCGCTTCACCCCCAGCAAGAACAAGGTGAGGCTGGAGGAGCCACAGCACACAATGATCTCCACAGCCATTGTTTTCCCTGCACTCTGGCTCCAGCCCATTGCATGCTGTGAGCTGGGCTCCAGGCGTGGGCAGGCAGCCTGCAGCCAGTCACACCTTGGCACTGCTGGCAGGCACTGCAGCCAGGCCTGAGAGGCTCTGCTTCCCCTCCGTGCACATTGCTGAGCATTGCCAAGGGAAGATGCACAGGAAACAGGATGAAAATGACAGAGGGCTGCTGATAGATGTTGGGCCATCTCTAGGTGCAGTGGAAGGGGTTTCATTCTGATGGAAAACACCAGAGGAACAAAGAGGTCAGAGAGCTTTCCTCCTTCCTGGACTGCCAACAGCTTCCCTGCCTGCCCCTGGGCTGGAGCAAAGCCGGTGCTTTTTCACTCCCTCTGTTGTGCAGCCTTGCAGCTGTGCTGTCCCAGAGCACAAGTGAGCATGGCACAGCTGCAGGGCCAGGGCAGAGGATGTGCTGTGCCTGTGAGCCCGGCCTGGCACAGGCACACTGGGCTCTGGGTGCCCTTGGTCAGCAGGAGGTTGCTGAGCTGCAGGGGACTTGAACACCTGCCTGAAGGAGCTGGTGTAGGGCAGGTACAAGCTGCAGGCAGAGCTGTGAGCCCAGTGCCCGTGGCAGTGACACTGCTGGGGCTCTGTCTTCATGCCTGTCGCTGTGCTTGCTCTGTCAGCTGGCACCCATTCCGTGCCAAAGGTGCTTTTGTGGGGAGGTTTGAACAGCAGTGCTGAGGCCCTGGCAAGTCTGATCTCAGTGCTGAGATCTGGAGGGTTCATGTTCTGATCTGGAGGCTTGTTCATACAGAAGGGTTGAGGGCATGGCATGGAAGGGAGGAAGCCTGGCAGGGAAACAAAGAGAGGCCCTTTCCAACAGCATCCTGCTACCTCTTAGCACTGTTCTTCTCCTGACTTGGTTGGACAGGCAAAGTTAGAGGGGAGTTGTGAGCCAACTGATGTTTCTGCACCAGGCCAGAGGTGCAGGATGTCTTTGGGTGCAGCTGTTTTCTCCTCTTCCTTTTGCTGCTTAGAGTCAGTTGAACACTTTGTCCTATTCTCAGACAGTGGGAATATAGAAGCCTAAAGAGCAATGTCCTGTGTTCCCCAGCTCCATGTTGCTTAGAAGGGGCTTAGGAATTCTTTAACATCATTAAAGTTTAGAGTAGGAATGATGGTGGCCTAGGGCTGTTATCTCTATGAGCCAAGTGACACAAGAGCTGAATGCCACTGAGACAGATTTTGCAAAGTGCACTGGTGCCTTTAAAATGTGACATAGTAGTAGAACTTCGTGTTCATTTGAGGGTGCAATAGGTAAATGGATGCCCTTGAAGGGGTATAGGAAATGGTTTTTCTTCTGCCGTGGGGATGGCACTAAATGTCCTGTGCTGAGCCAGTTTCTTTTCCTGCAGGATTATTGCCACGAGCTGGTGTGCCTCACTGCAAGGGAAAGGACCATTGTGCCAATTCGGGCCATTGGTGCCCGAGCTGTGCTGGACTTCCCTGCCCAGCTGGACTTCTCCAAGTGTCCAGTCAAGGTCAGCGCCCAGCAGACTCGGCTGGTGCGCAATGTTGGTGCCCGGGCAGCTCGGTACCAGCTGAGCACCCAGAGGTGAGGCAGCTCATCTGTCGCTGTGCAAACACCTTTGGGTGAGAGCGGAGTTGGGAAAGAGCTACAGAATGAGCCAAGCGTCGAATCTGCTGCCCTGCAGCCTGGCTGGAAGTGAGCAGGATGGATGGCATCTGCCCTTGCTTTCAGTGGCCTTGGAGCTTTCTGTGTCCCAGATTCCCTGGAGGCTGCTGGAACATGTTGGGAGCTGGCTTGCACCCTGCTGAGCACAAGCAGCTTCTGAAATGCTTCCTCAGCACTGTCAGCCAAACAGAGCCATTCTCTGGGAGGCCACAGGCACGTGGCTTTGCAGTGGTCCTGGAGGGGGCCTCTGGAAATCATCTGAGCAAACACACTGCTCAAAGCAAGAGCAGTGTCTGGGGGTTGCAAGGTGCCATTGGGAGACATGGACCTGTCTTTAGATGCCATACAAGAAAACAAACATGTCAATGGACCTAGTTATAAAAGCAGAAGAAAACAACCTTTTTAAAACCCCTCCATACCTTATCTTTTCTGCCTGTCAGGTGCAGCAGTGATTCATTGAGAGGATGGATCTAACAGGATGAGAAGTGTCTTAAGGAGCAGCTCACAATTAACAGAGAAAAGCCCAAAATTTAGCTTTCCAGGCCTATCTCTTGGCAGTGATTTTCCTTTGGTTCTTACAGTGTCAGGGATGTCTCCTTCACAGCTCTTCTAGCTGTGGGCTCAGGGAACAGTTTAGTGGTGTTGGCTGAAATTCAGAGGAGTTACGTTTAGCTGTAGACTTGTAGAGTTTGTGTCTTTGGGTCTTAGGGAGCCAGGTGTGTGTGAGAGATGACTGCTACAGCAGGAACGGAGGAGTCTGGTGGGTACTGCCCAGGGATTGAAGAGATGCGGGGGCTGATTTGCACTCAGTTTTTCAGTGCTGACGGCTGAGTCCTGAACTTGGCTGGATCCTCTTCTCCTGATAATTTGAAAAGAAGAAGACACCTTCTTTCTCAGGCAAGCCCTGAAGTCGTCCCTGGAATGTTATTCCCATCCTGCCACCTGAAGGCAGGAGCATGTAACATGGGGCAGGAGTGGGAAGGGAATGGAATGGAAGGTAGTGCTGAAGCGTGGCCAGGGATTCCCCTAACTGGCAGCTGCTCTATTGTGGTGAAATTTCTGGCCAAAGACTAAGAACAGAATGCTGTGCCTTGCCCCCAGCAGGCCCTGATCCCCCCAGCCCCAGCAGAGCTGCAGCCGTGCTGGCATCAGCCCCGGGGCAGATGCAGGAGCACGAGCACTGATCTGGCTCTGGGGCTGCTGGGGCCTTGTCTTTCCTCCCCTCCCTCCAAAGTCTCACATCCAGCACATGAACATTGCTGGCCCAAGGCTTCTCCATCAGCCAGCAGTGATGTTCTCACCAGTGGCAATGGGAACAGGTCAGCCCATAATTACAGCAAGAGGTCCTTAATGAGCAGAACCTGAAGCGAGTTCATCAGCTGTTACTACTGACATGAACAAAGTTCAGCTTGGCAGATGTTCTCTTTGTTTTTGTGTGTGATGCATTCATCAGCAAAGTCCCCAGAACACATTTGAAGTGACAGATTGACCAGCAACAAAGCACCAAGGCCAGGAACTTTTGTTTCCTCACTGGGGCTGTAGAAGGGCACAAAGCCCAGCAGCTGCTGGGCAGAAGCACATTTCCCATGAGCTGTCCCTGAGCATCAAAGCACAGAGTCTTGTGCCTTTAACCGAGCCATTGCCTGCTCTGTCCTCGGCCTCCAGGGGCAGCGTCACTGCACCGAGTTTACACTTCGACCTGGCTGAGCTCGACTTCGGGGACATCTCCTTTGGTGAGTGTTCCCTGGGCTGGGACACAGCCTCAGGGATGTGTGCCTTCCAACAGAAAAGCATCCCTCACTCCTGCCCTGCCCCAGCAGCCTCTTCAGGCTGTGAACTGCAGGGCTGCTGCTGCTGCTGCTGCCTCAGGGGGCATTTTGCCATTGTGAGATCCAATGGAAGCAAGGAATAGAAAGGCAGTATTTTCTGGTGTCTCTGTGCTGCTTTAAAAGACAGATGTCTGCCAAGGAAGGTGGGAATCTTGCTGCAATGGAAAGATGAGCCCCTCCCCCCAAATGATTATCCCTTTGAAATGACAGGGCTCCCAGGCAAAACTGTGGGAAAAGGAATAACAGTTCTTTGCTAGACTATCTCAGGAGAGCACAGACAAGACAAGAACAGACATCTCCCAGATGCCAAGTCCTGTTTTTCCCCTTTGGTGGAGTTCTGGTCACAGCAGGAGGAGCTGTGGGCTCTGGCAGGGCAGTGATCCCCCCCCAGCCGGTGCGGGAAGGGAAGGGAAGGGAAGGAGGAAATGCTCCTTTTGCACAGCCCCAGAGGGCAGGGGGATGTGGGCAGTGCCCAGCAGCAGCAGTAGCAGCGGGGCAGGCAGGCAGGGTCGGTGCCAGCGCTGAGCTGCAGCCAGGGCAGCCCCGGGCCAAGCACAAACCTCCCGCAGCAGCAGCGGCCGAGCTGCGACCCCGGAGCGGGAGGAAGGGAAGCTCCGCTCCCTGCCCAGCCTCAGCTCCCACTGCACAGCCGCCCACGGCATCACGCCACAACTCCCAAAACCCCAAGAGAAAAGCCCAGCCCAGGGCCAAAACCCCCCAGAATCCCCCAGAACCCCTATCCCCCTTCCCAGACCAAGGGCAACATTCACGGCCAAGCCAAAACCCAGAACAATGAAGTTCATGAACTTCTGAAGGAAACTCATTGCCTTTTTTGAGCTGCTTCTTCCCCAGCCTGCATCACCACGGAGGCGCTTGTCAAGTTGCCTTTGGAAGGAATGAAACACGAAAGGCAAGAGATGGAAATATGGGTCTGAAGCAGGAGATTCAGATCCTGCTGAATCCAATTTCATTCCTAAGGGCTCTTTGGCTGAAGGCAGCTGTTGTATCTCTGCTTCTTTGTAACTGTTGACTGTTGTCTGCATGTGCTGGCCTCAGTCTCATTGGAGGTTTTGACATCTGGGTTTGTCCTTTTTGTGCCTCTCTTGCCTCCCTGCTGGAGTCCCTGCTGGAGCTGGCAGTGGTCACTTGGATGGGCACAGAGAAGCTCTGGGCTGCAGCTGCAGTTGTTTTTTCTCCCCATCTGTGTCCCAGTGACTCTTGGTGAGCAGGCCTGGGGAGAAGTATCCCCCCTACAGAGCTGGTCAGCCCAGCCAGATGTGCAGTGCAGAGCAGGCTGTGGCTGCTCTGCGCGCTCTGCAGGACATCCCCACCATGAGTGGCTGTATCTCTGGCTTTGCAGGATGGAAAGCAAATCTCAGAGCCAAGGTGGGGTAAACTCTTGCAGGCAGCACTCTCAGTGAGCAGCATGGCTGTGATGACCCTGTTTGTGGGCTGAGGTGGGACCTGGTTCCTAATTGCTAATCTCAAAGCAAGGCTTGGCTGTGTCCCCAGTTGAGTGGGCTCTGAGCTGTCATGTGCTCAGCTGTTTGGCCCAAAGCAAGAGATGCCTTAAGGGTCCTGCAGAGAGAAGCTGCATTAGGGTGCTTTGCATCACGTTCTAGTTCCTGATTCCATCCTCATTTTCTTTTGCTGTAGCTTCTTCTCACTGACAACTCACTGTTTATATGTCTTGAAAAAGGTGGGAGTGTTGGCAGGCTGAGCAGGGAATTGGACAGCTTGAATTCTCAGAGTAAATGCTGGGTCTGGGTGCACACTCATCCCTGAGAGAGAACTGGTGCTGGTTTGGGGCAGGTGAGGGAGCTTGCCCCCATCCCAAAGAGAGAAGCTTGCAGTGTTCAGCGGGGCTAGGAGTGGGCATTTTCAAGGCTGCAGTCTGGAATCTGTGTCAAAGGGAACTAAGTGACGATTAATTCCTCATGCAGCTTCTGGGTGAGCTGTATTTCAGACCATAAAGAGCTCAGCTCCAATCCCACTTTGATCCTGCCAGGATCTTGCCCCCAGGATCATGCCCTGCTGGGTGCCTGAATGGATATTTGTGTCCTTGCACAGGCTTTCCCTACACGCAGCGCTGCCGCCTCACCAACAGCTCCGCGGTGCCCCTGGCGTTCCAGCTCCGCATGTCGGACGATGGCACGCAGCCGGCTGTGGACAGCGTGGATCAGATCCGCAGGGACACCGACCCCGCCTGGAGCAAGGGAATCCATTTCCATGTGGAGCCCAAGGAGTTCACCATGAATCCCAGCCAAGGCACCATTCTCCCCCAGGGACACCAGGACATCGAGGTACGGCAAGAGCCCAGCCACAGCCGCTGCAGCACCAGGGCTGGAGCTGCACTGCAGGGTGGGAGGGCTTTAGCTCTGGTGCCAGCTTGGAGCATCCTGGCACTGAGAGATCTGCACTGCTGGGAGGCCTCTGCTAGCTGGCTTACTCGGGATGTTCCTCAGGGAGCACTGTTTGCTTTCCAAAATCATATGCCTGAGTTCACAGACCTTGTGGTCAAGGCCTGAAGCAATTCTTGTGTTTTTGAGAGCGACTGATTTGATTGCAATGGGGCAGAGCAAGGATGAGGGCGGAAGGTAGCTGTTAGAGAGATGTTATTGTATAAAGCAGTGAGATTTTCTTCTTGGTCTCATTTCCCCCCTCCTGGGGAGCAGAATGATTTGTGTTCACTGCAGGAAGCTCCAGTGGAGACAAAAAAATCTGCAGCCATGTGTAGCGGTTCAAATTTATTGTATTGATTCCTTGTTAAGTGGTTTGTTCTGTTGTACTCCGTGTTCTCCCCGAGTGGGTTTACCCCTGGGATTTACCTTCCCACAAAGCTGTTCCTCATGCCATTCCCTGCCCCTTGTTCCAGCTCTTTTCCTGCCTGTCAAACCCAGCCCCTTTTGTTCCCCAACCTTCTTTGCCAATTTAACCTGGAGCCAATCCCTGTCTGCAATGCCCCTTTGGAATTCCCCTATTCCTGGAGGCCCCATTGGCCCATGTGAGCCATCCTCCCCACCCTCCTACCCAAAGTGGCCCCAGACATTTGATGTAATCCCCTCAGTGCTCCCCTGAGGATTCCCTTTTGGCTTGCTGTTTGTATTCACCCCCTGATTTTTGTCTGTACAAAAGCCCTTGCACAGGAGTGTCCAGGCCTCTTTTGGCTTTGATCCTTTTGCTTGGAATAAACCCTTCCTTGTGGAACTTCAAGACAGAGATCCTCCTCCTTTCTCCTCTGCCTCGTCCCGTTGGTGGCTTGTCTCTTGCGGCATAGAGCAAGAGGCTCTGAGGGTTCTGCCTGTGGTCAATGCCCAGCCTGGGGCAGTTCTGAGGGTTCTGCCTGTGGTCAATGCCCACCCTGGGGCAGTTCTGAGGGTTCTGCCTGTGGTCAATGCCCACCCTGGGGCAGTTCTGGCTCTGAGGGTTCTGCCTCTGGTCAAATGCTCACCCTGGGGCAGTTCTGACGGTTCTGCCTCTGGTCAATGCCCACCCTGGCACAGTTCCCCACTCCTGGCGTGGGGCCGCAGTTCTCAGAGCCAGTCCGGGCCCGGGCTCCCAGGGCAGCCATGAACTGCCCAGAACCTGCTGGGCCACACTTTGCCCTCAACCTCCTGCTGTAAAGCTGAACTCATTGTGGTCGAGTCAGATTTCCTCTGCATGGATGTCTTTGTAGTCAGATGAGAAATTGGCCCCTTCATTTGAATGCAGTGGTGCATGGAGCTGTAGTCTAATGTTTTAATGTAGCTGACCTGTGCCCTGATAGCAAGGTGTGTTAAACAAATCTGGTATTGCCAGAAGGCTTTTGTTACTCTGAGACTGTGCTCTACACATGGAGCAGCAGAAGAATGAAGGCCAAATCCTCCCTCAGGAACTGGAGGTTATCACCCGTGGGTAATGAGCTTTTGTAAGGAAGCATTGACTGTTCTTCTCTTCCACCAGGTGACCCTGTGCTCCAACACGGTGATGGAGTTCTACCGGAGATTGCTGGTGGACCTGGAGGGTATTGGCAAGGGAGTGGCAGCCCTGATCATCACAGCCAGGTACCAGCCCTTGCCTGGCCTCCCGCAGGCACTGCCTTGCCCAGGCTGTGCTGGCTGCAGCTGCCAAGGAGAAGTGCTGCTGAATGCCCTCATGTTGTGCCAGCTGGACACGAGAACAGCAGTGCTTGGGCAGCAGCCTGTGGTGAAAAGCACGTTTGCTCACAGCCCAGCATGGTCCTGGCCCTCTTCTAAAGGCACCCGGAATGATATCATTGATTGGCCTGGTTTTTGGTGCTTGAGGTGGAACAAATTTCCTGAGGGCCTCCTCTCCTTCAGGCTGCAAGAGGTGGAGTTGTGCTGGTTGTGAGCATCGTGCACTGGTTTGGGCCACAGCAAGCAGCTGCTGAGAGTCAGGCTCTGGCTCTGTCCATGAGGGCACATGGCAGGGGGGAAGTGGCTCCCAGCAAGAGTGGGGAGGGCAAGGTCTGACAAGGGGAAAGCAGCCCTTGATGTGGCAGGTCAGCTCCAGTTTTTGCCCTTCCCTCTGCTTCCCATTTTGAGCTTTAATGTTGTCAGAGTTGAGAGCAAAAGTTGTTGTTGCTGCAGCAGAATTCCATGCTGCTGTGCTGCTGTGGGTGTCAGTGTGATGCCCAGAGGGATGCAGCTCCCTGGTGCTGTTCCCTGTGCCAGGCAGAGCCATCCAGGCAGTGCCTGGGCTGCCATTGTGTACAGCAGGTGGAGCTGGGGCCAGGCAGTGCCTGGAGCTGTGCAGTGAAGGAGCCAGGGAGCTGCAGGGCCTGGCAGGGGCTGATCAGCCCCTCTGTGGGGCAGCTGCTGTCTCGTGCCCTCCAGGGCTGGGGCAAAGAGCTGAGTTCTCAGGCAGGGCAACAGCACCATGGCAGAGAAGGGAGTCATTTTTACTGAGACCCTGGAGCTGTGTGTTCCTTGAGCCTTGGGGAGCACTGATCCTTGTTGGCAAGGCTCCCCCAGAGCTCGTGGGTCACTGGGACTCTTCCAGGAGTCCTTGCCAGCCTTCTTGGGTAAAGGAGGGGCTGAGGCAGCTGTGGGGCAAAGTGCTCTGCCTGGGGCACTTGGCAGCCTCTGGGTGCTGCCTCTCAGGGTTTGCCCCTCCTTGACAAGACATGTTGGAGTGGGAAGAGGTAGAAGGCAATTTATCCCTGTAGGGCTCTTCAATGTGCATTTGACAGTGACCAATGTGTTCTGCTCCATTTCACAATCTTTGGGGGTAGGCATTCTCCATTCTCTCAGTATCTCTGATTGTCCTGGGGTCATCTCTTTGCCCAGATGTCTCGTTCCTGAGCTCCAAGTGTCCCCCCAAGTGCTGCTGTGTGATGAGTGCCACCTGAAGGTGCCCTATGAGAGGAAGATCCTCATTAGGAATCCCAGCCACCTTCCTGGCTGCTACGGGCTTATTCCCCAGGTTTGGCATCACATCCACCTCCTCCTGTCAAATATTCCTGAAGAGATTATTAGGGGGAAAAAGGGTTTGGATAAGACCTTTCTGCTTTCTATTCAGTCTTAAAGATCTGCTGAGAACAGGATCCTACCCAACTGTAAACTTGAGGAGGCAGTTGAAGCTCCTGAAAAAACAGTTGATGTTCTAGTCCTCAGGGTGTTTTCCTGTGGGAGATCTTAGAGGGTTGTGAAAAGCTGCTGCACCCACAGACACCAGTGCCTGTGCTGGCAGCCTCCTTGCAGGATGCCCTGGGAGTGCTAAACCTACAATTCTTGCATCTTGTTTGTGCCTTTGACCTTTGTCCTGGGGAGTTTTAAAGGTGTGTGTAAGTTGCTGTTGTGGTGGATGTTAAGGAGCCTAAAGTTTCTTGAGAGGTCCCTCTGAATCTGCGTTTCATTGTGTCCCTTCCAGAAACGCAAGGAGGACTCTGCTGTGCTCTACTCCAGCCCCAAGCCCTGTGGGATTGTGCAGCCCCAGAGCACAGCAGAGATCCCAGTTGTGGTGGCAGTGCAGGCCCTGGGCACTCATCGCACCAACGTTCTCATCGGCGTGTTCGGGGATGAGAGAAACCCCCTGGTGAGGGCAAGGGGAGATGTGAGCCTGTGTGCAGCTGCTCCTGGCAGGGTGCACAGGGACAGGGATTGTGCCGGGGAAAACAGGCACAGGCTGCTGGGGAGAAGGACAGGAGGGATGGGGGCACAAACAGCTCCTGCCTTAGAGGTGGGAATCTCAGTGTCTGACACAGAATGGAGTTGGGCGAAGCTGGAATCCAGGGGCATTTGAGTTCATTATTCTTTCAAATGCTGTTAACTTTGGAAACATCTGTTTGAAAATGTAAACTCCCTGAGCACAAAAGCGGTTGTCAGAAGTCTTCTAGGAAGCTTGAGCTTTCTGTAAAAGAAAGGAAAGCTGGCATTTGAAGAGTGTTTGCAAGGACTGAAACTTCAATTAAAACATATGGAAATGGCAATGCCAAATTCCCTGGATGGCAGCAAACATCTGAACCTGGGCCATCGTGGCACTGCCTGTAAATCAGTGAACAGGAAGGAAAGGCAATGCAGGCTGTGCCAGGGAGCCTGAAGTTTGACCAGACAGTTGCTTTCAACTATCAGGCTGCTTCCCTTAAAGAGGAGGGTTTCTCCCCACCAGAAGAACCAGTTGTTTAACTGTCAGGCTGGTCTTACCTAGAGATTTCTTGCAAAAATAAAAGCTTTGGGCCAATAATTTTTAGTTGCAAAGGTTCTCTTACCTTAATCCTTTTCAATTTGGAGGTGAACATGTAATTTTCTTTTTCCCCAAAAGCCCAGCATTTCAGCTGGAGAGTGGTAGCTGTCCCTAAAGAAAAAACTTGAGCAGGGTTGAGCTGTTGAAGGTTTTTTAGGTTTGTCTGTTGTGGTTTGTTTTGGGTTTTTAAAAATCTTTCTTGCTTGCTTCCTGGAACAGAGGGCACAATTATGGAGCTCAGGACGGCTGGCAGAAATCTCCCCAAGCCCAAGGCTGGCAGAGCTTGGCAGGATCCCAGCACCACAGCCTGTGTATGTATGGATGGAAGGATGCATGGATGGATGGATGGATGGATGGATGGATGGATGGATGGATGGGAATGCGACCTGAGTCGCCTGGGAGTGTTGTAAAATGTCAACCAACCCCCCAGCGGTGTCAGGGGAACATTCCTGATAAATCCCAGGTGGAGCTGCAGAGTTTCTGGCCTTGGGCACTGGGTGGGCTGTGCTGGCTGGGCACTGGCTGGGTCTGCCCCTCGGTGTCTCAAATCTCACCTTTTTGCTGCCTTCTCTGTCTTTTCCTCTCCCACTGTGCTTTTTGCATCCCCACCAGGTGTTAATGCCTGTCCTCTGTAGTTGCTCAATGCAAGCAGTTGCAGCTGCTGCAGCACCTCAGTGCCATCCCTGGGCTGCCTTTAGAACAGACCTGCCCCAGCCTGGATTGGGAAGGGCTGGATCAAACCATTTATCAGTTCAACGTGCCAGCACCCACCCAGGGGCTGCATCCGGGTCAGGAGCTGCTCGTGCATATGTCCCTCCCTCCGTCCCACTGCAGGTCCCTGTTCATAGTTATTTATTTTCCAGAGATGAGCTCCACCCACCTAAATTCAAACCCCAGCCACCAAAGGAGATGAGAACCAGTCTGGATTGCCCGGCAACTCGATGGAGGCACTTCAGGACTGGACAGGAGGAGGCAGCCAGAGCCCTGTCCAGGTTTAGAGCAAATTTGGGGAAGAATCCCCCGAAGGAGCTCCGGTGGGAAAAAAGGAGATCCAATCGGCCCCTCCCCTCAACTGGTCCGGGAGGAAAAAATACGTCCCTGGAGAAAGGTGGAAAAAAACCTGTTTGTTAAACAATAAAACCAAAACAATATCAAAAAATGAGACCCCTTGCCACTCTGAAAGAGATGACAAACTGAGAAAAGCCCGTCCCTGGCTTGCAGCTCACTCAGTCTCTGATCAGTCCCTCCGGTGCTGGAATTGTCACAGGCCAGGCCCGGCCCCGTGGGCCACAGGTGCAGCTGCCGGTGCTCTGCTGGTGTTCAGTTCAGAGCAGGTTTCAAGAGGTCCAAAGAAAAGAAAATACACAGTCCAGGGAACTTCTTTGCCTCAGCTAGCTAACACTAACTAAAAAGTAAAAGAAGAGCTCTGTCCCGCTGTCTGTCCGCAGACAGCAACAGTCCAGGAGGAGGAATGTGGGGGAGTGGAGTAGAGTGTCTGAAAACAAACTGCGCGCTTCTTCTCTCCCCCCTTTCACTCTCTGGAACACTCTTAAAGGTGCAAAACTTATTATTCAACATAAACAGAAAGAGACGATTGGGGATAAAAGCATCATATGGTCAACCCAGGACATTCCACCCCTTATCCCCATATCGTCTGATTACTACTAAAACTAATATAAATTCTAACTCTACAAGTACATACATGATACATCCATTATACAGCTATACACAGACAATGGTAATAACATTCAGCAAACAGTGATATTTACACAGGTTTTATCCAACAATCAGATCTCCCTGAGGTACACATTGTGTTCTTCCATCTTTTTGCATTATCCACCATGTGCAACCTGGTCCCTGAGCAAAAACAACCCCACGAATGGGTTTGTCTGTATTCAAGGCAGGATTAATCCAAACTGTCTTCCCTAATAAACCTCTGACATGTACCACTGGGACTTTGACTCCATCTGCTCTCTGCAACGGCTCAGATTGGGCAGGGCCCACTCAGTTAGTAGAGCCTCGGGTGTTAACTATCCAGGTGGCTTTTGCCAGATGCTGCTCCCAGTTTTTGAAAGGTCCCTCACCTAATGCTTTCAATGTGGTTTTTAACAGTCCGTTGTACCTCTCCACTTTTCCTGCAGCTGGTGCATGGTAGGGAATATGGTACACCCACTCAATGCCATGTTCCCTAGCCCAGGTGTTGATAAGGCTGTTCTTGAAATGAGTCCCATTGTCTGATTCAATCCTCTCAGGGGTACCATGTCTCCACAGAATTTGCTTTTCCAGGCCCAGGATGGTGTTCTGGGCCATAGCATGAGACACAGGGTAGGTTTCCAACCATCCAGTGGTGGCCTCCACCATGGTCAGCACTTAGCGTTTGCCCTGGCGTGTCTGGGGCAGTGTGATGTAGTCAATCTGCCAGGCCTCCCCATACTTGTACTTGGACCACCACCCACCATACCAGAGGGGCTTCACTCGCTTGGCCTGCTTGATGGCAGCACACGTCTCACAGTCATGGATAACCTGAGCAATACTGTCCATGGTTAAATCCACCCCTTGGTCTCGTGCCCACTTATAGGTGGCATCCCTGCCCTGATGACCTGAGGCATCATGGGCCCATTGAGCTAGGAATAACTCTCCTTTATGTTGCCAATCTAAGTCCATCTTTGACACCCCTATCTTTGCAGCCTGGTCTACTTGCTCATTGTTTTGGTGCTTCTCATTAGCTCTACTCTTGGGAACGTGAGCATCCACATGGCGGACTTTCACAGGTAGCCTCCCTACCCTGGTAGCAATGTCTTTCAAATCTTCAGCAGCCCAAATTGGTTTTCTTCTACAATGCCAGTTAGCCTGTTTCCACTTCTCCAGCCATCCCCACAGAGCATTGGCTACCGTCCATGAATCAGTATAAAGGTAGAGCTTTGGCCACTTCTCTCTCTCAGCAATGTCCAGGGCCAGTTGAACAGCTTTGAGTTCAGCAAGTTGGCTTGATCCACCTTCTCCTTCAGTGGCCTCTGCCACCTGTCCTGTGGGGCTCCATATGGCTGCTTTCCACTTCTGGTTCATTCCCACAATGCGGCACGAACCATCAGTAAAGAGAGCATATAGTGTATCTTCTGCTGGCAGTCAGTTGTATGGTGGAGCTTCCTCAGCTCGTGTCACTTCTTGTTCCCCTTCATCAGCGAGACCAAAGTTTTCACCTTCCGGCCAGTTTGTAATTATTTCCAGAATCCCAGGGCGATTCAGTTTTCCAATACAGGCGCGCTGTGTGATAACAGCAATCCACTTGCTCCATGTAGCACTGGTGGCATGGTGCGTAGAGGGAACTTTTGCTTTGAACATCCACCCCAGTACTGGTAGTTGAGGTGCCAGGAGGAGTTGTGCTTCAGTGCCTGTTACCTCTGAGGCAGCCTGGACTCCTTCATAGGCAGCCAAGATTTCTTTCTCTGTTGGAGTGTAGTTGGCTTCAGACCCTCTGTAGCTTTGACTCCAAAATCCCAGTGGTCGGCCTCGAGTCTCCCCAGGCACCTTCTGCCAAAGGCTCCAGGACAAGCCATTGTTCCCGGCTGCAGAGTAGAGCACATTCTTCACCTCTGGTCCAGTCCTGACTAGGCCAAGGGCTACTGCATGAGCAATCTCCTGCTTGATCTGTGCAAAGGCTTGTTGCTGCTCAGGGCCTCAGTGGAAAGTGTTCTTCTTACGGGTGACCAGGTAGAGAGGGCTCACAATCTGACTGTATTCAGGAATATGCATCCTCCAAAAACCTATGGTGCCTAGGAAAGCTTGTGTCTCCTTCTTATTGGTGGGTGGAGACATTGCTGTGATCTTGTTGATGACATCGGTGGGAATCTGATGCTGTCCGTCTTGCCTCTTCACTCCCAGAACCTGGATCTCTTGAGCAGGTCCCTTGACTTTGCTCTTCTTGGTGGCGAAGCCAGCTTTTAGAAGAATCTGGATGATTTTCTCCCCTTTCTCGAACATCTCTGCTGCTGTCTTCCCCCACACAACGATGTCCTCAATATATTGCAGATGTTCTGGAGCCTCACCCTTTTCCAGTGCAGCCTTGATCAGTCCATGGCAGATGGTGGGGCTGTGCTTCCACCCCTGGGGCAGTCGGTTCCAGGTGTACTGCACGCCCCTCCAGGTGAAAGCAAACTGAGGCCTGCATTCTGCTGCCAGAGGAATAGAGAAAAATGCATTGGCAATGTCTATAGTGGCGTACCACCTTGCTGCCTTGGACTCCAGCTCATACTGGAGTTCCAGCCTGTCTGGTACAGCAGCGCTCAGGGGTGGAGGTACTTCATTCAATGCACGATAGTCCACTCTCAATCCCCATTCTCCTTCAGATTTTCGCACAGGCCAGATGGGGCTGTTGAAGGGTGAGTGGGTCTTGCTGAGCACCCCTTGGCTCTCCAGCTCACGGATCATTTTGTGGATGGGGATCACACCATCTCGATTCGTTCGGTACTGTCAGTGGTGCACTGTTGAGGTGGCAATTGGCACTCGTTGCTCTTCCACCTTCTGGGAGACCACTAGGAGACCTACTGCAGATGGGCTTTGTGACAGTCCAGGCAAGCTGCTCAACTGCTTGACACCCTCTGTCTCTACAGCAGCTTTTCCAAATGCCCATCTGAGTCCCTTTGGGTCTTTGAAATACCCACTTCGGAGGAAGCCTATGCCTAAAATGCATGGGGACTCTGGGCCAGTCACAATAGAGTGTTTCTTCCAGTCATTTCCAGTCAGGCTCACCTCAGCTTCCACCAAAGTAAAATCCTGGGATCCCCCTCTCACACCAGCAATAGAAACAGACTCTGTCCCCACGTCTCGATGGGATTAATGTACATTGTGCAATAGTGTCAACCAAAGCTTTGTATACTTGCGGTTCAGATATGCCAGGCCAATGAATCCACACAGTCCAAAAAACACGGTTTTCCCCAGCCTCTACCTGGCTAGAGGCAGGGCCCCTCTAAGCCTGTTTATCCTTCTTTCCCTGGGCATATGCCTTGGAGGGTCTTTCAAGGGGATCAAAAATATTGTCATTATCGTCATATGTGACAGTTCAGTTACTGGCCACTGGAGCTGCTTCCCTTTTGGAACTTCCTCTCTGAGTCTTCAGTTCACACACCCGTCGTGCCAGAGCAGTGGTAGGTTTTCTGTGCCATCTCCCCATGTGTTCTCCACAATCACGCAGGTAGAACCACAGCTCAGCTCGTGGGGTGTACCTTCTCTCGCCATCTGGGGAACATCTGCGTTGGGTACCAGAACCTCTGATCTGCACTGCCGAGATTTGGAGAAAGCCCTCTTTAATCTCCTCCCTCAGTTTCTTGTGACCCTCCTCCATCTTGTATTCTAATTTTTGCAAACGTGTTTCCACCGCTGCAATTCTGGCATGTGTTGGGCCATTCACAGTGTCTGCATACGCTCGGAGCTTCCTTGCCATATCCAGCACAGTCTCCTCACCATCATCCCGCTTCATTATGGCTAAAGCAGAAGCGTTTTCTCGTGGCCCAAGTCGTACAAGTTTTCTCCACATCACAGATGTGCATGGTAACAAGTCTGGATTTACAATGTTTCCATCATCTGAGAAGACAATCTCAGCCACTGCCATTTCCCTCAAGCGTTGAATCCCTTGTTCTATGGTTTTCCACTGGGTTTGCTGCATATAGAGATCGTCTGCGCACAGGTATCTTCGTGCTGCACTTCTTAGGATCCGTTCCCAGAGGCTGTGAGGGTTAGCCCCGCTCATCATTCCTTGGTCAATGACAGGATCCTGTGACAGGGATCCCAAATGCCTGGCTTCAGTGCCATCCAGAATTGTAGCCTCGCCTGCAGCATCCCAGAGATGGACCAGCCAACTAATTATGGATTCACCAGGTCGTTGGGTGTAATCCTTCCTTAGGCCACGAAGGTCCTTCAGGGAATAAGACTCAATATTTGCATCTGATCTTGCACCTGCTGCTTTGACTCCTGATTTTATGTCAGGAGGCATCGAGGTTTCTTCTCCTGTATCACCATCATCATCATCCACTGGTCGATTAGTTTTTTCCATGCATTTTTTCCCACTTCTAGTACTGGTAGCAACAGCCATGGGTTTAGATGCTGGCTTAGGCTCACTATCTGGTTTGGCTGCTGGCTTCGAGCCTGGGCTGTTGACTACAGCTTGAGTGACTGGGATAGCTGATTTATCTCCCTGCCCCCCTGCCTCTGTCTGCTGCCTTACACTATCTAACAAAGTGTGATAAGCATAGGCCAGGGCCCAGCTTATTGCAGGTAGGCTTTTCTCCTTAGAATCGTCATGGCACTTCTCTTTTAGGTATTTCCCCACTTCTGCTGCTTTCTGAATTTGGTCCCGTGGAAAATCCCAGTCTACAGCATCAGAAAATTCCTAAGGGTTTGGCCTATATTTTCCCATTGTCCACACCACTCAGGATTTTTCACGCCTGCATCTGCTTCTGGGCCAGGGGTCTCACCAGCTCCTCTGGATATCTCAGCCCGCATTCTAGAGAAGCTGCAGACCATATAGAGGAAGCTTACCAGATTAAATACCAGAAAGATGGTCTCTTTAACATTCAGGGGAAACTGAACATTCTAAAAAAGTGACATAACCTATCCAAAGGAGAAGAAGGAAAGGGAAGGCTGGAAAGTCTCATTCTTGGCTCCTCCTCTAACAGACTGAGTGTAATTAATAATAAATTCCCAAAACCTACTACTGGAATTGGGATGCAGGGTAGGATGAAGAAACCATAAACCATACATATCGTAAACAGAGGCCAGTATCTTTGTAAATGCTTTATAAATCATTATCACCAAGGCCAGCACAACAGCTATTCCAATCCGTACCCCTCTACCGTAAAAATTACTTGTTAAGGACAATAATCCTAGTGACCAGAAAGGTATTGAAACCTCAAAAAGGTCTAGAGCCCAGAGCCATACAAAGGCTTTCACAACCACAGACATCAGGGGTCCAAGCAGCATGGCTACTAACTTCTTTAACAACAAGAAACACACACTTTATAGAGCTTTTTTCCACCTTTTCCAGCCATGCATTGGGCGCCAATTCATGTATTTGTCCAGGTTTAGAGCAAATTTGGGGAAGAATCCCCCGAAGGAGCTCCGGTGGGAAAAGCAGATTCAATCGGCCCCTCCCCCCAACTGGTGCGGGAGGGAAAAATACCTCCTTGGAGAAAGGTGGAAAAAAACCTGTTTATTAAACAATAAAACTAAAACAATATCAACAATGGGACCCCTTGCCACTCTAAAAGAGACGACAAACTGAGAAAAGCCCATCCCCGGGTTGAAGCTCAGCTCACTCAGTCTCTGATCGGTCCCTCCGGTGCTGGAATTGTCGCAGGCCAGGCCCGGCCTGGTGGGCCACAGGTGCAGCTGCCGGTGCTCTGCTGGGTGTTCAGTCCAGAGCAGTTTCAAGAGGTCCAAAGAAAAAGGAAAAAACACAGTCCAGGGAACTTCTCTGCCTCAGCTAGCTAACACTTACTAAAAAGCAAAAGAAGAGCTCTGTCCCGCTGTCTGTCTGTTCGCAGAAAACACAGTCCAGGAGCAGGAATGTGGAGGAGGAGTGCAGTGTCTGAAAACAAACTGCGCGCTTCTTCTCTCCCCCCCTTCACTCTCTGGAACACTCTTAAAGGTGCAAAACTTATTATTCAACATAAACAGAATGAGACGATTGGGGACAGAAGCATCATATAGTCAACCCAGGACACACGGCCACTCCCCCTGCAGGTTTAACTTAGGCCAGACTTCCATACAATAGTGAATCATTTTTATTTTGTCTAAGCCTTTTGTGGCCTCCTGAGTGTCCCATTGATCTAGCATCTGTCCCAGAGGACTATCAAGGGGAATATTCTTCTCTTTTTTCCTATCTTCCCTTCCAAATATTCTTTTACTCAAACACTTTCCCATACTGACTCTAATTTGGTTCTTAACTGAAATCTTAAGGTGCCCCTACCTGAACAAAAACTACAGACGGGCAAAACAACACTTAATATTCTTTTACTGATCAAGCAGTCATTCACTTTCACACTGGTAAGTATGGGGAATTTACTCACATACTCGGGAAAAAGAGGGGAACGTCACCCACACTCACGGGCTTCACCTTTCACTTCCCAGGGGTTAGGTCCCATTGAGGCTCCCTCTCGCCCCTCCCTTGTACCCTAAGGCTAGGTCTGGGGTTAGGTCCCAACGGGGCTCCCTCTGGCCCCTCCCTTGTACCCCTCCTAACCAGGAGGGGGGGTCCTACCCCTTTTGGAGGCGCCTCAACCACCGATTCCACTCACTTCCCCCCGTTCCCGGCTGGCCCCCTCGGGGGAGTCCAGAAACGTGGTACTTGGGGCCCTCACTGACGTCGGGGGTCCGAGCTGCCGGCCCCCGTCTCACTCACTCACCACTCGCTCGCCTCCAACTCCCGCCACCGGTTCTTCCCAGGTCCCGGCGCTCCTCTGTGTCGCCAGTCCCAGGCTTTCTTCCCAGGTCCGGCGTAGCCAGCTGTTCCCTGGAGGCCCAATAGGGCGGGCGGCTGTTCTGTCCTCGGTCCTCTTCGGGTGTGGCTATCCCAGAGGAGTCCCCAAGCTGTGATAAATAGGGTCAGGAGAGCAGTTCCTTTAAAAAGGCATTTATTAAAGACAGCTCTGGCTGGGGAACCCGAGGGGTCGCTCACACCGCCACTGCTCCCACTGGACGATGCTGAGGAGGAGGAGGAGTACAGCTTTGTCTCTCGGCAGAGCTGGGGCTTTCGTCCTCACCAGAGTCCTTAGGAAGGCAAATATTGGCTCGCAGCCGAGGGGTATCTTCCAAGCTGGGTACTATCAAAATTATGGTGACAGGACAGAATCCGGCTCTGGCCAAGAGTGGGTGACTTAGTGTGGTTCTGATGGGCTAAAGTCAAAGTTTGTATGCTAGTTCGTTGTTTTGAGAGGGTTCATAGAGTTCCCACAGCCTCTCATTTGAATTCAGTCCGGGTGCAAGTCCTCCTGGGAGCAGGGGAGTAGGGGAAGTGGTTCCCGAGGGGAATGGATACAAATCCCGGGTGAGACGGAAAGGGGAACAAATACAGATTATGACAGGGAAAGATACAAATACAGGGTAAAATAGCAACATCGAACAGCAGCAACTAAAGGCAAGTCTTACAATACTAACATTCAAAGTTTAACTAACAAGGGGTACAAAAGACTAGCAAGGGGTACAAATACAGAGTATGACAAGGAGAGATACAAATACAGGGTAAAATAGTAACAGTTAGCAACGGCAACTGAAGGCAAGTCCCAGAACTCTAACCTTCAATGTTTAACAACAGACCAACACTTCAAATTAAGACCTTATCAACTTCATTAACATCAACTACGAATTACTACTCTGAAAAAGAGCTCTCATCCCCACGATTTCATTCCTCACAACTGCCTCCTCCTCTGCCCATGCGTATCCCTGAGCTGCCTTTATCTCTTTTTTGATCTTCCTCTGTCCCATCCCAACCCATTCCCGAGTTCTTTTAGAGACCCCAGGAGCAGCCCAGCACCCTCCAAGCCCCTCCTGAGTCCAACATGTCCTTTCCTCTGCCCCCGAGCCCCCTGGTCCTGGCCTCTAAACAACACAGACATTGACCCACCTCTGCAGGAGTAGTTGATGGCCCCTTCTTCTATTGCAATAAAGAGATGGAACTGACAGCCAGTGTCCAGGTGGCAGCAGCAGCAAAGCCCAGCCAGCAGCAGCGCTGGCTGAGCTCCATGGCCAGGAGCAGCCGTGGATGCCCACGGTGTGGGCAGGCAGGAGCCAGGCAGGGGCTGCTGTGACCAGCGGCGGGGTCCCCAGGGCTGGGGGAGCCCAGGGGCAGGCAGCAGCATGGGGCTCCTGAGAAAAAGCAACCCCATTTGCTTAGTTTTTCAGGTTTAGAAATTAGAAATTTGTAGAAATATTTCAAAATATTTTTTCTGTAGAGAGACATCCCCAAATAT
The DNA here is from genome assembly GCF_028551555.1 of Melozone crissalis. Classification (NCBI taxonomy): domain Eukaryota; kingdom Metazoa; phylum Chordata; class Aves; order Passeriformes; family Passerellidae; genus Melozone; species Melozone crissalis. Next base: position 5,205,003 of record NW_026535824.1, read on the forward strand.
TCCTTCTCAATTCCTATAGTCATTAAAGATTTTCTAAGTAGTTTTAGAATCCAGGAAAAGTGGCCTCATTTTGTCTTCACTTTTCATCTTTAGAAACATTTAGAAATATCTTTTGTAGAGAGAAATCCCCAAATGTTTCGTTCCTGTTTCCACAACACATCTGTATTTTTGAAACTGGTTTTGAGTTCTGGAAAATATTTTCCCCTTATACAATAAAAACTAAAATTGCACTTCAGTGGTAATCTTTATTCTAGGAAGACGTAAGACCCTTTCAGCCAGCCAGCCTTCTGCAGAGGCTCTTTTCCCGCAGGAGCTTTGTACCTAGTCACAACCAACATACATAAAACCTTTTCCCAGGTATTTCCTGGGATTTTTGACAAGCTCCCGTCTTAGTCTTCTCAGACAAACTTTGAGCACAGTGGGCATCTCTTCAAGTTACCATCTTTGTTTGCTTCTGGTGGAACTCCCTCAGTTCTAGAGCAGGGCCTTCTCTCAGCTTCCTGCTGCACCCGGACTCTCCTCCCGGCCTGCTGGGCTTGGTTGGGTTGCACAGTCTGTGACATTGCTCCCACATGTGACTGAGGACACAGCTTAAGCAGAACCTATCCATCCTCTGCAAAAACATTTATCACTGAAAGACACCATTTATTGAAATAATTTGGGGAGAATCTTGGTCATGAAGCTTCTCCACCAAAGGTGGGCCTTTCCAGGTGATATCAGCACACCTTTCAGGGTGGGCAGGTGCCTTACTGTGCAGAGAACTGTCTCCCAACCCACTGGGCCTGAGGGGCATTTACTCTACCACAATGCCAAGGTTTCGGCTGCAGCAGGAGGAGGAGCTGTGCTGAGTGAGAAGCTGAATCAGAAGCTTCAGAGTGCTCAGAAAGTCACAAATAGGTCCCTGTCAGTGGGGATGTGGATCATTCCTCTTGGGTTCAGGTGCAAACAGGGCATTTTGAGTAACATTTGCAGCCGGTACTGGCTCCCTCAGGCCTTACACAGCCCACGGCAGCAAAGGAAACTCGGAAAAAAACATTAATTCCATAAAAGTGGTGTTGGGAAAGCAGGAGATAGCAAAGCACTGCTGAAAGCACACAGTGTATATGATATAAAATTACTGTTTATTGATACACTGCAACATATTGTTCTAATGGTGGGAGGGAAAAGAAATAATGATCAGTTATCTCATTAATAATGTTCATTTTCTCTTCCAGTATTGCCAGCGGGTTGAGTTAATTTTTAAGCATGACAGTTGGGCTTTAATATATCAGCTGTAGATTCCAGTCACAGAAGTCTAGTTTAATAATTGGGTTTCTTTCTCCCTCATTTTGACTAATAGCATACTTATAGCAATTATTAAAATTCATCATAGCACAAAAATAAACCATTTGAAACCTCACCAAAAATGGCGGCACAACAGAGCTCTGCTTAGCATTTAGTGGAGAATTCAGAACAGTTTTTTGGAAAACAAGGAACAGCTTCTCTGATAATTCAACAGCCATAATGTGAACGTGGACACTCAGTGAAAGCCAAGAGTGCTTCAGGTGAGCCAAGGCAGTGTTGAATAGGCTGCTGTCACTAAAAAAGCGCATTCAAACTTCACGGGAAATTCCCTCTGAAAATGCAAATTCATATGTTGTTCTTTAGCTATAGGTAGTTCAGCCAAGCCATGGCAGTTCACCAGCACTGGCAGAAAGTTGTTTCAACACTGCATCATCAAACTGTTCTGGAGACTTCACAGTCTGCCTTGGAATGGCTGTAGGTGCCAAGTGGACAGAGCTTCTGCTGTGAAGAACTTAAAATCCTCCTTACTGCTCTTCCAGACTCTTTAAAGACAAGGTTTAACTTCCAGCATGGGCACAGCTCTGCAGAAGCTCATTGACCCCAAAACCTATAGGCATCAAGGCACCCAGCAGAAATCCTGCACATTCCCACCATGCCAGAGAGAAATGGGGCTTATTCAAGGACTGACAAATAGGCAAGACTTTGAGGGGTGAGAGTGGAATGAAAATAGAAAACTTGAGAAAAGCCTGGTGTTTATAGCTTTGGGAGAATGGGCAGCAGGACTGTAAGCTGCGTGCTCACCATCTCCTCCTCCAGGTGCACACAGGGATGGAGCAGCCCCAGTGAGGGGTTTCAGGCATTGAAACCACTGTAGACTTGGAATCAATTCACAAGTGAAAATAAAGACAGAAGAATCACAGAATCCCAGACGGGTTTGGGCTGGAGGGACCTCCAAGCCCGCCCAGTGCCACCCCTGCCATGGCAGGGACACCTCCCACTGTCCCAGGCTGCTCCAAGCCCCAGTGTCCAGCCTGGCCTTGGGCACTGCCAGGGATCCAGGGGCAGCCACAGCTGCTCTGGGCACCCTGTGCCAGGGCCTGCCCACCCTCACAGGCAGGAATTTCTTCTTAACATCTGACCAAGTACCTGGTTACACAGACACCAGGAACTCTGCAGCAGGCTGCAGTGAATGTCTGCTGAAATATGACACACAGAATCCACCACAGGTTCCTCCTGCATGCATTGCCTGCACTCCTCTCAGGACACAGCTCTCAAAACCAGTCCCAGAGGGCTCCTGCTGCCCAGGAGGAGATGGGAAAGGGCTGTGCCCTGGCTACAGCCTTGGCAAGAGCTCAGCAAGAGCCATCGGTGTCACCGCAGCCCGAGAGACAGAACAGGGAGAGAATTTCTATTTGCCCTTTGAAGCTGAGAAGGGACCAGTTGGTGTCTGAACAGCATTCCTTCACACCTCCCCATATTATCTAAAAGTAGGAGACTTAGCAATTAAGCAACCCTCAGATAAATAATTGAGGAAAACTAAAGACTGGAAAGATACCAAAGGCTTCCCTCACAGGACTGCAGAGTGATGCATTGCTTTGGAACTGCAGATAAACCAAGCCCCAACCAACCTCATCCTCTGGCCATTATTTAAGAGCCAGGAGGAAAAGACTGGAAGCAAGAAGACACCAGCTTACTACAAGTTTTGCCCTGAAACTCCATTGGCACAGGAGCCCCAGGCTTTCCTGCATGATGCTTCGTGACTCCACGATGCTGTTACAGCCACACTCAGCTGCTGCACAGCCCATGCCTCGTTCACTTGAGCAGCCTGAGCCAGGGAACACCAGAGAGTATTATCAGAGCACAGGGAATGCTGCTCTAATTGTTGGTTTGCAAAGTTATGTGGATAAATGATCATCTGGGGAAAGAAACATGGAGTATGTATAGTTAATCTACTTAGAATTTGTTGTAAATTAATCATCTTGAATATTAAAACTATTCCCTATTCTCACATTAAAATAACTCCTCAGTATTTTCATCTGATCTTACCAGAAATGATGAAGCTGGACTTTGCTGTCCACCTCTCCCATTCTTACCTCTTGCACTGCCAGGAAAGTGCTAAATAGAGGAATTGCCAGCTCCCTGCAGCAGAGAGCTGATCTTCTGGGCCCTGTGACACACAGATGAGGGAGTCAAACCACAGATGCCTTTGGAGGCTAAAATCCTGTGTCTCTGTGGTGCTCACAGCAGCTGGTCCCAGGCAAGAGGTGAGCAGCTGCACAGGTGACCCGAGGGCTGTGGGGAGTTTGAAATCCCACATATTTTGTTCATGTGTCAAATCTGGGCTCTGTTTCTTGTGCTCACCCCATAAACTCCATAGGTGAACTCACTAAAAATGGCATCACAGAGATCCCTGCAGATCAGCTAAGTGCAGATATCAGGTCAAGGACTGGACTCGTTTACCTTGGAGATGCTTTCCAGCTTTTGTGATGCCTGACTCTATAAACTGAAGCTGGTCTTTTGCTCATACTGCATTTTTGTCATAGCTTCTGAATCAATCCCTTCAGAACATCAGCTGAACAAGTATTGCTCTCCAGGCAGCTTCTCACACAGTAGAGGGATGGGCAATAGAAACCACACAATGTTTTTTACAAAGGTGTATCTGTTCTTTTCTAGGACAATTTTGGAATCAAGTGCTGTAGCACAAACATGTTTTTCCAGGTTTACAAGAGCCTCTCACCTTTACTGGTTCTGCAAAGCAAATTGGGTGCTGAATACCACTCACACATGAATTGGTGGCCAATTGGCCAAAACTTCTCTTTCTTGTCTCCAGCCCAGCTTTAGCCATGACTCTGCACACTCAGAAATCACAGGGCAATGGAAGATTTGTCCTCTTAACAGCAGTAATGCAAGATGACTGCAGATGAAATTTTACATTCTAATTAATACTTGGTCCCCAGTGATGCTCATGAGTGTCCTGGCTGTTCAGAGGTGTCCCAGCTCCCTCAAACACAACTGCACCAGCCAGGACATCTCATTTCACGGCCCGTGGCAGCAGAAACGCACTGCTCTGAAAGGCTCTGAGGCCAGTGGGCCGCACTACAGAGCAGATAATCTCCAGCAGGGGTTGGAGGAAGAGTTCTGCTTTGAGCTCACCTGAAGATGATCAATAGCTGCACCCACCAAATTTGTTTTGTTGTTGCCCATCAGAACTAAGGAGAAGAATTTCTCAGGAGCTCCTGCCAACCATTGCCGTGAGCTATTTGAACTCATGTCCTTGTCCCTTTCCCAGGTCTGCTGTGTGAGGAGCCACCTCCACAGTGCTGTCAGACACCCTGGGGCCACCAGCCCCTCGCTGGAAGGGTTCCAGCCAGGTACTGCCAGCTCCGCATGTGCTGAGGATGTCACCTCCTGCACACACACCTCGTAAACGCCCTATAAACTCCCGGCACTGGAGTGGTGCGTGTGCATTACTATCAAGTTATGTCACTGCTTCCATAATAAAATTATTTCAGTGGGTTGTAAGTCAGCTCTAAAACTCTCTTTGGGCTAAAACTTGGCATGTGCACATATGCAAAGACACTCACACAGCCTGATTTCTGGGAAGGGGAGAGAAGTGCATTACTCCTGAATTCTGCACAGGGGCAGAGGGTATTCTCACGCAGAGCACCCGCCAGGCCAGTGGGGGAAGGCAGAGACTGCTGGAAATGGGACGGCCACAAACCCACCCATCACTGCCATTCCAGCCTCCTTTCCATCCCCCAGCTCCGGGAAAGGGGACGGCATCTTGTCTGCTCTTGGGGACGGTGAGCGGAGGGTTACATGTTTTCCCAGCTCTGTCTGAAACTCAGAGGGTACAGGGACACTTCAGAGTCCCCCTGCATAGGCTGCTTCAAAGGAGGAGTCCTTGGAAGCTCACCGGCACTAAACCCATCCTTTAAACAAGCTTTGCTTTGCAATAGTTTGGATGCTCCTTGACTGTTACTGCAAACTGCAGAGGGAAAACATGTTTGCAGTGCCAGGACTGTCCTGGGATGTTGTGTTGTTTCTGTAGAAGTTGGACTTTTCTGTTCCCCCTATCCTGTAATGGTTCTGCGCTGGTTATCTTCTCCTTCCCTTGTGCTGCCAGTTATCCCAACTCCTTCCCAGTTGCCTTGGAGACTAATGTATCCTTTCTCAAATCCCTCCCCAGTGCCCTGTCCATCACTCAGCGCTCGCATCCTTATCTCTAGAAACTTCCAGCGAGAGCGTTGAGTGATTGGTTCAGGGACCAGGGCCCCACCCTCAAGTTATCCCCATTGGGGTTCTCCCTAAGTCAATCTTTTGTATTCCACTCCCATCTAAAACTCTATTCACCCTAGGGTCGACTCCTCCCCTGTCTCCCTCCCTCCTTAGAAGCTGTTGCAAGTGTCTCTCCCCTTCCCTGTCCGGCTATCGGTTCCCCTGGGACCCAGTGAACCTGGATTCCCCACAGCTGGAGAGCGCTCTCTTCTTTGTGCTGGCTGCAGCCATAAGCCGTGCCACGTCCCACCGCAAGGTGTGGCTGCTGTCACAGCACAGGGTGTTTTCCTTAGGCCCTGTCCCGAGCCACGGAGATCGGGACAGTGCTGCCCTGCTGCGAACGGTGCTGGATAGCTGGCCGGGCCGTCCGGGAAGGACAATCCTTGCCCAGCTTGACCGCTTCACTGGGACATGGCTGCTGTTAAAGAGTGTAAATCCCACTGCTCACAGAGGTCCCTCCTGCAGGGCCCTGCGAGCTTGGCACTTTCACAGCAAGAAGAAATCTGCCCCTGGAAGCTGCATCCAACAGTGCCTGCACAGTTAGTAGGAAGAGGGAAGGGATTTTTAAGAAGCATAAAGAAAAGGGGAGCATAGAGAAAAAGGGAGCCTCCTGCTGTCTCTTGAAATCTCCCCCAGCCTGAACAAGCTCTCTTCGGGGCTAGAGACTCCCAGAAGCACAGTGGGGCAGTGCCTGCTGTAAACACAGCATCCTTGTGATGTCTGCAGCTGCAGGTGTTCATACACTTGACCTTTTGTGATAAACAGTAAGGACGTTTCCTTCATACTTACTTTGCAAATCTTCTAGGAAACACACCAAACTCCAAGCAGTCATTTGCTGTGATGTTTTTTCCCTGAATAACACAAAACTCTACCTTTATGTCAGTGTTCCTCTGGTTTGCTGGGTCAAAATCCACATCTGGCCTGAGGGAGATGAGTCATTTGCCCGGGTGCTTCCACTCCTGCTGCAGCCCTGAGATGGTCCACATATAGAAAGAAGAAATATAGGGAAAGACGTATTATCATGTAATCAGGTGGTAAAAAAGGGGAATGTAATTGAAAGTAAGGGTATTCTTCTTTAATTTGATGCAACTATATTTAGTGATATTAGTGGTTTGAGCATTGCTGTACATCCTCCTGTTATGTTTGCCCAATTATCCCATCATTAAAAAAAACCAAACAATATTAAAAGTAGTAACAATTTTGATTGAATAATTGAAATGAAAAATATAAAATTGGATACAATATAATTCGATTAAAATAAGGGATAATTTGGTTCCAATAATAGTGCATAAGCAAGAGATACCGCGGGGTACGGAGTGCAGGTTTCAATGACCCTTGCCACTTCATGTACAAGCCAGCCAAGTGAAAGTCACCCCTTATATGCCATGTGCCAATGCCATCTCCTCCTATATTCAGTTCGTCACTTTTCTGTCTCCGCCTTCATTACCACCCTTATCACGCTTGCGCCACCACTGGGTTTGGTGGTCGCACAACTCTTTGGGGGTCGTCACTGATGAAGGCCCTGTAGTCTTCTTTGTTGTCCTTTAATTCACCTTTGGGTTACACATGTGCACCAAGCCAGTACAATGTAAGCCAAGACTAACGTATCATTGCATCTGCATATCAAAGCAATAAGTCCCTTATAATTAGCATTTTCTGGGACCCAACCAGGTTCTTGGTCATTTTTAGCAACTGTATCTTCAGCTTCTTTCCTGTGGTCCTTGAGAACATCTGCTGGGAAAAGGGGGGGTGGAGCCCCTCCTCTCCCTCTCCTCTTTGGCATTACTATTTTTAACTTATTTTATTATTTCCAGATATTAGTTACTGTATCAATATTGATTACTGTTTCAATTTTTATCAGCATGAATCATACCTATTTACCACACTCCAAACTAGAAATTATCTGGTTCCACCATGTGGGCTGAGGAGAATGTAACAGCTCCATCTTTTTAGAGACGAGGCAGCACTAGGACCACAGTGATTGTTTCACACAGTAGACCTGAGCACACAGTTTGCTCCAGCTCGGAGCATGGGCTCATCCCAGCCTAAGAACTCCTGAAGGCTAAATTATTAGAAATAGCATTACCACAGGATCTATGATGGCTATCATGAGATAATCATCACACATCTGGATTTTTAAGACACAGAGCGTTGTCTGGTGCTTTCCAGTCCCTGGTGACATGACCTAATAGCAACACGTCCGTGGGGCTGCGCTAGTGCAGCACTCTGTGCTGGGGGAAGGAGGCACTGCTGGGCTGGGAGAGCACACAACTGGCAGCCCATGGCTGTGATTTACACAAAGCTGTTTGTGTCTTGTAAATAGATTTCTTTTCCTTCAGTGGTCGGGAGCCAGGAGATGCATTGGTCAGCAGCAGAACAGAGAACATCCTGGTGCAGAGCCAGGAGCAGGGGAAGGACAAGCCTTCCAGCACAGGGTACTCACACGGCTTTTGAAATGAAGAGCTGCAGCAAATGTGGAAGGGTAAATAAGGCCAGGAAATCTTTTGCTCTATGAATGAACTCCCTGCTATTTATGACACAGAGTTTCCAGGGATGTTGCTTTGGAGCTGGGCTCCTGCTGGGCAAATGATTCTTCCCAAACTGAGGTGGGTGCCATGTTATCACTCCCTGGCTCTACCTGTCACTATCTGGCTGCTCCTCAAAGCTCTGGCTTCAGCCCAATCTTCTGCCTTCTGAGCAGCAAGATTTAAATGGTCCTTATCATTCAAATGACTTGACTTCAAATTGAAATGATTTGATTATTTTAACAACTGATTAAATCAGCTCCCTCTGATCTAATGGTGTTGGTGTCTGGGAACAGTGCAGCCAGGACTGAGATGCTCAGTACAGGCTGCAAAACCTGCTGGAAATGCAGGACAGTATTTAGGTTGTTTATGACACTCCTCTCCCATTTCCTCATGCTGTTCCTGCACCTGTACTGGGTGGGCGAGGCTGTGCATGCCCTTTGAGCAGAGATGAACTTTTGGGGTCAGCTGCCTAATGGCCAGGAGGTGCCAAACTGTTTGGGTCACTGGTGTCCTCTGCCTGCCCTGCAATTCATAGCCACCATTTCTCTCACCTCTTATTTCTTCTCCCTGGTACCTCTGCCACTACTTCAGCTTCTCAAACCTTTTTTTCTGTTTCTCCTCCCCTCTGGAAGTTGCCAGATCTTCTCTTCTCTTCCTGAGGAAGTGATGTGGGCTCATTTTCTTTCTCCAGTCTTCACACCTGGTTTGTTTCTTCCATGTGCTGGAAGATGCATTGGCACATGGATGTGGAGAAAACATCAGAGAGTGAACCAAGTCATGTACACCAAGAGAGATTAGATTATGTTATCACTGGGTTGTTTAGAATCATGGAATCAGAGACTCCTTAAAGTTGGGAAAGACCTTCACAATAATCAATTCCAACCATCAACCACACCATCACTATGTTCACCACTAAACCACATCCCAAGTCCCGCATCAACATGTCTTCTGAGCTCTTCCAGGGATGGTGATTCTACCAGTGCCCTGGGCAACCTGTTCCAATGCTTTACAACCTTTTCCAAGAAGAAATGTTCCCTAATTTCCAATCTAAACCTCTCCTGGTGCAAGTTGAGACCTTTTCCTCTTGTCCTGTCCCTGTTCCCATGGGAGCAGAGCCCCACCTGGCTCCACCCTCCTGTCAGGGACTTGTGGAGAGCCACGAGGCTCCCCCTGAGCCTCCTTTTCTCCAGGCTGAAACCTGGGGAAACTCCAACCCACAGTGTGAGTTGATTCAGAGGAACCAACAAATCTGTTTTAGGTACGGGTAAATGATGGCTGGCTGTTCTTAGTAGTAAAAACCAGAAAACAAACGAGATATGCCCAGGAGCTCAGTGTGGTGAGTTGTGCTAGGAAAGAGCCCACTCCACACTCCAATGGCACAAGCATCAGCACCAGATTTTGCCTGGGATAACCTCTGTGAATTCCTCCCTCAACTTAGGCAGCTGAAATAATAACTGATCCACATGAACCAAATCTTCACAGTGGATACATTTCTTCCCTACTGTTTCCAAACAAAAATCAAACATAAACAGTGAGAAATTATTTTGTCTCTACTAATGAGTGGCAGCATGAGAACTCAGCAATATGTTAAGAGAAAATCTCCCTGGTACTCTGAATTACACTTTTCCTGGAGTGAAGCAAGAACCCCTGTGATTGAAAAACTCCCTTTCCAGACTCAGAGATTGTTTTTATAAAGTATTAAAAAAAAAGTATAATGTTCCAAAACTCAGCCAGGAAAGCAGCGGTAATAATTCTTCCCTAATGCCTCTGAAATTAAGCTACACTTAGACTGATTTTTTTCAATTTGGAGTGCAGGTATACACAATATTGCTAACATATCCCTGCAGTAGATGTGTGCAGTGTGTGCTGCACTGCCCAGCTGCTGGCTCTGTCACCCCAGAAACCGCTGCTCCATCCCCACGGGCTACAGGCCCCCATGGGCAGGGCTGGGGCGTGGGGGCTGCTCCCCTGCACGGCCTCCCCTTCACATCCCTGCCAGAGCCATGGGCAGCTGCCTGTGGCCCCCGAGTGCACTCAGGAACTGACCACTGCTGCTGGAGGCCTTGGTGCTGAGCCCCTGAATCATCTCTCACTCGGACATGCTCACAAACAAAGGAGGAACAGGGCCTCAGTGGCCCGAAGAGCTGCCCACAGAACCAGCAGGACCTGGACGAGTGGGATTGCAGAAGCGGCGCGGGGAGAACATCCAGGCAGGCTGCCAGGGACTGAGGCTGGGGCAATGGAAAATCTGCAGTGGGAAGGAAGCAACACAGATCTGCTATTTTGAAACACAGCTAGAGTTTTCCTGTGCATTCTGACTATGAGTCACCAATGGTAGGCTGTGAAATTCCTAATACCTGTCTGGCCCTTGGGGCTGAGCTGTGGATGAAGCTGTGGGAGGAGACCTGGGAGAGATCCTAGAGTGAGCCAGGGGCCCTCATATCAGAGCAGAACCCGGAAAAGCGGGAAGGGATCCATGGCAGCCTCGCTGCCCCGCTGCTGCTTCCATGCCCTGCAGGGCTGTTTCCCAGCCTGGCCTGGCTGCAGCTTCTCCCCAGCCTCTGAAGGAAGGCATTGGGTATCAGCTGCCGCGCAGCCCAAACTCACCAGGGATCCCCTGCATTTTCCCAGTCCCCAGTCACATCCTGAGATGTGGCTGCTTGGAGGAGGTAAAGCCATAGCCAGCCCCAAAGGCCTGGGGGGATCTGGATTTTCCTGATCATTACCCATGTCTTGGAAGGGTATTGCCTCCTGAAGAGGCCACCTCCTGGATGTGCAATGATTCCATCTGATCCAGCTGTGCCTCTTCCTTTCTCAAGGGATGGACAGAGGGGCTCTATGGAAGGTGGCATTTCCTGCAGGAAGGGAGGCGATGCCAGGCACAGCCACAGGAGGTAATTGCTGTGCCTCTGGGCCTGAGCCCTGCTGAGGCTTGAGCCGCCCTCTCTGCTGCTTGGCACTGCGGGCACAGCCCGGACAAGACGGGCACAGCCCAGAGGAATTGTTCTGAGCAGGCTCAGGGCACTCGGGTACTGAGCTGTCCTGCTGGGCTCCCTCCGTGGGAGACACGTCCCGAAACCTGGGAGCGGCTGCACGGGGTGCCCATGGTGGGGAAATGGCCGAGGGGGAGATCAAGGCTCCAGTGTGTCCTGAGAGGGCCTGGTCATGTGCCTGTGTGCTGGGGAATTTGTCCCAGTGGAAAAACGGTTGGAGAGATAGAAGTAGGTAGAAAGGGAGGGAGAAAGGGCAGGAGGGGGACAGGGGGATAGCTGTGCCACTGCCTGCTGCAGTTTTCCCCAGGCATTTAGCAAGAGTTGCAGCTGTGGAAGCGAGAGCTCCCAGGGCCCTGGGTTGCTTCAGCTGTCCCACCATGGATGTTGCACAGGGCATGGAAAGAGGGTGCAGAGTGACCAGGAGCCTGCCCAGAGCTCCCGAGGCCCCTGTGCAGTTTGACCTTGTCCATTCACACCTGGCTCCCACGGCCATACCCGATCCCCTTGCAGTGCCCAATTCCCAAAAGCAGAAGGGGATCCCAACACACCCTGAAAAATGTTCTCATCTGTGCTCCATTCTAGATGAGGTTGCTCGAAAGGCTTCCCCATTAGATTGGTTGAGAAAAGTGTTGAAGCCTTTGGAGCCTCCTTCAGGTATGTTCTCACTGTCCTACACAGTAATAATTGTTGACAACTTCACAGCAACCAGGTTACAAAAACTACTGTGGCTGTTGTGTTACAGATGTGTCTGCAGGGAGGACTTTTCCTGCCCCTTTGCTGATTCCTACAGAGAAGCCTGGCTCCCATCGCAGGGGTGAGTAGTGTTGTCCCTGCTGACCCCACAGACTGAGCCCTGCTTCTGTGGCATCCATTCCTAGGAAATGGAACTACTTTCCGTTAAGGTCCTCTGAGAGGGAAGAACAAAGCCCCAGGACACAAGAAACCACATGAGCCAAACAACATCTTGAAACGAATAGTGACAGAACTGCTGAAAGGGAATGGTGAGAGCATTTCCCTCAGCCTTGTCCCGGGGCTCAGCAGCCGAGGGCTCTGGCTGCACATCCGGACACGCCGTGCCCGGAACAGCGGGAAGGGATCCACGGCAGCCTCGCTGCCCCGCTGCTGCTTCCATGCTCTGCAGGGCTGTTTCCCAGCCTGGCCTGGCTGCAGCTTCTCCCCAGCCTCTGCAGGAAGGCATTGGGCATCAGCTGCTGTGCAGCCCAAACTCAGCAGGGATCCCCTGCATTTTCCCAGTCCCCAGTCACATCCTGAGGTGTGGCTGCTTGGAGGAGGTAAAGCCATAGCCAGCCCCAAAGGCCTGGGGGGATCAGGATTTTCCTGATCATTACCCATGTCTTGGAAGGGTATTGCCTCCTGAAGAGGCCACCTCCTGGATGTGCAATGATTCCATCTGATCCAGCTGTGCCTCTTCCTTTCTCAAGGGATGGACAGAGGGGCTCTATGGAAGGTGGCATTTCCTGCAGGAAGGGAGGCGATGCCAGGCACATCCACAGGACGTAATTTCTGTGCCTCTGGGCCTGAGCCCTGCTGAGGCTTGAGCTGCCCTCTCTGCTGCTTGGCACTGCGGGCACAGCCCGGACAAGACGGGAACAGCCCAGAGGAATTGTCCTGAGCAGGCTCATGGCCCTCGGGTACTGAGCTGTCCTGCTGGGCTCCCTCTGTGGGAGACACGTCCCGAAACCTGGGAGCGGCTGCACGGGGTGCCCATGGTGGGGAAAGGGCCGAGGGGGAGGGCAAGGCTCCAGTGTGTCCTGAGAGGGCCTGGCTATGTGCCCGTGGGCTGTGGGAGCTGTTCCATGGGCAGGTGGGCAAGCAGGAGGGAGGTACGGAGGTTGGGAGAGACAGCTGTGGCACTGCAGCTTTGCCCAAGCATTTAGTGAGGGTTTCCTGCATGGGAGGGAGAGAGCCCCAGGGCCCTGGGCTGCTCCAGCTGCCCCTCCAGGCATGTTGCACAGGACCTGCAAAGAGCGTGGAGAGTGACCAGGAGGCACAGCACAGGCTCCCACAGCCTTACTCCACCCCTTTGCAGTGCCCAATACCCCAAGGGAGAAGGGGATCCCTGCACACCATGGAAATGCTTCTGTAGGATCTGTGCTCCCTTCTCGACTGGGATCATGACTTGGATTAGTGGGAAATGCTGGTGAAGGGTACCTTGAAGACCTTGCCAGATGTTGGAAGCATGTTCTAAATGTACCTTTCCTGACAGAATAATCCGTGGCTGTGTGGCAAGAGTTTACTCATGAGACAGTTCCCTTAAATTTCACTGAAGGTTGATCAGTTCTGGAAACCTTGCCCTGCTCCCTTCTGGAGCCCTGAGGGATCCCACAGGATCGATGTCAGAGGGAGGAAGGGGCAATTTGCTGTCCATCCTCCTCCCATGCGCAATGCCACTGTGGCCTTCTGTGTGCTCTGTGCAGCCACAGAGAAGAGCAGAGAGGGAAGGGGCTGGGCCCAGGGCTGTGCCCCGGGGCTGAGCCTTTCTCAGCTCATTTGCTGCCCCCAGGGAGCCTGAGATGCTCCTGCTGCCTCTGCCAAGCCCTGGCCCTGCCTGGGTGTGGAGAGGTTAGTTCAAGAATGGCTTAAAGAAAAAGGCCATGAAACATACAATTGAGAGAAAAGTAAGAGGTAAAAGTAAAAGCAGTTTCTAACAGCTCTCAGCCTTCTGATTTGTGTAAACAATTAGACTCTCTCAGGCATCATTCTATAAACAATGGAGTTCTCAGCTTGTCTTCCCATGGCAAGCAGAACACCGTCCTTGGGAAGGCCTGTTATCCTGGGAACAGATGCAGAGGTTTTGGGAACACTAGTTTCTGTTGTAGTTTCGGGTTTCTGTTTTGGTTTCTGCTTAAGATAAACAATTGTAGGTATTCTAAAACAAAAGGTGTGGTTACAGTTTTCTCTGTTGGCCTATCATGGAGTTGGATTACAGAATATTCATGAAGTTCGTTAGTATTGTTATTTAAGGTGATTGATTGATCAATAAAGTTGAGTTTCGATGCATAACTATGGTCGATTCTCCCTTCATCTCCAACAAATGGTCGACCCCGGACGTGATAGTCGAATTCGGACGTGCCGAATTACGAGGAGCGCTCTTGGGGATAACGGAATACCACGGGAGGTGAGGAAGGTGTCCAGGTTCCGAGGTGCAGCAGCGGAACGGCAATAAGCACGATAAAAAAATGGACGGAGTCTGCCGACGGAGCGGACGGAGTCTGTCGATTCGTGCCGGCCCTAGGCGACCGTAAAGACGGGTCCTAGCTTGGTACGTGTGGCCGAGGTCGGGAGGTGCTGCAAAGAGCGCTCAATTTTATTTAGAGATGGACCGACAAGCCGCATATGATCTTTTTATAACTTTTCTGCAAAAGAGGCAGATTAAGGGAATTGATTTACAGAAAGAGTTACCAGGGCTCTTAGCATACGGTGTAGAGAGGGGAATCTTTGTTAATCCTCATACTATCCATGAATTATCTGAGTGGGGTAAATTTGGTGATTTATTGTGGCAGGCTACTTTGGATGATGATAAAACTGCCAGGAGGTTGGGTAAATTATGGCGGGTCATTAACACTGAGCTCTTACAATTTCAAGCTGAAAAAAGGGCTGCCCGCCAGGCTACTGCCGCTCATGATCGTAATGCAGAATACGATCGAGATAGGGAGTTTGATAAGGACTCCCGCACTCCTCTTGGCCCTGCATCGAGGACGGTTTTATTAACAGCCTCGCCGCCTCCTTCTGCGAGCCAAGCTGCGAGCCAGGTTTCGGGCCAGGCTCCTGTGAGTCACGCTTTGCAGAGCGCTGTATTATCTGTTTCGCCGCCTCCTTTAACAAGTCAGCCTCCCCCAATAAGTCAAGCTTCGCAAAACGCTTTATTACCCTTAACGAGCCAAGCTCAGCAGGGTGCTCAGCAGGGTGCTTTATTGCCCGCGTTGCCGCAGGCTACACAGAGCGCCTCTGCCTCTCCTGTGTCTGCTATATCACAGCAGCCGGGGCCACAAATGCATACTCCGTTCCCAAAAAGCAATCAGTCGGTCCCTGGGTCAGAAAACGACTTGGCGGTGACGATTGCTCGGGATAGAAGAGATGCATGGGCAGCCTTGGCTAAAGATGCCATGGACAAGGGAGACCGGGAGCTAATGAGCATGGCTAACGAGCTGGCTTGTCCAGTTGTCTTTACCCCCCAGGCGGGGGGGGGCCTTCAGGCGACGATCAGTGCTCTGGACTGGAAAATGTTATCTCAGTTACGAGCGACTGTCAGCCAGTTCGGTTTTAAGAGTGAGCCAGCTAGGCAAATGCTAGACTATATTTTTGACACTAGCATTCTCCTTGTTAATGATTGCCGTGGTATAGTAAAATTAATTTTTACCCAACATCAACAATTGTTATTTAATGCCCACTGGCAAGGACTTGTAAATGAGTGCGTAGCTGTTCAAAGACAGCCAGGTGACCCTTTGCATGGTGTCACTGTAAATGAGCTCATGGGTCTGGGACCTTTTCTTCGAACTGAGGCACAAGCTTTAATTGGCCAAGAGAAGTGCCGGGAAGCAATGAGGTTAGTCAGACTCGCAATAGATAGAGTAAAGGAACCAGGAGGTATACCTGTATATATGGGAATTAAGCAAGGTAGAGACGAATCATTTGGTGCTTTCATAGATAGAGTTGCTGCCGCGATTGAGAGAGCAGGTGTCGCAGAATTTATGCGCGGGGCTCTTCTCAAACAGTGTTCAATTCAAAACTGCAATTCGGCCACTAGAAATGTACTTAATACCTTAGGTGCAAATTGGACTATAGAGGAAGCATTAGAAAGAATGGCACTTATACCAACTGGACAACAGGCTCTTGTAGTAGATGCCATAAAACAGTTAGGAGTAGGTTTACAAGAACAGGCAAAATCCGCTCAGAATCAGGTGTTGGCCGCTCTTGCACCCCTTCAAACATCGGCTGCACTTACAGCGTCATACAAAAAGGGGCATGTGAAATGTTTTCGATGCGGAGGCAGGGGCCATGTACGCCAGGATTGCCAGGCTGCTGGAATCTGGTGCAAAAAATGCCGCACGAACAATCATAATACAAGCATTTGCAAACGGAGGTCGGGAAACCTGGTCAGGAGCGCGTCTCGCGGTGGCCGCGCCCAGACACAAGTTGCCGCTGCAGTAACAACACCTCCCAGTGCCTGCAATCCTCCACAGCAGGGAGTCTTCAACCCCCCCGCCAACCCTCCGCAGCCGGGAGCCTCCAGCCCGCCACAGCAGGGAGTCTCGGAATGGACCTGGCAGCCGCAGTAGACGTAACTTTAATGACCCCGCACCCGCAAAAAATCCCTACGGGAGTCCACGGACCTATTATCATTCAAAATAAAATGCTTGGTGCACTGTTATTTGGAAGATCTTCTGCATCTATGCTAGGACTATTTGTTTTACCTGGTGTTATTGACGCGGATTACACAGGGGAAATTATGGTAATGGTTTATACTCCTTTTCCTCCTCTTCAAATAAATAAAGGACAAAGGATTGCTCAGCTGGTACCGCTTGAGCAAATGACTAAAGGACTACAACCTGTAAAAAGTCAAGAGAGGAAAGATAATGCTTTTGGTTCTACAGGAGGACTTACTTTGCTCACTTTAAACCTCGCTGAGAGACCCAAGAAAAAGGTAGAAGTGGAATTTAATGGACAAAAAAGGTCATTTTCAGGCTTGTTGGATACTGGAGCAGATTCTAGCATCATTAGTCCTCACTGCTGGCCTCAGCACTGGCCTTTGCAGCCAGCAGCTACTGCAGTAACCGGGGTAGGAGGATTTACTCTGGCTAGTCGCTCCCCCCCTCTTCAGGTTTCTATTGATGGGAAACAGCTGACAGCAACCTTTTCAGTGGTGCAGTTACCACCTACTGTTCAGTGCCTTATCGGCCGGGACATTATGGCTCAGTTGGGGGTGGTGCTAACAAACGAACACCCTTTGGAGTAAAAGCCATTGCTTGGACTTTCCCAATTCCCATCACCTGGATTGTTGATACCCCGGTGTGGGTTAAGCAATGGCCTCTCAAAGGGGAAAGTCTGCAACACGCACATCAACTCGTTTCAGAACAGTTTCAACAGGGACACTTGCGCTTGTCTACTAGTCCCTGGAATACTCCTATTTTTGTAATTAAAAAAAAGTCGGGAAAATACAGACTGCTCCATGATTTGCGTGCTGTAAATGATCAAATGGAACCTATGGGCTCATTGCAACCTGGATTACCTAACCCAGCCATGATTCCAATGAATTGGCCTTTGCTGATTATTGATCTAAAGGACTGTTTCTTTACTATTGCCCTTCACCCGCAGGATATGCGACGTTTTGCTTTCACACTGCCTGCGATTAACAAAGAGGCACCCGATCAGAGGTTTGAATGGACGGTTCTTCCGCAGGGTATGCGCAACAGCCCCACCTTGTGTCAACTTTATGTCAGTGCAGCTTTGCAACCTCTTAGGAAGCAATGGCCTAACACGGTGATTTATCATTACATGGATGATGTATTGTTTGCCCAGCCGATGCCTTTTACACCGCAACAAGTCCAGAATATAAGAACTACGCTGGCACAATACTCTCTAGTGATAGCTCCTGAAAAAATCCAAACTACTACTCCTTGGAAATACCTGGGATGGTCTATTACAGAACAAATCATTACACCTCAAAAGCTGCAATTAAAAACACAGATAACCACCTTAAATGACGCTCAGAAATTCTTGGGTGATTTACAGTGGTTAAAACCTATTGTGGGAATACCCAATGAATTGATTGACAAGTTGCGTCCCCTGTTAAAGGGAACTGATCCAACTCATCCAGTGTGTCTTACTAATAGACACCAGCAGGTCATTCAGCAAATTATGGACTGTATTATGCATGGACATGTTCATAGAAGGGATCCAGACTTACCCATAGACCTTACTATCTGGAATGGCCCGCAATATCTTTTGGGAGCACTTACACAGTGCAAACAAGAAGCGGGGGAAATACGGGTATTAGAGTGGATGTCCCCCCCATTACAGCAAAGAAAAACTCTTTTCCAAAAAATTGAAATGTTAGCAGATCTGATAAAGAAGGGTAGAGAAAGGATGCTACAGGTGGCTGGGGCAGAACCAGCTGCCATCAAGATACCAATGAAAAAGGATACCTTGGACTGGTATTTGACCAACTCAGAAGAACTGCAGGAAGCTCTTTTAGGTGCATGTTGCCCTATTGAAACATGTCAGCTTCGACCAGCATTTATTCAGTGGATAGGGGACTGGGACTGGATAACTCGTCCAAAGCGAGAGAAGTCTCCTATCTCAGGTGCTATTACTGCATTTACGGATGCTGGCAGGAAATCAAGAACTGCTGCAATAACCTGGCAAGAAAAGGGAGTATGGAAGCATCATATTCTGCAAGCAGAAGCAGTAGACAGCCTACAAACCATGGAACTGTTAGCAGTGGTTTGGACAATGCTACACTTCCAAGAACCTTTGAATGTTGTTACAGACTCTTTGTATGTAGCAGGAATTGTGGCAAGAATTGAAGACGCTTCTATAAAAGAGGTGCAAAATCAAAGACTGTATGAACTGTTATTGCAGTTAAAAAGAGCTGCAAGATCCAGGGAAAATGTTTATGCTGTAATTCATATTAGAAGTCATAAATGGAAGGTTGGCTTAGGTGAAGGGAATGATAGGGCAGATAGATTGGTTACCATTACCCAAAGCACACCTTTATCAGGTCACCAATTGGCTCGAGAGGCCCACTCAATGTTTCACCAAAATGCAAAAGGCTTAAGTAGAGAATTCAAAATAACACACACGGAAGCAAAAGCTATTGTGAGGGCTTGCCCTATTTGCAGTCACCATAATGGAGGCAGTGGTTTAGGCCTAGGAGTAAATCCACGAGGCCTGCAAACAAATGAACTATGGCAAATGGATGTTACACACATCCCTAGTTTTGGCAATCTGAAATGTGTACATGTGTCCGTTGATACTTATAGCAAATATATCTGGGCAACAGCTCAGAGCGGAGAAAAGGCAATACATGTGGAAAGACATCTGTACAGTTGCTTTGCAGTGATGGGTACACCAAAAAGAATTAAAACAGATAATGGTTCTGCATATACCAGTCAGAGGGTAGGAAAATTTTTAGACAAATGGGGAATTGAACATGTTACAGGTATCCCAAACTCTCCAACAGGACAGGCCATTATTGAAAGGGCACATGGTACTTTAAAAAGGTATTTATCCAAATATGAGGATATAACTGACCCTCACTCCAGACTATTAAAAAGTTTATTTGTAATCAATCATTTGTGCGTATTTGGGGATCAAGGGCAGCCCCCAGCAGAGTTACATTATAAGCCACAAGGAACTGACAAACAGGAAAAAGAAGTATGGGTAAAATATCGAGATCCTAAGACAGGGTTATGGAAAGATCCTGCTAAGGTTCTGTTTTGGGGAAGGGGATACCTTTGTATTTCCACCCCTACAGGTGCGTTGTGGGTACCTGCCAAGTGGACTAAACCTGTTCTTGATGCAGCGATTGGTGGACCAACTCACGGAGGAGGACAAGGACCGTCTAGAGAAGAAGCTGTTCCTGATCCTGAGACCACTACTGCTTCAACTGAAGGGACACTCGAAGGAGGTCGACAAGGTACTAACTCGCCGTTGCCGGACGACCAGGGAACTGATTGACATTATTGAATCATTATCATCTTTTCACATAAAAGGACCGGCAAAAGAGAACTGTCTTGAATGTCACAGCCCAAATTGTGCTGCTTGGGTTGCACTGTGTTGCGGGGGTTGTGATAATATCTTTTGGGTGGATCAGTTGTCACTTTTTCAATTATGGTGCAATACCTGCAAGTATAAATATTCCTGGAGTCATAATTGGCAGCGGGCACTACGGAATGAGACAGGACTAAACACTGCTTCAGCTTTAGGCCTTTATGAATCTCATGAGCAGAAAATCTTGGCATATTATCGGTGGGAGGTACAGAGTATTTTGAAAAGGGTCAAAGCTCAAAGTTCATCATATATAGCATCAATAAGGTGTGGAAAATTGGTGCCTTTAACACAACATTCCGTTGTAGGTCCTATAAGAGGAGATCCCAATCAAGCATTAGATAGCTGCATTAGAAAGTTACAAAGGTGTGGCATTCAAGTGTCCGGGACAGCAAAATTAAAAACTGAGAAGAAAAGAAAGGTCAAAGCAGAGACAGAAAAATGAGGTTCATTTTTGTTATATTGCTTAATATAGTAGTAGCTGAAGAATTAGAGGTAGCACATTTTAGTCAACCTAGAGATAATGTATGGATAACACTTGCTAGACAAATTAATCAATCATCGCTTTGTCTCAGCCTTGGAGGAGTTACTCATCCATTTCGAACATGTTTAGTCGGACTCCCAGTATGGTCTCCTCAAGAATTCTGCAGTCTTATTAATAATCATGCCTTATGTATGCACAATATGGTAAATATTAAACTGCCTGCACAAAAGGGGTATACTGCCAGTCAGAGTGATGGTTATCGCCAATGTTTACTAATCCAATCACTCAATACTTCTTTGCTCTCTCCACCTGAGGAATTAGAGCTTTTTGGGAGTGCAAACGCTAGCATGACTAGCACTTCCAACGGTGGGTGGTTCAGTTTTGATTACTCTAATCCTCAAAGAATGAGTCAGCGCAAACAGACATGGGCCACTCTGGAGTCATCTCTAAAACCAGAGATAGTGTCCAAACAGCTTTATAACCAATGTAAAGGCTCTACTATTATGGCACCTAAAAAATTACCCACCGGGATATTTCTAATTTGTGGAGATAGAGCCTGGAATGGAATACCAGCCCAACCTCAGGGTGGACCTTGCTATCTAGGCAAATTAACATTATTCCACCCTAACATATCTGTGCTGATGCAACTAAGTCATAACACTAACAGACAAAGGCGCAGCTTACATAATTTAGACTGTAGTCAAGTAGGAGATCCGTGGTTCTGGAGTAAATTTAAACAAGTGATGGTTGCAACTCTCCTACCAGGAGGTGCTGCAAGCAAAGCAATGACTTTAGCAAAACAAATAGGGTGTTGGACTAAGGGTGAATTAAATAAGACATCACAGATATTAGATATGCTAACTGCAGATGTACAAAGTGTTAATCACGCTGTTTTGCAAAATAGAGCTGCTATAGATTTTTTACTGCTAGCACAAGGCCATGGTTGTGAAGAGTTTGAAGGGATGTGTTGCATGAACTTATCTGATCATTCTGTATCTATTCATGCTAAGTTAAAAGAGCTACGACTAGGGCTTAACAGCCTTAAGGAAGAAGAAGGATTGGGAATTGATGAATGGCTTAAGAGTTTAGGATTGGGACCATGGTTAAGAAATCTTGTAATATATGCTATAGGGATATTAGGTGTACTTCTATTGCTTTTATTTATCTTGCCTTGCTTCTGCAGCTGTATCCAAAATATGATCAGTAGAACTATTGAGAAGACCTGGCAAACTAACCTCTTTTCTCTCGAAGAAAAAAACGGGGGAGATGTGGAGAGGTTAGTTCAAGAATGGCTTAAAGAAAAAGGCCATGAAACATACAATTGAGAGAAAAGTAAGAGGTAAAAGTAAAAGCAGTTTCTAACAGCTCTCAGCCTTCTGATTTGTGTAAACAATTAGACTCTCTCAGGCATCATTCTATAAACAATGGAGTTCTCAGCTTGTCTTCCCATGGCAAGCAGAACACCGTCCTTGGGAAGGCCTGTTATCCTGGGAACAGATGCAGAGGTTTTGGGAACACTAGTTTCTGTTGTAGTTTCGGGTTTCTGTTTTGGTTTCTGCTTAAGATAAACAATTGTAGGTATTCTAAAACAAAAGGTGTGGTTACAGTTTTCTCTGTTGGCCTATCATGGAGTTGGATTACAGAATATTCATGAAGTTCGTTAGTATTGTTATTTAAGGTGATTGATTGATCAATAAAGTTGAGTTTCGATGCATAACTATGGTCGATTCTCCCTTCATCTCCAACACCTGGGGCTGGGTTTGGAGGTGCTGGCAGCTCCAGGGAGTCCTTTCTGCCCCCGACTGCCCCACAAGGGGCTCCTTCAATCCCAGTGTGGGGCCACTGCAGGCACAAGGTCTCCCTGGCCCTGCTCCTGAGTGGAAGGCAGAGCCAAGGGAGTGCCTTGGAGGGCACCAATCACCCAGGTGCCCTCACTGCCACTCGGGCCTGAAGGAGAATCTTCAGCAGTGCCATTGGAGCTATTCTGTCCTGCCTTTCTTTGCAGCTGAGCCTGTTGGTGAAGGTGATCTGGCTTCCCAGCCCACATTCAGGATTGAGCCTCTGGGAGATGGTGAAGGTAGGTCAAGGCCTTTCCCCTGGGAGAGCTGCCAGCTCAGAGCCCTAAGCTCAGCCAGGGGGGCATCTCTGCAGGCGCCAGGACAGAGCCATGGCCGTATGTGCCCTCGCCCTGCACGATCTACTCACAACTTCTGCTCAGCACTTGCAGATGTTTGGAGGAAGGTGGGCCCTGGCCCAGCGGAAAAAGCCTAGATGATTTGTTGATTTGACATGATTTTGCATAAGCATGACGTTCTGAACATGCCATCAAAGTAATGAAGAATAGTTCCGTCTGTTAAGGTGTACTTTTGGTTTCTCAAGTTATAGGCCAAAAGGCAGGACAGAAGGAGGTGTTTCCCCAAAGAAGCCGAGGCCAATTGGCATCCCCTGCTGCAGGAAGGAAGGCCAAGCCAAATACAGGCATGGGCACGGGCACAGGTTCAGAAGGTAATTGCTGTGCCAGGCTCAGCAGGGCTCAGCCCTTGGCAGGGCTGGGTGGCTGCAGCTCTTCCACTAGGGCTTGCCCTTGCACGGCCCGGCAGCAGCCAAAGCTGGAGGTGCCTTTGGAGTTCGTTCATAGCCCCAGGGAAAGGGGACTCGTGCACCAACGTCCCTCCCACTGCAGCTGCTCTGGGGCTGGCCCTGAGTGCCCAGAGGCCCAAGGCACAGGGCATTGGCTCCCGACTGGGCAGGGGCTGCGCTGGGTCCTGACAGGACCTGACTCTGTGCCCTGGGGCTGGGGGAGCTGTCACGGGGCAGGGAGGGCCAGGGCTGGCAGTGGCTGCCCAGGGATGGGTTTGGCCCGTGTCCCTCCAAGCAGCGACTGCCCAAGAAGCTGCGCTGCCCCCGGGCTCTCCTCCCGGCCTGCTAGGCTTTGTTGAGTGGTACAGCCATTGCCAAGGGGCAGCAAGGTGCCTGAAGGCCCCAGCTCTGGGGGAAACGGAGAACGTCCTGCCCGCATCCACCGTGCTGCCAGCTCAGCAGTGCAGCACAGCACGGGCTGACCCTCCCCATTGCTTCCACAGGTGCAGCAGCTGGAACCACAGCACATGTTCCTGATGCCCAGAAGGGCCGTGGAAAGGGTTTCTCTAAGGGAACAGGCTTCTGGCTAGGGTTACTCGCAGGCCTGCTTCTCTTGGAGCTGATATTCATCTTATGCTGTGTCCGAATTTGGACTTGCTGGAAGAGAAAAGGGTGAGTGTTTAGTTCACCTTTCCCTCAAACAGCTTCTTTTGAAATTTTATTTCAGACAGTAAACATTGCCAGTGAGGCTGCAGTGTAGGTGTGGCCAGTCCATGACGGTCCAAAGAACTCTGCTGAGGGTTCTGCTGCTGCCCAGAGCTTTCATTGGCCTCCTAATTGCTGGGCCTTGTCCTGGGGGGCCCGCTGGGGCTGCAGCCAGTGCTGGCTCCCACTGAGGCTGCCTGGCCAAGAGCAGCCCCAGGGGCACAGGGCAGAGGCAAAGCACGGTGGGGAGGAGCAGGAACAGGAACAAGATTGCCCTTGAAAGGCAGAGGCGCTCTGGGGCCCGCTCCTGGCCAGGGAGCCTGGCCAGAGTCATGCCCTGCTGGCCGGGGCCTTGAGGGACAGCTGTGCAGCTGGGCCAAGCTGTGCCAGCAGCTCCAGCCGTGCTGGGGAGCCTTGCCAGCTCTGGGCCCTGCTGTGCAAGAGGCTCCCTGTGTGCCACTGGCAGCTGGGGCCTCAGCACCTCCTCTTTCCACAGTTCCACCTCTGGACAGGAGTTGTAAGATGGTGGCTGCACCTCACACCCAAAGAGCAAGAGCAGCTCCTCCAGCAGTTAGAAGAGCCTGGGTAGCCCTGTCAAGAGTTCTGAGAAGAAGACTCCAGAACAGCCATTGTCAAGGAAATCTCCTATTCTCCTGGAGATCCCACTGCCACCTCCTCGTCCCATGTATATCCCCAAGCTACTTCCATCTCTTTTTTGATCCTCCTCTGTCCCGTCCCGACTTCTTCTTTAGACCCCAGGAGCAGCCCAGCACCCTCCAGCCCCTCCTGAGACCAACATGTCCCTTCCTGTGCCCCTGAACCCCCTGGTCCTGCCCTCTAAACAACACTGAAGTTATCCCCGCTCTCTGCCAGTCTGGGTGATGGCCCTTTCTTTAGTTGCACTACAGGGAAGGTGCCGTCACCCCAGTGTCTGGGTGGCAGCAGCAGCAAAGCTGTCCTGGGGTGACGTTATGATGCTTGTATCCCCATTCATCTGTTCTGTGCCTTTAAGACTGGCTCTGAAAAGTGGAAGTTTTGTTTGGGTTTCCCTTATCAGGACACAGAGACAAGGCAGTACTTAGGGCTGTTTTCACTTCTAGCTCGCAGCTCGCTGCTTTCACTTGCTTGCTTTTCTGCTCTTGCTTCTGCTCTCGCTTTTGCTTCTGCTTATTAGCTAGTTTAGCTAAACAGTCCAAATTCCTTCCCGGACTGTTTCTCCTCTCCCGTTCCTGTGACCATCTCGAACCTGCTCCGGACTGGGACCCGGGAACACCGAAGGTTTGGCTGCAGCAGGTGGCCCAGCGCCGGAGGGACTGAGAACAGAGCAACCACCCCCGAAAGAGACTTTCTGATTTTGTCATCTTTCTCAGAGCGGTGTCATCGGGTATTGTTCATTTTTGTGCTGGGGGGTGCTGTGCCTGAAATAAACAGGTTCTTTCCACCTCTCTCCGAGGAATTTTTTCCCGAACCGGTTGGGGGGAGGGGCCGTGTGGGTTTTGCTTTCTGGAGGGGCCCTCCTTTGCAGATTCTCTAACAAATTTGCCCTAAACCAGGACAAAATATTGGTGCCCAAACGTGGGGCTCGAGAGAGAGTGGAAAAACCCTGTTTTGACTGCATTTTGGTTGCTATTACTCTGTGTTTGTTTAAATCAGCTAATAGCCATGGTTTTTGAATTGATAATGTCTATTGGGGTGAAGTTTTGCATGCATTTCTGGTCCCTAGGGTTTTTTGAGATTTTAATACCTCTCTGGTCCCTAGGTTTATTTTCTTATCCAGAAATAGCTTTAGTATTGCCCCTAATACGTAGTTTTTACATCAGAGGGGCAGTGACCAGAGTAGCTATCCTGCTGGGCTTGGTGGCAATAATGTGCAAGAAGTTTATAAACATGCTAGTGTCTGCTCCAGGTATGAATGGTTCATGGCTATGGTTATGCATCCAGTTTGTTGCAGGAGGAGCAGGAGGGAATGAGGTTTTTCAGCCTCTGCTTTCCTCCTTCTCCTATGAAGCAGTTGCATCACTAGTGAAGGATGTTCAGTTTCCCCTCAATGTTAAAGAGACCATCTTCCTGGTATTCAATCTGGTAACCTTCCTCTATACAGCCTGCTGCTTCTCTAGAATGAGGGCTGAGATTTCTAGACGGACTGATGAGACCCCTGACTCAGGAGTAGACCCCAGTGTGGAAAATCCTAAGTGGTGTGGGAAATGGGAGGATATGGGCCAAATCCTGAAGGAATTCTCTGACCCTATAGTCTGGGATTTTCCCCATGAACAAATTCAGAATCCAGCTGAGGTGGGGAAATATCTGAAAGAGAAGTACCAGGATGAGCCTAAGGAGAGGAAGGTCATTGCAGTGAGCTGGGCCCTGGCATATGCTTATCGCACGCTGCTAGATACTGTCGGGCAGCAGACAGAGGCAGGGGGGCAGGGAGATCAATCAGCAACTGTCCCAGTGGCTCAGGCTGCAGCTAACACTCCAGGCTCGAAACCAGCAGCTAAACCCATGGCTGTTGCTACCAGCACTAGAAGTGGGAAATGCACGGACAAGACCAATCGACCAGGGGATGATGATGATGATGATGATGAAGGAGAAGGAACCTCAATGCCTCCTGACATAAAATCAGGAGTCAAAGCAGCAGGTGCAAGATCAGATGAGTCCTTTTCCCTGAAGGACCTTCGTGGCCTACGGAAGGATTACACTCGAAGGTCTGATGAATCCATAATTAGTTGGCTTGTCCGTCTCTGGGATGCTGCAGGCGAGGCTACAATTCTGGATGGCACTGAAGCCAGGCATTTGGGATCCCTGTCACAGGATACTGTCATAGACCAAGGAATGATGAGGGGGGCTAACCCTCACAGCCTCTGGGAACGGGTCCTAAGAAGCGTAGCACGAAGATACCTGTGTGCAGAAGATCTCTATATGCAGCAAACTCAGTGGAAGACAATAGAGCAAGGGATCCAACGCTTGAGAGAAATGGCTGTGGCAGAAATTATCTTCTCAGATGATGTAACAACCAGGAACCCAGACTTAGTACCATGCACGTCTGTGATGTGGCGAAAACTCGTACGACTTGGGCCACACGAATATGCTTCTGCCTTAGCCATCATGAAGAGGGATGAGAGGGATGAGACGGTGCTTGACATGGCAAGGAAGCTCCGAGCATATGCAGATGCTGTACATGGCCCGACACATGCCAGAATCGCAGCGGTAGAAACACGTCTGCAGAACTTAGAGGATAAGATAGAGGAGAACCATAAGAAGCTTAGAGAGGAGATTAAAGAAGACCTTCTCCAAATTTCAGCAGTACAGATCCGAGGTTCTGGTCTCCAAGGCAGACGTTTCCCAGATGGTGAGAGAAGGTACACCCCATATGCTGAGCTGTGGTTTTACCTGCGTGATTGTGGGGAAAACGTGAGAAGGTGGGATAGGAAACCTACTGCTGTTCTGGCATGACGGGTGCGTGAACTGAAGGAAGCCACCAGGAGGAAAGCAGCTCCAGTAGCCCGTAGCCGACCGACCAGGTATGATGATGATGACATGTCTGATCCTCTCGAAGGAACATCCAAAACATACGCCCAGGGAAAGAAGGATAACCAGGCTTAGAGGGGCCCTGCCTCTAGCCAGGTAGAGGCCCGGGAAAATCGTGTTTTCTGGCCTGTGTGGATTTGTTGGCCTGGCACTTCGGAGCCACAAGAGTACAAAGCTTTGGTCGATACTGGTGCGCAATGCACATTAATCCCATCAAGACATGTGGGGACAGAGTCTGTTTCTATTGCTGGTGTGACAGGAGGATCCCAGGATTTCACTTTGGTGGAAGCTGATGTGAGCCTAACGGGAAATGAGTGGAAGAAGCATCCTATTGTGACTGGCCCAGAGGCCCCATGTATTTTGGGCATAGACTACCTTCGGAGTGGGTACTTCAAAGACCCAAAAGGACTCAGATGGGCATTTGGAATAGCTGCTGTAGAGACAGAGGGCATCCAGCAATTGAACACCTTGCCTGGGTTGTCTGAGAATCCATCTGCAGTAGGATGCCTGACGGGAGAAGAGCAACAAGTGCCAATTGCTACTTCCATAGTGCATCGACGGCAGTATAGGACCACTCGAGATGCCGTGATCCCCATCCATAAGATGATCCGAGAGCTGGAGAGCCAAGGGGTGGTCAGCAAGACCCACTCACCCTTCAACAGCCCCATTTGGCCTGTGCGAAAATCTGAAGGAGAATGGAGATTGACTGTGGACTACCGTGCATTGAATGAAGTGACTCCACCACTGAGTGCTGCCGTGCCAGACATATTAGAGCTCCAGTATGAGCTAGAGTCCAAGGCAGCAAAGTGGTATATAGACATTGCCAATGCATTTTTCTCCATTCCTCTGGCAGCAGAATGCAGGCCTCAGTTTGCCTTCACATGGAGGGGAGTGCAGTACACCTGGAACCGACTGCCCCAGGGGTGGAAGCACAGCCCCACCATCTGCCATGGACTGATCCAGACTGCACTAGAAAGGGGAGAGGCTCCGGAACATCTGCAGTATATTGATGACATCATTGTGTGGGGGAACACAGCTGCGGAAGTGTTCGAGAAAGGGAAGGAAATCATCCAGATCCTCCTGGGAGCTGGTTTCGCCATTAAAAAGAGTAAAGTAAAGGGACCAGCTCGTGAGATTCAATTCCTGGGAGTGAAGTGGCAAGATGGACGGCGTCAGATTCCTACAGATGTCATCAACAAGATCACAGCAATGTCTCCACCCACCAATAAGAAAGAGACACAAGCTTTCTTGGGTGCAATAGGTTTTTGGAGGATGCATATTCCTGAGTACAGTCAGATCGTGAGCCCTCTTTACCTGGTCACCCGCAAGAAGAACAAGTTCCAGTGGGGCCCTGAGCAGCAACAAGCCTTTGTCCAGATCAAGCAGGAGATTGCCCATGCAGTAGCCCTTGGCCCGGTCAGGACAGGACCAGAGGTAAAGAACATGCTCTACTCTGCAGCCGGGAACCATGGCTTGTCCTGGAGCCTTTGGCAGAAGGTGCCTGAGGAGACTCGGGGTCGACCACTGGGATTTTGGAGTCGAAGCTACAGAGGGTCTGAAGCCAACTATACTCCAACAGAGAAAGAAATCCTGGCTGCCTATGAAGGAGTCCAGGCTGCCTCGGAGGTAATAGGCACTGAAGCACAACTCCTCCTGGCACCCCGACTACCGGTGCTGGGGTGGATGTTCAAAGGCAAGGTTCCTTCCACTCACCATGCCACCAGTGCTACATGGAGCAAGTGGATTGCTCTCATCACTCAGCGCGCCCGTATAGGTAAACTGAATCGCCCTGGGATTTTGGAGGTCATTACAAATTGGCCCGAAGGTGAGAATTTTGCTGTCACAGATGAAGAGGAACAAGAACCAGTGACACGGGCTGAAGAGGCCCCTCCCTATAACCAACTGCCACCAGAGGAAACACGCTACGCTCTTTTCACTGACGGTTCCTGTCGCATCGTAGGGATGAACCGGAAGTGGAAAGCAGCCGTATGGAGCCCCACACGACAGGTTGCACAAGCTACCGAAGGAGAAGGTGGATCAAGCCAACTTGCAGAACTCAAAGCTGTTCAACTGGCCCTGGACATTGCTGAGAGAGAGAAGTGGCCAAAGCTCTACCTCTACACTGATTCATGGATGGTAGCCAATGCTCTGTGGGGATGGCTGGAGAGGTGGAAAAAGGCTAACTGGCAACGTAGAGGGAAACCAATTTGGGCTGCTGATGAGTGGAAAGACATTGCTACCAGGGTAAGGAGGCTACCTGTGAAAGTCCGCCATGTGGATGCCCATGTACCCAAGAGTAGGGCCAATGAGGAGCACCAGAACAATGAGCAGGTAGACCAAGCTGCAAAGATAGGGGTGTCCAAAATAGACCTAGATTGGGAACATAAGGGAGAGTTATTCCTAGCTAGATGGGCCCATGATGCCTCAGGCCACCAGGGCAGAGATGCCACCTATAAATGGGCACGAGACCGAGGGGTGGATCTAACCATGGACAGTATTTCTCAGGTTATCCATGACTGTGAGACGTGTGCTGCCATCAAGCAGGCCAAGCGAGTGAAGCCCCTCTGGTACGGTGGGCGGTGGTCCAAGTACAAGTATGGGGAGGCCTGGCAGATTGACTACATCACACTGCCCCAGACACGCCAGGGCAAGCGCTACGTGCTGACCATGGTGGAAGCCACCACTGGATGGTTGGAAACCTACCCTGTGTCTCATGCCACAGCCCGGAACACCATCCTGGGCCTTGAAAAGCAAGTCCTGTGGAGACATGGCACCCCTGAGAGGATCGAGTCAGACAACGGGACTCATTTCAAGAACAGCCTTATCAACACCTGGGCTAGGGAACATGGCATTGAGTGGGTGTATCATATCCCCTACCATGCACCAGCTGCAGGGAAAGTGGAGAGGTACAATGGACTACTAAAAACCCAGTTGAAAGCTTTGGGTGGGGGATCTTTCAAGAATTGGGAGCAGCATTTAGCAAAGGCCACCTGGTTAGTCAACACCCGAGGTTCCACCAACCGAGCAGGTCCTGCCCAGTCTGAGTCCCTGAATGTAATAGAAGGAGACAAAGTCCCAGTGGTACATATCAGAGGTTTGTTAGGGAAGACTGTATGGATCAACTCTGCCTCGAGTAGAGACAAACCCATTCGTGGGGTTGTCTTTGCTCAGGGACCAGGTTGCACGTGGTGGATAATGCAAAGAGATGGAACAACACGATGTGTACCTCAGGGAGATCTGATTGTGGGATAGAATGATATGCAATATCACTGTTCATTGGATGTTACTGCCATTGTCTGTACATTAAACCATACAGACATGAGATAGAAGGAAATGTGTAAGAGTTGAAGGTCTGGGCAAGTGGAAGATGGAGAAGGAAATGTGAAAGTGTCGAAGGTCTGAGCAAGTGATAGATGGAGCTTTAAGTTACTAAAGTGAAAAGGGGGGATCCTGCAGCTCTGTAATATAGGGCCTGGATTCAGTGGTCCAGTGTGGGGATGTGATGAAGGCATGATGGGTATTGCTTGTAATTTTGGGGAAACAGATCGAAACTTTGTGTGAATAATGCATGATGTGTTGTAATATGTTGATGATATGGGGATAAGGGGTGGAATGTCCTGGGGTGACGTTATGATGCTTGTATCCCCATTCATCTGTTCTGTGCCTTTAAGACTGGCTCTGAAAAGTGGAAGTTTTGTTTGGGTTTCCCTTATCAGGACACAGAGACAAGGCAGTACTTAGGGCTGTTTTCACTTCTAGCTCGCAGCTCGCTGCTTTCACTTGCTTGCTTTTCTGCTCTTGCTTCTGCTCTCGCTTTTGCTTCTGCTTATTAGCTAGTTTAGCTAAACAGTCCAAATTCCTTCCCGGACTGTTTCTCCTCTCCCGTTCCTGTGACCATCTCGAACCTGCTCCGGACTGGGACCCGGGAACACCGAAGGTTTGGCTGCAGCAGGTGGCCCAGCGCCGGAGGGACTGAGAACAGAGCAACCACCCCCGAAAGAGACTTTCTGATTTTGTCATCTTTCTCAGAGCGGTGTCAGCTGGTATTGTTCATTTTGTGTGCGGGGGGTGCTGTGCCAGTCAAATAAACAGGTTCTTTCCACCTCTCTCCGAGGAATTTTTTCCTGAACCGGTTGGGGGGAGGGGCCGTGTGGGTTTTGCTTTCTGGAGGGGCCCTCCTTTGCAGATTCTCTAACAAATTTGCCCTAAACCAGGACAAAAGCCCAGCCGGCAGCAGCACTGGCTGAGCTCCATGGCCAGGAGCAGCCGTGGATGCCCACGGTGTGGGCAGGCAGGAGCCAGGCAGGGGCTGCTGTGACCAGCAGCGGGATCCCCAGGGCTGGGGGAGCCCAGGGGGCAGGCAGCAGCATGGGGCTCCTGAGAAAAAGCAACCCCATTTGCTTAGTTTTTCACTTTTCGATATTAGAAATTTGTAGAAATATTTCAAAATATTTTTTCTGTAGACAGACACCCCCAAATATTTCTTCCCAATTCCTATAGTAGTTAAAGATTTTTCTAAGTAGTTTTAGAATCCAAAAAAATGACCTCATTTTGTCTTCACTTTTCATTTTTAAAAATATTTAGAAATATCTCTTGTATAGAGAAATCCCCATATGTTTCATTCCTTTTTCCACAAGACATCTGTATTTTTGAAACTGGTTTTAGAGGTCTGGAAAATATTTTCCCCTTATACAATAAAAAAATAAAATTGCATTTCAGTGGTAATCTTTATTTTAGGAAGAAGTAAGACCCCTTCAGCCCGCCAGCCTGCTGCAGAGGCTCTTTCCCCACAGGAGCTTTTTATCTAGTCACAACCAACATACATAAAACCATTTCCCAGATATTTCCTGGGATTTTGGACAAGCTAACGTCTTAGTCTTCTCAGACAAACTTTGAGCACAGTGGGAATGTCTTTAAGTTACCATCTTTGTTTGCTTCTGGTGGAACTCCCTCAGTTCTAGAGCCGGGCCTTCTCTCAGCTTCCTGCTGCACCCGGGCTCTCCTCCCAGCCTGCTGGGCTTTGTTGGGTGGCACAGCCTGTGCCAAGGGGCACCAAGGTGCCTGCAGGCCCCAGCTCTGGGGGAAACCGAGAATGTCCTGCCCGCATCCACCGTGCTGCCAGCTCAGCAGTGCAGCACAGCACGGGCTGACCCTCCCCATTGCTCCCACAGGTGCAGCTGGAACCACAGCACATGTTCCTGATGCCCAGAAGGGCCTTGGAAGGGGTTTCTGTCAGGGAACAGGCTGCTGGCTGGGGTTCCTGGCAGGCCAGCTTGTTTTGGAGCTTATCTTCATCTTATGCTCTGTCCGAATTTGGACTTATTTGAAGACAGTGAGTGTTTAGTTCACCTTTCCCTCAAACAGCTTCTTTTGAAAGTCTACTGTACATAGGAAACATTCCCAGTGAGGCTGCAGTGTACGTGTGGCCAGTCCATGACTGTCCAAAGAACTCTGCTGAGGGTTCTGCTGCTGCCCAGAGCTTTCATTGGCCTCCTGAATGCTGGGCCTTGTCCTGGGGGGCCCGCTGGGGCTGCAGCCAGTGCTGGCTCCCACTGAGGCTGCCTGGCCAAGAGCAGCCCCAGGGGCACAGGGCAGAGGCAAAGCACGGTGGGGAGGATAAAGAGCAGGGACAAGATTGCCCTTGATAGGCAGGGGACGGGAGAATGTCGCTTATCGGAGGAAGCCCCAAAGAGCGGCTGGAAGGGGTGCCGGCTGATCAAGGACCCCCAAGGCGTGGAGGGAGGGTGTATAGGCTGATGGAGTGTCCCGAGGAGCGGTTGGGGAGTGTAGGGGTGTCCGTTGGTGGGGAGGAGCAGCCGGAGCGCTTGCACGGTCCGGTGATGGGGAGGCCGGCGGGGCCTGTCAGAGTAGGCTCAGCCCGGCCGGTGGGTACGGCTAACGCCGCCCGCCCACAGGACCATGGCGCAGTTCCTGTTTGAGGCGGACCTGCGCGGGCTGCTGAAGCTGGACACGCTGATCCCGAATGCGCCGCCTACGCGATGGCAGCGCAAGGCTAAGGAGAGTGGCCCCGGGCCCAGTCCCATCGGCGTGTCGCCCATGAAGCCGGCCAATTGCTCCCGCAGCTCCAGCAAGACGCCGTCCAAGACACCCGGTGAGTGCCGGCCCCCAGCGACAGAGGTTGAGTGCGGGAGCCTCGCCCAGGCTGCTTGTCTGTAGCCATGGGGCTCTGGGCTCCCTGCCACGCTGCCCTACCGGCTGCTGCTCAGGCAGGAGGAGGTGGTCTGTGCTCCTGACAGCCACCCACCGCCTTGCCAGCATGAGGGGCAGAGCTCTGAGCACTGGGGCTGGCGAGCTGCTGTTTGCCCAGCTGAGCCTTGCTGGCACAGCTGTATGCTAGGACAAGTGTGGGCAGGACTGTTAGCTGACAGCTTTACATCTTGTGAGCGTTTTAGTATCTTCCCCTTATCTCTGGACTCTGGAATTGTTGCACTAGACCCAAGGAGTTGCACCACACTGTCCCTAACCAACTTGGTGGCAGGGAGGAAAATATAAGTTAGTTGTGACTGGGTGGCATGAGACCTCAGAGTCCTACTTGTCTGGTGGGTGTGATGTGGAGGAGTGTTGGGTTTGCTCCTGTGAAAGCTCTAATACAGGCTGTTAAATAGCTGTAACACAATATTTTCATATGTGAATGCAGGTAAATCTGGATCCAAAATTCAAAGCACTCCCACAAAGGCTGGGGGGGATCGCTACATTCCCAAACGCAGCACTATGCAGATGGAGATGGCAAATTTCCTCCTAACCAAAGAGAATGACCCTGATGAGGATTCCCCTACCAAGAAGGTGAGCATGTTGCTAAGTTACAATTACTTCACAACCGCTACTCCTTCCTGCCCCTTTACTCTATCAAGTGGGCACATGGGACTGACAAGTCCCAGCCATCACTACTTGCAGCTCTGGGCTTCAGGAGCCTAGGATGAGATTGAAGCTGTAGAGACTGCCATGCACTCTAAGCCTATGCTGCTTCTAGCAGCAAAATCTACCTTTGACTAATGAGGCTTTAAAATGTAGCAGGCAACAAAAACACAAAGCTGTGAGCCTATGCAAAGTGAAACTGCTGGTGGTAGCTATTCTAGGACAATGTCTCCACAGGGAACACTTCTGGAATGTTTTACACTGTGTTCTGAAATCTGTTTATGAAGCATTTGGTCGCTTTGTGGCTGTGGCTTTTCCCACTGGCAATGACACTGAATTTGCCATTGTGTGAAAATGTGAGCAGGACGATGTATGTAAGTCTGAGGGAAAACTGCTTTGACCTGCCTCTGTGTGACTGACCCTTGCAGCACAGTCAAACATCTTCAGATTCTAAGATAAGGGGACTTAGGTGTCTGTTTAAATTGCAGTGTGGGAATTGTTTTAAATGCATTGCACTGAGGGTGATTTGTCTCTGTAGGAGCAACAGAAAGCCTGGGCAGTGAATCTGAATGGTTTTGATGTAGAAGAGGCAAAGATCCTCCACCTCAGTGGAAAACCACAGAATGCTCCAGAAGGTATGATACAGGGTCTGTGTGAGCTGAATCAGCAGGAGAGATCAGGTTAGGGGAACAGCAACACAGAGGCTCTGTGTGTGGTCACAGGAGAAATCAACTGGTTTCTGAGAGCTGTACAGGCTGGAGTCTCCTTTCTTACGGTTCCTGAGGTCGAGGGAGGGCATAACAGTTACAGTGAATTTATTTAGGAGAGTTGCTATGACTGCCAGTTGGTCACCTGTTACAGGGCTTGCAAGGGTCTTCAGGGTGGAGAGAGAAATGAGAATCTGACCTCATGTTCAGAAGGCTTGATTTATTATTTTATGATATATATTACATTATTACTATACTAAAAGAAATAGAAGGAAAGTTCTCAGAAGCTAGCTAAGCTAAGAATACAAAAAGAATAAATAAACAAATTTCTGTGTCTCAACAGAGAGTGAGACCCAGCTCTGCTCTGAGTGGTCAGTAAATCCAAACATTCACCCAAGACCAATCACGCATCCACCTGTTGCATTCCACAGCAGCAGATAACCATTGTTTACATTTTGTTGCTGAGGCCACAGCTTCTCAGAAGGGAGAAAAATCCTAAAGAAAGGATTTTTATGAAAAGATGTCGGTGACGGTCACCCGCACTACAGGTTCCAAGCCTTCATGAAGTCTGTAAGAGCATCAAAGTCTCTGCTGTGCATTTTCTAGCTTAAACTGCAACTAAATATAATGGGATTCAAAAACCCAAGTGTTTGTTAAATTTGTTTCCATGAATGAGCAAATTGTAGCTCACCCCTGTTCAGCAGTTCATTCTGCCAGTGATTTTCCTGCACGGCAGGCTTGTGAGTGTTTCTCTTAGGACTTTATTTTCACTCCAAGGGATTCCTAGTTGGGTGAGCAGCACTCAGCTGGGAGGAAACTAACTCAGGTTAACAAACCTGTTCCCCTGCACACAGGCTATCAGAATAACCTGAAAGTGCTCTACAGTCAGAAAATGGCACCTGGATCCAGCAGGAAGAAGAGCACATATATTCCCTCAAAGCCAGACTGGGTCTTGGATGCACCAGAGATGTTCAATGACTACTGTAAGTAGGCTACAGGGTTGAGTGCTGGGCATCCAGAACATTCTGCATTGGATTGCTGTTCCTAGGACAGTGTGACTGGGCTGTCTGTATTATTTTGTGTACCCAGGCTAGCACAGACCACTTCTGGAGTGTCCCTGTGTGGCCTTACAGGGACAGTGGTCTAGGGCACTGTGTAGGTGCCTTGGAGCAGGGTACCTGGCCCCAGCAGCTGGGCATAGTGACACTCAGAAGGCTGCCCCTCACCTGTATGTGTGTCTGTGCACATGTGCACCCACACCTGCTGCATCAGCACAGGTGAAGGGCAGGGCTCTCTAGCCAAGCATGGTGTGACCTGCATTGCTCTTTCAAATTGTAGATCTGAATCTCACAGACTGGAGCTCCCAGAACTTCCTTGCAGTGGCTCTGGACAACGCTGTTTATCTGTGGAATTACGGTACTAGGGAGATTATCCCCCTACTGCAGACGGAGCATCCGTATCCTTACATTTCCTCTGTGTCATGGATTAAAGATGGAGACTACCTTGCTGTTGGCACAAGTAGTGCTGAGGTTCAGGTGAATGCAGGACTAAAACTAGAGGTGTTTTCTAGGGATTGACAGAACTGTGGGGCCTTGGCTGGCAGAGGAAGGATGCCATGCACCTGACTTGTCTTCCCTGGTGTGGGGTGGAACTGCCCAGCGTGCAAGGCAGGGTTTGGTCTGGGGGTTTTCTGATAAGTAGCGTAACCTTCTGTGCTATAGTCATGAGATACACATTTTCTCTGTTCCCTTACTGAGTAAGCTGAGAGAGCCTGTGCAGTGAGGTTCCTAGGGCATAGAAACAGGATTGGGTTTCTTCTGAAGAACTATTTGCTTTGCCTCTCCAGCTATGGGACGTTGAGCAACAGAAATGTCTCCGAACCATGACCAGCCATTGTGGCCTTGTGGGAACCCTCAGCTGGAACAGCTGCATCCTCTCCAGGTAAAGCAGTGGGTCAAGGGCAGTTTCTAGTTGTTGCAAACTCCTATCCCTCAATCTACGTGTGGCATGGGTTAGGGATGGCAGAGAGAAGTTTGTCCTGGCTTGGGATTCTTATTTAGCCTTATCTGTTGGGGCTGTGAGGAGAAGGCCTCTTTCCTGTATTGCAATTTGTGTTGAAGTTGTAAAGAGCTTGTGTGGGTGTTTCACTCATACCAACAGACCTGTGTTGCTGGTAACATTGGTTGAAACCCAGTGGCAGGTATAGCAGTCTTGCAACAACAAAAATGGATTTGGGTGAAAATGTGCAGCCTGACCCTGCAAGCCTTCTCTTCTCTCTGCAGTGGTGCACGGACTGGGCAGATCCATCACCACGATGTCCGAGTGGCTGAGCATCACGTGGCCACCCTTGCTGGCCACACACAGGAGGTGTGCGGACTCAAATGGTCTCTGGATGGCCACTACCTGGCCAGTGGTGGCAGTGACAGTCTGGCGAACGTCTGGCCATGCAGCCAAGGTGGGGATGGAGACTTTGCTCCTGTACAGACCTTCACTCAGCACCAGGGCGCTGTCAAGGTGAGCACAGAGCTGCCACGGGCGGATATGTGTGTGCAAGGCAGGCATGCAGCACTGGCTGGGTGCAGGTTGTCTCTTGTATGTTTTAAAATGAACTCTCCTCTCTCGGGCTGTGGCGTGGTGCCCATGCCAGATGAATGTTCTAGCCACTGGAGGTGGCACTAGAGACAGACATATCTGCATCTGGAACGTGTGTTCTGGCGCCTGCCTCAGTGCTGTTGATACCCGTTCCCAGGTGAGATATGAACATCAGCTTGGAGACAAACACCTTCTGGCAGCACACCTACACAGAGCTGCTGGCTCCTCAGGCCCAGAGGCACGGGGAAGGAGGGGGACCATGCTTGCCTCCGAGTGGTGAGCATCAGCACAAGCACCTCGTCTCACCTGTGTTACTGCCTCTTTGCAGGTGACTTCTATCCTATGGTCCGCAACCTACAAGGAGCTCATTTCAGCCCATGGCTTTGCACAGAATGAGCTGATTATATGGAACTATCCAACAATGACCAAGGTTGCAGAGCTGCAAGGTAGGTGGACAGGGCCTGGGTGTGGGGGGGCTGTTAGAGGCTGAAGACAGCTGCACTCCTTGGTTTGAGCCTGCAGCATCACTGATACAGGACAGTATCCGGGGCCATGCTGCTAGGAGTAAAGCATGCCCACGGGGCTGTGGAAGAGATACCACTGATCCAAGTGTGTGCTTGGGGTCTGAAATCACGCTGCCACAGCCACTGGGGGGACAGCTATGCAAACTGGCAGGGCTCATGGGAGCATACAGGAGTAAATGTGCATGTGCCGATCAGCTCAGCCCGGATTGCACATTCCTTCTCCTCCTCAGGTCATACTGATAGAATCTTGAACCTGACCATGAGTCCTGATGGTACAACAGTGGCCTCAGCAGCTGCTAATGAAACAGTGCAGGTCTGGTGCTGTTTTGAGATGGATCCCATAAAGAAGAAGGAGAAAAGAGAAGGCAAACAGTGCCAAAAGTGGGATTCTTCACCAGAGCATCCGCTGAGAGCACGGGATTGTTGTGGGGAGGGGGATATTTGGTTTTACACACTGTACAGTATTTTAAATGTCAATGAACTGCTTAACTTGACTTTTTCTTAATGGAGTCTGATGGAAGAAAAAGCCGTGGCTCCTAAACCCAAGTCCTCCCTGAGGCTGGGGATCTGGGCAAGGAGTGGAGACCTAGGTCTTAAGGGCCAGTTTACAGGCCCCTGAGCTTAGCATAGCCTAGCAGAAGGATGCTGTGCAAGGGCTGTACTTCTGTTTCTGTCCCAGCTAAGACAGGTATGTCACCTGCCCCATCTGGATGCTGACTACAAGCATAGCAGCTCCACCACAGGCTCAACTGAAAGCACAGCATGGCTGTGGCCTCAGTTTGTGTTGTCCTGGCCTGTCTCACAAGCCCAGAGACACCTTACCATGGCTCTGCAGGCAGATCTCAGTTTGTCTTGTTAGCTACAGGCAGCCATCACTGCCTGCCTATGGTGCTGGGGTAGACTAGCTGTTGGAAAAAAAAAGAAGGGAGAGAAATATAGAGCAACAGCTGTAATCACCCCAAAGGCTGGAAAGGGGCTGGCTCTGGCATAAAGCCTGATGCAAAACAAAAGGTTAGCTCACACTGCCACAGCCAGCCTGGATGTCATGCAAGAGCCACGCAAAGCACCACCAACCCTGTGCTCAGCCTTCAGTCACGTATTCTTCCAACAACTCTGATCTCCCTTCCCCTCCTGCTGAAAGGAGGCCCTGGTGCCTCACCGAGGCTTCATGCAGGGGAGCAGGCACCAGGGCTCAGCTGACATTTATTGGGGCTTGACTCCCCTACACTTGGAAAAATGCCTTTTTTCCAGGCTGAACTGTGCTGGAGCAAGTTGCAGAAAATATATTTGAGCCCTTACCTGACCAACAACCAGCTGAGCCATGCTGCTTTGCACGGTGCAGCCGCAGTGTCTGAGGTTGTGGGGCTGCACCAGACCCATCAAGCCTGTCCTTCACCTGCACCAGCATTGCCAGGGGCTGCTGGGGACGCTGCACAGCTGATAAGCACCTTGGCCTGTACAAAGCAGCTCCACCAAGCCTGTGCCTCCCATCAGCCCTCAGTGATTAGCTGAGGGTGGATTATTAACTGTTTTCACCTTTCCCTCAGCACAGTGCCACACTGTGCCGAGCACCAGCTCTGCCTCCTGAGCCTTACAGCAGCTGGAACCTTCCAAGGTTCTGACTTGTGCTCTGCCAAGGCCAGTGAGTGTGTAACCACACCCACCAGAGCACCCCCCCCACACACACACATAAAGCTGATATGGGGGGCACAGTCTCAAAAACAGCCACTGAGCCAGCACCTTCCCAGCAGTGCTGCTGGTGCATCCCCATTTGGCCACTTGGGAAAGATCAGGAGGTCCAAGGATGGAGCTCTCCCTCAGACACAAATCCTCAGGCCACAGCTGTCTCTAAAGGGGAAGCAGGCAGGAACCCAGATGCAAGGCTGGGCTCTCACACAGAGCTGTGCTGTTGTTGTAGGAGCCCTGCCCCACACCCCTGCACTTGGTGCTGGGAGTTAGCACAGACTTGCTTTGTGGGGCCACAGCTGATTAGGCCTTCCCTGGTCCCTGACCTGGAAGGAAAGCTTTATATGCCAAAAAGTTCCTGTCATTTTTGCAGTCCCATGTAAGAGCAGCTCAGCTTTCTCACAGACTCTTTCTTTCTCCTTAGCACATGCCCCACACCCCGATGCTGTGCATTACATAGCCCTTAGAGGACCTCTGAGCATTACCAGAGGGTAATGATACTGCAGGGTCTTTGACCCCATGCTGGTCTCTTACAGTCCTGGAATGAGGAGGAGCAGAGGAAGGAAATGGGCACTGATCCAGCAGGCCCAGTAAACACAGCCCTGTAAGGTGTGAATTCAGTTCACAGCATGACAGCATATTAATTACCAAGTGCCATGGCCAGCCCATAGAAGAGCACAGCTAACAGTGTTATGAATCAGAAGCTTGACTAGGCCAATATTCAAGCAGCAATCAATTTATTATTTGATATGGCAAAGTATGAGCAATACAGCGCTGGGTACAGTGGGGGAAGTTTTCCCTCCAACTGCACACTGATAATTGAGGATTACAGGTATTTATAGGGGTACTCATCAGTTTTTTCCAGCAGTTTCTATTTCCAATCTTTTACTCATCAGCAATTTTTGTTCGAAATTATTACATCACAATTCTATACACTACTGTGATTTTAATTTCTCAGGATGTATCTCAAAGGAGTATCCCCAGATGGTGACGGTCCAGTTTCCAAAAGAAGAAAGATGAATCTCATCTGGTGGGGTCCAGCTCCCCAGATGTGTGTCCACCTTTTAATTGCAGAGACTCCAAATCTCATAACAGTGATGTCCAGCTTCCCTTTGGTCGAAACCATAAATCCTTGAGGTGATGTTCATCTTTTTTTCTCAAACTGTTTTTCTCTGCTTCAATAAGGTGTGAGATAGGCATATTTCCTTTATATATATTCCAAAGCTACAGTTTCAAGGATACAAGTAATATTCTAAAATTATACTTCAAAAGGTTATTATTGCAGAACTCTTTATGGATTAAATGCAAGCAAAAAGCAACATCTATAACACTTTAATTCAAATGCTCCTAAATCAACTAGGGTTAATTTGCAAACAAAAGATAGGTTTAAAAGTCTTTTTCCATGCTTTATTTTCCTCAGTTATTATTAGAATTCAGAGCTCTCCCATTGTTGGGGTCCACACATTTTGCATTCACAAATACACACATCGCCTGTTTGTGCCTGACACGAAACACAGCTTTGCATCTCACAGCCAAGAAAATGCACTCCTTGCTCTTCTGACACAGCTCTCTCTGTTCATGATGTGGGACAGCGAGTGCTGATGATGTGCAGGAGCTGATGCAAGGGACAGGGATGAGGATGCAGCAGGCACAGTGCCAAGCTGACAGAGGGATGATCTCTGGCAGTGGCACTGAAGGAGAAGAGTTTGCAGGCAGCACAGAAAATGGCTCTTTGTTTCACCTCTTCTTTCCGTGCTGCTAAGAATGTAGCCTGGAGCAAGCTGGGAACACCAGAGCCTGGAGCCCTTTCCAGGCAGGGCTGCATCAGACACAAACCAGCAGGGGACTGAGGAGCCCCTGGGGTGGCAGTGAGCAAGCTCGGGCTCTGCTCACTGCTGCTGGCATTTTCTATTGACCCATCTCCAAGGACATCTCTTGAGCTCTGTATTTCTAAGGGTTTCCCCCCTTGTTTTTTTTTGTTGTCTCCTGCACCTTTTTTTCTCCAAATTTTCCTACCCTGTCAGCAGCAGCCCCTGTCCAGAACTGGCTCTAAAATATCAGCAAAGCAGCTAGAACGACAATGGGTGGAATCCTGCGGCTCAGGAATTCGTATGCCAGAGCCCTGCCTCTGCCTCATGTTTTGTCAGGACCTCCTTCTCTGTGCAAAACAAGGGACTAGTGGAGTCTTTTTGCCAAAGAGCTCCTGAGAAGCAAATGTTGTGCTAGGTTTCTCAGGAGTGTATCCGTTAAGTTCGTTGCTGGCAAACAGAAAGTAAGGCCAGGGTAGCAGAGCAGCTGGGAGCTGGTCACTCCCTGCAAAGGGCTGGTGTAGGATGTGGGAACACCAGGTTCCAGGATGGGCGAGCAGGGTCAATGTGCTCAAGGTGCTGCCAATGAGGTTTGGGTTCACTTAGAGAGCAGTCAGGGCTGGTGAGCACTGCAAGATCCAGCTGCAGTCCCCATCCATGTCCCTTTCAGTGCTGGCTTTAGGGTGTCTGCAGCCTGGATCCAGAGCGGCCTGGAGGACTCCTGAGGCTGCCTTTGCACTCAGGGTGAGGATGCCCAGGAGCCCCTGAGGCCGGCAGTGGGGACCAGGGCTGGGGCTTGT
Source organism: Melozone crissalis (assembly GCF_028551555.1). Lineage (NCBI taxonomy): Eukaryota > Metazoa > Chordata > Aves > Passeriformes > Passerellidae > Melozone > Melozone crissalis. Next base: position 5,247,166 of record NW_026535824.1, read on the forward strand.
GGCCTGGCAGGTGTGGCTCCGGGGGCTGTGTCATGCTGGGGCATGGGTCACTGTCACTGCCCTCCACAGCCCTGGCTAGCTCTGTGATGCTCCAGGGACAATGGCAAGAGTGGGGAACTGGCTAGGTTGGGGTTTTGCCTGAGCCAGAACCTCTAGGCCAAATGCCAGCAGTAGAGACCCCTGGAGGACCGAGTGGAGGAAGCACAGGAGGCTCTTCTGCGGTGTAAAGGGCAGCAAATTCATCGGGAGAAATAGGGGGAAGGTTCACAGCTGAGAATTCCCAAAGGAACAGATGTTACAAAAACCCCCACCATCCCTGTGACCGGATTTTTAAAATCTTTCAAAACAGGGGGTGGACACCATATAGTAACCAATAAGCGACTCTTGGGGTGTGGTTTTGAGGGCTACAACAAATCAGAACAAGGGGAAGAGAGAGCGTTGGGATAGCGATTGGATCTTAGGGTGAGGGACAGGGAACTTTCTGGAACAAAGGGTAGGGTTTGGGCTGATGGATGGGGCAAAGGGGCCGGGTTGACTTGACAGACAGGGAAAAATCTGGTGAGGAGGGAGGGGATTCCTTGAGGGACACTTGGGTAGGAGAGCATAACATAGGGGAGAAGCTAACTGTAGTAACTCGGGGAGCACTTGAGCATACCACTATATAACAGAACATTTGGCTCAATAAACTACCACATTGCAGCACAGAAATTCAGGCTTTCGGCAGCTGAGAGGTGGCACTATTAGAACCCGCAGCAGCTGGTGAAAGCCATCTCTGTCCTTCAGGTTCTTGCTGTGTGGGAAGGTGCTGCGAGTTGTGGTGGCTGCACTCCCCCTTTGCTGGGAGGATGATCTGTACCAGGGGAGAGCAGAAAGCTGCCATGGTGAGCAGAACATGCTCAGAGCATTACAGTTCAGAGAATGGCACTGCCCCTGAAGGGCAAACAGCTTGAAAGCATAGAATTCTGTGCAGAACTGTTGCACAGATTTTCTCTTCTAGAACATGCCCATTTTTGTATACTGTAGATGAATACTCTGGGTTTTATAGAATACATGGGGTTTTTTCTTAAGTTTTTTGGGAGAACTCTCAAGTTTATTTCTGTTTGTATTTTACATCCAGCATGCATACAGTTTTTTTTTAATTATTATTATTTATCTTCAGTAAATACTTAGGGAAAAATACCTAAGCATTTTTTAATCCTTTGGGATATTGTGATTAATATTCTTAGAAAGAAAACCTTGTTGAACAAGTGTGAAAACACAGAGAGAGGGAAAACAGTATAAAAGTCTTTTAGAACAGGGCATGTAATAAGGACTGCAGAACTGAGTAATTCCTCCAAGTGCAGAATTAGCAAGATATATCCCCAAGAGTAACTGCCAAGATACTTCCTTAAACCAAGGGAAATGTGACCTGCAGCCATACGAAGCACAGCCAAAGCGAATGAAAACCTTTGGAAAAGAGGGAATTTTGCCAGTGACATCAGTCTGTCTGCATAACTGAGGGATGCCCATCAATATTGCACTACATTCCTCAATATTTGCAAGGTCTTTTCTCCCAATTCCTGTGAAATGAATAAGCTGCAGTTGTTTACCATTAACTTAAGCTCTTAGGGGAATTACCAAGCACCATGTATGTTTTTCTGTAGCTGAGCAGGACTTGAGTTTCCCAAATCTTCTACAAAGCAGAAGGGAATCACACAGTTACTTGTGCTAACGTTAATGAAGGATTTCATGAAAGCAGGTGAATGAGAGCATTGCATTGTAAAACTTCCACATGCAAGAAAACAGGAGTCCACTTAGAATAAAACATAGAAGGCTAGCATAACATCAGAACAGGATAAAATGAAATTGCTAGACAGGAACTGATGCGTCAGAAATTAGGTGTATCATTTCTGATACATCTGCATGCATTTGCAAGCTAAAACAGAAAAGGAAGGGCAGAGATAATAAGGAACGAAGATTTTAAAATTGCACTGTGCAGAAGAGACACACGAACCACCAGTGTGAACACAGCTGGGAGATTCAGCTTGGAGATGGATTAGAGTGGAATCCATTCACTGAAGGTCTCTGGTGCACATGAGTGCAAAGACTGAGGAAAAAAGGAGAAAAGTTTAATTTCTGAAAGCTATTTAGATTCCTGGAAGCATTGTCTAGAGATCTAAAAATCTAAAGCCTCACAGAATCTGAACCTAAACCATCCCCAAATGGATTGATAAGGAGATGTGCACATCTCTGCTGTTTTCAGAGTCAATGAAATTGACAATGGGTGTCTGGAAATTAGGAATGCCCACCCAGATTTTATCTCCCTTACTTTAAGAACACCTTAATAAGGCACTTCAGGAGCTGAACACTGACATTCTCACCCTGCTCTATTTACTTTACATTTAAATACAGGCTGGTAGAAGGAGAAATCGGGCTTTAATTTCTCCCCAAATTACCTGTTGCACTTTCAGGTTAGGAGTAGATGTAAAATTCAGCTAATCACTCTCTCTATGCATGAATATTCCACTAGTGAACTGACATACAGAACATCCTTTTTCTCTTTTGTACCTTCCTAAATGGTGCCCAATGAACAGGACTCTTGCATAAATCTCACAGAAAATCACCAAAATTGCTGAAATTAGCACTCAATTCCCTGATAAAAGCTTCTGAGAAAAGGCTTGAGAGAATCACTGAACAAACTGAAACTGCACTGATCAAGGGGAAAGAAAAAGAAATGCTGTAAAAATTCCAGGTGGAAGTTAAGGAGAAACACAGGAAGCACAGAAAGAACAAGGCCCTGTCAGATGACCTGTGCAAAGTAACTTTGTGCCCCAGCACTGTTAGAGGACATTCCCTGTCATTGGTGCAAGCAGCTGGAGACATAAATGCTGATTGATTTGGGGGCCACAGTCTTGATAAGTGCAGAGGTGGTTCAATAACCTGACATGAGGGAGTTCCCCCAGAGCAACTGGGATGCCAGAAAGAAGTGAGCAGCTCACCACAGCCCGGCCCGCTCGGCTGCTTTTCCTTCTGACCCCCCTGGGGAGGCTCTGACATTTCCTCTTCCCTGATGGAAGTGCAGCTGCTGCCAAGGCAAACGTCCCCACACTCACTCAGTGTTCCCTTTGCTTGCCAGATGTCCCATCTGCTGTCCCTGTCCAGGAGAGCTGCTCTGCTCGGGAGGAGGAGCCCGAGCGAGAGCCTGGGAACATCGGCGGCTGCAATCCCTCCTGATCTAGCGCTGTTTGTGGATGTGTAGCTAGATTTGGATAGTTACAAGTATAGGGATATTTACATACACTGACTGATATTTGTATAGGGATATTATGTGTGTATATTGTTATATTGATGCGTGTATATTCATCTGTTTACATACTTGTACAGCTCTGTAGCTGTGCATTTCTATTGCTGGGGTTGTATGGATTTTTTTATTGGTCCATTGATATTTGTGTATTTATAGATAGGTTTGTTATATTTGTATTATATTGTCATGTTATATGTCATGAAATATGTAATGCATGTTTACATCTCTGTATTGTTATGCCTATATATGTATTTACTTCTATTTATTATGTATGGAGTTGTATAGTTCTAAAATTCTATTTATTTAGTTCTGGATCTGAGATTCTTTGGAAAGGGATATTGATGTTTCTGTATTTGTATATGGGCTGTATTGTTGTAGTAATATGTAATAAATTTAATTGTTAAACTTCAGTTCAGTAACTTCAATATTTGTGTACAGTGAGTTGTTGCAGAGGGTTGCAATAAAGTAATTTTTTTTTCACTGAAGTTGATATTTGTATATATTTACATAGCACAATTCTCAGAAAAAATTAGATTTTAATCATAAATTGATATTTCTGTGTTTCTATATTGGTAACACAGGTGTTGTAATTTATAATAAATTTCATTTTTAAACATAAGTTATGTTTGTGTATTTGTACATTAGTAGTGCGGGTGTAACTATCTGCAATAAATGCAATCTTTCAACTGCAGTAAGCGTAGATTTGTGCTACCCAAAGCCATGGGCAGATGTAAATGCTGGAGGATTCTGGCCATGCAAATCTCCGGCCGTGCCCAGCACATGCCCCACCTGCACTCAGGCTGTGCAGGGGAAGCGCAGATTTGGGCAGGCAGCAGAGCCCCACGTTGGCTCAGAACTCGCTGCAGAGGCTGCTGAGAAAACTCCGGGGCTCCATGAGCACAGAATCCAAGCAGGAGCCACCCGGGAGGACAAATCCCTCATCCCACGGGCAGCTCTTTAGGATAGTGCTCCAAGTGTGCCCCTGAAGCTCATCCCAGAGAGCAGAAGCCAGCAGGGATCCTGAGCCAGCTCTGCTGCCTTTGGCAGCACTTTGGCAAATGAGCTGCAGCAAGGGGGAGGCAGCAGCGACTGTGACTGCTGCAGGCTGGGGATGAAGGAAGGGCCATGGACACAAGTGCTGAGATGCCCCAAAATCCAGAGGGAGGCTGGAGAGCTGGGAATCAAGTTGGCATTTCAGTGCCAAACTCTCACAGGCACTGAAATGATGGAATCCCTTTGTGTGAAGTTACCTGGAAGAACTGACAGGGAGTTGCTGCTAGGATCAGCAGTAGCAGAAAGCAAAAATGTACAAACACTAGGAGATCATCTAATATCCCCCACAAGCAATGGCTTCAAAAATGATCTCATGTATATATTATATTATGTTATATTATATTATGTTATGTTATTATTATATTAATCAAAATATATAATATATAATATGCATGAAATTTAATGCACATGTATTTTTGGACAGTTTTATTTTTTGATATATATTTTCATTTAAGATGTATATTTGAAATAGTCTTTCAGCTTGGGATAGTGAAGATTTACAACAGTGCAAAACCATCTGCCCACAGAGCAGTCAGCCCCCGGGTGTGTGCATGCACACCCACCCACTGTGCTTGCTCTTCTCAGCACCTCAGGGCTGCTGTTTGCACAGAATTGGGATGAATTTAACTCAACAGAGCCACGAGTGGGGTGTCCAGCTTGTCATGAACACTCATGTGGCAATGAACAACAGAGAGCTCTCAAATCCCATTATCACATGTCGCTTCATTCCTGCTGGGCACTGCAGAACTCTTAAAAGACACAGAAAAGGGGTGGAAAACATTGGCATCATGCTACTGCTGGTGTCCTCCTGGAGGAAAATCTGTCGGGTTTCTTAAGGTGGTAGCTTTCCAAAACCTAGGAATACTGCTCAGCACTGGTAGCCCAATTGTGAATGGTTTTCTTGACTTGGCAAAGCTGGGGTGTTAACAATGGACTCTGTCCTTGGTCCAAATCACCTGCCCTCACCTGCAGTCAAAAGCACCACCACCAGCAGCAGCTACATCAGTCAATTTTCTCAAAAAGCTGTGTTAAATTTGGGAGAGGAAAGGAAAACACATCAGACACTGTGGATTAATGACAAGACTCTGAGGAGCAGTTCCAAAGCAAAGGGCAGCAGCTTCTCTCTGGGGCACTCCTTGTGCCCCAAGGCAGCCGGGCTGCCCTGGCTGCCCAGGACCCTGCGCCCCGCGGGCTCTGCAGAGCTGCACAGCGGGGAGGCAGCTTCGGGCACCTCAGCCCCTGGGCAGGAGGGGCTGCTTGCTCTGCAGGGCTGCCTGTGGGCAAAAGCAGGGTGCTGGCCTTCTGCTCTTGGCCTCAGCCTGGCCTTGCAGGGCTAATCCTGTTCCCTGTCTCAAATGTGCTAATGACAGACCTGATTGTTTGCAGCTCTGCACAGGTATGATTTGCACCACAAAATACTGAAGGGCTAAGGCCTGAACAACAGACCCTGACTGAAGCCTCAACAACAGGACCTGAGCCAAAGCTGCTCTCTAGATGACCTTCCCAACCCAATGTTCTATCTATCTGCTCCTTAACCAAGTGTTATTATCTAAAGGATTGTTGCATCCCTTCACTGGTGAAACACATCTTCACCTTTCTGCATGAGGAAAATGGACAAGGCCACACCTGGCCTTGGTTCCTCCTTGAGCCCTGGGCAGGCTCGGGGAGAAAACCAAGAGGAGAATGACACCAGCTGTGCCCCCAGCAGAAGCTCTGGCACATGGCTTGTCCAGCACTGTCAGAGCCGGGCTACTCTCACAGCGCTCTCGGGAGCCTCGTGGCCGCCAAAGGTGGAGGCACCGCAGGATTTCCCGGTTCCCGGCCGTGGCTCTGCAGGGCTGGGCTGGGACAGCTTCCCCCAGGTGATGTGCAGCTCTGGATGAAGGGGAAACCATTGGGCTACCTGGTGATGGATCTTCCTAAATCACCAGAGGCACCCTTTTGTAATAATGCTGAGGTGCATTGCTTAGCTTATCCTTTCCTGACTCTTGTTTGCACTTTTGCATTACAGTAAATTACACTGTTCCTTCAGCTGGTGTCTGTGTCTGCATCTCTGACCCTCCCCACCACCAAAACAAACACACAGCCAGTTTAGCATGAGACCTGCCTCTCTGCCAGCCTGTCTCTTGACAAACACCCCTGAGACCTACCTCCACAAATGAAATTCCCACTTTGCAACTTCCTTTTCTGCAGGCAGGTGAGAAATGAGCCACTCCCAGCTCTGGACACCTCCAGAAACCAGCTGCTTTCAGCAGTCACAGCCCTGAAATATCAACCTCCTTCCTTAACCTGCCACAGAGAGCTCCCACCAAGAGGCCTTTTGTCCAAGGATACCCACAGAAGAGCTGGAGAAGGGAGCAGTTTGAAACACAACTGCTTCAGAGTTTAAACCTGCCTTTATCAAATGAGCACATACCAACCTGTCCCAAAGGGAAAGCAGGCAGGAAAGAGAAGCTCCTTTCCCACAACAGCAAACTGTGCTTCCTTCTGTTCCAGCTGGAGAGTGGAGGCATGGGCTGCAGCTCACTTTGGGAAGGAGCCCTGGGAATTGGCCTGATCTGGGAGGGCAGCAAAAGGAATCCCCCAAAAAGTAGGAAAAGATTCTCTTGAAGGAATAGATGATGACAACATTTCTGCAGAAAAGCAAAAAAAGAATAACTGAAGCATTTCAAGAAGCGCCCAGACTGTAATTTGTTTGCCAATATGACAACCCCAAAGTCTCTGTGGTGTGTCAGGAAGCTCAGGAATGAACCTGCAAGGCTTGGATAAACATCATTGGTGTACGTCCTCCAGAGCACAAGCAGCTCCCCAACAAGACTTCAAGACTAAGGGACAAAGCTTCCCCCTTCAGCTCTCCACAGCAGCTATAGGGAGTCTCTCCCCACTGCAAGATCTCCTTTGTCAGTCTACAGTGACAAGAGTTGGCTGCAGGAGGCATTTGCATTGGAGCTCTCCCCAGATAGGGGGAAGACAAAGAAGAGGTGATTCCTGAGGAAAGAAAAAGGCAAGTCTGTTTGGGAAGACACCAGTATGAATTCACTACAACTCAAGGCCAGAAATCTCTTGAAGAAAGAAACATCCATCCATGGGGCAGCACTTTGGCTTGGATATCAATGCTGACAAAATTGCTGCCCCTTCCTGGTGCTGTAGCTGACTCCGAATCACGAGAAATGTGCCAACACTGCCAAAGACAGGCAGACACAGTGACATAAAACCAGCTAGTCTGCTGAAAAGGAGTCCAAATGAATGTTTTCTATTCACCCTTTTTCATCCTTTCCACAGCCAAGACAGAGCAATGTCCCTCCTCTCTGTCCCCGATGGTGACCCAGGCACGGCATGCAGCGTGGGGATAACCTGCTGTGCTGTGCCGTGCCGTGCCGTGCCGTGCTGTGCCAAGCAGCTCCGGCTCTGCCGCGCGCGTCCCCGCCAAGTCCGGCTCGCGCCGGGGGGTGCTGGGCGCGCGCGGGCCCGAGCGCAGCGCCCCCCTCAGGCCGCGCGCCGCCAGCGCAGCCGCGGCCGTTGCGCTGCAGGCGTTGTGGCCACAGTCGGCAGTCGACGCCATGGCGGAGCTGCCGCTGCCCGCCGGGCTCAGCGCCCGCACCTTCCCCGCCAAGCTCTGGCGCCTGGTGAACAGCCCCCGCGTCCGCTCCGTGCGCTGGGACAGCCGCGCCCAGGGGCTGCTCATCGACCGCTCCCTCTTGGAGCGGGAGCTGCTCAGCTCGGGCCGCGCCCACAGGGGCCGTGGCCATGGGCCGGCCCCGGTACCGCACACATTCAGGGCCACGCAGTTCCGCAGCTTCGTGCGGCAGCTCTACCGCTACGGCTTCCGCAAGGTGCCGGGCTGGCTCGGCTCGGCCGCGCCGGGCGATGCCGGGGCCTGGCTCCGCTACAGCAACCCCTGCTTTCGCCGCGACCGCCCCGACCTCCTGCTCCGCATCAAGCGCCGGAGCGAGGCCAACAGGCAGCAGCCGGCGGCGGGCCGGGATGGCCGCAGGCGCCCGCCCCGCTGCTCCCAGCAGCTCCCCGGGGCGCGGCCGCTGCCGGACGGGCGGCACAGGCGCGCTCGCTTCACGCCGCTGCCCAGGGAGCGGCCGCCGCTGCCGGCCGGGCGCCCGCCCAGCGGCTTCCTCCTGCTGCACAGGGAGCGGCTGCTGCCGGACGGGCGGGAGCTGCGCAGCCCCCGGCCCGGCCGCCTCCAGCAGCCCCCCGGGGAGCGGCCGCTGCTCGCCCGGCGCCCGCCCTGCGGCTTCCACCTGCTGCACAGGGAGCGGCCGCTGCCGGCCCGGCGGGAGGGGCCGAGCCGCTTCCAGGAGCTCTACGGGGAGCGGCCGCCACCCGCCGAGCGGGCGGTGCTCGGCATCCCGCCCTGCCACTTGCTCAGGCTCCACGGGGAGCGGCCGCTGCCGCTCGGGCGGGAGGGGCCCCGCAGCCGCTTCCAGGAGCTTTGCGGGGAGCAGCTGCCTCCGGCCGAGCGGGAGGTGCTCGCCATCCAGCCCTGCAGCTTCCAGCAGCTCCACAGGGAGCAGCAGCCCCCAGCCTACGACGCACAAGGTACGAAAAGAGTTGTAACCTTGTTTTTCCAAAAGGTCCTGAAAAGTGACCGTTTGAAGTAGTTTGCCTCAAGGCTCTGTCATTCTCGGCCAGAAGTTGTCGAGCCTACTAGGAAGGGGCACCTAGGAGGCCAAAAGATTCTTTGCCTGGTTTTGCTGTGTGCTTCCCGTGATGTTTGATCCACAGCAGCACTAGAGCTCTGTGTCCCACAGCCACGTTGTGGAGCCTGACCAATGTGTTTGGATTCTTGCAGCCACCCTGGGCACTTCAGGGCCCAGTGCTCCGCCCGGCAGTGCAGCTTGTGCAGCATGGACGGCCTCCAGCTCAGCACAGAATGCACCTGGGGAGGAGGAATGGCCACCAGCAGATCTGGGCCTTGCTGTAGAGAAAATGATTCGGGAGATCAGGAGGTCCCTGTCTGAAAGATCTCCCTCTGCGCAGGTAATTCCATTGGATGGGGATAAAAGGGGGTGGACTGAGAGCTTTTGAACCTTGTTACATGGTTGACAAGCAAAGGCTTCTTTAATTGAACTTATATCATTATTATTTAGTTATTGAATTATTCTTGGTAAAGAAAGATTTCTAAAAGAGGAGATGAAGAAGAAATGAAGAAGAGGTTTTACTTGCTGGGAAAGAGGAGAAGAGTGTTTGGAGAAATGGCACTGAAGGCCAAATGTCCCGTGCCGGGAGGGGCATGCCAGAGGTGCCTCTGTTGCAGCTGCAGCAGATGTGGGCTGTGCCTCTTTTGGGTGGGAAGGCCAAGGCAAAGCAAGGGCTGGGCTGCAGCTGCTGCTGCTGTGTGAGCCCTGCCGTGCATGTAGGTGCTCCCAGAGCCGTGGCTGGGGCTGGGCTGCAGCTGCACCTCTCTGTCCTTTGCAGATTATTACACTGTTGGCCAAAGAATGTCTGTCTTTCTGTTGATGTGCTGACCCATTGCCTGCAGTACAGTTGTGATGATGACTCAAGGGGGGGAGTGGGATTTTTTGGATTTACCAATACCTTATTCTCAAGTGACGACTTTTGTCTTCTGTAAAGTCACACATAGCAGTTTAGAGAAGCATTTTATTCCATAATAAAAGGAAACATTGCAGGCTCAGAACCATCTTTAGAATCTTTAGGGTTCTGATGGATGGACTATGGCAGAAGAGATGAATATTCTGAAACTGGTCATAGGGAGAATATCTTTGTGTCCAAAGGTAATTTGCTTCATTGTGGCCATTTGCTTCCTCAGTGGAACAGAAACACTACTTGGTTGTCTGGCTTTTCCTGTCTTTTGGGTTGGTTTTTTTCCCTACCATAACGATATACAGCTTTTTGCCACTGATCACAAATGTGATCCTGGAAATAGCCTGGGTGCATCAATGTTTGCCTGGATGACACACGCAGGGCAGCAGCAGAGGGCTCAGAGAAGCAGCACCTTGTGATAGGTTGTGTGAGCGGTTGGCTGGGGGTGCTGAGACTGCCAGGCAGAAATGTGTGCTTTGCCTGTGGGTTTGTAGCACACAGCCCTGGGCAGGGCTGGCAGTTGTGCTGGCAGCAAGGAGAGCCCCTGGCTTTGTGCTGGCTGATTTCTCACAGCTGTGGGATAAGGCAGGGTCAGAGCGTGGGGGCACGTCCCCTCACGTGGTGTCTTCTGGTTCTCTGTGTTCATGTTTTGTCTCAAAGGTCATTTTTTAAGAGCTTCAGTTTCACCTTGGCCCCCTGAATCCTGAGTTTAAAAGGCTTGTCATGTGAACTATGTGGACAGTGTTCCCTCCTCTGTGCTCCATGTCCTTTGGGAGTGGAGAAGGAGAGTTATTGTATCCCTGATACGATTCCAGCAGAATAGTGAGTGATCTTTGGGTTCCTTTCTTTCTGTTTTTCTGCTCAGGACAATGTTGGTGTTGCCCCTGATTCTTCAGGAGGGGAGCCTGTGAACAGAGCTGCAGCAGAGGAAGCTACATCTGACACCAAGAGCTGCAGGAACAGTTCCCAGGAGCCCGAGGAGCCTGGTAAGGACAGAGCCTACACTGGTTTAGAGAGCTGTGAGGTGGCTGCTCTGAGCAGGGTTGGTGCTTCCTGGTGCCTTTAGTTCAAATCCTGCGCTGGCACAACCTCCCTGAGCCCTGCCCTCCACGCTTCTCCAGAGGCTCTGACACGGAGTCCTCTGCTGGGGCAGAGAGCAGGGAATAAACCTGACCTTGTGCGAGTTGTGTCACCATGCCGGGTGTCCCAGTTTTTGCTAAAGTTGGTGGATAAATTTACTGCAAGGTGCCAGTGGAGGCCAGGCTGAGCGACTCTTGAAGGAACAGGGGAAAAAAAGAGCAAAAAGTCAGGGTAGAAGTCCAAATCACTGACTGAATGTAGCACCAGTCTGCTGGTATTGGTCCTGACCCACAAGAAAAACAAGGAGCACAGCATCAGAGGCCAACCAATTGAAAAATCACAGTAACTCCAGTATCAGAAGGAAAAGCTTGAATGACCCCTGATTAGGGAGGCCTAAGAGGTGAAAAGGAGCACTGTGGATCCATCCCTTAGCCAAGCTGGTGCAGCCTGCAGACCTGTTAGGGAGCTCTGTCCCTCCCAGCCCTTGCTGCCAGAGCTGATGGTCGAGTTGGAGCAGCTGCTGCTCACTGCAGAGGGCAGTTTGTAGATGCCAGGTAATGGAGCTGGTTCATGACTCAGCTCCCAGCACCTTCAGCTTCAGCCATTTCAGTGAGGACTGAGGTCTCTCTGTCAGCTCAGAGAAAGAACAAGGCCGAGCTTCCTTGTGGCAGCTGGGACTGTCTGTGTTTCGAGCTCTCCTGGGTGCCCTTTGCACTGTGGGGCTGAGACTTTATCGAGATACTTCAGTGTTTTGAAGCACACTTTTGAACACTTGGAATGGTCCCATTCTTTTAAGGGCACATTGCTTCAAATTGCCAAGTGAGAGTCTGCCTTTCAGGCCATCTTTGAGAGCCCCTGGTAGAAGGACAATTGCTGCCCAAGGGAAAGGTGCAGAAGGGCCAATATTGACTGAGCGTTCCCTTTGCTTCCCAGATGCCATCTGACCAACATCTCCAGGAGGGCTGGAAGAGACAGGGGAGAGCCTGTGACCATCAGGCAGGTAGAACTCCTCTGTTTGTAGATATATTTATAGATTTATATGGTTATTTATTAGTGGTTATAATTCCATTTAGAGATGATAGTGTTCTATTTATGTAGACATATATTGATAGATCTGTATAGTTAAATGTGGATATGTATATAGTTATAGATGGGATATAATTATATTTTATTATATATATACATTTATAGATGTATATTTACATCTCTAAATGTGTAGACATTTATAGATTTTCAGAGTTAGAATTTTATATGTGTAAAATATTTATATTTTTATATATATATATATATATATATATATATATATATATATGAAGTTAGATTTATAAATGTGTATAGTTATATAGTAAGAGGAATAGGAATGTTTAGATGGAGAGATTGATGGAAGGATTGCTGTTTGTGTAGGCCTAGGCTGCATTTGTACCTCTTTTTCCCCTCGGCTGCCTTTTTCACCTCTTGCTTTTCCCCCGGTGCCCCCTGTGTCCCCTGTCCCTGTGCTGGGTCCGAGCTGGCGGCCGGGCCGGGCGGAGCAGCACTTCGAGCCCCGGCTGTCCCTGGAGCGGTGGGAGCTGCCGCTGCCCCAGGCACTGTCCCTGAGGAGCTGCTGAAGGACGGTGAGACTGAGGGGCTGAGGGGGCCGTGGCGCTGAAGGGACAGTGACCCTGAGCTGCTGCTGGGGCTGAGGGCTGTGGGGCAGCCAAGGGCCATGGTGGCACCGAGGTGACAGGGAAGTGGCACAGGCTGGCAGGGTGGTGGGTCTCAGGGGACGGTATGGCTCAGAAGGGACTGAGGGGCGTGAGAGGACTGTGAGGGGCTGAAGAAACTGAAGGTGGCTGGGGCTTCACCGAGAGCATGGTGGGGTTGAGGGGATAGAGGGGGCCAGCAGGGAGCACAGAGGGCTCCGGGGCTGCAGCTCCCCCAGGCCTTGGAAGCAATTCCAGAGGCTCTGCTTTTGCCACAGCTGCCATGAAGACCTTGAGGACAGCCGGAGACTGACGGGAGCCAGCAGGGAGGAGCTGAAGGCCAGCAGCGAGAGCAGTGAACGGGGCCCAGCTGCTGCCAGCCTGGAGAGAGCCCGGCTGAGGCCACAGGCCCGGGGAGACAGGTGGGGCTGAGGCTGCCGTGGGCTGTGGCCGTGGGCACTGCCCGGCGGGGCAGGAGCGGGCCCTGCCCGTGCTGGGGCTGCTCAGCGCAGCTGCCCCGCCTGGCACAGGGACTGTCCTTGGGCAAGGCAGCTGTGCCGGCAGGGCCCGGGAGCTGTTCCGGCTCTGCCAGGCTGCGGGACAGTCCCGCCGCAGCTGCGCTCACCACAGCCTGGCTGCTCGGCTGCTTTCTCTTTCTGACCCCCTGGGGAGGCTCTGACATTTCCTCTGCCCTGATGGAAGTGCAGCTGCTGCCAAGGGAAACGGTCCCCACACTCACTGAGTGTTCCCTTTGCTTGCCAGATGTCCCATCTGCTGTCCCTGTCCAGGGGAGCTGCTCTGCACGGGAGGAGGAGACCAAGCGAGAGGCTTTGAAGATGGGGCAGCTGGGATCCCTCTGCTTTGAGTTCCGTGTAGACATGTCTAGAATTGAATTATCCATTTGGATAGACATGTCTATCCATCTCTAGACATGTCTGTTACGTATAAATGTCTAGAGATGGATTATCATTTGGATATGCACATTTGTGGGTTCCCATTTGCATAGGACTATTTCTGTATGTGTGCTGTTTAGGGATGTATACTCTGTGTATATGTACGTGTATATATACGTATTTGTTTGTAATTACATCTATGTGTATATTTCTATCTAAGTATACAAGGATGTTGTTATGTCTGTGTTTAGTTCTGTTTCCTATATATACAGTTGTGTTGCTATTTATTCGTTTGTAGTTATATGTAATAAATTAAGTTGTTAAACGCCTAATTGATCTTTGTGTATAGTGAGTTGTTGTGGAGTTTGGCAATAAATTTAGTTTTGTTAACTGAAGTTAGTATTTGTATATTTTTACACAGACTGGTTGTAATAATCTAATAAATTCCTGGTTTTAACCTAAATTGAGATTTGTATAGTTCTGTATTGTCAGCGTGGGTGTAGCAATTTGTAATAAACAACATTTTTCAGCTGAAATTGATTCTTGCGTATTTGTGGATCAGCAGTGTGGCTGTAGCAATCTGCAAGAAATGCCATTTGTCAGTCGTGATGGGTGTTCTGTGATTTGTGCTAAATTGGTGTAATTTACTGAATAGTAAAAGAGGCAAAGAGAAACAAAGAGAAAAGAAAGGAGGAGAAGGAAGTGTGCATGGGTGGTGGGGGGACAGGGAGAGGGTGGCAGGGGTTATGTGTGACAGCTTTATCACCCATCCAAGGGTCCCACCATGTCTCGCTGCTCTCCTCCATCTGGTCTCCTTGGTGGTGAGGGTCCCACACCACACTGCCACACATCCTGACGAGTGAGGGATTCCCTGGATTAACGCACGCTTTGAGAGGTGGAATGCCCAGGTGCCTCCCTTGTGGGGGGGCAGTTGGACACTGTCCCTTGCTGCCCTGAGGGTCTGTGGCATCGTGCTGCAGTGCTCTGGTGCAGGGTCTGGGCACCCCTTTGGGGGCCCTTTGATGGGGCACATCACCCCCTCTCTTGTGGACAAGCTTTCCCCCTGTGAAGGGCCCCACAGCTGGGCTGCTCTGCCCAGCAGAGGATGGGCAGCCACTGCCTCTCACCAGAGGCTTTCCAGCACTCACCCAAAGCCTCTCTGCCCCCAGCTTTGGTGCCAGGGTCTGTGTGAACCTGGCAGCTGATAGCCCTGGGGCTGTCATCTCCACCCTGAAAGCATTGGCTTGTGCTTCCTGAATGCCCCTGAGCTGTTACTTTATCTCCTCTTCATCAGAGAACCCTGTAGGGCCTCTCAGAGCCCAATTCAGGGTGGGGTGGTCATCTCTGCAGCTTTTGTAACACAGCTCTTCTATAGTAGGTCAAAGTCTTTCATAAAAATGTTTAAAGCATAAACTATTGTATTTCAGTGTCTGACACCGGGGAGGACAAATCCACCCCCCATCCCACAAGCAGCTCTTTAGGAAGTGCTCCAAGTGTCCCCCTGAAGCTCATCCCAGAGACCAGAAGCCAACAGGGATCCTGAGCCAGCTCTGCTGCCTTTGGCAGCACTTTGGCAAATGAGCTGCAGCAAGGGGGAGGCAGCAGTGACTGTGACTGCTGCAGGCTGGGGATGAAGGAAGGGCCATGGACACAAGTGCTGAGATGCTCCAAAATCGAGGACAACTGGAAAGCAAGAAGGTCTCACAAGCACTGATATGATGGAAGCCCTTTGTGTGAAGTTCCCTGAAGGAACTGTCAGGGAACTTGCTGCTAGGATCAGCAGTAGCAGAAGGCAGCAGGATCTGCTCCTTTTCCTGGCTCTGTTTCAGGACACAGGCTCTGATGGCCCCTGCTCCCACAAAGCCCTTGCCCATGGAGGCTGTAGGGCAAAAGCAATCCCACTGCAAAGAGAGGCTTTGCAGTTCAAGTCCACTTGTGTTTAGGGAATGGAGTTTAGGGAAGGAATGACTCCCGTGCCAAAGCACTGGCAGGTAACCGGGACTCTGAGAGGCAGAGCCATTAGAGGGAAAGAGAGATCAGGCACTCTCATGCCTGAAACTCCTTCAGCTCTCTTCTTTAAATAAGAAAGCTGAGGAGAGGCAAATGCAGTCCTTCGAAAAAATATTGTGTCAAACAAGTCCTGAGGGAAGAAAACCTAGGTAACAATTTGGCCTTGTTTTCATAGCCTGTGTCTTCTGCAGAGGAGACTGGGATGTACAGCTTTCAGGAACACAAGGCATTGCATGGAACTGTGCATGTGCTCAGCAACTCAACCCTACCGGTGCACTTAGTAAGGACACAAACAGCAAGTGGATCTATGTATCCACCCATTACAAAAGTGTTGTTAGCAGTAGGATCGAGGTGTCCACTCCCTGGGGAAACCTTTCAGCATTTAGAATCTTGACAAGGCCATGTCTGGCCCTGCCTGGAGGTGCTGGATCTAAGCCAGCTCTCTTGGTTCTTAGGCAGGCTCATGGAGAAAAACCAAGAGGAGAATGACACCAGCTGTGCCCCCAGCAGAAGCTCTGGCACATTGCTCGTCCAGCACTGTCAGAGCCGGGCTACTCTCACAGCGCTCTCGGGAGCCTCGTGGCCGCCAAAGGTGGAGGCACCGCAGGATTTCCCGGTTCCCGGCCGTGGCTCTGCAGGGCTGGGCTGGGACACCTTCCCCCAGCTGATGTGCAGCTCTGGATGAAGGGGAAACCATTGGGCTACCTGGTGATGGATCTTCCTTAGTCACCAGAGGCACCCTTTTGTAATAATGCTGAGGTGCATTGCTTAGCTTATCCTTTCCTGACTCTTTTTTGGACTTCTGCATTACAGTAAATCACACTGTTCCTTCAGCTGGTGTCTGTGTCTGCATCTCTGACCCTCCCCACCACCAAAACAAACACACAGCCAGTTTAGCATGAGACCTGCCTCTCTGCCAGCCTGTCTCTTGGCAAACACCCCTGAGACCTACCTCCACAAATGAAATTCCCACTTTGCAACTTCCTTTTCTGCAGGCAGGTGAGAAATGAGCCACTCCCAGCTCTGGACACCTCCAGAAACCAGCTGCTTTCAGCAGTCACAGCCCTGAAATATCAACCTCCTTCCTTAACTTGCCACAGAGAGCTCCCACCAAGAGGCCTTTTGTCCAAGGATACCCACAGAAGAGCTGGAGAAGGGAGCAGTTTGAAACACAACTGCTTCAGAGTTTAAACCTGCCTTTATCAAATGAGCACACACCAACCTGTCCCAAAGGGAAAGCAGGCAGGAGAGAGAAGCTCCACTGCCACAACAGCAAACTGTGCTTCCTTCTGTTCCAGCTGGAGAGTGGAGGGCATGGGCTGCAGCTCACTTTGGGAAGGAGCCCTGGGAATTGGACTGATCTGGGAGGGCAGCAAAAGGAATCCCCCAAAAAGTAGGAAAAGATTCTCTTGAAGGAATAGATGATGACAACATTTCTGCAGAAAAGCAAAAAAAGAATAACTGAAGCATTTCAAGAAGCGCCCAGACTGTAATTTGTTTGCCAATATGACAACCCCAAAGTCTCTGTGGTGTGTCAGGAAGCTCAGGAATGAACCTACAAGGCTTGGATAAACATCATAAGTGTCTGTCCCCCTGAGCATGAGCAGCTCCCCAACAAGACTTCAAGACTAAGGGACAAAGCTTCCCCCTTCAGCTCTCCACAGCAGCTCTAGGGAGTCTCTCCCCACTGCAAGATCTCCTTTGTCAGTCTACAGTGGCAGAACTTGGCTGCAGGAGGCATTTGCATTGGAGCTCTCCCCAGATAGGGGGAAGAAAAAGAAGAGGTGATTCCTGAGGAAAGAAAAAGGCAAGTCTGTTTGGGAAGACACCAGTATGAATTCACTACAACTCAAGGCCAGAAATCTCTTGAAGAAAGAAACATCCATCCATGGGGCAGCACTTTGGCTTTGATATCAATGCTGACAAAATTGCTGCCCCTTCCTGCTGCTGTAGCTGACTCCGAATCACGAGAAATGTGCCAATTCTGCCAAAGACAGGGAGACATGGTGAGATGAAACCAGCTAGTCTGCTGAAAAGGAGTCCAAATGAATGTTTTCTAACTCTCCCTTTTCCTCCTTTCTGCAGCCAAGAGCAATGTCCTTCCTCTCTGCCCCCGATGGTGACCCAGGCACAGCATGCAGCGTGGGGACAGAGCCTGTCACTGCTCCCAGTGCCCTGCCCTGCCCTTCCGTGCCTGCCTTGCCCTTCCCTGTCCTGCTGGATCCTGCTGTGCTGTGCCCAGCCGAGCCCAGCCAGCAGTCACGCATTTGGGGAATGACCCTCCCCTGTGCCGCCCGCTGGCGTAATGAACGTACCACTTTGTAACTTTGACTAGTTAGAGAGTCTTTGTTCCTGATTTTCAGTTTTAACAATTCAGGGAGCTTTTGTTTTCCCTGAAAGAAGTACAGTTGCTGCCAAGGGAAACACACCCAAAGACCAATAGTGACCCAGCCTTCCCTTTGCTTCCCTTTTCCTTCCCTCACTGCTACACAGCACTCTCATACCAGGACCTCAGTGCTGCCTCACCTGAGGATCTAGAGCTGCCTCCAGGCCCTTCCAGGCTAAGTGCAGGTGCTCAGGGCTCTGAGGGTTCCTAGCTGCTTGGGAGAAGGTGTTTGCTTCATCTGGACTTCTTGGGGTTTCATTGGAGGAGCCAGGCACAGGCAAATTTCATCTCCACTGTGAGCTCTTCATTCTGCTTGTTCCCATGAAGCTTAAATGCCAACCTGAGCTCATCGTTCCTCTGGTTCCCGTAGACCATCACAGCCCTTCCATGGCCTCTCCAGAGAGGAGCAGCTGCACATCTTCAGAGCAGCAGTTGCCAGCCCACAGTCCATCAGGGAGGGAAAGAGTTTCTACCCTTGCTTTCCAAGCAGGTCCTGATTAATGATCCTTTAAAGTGTTTTCCTGCAGTGCTCTATCATGGGTAGATCTCAAGTGAGAATCAGGTAGAAAGGGTCAAGTCGCCTAGGAAGGGGGACCTTGAAAACAGAAAGATTCTCTGCCTGATTTTCCTGTACTTGCTGCAGATTTGGATGGTGTTCTGGGCATTTTGCAGACAGCCTCTCTGTAGGGGTACAAGGGCAAGGTGGAAGATATTGCCTAACAAGTGGTCAGTGTTAGGTGCACTCTCCTCTTTCTTTGAATGAAGCCATACTAGGACTCTGATAGGATATTGCAGATGTTTAAGACTGCCTGCCCTGCAAATCAAGCCGTGCCATTTGACGCTGGCAGGGGCTATGTAGAAATCACGAACGGGCCAGGACTGCTGTGGAACGCGCCTCGAGCTGTTTGTTTTCCAGCATCAGTCTCATTGCATGGGTATGACAATGGGAAGATGCCAGCAGCTCACATCCCAGGCAGTAGACAAAGAACTTAGCGTTACAACTTACTTTATAAGTTTTTTGACCAATCACACAAAGCAAAAGCACATTGACAGTAGTTCTATCCAATCACTATAAGCACAGGTACCTTTGGTTAAAACAATGCTCGCTTATGTCAAATACAATACCTACTTGGAAGCCTTAAAACACAATGCACTGAGCTCCATTATTAAGCTTCAACCTTCCCAATATCTTGCTAGATAAACTTTTCTGTAGCTTAGAGGGGTCTTCTAGACCAGCATTAATACACAGACCATTGTTCTATTTGTCCTTGCTTTTCTACAGGTTAAATAATTTTTCTGCTGACCTATCTCATGGCTGCTGCTTAGCTGTAAACAGCTCTACTGTATCTGAGACCTGCCTTTTTCAGCTTTCCCAAAACCCTCTAATTTTGTGGATTCCCACAGAGGACTCAGTGTCAGAGCCTCTGGAGAAGCGTGGAGGGCAGGGCTCAGGCAGGTTCTGCCAGTGCAGCATTTGAACTCAAGGCACCAAGAAGCACCAAGCCTGCAGAGAGGAACTCAACCCTTCTCATCTCCCTCACTGCCAGAGGCAGGCTCAGAGCAGCCATCTCACCCCTCTCTAAACCAGTGGGGGCTCTGTCCTTACCAGGCTCCTCGGGCTCCTGGGAATTGTTCCCTCAGCTCTCGGTGCCAGGCAAAGCTCCCCCTGCTGCAGCTCAGTCCACAGGCTCCCCTCCTGAGGACTCAGGGGCAACATTAATATTCCCCTTGAAAGAGAAACAGAAAGGAAGAAACCCTTCTCACCACTTACACAAAACACCTGGTCCAACAACTCCATGGCTCACACACTTAATCCCTTGTTCCTGACAAGAACTCTGGGCCCCAAAGCCCTTCAACAGTCAGAAAAATTTGACTTCTCAAACACAGTCCAAAAGCTGTCAAAGCTGACAGTGACAGTGTGGAACATGGGGGTGACACTGAACACATGGAATGGCTGCTAAGGAAATCAATTGCTGCTCTGTTCTGTAAGGCTGCATGTCTGACAGCACTAATATCAGTCATCATGTCACTAATTGCATTGGAAGTAGCACTGTCTTCTTTCTTCAGACAACACCCCAATCGGTGTAATGGTTTCAATGCCTTGCCCGAGGCAAGTTGATGTAGAAATAAATTCGATGTACCTCATTTTGCAGGGCCCTAGGGTCTGAAATTGCTATTACAGTTTTCTTTATAATGATGGACAAATCTTTTTTCTCTCTGTTTTCTCTTGATGGCTTTTTTAACGATAGGTACTATCACGGTGAGTTGTCTGATGCTACATGGGCCACCTTTAATTTTTGAGGGAATGTCCTGCCAGGCTCTATCTCCACAAATGAGCCAATATTCTGTTGCTAATTGTCATGGGGACTCATCTAGGTCATCTACTCATCAGCAGTTTCACCCTTAGGGGGCACTGGGGTAGTACAATTGCACCACAAACTTGAGTATCTGTCCTCAGGATGATGGGGAGTAACATTTAACTGTGGATCTCCCTGGTACTGAAACTCAGCACAAAATTCCATCACCAGTGAACCAAGAATTTGAATTCTTGAGGTTCAGAAGGTGCTTTAAGAAGATCAGGGGCCCAATGATGCCAGCTGGTTATGGGATTGGTCTCGTTGGCAGCCTCACACCAATATTTGTCACCATTGGGTATTGGCTACTCCTTGCCTGGCACAGGCACACCGACCAAACAGGTTGCAAAGGGTTTGTCTGGGCTCAAATTGGTCAAACACATTGTGTCTGAGCCTGCTGACTTGGCTAAAGCAAGGCAAACATTCATTTTTGGTTCATCTACAGGCATGTATGCACAGCAAAAGCAAGCAAGAAAAACCAACAAGTGCAATTATATCATTTGATCAAGCTCCATGTTCCTGTTCAGCTGTTTTTTGGCAGAAGCTTCCCCATCTATTTCAGTTCTCAAGCAAATCTTTTAGCACTTGTTCAGGGACTGGCCAACTATAGGGCACTAAACTGTCCCTCTAACCTTCAATTTTTACAAATTTGGATATCTTAGAATTCTTTTGAACACAATGGACACCACGCTTTTGATGAAAGAGATCTATGATACAAACCATTTTCACAGTCCAAAAATCAACATCAAACTCAAGATTTGTAGCTTTCACAGGCTGAACAGGGAACGTCTGGCATGAACCGTCGCTTCTCCGTGCGGCTCACATCTGCGTGCTCATTTCCCTGCTGGTGGAATTGTTGGTGTGCTCTTGTGTATGAGACAGTTTCACGTCCTTCGCGGGGACCCAGTTAAGTCTGGCACCTGTGCAAATACAAGCCTACCCTTTGCCCCAAGTGATTAGCGAAAATGGTCCTTCAATTTGTCCTAACTCAAGGTTTCTGATCAAAACTGAAGGATTTTCTTTCAATTTTTCCTGTGTGCTGTTTGAAAAGTGCCTCAAAATTAGAGGATTAGGTCCTGCAAATGAGCTATTCAAAACATAAAGACATCTAAAGCTTTGCTCAACCTTATCAGAGGTGTTGCTTGGGCCACTTCCCCTTTTGTTGACCTAGAATGGGTTTTAGAGTGTGGTGCGTCCTTTCAACAATTGCCTGATCTGTGTGGGAATAGGGAATTCCAAAAGTGTGGCAAATGCTACAGTCCATCCAAAATGTGGCCAATTTCTGAGCTGTGTATATGGGACCATTTGTTGTTTTTCATCTCGTGGGGGATCAGTTTGGCGAGCTGTGGACCCAGTGACACTGACAAGGACAAAAGCAAAAAACGAGAGGTGCTCTCTCTTCCCAGGACAAAAGTCCCACAGCTTTAATGGAGAACAGCTCCAGGAGAGAAAGGGAGTGTCCAGGAGAGGAAAGAGGATGTCCAGTGGAGGAAAGAGAGCGTCCACCTTGTGGTAGGAGATTTTAAACCCTCGGGGAAGGGGGTGGTAGAAAGGAACTACCATAGTTCAACATAATAAATCACCACACTGTAGTTTTCTGCATAAATTGCTGCACTTGTTGAAAACAAAATCCTAAAATCTCCCCAAACACAACCGTGCAGTCCCAAATGACCACAGTGTGGGAGAAAAACCACTCAACCCCCCTGTATACCCAAGCACCAGGTGTCACAGGGAGCACCAACCCCTGCAATTAGAAAGTCCACACACACAGGCTCACGGGAAAAGGAGTATCTCTTTACGAGGGGACAGAGTGCTCACTTTTCTCAACACAACACACACCATAAATCACAACAGATCCATCCACATCATCTTCCTCAAACATTCACACACTGAAAACACAACCACAATTACGACACACAGGAAAGAATGCAGCAATAAAACAGGATTTGCTCAATTCACCCCCAGAATTGCTAGCAGGTCCTTATTGACACAGAAAATCCTTTCTGCCAGCAGCCAGACCCAAACCCAAACTGTACAGGCGTGCATTGTGCACAGGACATCTCTGTGTGACTTATGAACAGCCCTTCCCCTGCATACACCTTACGGGTTATTTTATACAGAGTTAAACTTTCCCTTTCTCCACAGTCCCAGCAGTCTTGTCTGTCCCCCACGAGGAACAGCCGAGAGTGGAGGTGCCTCCAGGAAAGGAATGTCCTGGCAGCGCCCAGAGACGTCCAGAGCCCGGCTGTTCTCGCTGGAGCAGAGAAGCGTTCCTGCCGTGGTCACCAAATGAGGTGTGGAATAGAACTCCCCACAGTTAAAGGTAGAAGGTGGTATGTTTATTACAGCCAGGCACAGGAGGAGTTGTCTCCTAAAGACATGTGTGAAGAATCACTGGCTCTCTCTCTCATCTCTACTCATCTAAAATATCTTACACATTCATATAATTCCCAAAAAACCTAACACATATTCATTAGATAACACTGCCTACCCTCCTTTGAATTAAAATGTATTATAATTGAGTCCAAAGTTCCTTCACATTTCTGCAGTCTTTCACTTCAAATGGGTTGGTGGGCTTCAAAGTGGGGAATGGTCTCCTTCTGATGAAGGCCAAGACGTCTTCCTCAATTTGACCTCTTTCCTTATGACATGTTGGCAGACTTTCGCACCCCTTTGCTAAAGCTGAAATTTCGGGGCCCAGGTGCAGGCTACAGTCCTCTTCTTTGTCACAAAGAAATCCACATCCCATCCTGCTTCTTTAAACATAGTAAAGACAGGCAAGTGATATATTACCCTAGCCTTAACTACCTTACCTGCAAAAAATTAACTATCCCTTATTATTTCTACTCTTCTTCCTATACTCTTTCCCCATAACTAAATCTTGCTAAAATTTTAACTCTTCCAGTTCTTTTAAATCCTGGATTCATTGGCCTCATCTCACACGCCAGCCATGCGTGAGCCGATGCTATAACTGGGAAATTCCACTCCTGAGCAGGAGATACAAGGCCTGGTTCTGAGCTGGAAGGGTGAGAAGGATGAGATGCACAGCATTTTGATCCAGGGGATGTCCTGAAAGTGCACTGCCTACCTGCCCCTGCTGCCAAGCACCATGCTCCACCTCCTTCTCCTGCTCAGCAGATTTTTAGGGATCCAGTGGTTGCTGTGTATTATTTGCTATTGCAACAAATAGAATGAATTTTCTTTTCAAGCCCCGTTTTGTCCTGGGTTATTTTGTGCATGGGTCTCCTCCTGAACCTGTGACAAAGGCCAGCAGGGACCTACAGGACACTCCTATACTCATGTCAGTACATATGTCAGATAATTAAAGCACTCAGAAGTGCTTTAAGTATCAATAAGGCAAAAGGTATCAATGAGTTAATCAAAAAATTTGGGGGAATATTTAGCCTGTGTATTTCAGCAAAGTATTGAATATGTCTTAGATCCATGGATACAAAGTAGTAAGTGAGATTGCTGGGTGTGCACGTGTTAGGGATGTGACTCCCCACACACCCAGTGCTGGGATCAAGGATTGCCTCTCTTCTAACCCTGAGCTGACAGCAGGGATCGGGCCCTGCTTGGTAACATTCATTTTGAAGACTTCTGTTGAGCAGGTAAGAATGGTCGAAATGAAATCTTGTCCAGCTGTTTCCCTTTGGTTTACCTGTTTGAGGGTTAAAATTCTGTGCTGCAGGTGTGCTGGGTGTGTGCAGAGCAGTGCAGCCCCAGAAACCCCTTGGCTTGCCCACAAGTTGTCATGCCTTGTTGCCAGGTGTGCCCAGCTATGGCAGGAGAAGGAGCCCGCAGCACAGTGGGCACCGTGCCCTACCCAGCTCCTCGCTCCTGCCTTGGCTTCCCCTGGCACACAGAAGCCTCTGGAAATCAGCACCGCCAGTGGCGTTCCCAGCTTGGAGCAGCTGCTGCTGGCGGGCAGGTGCTGCCAGTTCGACTGCTGCCAAAGGGGAAGAAAGGCAGAGATGTACACGCACCGGAGCCCTGGGCATGTCCAATAAAGGTGCAAATATGTGGGGAGATTTGTTAGGAAGCATTTCAGCTGTGATGCCAACAGTGGCTTCTCTCCTGGTTCTGTGTGTTCTAGACAAGTAATGCAATGGTTGGTTCTGACAATTAAGAAGTAGATGTTATGTGGATGTTCAAATGTGCAGTGATGGTATTGTAATATATCCTTCCATAGTCCTCTTTCCCGTCCCCCCTGTAACAGCCTTGGTAGTCAGAGCATTTGGGGAGGGCTGGCTCGTGACCAGCCGGCAGGGTGTAACAACACCTGACCTCCAGTCAAGATGCAAGAAAGTAATCTCCGCCAATGGACAGCAGAGAAAGAGTTGACTGACAAAACTTTTGGAGGGGCTAAGGGTATAAAAGGCAGAGCATCCTTTTTGTAGATGAGCACATGGCTGCTAGTCACAGAGACTCCCAATGCTGCAATTTTTCCTTATTCAGTCCTTTGTTAAGGTTTAGTAAACCTTTAAAATGTTAAAAGTGAGAGTCATTTCTCACATGTGCAATGCTGTGGGCCATTTTCTTGGTCTCGTTTCCTTTGCTTGTGTCCCATCTGAGTGCTCAGCTGGGGTACAGGCTGTAGGTGCTTGGGGCACCCTTGGTATTCCTCTTGGATCCCTGAACAACAGGGTTTGGCCCATGAAGGGAGTTTGTGCTGCTTTGTGACAGAGAAGAACTTCCCAGGCTCATTTGTGTTTACTGTAGGGAAGGTTGGTTATTGCTTTGCATAAATTCACAGACTAACATGCTTTGTGATGCTTTGCTTTGTCATACTTTACTTTGTGATATCAGGGCATGGTTGCCGTATTTTCATGGTGACATCAGAAGGTTGCCTTGGTGCACGGAAGGTCTCAGTGCCAGAGCAGCCCTAGGGCTTGCTGAGATCAGGCGCATCTTCCTGATTGTGGCCTTTGTCAGCGTGTAGCTGCACTCTGACAGGAGTCTTGGTTTCTGTAGTGTTGGAGTAGACTTGAACAACAGTGCTACAATGATTGAGCAACTCGCTGCTGCAGTTTGCACTGTGTATGGCACTGTTTATTCTGCCTATTTCATTACCAGCCTGGCAAGTAAGTAGAGGTTTCAACTCTGTTTAGATTAGGGTGTAACCTAACCTGGCTTTTGTATGTCTTCCTGTTCTTTCTTGGTGGCTGAGTTTCTGATTTTGAAACAGAAAGAGCATTAGGATGCCACTGGTTTGGTAAAGCTCCTGTCAAGGCATTCAGCTAAAAAGGGGGTGTCTGTAGCCACAGGGGCAGCATTTGCAGGGGAACCTGCAGGGCTTCCGTTCCCTCCACAGGAGAGTCTGTGGCAGCAGAGTCTGTCATTTCCTCAGTTTGCTGCAACAAGCAGGACAACTTACAAAATGCAGACTGGGAGGCCTTCTCAGAAGGCCTTCTAAAGACTTTGTAGTTCTCTCCAGAACTCAGGGAAAGCTTCTTTTATTCCAAATTTTGTAATGAAAGGATTTGACTGTCCGTTTTGACCCTTGACTGAGTGCTAAAAGAGTGATTCCCTTTGCAGTGAAGTGCAAC
The DNA here is from genome assembly GCF_028551555.1 of Melozone crissalis. Classification (NCBI taxonomy): domain Eukaryota; kingdom Metazoa; phylum Chordata; class Aves; order Passeriformes; family Passerellidae; genus Melozone; species Melozone crissalis. The sequence goes on from NW_026535824.1 coordinate 5,273,012, forward strand.
CGCCAAAGCAGTGAGTGTCTGCTCCTGAGCCTGGAGCTGCTGCTGTGCTGTTTCACAATAGAACTGCCACAGCTCAGGGGGGTTTGGGACAAGCTTTTCTGGGTGACTGTTTTCAGCAACTTAATGGGAATTAGTGCATGCAACTTCTTTTTTTTTTTTAAAAAGTACCTGAAAGACAAGAGAACAAAAGCTGCTTTATCTATTGGACAGAAGAGAATAGAAGCATTGAGTATTAAAGAACAATTTGCATTTTCTTGATCATATTTGTATTCATTTACTGGCTAAAAAGGCTGAAGTGTAGGCACAACCAAGATTATTGTCCTGATCTCTTGCTGGCTGTGTGAAAGAACTATGTCACGTGGAGGGATGTTGATCAAGAAAAATACTCTCTGTTTGGGCTGTCTTCTTCTCTTCTGTGAGATTCAGCAGCCCAGGCAGTTTTGTCACAGCACTTGTTCATTTTCCGTTGCCCACTACAAGTCACCTGAAGCGTGTATTCAGAGGTGCTGATCCTGAGGTGAGTGAGAAAGGAACATTTCATGTTCCTGGTGCTTAGGAATGGTAGAGCAAGCTGTGAGCTTGGCCTGTGGCAGTAGAGTGTAGAGGGCCAGCTAGGAAGGCTGAAAGAAAATCCATTTCCATGTCTGCAGCAGCAATAACAAAGGCATCTATGGCTATTTCCTAATTTTTCATGTCAGAACTTTCAAGGAATGAAAAGCTCATGTTGCAGAGAGAATGTTGCTTCTCGATAGTAGCCAGGGCGTAATGTCTAATTCAGAACTATTAGCAATTCTGTTGAATTAGCCCATTTAAATTTAGCCACAGTGACTTAGAATCCCATTGTTATCAAAGTTTCTGATTTGTCCTTAGTAGAGCTGGTTGTAGAAATAGAGCTGAATAGAATAAAGTGCTGAATAGAAATAAGGTTATAAATTATAGGTAACTTTCTGTCCCCCACACTGCTGTCTGTCCAGAGATCACAGAACCAACAGCAGTCTCTCCTCTGGCCCCCTCTGCTCATGGAGAGGAGGCCGAAGAGGAGGCAAATGAGGTGGATGAGTGCCAGCCTCCAGCTGTGCTCACACCACAGCCTGAACATTCTGAGCCAGTAAGTGCCAGCTGTGTGTGCTGCTGTCTTTAGTGCAGGGCAGAGCTGCAATTTTCACACCAGCCAGCACTTGCTGGTGCTGGCTGAGGATGCTGAGTGCTGGAGTCCTGCCAGGGCCTGGTGATTGCCCCCAGCCTGTGACAGCTGGACAATGGGCTTTGGTCTGTCATGTTTAGGCACCAGCTTCCTGGCATTTTGATAGGGGCCAGCCTAAAGCACGAAGGCTCCCTGTTCCCAGAGCAGGGAGCATGTCACAGACACTGTGCTCAGCCTTGTTGGATACACAGGGGACACTGTGGCGTGGAGAGACCTGTCCCCCTGCACAGACTGGCCAAGTTGCTGCAGGCGCAAAAAAATGTTGATCTGACCACAAAAGCTCTTGGTGGTGCTTTGTCCCCACAAACTTCTTGGGTGTGCTTACTTGGGAGTATTTCAGAGACACACTGGGGATGTAGAGTTGCTGCTTGAAGTCAGGGATTTTGGTGCCTTTGTTGCCAGGTTGCTCTTTTGCCTCTTCAGGCAGAGCAGCCAGTAGCAGAGCAGATAGGTGCTCTGAGTCTGCCTGTTTCTTGGTCCTTGATAAGCACCAAGGAGATGACTGTGTTGTCCATGAAGCTGTGGGGGGCCATTCTTGTCTAGTGTGGCAAAAGAAACAAAGTGACTAGTTGTGAATACTTCTTCTGAGGCAAAAACCAGACGCTGACTTTGTCTGTTGATACTTTCTATTGTGTAGTCTGCTTTGAAAACTGTATTGGAACCTAGAATGGGAGCAAAGCTGCAAGTCCTTGACTGCTTTCTTGTAATGCTAAACCCAGGATGTACACCTTGCAATGGTGCCTGCAGTATCTGAAGTGCAATGGGCACCTTTGTGGCTGGGGAGCTGCGTGGGCCCAAAAGGACGCAGGGCTGGCGGCCTTGAGCAGCTGAAGATGAGGCAGCGTGGGGCCAGGGGGCCAAGAAGGCCAAGGGCACGGTGGCTGTGCCAGCAGCAGTGGGGCAGCAGGAGCAGGGCAGGGAGCGTGGCCTGTGCTGGGCAGCGCTGCGGCCACAGCTGGAGTGCTGTGTGCAGCTGTGGGCCCTGGGAAGCAGAAAGTCATGGAGGGGCTGCAGCGAGTGCACAGAAGGACAGGGGAGCTGGGCAAGGGGGTGCAGCACAGGGCCAGTGAGGAGGGGCTGAGGGAGCTTTAGCCTGGACAATGGGGGCTCATGAGGGACCTTCAGGCAGACTGCCATAGATCCCTGCCTTAGATCCATAGAGCCAATGCTCAGCACAAAGGGTGTTTCCCTGCCAAACATCCCTTCACTGCATCCAAGTGCTTTAGACACTGGAGTAGGTAACACTTTCATATTTTGTTTGTTTGTTTGCTAGAAGGGGAAGCCTTGTGTAATTTCTCCTTCTGCAGGGAGCAAGGGAGCTTTTTCTCAGTTTTCCTGCCCTTTTCCAGCACTGGCAGAAACACATCACTTTCACGGTAACGGCTCCTGTGTCTTTTGGCAGCCCAGGGAATCAGTGTGTGTTGTGTTTGGGAATTGAGCAGGAAATCAATGCCCTTGCATTCCAGCTGGTGCTCAGAGATTAGAGGAGCTGGGAGGGGCTGGGCTGCATTTCTGATTCCAGCCACTTCAGCACCACCAGTGTGATCGAGTCCAAGAGAAGAACTTGCCCGAGCACAGATGCACAAAGAGTGCAGTTCCCAGTGCAATGCTCTGGGTGTCTGGTTGCATTCCATAAGGACCTACATGCTCCAGATTCCCCAAGAGTGTGCTTTTTTGAAGCAACAGGAGAGCAATCTCAGGATTGTAGTTGAGCGGGGCACTGGCTACCAAGTTCTGATGTGTGTAGCAGCAGAGAAGACAGTAAAGAGAGATTTCAGTAATGAGATCTTTCTGTCTATCTATCTATCTATCTATCTATCTATTTATCTATCTATCTATGTAACATTTACATAATTGAACCTTCCTGGCTCGGGTCCAAGGCAGCTGGAGGTGCAAAGGTCACCTAAAGCATCCCTTTCAGGAGAGGATTAGAGACATGCTCCCTCGACCAATTCTGAGCAGGTGGAGATGTTTTCCCCTCCAGATATGGTGGTTTGTTTCCCCTCAGAGTTGTTTTCCTCCTCCGGCCTCTTCTGCCCTCAAGTCCCCAGTTAATTCTATAAATTTCTGCCTGTCCTAGAGAGGTGCAACAATTCCATGTTTAGGTGGTGTTTGGTGACTCTGGTCACACATGCATTATGTGACACATGGTTTCCTTCACTGGCATCCCCAGGGCTGTGTAAGTGCATTCGTTCATGGGGCCTTAGGAGAGTCTTCTCTTTCCCTCAGCAGCAGCAGCAGCAGGGAGCGGTGGCAGGGTCAGGACGAGGAGGAGGTGGCTGCCCTGGCCCTTTGCTCCCGGGCCCCAGGCCAGGAGGGCTCTGGCTGCAGCAGGGCGCTCTTCGGGCAGCCCCTGGCAGCCTCTGCACAGAGCACAGCACGCTGCTCCGTCCTGCTGGTGCCACTTTTCTTCAGCAATGCCCTAGCTCCTTCTCACAAGGAAAAAACTCCAGCAATCTAAAAAGAGATCATTCAAGTACAGTTCTACCTGCCTTTGCATTGTAGTTCAGGGCATGTGTTTTTTTGTCTATAATTTAATGATTTTTATGAAAACATGCATTCACACCTTCACATTTTTGTGGTTTTAATTATTCATATACCTAAACACTCCATTTTAAACTCTTGATTTATTGCAGTTGGTAATTTTCAGGTAGTATATTTTAAAATGTCACAAAACAACACCTTTTGGGTAGTTTTTCTCACTCTTAAAAAAACCCCATAAGCCATTTCAGTCTCTGTCTCTCCAAGTTGGTTCATATCGGCCTATTTTAAATCAGGGCTACAATATTTTTATAGGATTTAGAGAGGTCCAATGAAATGCACACCAGTGATTCCTCTTGTGGAACATCACGGCCCTACCATAAAGCCTCTATTACTTTTTTTTTTCTCTCATTAGCTCAACTGCAAACACATGTTTAGTTGAAAACTTACACAAGATGAGCAAAATCAAAATGATGTGATGGGCCTTTGGGAGCTCCTTGCTGATCTTTCTGCTTCTTCAGCTGAGCAAGGCTCTGATCCAGGCAAAGAGATTGCACTTAGTGCTACATAACCATTTGGCTGGAACTCTGCTGATTTCTAGGAACAGCTGGAGGCCTCTCTCTCCCCAGGATGTTTTGGCTGAGCCAAGCTTTGCTGGGTTTTGGCTGCAAATACCTTTTCCCCTTGATTTCTTATATCCACAAGTACCATGGCTAGGCAAAAACTGCCACGTGGGCCATCTTCCAAAGGCACTTTGGTCTGGAGTTTGTGAATGAACGAGAGCCTCACCCACTTCCAAACCACATGAAAAAAATCATGAAAGAAAACTTCCCATCCTTAACAAACAACTGACAATTCACAAGTGGATCTAGAGCTTTGTTATGCAATGAAAAGGAAGGCAATCTTCCAATGGAGTTGTGCTTTCGGGAGTTTTTCTTCTGACTCGCACTCACAGCTGGCACTGGAAAAGCCACGTCTCTGCAAGTGTCAGTGTCTTCTGTCTGCCATCAGTTTTTTTGCTGCAACAATCAGAACAGGCATCAGCCTGGAGAGAGGCTCAGCTGATGCTAGCAACAGGAGCTGCCCCAAGGAGAAAAAAGACATGAACTTTTACCTCCCAAACCCATCTCCCCAGAGGCTCAAGCAGGATTCCTCTGGTTCCCAGAAATACAAAGAAATAGGGCTGAGAAGACCCTTTGCAGCTATGTGTTCATGCCCAAGACTTTCCTGATGGCATTTGAGTTTTGCCTTTTTTCTTTTCTGTCTTTTCTGTATTCCCTGCCCATCAATTTAGAGCTCTGTAGGCTACTCGATTAGTGACTACTTTTCCCAGTCCTTTTCCATGGCCTTTGCCTAAGCAGAAAGACAAACTTCCAGAGCTCCAAGCGCCAGGGGGTAGAAGGCCCCAGTGTTATCTTGGTTCTTCCTGGGACAGACCCCTGCAGGGAGCTGGTGGACTCACCATCCCTGCAAGCCTTTGAAAGAAGACTGGAAGTGGCACTCGGTGCCGTGCTTTAGTTGAGGTATTATGCCACAGATTGGACTGGATCATCTTGAAAGTGTCTGTCTTCCAAGCCAGTGATTCTGTGATTCTGTGACTGAGGCAGCTTTTCCTGCAGCCCTGGAAAGGGCTGCGGGGGCCCTTGGCCAAGGACGGGGATCAGGGCTCATGGAAAAGAAGCAAAGGGCTCAAGGCAAAGGCTGACAGGGCAGAGCTGCCCCAGCGCGGCGCAGAGCGAGCCTCATGTCCTCCTCCTCACCCTGCGCCCTCTGCACTGCCCTTTGCGGCGCCGGCGGCTCCTCTGGCTGCGGGGCTCCAGGGCGTGCTGGGGGCCGGGCCCCTCGTCTTCGGGAAGCGCCGGAGCCTCGGAGGCGAGCGGCCGCTGCTGTGGCCGGCAGGGGAGAGCTGCGGCTGCGGCCCCGGGCACGGCGAGCTGCTGCGATGGCCGGCTCCTGCCGCGGCTCCTGCCTCTGCTCCTGCCCTGTGCGCACAGACACGGCCGAGGGCTGCCCGGCAGCTCCCTGCCGCTCCACAGCGGGCCCGGCCGGGCTGCTGCTCTCTGCGGCCTCTGCCCGCCGCTGCCGGCCCCGCTGCGCTCCCGCCTGCCTCTGCCGCAGCCGGGCCCACACGGGAGGCAGCACATTGCGGCCGGCTCGGAAAGGGCCTGCCCGCAAACCGCCCGCCACGGCCTCGGCCTCAGGGCACAGGCTGCCGGCGTCCTCGCAGCTGCGAGCCGGCCCGGCCCGCCTGCCGGCCTCGGCCACAGCTCCCGCCTGTGTCTCCATGGCCGTGGCTGCTCGGCACAGCGGGCTGAGCACAGCCAGCGCCAGCAGCAGCTCCTCACGGGCCCAGGCCCTGGGCGCTCCGAGCCCACCCAACCCCGAATTCCAGCCCTGAGGGGCTTTGCGTCCCAATGCATCCCCTGGGGACAGCAGAGTCGGCCACTGAGCTCAGCCCATAGTGACACCACCAAGTGACCAATGGAAAATTCACCAAATCCTCATCAGAGACAAGAGAAAACTCCCATGGTGCCTGACAGCCTGAGGCAACTGCCAATTCCAGATCATTCCATCCATGTAGGAAAAGAGGCTTTTGCATTAAAGCAGAAAAGAGTTATCGAAAAGGAGGGCAGGAACAAACAACAAAGTTATTTGGACTCATGCTTCTTGTGTCTGTTAGAAAGGTCAAGAAAATGCACTCCTTGCTCTTCTGACACAGCTCTCTCTGTTCATGATGTGAGACAGCGAGTGCTGATGATGTGCAGGAGCTGATGCGAGGGACAGGGACAAGGAAGGATGCAGTAGGCACAGTGCCAAGCTGACAGAGGGATGATCTCTGGCAGTGGCACTGAAGGAGAAGAGTTTGCAGGCAGCACAGAAAATGGCTCTTTGTTTCACCTCTTCTTTCAGTGCTGCTAAGAATGTAGCCTGGAGCAAGCTGGGGACACCAGAGCCTGGAGCCCTTTCCAGGCAGGGCTGCATCAGACACAAACCAGCAGGGGACTGAGGAGCCCCTGGGGTGGCAGTGAGCAACCTCAGGCTCTGCTCACTGCTGCTGGCATTTTCTATTGAACCATCTCCAAGGATTTCTGTTGTGATCTGTATTTCTAAGGGTTTTCCCCCTTGGTTTTTTTTTTTTGTTGTTGTCTCCTGCACCTTTTTTTCTCCATATTTTCCTATCCTGTCAGCAGCAGCCCTTGTCCAGAACTGGCTCTAAAATATCAGCAAAGTAGCTAGGAACAACAATGGGTGGAATCCTGTGGCTCAGGAATTCATACGCCAGAGCCCTGCCTGTGCCTTATGCTTTGTCAGGACCTCCTTCTCTGTGCAAAACTAGGGAATAAGGGAGTTTTTTTGCCAAAGAGCTCCTGAGAAGCAAATGTTGTGCTAGGTTTCTCAGGAGTGTATCCGTTAAGTTCATTGCTGGCAAACAGAAAGTAAGGCCAGGGTAGCAGAGCAGCTGGGAGCTGGTCACTCCCTGCAAAGGGCTGGTGTAGGATGTGGGAACACCACATTCCAGGACGGGCGAGCAGGGTTAATGTGCTCAAGGTGCTGCCAATGAGGTTTGGGTTCACTTAGAGAGTAGTCAGGGCTGGTGAGCACTGCAAGATCCAGCTGCAGTCCCTATCCACGTCCCTTTCAGTGATGGCTTTAGGGTGTCTGCAGCCTGGATCCAGAGCGCCCTGGGGGCTCCTGAGGCTGCCTTTGCACTCAGGGTGAGGATGCCCAGGAGCCCCTGAGGCCAGCAGTGGGGACCAGGGCTGGGGCTTGTGGCTCTGGGGGCTGTGACATGCCAGGGCATGGGTCACTGTCACTGCCCTCCGCAGCCCTGGCTAGCTCTGTGATGCTCCAGGGACAACGGCAGGAGTGGGGATCTGGCTAGGTTAGGGTTTTGCCTGAGCCAGAACCTCTAGGCCAAATGCCGAGCAGTAGAGACCTCTGGAGGACCGAGTGGAGGAAGCACAGAAGGCTCTTCTGCGGTGTAAAGTGCAGCAAATTCGTCAGGAGAGGCGGGGGGAAGGTTCTACAAGTCAGAATTCCCAAAGGGAACAGATGTTCAGAGAAGCCCCAGCACCCCTGTGCACTGGTTTTTAAAATCTTTCAAAACAGGGCGTGGACACCATATAGTAACCAATAAGTGACTCTTGGGGTGTGGTTTTGAGGGCTACAACAAATCAGAACAAGGGGAAGAGAGAGCGTTGGGATAGGGATTGGATCTTAGGGTGAGGGACAGGGAACTTTCTGGAACAAAGGGTAGGGTTTGGGCTGAGGAATAGGGCAAAGGGGCCGGGTTGTCTTGACAGACAGGGAAAAATCTGGTGAGGAGGGAGGGAATTCCTTGAGAGACACTTGGGTAGGAAGGCATAACACAGGGGAGAGACTAACTGTAATAACTCGGGGAACACTTGAACATACCACTATATAACAGAACATTTGGCTCAATAAACTAACACACTGCAACACAGAAATTCAGGCTTTCAGCAGCTGAGAGGTGGCACTATTAGAACCCGCAGCAGCTGGTGAAAGCCATCTCTCTCCTTCAGGTTCTTGCTGTGTGGGAAGGTGCTGCGAGTTGTGGTGGCTGCACTCCCCCTTTGCTGGGAGGATGATCTGTACCAGGGCAGAGCAGAAAGCTGCCCTGGTGAGCAGCACATGCTCGGAGCATTACAGTTCAGAGAATGGCACTGCCCGTGAAGGGGAAAAAGCTTGAAAGCATAGAATTCTGTGCGGAACCATTGCACAAATTTTCTCTTCTAGAACATGCCCATTTTTGTATACTGTAGATGAATACTCCAGGTTTTATAGAATACATGGGGTTTTTTCTTAAGGTTTTTGGGAGAACTCTCAAGTTTATTTCTGTTTGTATTTTACATCCAGCATGCATGCAGGTTTTTTTAATTATTATTATTTTTCTTTAGTAAATACTTAGGTAAAAATACCTAAGCATTTTTTAATCCTTTGGGATATTGTGATTAATATTCTTAGAAAGAAAACCTTGTTGAACAAGTGTGAAAACACAGAGAGAGGGAAAACTATATAAAAGTCTTTTAGAACAGGGCGTGTAATAAGGACTGCAGAACTGAGTAATTCCTCCAAGGGCAGAATTAGCAAGATATATTACCAAGAGTAACTGCCAAGATACTTCCTTAAGCCAAAGGAAATGTGACCTGCAGCCATACGAAGTACAGCCAAAGCAAATGAAAACCTTTGGAAAAGACGGAATTTTTCCAGTGACATCAGTCTGTGATAAATAGGTATGATTTGTGCTGATAAATATTGAAACAGGAATCAATATTGATACAGTAATTAATATTTGAGAATAATAAAATAGTTTAAAGTTGTAATGCCAAAGAAGAGAGGGAGAGGAGGGGCTCCACCCGCCCTTCCCAGCAGATGTTCTCAAGGACCACAGGAAAGAAGCTGAAGATACAGTTGCTAAAAATGACCAAGAACCGGGTTGGATCCCAGAAAATGCTAATTATAAGGGATTTATTGCCTTGATATGTAGATGCAGTGATACGTTAGTCTTGGCTTACATTGTACTGGCTTGGTGCGCATGTGTAACCCAAAGGTGAATTAAAGGACAACGAAGAAGACTACAGAGCCTTCATCAGTGACGACCTCCAAAGATTTGTGCGACCACCAAACCGAGTGGTGGCACATGCGTGGTAAAGGTGGTAATGAAGGCGGAGATAGAGATATGACGAACCAAAAATGGGAGGAGATGGAATTGACACATAGCATATAAGGGGTGACTTTCACTTGGCAAGCTTGTACGTGAAGTGGCAAGGGTCATTGAACCCCGCACTCTGTACCCCGCAGTTGTTTTTGCTTATGTGCTATTATTTGAACCAAATTATCCCTTATTTTAATCAAATTATATTGTATCCAATTTTATATATTTTTTTATTTTAACTATTCAAATAGCGACTAGTTTTAATATTGTTTGGGGTTTTTTTATGATGGGATAATTGGGCAAACATAACAGCTTCACAGTTAGAGCTGTACATATGTTCTGATCTTTAGATACAGTTTTGAATTAACGTGTTTTGATTCTGTCTTTAAGTTTTGATGACATATTTTTAATTCTATTTTTTTTTGATGATGAAAAAAAGTAAATAAATAAACAAAATTGAAAAAACCAAAAGGAGAATGTGAGACCAGGACCTGCTAGCCTAGAGATTATGGGAGTGCAGCTCACTCGATGTGCCAGCGTCTCACCACATCCTTTCCGCATTGGGCCTCTCCTCCTCCTCTTTGGCCATGTTTTCTTTGTGTCATTTGTGCTGCTCTTTGTTACTTGGCATTACAACAGAGTCACCTGTTGACCTGTTTGAGGGACAATGGATCCAAAAGATCCTGTATAGTCAAAGGTGTGTTCTGTGCCCACCAAAGGCCTGAGCAAAGAAACCAAGAGAAGTGTGCCCAAATCCCAAAGCTTTGCTCCTTTGCAATCTCCCACAGATCTGGCTCACAGGTGTCTTCAATCACAATTCCATAGGTAAGAAGAGGTCATGTATTTCACTGGGAAAAGATGCACTGCTTTGGAAAAGCCACCTGTATGTATATTACTGGGGACAGCACTCCAGCTGTGTTGTTTGCCCCTTGTTTGCAGAAGGATGAGTGCACTGGGAGGCCAATAACAAGTGACAAGGGTTCCTCCAATCTGCACTGCAGCCTGGCTGCCATTCAGCCCAGAGCTAGGGGATCATTTGTTCCCATGGACCAGTGCTTGCCAGTGGAATGAATTCCTGCACAGCTGGAAGAAGCAATTCTGGATTCAGCTCCAGCTCTTGGTGGGCTGTATGATCATTGACAATGCTGCACTTCCAGAAATTATTCTGCAGTTTCCTTTCATAGTCATTTGAAACTTTTAAACTTCACATTTCAATTTGCTTTGCTTTAGGGTAAAACACTTCTGGGCCCAGTGCAAGCTGTAACCTTCTGACAGCAAAATCCTCATGGTTGCCAGCTTCTGTTCTCACACAATGTCACCTGGCTGCATGTGCTTGCTTAGCTCTGGGTCTAGTCCCAGCCCAGTAAAGCCCAGGCAGGGTGGCACGTTGCAAGGAAAACTGGTCCATGAGCTTATGGGGTTGTCATCAGCAGCAGAGTGAATGTGCCCTTTGGGGATTCCTCTGGAGACAAAATTAGGGACCTACTCCATGCCACAATATTCTCTTAGATGTTTCTAAAATATCCTAGAAAAGGCTGTGAAACTTCACATCTCCTTGCACACCCACTGTTTGAAGAGGGGCATTTTTGTCCCTCCTCAAAGTCATTGCTCTTGCACACCAGAAGCATGAACAGCCACCAACAGGAATGATGCATGGTCCTGCTGCTGCTGCTGCTTCAGAGGACTGGGCAGTGCAGACCTGGGTGTTACCAATATGAGCACATAATTAGCATTTCATGCTCCTTCAAGCTGTCCAGATCCCAGGGCTTTTTTGTTTCAAAGCAGCCACTGCACCATCTCTAGGGAAGAACAGGAAATGGGAAACAGTGACTGCCAGCCTTGCAGGGGTGTGGGGGAAAACCTGAAGTGCCTGCATAAAAAGATGAATGGGAAGAGTGTAATTGCCAAAGCAAATGCTTTGTTAGGATAGCAGGAGCAGTTCTTTACTGCATGCTTGCATGAAGATCATTTGGGATCTCCTTTTGGTGTCTCATGCAGAAAAGGAGCTCTTAATAACAGCACGCTACTTAAACCAGATTGGGATGTAGCTCTGTAGTGGTTCACAATGAAGCAGACTGCCTGCTGTGTCACTGCCAGCCCTGCTGAGCCTGTGAGGGACTGTAGTGTATCCCATGCCTGTTTTGCCTCCAAGCAAAGCTTGATTATCCTTATTAGTGTGGAGTAAATACAAGAGTAATAAAATGGGCAATTAAACTGGCCGCTTTGGAGGATATGCTCATGCTTTCACACATCAGTCTTGCACCTCACACTCTCAAGGCTTCATACTCATCATGAAATATTTTAACAAAAAAACCTCAGCTCCCATGTTACAGCTGAATAAAATTGCACAAGATCATAAAGAATTCTGCTGTCAGGAACAAGACAAGAGCCTTCCAACACTCACTTGCAGCTGTCCTGGATTGCTGCAGCCCTTTGTGAAAAGCTGCAGCAGACAGAGTGTTTGGAGTTGGTTTGGGCCTTTATGAAAGATCTGTGGAGCAGTGTGCAGGGCTCTCCTGGCAGGAAACTGTTTGTCCAAGCCCAGGGACACGGTGCCGGCAGGAGCGGAGCGGCCCCGCTCCCAGCCCGAGAGTCTGTGAGCTGAGCCACGCCGGGGAGAAAAGGCAGCGCTGGGCTCCAGCCCAGCTGCTTCACTGCCCTGCCCGCTCCATGGAGCTCTGCCATGGGAGAAAGCCGGACGAGCCCCCGAGCTTCCATCAGCTGCTGGAACTGCTCCGTGACAGCTCCTGTTCTTCCCAAGAGAGCCCGGCGCCTTCTTGTAACGCGTGTCATGGGGGGATTCTGTTTGTTAATAAACTGTTGGGGTTTTTCCACTTTCATCTATTAGTAATAATTTCCTATTGCTGGAAAGGGATTGTTGGAACACTTTAGAGGAGACGACTTATTGCACAATATCCTGTTTGAAGTTTTCTCAAACTGTGTGAGACAGATGGCTTCACACAGGAGCATCCCCAAGGCTGCTGAGGGGAAGGCACAGAGGAAAACAAAACACAGTATTTCTGTGGGAAACCCAGTATTTTTGAGGGAAACTCCTTGACACCAACCCAACCCGAGTTGTCAAACAGCAGACCTGATGTTTCGAGACATGGGCCACAGGGGAAACCTTTCAGTGTGTTTGGTCCAGGCTGGGTTATGCTCAGGCCAAAGGTGTGTCAGTGTGTTGGATAATACTCTTTTCTTGACCTAGAGATGGGGCAACTGAGAGGTGTTTTAAAAACTTGTATTCAATTTTCAGTCTTATAAGAAGGGTGAGACAATACAGATGTTATAATTCACGCCATCACAATCAGAAGCCAACTATTTCCTAATTATGATACATTATAATTAGGTGTTTTGGTCTATCAGCTTTTTGCCATGCCACGTTGTGAATGCCTTAAAGCCAATTATTAAAACTGCCCCTCGTGGGTCCCACGACAATGCATCTTTCATAGCTCTGTTTTTCCAAAATCTTATTTGCAAGGCCATCTTTTGGAACTTTTTTCCAGCTCCATTTCTCTCTCAACAATATCTGTCCTATTCCATGGCATTTTTAAGTTAGCATTTCTTGTCTCAAGGTTTATATACAGATTCATACTCTGTGGGTCTTCTGCTAGGCCCTAAAAGCTTTCTACATATCCATTTCCACATCAGTGCACTTGGCTCCTTCTCTCCTCATTGTGCCTGGCAAGCACAGGAGCCCAGAGCTCCTGCAGAACCCATCACAGCACTCAGTGGGAGCAAACTTGTGTCCAGTCCTCACCTGGAGCTGTGGTGCCCAGCATTCCACCACATTGGAATGAGGAACTGTTCCTGCTCTTTCAGAAGGAGCTAAGGAGGTTTGGCCTTCAGATCAATTGTCTGCAGGCTCCTGCAGTGCCTGGTGCTGCTCCCTTGCCAGAGGCACCCCAGGCCAGGGGGGCACATCTGGGCTGCTGTGTCTGGCTCTGGGGCTCCCTGTTCTGGGCAGTGAGGAGGAGCTGCAGAGGCTCTGCAGGACTGACAGGATGGGCTTTGGGGCTGGCAGGAGAAGCTGAGGGACCTGGGCTGCTGAAGCTTCTGAAGAGGAGGCCCAGGGCTCATCCTGTGACTGCTCCAAGGGTGGTTTCATGGAATCCCAGAATCAGCAAGGCTGGAACAGGCCATGGAGATCATCAAGTCCAACCTGTGCCCTGACACCGCCTTGTCTCCCCTGAGCCTCCTCTCCTCCAGGATAAACAACCCCAGCTCCCTCAGCTGCTCCTCACAGAACTTGTGCTCCTGACCCATCCCCAGCCTTCTTGCCCTCTCTGGACACGCTCCAGCCCCTCCATGTCCTCCTAAATTGTGGGCCCCAGAATTGCAAACAGCACTTGAGGTGCTGCCCAAGCAGTGCTGAGAACAGGGGAAGAATCCCTGCCCTGCTCCTGCTGGTCACACCATTCCTGAGCCAGGCCAGGAGCCATTGGCCTTCTTGGCCAGCTGGGCACACTGCTGCCTCATGTCCAGCCTGCTGTCCATCAGTCCCTGCAGGTCCCTTTCTGCCTGGCTGCTCTCCAGCCCCTCTGGCACCTTGTTGAGGGTGAGAGGCAGGGAGGGAATGGGTCCAGATCCAATCCTTCCTGAAATGTGGTGTTTGCTGGCACTGCCAGTTCCTAGATCTTGATATTTCCCTATTCTGGTACAGCCCAAGTGCAGCAATTTGCTGGCAAAGAAAGTCAAAACCAAGCAAAGACCTGGTACCTACAGCAACTCAATCTCGGGTTTGCTGACACTGCCAGTACCCAGATCAGGACTGTTTCAGATGCCTGCACAGCCTAATTCCAGCAATATGCTGGCACAGAAAATTAGCATCTGGAAATTTCTCAGTGCCGGCACATTCCTCACCCAGATCTGGTGTGTGCTGGCACTGTCAGTGCCCACATCTGGCAATTTCCCTCTTCTGGCACCACCCATGTCCAGCAATTTGCTGGCAAAGAAAGCTAAAACCTGGCAATTTCCCCTTGCCAGCACCGCCAAATCTGGGGTTTGCTGGCAGCAGGACCCCAGGAAAGAAGGAAGGAAAGAAGGAAAGAAAAGAGGAAGGCATCCAGATCCAGTCCTTCCTGGAGCCTGGAGCCTGAAATGGGCTGTTTGCTGGCACTGCCAGTGCCCAGATCTGGACATTTCCCTATTCTGGCACAGCCCAAGGGCAGCAATTTGCTGGCACAGAAATCCAAAACCTGTGGCAGCTTCCTGCTACTGGGTCTGGCTCCACCCACATCTTGTTTTTCATGTAACCAGAACCCAGATTTGGAAATTTCCTGGTGCCAGCAGAGCCCAAATCCGACAGATTTCTGTCGCTGGCAACAACACCACCCAGATCTGGTGTTTGCTGGCAGTGCCAGTGCCCAGATCTGAAAACTTCCTGGTGCTGGCAAAACCCAAGTCCAGTGATTTGCTGGCACAGAAAGCCAAAGTTTGGAAATGTGCAGGTTCTGGCTCCAGCACCATCCAGCTCTGGTGTTTGCTGGGACCGCCAGTGCCCAGATTTGGAAATTTCCCGATGCCTTCACAGCCCAGGTCTAGCAATTTGGTTTTAGCTAGCTTAGGAAGAGAAGTTTCTTTGGACTGTGACTTTCTTTTTTCTTGGAACTGTTTAAACCTGCTCTGGACTCAAAACCCAGAAAAACACCGGCAGCTCACACCTGTGGCCCACCGAGTTCTGGGACGCTGCATTCCAGCACCAGAGGGACTTAGAAGAGACCGAGTGAGCCAACTACAACCCACAAAAAGGACTTCCTGAATTTGCCATCTCTTCAGCACTGTCAGAGGTTTTATTTAATATTATTCATTTTTCATGCTTGTGAATACTTTACTTGTTTAATAAACTGGGTTTTTTTCACTTTTCTCCAGGGAAGTCTTTTCCTGAACTAGTAGGGGGAGGGGCTGCTTGAACTTGCTTTCTAGACAGACCCCTTTAGGAGGTTTCCTCTCCAAATTTGCCCTAAGCCAGCACTAACAGTCATCATGAAAATTGCACCAGTGGCCTGATTTCCTGGTGGCAAATCTTGTGACAGAAGCTTGACCTCGTTCTCCATGAGAGATTCTTGGGAAGAGCAGACAGTAGAAGATTCCTGGAAAACTGAAACAGCTTTACAGAAGTGAAATGAAAAATGAAAGAAACAATCCAAGATATTTCCCTCTATTTGTTTCTATGCTCTCCTTTTCCATGTTGCATCCCAGTAATTCCAGATGCACCTCACCTCTAGGATTGATGACTTAGTGATTTTTAGACACTCTAAAATACCATGAGCCACACACAATGTTTTCCTTCCCCTGTTTTTACAGGAAAGCAACACTGGAGATGTAAGTGCAGTGCTTGGGTCAGGTAGGAATCCTACCCCAAGGGAAGGTGGCCCGACAGTGTTTGACCCTCAGCAAGGACAATGCACAGCAGCAGGCGAGGGGATCGCTGTGCCAGTGCGCAGGAGTCAGGGCTCTGCATCCGGGCTCAAGGCTGCAAAGTTCCCGTGTTTGGGCAGACGGAGGGGCTGTCCCCGGGGCGCGCGGGGCTCGAACGTGGGGCTCGTGGGGCAAGCGGGGAACGGACACGGGGACGAACGGCCCCGGTGCTTCAGTTGCAGCAGCGGCAGCAGCAGCGGCGGCAGCAGCGGCAGCAGCGGCGGCAGCAGCAGCAGCGGCGACAGCAGCAGCAGCGAACACATAGTTTTAAACACTCTTTCTATTTCTCTTTTCCTTTCTCTCTTTCTTTCTTTTTCTCTCCCTTTCCCGCGGTCGGGCACCCTACTCTCGGGGTCCCTTACCCGGCGTCCCTCTCCTCTCCCCGCCTCCCTCTCCCCTGCCGGGCCGGGCCATGCCCCCGGCCCGCCCCCGGCCCCGGGCGGGGCTGCCCCGAGCCCGGCCCCGGGCGTCCCGCTGCGGTCTCGCCTCCGCTCGGCTCTGGCCGTTCTGGCGGTGGCACTGCAGGGCGGGAATCAGTGCTAGGGGCCGAAACGGCGTCGCCGCCCTTCGGCTCCGCCTGGCCCGAGCCCGACCCCGGCCCCGGCCCCGAGGCAGGGTCCAGTCCCGGCCTCGGCCCCGGCTCCTCCCGGGGCCCGCGGAGGACACAGGCGGCGCTGCCGCTCCCGCCGCCCCCTCTGCGGCTTCCCCGGCCCGAGCTCCGCCGCTCGGCAGCGCGGCCGCCGGCCCCGAGCCTCCCGTGCCGCGTTCCCGGAAGCGAACGCCTGGGCATGGCCGGCCCGGGGCGGGTGAGGGGCGCTCGAGGGCCGTTGCTGGCCCCGGGCCGAGCGCTGACCGCCGCGTACTGCCCGCAGGTGAGGCGCAGGAGGCCCTGCAGGAGCGGCACCGGCTGCGTTCGGTGCTGGGGCGCGCTCCAGCAACAGCCATGGACCAGAGAGCCCCCAGAGTGCCCAAGCTGGTCGGCGTGGAGGACGAGGAAGAAGGCCCTGGTGCTGTCCCAGCACAGCAGACCGAAGAGGTGGTGCCGTTCCAACCACCGCAGGAGGGTGAGTGGCTGAGCTGGGCTGCAGGGCTGGAGCCTGCAGCTAACTTGGCCCTATGCCATGCCATCCCATCTCATCCCCTGGGGAAATGCCCATGGACAGGACGGAAGAGGGGCCGGGCAGACACCCCGTAGGAGCCGTGCTCCATCCCCCTGGAGCATCCCGGGGCTCTCCCTGGCTGGGGAGCACAGGGCTGGGCTGTGTTCTCCGGCCTCTCCCGCAGCCCCTCATCTCTGGCTGCGTTCACTCTTTGCCAGATGCAGCCCTGGAGCACACACAGCAGCAGGAGCGCACCCGTGGCCGCTTCCGAAGAACAGCGCAGGTACCTGCAGCCACCCCCACCTGGGCTGGGCCTGCTGTCCCTGCTCAGCCCAGCACCGTGTGTGGAGCACTCCATGCAACATCCCCGGCTTCTTGCCCATCTGCTACAGATGGTGTGCAAATTCATGAAGAGGATTCGGGAGGAAGAGACCAGCGTCATGGGCACTGTGGTCAGAGTGTACCCTCCCATCTTCAAAACCAACACCAGTGCTGCCCTGCTGGATATGCTTGTGGAGGAGGGTCCTTCCAGTCCAAAGCAAGTAAGCAGCCTGTGGCCTGGCATCCATCCTCACAGCAATTGCTTGGCCTCCCAAGCCACGCCTGCTGCTCACTGTAAGCCTTGAGGCCATGGCGGTGTGCTGGCAAGGGAAGCACTTCTCTGGGGCAGCTGGGCACATGACTCCCTCTGGCAGCTTTCCAAGTCTCCCCTGCCTCTCCAGGTGCCCGCCATGATCAGGTACATCCACCAGTGGTTCGTGGCAAATGAGTTTCCTGAGTACAACCTGTACAGGCCCCTTCTGGATCTGACAGAGGCACAGCCCGCTGATGTGGTCATGGCTCTCCTGCGTTTGGCCCCATCATGTGACAGGTACAGGGCCCACGGGCCCACAAGGCTCAGGGCTCAGCAGCTCATCACCCTGTAGAGCCTGTCCCAGTGGTCTGACACACAGAGAATTCCAGGGCCCTCTGGCTCCTCCCTTTGCCAGTCCCCAGTGTTCTGCCATGCTCCTTCCCTGCTGCTCAGGGGCCAGTCCCCATGGGGCTGGGCTGCCTGCGTGCTGAGGGCCAGTGGGCAGAGGCAGAGCTGGCAGCCAGCTCAGCTCCCCACTGCGGCCCAGGCCACAGTGCTGTGTCCCAAACCCCCTGAGACAGAGCTCTAACCCCACAGAGCTGCTTTGACCATGTGGAAGACCATCATGTGCTCGTGCAGGACTGCAGAGACGGCCATGCTCGTACTCCTTGACGTTCTGGCCTACTGGCCAGAGCACAGCACGTGCACCTCCGATGGGGACCACACGGCTGTCCTTGCCCTGGCTGTGAGTTTCTGCAACTGGCCTTTGCTCAGCCCAAGCTCACCTCTCCATCAGGTCTCCATCCTTCCTCCACCATGGTGTCTTGCTGCCTCTCCCTGCTGGGATGAAACCTGGCCCAGGGGCAGCTTCAGAGCCACCAGGCCCCGTGCTTCCCCTGTGTCTCCACTGGCCTCTCCCTGCCACACGGACACCTCGGCACTGAGCTTGGGCTGCTCTGTCCTTTGCAGGCAACTGTGGTGATGTGGAAGATCCTCCAGATGCCCTGTGTCCCACATGTGGTGACCATTCATTTCCCTCGCCTCTTTGTGTATCTGCTCTTCCAAGTGCTCTTCAGCACCTTGGATATGCCAGAGGCAGCCGATACCTTCTGGAAGGGATGCCAGCAGCAACACGGCCTTGCCACCAGCCCCAACAGGTGCTCCATCCCAGTCCTCGTGTCCCTGTCACGTGCCCAGGGCAGGAGCCAGTGCTCCCAGCGTGACCTGGGCTTTTCTCTGCACACAGCTTTGCAGAGCAGACCCTGAAGGCCCTGCTCTGCCGACTGCACTATGAGGATGTGGTGGTGGCAATGGAAGACAAGCATGGCTGGGACACACTGCTCTGTGCTGACACCCACCACTGTGCTGTGGGCATGCTGGCCAGGTGAGACGCCCTGCTCCCCAGCTGCCCCTGGCATTTGTGCCCTGTTCCCGGGGTGCCCCACACAGTGGGGCCCCGTGGTCGTGGGCCACAAGGCCTTGTCACCAAGGGACAGCCAAGGAGACTGCAGAAGGCCGGGAGAGGGGCTCGGCTCCCCCTTGCTGGGTGCTGGAGAAAGGCCAGACCTCTGTGAGTCAGTCCTGGGAGAGCTTTAGCCCTGCTACCTCAGGGTTTTGCTTCCTGTTTCCTCCTACCAGAGAAATGCACCATGCATCTGAAGCCTTGTGTTCCACAATTGCATTCCACCTGCTTGGGCTGCTCTGCAAAGACACGCCATGCCGGGATTTGGCTGCCATGGCGTTCCTTGTGGAGGTGAGGCTGAAGGCCAGCACTGCCTGGCTGAGCTGCCTCCCGGCTCTGTGCCCTCTTGTGGCCGCAGCTGCCCGGGACGGTGCCCGCGCCCTGTGCTGCTGCCTGGGCCTGGCCCTGTGCAGCTCCCCCATCACCAGCCTTGTGCCTTTCAGACCCTGGACTGCCTGGACTTGAGTGAATGCCGTGACAGCATCCTGGAGGTCATGTCCAAGAAGCTGCAGAGCGAGTGCAGGGAGATGCGTCGCTTGGCACTCAGAGGCCTCCTGGTGCTCGGCACCAGTGTCTCGGTGAGAAGAGGGCAGCGGCTGAAGCCATGCTGCCAGCGTGGGGCTGAGCAAGGCAGTCGCTTGCCCTTGCCTGGCCTTGGGGTGCTGAGGCAGCTGCTCCCAGCTCTCCTGCCTCCCGCTTCAGCTGCTCCAGTGCTTTGGCACAGGCCTTTGGCCTCTGGGCCCTGTGGCAGCAGGATGGCCTTTCACACACTCATGTTCCACGCAGGCCGCAATAAGAATGTGGAGTTTGCGTGAAAGGCTCGTGGAGCTGCTGCAGGAAAATGACAGCAACATGCTTAGGATGACCGTGGTTCTCCTCAGCCGTTTGTTCCTGTGCAATGGTGCCCCGCTAGCCAGCCCCCTCGCCCTGCAGCTGGCTGGGGCGCTCCTGCCGCTCTTTGACAACGTAAGGCTCTGCGCCTCCAGCCATGGCCACTGGCTGCTGCCTGCAAACTTTGTGCCCTGTGCATTTTCAGGCCTGTGCCCAGATGGGTGTGAAGCAGCCGATGCTGAGGTCTCTTCTTTCTTTCATACAGGATGATAACCAGGTGCAGGTGTGCTCCATGTTCATTTTCAGAGAGATGCTGTATTTTTGGCCAGAAGAGGAAAAAAAGGCCCTGAAGTCACATGTGCGCCAGAGCCTGCTCCCACTGTTCTTCCACTGCCATGACAAGAACCAGCTTGTGGCAGAGGTGAGGACTCAGCGGCTGCTGCCGGCCCCCTGGCAGGGGGGCTTGGCTGCCTCCTGCTCTGTGGCCTCGTGGGCTGCAGCCTCCTCCTGGCATTGGTACAGGGACCTGTGCGGGTCCTGGGCCCTGGGCTCTGGTGCCATCGCCAGGTCTCTGCTGCTCTCCAGGACTCCCGGGAAACGCTGCATTGTTCAGCCACATTCCTGCACAGAAAGGATCTCCAACACATGCTGCAGCTGGGTCAGACCTGGAGGTTCGGCGAGGCCCTGGTAAGGACGGCCTGCAAGCCCCAGCCTCAGGCTGGAGAAGCCCCCTGACCACACTGCTCAGTGAGTGCGGCCGGCAGCTGAGCCCCTGCCCAGTGCTGCAGCCACGGCCGCCAGCCTGCGCCCCACACGCCGCTGCCTTCCCTGAGCCGCGCGGGCTCTGCTCCCGGCTCCCGTGGGCCAGAGCCAGGTGCCCATGGAGCCCCGGCCCGGGGGGGCTGCGGGCCGGCACTGCGGCTCCCCGGGCAGCAGCCGGCCCGCTGCCCCCTCCCCTCGGGAGCCCTTGGCCAGCGGCTGCTGGCAGTGCCTCAGGACTCTGCGGCCAGGGGAGGCCGGGGCTGGGCACAGGCAGCGCCCGGCCCAGGGGCTGAGCCCGCACCAACCCTTCCCTCCTGCCGCTCTCTGCAGCTGGCACAGGACAGGAGCCGAGTGGCCGAGCACCTGCGCCGGGCCCTGTGCTACGTGGAGAGCCCACAGGAGTCCCTGCGAGCGGCGGCCGTCAGGTTCGCGGGTGAGTCCCGAGCCCGGGCTGCCCTTCCCCTCCCCGGCCCGCCGCATCTCGGCCCCGGCCCCGCCTGCTGCCCCGGCAGTGCCAGCCGGGCCCGGCGCCGTGGAGCCCCGCCTGGCCCGGGCATTGCTGCTGCCGCCCTCTGGCAGCCATGCCCTGGGGCGGCAGCGAGCGGCAAGGGCCGGGCTGAGCCCTGCCCGGCCAGCAGCCCGTGTGGCCACAGCGCCGGCAGCGCCGCTGGCAGGGAGCTGTGCCGCTGGGGCCGTGACAGGCTCTGTGTTCACAGGCATGGCCGGGCGGCACCTGAGGGGGCAGCAGCAAGAGCTGCAGCTGATCTGCACTGGTGAGTGAGTGAGGGCAGCGTGCTGACAGCGGGGGCTGCTGGGGGGAGCTGCAAGCCCTGCTCCAGCTGCGGAGGGCTCAGCTCCCGTGGGCAGAGCACACGGAGCTTTCAGGGCGACGTGGGCCATTCGTGGCCAGCAGCTTCGGGCTGATTCCCTTGCTCCCTGCTCCCTCCTGGCCATGGCAAGAGCCGGCTGGGATGGCCCTTGCAGGGGCTCTTCTTGGCTCCCCGCAGATCCAGCTCTGACCTTGCCTCTGTTCCTCTCTCTTGCAGCCCTGGAATGCCTGATGGAGGACAGGAGCAGTGCCGTGTCACAGCTGGCACTTGAAACACTGCATGTCGTCCTGGCAATACAGCATGGGCGATATTCCACCATCCAGAGGCTGCAAGATCAGCTGCGCAGGGCATGGAGGGCTCGGCCTCGCCTGTCGGGGCTCGACTGCCTGCTCTGCCGCATGACTTAGGAAGAGAGCTGATCCCGGAGGCTTTCTTTGCTGGGGCAACCTGTGCGAGGGGTAATTTTCCTTTTCTTTAAGATTTTTCTTTTCTTCATTTCCCAGCTAGGGTCTGGGCTTTGGCCTAGCTGTGTCCCCTGCTGATTGTGAAGTGTGCCATCAGCTGCAGGGCTTTCTGGGCTAAAAATATCATCAAGTCACTTGGACTTGCTCTTTTTGGCCTCTAAAATCTTGATCCAATTTCGGGGCAAATTTGGAGACCTCATCTATGGGTGGATGGAGCACCTAGGATTTTCCCAGTTGCTGGGAATGGTTCTCCAGGTCCCTGGAATATCCATGGCCCTGGTAAGTTCCAGGTGCACACATGCCTTGGCAATCAGAAGCAAAGGAACCCAGCCCTTTTTGTGTTGCCTATGTCACTGCACCGGGCTCATGGGATGGGAACACGCAGCCCTTGGGCTGGAGCTGAGCTGCTCTGCCCAGCACTGGTGGCCGCCATCCCAGCTGGTTTTGCTTGTCCTGGTTCCCTGACAGCTGGGGCCCTGGGCAGAGCCCTGAGAGCCTGGTCTGCCCCCAGGGAAGGAGAAGGAGCCCCTGGAGAAGCTGTACCGGGTGGGGATGCTGCTGCTGCTGCTGCTGCTGGAGACAGCGAGGATGACATCAAGGATGACAAGCTCTTCCTCAGCCTGGCCACGGGAGGCTGAAGGTGATGGACTTTGATTCTGGCACCTTCTTCAAAGCCAAACTCCACAGGGAATTTGCGGGTGAGTCCCACCCGGGCAAATTCTGCCAGATTTGGGCATGGCCCAGCCTGGTAGGGAACCAAAGGCTCCCCCCTTGCTGGGGGGAGATGCAACTCATTCTTCAGTCACTGCCCAGCTGCTTTTGGCAGGGCTGGGGCATGGGCTGGGGTGGGTACGAAATGGGAGCGGGCTCCTGGCCCTGCCAACAGCCCCCAGCACCCACCGTGGCCTGGGCTGGGGCTGGGGCTGGGGCAGCCAGCCCGACACAAACAAAGCCCCATGGTGGGAGCAGAGGTGGGACTCCAGAACCTGTGCACAGCTGCTTTGCTGTGCAGGCAAGGAAAGGCTTGGGCTGCTCCACTGCCCTTGTTTGCTTTGGGGTCACTGTGATTTTGGGGGGCAGTGCAGAGGGGAAGAGAGAAAGTGTGGGCTTCCCTCACCCATGGCTGGGTTTTTCCCTTGCATACAGGGGTTTGGCCTTCCTCAAGGCCCTGACACAGATAAGAGTTTTTACCGTTTTTCTTGTTTTCCCTTTTTGCATCTAATCTCTTTTCAATAATGTGTTGTTTATTTTTCCAGAGGAAGCATTCAAGGTGGTCCAGTGTGGATGGGGAAGTGCTTGGGAGCAGCTGTGGTGTGGATGGGCCATGCCCTTGGAGAAGGCTGAGGCCGTGGTTTGGGAGCAGCTTTTCTTGCAGCCCTGGCTGGTGTGAGGTGGGTCCCTGTGTGCTTGGCAGGGTGGGATCAGAGCTTTTGGGAGCTGGCAGCGAGCACAGGAGCATCCTGCTCTGGGCAGCTGCTGAGGGCTGGATGTGCCGTGGCTGGCTGCAGGCTGGGCACATGTGCTGCCCTCCTGCTCTGCTGCCAAAGGCAGCAGGGATGGGCAGCTCTGGGCACAGCTGTGGGCACAGCCAGCATGGCCTGGGCACCGCAGGCCTTGGCACAAGGGCACAGGAGCCCTCAGCTGACGGGTGGTTTCTGCTTTCTCTCCTTGTAGCCGGGCTCTGCGGGTGCTGAGGCTGCTCTGGGCTCTGCCAGGGCTCTGCTGGGCTCAGCCCTGGGCCCAGCTGGGCTGGCTCTGCCCTCACATTGCTGTCACAGCTCTGCATCAGACGAGCCCATTGCGAGCACAGCGCCCGAGCTTTCTGCTTTGGCAGGTGAGTGAGACTCTGCTGCAGGCCCAGAGATTGCAGCTGGGGACACACATCCAACTGGCAAGGACCCAAACTCTCCACAGTCCCAGCTGAATGCCTGGATCTGTACAGGGTGTTTTGTCTTTCCCATTCTTCCTTCTTGATTGGCTGGAATTGTGCAATTGCACTTTCTTCCTCCTCTAGAAGTGCCACGAGTGGGCCACAGCTGGCGAGTGGGCCATGCTCCTGAGGTACTGCAGTCTGGAGCTGGTGGATGGAGAATTGCCCTTCTGCACTTCCAAACCTGAGCAAAAAGCCATAAGTGAGACTTTATGTCTCTAAGAAATCCCTGACAGTTTCAAAAGGAATGTGCAGCTCATTCCCAGGCTGAGAAGGAAGGTCATCTTCTAAAGGATTTGGGCTTTGACAGAGTTTCCATTCCCAGTCCTGCTTGGAGCTGGAAGGGCACAAAGCAATTTCCTCTTGCTTCGACCACAATTTCAAATACCAATATTGGAAACAAAGCCCAAAATCTTTTAAGAGGCTTTTGAGGTCACAAAGATGGATCCCCGCCATCAGCACATTTACAATGTAAATAACTGAGTTGTCTTTTTAAAAAGATCATTTACCTCTTAATGCAAAGAATGTAATTTGGCATTTATGTTTTGTTTTTTTCATTAACTGTATGGTTTTTTTTTCACTAACACTTGGATTTTATTCTTATCTTTTACAATTTTTTTTTCTTTTTTCCTTTTTTTTCCTTTAAATAGAAAACATGTCCTATCAAAGGAATGTCCTTTGCTCCTGATTCCCGTGTGGAGCAGCTCCCTTCCTGCTGGCTGAGCTGCTCAGGCAGAGCCCGGCAGCTCCTGGCCCTGCAGGGCTGAGGCTTTTCCCCGTTGCTGGGCACAGACTGATGGAGCAGCACTGCTGAACACGGGCACACAGAGGGACCAGCAGCAGCTGCCTTTGACCACCTGAGGCTCCAAGGCCCAAACTCTGAGCAGCCAGGGCTGGAAGAGACTGGCAGGATCTGATCCCTGACTCTGGGCCAGGGCTGCACAAATGACCCCACAGCAGCAGCAGCACATGGAGCTGACTTTGAGCACAGCCCCTGCCCCTCTTCCCTCCCGTGTGCAGCGGTATCACAGCAGCCTGAGGCACCTGGGAGCCCCCAGTGCCAGCAGGGACTGGAGATGGCAGCCCTGGGCTCCTGGAGGCTGTGCAGGGAACGGAGCTGGGCACTCCCTGTCCATGGGGAGCTTCCAGATGGAAAAGGCTGCTGTGCCCAGGCAGCTCCAAGGGCACAGAAAGGAGGCTCTGGAGCACTGGATCTGTGCCAGTGCCACAGTCCTGGGCAGCAGCCAGCGAGCCCTGGGGAAACAGAGGGCACAGCACGAGGGACAGAACCAGGCAAGGGCAGAGACTGGAGAGAGCCCGGCCTGGGAGCAGGAACAGCTGCTCCATTGCACTCTTGGAGAAAGCTCTTGGCTGGTTGAAAGCGCTGAAAGGCGTGAAGGGCAGAGAGGAGGCCACAGCAAACAATGCTCCTGTTTGCACAGCCTCCCCTCTCCGTGTCCCAGAAGGAATTGCATGGACTGTGTTCTTCTCTCTGATTCGTCTCGTTCAGCAGGAGCAGCTCAGCACCAGGAGCTGAAGGAGCTGAAGCCTCAGGCCACAGGAGCTGGGCAAGAGGGAACTTTTGGAGCAAAGTAATTCTGCTAAAATAGACCCAGCTGAATGCAGTGGATAGAATCATGGAATCACAGAATCCTTTCTGTTGGAAAAGCCCTCTGAGCTCACCCAGTGCAGCCGCTCACCCAGCAGTGCCAAGCCCAGCACTAAACCACGTCCCTGAAGTGCCAAGGCCTGGACACCAGCCCTGAGTGAGGCCTGGACAGCAGGCCCTGAGCCAAAGGTGGCCTCTGGATGAACCTTCCAAGCAAAGATTGTCTTTGTATCTGCTCCCTGATGAAATGTGCATGGTCATTAGCACTGAGATAGATGTAGCCACTCATTAGTGAGACATGGATTGACCTTTGTGTATTTAGAAGCCAGACAAGGCCATGAAATCTGACATCTGGCCTTGTTTGGGGCTGTATGGTCAAAGTCACCTCCCTTGGTTCCTCCTTGATCCCTGGCCAGGCTTTGGGGGGGACCCAAGAGGAGCATGAAAGCAGATGTTGCCACACTAGCAGTGCTGTCAGTTTGTTCATTCAGCACTGTCAGAGCTGGGCCCTCTCCCAGCGGGGTTGGAGCCTCACCTGGGGCTGGAGGCACCTGCAGGAATTCCCAGTGCCCAGGAGTGGCTCTGCAGCCCTTGGCTGTGACAGCTTCCCCAGCTGCTGTGTGGGTCCGGGGGATGGTAAAGGCTGAGGGTAAATGCTGCTGGATCTTTGTTAATCTCTGCAGGCAATCTTTGTTGGGGATGGTTGGGTGCATTGCTGAGCTGCTCCTGTTGTGATTCTTTGCTGCTCTGAACTGCAGTGAATGATACTGATTCCTTCAGTTGGAGTCTGTGTCTCTGGTGCTGACTTTGGCCACTGGTAAAACAAAACTGGCACAGTCTGCTCAGATCCCAACAAAATGTCACTTGTTCAGTGTCAGTGTGAGGAATCAGTCCCATCAGAAATTCCCAGCTGGGAAGCCCTTCCCTGGAGTTCCCTTGCTCTGGAGTGGGCTGAGGTTGGAGCCCCGTGTGAGCAGTGAGACTGTTGGGTAAAAGAAGCTGCACCCCTGGATGGCTTCAAATGCATCCAGAAATTGCATATGGAAAATGGATTTGGGCAGACAAAGATGAATTTGTTGAGAGTACATAGGAAACAGCACCTTCAGAAGGAACAATCATTGTTGGAATGCTCCCACATGGAGCAACAAAAGAAGGTTTTCATCTTGAGCTCAGATGCCCTTGTGCAAGTGAAATATCAATATAACAAATAACTATATACATATTTATAGTATAATAAGACCTTCCTGTTTATATTTATAGATTTTTATGTATATATGTCTATATCTACATGTCTATATCTGTATTTATATATAAATATGTACATATAATAATAATGTGAAATAGTGCTGACAATACTAATTTGGTATCTTTGGCTGCTCAGGGATGTAACACGAAATACCCTACAGAAGAGGATTGGCCAGGACCCTAATGTCAGTGGTCAACTTTGTGAGATTGTATACAATGGAAAAAGGAGGAAGGGAGGAAATTGGTGATTTTTACAGGGTGTGCTGATACTGTGATGCAGAGTGCTTTGCCTGTTCCTGTGAAAAATACAGTGATTTTTCCTGCAGGGTTTTTCATGTACCAGACTATGCACAAGCTGCAGGATTGGTTGAAAAGGGTGAAGGGGTTCTTAAAAGAGCAGTTGGAAAGATGAGGAGATGGGAACCGTTGCCCATGGAGAACCCATCTCCCAGATGTGCTCCATGCCCTTCACAATGGCCCATGGGGGAAATGAAACCCCCTGGCTGTGCACGGCTGCCCCCAATTTTCAAATCCAGCCATGGGCAGTGAGACTTGGGCTGCCTGGGAAATTGTTCTGGCTGTGATGGCCCCTGGCAGGGCCAGCCCAGAGGCTGCAGGGCTGGGCCTTCATGCATTGGAATTAATTAGGATAAATTCAAAGCAAATGAGAGCTATCAATACTGAAACAGGAATTCAGATTCCTTCAGGACACTTTGCTTTGGTAACTGCTGCCTTGGAGCTTGGCCTTGCAAAGGGTTCCTGTCATGGCAGGAGGAATTGATGCAGAATATCCAGGAGAAATTACAGTAATTCTGTTAAACAATAATGAACAAGATTGGATTATTCAACCCCATGACAGGGTAGCACAATTATTGATCTTGCAATTTTAAGAATGATTTTGAAAAAAAGAGATCCAGCTCCAATCACCACCTTTTGTGGAGATAAAGGGTTTGGATCCAGCAGCCCTAATAATGGAGCCAGAGTGTGGGTCCAGAGGCCAAATGGCCCTCCCGAGGCAGCTGAAGGAGCAGCTCCTGGGAAAGACAACTCTGAGTCCTGAAACCTGGGCAGGAACAATGGGAATGTGTCCCTGCAGCCAAGGATTCTGTGTGAGAACAAGGAGATCTGCCAGGATATTGTTTTACACATCCTGCCAGACCAGATCTCCCTGTTTGCCCCAAGGACCCCTTTGGAAAATGCTCTGATCCACGGGGCTCCATGTGAAGGCTGCTGTGACACTGAGGGACTTGCACAGGAATTCCATCCAGGAGCCTGGGTGCCCCTCAGGCACTGGGACCCGGCCCCTTCCAGCCAGAGGGGAAAGGGCCCCCCAAGCCTTGTTAGCCACAGACAGCATGGTAAAGCTCAACAGCAAAGGGCCTCGGGGCATTATTCTGGAATTAACATGGTGGCAGCTCCATGGACAACAGAATTCTTGTTCCTAATTGGAATGAGATTGAGAAAAAAGAATGAAGAACAGTGTCACTAAAGTACAGCTGATGTCTGTAAGGTGTACCTTGATAGTCAGCCAGAATCTTTGTCTGCCACAAACACCTCTGGTGTTTCACCAAGGGATTGGTCATCAAAATGTAATGATGGCTTATGATGGATTGCTGAGGTTCTTTTGTAATTCTTTGCTAATGATGATGTGCTTTGCTGAGCTTATCCTTTTGTAAATCTTGGCAGCTGTGCTCTATATAAATGACACAATTCCTTAAGTTGGTGTCTGTGTTTTTGGTAGTGACCCTGCCCACTGGTGAAACAGGGCCCCCTCTTGCCTAGGTGTTCCCTGGGAAGGCACAAGCCCTCCCTCCCAAATTCCCCCCTTCCTCCCTGTTCCCCCCTTCATACCCTGAGCATGATGTGCTCTGGTCTGGGGTACCCCGGGGTCAGTTGGGGTCCCCTGTCCTGGCTGTGTCCCTGCCCAGCTCCCCCACAGCCCCAGCCCCTCCCCAGCGTGGCTGGACGAGGGGCAGGACAGGCCTTGGCTGTGCTGCAGCTCAGCAAGAACAAAACCATCTCTGCGTGCTCAGCCCTGTGCTCAGCACCCGGCCCAGCAGTGTCTCAGTGCCAGGGGCTGTGCCCTCAGTCCCTGCCAGGGGTTTCCATGACAACTGCCAGGCCAGGTGACCCAGGTGTCCCCCCCAGTGCTGGTTGCCATGGAAACAGTGCCCAGCCCTGCCCCTTTCTGTCTGGCTGACCTGGCCTTTGGCCCTGGCAGTGCCGTTGGCTGCTGGTTCCTGGTGCCTGAGCGGCCAGCGCGGCACAGGGCAGGTGGCCATGGCACAGCCCCCAGCAAGGGATCCCCTCTGGCTCTGGGCACTGACACCAGCCCTGAGCAAGGGGCCAGGACAGCTTTCCATGGCCACCAACCATCACAAGGGGGCCGGGCATTGGTTGCCATGGCACCAAACCAAGGAATGGTTCCTCATGGCCATTGCCATGGCACCTGGTGGCACCAACGAGTGTCACTGCAATTGTACCTGGAACAGCCCTGGCACCGCTTTGTCCCAGGGTTGCCATGGCAACCGAGGGCAGCAACAGCTCTGCAGGCAAGTGGCCATGGAACCTGGCTGCAGAAATGGCTCCTTGAGCTGGTTTCCAAGGAAACCTGAACTGATGGGGGTTGCCATGGCACCCAGACATGGCATTGGGGTCCCTGAAGTGTCCGTGGAACAGTCCCTTGTAATGGCACCATTGCATGTTGGGATGATGATGCACCCTCACAGCTGGCCCGGGACAGGTCTGGAGTGCTCTGGGTGGCACCTTGGGCTTGGCACACACTTGAGGAGGATGTCTGTTTGCAGTGGGGAAACTCAGGAGTTTTAGATTGCTTCAAAAAGAAATGAAGAAAAATCCCTCTTTGGCTGTGTGCAGCCAGTTCTTCAAGCAAAGCAGGTCCCAGGTGAGTGAGGAGGGACACGATGGGCTTGGGGAATGTGGAGCAAGTTTGTCTACACTGGCTCCGAGCTCAAGACACAGCTTCTGTGAGCAGGCCAGACCTCCTTAGGAGAGTCCCTGCATCAATATCAGTCACTGAATGCTGCAATCATCTCTTGTGTAATAGGAACAGCAATAAAAGACACCCTTTAAAATAGGACTACATATTTCCTGGAAGGTCTTGGAACTATTTCTCCATAACTGTCAAAGGAAAACCTCCTAATGAACTACACTGGAGCAGAGGGAAATCAAGGCAGAGCCAGGGTTTGTCAGGACTTGCTTGATCCTCATGAGCCTCACTGTGCATTTGGAGCTGAGCCCTTGAACATCAGGGCCTGGCAGGAGATTGCACAAACCTTGCCAGGAGTCAAAGGCAGAGGAAACACCCAGAGTGTCTCCAGGCATTCATGGCTCCCACTGAGGTCCCTCTCCAACACAGGCTCCTCATGGACTCCTTGGAGGAAAGAATTGGTGGCCAGGATGGCACAGAAACCTCTCAGACACTCAGTGTGGGAAGGAAAATCCAAAGTACCTTCAACACATTGAAGTGTCTCAAAGCATTAATTGAGGCCCCTGGGATGTGGGCTAGGGGGGGATGCTGAGGGCAGGACAAGGGGCTGACAGTGCCCAGCCTGGCTGGGGCTGTGCCAGGAGGCCCCAGGGCCTCAGGACAAGGTGTCTCCTCACAGCCCTTGGTGGCACAGACCCTGCTGTGCCCCAGGGCACCAAGACTTGGCTTCTCTTTGTCCCCACCTGTTGTCACTTCCTCCAGTTCTCTGCTCTGCCTGGGGCCTGGGGACACTTTCTCAGTCGTGTCCCTGACAGGGATGTCTTCAAAGTACAAGAAACTTCAGTGTTTCAATGGAATTGAGTTCTTGAGGGTTCTTGAGGGTTCTGTGACATCACAGAGCTAGTGGTGACATCACAGATCTGGCTGTGACATCACAGACCAGAGTGTGAGGCCACAGAGCAGAGTGTGCCATCATAGAGGGTGGCTCTGAGGCATCAGAGAGTGGGTTGTGACATCACCTGGTGACTGTGTAACATCATAGAGGAGGCTATGACATCACAGAACAGATTGTGACATCACAGGATGACTTTGTGACATCAGTCTTCTGTGATGTCACAGCATTGCTGTATGAAATCACAGGGTGACATAGAGTTGGCCCTGTGACATCACAGGGTCAGTGTGACATCACAGGGGCAGTGTGACATCACAGAGATGGCTGTGTGACATCACAGGGGCATTGTGACATCAAAGGGCAGTGTGACATCCCAGGGGCAGTGTGACATCACAGAGGCAGCTGTGTGACATCACAGGGGCTGTGTGAGGTCACTGGGGAGGTCACTCTACCCCGGCCCCCCTCACAGTTCTCCCCAGAGCAGTCCAACCCTGCTCGTGCACAGCGGGGTCCCCTGTCCCCCCAGGTCCCCCCGCCCCTGGCCCCGCAGCATCCCCCAGAGGATGTTCCACGAGATCGACCCCAGAACCTGACACGGGGATGGGGGGACAGGGCCCTGGGGGTGGCACAGGGGGACAGGGACCCCCTGGCAGCGTCCCCGTGTCCCCCAGGGCCAGAGCCTGGGCCAGGGCTCCTTCACCCTATTACCAATGAGGCCTTGAGAGCGCTGAAAAAATCTATGGCAAGGGATCAGCAAAAACCAGATTTAATATTAAGGGACAGCAGCACAAAATTCCTTGGCAAGAGTCACTCTGCTCCTGACTGGAAACTTGAGGCACACCAAGGAAACAAAGCAACAACAACAAACAAAATCCAGGCAATCAAACCAGAAATGAACTGAGAACTGTCCCTGTGTGTGTGTATGACACATGCACAGTGAGGGCAAGGATAAAAGGAATATAGCCTAAAGCTTAACAGGCCTCACGCTTAACAGGACTTAACTTACACCTTAAATGTACCGATACCTTAAACATCAAAGTTTAGCAAAACAACAGCACTAAACAGTATTTAACTTTACTTATAGCCTATGACTTAGCAATTTAACAGAGGAATAACACCTAACAATATTTAATTTAGCTAACAACTTAAATTAAACATAAAAATTTTGCAAAAGAGCAACTCTTAATAGAATTGAAGTTAGCTTAGACCTCATGACTTTACATTACTTACAGCTATCTGGATATCTGACTGACTCAGCTATCCAAGGCACTCCAACCCCTCAGAGAGCAGCATTTCTGCCACATTTCCCCAGCACAGGCACTCCTGTGTGCACACAAAGAGTCAGTGCAAGGCACCTGGGAGAAATTCCCCTGAGGGCAGGGAATGCTCCCTGTGGATCCTTTGGCATCTCCCCAGTGGGTGAAGGGTTGAGCCTGGAGGAGTGGGGGGATCGGCCCAGGCTCTGTCGTTGTTCGGGGATCCCCGAGTGCAGCAAACGGGAGAGTTCCCGGCTGGGAGAGGCCCCACTCAGAGGGAGTCGCTGGACCAGGAGAGCTCCAAGGGCTCCTTTTGGAGCGCTGTTTGCAGGGCCCCAAGAGAGGGGCTTCAGTCCCAGCAATGGTTCATCCTGGCCGCACTTGGCATCAACAGCTTTCTTTGGCAGGGTGAGAACAGGGATGTTGTGCCACTGAGGGAACAAAAACAGTTCCCAGGGCTGCTCCTACAGAAACCAGGAGCTGGTTGGGCAGCAGCAGTGCCTGGAGCAGACAATGTTTGTGATGAGCTGCAGAGGACTGTGGAGACCATTGTGACACTTTGGGGTGTCATGGAACCAAGGGACCATTGTGACACTGTGAGACCCCATGGAGCCAAAGGTCCATTGTGACATTGCAAGGCCTCATGGAACCATGGTCAGACTATTAAGATACATCACAGCCTCATGGAACCAAGGGGCCTTTGTCACACTGTGGGGCACCATGGAATCATGGAGAGCTCTGTGACATTGCTGGGCCTCATGGAAACATGGAGACCATTGTGACACTAAGAGGCCCCGTGGAATAAGCAAACCATTGGGACACTGTGAGGCCTCATGGAACCAGTGAGACCATGAGGAAGTCCATTGTGATACTATGGACCTCCTCATGGTGGCCCTGGGAGGACCATTGTGATACTGTGGGGCCTCATGAAACCAAGAGGCCTTTGTGACACTGCAGGGCTGCATGGAACCAAAGCTCCAGGGCAACACAGAGTGGCCTCATGTCATCAGTGGTCCATTGTGACACTTTGAAGCCAGAGGAGACCATTCTGACACAGCAAAGCCCCAGGGTCCAAAGGTCCATTGTGATATTGCAGACCTCATGGAACAGAGGAGTCCCATGACATTGTGGGGCCTGGGGAGCTATGGAGACCATTGTGACACTGCAAGGGCTCATGGAATCCTTGGGACCATTGTGACACTGTGGGGCCTTATGACACCTGGGGGCCACTGTGACATTGTGGGACCCAAAGGAACCTAGGGGCCAGTGTGACACTGCAAGTCTTCTTGTAATCAAGGGGCCATTGTGACACTGCTGGAACCCATGGAATCAAGTCACCATGATGACACGGCGGGGCTCCATGGATCCAAGGCACCATTGTGACACTATGGAGCCCCACAAAACCAAGGGAACACAGAACAGCTCTGGCTGGTTTGGCCTCCCATGGACTGCCTGACTGGTCCAGCTGACCTGTGCATGTTGAGGGTCACTTCTCATCTGCTGCTGAAACACTGGGGCTCTGTGCTTTCCTTCCCAATGGAAAAGAACTGTCCTTCTGCTCCAGGCACCCATGGCCAGAATTGGGATTTCACCTCCAGATTTCCTTATATCCTGAGATTGTTCCCATAGGAATATTGCCAGAACAAGTCTGGCTGGCAGTGGTTTCACAATAGTCACTTCTCATCTGTCCCCAAAACACCGAGGAAGGGTCCATGCTCTCCTTCCCATGGGAAAGAACTGTCCTGCCTCTCCAGGTGCCCATGGCCGAGATTGGTTTTCCACCTCCAAAATTCCCTAAATTCAAAGACTGCTTCCAAAAAAATCTGCCATTCCTGACACGTCTGGCTGGCCTTGGCCTACTGAGGCTCTCACCTGCCTTCCAAACCTTGGAGCTCTGTGCTTTCCTTCCTGTGGAAAATAACTGTCCTTCTAATCCAGGTGCCCATGGCCACAAATGGGATTTCACCTCCAACATTCCCTGTAGTGACAGGCTGGAGGAGATTGTTGGCTCGAAACATTTTGTGTGGGGGGGAGGAAGGGGCAGGTCCAGCCTTGCCCTGCCCTGGAACCCCTGCCCTGCCCTGCCCTGTGACCCCAGTATCCCCAGACCCTCTATCCCAGCCCAGCAGTGTCTGCCAGTCCCTGGCACAGCACAGGCAATGCTCCACAGCCACCTCTGCAGCCCC
This sequence comes from Melozone crissalis, assembly GCF_028551555.1. Lineage (NCBI taxonomy): Eukaryota > Metazoa > Chordata > Aves > Passeriformes > Passerellidae > Melozone > Melozone crissalis. Next base: position 5,306,885 of record NW_026535824.1, read on the forward strand.
CAGCCCAGCTCCTGAGGGACCAAATGAGCCCAAGGCCCACCTGGGGGAAGGGCCCAGGGAGACCAAGGGGTATTTAAGGCTGACCACAAGGCAAGCACACATCTTGACCCTACCTCCTCTTGGAACTTCTATCTGAACACTGCAGGAATCCAGGAGTTGGTAGCTGTGTGTGTGCTTCTCTGTATCTTCTTTGTCTTTCTCTCTTTTTAATTCACGCTTCTTGTAGAATTTGAGTAACTTAAAATTGATGAAGCTAAGGGTTCGTGAAGATGAATGGGCCAAGTCAGTGCTTTGAGAATTGGTTTTTGTTGATTGAACGTCATACTAAACCTTTTGCAAAAGTTTCTCTGATTTTTCTAAAGTTCACAGTAAAGGCTGTTTTGTTCTTTTGAGCTCCCAGCCACATTCCACACTCCATTGCCCAGCTGGAGCCTCTGGTGCCTCTGAGTTGTGCTGCCCTAGCCCCAGGGACGCTCTCCTTGTCTGCCCATTCCCCCACGGTCTCTGGGCAGGGATGGCCTCAGTGGGGGCTGCTGACATCCTCAGCAACTTGGAGGCTGCTGCTGAATTTTCCTGCTCCAGAGGCTTGTTCAGCCTTCAGCTCTTCAGTGCAGGAATTCAGTGTCCCAGGTCTCATTAACATTCAGAACACTTTAACAAGCCAAGCCTCTGGGGATAATTTGATTTCAGTTTTCAAATCTTTTGTGGTTAATTAGGCAGATTTCAGAAGTGCATTCCAACTGAATATATTCTATTTTAAAAAACAGTGAGAAAAGATTTCTTAGGTCCCGTTTAGGTTTTTTTCTCTGTTAATAAATTGATATGTGCAATCTTCAATTGACACTGAATCCAAGTACATCCTCATGCTGTTTGAATAGATATGAAAATCAAGATCCTTCATGGCTGACAATCAATCAGACTCTGTCCCTACCCCCACCCCACCATTTCCCCCATCCAAGCCCTGGCACTCAGAGCAGCCTTGTGCAAATCTGAGCTCCCTCCAGCCCAGGCTGCACCTGCAGCTTTCAGCTCCTTGGCTCCAACTCCCACCTGCTTTCCTTGGAGAAGGAGCTGCCCAAGACACAGAGGGATGTTCATTTCTTGTCAGCCAACAAAGCCAAGGGAAGACACAGCTCCATCAAATGCAAAAGTCATCCTTGTGCTGGATATTAAGTCCACTTTCCACAGCAGGCAGCCTCAGAGCAATGGAAAACACTTTCTGTGCCCAGCACAGATCCCAAGGTCTCCCCAAACCCTCCCTGCCCCGATTCTGCCCAGATTTGCTCTTTGCACACACAAGTCACACACTGAAGTCAGGAGCTCCCTCCATGCCCAGAGGGAGGAAAAGACAGAAAGGGGATGAAGAGCTCTCCTGTGCAGAGCCAAGGTCCACGTGCTCTGGGATGTCCCAGCACCATCTGACATGTCCACCATCCCCCAGAGATTTCCGTACAGTAACAGTTTCAGACAAAGACAAAAGAAAAGGTAATTCTGTGAGATATAAACACAATTAAGATGTTGACTAATATGCTATTTTTTTGAGCTTCAGAAATATTAGGCAATTCCCTGAAGCTCAAAGCATGAAACAAGTCAGCTGAAGGGCACTTGAAGGACCAGAAAGCATTGGGAGGAGTGTTGAGGGTTTTGTGCAGGACAATGGACATATGCAACATATGCACAATCCAGCCTTCATAGAAACTGAGTAAGGTCTCTATGCCCTTGAAGGACACAAAAGGAGAAGAACATGCTCAGCAGCAGACGGTTCGGGATGCAAAGGCACACAAGAAAACCTGCAGCAAGACGCCTGAAGAAGAAAGATTAACTAAAATTAACTGAAATGTCAAAATGCGTGCGTAAAAAGGACTTAACCAATCACGTATTAGCTTGAGGTGTGAACAATAGAGAACAGTATAAAGATGGCTTGCTTTTTGTAATAAATTGGCTTCACTTGATCATATTGATCATGGTGTGATGTCCCGTTAATGATCCTCTGCACTTAGGGACCAGAAATGCATGCAAGCCTCCACCCCAAGAGACATTATGAATCCAAAAAACATGGCCATTAACTGCTTGATACCAACACAGAGTAATGGCAACCAAAATGCAGTCAGCCAAGGGTTTTTTCCACTCTCTCTCAAGCCCCATGCATTGGGCACCAAATTTTGTCCTGGTTTAGGGCAAATTTGGGAGAAAACCTCCAAAGGGGCCCCTCCAGAAAGCAAACCCACACAGCCCCTCCTGCCAAACGGGTCGGGAAGGATTCCTTGGAGAGAAGTGGAAAGAACCTGTTCATTTAACAGGCAAAGCACCCCCAGCACACAAAATGAACAATACCAGGTGACAACACTCTTTCACCACTCTGAAAAAGATGACAAATTCACAAAGTCTCTCCTGGGGGTGGTCGCTCTGTTATCAGTCCCTCTGGTGCTGGGGCAGCTGCTGCAGCCACAAGGTGCAAACTCTCGGTGTTTCCCAGGGCCCAGTCTGGAGCAGGTTTGAGTGGTTCCAAAAAATGGGAAAGGAAAACAGTCCAGGCAAAAATTCAGACTGCTTAGCTAAACTAACTAATGAGCAGAAACAAAAGCAAGAGCAAAGCAAAAAGCCAAGCAAAAAGCAAAAGCAGCACCATGTACTGCCCCGTCTCTGTGTCCTGCCAGCCATGGGGGAGCGGCTGATAACAAAACCAAAACAAAACTTCACTCTTCAGAGCGAGTCTTGAAGGCAAAGAACATAATATCCAGCATAAACAGAACAGACAGCTGGGGATACAAGCGTCCTAATGTCACCCTAGGACAGCACAGTTATTCCAAACTGCCCCCCAGCAGCCCCCTCCTCACCGATGCCATCTGCTGGTGCTGTGCCAGCTTCAGGAGATGCCTCCAGGGCCTGCATTACCTGTGTGAAAAATGCATATTGTATGACTGGCTTTTCACAAATATTAAAATGAATATTATATGTGTTGTGTTAGAAAGTTATGTTGTACTAATTTCCTTAAGTAGTGTGTTACATCTAGTTTTAGGTTATACCATAATGTTGAAATAGAAACTATGCTATGTAAGATACTTTTATAATTAGAGTATTAATAATTTGGACAATTTGAATTAGGACAATATGAGATAATAGAAACAAAGAATTACAGACATCTGGGTAACTTCTTCTGGGCAGCATAAGCCAGAAAAAGGACACACATTAACAGAGGGTTAACCCTTAAAAACAATAGCCTGTTGCATATTCATACCCCTCATACATGACGCATAAATTCTATTCAAACACAGGATTCTGTTTTCTTCCTCTGAATCCTGACGGCGTCTTCATAGCTGAGGCAGGAAGAAGTTCGTTTCTTCTGATAAGAGAGCAATAAATTCTCTTTCTCTGAAAGATTTAGGTGTCCTGTGGCCGCTATCTCGTTGCGAGTCCTTTCTTTAAAAAAAGTATTTTACATAGCATAGTTTTTATTTTAACATTATGTTATACCCTAAAACTAGATTTAACACACTACTTAAGAAAATTAATACAGCATAACTTTCTGACACAACACATATAATATTCATTTTAATATTTGCGAAAAGGCGATCATAAATCACGCATTTTTCCCACGGGAGGACTGGTGCCCCCCAGTTATTCCCTGTACCGGCGGGACCCCCCCTTCCCCTCAGAGCTCTCCCGCGCTGAGGGGCCGCTGCCGCTTCCCGCCCTTCGCGCCCGCCCTCAGCGGCCGCCGGGAGCTGCGGCCGCCCCGCCCGCCCTTTTATCGGAGCCATGGAGAAGGAAAACCGCTTTAAATTGTTCATGCCGCCGCGCCTGAGCGCTGGGCAGGTGTCTGCGGGCAGATCCCAGGTGAGCGCGAGGCCGCGGAGCCGCTGAGGGCGGCCCATACCACACCCGCCCCCGACCCCGGCCGCCTCCTCGGGCTGTGCTGCTCTGGAAGCCGCGGCTGAGGAGGGGACGGGGGGAAAGCGCAGGGGCCCTTCCCGGGGACACGGGGACAGTGCTGGGCCCGGGGAGTGCCCCGGCAGAGCCCCGAGCTGGAGCACACACACACCTGCCCCTTGCCCCGGGCTGGAACACACACCCACCTGCCCCTGCATAGGCCGGGACGGCTCCTGCACTGGACTCATTTCTGTGCGTATGCCTCGAGTGGCACATGCACAGACATCTTCAGTTTGAATTTCAAAGACTTTTGTTGTTGTGTTCTCTCAAAACTGAAGGGAATCATCTTCTGGAGCATCCACTCTGTGTTGTAAGTCCGCGTTTGCTGTGGGTAATTCAGCCCAGAGAGCGAGCAGGGATCTATCGCTGGCCGGGCTCTGTGTACAAATCACCAACGGGACGGGACTGCTGAGGAACTGCCTTGAGCTGTTTTATTTTCCAGCATCAGTCTCATTACGTGGTTATAACAATGGGAAGATGCCAGCAGCTCACATCCCAGGCAGCAGACAAAGAACTTCATGTGACAACTTACTTTAAAAGTTTTTTGACCAATCACACAAAGCAAAAGCATATTTACAGCAGTTCTATCCAACCACTATAAGCACATGTTCCATTGGTTAAAACAATGCTTGCCTTTTTTGAATACAATACCTGCTTGTAAGCCTTGAAACACAATGCACAGAGCTCCATTATTAAGCTTAGAACTTTCTAATATCTTGCTAGATAAACTTTTCTGTAACTTAGGGAGTTATTCTAGCCAAGCATTAATACACAGACCATTGTTCTATTTGTCATTACTTTTCTACTTTTTGCATAATTTTTCTGCTGACCTATGTCATGGCTACTGCTTGGCACTAATCACAGTTCTGCTGTCTCTGAGGCCTGCCTTTTGCAGCTTTCTGAAACCCCTCTGATTTTATGGATTCCCACAGGCCCCACTCAGATGCTCGCACTGGCATTGGCGTCTTGGTCTCACCAGATCAGGTGTGCAGTGAAAATGTTCTGTCCCCACGCTGAGTTATGAGAATTCAACAAGTTATTTTTTCATGTCAAAGCTCCTTATGAAATATGTTGAGATTCAAACAGGATATTCTGACAGCAGATGAGTTTGCTGTTTACAGGATGAACTTCTGTGACTTAAAAAACTTGTAAAAGGGTATTTTCATACTGAAACATAATCAGATATCGTTTAGAAGTGCCCTTGAAAGTAAAGCAAAAAAGAAATATCAATTACTGAAAAGTCTTCAGAAAAGTAATTTTTCTCCTTGAGTCCTTTGCCATGCAGCAGTGCCCAGACAGGCAGGAGCTGCTGAGTTCCCTGCATTGAAAGCTCCCCTTTGGCCACAGTCTATAAATCAAAGTGCAGAACACCAACAGTTTGATCAACCACTGGGAAGTAAGAAGTGAGTTCCAAAGCCATTACCAATACCTTGGGCTTTGAAAATTGTAGGCAGCTGTTTAATTAATGACACATTCTATTTTCACATCATCTGTAGGGATTTTTTCTGCCTTTTATAATTCTTCTTTGCAAATCTACTCTTAAGGAACTAATTTTTAAATTTGTGCAGGGTATTCACAGATGCTCAGATGATGACTTTAAGCTGCCATTCGATGTGTTGAGCCATGGTGAAATCACTGATTCAGGTACAATTGGAATATTTGCCATGCACCTTCTTTAGATTTTTATATATTGTCAAGTTTTAATTTTCATGAGTAGTCTCACAGTTTCATGTCTGTAACTGTTAAATACAGTTTCACTGTTACTTTTTTTAGAAATACATTGATCAAAATCTCTTCATGTTTCAGATGCAATTTCACAGCAAGCGAAACTTTGCTCTGGAGTAGGTGAAGAGGTCAGCTAAGTATCAACTCTGCACATCTAATTCCTTGGGGTCTTTTGAATTTGTTCCCAAACAGTGCCTAAAGCATTATTCAGTAGATATTTCAGGCCTAAAGGAAGTAGTCAAAAGGGAATAATGTTTTCTGTCTCGTGTTTAAAGCTGAATCACTTAGAGGAGATACTTGTGATTTAGTGAACACACCTGGAAATTAATCTTTTAAAATTAAGGTGATTGCAATATTGTTGTTGTTTTTTTCTTTGTTTGAAGTGTCTGCAAAGTCTATGAGCTTTAATTAGAGTAAGATTTAAACACTTAAGCATCCTTGTCGAACTGCTGCGGAATATTCTGTTGAGGGGCAGAAGGGTTGAAGTCAGAGTATTCTTTGGAAAACTGAAGTAGATTATCCCAATTGCCCTTTCTGGCTTTATTTTATCTGTAAAACAATGAATTCAGTGGTTTCCTCAAGCACTGGATTCCTTTCACAGTGTCTTTACCAGCAGATCTCTGCTTTAGCACAACTCAGTACAGCTCATTTTTTTGCAATAGCTTCTCTACTTTGCAGCTACAAAACACTGTTTGCTACCACAAAATAAAACACATTTCTTGTGCTCTCTCTGCTGTTTTTCATATCCCTGACAACTTTTTAGACTTTTTTAATCCTAAGCTATTAAAGTACCATCAGGACTGTAACAAAACTGTGATGCAGCCAAAACAAGGATGGTGTTTGGGGCTGTTGTAAGTGAACCAAAGGGCCCTTGGGACTCGTGTGTTGCTCTCCCTGCCTCAACCACTGGCCCAGCACTGCTTGTAGGGCACTTTCAAGGTGCTGTAAGGGCACAAGGGTGGTGGTTTTCCTTCTTGCTCCATGTGTGAGCAGAGAACTGCTGGGACACTTGGATATTTATAAATCCCTGGTTCCAGATGGGATCCATGCCAGGGTGATGAGGGAGCTGGCAGATGAGCTTGCCAAGCCTCTCTCCATCATTTATCAGGAGTTGTGGCTCACTGTGAGGTTCCAGAGGATTGGACACTGGCCAGTGTGACACCCATGTACAAAAAAAGTAGGAAGGAGGATCCTGGTAATTCCAGGCCAGTCAGCCTGGCCCCAGTGGCAGGTGAGATAATGGAGCAGTTCACACTGAGTGCTATCACACAGCACTCCCAGCATGACCAGGCTATCAGACCCAGCCAGCAGGGCTTTACCAAGGATGGGTCATGTCTGACCAATCTGGGCTCCTTCTGTGAGCAGGTGACGGCCTGGTGCATGCAGGAAAGGCTGTGGATGTTGTGTGTCTGGGCTCCAGCAAGGCCTTTGGCACTGTGTCCCACAGCACACTCCTGGAGAAGCTGCAGCCATGGCTGGGACAGGAGCACTCTGTGCTGGGCTCAGAACTGGCTGGATGGGCCCAGAGAGTGATGGTGAATGGTGCTGCATCCAGCTGGCAGCCAGGCACCAGTGCCGTCCCTCAGGGCTCTGTACTGGGACCAGTCCTGTTTCATATTTTTATAGACAACATGGGTGAGGGCATCAAGTCCTTCATCAGTAAATTTGCAGAGGACACTAAGCTGGGAGCTTGTGTTGATCTGTTGGGAGGAAGGAGGGCTCTGCAGAGAGACTTAGATCAGTTGGATGGATGGGCAGAGTCCAGCAGCATGAAGTTTAATCAGTCCAAGTGCTGAGTTCCATATTTTGGCCACAAAAATCTCCTACAGCATTCCAAGCTGGGGACAGTGTGGCTGGACAGTGCTCAGGCAGAAAGGGCCCTGGGGGTGCTGGTGACAGCCGGTTGAACATGAGCCAGCAGTGTGCCCTGGTGGCCAAGAAGGCCAATGGCTCCTGGCCTGGGTCAGGAATGGTGTGGCCAGCGGGAGCAGGGAGCTCATTCTGCCCCTGTTCTGGGCACTGCTGAGGCTGCACCTTGAGTGCTGTGTCCAGTTCTGGGCCCTCAGTTTAGGAAGGACGTTGAGATGCTGGAGCACATCCAGAGGAGGGCAGCAAGGCTGGTGAGGGGTTTGGAACACAAGCCCTGTGAGGAACGTTTGAAGGAGCTGGGGCTGTTTAGCCGGGAGAAGAGGAGGCTCAGGAGTGACCTTATTGCTCTCTACAGCTTCCTGCAGGGAGGTTGGAGCCAGGTGGGGTTGGTCTCTTCCACCGGGCAGCACTGACAGAACCAGAGGACACAGTCTCCAGCTACAGCAGGGAAGGGATAGGTTGGATATTAGGGAAAAAAATTTCACTAAAAGAATAATGAAGCACTGGAATGCTCTTCCCAGGGAGGTGATAGAATCACCATCTCTGGATGTGTTTAAAAAAAGCCTGGACATGGCACTTGGTGCTGCAGTTGAGGTGTCAGGGCATAGGTTGGTCTCGATGATCTGAGAGGTCTCTTCCAGCCTCATTATTCTGTGATTCTGTGATTCTGTGATTCTGTGATTCTGTGTGTGTCCATGGCAATATCACAGGTACTCCTGGGCAAAGTCTCTGAAGCTGCTTTTACTTAACTCAGCAGTGTCTGTCAGAAGGAGAGGACAGAAATGGGGTGAAGAACCTGCTAGAAGGAAATTTGGCTTCACTGATAATTCTGGCAAAATTTTTGTTGATTTTGGTGGATTGCAGTTATCCGTGTCTTTAAGCCCATCTATTTGGTGATGTCTGAAGGGGGTTTGGGATATTTCATTGTATTTGTATCTCCTATGTGCCCTGTAATGCCTTTTGATACATACACAGAGGATGCACAAAGATTTAAACTTGGGCTCCTGATCATATATAAGCTTATATCACCATCTGTGGAAAAAATATTACTCTTGTGATGTTTCTAAGAGATAAATACATTATCTACAACAGTATTAATTAGATATTATATACTATTAATTAGATAGTATTTGAGATTAACTTGTGGAACCTGTTCTAATAGAATCCAGAAACAACGAATGAATTGTTCTCAAAACTCTACAAAGAGGCTGAGAAGATCAAGCAGTGGAAACTGACTGTAGAAACTGAACTAAACCAGAAAGAAAGAAAACTCCAAGAGAATAGAAAGATTATTGAAGCACAGAATAAAGCCATTCAAGAACTGCAGGCCAGTATTGTATAGTGTACATTGAATAGATGAAGTTCAGTGCTTCCTGATTCAGTATGACACTATTATTGATACAATTAAATATTAAAGACTGTTGCAGTTTGGTTTGTGCCTTGAGAAAATGATTATTTTGAGAAGTTGCAGGCACCTGTCCTGTGTGAGGGTGGGTATGAAGAATATACCTGTAAGTGTCTCATTTGCTGGTAAATTATTGTTCATTAATTATTGTATCTTTTATGCAAAAGATGACTCAGCATGTAATACCAGATAAAACAGACTTCTGTCTACTGATGCCCCAAGTGACTTTTTCATGAGGGATTTGAGAAGTTCAAGTGTATTTCTAATATATTTTTCAATAACAGTGTCTTTTTGCATCTGTTCCCCATGAAATCAGTTTGAAAATGAGAAACTCCATTTGAAACTGGAAGATGAGATATGTGAAAATAAAGATCTCTTGAAAGAGTAAGTAATAGAACCAAGGATATATTTTTGTGGTGGAAATAATCAGTTTCCATGTGGGCAGTTTTATGTAGCTGTTAAATTTTGAAGGTCATTTCCATTGTTACTCCTTAGGTGCACAAAGCACTGTGCACTCCTGTGCAAACATGATATTTTTCCCTCCTTTAGAGCTGCTGCTTCGAGGCGTCTGTGTAATCTGCTCAAGGAAACCTGCACTCGCTTCACAGAGAAGACCAGCAAATGTAAATGCTTTTTTAGTTTTTATTTATCAGATAAATGTACTTCTAGCTTGATCTGAATTCACAAACAGAAGCAAGAAGAAGAAATTTCTCGTGCTGTTCAGAAAAGTTCTACAGTTGAGATCGACTGGATGTGGCTCTCAGAATGAGAAGTGAATTTTAAGTGGCTCACAAAATTGGAAGTGAAGCCCCAGGTCTAACAGATTTGTGGTTTGTAATGCTGAATGCAGAGGGCTTTTGAAGGCAGTGAGATTGTTTGCTGCAAGTTGCCAGCCTGGGAGCTCCTTGGGTGCCCAAACAGTGCTCCAGGTTTGAGGCAGTGCCCACAGCCCTGACTGGCACTGGAGCCACTGCAGGGCAGGGCAGGGCTCCCCAAGGCTGCTCAGCCCATTGAAGCTTTGCAGTCCCAGCCACACTCTGGGAATGTATTCAGACATGAGAAGTGACACTTCATGCCTGGTTTTAGGCAGTAGAATCTACTCTGAATTCCCAGCACTCTGTAACAAATTTCCAGAGCTGACCTTTCCTGTTTTCAGCCATCACACATTTGTGGGGAAAAAAGGTCTGAACCCCAAGGTATAATGAGTAACTGGAATTCTTCTCATGAAACTGAACAAGCCAAGACAGTTGGATAACTTAATGAAGTTTAAATTCTTGAGGTTTTAAAATATGTTATTGATTGGGAATTTTACTTTATATGCAATTTAGAATTGTTATTATAATCATTATAATTTACTAACTTGATCCTGGATACTTAAGAAGTGTCTATTTCTTTTTAGCCTTAATTCTAGAAATCCTAGTATATAGATGTACTGTTCTTTTTTGATAGCTGTTTCTTTTACTGTTCTCTTTTTTATTGTTTTCTTAGGAAAAAATGGTATCAATTACAAAAGTGAAAGGAAAGAAGGAAAATATGGACATGGAGTGTTGCAATTTTATAATGACAGTTGAGATGCTCTATCAGCATCTGCTGATAGGAAGAAATTAAGTGCTAAACCCTAGATTACAGTTTATAAAGACTAACAGTTTTGATACGTTATTATTCAACAGCATTAATACTATAATAATTAATATGGTCGCATAAACTGATCCAGAATTACACTTTTCACAGAAAAAAATATCTTAGGAAGGAAATTTAAAAGCTGAGCTTGCTTAATGTTTCAATGAAATACACATTTTCCCTAGAGTCTGTAACTTTTGGCACCATGTTTCATAATGACTTATTTAGTAAGAATGGAGCTGATAATTCCTTTGTTAATTCATTATGCTGATTAAAAATTATGACTTGGGCAGCTGGCATTCTTGTTCAAAAGAAAAACTTTCTTATATGTTCTTGCTTTGATAGATGAACAGGAAAAGGAAGCAACAATACAATTGTATGAGGAACTTCACAGCAACGTAGAAGTAAGTGAGTAAGCTTAATGAAAGGAATGTGAGTTATGTGAGCTGAGCCGAGTTCCATGTTTATGGTGGGATACTGTTTGTGTCCATCATGTGTGGGTATCATGTCATGTGTGATACATGAAGTTGGGTTTTCAATCCCTTTTCAAGAGTGATTTTTGCGTTCTATAAAGCACATTCAATGGAGAAGGTGCAGCAGTGTGTGGGATGTAGATCCCTGTGATCTGGGTGATGTGTGCTTAGTGCTGGGTCACTGCCACAGCTTCTGGCTTCTTTCTGGGCTCTGTTTCACCTCCCTGCTGGTTCCTCAGAATGGCTGAGGTGGGCAGCAGCCCCTGGAGAAGTTCCAGGGTTTCCAGTATTGAACTTCAAATATTAAATTTTGTTTTTAGAGAATGACGGTGGCATTTGAAGAGCTTCGTGTGCAAGCAGAGAACGACAGATTGGAAATGAGTTTTAAATGTAAGAATTCTGTTTATTGAGTTTATGCAGTTGGCTCAGTTTTGTACTTCATAGCTTGTGTTACACATGAAGTGTCAGGGCAGCCAGATGTGAAGTGCTGGAATGGTGAGCAGCTCACACTGAGACACTGGGACCCTTCTTTTATTCCTGCTGCCTTTGGTCACTGCCTGGCCCCTTCTGTTGCTGTTCCACTGGGCCAAAGCTGGAACTTTATTTCTCAAACAGTCACTCAAAATTGAAGTTTTGTCTGTGAAGTACAGTCTGGAGATCAATACTTACTTCCCATAGTTTGTTTATTTAAATGATAATGCACGAGTGTATAGCTACAGAAACTTTAGCTAAATGCTCTCTCTCTGTATGTATAGCCTGCTATGTTCCTGTTTCATTCTCACATGCTCTCTTCTGTTTGTATTTTCATTATAAAATCAGACATTGCCTCAGCAATTACTCTTGGGAAACAAATGGTACAGCTGTACAATTCCAGGCAACCTTAAACTGGAAGTTGTATTGAGCTTGGAGTTTATTTCAGCTAGAATGTTAACTATGGATGTTACTGTATCTCCAAAGTAAAAGAAGAAGCAGAAAAAGTGGACAAGTTTGAAAAAGAATGCAGACTGGAAGTCAGTCAAAAGGAAAAGCAGGTTTGCTCATTTTACCATCTAAGATGTAGAGCTTTATTTGGAACTAATGGGGCAATGCAAGAGCCAAGAAGTGTTTCTGGGTATTAGTAAAAAAGACAAAATAACATCTGAAGCTGCATTTAAGTCAAATTCTTCTAAGTTTAGTGGTGTTTCAGTCTCTTTAGTCTACTGGAATTTATGGTTTGATTTTGAATTGGAGAACTTTTTTGTTTAGAGTAATGTGACTTGATCAATATTTGGCTAAGATTATATCTAGCCAAATATTATCTATCTATCTATCTATCTATCTATCTATCTATCTATCTATCTAATCTTATCTATCTATCTAATCTAATCTAATCTATCTAATCTAACTTGAATGACAGCAAAATGTCTGCTTATCATACCTGGGTACAAATGAAAATTAATATCTGTCCCTTCTCCAGACTTCATGATGATATTTCTTGCATTTTTCTAGATTTCAGCTCTTACCATACAGAGAGATGAAAAAGATGATGTCATAAAAGACATCAAGGCTCAGCTGCAGACGTCACAAAATAAGATTGCTGACTTAATGGAAGCAAAATGTAAGAGTTCTGCCTGCTGTGTTTAAATGTAATTGTTTATAGAATTGAAATGTAATTGTTTATGAATCTTTATTTATTATATGTAATTGTTTATAGAAGCATAGGAAACAGGGCCATGATAGTCTTATTCTGTTGCTGGTTGGCAGCAGAATTTTGGGGCCTTGAAGGCCTTATTTTTGTTTGGAGCAGGAGCTGCTCATGTGGGAGCAGGACTGGCAGGGCAGTTTTTAGGGGGAGTCAAGCATTGAGAGCTCTTGAAAATTGCAAGGGGAAAATATGTTGCTTCAGTTTTGCAAATGTACCATCAGGCACATGTCACTGAGGAAACTTACTTTTCAGAACTTGATTTTCAATATTTTTAAGCCATCTATATTTTAATTTCATCTATTATTTTATAGTATATGATGTCAGTACCATTGGTCTCTGTTAAATTCTTTAAATGTATGTAATTTTCCATTTTTAGCAGCATTTTTTAGTAAATATCCTATTTTAAAAATATAAACATCTTTTTTTGTTTAGTACATAATGAAGAAATGTTAAAGGAGTCCCAAGTCAGTAAAGAACATTTTAGGGCAGAGCTGGAAGAGGCTAAAATTTCATTGCAAAAGGCAGAGGTACCCCTTGCTTATAGTTTTACAGTAGAAATTGACTAGATGAGTATTTGCATAAGTAATTATGGATACTTTAGACATGAAACAGCTGTAGCTCTTTGTTGCAAAACATGTTTAGAAATGATATCATGTCTTGAAGGCTACTCAAAAGAACTTGGAAACTGAATTCCAGACTACAGTGAAAACATTAATTCAGGTCACTGGAGAAAAGGAAGAGCAGGAGGAAGAATGTAAAAAAATGAAGGCTTTGCTTGCAGCCCTGACGGAGGAGTTTGAGACTTCTGTTGCCAATTTGAAAAGCTTGCTGCAAGAAGAACAAAATAGGTAAATGAATGAGTTTAAATTCCAAGAGTGATCTTACAGGTTGCAGTCTATGACAAAATCAATAACAATTGGAAATGAAGCTGAAATTTTTTTCACACAGTGGTCTAAATGCAGAGAATTTAATGTATTTTTTTTGTTTGTGATAGTTGATACTGTATAAAAAGTAATCTTTTGCCTCCTCCAACTTTCATAATTCTGTCTTTAAGAAATACAGATTTCTGTAGGTATATATTTGTTTACTTTTATGTCTACTGTTCTGAGGTTTTAAAAGTGAAATTTGATGTGTGTTGCAGGCAGATCTATCACCTGCCTGTTGAAAGATAAATGTTCTTAAAGTGCTTGTGCTAAGACTTTGTCTTATTGTCCTGTAAGTTTCAAATGCAGTGCTTTGTACCCTACATTTGGGATTTTTCATTTACCATTTCCTTAGATTAAAGAAATCTGAAGATGATTCAAAGCTGCTTATCTTGGAGCTCCAGAATAAATCTGCTGAACTGGGTAAGGCTTGTAGAAAGGCAGAAAATGAGCTAGGCAGTAATAAAAATGTTTTCTGCTCTTTTCTGGAAATGGACTGTCTCTAGTAGCTGGAGAAATGATTTTACAGTGCCTGTACCTGTCAGGAATGCCTGGATTTATTTTTACTCAGCTGATCCCTTTTCTTTGGGGGTCATTGGTGCTGGCAGCAGCCAAAGGGCAGTGCTGTGCACAGCTCCAATAGTCAGACCATTCATGCATGAATTCTTCTGGAGGTAATTTTGGTTTGCAGCTCAGAGCAGCAGCACTGCAGGTGCCAGGAGTGACTTGTGCAGCAGAGACAAAACCTCCCATGGAGGTTTCTGTGACCCTCCCCATGCTGGAAGTGGAATGATGCTGGCAGGGGTTGTCTTTAAATATCATCAATTTGACATCCTGTGCTTTCTAGGGATGGGCTCCATAGTCCCCAGAGTAAGAGCTCTGCCTTGCTGTTGAGAACTTGCAGAAATTCCCAGAATTGTGAATGTGCACATAGAAACCATTTAGAAGTTAGTAACAACTGGTTTCCTTTCCCAGCATATCTATGTGATACCTTCAGCAGTTCGTATTTTTTTTCTGGAACAATGCAGGTGCATCAATGCTTGGAGAATACTCTAGTCTTACAGTCCATGGTTTACTTGAAGCTATATTTGTGGAAAACATAATAGGCTCTAAATTTTATTTAAGATAAATATTCAGTTTCTCTTCAGATATAGATTTGCTAATGTCTGAATCATTTTCTCAAGTCTACATTTAGATTAAGTCATAAATGAGCTTTTCAGTTTCTTAACTTAATCCAACAAGTTTTGAGAACTGGGTATTGCAAAAGGGGAAATGTTTTATACTGCCTGCTAAATATGAAAAATCATTTATGTTCCATTCATTTTACATTCCTTGTTCTGTAGAAGAGATGGCTAAAGTAAAATGTGATAAAGAAGTGCAACTTGAAGAGCTGTCAGAAACTCTGGTAAATGTTCATTTTATTAATCTCATGGCATTTGCTCTTCATATGAAATTCCTCTTGCTTTGTAAGTATCTTAAATGTCATAAGTAAATTCCATCTAGTCTGCCTTAACATTTCTACTAAACTTTCTCACACACAATTTCAGTGTTTTCTTTGAAGAATTCTTTATTGCCTCTGTTTTTCTTGTCTCCTGTGCTTTTGGTTTTTCTTGTCTCCCATGTTTTTGGTTTTCCTTCTCAAGGTTTTTGGTTATTTCCTTCTTTGTTCATGCCCATTCAAATGCCACTCCCTCTGGATATAAGGTTTTCCCATTTTTCCTTCCTTCCAGGAAGGTAATTAGCTCTGGCCTCTGTGAACCCTGCTGTGCTGTGACACAGGCCCATTTTCTGTCACAGAAGTCTAAGCTATATGAAATACACTCTTAACAGAGGTTTATTTTAATTATGATTTTATATTTACAAGCCTAACAAGAATCCATATCAACTAAAGTTAAGATAGTCTGAAATCAGGTGTGCATTTTACTGTGTCTGTTTGTTGTTATAATCTGTGCATTGAGTGTTCTGAACTGAGTTTCACTCATTTTCTAAAATGGGTAAATTGGAGCACTTTTACTGAAGAAGAATCTTGAGGCTAGTACAGAAAATTTGCAGAGAGAGAAACATTTGGAGAGAGAAATGAAAATGCTCTCCAAATGAGAGAGGTCTGAAGAAAGGCAACAGTTACATGTTTTTAGAAATAGTGAAGTTGCACATCATGACTTGGATACAAGTTTATACATAAGAAACAGCACCCAGAGCAGGGTCCCACCCGAATTTTGCAGCCCAGGTAATGAAACTCACAGCAGAGGACAGACATGAACAGCATTGGTGTCACAGTTCACTATATCACACCACTTCCAGATCCCAGCAGAGACTGGAAAGATCCAATCTGGATAATCCATGGCATGGATGTTGTTGGGTTCTTCTGAAAGCCTTGTGCTCTGAGTTCATGTCTGATGACCTCCAGCAGTTGGAGTTTGCACATGGGAACTCAAAACTCTTCCTTTTCATTTTGCAGAAAGAATTCCATGGTTTGAAAGCACAGCTGACAAGAACAGCTGAGAAGGAACAAGATTATTTAAAGCAGCTTGTGACTCTGAAAACAGATCTTGAACAAGAGGCGTATGACCATTTTGAAAATAGAATATTGAATTAGTTTTGGTGTAATATAGAAGTTGCTTTAATCCACAGTGAAATGAACTATGATTGTTTTCTAATGAAAGTTTTGAACCACATATATGCCATTAATTATATGCTTACATTTCTAAATTCCACTTTCTCTATTTATGTGTATTCTATGGCATATGTAGTTGTTCTTTCACTTATTTAACAAGAAGAGAAAGTTTCTGAATTCATTGTTAATCTTGCTTTAAAATACATAATCTTCACTAACCATTATATATATATAAAAGTTGACTCTGATTTTCTTTCCTTCTTCTGTCACCTTCTTACATCTCTCTGACTCTGCTGCAAAGCTTATATTTGTAGATAAAGGCCTGGACTTCTTTCAGCATGGAATAACACTTGATAATGGGTATTTTTAATTTAAAAGGAGATTTCAAAATGCATCTTCTTATTCCTCTTGGCCATTTGTTTTAAATTAGGTTAAAGAATGAACAGCTAACAGTGTATCTCAGTAAGCTTTCACTAGAGAAAGAACAAACAGCACAAGAGAAAAATGCTGTGGCTGCAGAACTCCAGAAGCTGCAAGAACAACAAGAGGCAAGTTGTAAACTTCCAGCTTTCTTGAAAGGACAATACTCAATTTGGCAAATGACTCCGTTTTACAAATTAGATGATGAGCTGCAACATGACTTGGATCTGTAAAGTACCTGAGCAAATTTTTTTGTGTTTGAATTGGAAAGGAAGTGTATTTACACTTGTGAACAAGGCAGGTCTGTGTGCTTTGGATGGCTTTGAATTTTTTAAGAAGTCACTTTGAATTTTATTTCTTTGCTGACACAAGGGTCTTTATTTAGGATAGTAAGAAAAAAGAAGACAATACAAAGCAGTTAGTTGAAAATCTAGAAGAGGCAAATAGCCAGCTAAGGCAAGTAAAACCAAATATTAATAACTGATATTGTTAAAGGAAGTAGACTCAAATAGTTAGTTGTGTTCAAATGTTGCTTTCTGGGATTTTTGATTAATGTTTTTTTAGATTACATAGCTAAACAGAAACTTTTCAGAATTGCTGTTGGCCAAGTAGAAATTTTCTCAGATAGAAATACCAATTGCTGCAGGAACAATGTTTGCCATCATTTTGTATTCCATAGTAGGAGCTGTCTTGTTTTGCATTAGACATCTCAGGTGTGAAGGAAATTCAAATGGAAGCTGAAGGTTATGGATGAAATGTGACAAGGCAAAACTGGATCAGAGTTACTCTCTGTAGCCCCAGTTCAACAGACAGGCAGCTCCCATGTTTCACAGCTGCATTGCAATAGTCCAGGTCAGGATGTATTTTCCTTGGGCTCCTGGAACATCTTTTCCTACTTACAAGAAGTATGGACAGTTCACATATTGACTTACTGGGCCTGTTGCTGCATTTTAAGAACATTTTCATTGAGCAGCTTATGTGAAGTTCCCATCAACATTAGCAGCTCTTTTCAGAAAATAAAATATGGGTTTGTTAGAAGTACTGAAAATAAGTTAAAGGCAATAAGGAAATATTTACTAATGCTTGTTAATTTGGAACTTAGAAATGAACTGGAGTCTTTGAAGGAGAAAATGGCAAAGACAGGTGAAGAGATGAAAAGTACACTGGATGAAAGAGAAGAAAATGTATGTCCTGTGTCATGAAAATATCTTACAGAACCTGCAGGGCAGCATTGACTGTAAAATCTTTGTTGGGATTTTTTCTGCAAAGCTCTGCCTGGGGGATGTGATCTCTGCCAGAGGTTTCTTCTTTCCCAGCTGCTGCCAGCTGTGCCCTTGTGTGTCCCCATGTGAGCCCTGGTATTTCAAAAGACAAGCACAGTCACTGGGATGTTCACTCTGTGCTGGAAGTTTAATATTAAAGATTTATTTGTTTTCAGGCAAACAGAGAACCTGCTTTTCTGTTTTTTCATATACCCACTCAGTGATGGATGGGCTCTGGATTAGCTTTTTATATGTAGTGTGAGTTTGAGCTGAAATAGATTCAAACACTTTTACTTTTCTTTCTATTGGTTCAAAGCAACCTGGGGTTTTTAGCAAATTTCAAAATTTCATTGTAAAAGTCAAAGATTTACAATTTATTTTCAGGTTAAGAGAACTGAAAATGAAATTTCAAGAAAGGAAAAGCCATTGAAGATTCTAGAAAATAATTGGGAAAATTCATTTTTTCATGGATGTAGGGAACTTCATACAAGTGCACTTTTTAAATTGTGAAGATCTTGGGGTTTTTTTCTTCTTCTTTCTTAACTCCATAACCACTAAGGAACTGGTTCACTGCTATTAATCAACATCTTGTGGTACTTTATGGCTAAAACTCCGATTATTCTGACATGGCAGCTGGTGTTTCAGTCCCATTGGAACAAACCAGACTGGTGCAAGGGCAGGTTTGAGAACATCTACAGGAATTGCTCACATAGGGAGTCATTTGTAGAACTTACTTACTCATGTCTGAAATATCTCTTTCAGATGAATAATTTAAAGAAACAGATGGAAAATAAAAACAAATGCATTGAAGAGTTGCAGCAGGAGGTGTGTAGAGATTTTAAATGTCACAAATACATAAACACATTATACTTTGGGTTGCCTTTTCAGCAGGTTTTTGTCTGCTGTGATGTCTTTAGATACACCTATGTAACTTAAACATTTTCCTTTCTTATCCTAACCCTGAGCAAATTAGAGAGTCATCTTAGGGATCACTTGATTTGTTAAATGAGCCTTAATTTGAAAAGAGCAATTACAAAAATAATATCTTTAATAAACTTCTACTCTTTTTCATTTAGTGCATAGTGTTATTTATGTACGTGTATGAGTATCTCAGTTACCACTAGTAGAAAAGAATTCTGCACTGGCACAAACTGTAGTAACTTCACTGTAAAAATAAATAACTTGTATTTTTGGTCATGACATCTTGACACCTTCTGTCAGCAGCATCTTAGTTTTAATTTCCATTCTGCACCTCATTTGTTATTCCTTGCTGCTGCTCAGGAGGAGCCTTTCTTAAGGTTGTGAAGAAACAGTAATTATCACAGAAATTAGCTGAACATTCATTTGTTTGAAGAATTGTTCTGGAGCCTGAGCTGCACAACAAAGAGTTATTTGCCTGATGAAAGCTGGAATATCTTGATGCAGTTAAACCATGACATAATTCTATTAACTTATTGAGGTACAGTGCTTGTTTTGTTTTATTTCAACAGAATAAGGTGCTGAAAAAGAAAATTACTGCAGAAAGCAAGAAAAGCAATACTTATGAAGGGAAGGTAGGTTTAAATAACATCGTGTAGAAGATGAGGTGAGTGTTTTTAACTTCCAGTGTAGGTAATGATAATACTTGTTATACATTCTGAGCTGGTTTATGGATCTAGGATCCAGACTTTGCAGGAATGAGCTCATAGTTTTTAGAAGATGCTTCCATTTTTAATCATTGGGCACTGACTATTGGACATTTAAGAGATAGATTCACATTGCAATTAATGATGTTTCCAATCTGTTCCCTTTTTTTTTCTTTTGTTGATAGGGGACTGAACAGGGTTCAGCAACCTCATTGTAACAGAAAAGTATTTAAAAGAAATATATATATAAATATATTACTCTTTTTAGGCTGTTCTTTAAATGTGTTCTTCAGTGGCAATCCCTCTGATGGGAATATTGTGTCCAGCTTTGGGTAATGCACTTGAAGAAAAGTGGACTTTTTTGAGGATATTCATATGAAAAACTTAAAAGGAAAAACTGTAGTCAAAATGCACAGCTGGGAGAAAATGTACCATAAAACCTGTGAAAATCTGATACAGATTTACAAGAGAGGGAATAAAATCTCCATCTGTATTTGTTTTTTTTCCAAGGCATTCACAGCATTTAGGGTGACTGCTTAGGGCAGTCTTCCCCATTGTGCTGTTGCCATTTTTCCTTTGAGTATTTTCTAACTCACTTCAGGCCAAAGTTCAACTCTTTATTAAAAAAAACCCTGAACTTTTAAATAGGAACCACTTGAATCATATACCTGAAAAGTAACAGTGTTTGTGCTCAAAAATAAGAGGTAAGAAAAAATAATCAACATAGTAATTCCTAAACAAATAACAGCAGCAATTCTGCTTTCTCCAAAGGTGAATAAATTGCAGTTAGAGATGGAAAATATGAACAAGCAACATAAGGAAGAAGTTGACATCTATCAAAAAGACATAGAAACAAGAAAAGTAAATGAAAATAAACTTCGTGAAGAGGTGAGAGGTGTTAATTTTTACTGCAATTTATTTTTTTTAGTTTAAAATGTTGTTCTGAAGCTTTAATATCCAGAGTCCTTGCTCATATTTCAGTCTTATCAACATAAATGGAACTTGTTTTGTATGCCTGTGAGCAAAGCTTTAGTACATTAGGTGCTTAGGTTGAAATATTTGAATATGTCTTTGACAATGAGAACTCCATTAAAAATTCCTTCTTTCACGATATAGTTTAAAGAAATTCCACCCTTGGTATAAAGTCAGCCCAGTTAAATTAGATTATAACTTCTCCCATATTAGGATTTTTCCGCCCACACTTTTTTGATGGCAATGCTAAGAAACGTTAGGGCAGAGTGCTTGAAATGGCCTTTTGGTTTGCAGTGAGCTTGCCTGCCATGGCTGTACCTTTGATCTTGCCCATTTTAACAATCTGCAGAAAAGATGAGGGATTTGAAAGGGATCTTAAAAGCAAATAAAGCTCAAGTGGGACTGCAAACTTTGCACCCACAGCGGGAAGAAGAAATTGAGATTTAAAAGAAATATATTGTTATCTTGATGAATGAAATGCAATTTATTACTGACAGGTAGAAAAGATGAGGTTGCTTTGTGATGAAACTGCAATGATACAGAGAGAAACTGATGCCAGATGTCAGCACAAGATAACTGAGATGATGGCACTGATGAAAAAGCACAAGGTCGGAGATTTTCCTGCTTGCTGTGGTTTGCAATGGGTGATACCATGTCAATAACATGTTTATAACTTGTGACACCATGTTAATGACCTTTCCAAAGCTGAAACAGGCCTGAGTCTGGGAAAAGGAAGCTGAACACATGCTGGACTTTGCATCATCTAAAATCACATTCATTTGAAGAATATGAACACATTCCTATGGGCAGATACATTCCATTCATCTAAACTTCTGGGATTTTTAGATTTTTTTTTCAATTCAGGCTTCCTTTGATACCATCTGAATGCAATATTTTTCAGTATCAGTTTGGCCTCTTTCTCAGAGGTTACCTAGTGACTGTCAGCAGTTTAGCCTGACACATTTTAGTTTACCTTTCTATTCCTCATTTTGCAATATCTTTAGCAGCTACATTAATAAAGATGGCACAGCTGGCTCTTAGTGCTGAGCACATATTGCTGCACAGAAATAAAGCACTCTCTGCCAGTCCACAAAATAATACTTGAATTGAGCATTTCCTGTTTTACAGTTTCTGCAGAAGCATCAATGAATCTTTTCTTAATGAATCTTAAGAGCCTGGTTTGAAAAAATGATGTTTTAAGACTGGATAACTCTATATTGCAACATTTAGTCACATGTTTTGAGTTTGTTTTTGGTTTGGTTTTTTTACCACAGAATGAATATGATAAAATGGTTGAAGAAAAAGATGCAGAGTTAAAAGTATATAAAATGAAACAGCAAAAGCAGTTCTCATCAGAAAGGGCACTGGTAAGGAGCACTTTGCAATGGTCAATAATTCAGTGAAGGGGCTGATGTCCTTGTGTAGTGGTTTTATACTGGCTAAGTGCCAGGCACACACAAAAAAACATTCACTCATTTTTCTCTGCTATTGTTGAGCAGAGGAGGGGAAAGAAAAATTCAAGGACTGAGTTGAGATAAAGATTAGGAGAGAAACACTTTGAGGGTAAAGCAGATTCAAACTTAAATAGTGTAAAAAATTATTATTAATACAATTAAAAGTGAGTAATGATAATTAAACGAAACCCTTAAAACACCTTTTTTCCCAATCCCTCCCTCTTGCCCACCGACAGCACAGAGAGACAAAAGATGTGATCTTCGGTCAGTTTGTGACTTCTAAAAATCTTTTTTCAGTTTGTTTAGAGAGTTTCTTTTTCCTGCTGTGCTCTGGGGTCTTTCCCACCAGAGACATTCTCTGGGAACTCTTCCAGTGTGCTTTTAATTTTTACCCGCAGCAGTCCCACCCAACCTGCTGCAACAGATCTTATTCTGGGCGCTAAAAACTCCAAATGTTTCTAAAAATAAATTGGAGTGGCAGTGTGTTTGTGTCTGCTCCTCCAGATAGTGGGTCATGTTCTGACTCCGCACTTTGAATAGGAAACTTTTGTTTTAAATATTTAGATTGTGCCCTCTCACCCCTGTTCTATTGTGCCCTCTCACCCCTGTTCTATTGTGCCCTCTCACCCCTGCTCTCCCAAGGGTTTTAAGGTATTACCTTGAACACTTCTGATCAAGTACCTGTTTCTTACAGTGCTTCAGTCTTTGTTAAACAAGCTAAAGCAAAGCTTCAAGTATAGGGCTGAAAAGCAAATAGAATTATCTTGTGTATCTAATGAGTGTCCCTGTTAATTACTGCCTCACTTGGGACTGTTTTCCTTTTTCTGGGCTGTGCAGAGTTAACCCTGTCCTTTATTTAATGGTTTGTAGGAAAATGAGCTGTCATGTTTGAAAAGGGAACTGTCCTCCCTTCAGGAACAGCTGAGAGCAGAAATGGAAGAAAAGGTGGAGTTTTTTATTCCCTGAGCAGTGGGGGTGAGAGGTGTGGCCTGGGCTTGTGCTGTGGGAGGAGTTGGGTAAGAAATGAAACTGAACAGAAAAACAGTGACTTTGGAATGCTGGGGTTGTGCTAAATCTGGTCATAGATTTGTGTGAACTTTGTAACAGTCTGTGATTATAGATTACATATAAATAAACAAACAACAAAACAAAACTCTCCTTGATTTTAGTTAATTTTAACTAGCTAAAGCAAAAAAGTTCCCTAAACTGAAGGGGTTTTTCAGTGACTTTTGAATGCTGGGGTTGTACCAAACCTGGTCATATTTTTGTGTGAACTTTGTAGCAGTCTGTGATTATAGACTGTGCTCTGTAATTAGACCAAGAAGATTTTTAACAAGTGAATTCAAATCAATATTTCCTTGCTGTCACATAACTCTTTTGTAGGAGAATCTTGTAAAAGAGCACTCTGGCAGTGTGATTCCTGAAAGTGAAAAGAAACACAAGGTAACTTTAACTTTTTAATTGCTTTTAGAATTTGGTAGTATTTATATGTGTAGAATCAATTGAAGTGCCATGATAATTTATTTCCATTCAACAAAAGACAGTAGAATGCTTTAGACTTAAAATTTTAAATTATAGAAAATACAAATTGATGTTCCTGGGACTCCTAAACCTTGTTTAGATCTATGCAGTGAATCTATTCATGTAAAAAATAGAAACTCTCCAAATTATATTCCTGGAAAAAAAAAAAAAAAAAAAGTCTTCTTCAGAACAGGAAGCCCCTTGGGCAGTCCAACATTGAAGTTTTGTAACTCCTAACAGTGAATTTTTCTTGTTGCATTTTTCTGCCTGTATTTCTTACTTCTCTGTAGATTATTTTTTTTTCCCCCTGGGATAAGAAGGGATTTTAAAGGGTCACACCATTCCATGGAGATATGAGACAGCAGTTTCTGGAAGGGCTCCCAGTGTGTAATTTTTCTTGCTCACTTGTTGATTTTTTTATGTCTCTAGAACTGATTTACTTAGTCTCAAAAGTGTCCATTTGTAAAGGCACTTTTCCTCTATGGAAGAGAAAAAAGCTGATACAGCTGTAAAAATGGTCAAAGTATCAAAGTAGTCCTGACTGCAGAACTGACCCTTCTTCCCTGTCAGGAGTTCACTTGTGGTTTTCACATTGGAACAATGGAATCCAGCACCATTTTGATGTTATCTGTCTAAAAAAGGACTGCACTGGACCATTCAATGCTTCTCAGTTTCACTTCTAGTGAAAAGACTATTTTAAGAAACACCAATCTTGATGTAGCTACCAATCTTTCTTTGAAAGCCTTTTCCTGCAGTTTTGTTTGTTCCCATTTTCTTTGAGGTTTGATAGAGTCCAATGTAGTGGCTGCAGTTCAGAATAACCTGGATTTCTGCAGATAAGCATGGAAAACTTAAATGCAATGTGCCATGAAACTCAGCTCTTCCATAGCTTCCCCTTCATTCTCCTCATTTGGCAACAAAAATAATATAAAAAATGATATTTCCACCCCACCCCACTTTGTTTGGGTCTTTGCTCCATCTCTGGATGGAAAGATCAGAGTTCCACCATTTCTCTCAGGTGAATTCTTGGACACTCAGACTGTAAACTGGGTCCTGAGTTTGGCTTTAGATTCCATACTTACCCCATAAAATGTAATCTAAAAATAGAAACATTTTCTTTCCCAGACATGTGTTATAAAGACTCCTCCAAGGGATAAAATGCAGAGTGGAAGAAGCACAAACCTGCAGGAAAAAGCAGAAAGTGCTTGTGCAGCTGGACACTGAGTCAGACAGCTCTGAGCACACTGGCCTCCTGGTAAGAGCCAGAGAACAAATCATGGGCTGAGCAGCTCTTTGTGCTCACTGCTGGGGCTGAGAATGGAAATAAAGAGTTTGGGCTTCCACATTCAAGCCAATATTTATGTATATTTTTAATTTATTGGTTCTTTCTGGAATTGTAGTTGTATGTACATAATTAACATTCTTTTTATTGAACTGTTATGCCTCATAATGACAACTTTTCTTTTTCATAATTTAATATCCTTAGGCAGAAAGAAAAAGTAATTTTAATATAGTGTGACTAAGTAACTTTTAATTTAACTTTCAACTTTTAATCATATAGAGCATAGTCTTGGAAGAAGAAACATTTAAAAATTTGTACAAAGATTATCCACAAGCTTCACAGTTACATTCCACAGCACCAAAAAAGGTATGTTAGCCTTTCCTAAGATTAAAGCAAGCAGTTAATCAGATTGTTTACAGAAACAAAAGGATGGCTTTATTTTCCTTCCCAGAGCCCAGCTCCATGCAGTGTGAAATCTCCAGGCTCTGCTCTGAAACTCAAAACCATGAGGAGGATGCGCGAGGCAGGCTGGACTGCACTCTCCAAAATGGACAGGAAAAGGAAAATTAAAGATGCTGTAAAGCTCTTTGCTTAAAATGCAGAAATGCCCAGGGCCCTGGCATTGCTTGCACGGTTGTTCTTCTCTCAGGGTTAGGAATTTGTTGCTTTTTTCTGTCATACTCAGTGTGTTTAATACTTCAAAATGTTGGGACAAAAATGAGCCAATTTTAAATTTTGAAATAAATAGAACTACATAGAAAGTTGTTTCAAAGCTGTTTCTGGCATTATAAACTCTGGTTTAAAAACTTCTGTTCTTTTACATTTGCTCTGTTTTTCTTAACACATAAATACTTAGTGGAAGAAATGTAGCTGTTAAATGAATGTTCTTTTACCTGAAGTCCTCTTGCTTTTTCCTGCATTTTAATGGCTGTTAGACCTGTCTTTTTAGACTGTTTTGTTTTCAGAATGTTAAAATGGTTTTGAAACTTCTAAAATTTCAGTAGAGTTACTTGTATTTAAAAAGATTTCAGCTTCACAAGGAGTAAAATATGCACATTATAAGATTGTGAAAACAATGTTAAGATGCCATTAAATTGTTTATCTGAAATATAAAGTGTGGGACTATCTGTTGTTGCTTTAAATATTTGAACACAGACAGAAATCACCCACCAGCCTTCCTAGGGACCAGCAGAAGTGCAAGGCTAGATTAGAACATCTATTTCTGTATTAATTCTTGATTAATCTTTGTCAGGGTCTCTGGCTGGTCAGAGTGACCCCGAGAACAGTTCCAAAGTCTCTTTTCCCAGCCCGGCGCTTGAAGAAGGAGTCAGGGCTCTTCATTTCTCAGTCTCAAGGTTGTTTCATTTATCTTATCTGTAAAAAATTTTCTCCTGCCCTGCCAAGGTGAGCTCAGCAGGACAGTCTGAGGCATTCTGCCTCCCCCGGGGCAGTGTTATGTCTTTATACTACAAACTACATGTACAATGTTTACAATTACTTTCCAATACCTATCATCTATGTTAGACAGTGAGCTTCTACTCCAAACCAATCGGTAAGTGCCACCATCACAGCAGAAGAAGAAGAAGGAGAAAGCTGGACACACACAGTTCCCTCCATCTTGCCCCCTGAACCCCCATACCAGAAACCCCAAAATCTACTTTTTC
This sequence comes from Melozone crissalis, assembly GCF_028551555.1. Taxonomy (NCBI): domain Eukaryota; kingdom Metazoa; phylum Chordata; class Aves; order Passeriformes; family Passerellidae; genus Melozone; species Melozone crissalis. The sequence continues at coordinate 5,333,328 of NW_026535824.1, forward strand.
ACCCCGTAATAGCTTCACTAATATGCTACCTAAACTGTTGTGGCTTGCTGATCTTCATAGAAGGTTGGTAACTTGCTCCACGGGTCATAATCAAAACCACAGGGGCATTCTGGGCTCTGTGCCAGGGTCTCTGAGCCCCCTGGCAGGGGTCTGGGCTGCTCAGGACAGCCAGAGGGATGTCCTGGGTCCTGACAAATCTTGGTTCCACAACAATGACAAACCCTGCTTCAGAGCCTAGACATAACAACAAAATTACAAGTACATCTTAATCCCCAAGCCCTGAGCCCCCCGCCCATCACTGGGGACTCTGGGGGTTTCCCCCCCCTACCCCAGTGTAGGATTGATGGGGGTAGCACAGTCGGGATGGACGGAGATGAGAGATCTCTGCAGCCAGGTCATGGAACTTGGGGTTTATTGCAAAGGGCCTGGCTGCAGGGGCCTTTTGGGATTTGGGGTTTATTGCGAAGGGCCTGGCTGCAGGGACCTTATGGGATTTGGGGTTTATTGCAAATGGCCTGGCTGCAGGGCCCTGCTGGGATTTGGGGTTTATTGCAAAGGGCCTGGGTGGAGGGCCCTGCTGGGATTTGGGGTTTATTGCAAAGGGCCTGGGTGCAGGGGCCCTGCTGGGATTTGGGGTTTATTGCAAAGGGCCTGGGTGCAGGGCCCTGCTGGGATTGGGGTTTATTGCAAAGGGCCTGGGTGCAGGGACCTTTTGGGATTTGGGGTTTATTGCAAAGGGCATGGCTGCAGGGCCCTGCTGGGATTTGGGGTTTATTGCAAATGGCCTGGGTGCAGGGACCTTTTGGGATTTGGGGTTTATTGCAAAGGGCCTGGGTGCAGGGCCCTGCCGGGATTTGGGGTTTATTGCAAAGGGCCTGGCTGCAGGGCCCTGCTGGGAGCTGCAGCCACAGCTGGAGCAGCCCCGAGAGAGGAGAGGGGGAGAGAGGATGAGAAGGTAAGAGAGTAAAAGCATAAGAGAGTAAAAGGGGTAAGAGCATCAAAGGCAAGAGCTAAGAGACAAGAGGTAAGAGCAAGAGTAAGAGAGGTAAGAGCTAAAACAGCAAAGTTCCCATTACAATATAATAAATCTTCTGTGTTGAATATTCTGATTCTCACTAAGCAATCTAGTACAAGATACAAATCCTACAGCATTTTCATACCACCTATAAGAATCATTACATTACCATACTGTGCTACATTTTAAACCCTAAAAACTCCTCTGTGGACCACTTCAGTAGGGGCTGCTCTGACCCTGGGACCTGCCTGCAAGCAGAGGGAATTGTTCCATCAAAAGGGGGTTACTTTCAGCGGCCACACCGTTGTTTTCCCGTTGTTCAGTAACTGAGGGATCTCATAGCTTGCTTTCATTTCAATCTCGCTTATAGTTTCCATATTCTCAAAATCTTTTGCCAGACAATCATATTTGTAAGGCTTTCCTGTTTCATCTTCCCCAACACCCCAGAGCCGGCGCTGCTGCGGCCGTGGGGCAGAGGGGGTGCGAAAGGGGAATCCGGCCTTGGAGCGGGAGGAAGGGGAGGGAGAGGGGAAGGGGAGGAGCAGGAACTGGAGCAGCACGGAGGGAGCAGCCCGAGGAGGAGCAGCAGCAGGGCAAGGAGCATTGCGGGGTTCCACGGCGAGCCCGCAGCTCGGCTGGGCCCGGCAGCATCGCATTGCCCCGCGTCCCGCAGGTGAGCGCCGAGGGGAAGCGGCAGCTCCGGGAGGGTTTTTGTGGGGGGAAGAGGGGGATTCTGCTGGGGTTTGGACCTTGCCGATTCCGGAGTTGTGAAAAGTGCGTATTGTATGGCTCTATGCAGATATTTACTGTGGGAATCCATAAAATCAGAGGGGTTTGGGAAAGCTGCAAAAGGCAGGCCTCAGAGACAGCAGAACTGTGAGTAGAGCGCAGCCATGAGATAGGTCAGCAGAAAAATTGTTTAAACTGTAGAAAAAGCAAGGGCAAATAGAACAATGCCCTGTGTATTAACGCTTGTCTGAATAGCTCTCTAAGCTGCAGAAAGTTTATCTAGCAAGATATTAGGAAAGTTGAAGCTTAAGAATGGAGCTCAGTGCGTTGTGTTTTAAGGCTTACAAGCAGGTATTGTATTCGAAATAAGCAAGCATTGTTTTAAGCAAAGGTATGTGTGCTTATGGTGTGTGAAAAACGGCAATCACTTGTTTTTAAAATTTTAAAAGTTTAATAGCAATAAAATAGTTCTACAAATAGTAATATAATTAGAGTAATAATAATTTAGACAATTTGAATTAGGACAATACGAGACAACAAATATAAAGAGTTACGGACGTCTGGGTACCTTTTTCTGGGCAGCACAAGCCCAAAAAAGGACCCCCGCTAACGAAGATTAACCCTTAAAAACAATAGCCCATTGCATATTCATACACCTCATAGATGACGCATAAATTCCATTCAAACATTCAAACACAGGATTCTGTGGTTCTGGTCAGTGTCAGCTTCTTCCTCTGAATCCTAACAGCACCTTCGAGGCGGGAAGAAGTTCTTTTCTTCTGATAAGAGAGCAGTAAATTCTTTTTCTCTGAAAGATTTAGGTGTCCTGTGGCTGCTATCTCACTGCAAGTCCTTTCTTTAAAAAAGTATCCTACATGGCATCGTTTCTATTTTAACAATTTTTATAACCTAAAACTATATTTAACACGGTACTTAAGAGAATTAATACAGCATTACTTTCTAACACAACACATATAATATTCATTTTAATATTTGCAAAAAGCCAATCATAAAATACAGGCATTTTCACATTTACCATATGTATTTTGATGTATTGATTAGTAGTGCTGTATTAACAGTTTAATAATAAATGTAGTCTTGTAATTAAAAGGTAACTTTTGCAGTTAAAAGAAGAACTATGTCAGTGAGGTTTTTTTAAAGAAAGGAATGAGGCACTCGCACCAGATAGCAGCCACAGGACACCTGAATCTTTCAGAAAAAAGAATTTTTTGCTCTCTTTTCAGAAGAAACGAACTTCTTCCTGCCTCGAAGGGGCTGTTAGGATTAGAAGGAAGAAGTTGATGATGGCCAGACAGAATCCTGTGTTTGAATGGAATTTATGCATCATGTATGAGGTGTATGAATGTGCAACGGGTTATTGTTTTTAAGGGTTAATCTTTGTTAACGGGTGTCCTTTTTCAGGCTCGTGCTGCCCAGAAAAAGGTACCCAGATGTCCGTAACTCTTTATATTTGTTGTCTCGTATTGTCCTAATTCAAATCGTCCAAATTATTATTACTCTAATTGTATTACTATTTTTAGAACCATTTTATTACTATTAAACTTTTAAAATTTTAAAAACAAGTGATTGGTGTTTTTCACAGGAGTTGAGTCCCAAATATATTTTGGTGTCGCTGAGAGAGGTATTTTTAATTCATTTGATGAGGGGATATTTTTGGATCTCTCAGGAGTGCAAAGGGGAGCAGGGGAAGCGCTGAGTGCCTAGAGTGGGGGGATGCTGGAGAAAGGGGACCCTGGAACACCTGATGTAAAATTTCAATGGTCAATCCAAATTTTACTTCTATACCTTTTATTTTAAAGCAAGCACGCAGCGCTGGGTGGCCGGGGAGTCACTGCTCCACTCACAGCACACACAGTTCAGTAAAGTATATATACTGTTTTTAAGCCTACAAAGCATTTTCCAATGTGCTTGGTTAGTCCAAATTAGCAAATATCAATAAGCTGAGAGCAGTAATTTCATAATATTTCTATGTTGTCCTTGATTCCTATCCTTGTGGTTGTCTGGAGGGAGGCCTTACACTGGTGTCTGCTACATGATTTTGTCATGTGCATCAAGCTTTTTATTATACATAAGCTTTTAATTGCTTTGTTGCAATATCTCTTAGCTTTACCCCAACTTCCTCTAATTTATTCTAAGCATCAGTCATCTTGCTACCTCATCTCTTTTGCTCTACTATGCTTCTTTGATTTTGATGCTTTTTTTGGCTGTTTGGTCAGAAAGTTTCAAAACCTTTCTTTGTGTCTGTTTTGGACACAGCAGATAGAAGCATTTGCTGATTCCATTGCCAATTGGCACAAATCACAAAAACAATTTCCACAGAATCAGGGGAGGGTAAGCCCTGGGACCCCCCAAAACCCCCTCATCATGTCTGAGCAGGACCTGGGAGACAGGGGGAGGCCCAGGACCCACAGCCCCCCCAGGAGCTCTGAGAAGAGGGACCCCCATAACCCCAAAGTGAGGACACTGGAAACAGGGAACTCCTGGGAGAGGTTTTTGGACTCCTTGATTTTTGGAGGTATTTCTGGCCACCAGACGTCTGGTGACTTCTAGAGATGGACTTGCCCAGTGGGACCTCCGAAGGCAATGCACTCACATCTTGTTTTTCCCCCAAATCAGGATTTCCCATTCCCAAACCTCATCTGGATGGAGAAGGCTGTGAGGAAGAGGAAGATGCCCCAGGGCACTGAGGCAGGTGAGGAGGAAGTCAGTGCCCCTTTTCCCCTCTGTCCTGCTCCATCTCCCAGCCCAGCACGGCCCCAGCTGCAGCACAGCCCCACTGCTGATGCTGTCCAGCCAGGGATGCACTGGGGGGATCTCCTTCCCCTTCCCTGTGGCACGGAGGCAAATCCCATCCTCTTCTTGTCCTTCCTCCCCCAGGGAAGGAGCTGAGGATGGAGACCAGGGAGGACAAATCCCCACAGCAGAACCTGGTGGAAGAGGCTGTTTTGAGTGGCTCCAGGGCACAGGAATCCACCGGGGAGGAAAAGCCCCAGAGATCCCTCAGGAGGAGGGGCTGCAAACCCAGCCCAGGGTGCTCCGAGGAGGAAAGACTCACCCTGAGCCAGGAAGGCAGCCAGAGATCTGGCCAGAGCGCTGAGGTGGTGGTCCATGAGCAGCTTGATGATGGCAAGAAGCCCCACCAGTGCTTGGAATGTGGGAAGAGTTTCGGCAGGAGCGACCACCTGCTCATCCACCAGAGGACCCACACCGGGGAACGGCCCTATGAGTGTGGGGAATGTGGGAAGAGCTTCAGGATCAGCTCCAACCTGATCACCCACCAGAGGATCCACATCAGTGAACGGCCTTATAAATGTGGAGAATGTGGGAAAGGGTTCAGGAGGAGCTCCAGCCTGAAACTCCACCAGATGATCCACACTGGGATACGACCCTTTGTGTGTGGGGAGTGTGGGAAGGGCTTCCGTGACAGCTCCCGCCTGATCATCCACCAGACAATGCACACTGGGGAGTGCCCCTACACGTGCTCAGAGTGTGGGAAGAGCTTCATTGAGAACTCCAGCCTGATTCTGCACCAGAGGATCCACACTGGGGAGAGGCCCTACAAGTGCAGGGAATGTGGGAAAAGCTTTAGGCAGAGCTGCCATCTGAATGCCCACCAGAGGATCCACACTGGGGAGAGGCCCTACAAGTGCAGGGAATGTGGGAAAAGCTTCAGTCAGAGCACTAGGCTGATTCTGCACCAGACGATCCACACCAGTGAGAGGCCTTACAGGTGTGGGGAATGTGGGAAATGCTTCAGGCAGAACTCTAAGCTGATTGCCCACCAGAAAATCCACACTGGGGAGAGACCCTATGAGTGTTCTGAGTGTGGGGACAGGTTTCAGAGCCGATACCATCTCCTCAATCAGCAGATTCACACAGAATAGAGGCCCTTCTGCTGCCCTGACTGCAGGAAGGGCTTTTAGAAAAACTCCACCCTCGTCACCCACCAGCGGATCCACACTGGGGAGAGGCCCTGACAGTGTCCCAAGTGTGGGAAGAGCTTCTCCCAGAACTGTGCCGTGACCCAACACCAAGGGAGGCAGCAGTAAGGGATGCCCAACAAGTGCCCTGTGTGCAGGAAGAGTGTTACCTTGATTTTTAAAGATTTTCTGAGCCTTCTAATGTTTACATTCTTGTAGCAAACTTTCTCAAACACTTTCTGTAAATAACTTCTTGTTTGGCATTCTTTTATAGAAGAAGAAAAATTTGATGGACTGTTGGTTTGTCCAGTGTCATTGGAGAGGTGGCACTTTCACCCTCCAATCCACGGTCGCTTTTAGAAAACTCTAAATGTTGGAGTCAGGAAATAAACTTCCCTTTTCTTCCCCTTGAGAGCAGCAGTGTGTGCGCTCGTGTTGTTTTGTGTCCTGCAGTGACAGGAAGAGCTTTGAGCGCTGCTTCAACTCCATCCCCCATTGGGGACCCCCACTGGATGGTCCACAGTGACCCTCGCTGTGCAGAGACTTGGTCATCCATGATCCTGGTGATCCATGTTGGGAAGACACCTGGCTGGTGGTCTCCACGTCTTCCTGGCTCCCCTTGGGCACTTGGACACGGCCAGAGAAAAATCCATTGGGATGCAAACAGACATAAGAATTTCATAGTGGACAGCACAGTTTTTTACTTTCGACCCCAAAAAAGTCTCACCTTTTGCATCCAGTCATTGCTTCGAGTGGCATCCAGAATTCCAAATGGTGTTGGAGGTCTTTTCCAACCTGAATCATTCCATGATTCTAATTCTCTCTGGCCCACCAGCATCTTCCACAGCCAAATGGTGATTGACTGGGGCAAAACCCAGGATTTTGGAGACAATGGAGTGGAAGTCTTTCTAGAAAAGGTCCTTTCTACCCGCCCAGGCACACGGATACTCAGCCAGCATGGACACGTAAATGCTTTTATTTTGGCCTTTATTTTCTTTCATTTTTCATTATCCTTCACCCAACATTGGGGTAAATATAAAGACATTTAACTCACACACACATGGTGACATTGTGGGACATGGGTGGGGACATGGTAGGGATGGGGACAAGGACCAGGGTGGGGATGTTGTGGGGATGGGGACAAGGACCTTGGTGGGGATGTGGTGGGGATGGGGACAAGGACCTGGGTGGGAATATGGTGGGGATATGGTGGGGATGGGGTCAAGGACATGGCCGTGGATGGCGATATTGGGCATGGGGGGTGTCACAGATAGAGATGGTGACATGGGGCTCTATGGCCATGGAGGAGGACATGGGGGACATGGCCATGGATGGTGACACAAGTGGCCTAGAGACAAGTCCATGGGTTGACATGTCCCTGCCATGGGGTGTCCCATGGCCAAGGACAACACATCCCCACCACCACCATGATACTGTCCCTTTCATGCTACCATTTGTTCCCTGCTCCTCCCCATTGTCACCCCACTGTGAACCCAGCCAGGGACAGGGGTGACATTTGGGCACACTCCTGTCCCCACTCCAGCACATGCCTGGGGCCAGCAGAGAAGGGGATGAAGGACGACGGGGACCGTTCCTTGCTGTTCTCCAGACTGAACCTTAGAGGACTGAACACCTGGGGTGACACCGACACAGTCACACCGAGGGGACACAGCTGTCACCACCATGGTGACAGGGACACCTCATAGGGTGGCCCTACCTCAGGCTTGGGCCAGAGGTCTGGGTTGTGGTGGGTCCCGTAGATGCTCATCAGGCAGATGACCCCTGGTGGGATGGGAATGGCCACTTTAGGGACAGCAGATGAGGGTGGGTGGTGACACTGGGGACACCCTGGCCATGCCATACCCTTGGGGATGACACGGCCATCACACAGGGGGATGTCCTCGGTGCAGCGCCGGGACACAGCAGTGACAGGAGGGTGCAGCCACAGGCTCTCCTTGATGCACATGGTGGTGAAGGGCAGCTGGGACAGGTCGTCCCTGGGGACAAGCGGGGGTGGCACCGTGTCCCCGAGCCACATGACCAGGGTGGCCCTGGGGACATCTCACCATTCAATGTCTGCAGTGTCCCGGCCAGCCAGGAGCTCCTGGACCTGCTGGTGGCATCGCTCCTGGTGCTCAGGGTGGCCGGTCAGGTTGTAGAAGGGCCATGCCAGGCCACTGGCCATGGTGGCTGTGGGGACACTGGGTGAGTGAGGGGACACTGGAGTGGCTCTTCCCCAATGGCACCTGTGAGCTCGTGCTCACCCTCAGACATGAAGGTGTCAGCCTCAGCCGCGATGTCCTCATCCGACAGGGTGCGGCCATTCTCATCCTGCAGGGGCAAGAGGAGCCACGGGCCACTGGGGCCACCAGTCTGTGGCCACCTGGGGCCAAATCCCATCCATGGCCACCACCCTATGGCACCACCATCCCACTGGCCACCAGCTCTATGGTCAGTGCTGCCCATGGCCACCACTGTTCCCCTGTGGCCACCAGTCTATGCCCAAGCCTCCCATGGCCACCAGCATCCTACTGGCCTCTATGGCCAATCCTTCCATGGCCACCACCACTCTCTTGACCACTTCCATGCCCCATGGCCACCACCCCAGCCCCACCTTGGTGAGCAGCAGGATGTACTCGCTGGGCCGTCTGCACCAGGGACAATGGGGGGACACTGTGGCCACCAGCATGGATGATAGCAGGACCATTGGGGCCACCAGAATGGCCAACAGGGACAGTGATTGGACAGGATGGCCAGTGGGGACCATGGCAGAGCCAGCACAGCCACCAGGATGACCAGCAGGGACAATGGTAGGGTCACCAGGGCCACCAGGATGGCCAACAGGGACAATGGTAGGGTCACCAGGGCCACCAGGATGGTGTCATGATCCCCTCGTACAAGCAGGGGTCATGATGGTTCGTTAACTGATCTCAGAGTGCAAAAGCAACACGGAAGGGGATTTTGGTATTAATCAAAACAAATGCACCTTTAATTGAGTGCCCACAGCAGATGTGATGGAAGGATTAGAAAGGAGAATAAAGGATAGAGAGAGAGAGAGAGAGAGAAAGAGGGGAGGAATAGCTGCCAATGGAGAGATGAAACCCTCGTGGTCCAGCCAATAGATCCGTCTTGTCACGTCAGGGAGAATCTCAAAGTCTTGGTTCTATTGTAGTCCTCCACCAAGGGGGGGAACAGGTAAGTCTATTGAAACCACCGAGAGGGAACAGGTAAGTTTGCAGACAGTCCATGTTCTCAGCAGTGAGCGAGACCAATTGTTTTCTTGGTCCAGGGAGCACACCTGCAGGCAACACTTGGCAAACATCTCGCTTCAGTCCGGCCAGCCCCTGTGTTAGAGTTATAGGGGTGTCAGTCTCAGCCCTTGGGAGGGGGCTTCAGTCTCCGTCCATCACAGTGGTCGTGAGGCAGATGAGGGAAACCTCAGAGTGTCTCTTACAGATGATCAGTGGGGACAGGTAACAATCACTCCTGGCCGTGGCTCTCGTGGCTGAAGATGCACTTCTGGAGCGTGTCCAGGGTGAGGAGGCTCAGGGGCTGCAGCACCTCCAACTCCACTGGCCCCCACCAGCTGCCACTGCTGCTGCCGCCCACTTACGGGGAAGGACTGGGTTGGGGAGGGAACAGGGAGGAGATCAGGGACAGGAGAGAGGGGATAAATTGGGGGGTGGGACAGCAGTGGGAGAGGGGGAAGAGTGGGGAGTGGCTGTAGAACAGGGATGTGGTGATGAATGAGGGGTGGGGTTGGGATTTGGGGGCAGCTTTGTGTTTGGGGTATGGGGCAGTACAGAATTTGGGTACAAGACGGGACTCGGGGTGCAGGACAGGACTCAGCATGCAGCAGTGGGTGCAGGACAGAATTTTGGGTGCAGGATTGTCCTAAGGTGACGTTATGATGCTTGTATCCCCATTCATCTGTTCTGTTTATGCTGGATATCATGTTCTGTGCCTTCAAGACTCGCTCTGAAGAGCGAAGTTTTGTTTTGGTTTTGATATCAGCCTGCTCCCCAATGGCTGGTGGGACAAACAGACAGGGCAGTACATGGTGCTGCTTTTGCTTTTTGCTTGGCTTTTTGCTTTGCTCTTGCTTTTGTTTCTGCTCATTAGTTAGTTTAGCTAAGCAGTCTGAATTTTTCCCTGGACTGTTTTCCTTTCCCTTTTTTGGAACCACTCAAACCTGCTCTGGACTGGGACTTGCGAACACCGAGAGTTTGCACCTTGTGGCTGCAGCAGCTGCCCCAGCACCAGAGGGACTGATAACAGAGTGACCACCCCCAAGAGAGACTTTGTGAATTTGTCATCTTTTTCAGAGTGGTGAAAGAGTGTTTCCACCTGGTATTGTTCATTTTGTGTGCTGGGGAGTGTTTTGCCTGTAAAATGAACAGGTTCTTTCCACTTCTTTCCAAGGAATCCTTCCCGAACCGTTTGGCAGGAGGGGCCGTGTGGGTTTGCTTTCTGGAGGGGCCCCTTTGGAGGTTTTCTCCCAAATTTGCCCTAAACCAGGACAAAATTTGGTGCCCCATGCATGGGGCTTGAGAAAGAGTGGAAAAAACCCTGTTCTGACTGCATTTTGGTTGCCATTATTCTGTGTTGGTATCAAGCAGTTAATGGCCATGTTTTTTGAATTCATAATGTCTCTTGGGGTGGAGGCTTGCATGCATTTCTGGTCCCTAGGTGCGGAGGATCATTAACGGGACATCACAGCATGATCAATATGATCAAGTGAAGCCAATTTATTACAAAAAGCAAGCCATTTTTACACTGTTCTCTATTGTTCACACCTCAAGCTAATGCATGATTGGTTAAGTCCTTTTTACCCACGCAATTTGACATTTCAGTTAATTTTAGTCTTTCTTCTTCATGCATCTCGCTGCAGTTTTCTTGTGTGCCTTTGCATCCTGAACCATCTGCTGCTAAACATGTTCTTCTTCTTTTGTGTCTTTCAAGGGCATGGTGACCTTACTCAGTTTCTATGAAGGCTGCATTGTGCATATGTTGCATCTGTCCATTGTCCTGCAAAAAACCCTCAACACTCCTCCCAATGCTTTCTGGTCAATCAAGTGCCCTTCAGCTGACTTGTTTCATGCTTTGAGCTTCAGGGAATTGCCTAATATTTCTGAAGCTCAAATAAATAGCATATTAGTCAACATCCTAATTGTGTTTATATCTCACAGAATTGCCTTTTCTTTTGTGTTTGTCTAAAACTGTTACTGTACAGAAATGTCTGAGAGATGGTGGACATGTCAGATGCTGCTGGGACATCCCAGAGCACTTGGACCTGGGCTCTGCACAGGAGAGCTCTTCATCCCCTTTCTCTCTTTTCTTCCCTTTGGGCATGGAGGCAGCTCCTGACTTCAGCCTGTGACTCGTGTGTGCAAAGAGCAATTCTGGGCAAAATCGGGGCAGGGAGGGTTTGGGGAGACCTTGGGATCTGTGGTGGGCACAGAAGGTGTTTTCCATTGCTCTGAGACTGTCTGCTGTGGAAAGTGGATTTAATATCCAGCAGAGGAATGACTTTTGCATTTGATGGAGCTGGGCCTCCCCTTGGCTTTGTTGGATGAAAAGATACAGAGAAGCACACGCAGAGCTACCAGCTCCTGGATTCCAGCAGTGTTCAGATAGAAATTCCTAGAGGAGGTAGGGTCAAGATGTGTGCTTGCCTTGTGGTCAGCCTTTAATACCCCTTGGTCTTCCTGAGCCCTTTCCCCAGGTGGGACTTGGGCTCATTTGGTCCCTCAGGAGCTGGGCTGGGAGCTGCAGAGGTGGCTGTGGAGCATTGCCTGTGCTGTGCCAGGGACTGGCAGACACTGCTGGGCTGGGAGAGAGGCTCTGGGGGTACTGGGGTCACAGGGCAGGGCTGGGCTGGGGTTCCAGGGCAGGGCAAGGCTGCACCTGCCCCTTCCTCCCCCACACACAAAATGTTTTGAGCCAACAATCTCCTCCAGTCTGTCACAACAGGGAATGCTGGAAGTGAAATCCCATTTGTGGCCATGGGCACCTGGATTAGAAGGACAGTTATTTTCCACAGGAAGGAAAGCACAGAGCTCCAAGGTTTGGAAGGCAGGTGAGAGCCTCAGTAGGCCAAGGCTAGCTAGACTTGTCAGTAATAGCAGATTTGTTACAGGGCTTGCAAGGGTTTTTCAGGGTGAAGAGAGAGACGAGAATGTTGACCTCATGTTCGGAAGGCTAGATTTATTATTTTATGATATATATTACATTATAACTATACTAAAAAGAAATAGAGAGAAAGTTCTCAGAATGCAAGCTAAGCTAAGAATAGAAAAGGAATGAATAACAAAGGGCTGTGTCCAGGCAGAAAGCAAGAACAGCTCTGCCGTGAGTGGTCAGCGAATCCAAACATCCGCCCAAGACCAATCACGCATCCACCTGTTGCATTCCACAGCAGCAGATAACCATTGTTTACATTTTGTTGCTGAGGCCACAGTTTCCCAGAAGGGGAAAAAAATTCTAAAGAAAGGATTTTTCAGAAAAGATGTCTGTGACATGTCACCCTTTTAAATTTAGTTTAATTAAAAAGAAAAGTGTTTGTAATTTTCTCTGCTGGGCACATGCCAAGGAAAGAACAAACACTTGACAGGTTATCTGTTGTCAATCAAAACCTCACTCAAGTGCTGGTGTGGAATGAACAGGGAATTTCTTCACCTGTAGAACATACAATTCTATCAAATCACTAAAACAATCTTACAGTATAAGAAAATACAAAAAAACAATGCAAAGAGAGTCCATGTCCAAACAGCTGAGTTTCAGGAAAAAGTCCATGGACTGAAGATATTCCTCTTGGACATATCTGAAAGTCCCTTTTGGTCCTGAAACAGGCTTGCTGCAGAAAAGTCCATCAATAGTTATCAAAAGTCCATTGACAGTCACAAAATAATTTCAAACAATTTTGAGACTTCTGGAATGTCTTCGCCACAGCCCTTTTTTGAGCACTTTTGGGCTGAAGCCAAGTTTTTGGCCCTTCAATGCTTCAGAGCTGTTGCCAGCTATTTCAAGTCTTTTTATTTAATTAATTTTTTTTTTTTTTAAATAGGAAAAAGCAGCAGCAGAGGAGCCAGAGAGGCCCTGGGGGGCCCTGACCCATGTGGATGTACCAGGAACCCCAGATCTGGCCCACAAAAGGTGGGCCAGGACCGGTAGGGGAAAGCAAAACCCCCAAACCCATCAGGAGGCCGGGAGGTGGCCCTGGCCCAGGGAGCCGAGCCCAACAGCCCAGGCCCAGCCCCCGAAGCAGGCTCTGCCTTGCCACAGGCCTACACCCTGCTGCCAGTACAATGGCAGAACAGGTGGTGAGACGCTTCTTTTCCCCTAAATCACCAAGGCATGCCAGCAGTGAGGGAATAGAAGCAGCCCCAAGCGCCCTCATCTCGGGTCTAGGAATGTTTCTTCCCCACAGCAAGAAAGAGATGATCGCTTCCCGCTGTGCCCTCTGCCTCTGCAATGCAAATGCAACAGGTGTGTCTCCCATCTGCCTCACGGCACCACCCCCTCTGGGCTGGGGACCAAAGGCAGAACTCTCGGGACCCACCTGCCCCTCGCCGCTGGGGCTCATGAGGGGCGGCAGAGATGGCAACCTCCAAGGGGCAGCAACTGACCAACCACTCCCCAACCCACCGAGAACGCTGATTTTGAATGCCGGCAGATGGGCTGCCCCCGGCCCCAGATGTCAGGCCATGCCTCCATGGAAGGAGAGGCCGACGCCCTCTTCCCCTGTCCCAGCTGCCCCCGCAGGGGCAGCCCCGGGACAGCCCGAAAAACTTGGGGGGGAAATCTCGCTGGGTGCAGGAGCCATTGCGGCAGCTGCTGCCAGGAGCGGTGGGACTGCAAGCTGCTCTGCCTCTGCGGGAGAGCCTGCCGGGCGAGGTACGGGGTCGGCAGCGTCTTCTGCTGGCTCTGGGATCGGCTGCGGAGGCGGCGAGGGCAGAGAGGGGGCTGGCGGAGGTGGCAAGGCCGGTGAAGGGGCAGGAGGGACCGCCCGGGGAGGCGGCTGCGGGGGGCGTCCCGGCGGTGCTCAGGGGCTGGCCGGGGCGGTGCTTGTGCTGCCGGCCGGGGTGGAGCCGCCCACTCTTCATCCCCCAGAGAGAGAGAAGGCGGGGAGAAAGACCGCTCCATCTGAGCATGCTCCGAAGATGCAGAGAAACATCGCCCCTCTGCCGGGATGGAGGGAGGCTGGGAAGCAGTGGATCGTCTCCCCCCCTGCAAAGGGTCTTCTCCTGCTGGAGACAGGGGAACTGGGGCTTGCCCGTTGCATTTAGCAATCCAGGGAAAAACAACTGCTCTCTGTTTCAAGATAGAAAAGAGTACACAGAAGACTGGGTAAACGTGGGGGTGTCCCAAACCACGGTCCCAAACGAATTGGAAAATGGATTCCATGCACTCCCATACGAACACATCAAGTTCATACAGCACATCCGTTAAAAACCCAAAGAGCTTTGCCCATTGAAAAAACACATGGAAATGTGTCTCCAACAGGCAAAATCCATCCTCTTCATCCCATTTGTGCCAGAGGGCAATAAGCTTCTCCTCTGAAGGGGAGAATTGAACCTCAGCCCTGGTGGGAATGCCCCACCACCTTTGCAGCCATAACCTGCGAAGGCCAGGATCGTCAGGAAGGGAAAAGCCAACAGTACCTTTCGAAAGAGTCCAGCATGCTCTGGCCAGCTCCACTGTGCTTATGCACTTTCCGAACATCTTCCTGGGGGCTTTTCAGGAGGTTCTCTTTGTGGTCAGCCTTGCTGTGAACTCTGTCCAAATCTGGATCTTCAGTTCTTCAGCTCCTGGCTAGAATCCACCTCTGTGGTCACTTGTGAAGAAACCATCAATGTCACACATTCAGGGTTTACCCAGTGCAGCAATTGCTCCTCTGGGGTCACCAATTGATGGTTTTGTCCTCCTCATTCACTTGGGGTTCACCAATTGTCACAGGGCTTGCAAGGGTTGCAGGGTGAGAGAGAGGCGAGAATGTTGACCTCATGTTCAGAAGGCTTGATTTATTATTTTATGATATATATTACATTATGACTATACTAATAGGAATAGAAGGAAAAGTTCTCAGAAGACTAGCTAAGCTAAGAATAGAAAAGGAATGAATAACAAGGGGCTGTGTCTCAGCAGGGGGTGAGACCCAGCTCTGCCGTCAGTGGTCAGTAAATCCAAACATCCACATGAGACCAATCACGGATTCACCTGTTGCACTCCACAGCAGCAGATAACCATTGTTTACATTTTGTTGCTGAGGCCACAGCTTCTCAGAAGGGAAAAAAATCCTAAAGAAAGGATTTTTATGAAAAGATGTCGGTGACACATTTAAACCAGCTGAGTTAGATAGTCTGACTTAAATTACATAAATTAGAGAAATCAATTAGACAATTCAGCCAGTTAAACCAGTTACCCCAGCTAAAGGTGCCAGGCCCTGGGGAACTTTGCCCCGGATTCACCACCAGGAAGTTGGTTCTATTTAACCACCAGCAAGTTGTAATTTAGGATTTTTCCAGACAGGGGAGGGATTTGCCTGCCCCAGGACATTCCCAGCACCAGTGGAGACCCAGAAGGTGCTCAGAGGGGGAGACCACAGGGAAATTTGGGGGCTGAGCTGGAGATGCTGGATCCAGGGTCTACATGGATCAAAGGAGACCAAGGTGAAGATTCTGGATGCAAGGAGTACTGAGGAGAGCCTGGGACTGAGGAAATCCCAGAGCTGAGGAGAAGATTTCAGTGCTGAGGAGACCTGGATCCAAAGAGACACCGAATCTGAGAGGAATCCAAATCCAATAAATTTCCAGAGACAGGAGCAAGATTCCAGAGCTGAGAAGATTCTGAATCCAAGGAGACCCCAGAGCTGAGGAAAAGATCCTGGATTGAAGAAGAAGATTCTGGAACAAAGAGACTCAGGAGCTGAGGAGGAGACCTTGGAGTGAGAAGATCATGGATTCAAGGAGACTCCAGAGCTGAGAAAATTCTGTCTCCAAGGCCAAGATCCCAGAGCTGAGGAAACCTCAGACTGGAGGAGTAGATTCTGTCCCCCTGGAGCAGCCAATCGCGTGCCAAGCTGTGGAATTTCCTGGAGAGGACCGTGGAGATCCAGATATCCAACAGCATCTGGAATGTCACCCTGGAGAACCCCAGGTGAGGGGAAGGTGCAGGAGGACCCCTGGGGTGCAGGGTGTGTGGTGGTTTTAGTTTGAAATTGGGTGGAAACACCAATTTTGTGTTGTGGTTTAGGTTTGCTAATTTAAGATTTTTTTAATTTGAATTTTTTTTTTTTTTGCTGATGTACTAAAGATTGTGGTAAGTTTGGTGTTGGCTGATTCCTGATACACTTACTTTTTGTTGTGAGATAGGATTAGGAGAAAGGTAAAGCAGGTTTAAAACTTCAAGAGGGTATAAAGAAAATGTTATTAAAAGTAATTAGAAGGAAAAAAGTAGTAAGAAATAAAACAAACCTTTTAGAACACTTTTCTTCTTCTCACAACTTTTCTTCCTCACTGATAATGTAAAGAAATTACACTGAAGATTTTTAGTTAGTTTATAATTTTTAAAATAGTTTTTCTTTAGTTTATTGAGGGAGAGAAGTCTTTTTTGTTAAGGTTATGGAGACTTTTTTATAAGAGACAAAGTAACCAGGTTTTTTGTGGTTCTTAATTTGTTACAAACAGGAGTTGTTTGGGGAATTTTGCTATGATGAAGTTTTTCTTATTGTTATAACCATTTTTATAGCTTGTTGATGGGTTATGTTGATTTAGGGGGTATTGTTTTAAAGATGTGTTGTTTCAAGGTGAAAATTCTCTTTATTGTCTATTTTTAAAATTATTTTTGTTTTTAGGAATAGAGATTTTCTTTTTTTTTCCCCTGAAGCATAGGAATATGCTTTTTTTCTGTTTAACTTTTTCTAGGATTACAGCTATTTTAGCATTTGTTTATTTTAGTATGGAGGCTTTTGTTTGCTATCAACTTTATACACTTTTATTTCTTTATAGCTTTGTGTGCTGTAAGGAAAAATAGTCTTTTCTCTATAGCTTATAAGAGGATTTTAGCTCCTAAAAGCCAATAGTTTCTTTTTCTTTCTTATTCGGGACTTCTTCTACACCAACTTTGATGTCTTAATGCTGTTCTTTTACATGTTTGTATTTCGGGGTTTTTTTCTCACTTGAGAGAGGACTGAGGCACTAGAAGGGTTAACATTACATTGAATTTGACTCCATGTCCTCAGAAGGCTGATTTATTGTTTTATGATATTATATGATATTATAATATCTCAGAATCTCTGCTGATCACAGTGACCCTAAGATGTGTCAGAAAGTCTCTTTTCCCAGACCGGCATTAGAAGAAGGAGTCAGAACTCTTCTATTCTTATTCTTAGGGTTGTTTATTGGTTTTTTATCTATAATTTTTTTTTTACTCACCGAGGTCTGTCTGGCAGGTCGGGTCGAGGCACATTGCCTGTCCTTGAGGTGGTGTTATCTTTTTATACTAAAAACTACGTGTACAATATTTACAATAACTTCTAAATGCTTATCACCTATGTTAGACAGTGAGTTTTTACTCTAAACTAATCTAAATATGCCAACAACACTTAAAAGATGGAGGAAGAAGGAAAGGAAGGAAAGGAAGGAAAGGAAGGAAGGAAGGACAAGGCATGCTTAAATTCTTCTATCTTGGGACTTCAAGCCCTCATTCTAAAAATCTCAAAAATCTATTTTTCGCCCCATGACAAACTAACTATTATTCTACCTAAACTCTCTTGACTTGTAATCCTTCCTATAAAGGCTGCTAATTGTTTTTTCTAAGGGCTAAATCAAAGGCACAGGGGTCTTGGGCTCTGTGCCAAGGTCTCTGAGCCCCCCATGCAGGGGCTGGAGCCCTCCAGGGCAGCCAGAGGAATTTCCTGGGTTCCCTCAATATTATATTAAAAGAAATTATATACTAAAACTACACTAAAGAAAGAGAAAGGAGATATCAGAAGGCTGTAAAAGAATGAATAATAAAAACCCGTGACTGACCAGAGTCCCGACCCAGCTGGACTGGGATTGGTCATTAATTAAAAACAATTCATATGCTGGGTAAACAATTCTCCAAATCACATCCCAAATCAGCAAAACAGGGAGAAACTGAGGCTTCCCAGCTTCCCAGGAGAAGAAATCCTGGCAAAGGGATTTTCCATAAAATATCACAGTGACACTGTTTGGCTTGGTTTGACTGAGATGGGGGTTGAGGTTGGGGGTTGCTGCTTTTTTGTTGATTGGAAATGAAAGAGAGAGTTTTGGAGGTTTTTGGTTTTTAACATATGTGCTTCACAGAGTTGTGCCCAGCTTCTCAGTGGTTCAGCAGTCCGTCAGTTACACAAAAAGCTTTGCATCACTTCCCTGAATTTTCCTCCCATTCCAAACCAGGACAGGGTGGTGTCGCAGACATATTTTATGAAAAATCTTTTCATTAAGATTTTTTCTCTTGAGAAGTTGAGAGACTTCAAAAACTAAATGTAAACAATAATTATTTGCTGCTGTAGAATGCAGCAAGTGCATCTTTGTTTGGTTTCATGTAGTTGTTTTTAATTAATAGCTAATCACAGTCCAGCTGTCTCAGACTCTCTAGTCAGTCACAAGATTTTATTATCATTCTATCCTTTTCTATTCTTTGCTAGCTTTCTGATTAAATCTTTTCTCCTATTATTTTAGTAAGTTTTAATATATAATTTTCTTTTTATATAATATATATAATAAAATAATAAATTTGCTACTGTAGAATGCAAAAAGTGCATCTTTGATTGGTCTCATGTAGTTGTTTTAAATTAATGGCTAATCACAGTCCAGCTATCTCAGACAAGATTTTATTATCATTCTATTCTTTTCTATTTTCTGTCAACTTTCTGATAAAATCTTTTCTCCTATCATTTTAGTAAGTTTTAATATATAATTTTCTTTTAATATATATCACAAAATAATAAATCAGCCTTCTGAAACATAAAGTCAACATTCTCATGTCTTCCCTTGTCCTGAGACCCCTGTAAACATCACCACAGGGTGGGGTCATTATTCCACGATGGGAGCATTTCCTAGGGCTTGGTCCATCTCCTACTTGTCCACCAGTGCTCCCATCACCTCCCAGTGCTCCCAGCGCCTCCCAGCAGTGCTCCCATCACCTCCCAGTGCCCCCAGCGCCTCCCAGCCGTGCCCCCATCACCTCCCAGTGCTCCCAGCACCTCCCAGCAGTGCCCCCATCACCTTCCAGTGCCCCAAGCACCTCCCAGCAGTGCCCCCATCACCTCCCAGTGCCCCAAGCACCTCCCAGCAGTGCCCCCATCACCTCCCAGTGTTCCCAGCACCTCCCAGCAGTGCCCCCAGCACCTCCCAGCAGTGCCCCCATCATCTCCCAGTGTTCCCAGCACCTCCCAGCAGTGCCCCCATCACCTCCCAGTGCTCCCAGCACCTCCCAGCAGTGCTCCCATCACCTCCCAGTGCTCCCAGCACCTCCCAGCAGTGCTCCCATCACCTCCCAGTGCTCCCAGCACCTCCCAGCAGTGCCCCCAGCACCTCCCAGTGCTGGTGAGACTGTCTCTTGCTGGTTCCACCACCCGCCACTTGCTCCACGATGATCTCCTGGTGTGTGACCGTGTTCACAGGGGCCCGAGAATGAGGGAAGAGATGAGGATCTGACTCCATGTTTCAGAAAGCTTGATTTATTATTTTATTATATATAATATATTAAAACTATACTAAAAGAATAGAAGAAAGGATTTCATTAGAAGGCTAGCTAAGAATAGAAAAAGAAAGAATGAATAACAAAAGGTTCTGTCTCAGAAAGAGAGTCCGAGCCAGCTGACTGTGATTGGCCATTAATTAGAAACAACCACATGAGACCAATCACAGATGCACCTATTGCATCCCACAGCAGCAGACAACCATTGTTTACATTTTGTTCCTGAGGCCTCTCAGGAACATTTTACATTTTGTTCATTCTCAAGAGGAAAAATCCTAAAGAAAGCATTTTTCATTTAAAAATGTCTGTGGCACTGGTGGTCTCACCATGCTCCCCTGATGGCACAGCCCCGTTTCTCCTCCCCAGGACCTACTTCTACAGCGGGCACAGCTCCGTCCCCCCCAGCCCTTCCGTGCCCCCAGGCTCCTCTGACACCTGCCAGCTCTCCAGCCCCCTGTTCTGCGGCTGTTGTGGAGTCCTGGTCTATGAGGCCACGACCTTCACCATGGCCATCTTCTTCTCCAACCCCCTGGACTACAACCGCTTTGCCATGGAGCTGGGCCTGGAGCTGTCCCTGGTCAAAGCTCAACTGGGCAGCTTGAAGGACACCTACAGCCGCATGTCCCAGATGAGGACGTCCTTCACCACCAACGGGAGCACTGCGTGCTGCCACGTCACCCTGGACACCTGCCAGGAGCCCGTCCAGGTGAGTATTGGCCACGCCAAGGTGACAGCCACCATGTCCAACACACGGAGGTCCATTATCAGGGTGGTTCTACAGGAGCAGGAGGGCTCAGGGAAGGAAGCTGGAGAGAGGCTTCCATGCTATGTGACAGCAAAGGAATTAATTTCGTTTTTACTGGGCTTGTGAACAGAGAAACCAGGCACACAAAAACTGCTTTTCCCAGCAAGAACAGTTGGAAGAGAAGAAGAAAACATCCGGCTCAAGAATGTAGGAATAGACAAAACAAACAAAACAAGGACTGATTCTGGGCTTTATGGTAATGGATAAATTGTAATATGTAAATTGCTTACTTGTAAAATCATGTGTACACAAATGGTTAGGAGTTTCCTTTGTGTGACCTCAGGCCTGAATAAATTATGCCTTTTTAAAGCAAATCAGTGTTAAGGAGGCTTGTTCCAACAATATGGAGTTTTTGTGGCAGCCAGAAGATCAGCCTAGAGCTTCAATGAATCTACAGATCTCCAGCCAGCACTGAAGAATTTTCAGGGAGAACCTCAACTTTAGACCTTCAGGGACTCTAGGCAACATCCCTGGTGTAAGTGAAGGCATCATTTAAATTATTTTCCTTTGGGTTATTGACAAGGGATGCAAATCCCCACACAGAGTTACTGGTAAGTGTCAGAACCCAGGAAATTCCTCTGGCTGTCTTGGATGGCTCCAGCCCCTGCCCAGGGGGCTCAGAGACCTTGGCACAGAGTCCAAGACCCCTGTGACTTTGATTTTGATCCATGGAAAAAAAACTTTCCAACCTTATATGAGGATCTGCAAGCCACGAAATTCTAAGTAGAGTAATAGTTTGTCATGGGGTGAAAAATAGGTTTTTGGGGTTTTTAGAATGGGGGTTCGGGAGGCAAGATGGAGGAATCTGGGTGTGTCCAGTCTTTCTCCTTCTTCTTCTTCTTGGCCTCCATCTTCTGCTGTGATGATGGCACTTTTGGATTGGTTTAGAGTAGAAGCTCACTGTCTAACATAGGTGATAGGTATTGGGAAGTTCTGACACTGGGCACGCTTCTAGGGCCTCTCCCCAGTGTGGATGCTGTTGGTGCCTGACAAGGGCGGAGTTGTCACTGAAGCCCTTCCCACATTCCCCACACTCATAGGGCCATTCCCCAGTGTGGATCATCTGGTGCTTGATCAGGGTGCTGCTCTGCCTGAAGCTCTTCCCACACTCCAAGCACTTGTGGGGCTTCTCCCCGTCATGAAGCTGCCCATGGACCACCAGCTCCGAGCACTGGAAGGAGCTCTCTCCACCTTCCTGGCACAGGGTGGTTCTTTCCTCCTCAGAGCACCCTGGGCTGGGTTTGCAGCCCTCCTCCTGTGGAATCTCTGGGGATTTTCCTCCCCATTAGAATTCCGCACTGTGGAGTCACTCAAAATGGCCTTTTCCATGAGGTTCTGCCATGGAGGTTTTTCCTCCATGGTCTCCATTCTCAGCTCCTTCTCTGGGGGAGGAAGGACAAGGAGAGGATGGGATTTGCCTCCGTGCCAGAGGGAAAGGGAAGGAGATTCCCCCAGTGCATCCCCAGCAGGACGGCGTTGGCAGCAGGGTAGTCCTGCAGCCAGGGGCTGTGCTGGGCTGGGAGATGGAGCAGGAGAGAGGGGGAAAGGGGCACTGACTTCCTCCTCACCTGACTAGGTGTCCTGAGGCTGCTTCTTGTTCCTCGCAGTCTCCTCCTCCATCCAATCAAGATTTGGGAATGGGAAATCCTGTTCTGGGAAGAAAACAAAGGGTGCACACATTCTCTTTTGTTCTGGGGGCTGTGCTGGGCTGGGAGATGGAGCAGCAGAGAGGGGGAAAGGGGCAATGGCTTCCTCCTCACCTGCCTGGGTATGCAAGGGCACCTTCCTCTTCCTCACAGCCTCCTCCCCCATCCAATCAAGTTTTGGGAATAGGAGATCCTGGTTTGGGAAGAAGACAAGCGGTGAGTACATTGTCTTTTGTACTGGTTTGAAGGCAAACCTGGGGGAGTGTCTAAGCGCGAATTACAATTTAATAAGAAAATGAAGATCAAGGCAATGATACGGAAACACTGCCTTAAACTGACAGAGTCAGGATATAATCTGACACCCTGTATGTAAGGGTGGTAGCAGCAGTCCCATTAAATGGTGACTGCAGTCGTGTTGGAGTGATGAACGTTATTCTGTCCAAGCAGTGATCCTGTAGAAGGGTCTGGTCATCCTCTGAAGGTCCACTGGTGGTTATGGAGCTCTTGTCCTCTGGGAACCCAGTAGGCAAGGTGCTGCTGGTGTAGGCAAGGCTCAGCTTATATCCAGGTAGGAATGCTTGGTTCCTCCCCCTGGGTGGAGCATCCCACAGTGGGATGATGGAATTTTATCAGTCCTGCAGTGACACTCAATGGCCCATTCACAGAAGATATCTCCCCTGGAGGGCGTTATCAGGGGTGAGTCATGGAAGAGATAAAGAACACTGCCCCATCTGTTTATAGCAGTTGCTGAAGGTGGGGATTGAAAACATGCATTTGGTTACATCTTGCATTGCAACCTGAAACAGTGGGGTAATCCCTGCTCAGGTGGTGAACACCACCCACCTTACCCAAACTGGCTCAGGTGTAAAACCCCCACCCCGGGAAGGGCACACACACAGGGGACAATGTCACGCTTTCCCTGCTCCAGGTGAGGTCTCTGTCCCTGTCACTCCCTTGCTCTCTCCCCTTTTCTCTTTCTTTCCGTCTCTCTCTCTCTACCTCACATTTACTGCTCAATAAAATTCACCTTGGATTTAGTATTGTTAGCACTTTAACTGGGGCAGAGGAATCTCTCTAACAATTTTCTTAACTAGACGGTGACATTATTTTGGCACAGTGAGTTCAGGGCACTGTTCTCTGACATCAAGTGCCTTTGACAACAGCATGGTTCCCTCCTCATAGGAGGTTGTGCTTCTTTCTGGAAGAACTCTTGGAAACTTGGATGCAGCTTCCTCTGAGCAACTTATGGGAAAACTGATGAGGAAAATGGCTGTGATAAGTGGCCAGTGTAAAGAAAATATTTTTTTGTCCTTGCTTCAAAAGTTTGTTAAAATCACTGGAGGAAAGGGAGGAAAAGATACCTGCGAGACTGACAAGGTTCATTGACCCCACGGTGAGGAACACAAGGCTGCTAAAAGTCCCACAAGAAGCCCAGCTCAAGTAGCTCAGTTCCCAAATAACTCCTGAATTCCCAGGCTTGGGTTGTCAAATGTGAGAATCATTTTTCTCTTCATCCCTGTCACTGTTGTGACAGCTACAAAGAGCTTTCCCTTCCTTTTAAAAATCTGTATTAGGCTGAATTTCCACTTTTCTTTTACCAGAAACTGCCAGCAATTGAGCTGGAGCTGTGCAGAAACCGAAGAAACTTGGAATTGCCACAAAATTACTTCTATGGTTCATTTATTATTATTTGGGATTTGTTTGCATTTCCATAACACGTGACTTGTGGAAAATTCAAATATTCATCCAAATTATTTATGCAGAGTTAAGTTTGGTTTCTGCCAAGTTTACTTTTTTCCAGTGCCCAGGAGATGCTTTAGGGGTGTCTCTGCCTCTGGCCCTGGGGGATGCTTGGGAGGGGCTTGGGGGGGTTGTCCCAGTCCCTGTCACCCCAGGCCATTCCCCAGGGGGTCTCCATCATTCTCACCCCAGGGAATGCCTGGGGGGTCTCCCTCCCTCTCACTCCTGTGCCAGGGGGTGCTCAGGGGGTCTCTGTCCCTCTCAGCCCAGGGGATGCTCGGGGGTCTCTGTCCCCTCACCCTGGGGGATGCTTGGGGGGTCTCCATCCCTCTGGCCTCAGGCAATGCCTGTGCAGGGCTGGGGACCAGGGGCTCTGTGTCCCTCTCACCGCTGAGGGTGCTTGGGGCTGGGGGGGCTCTCCCACCTTCTCACACCTGGGGAGGCCGGGGGGGTCTCTGTCCCTCTCAGCCCTGCTGTGACCCCACCCAAACATCATTGGGGTCAGAGGGACAGAGACACCCCCAAACCCCCAGAAGGGCTGAACCTGGGATTTGGTTTGGGCCTGAGGATTTAGGAAGGGGCTGGAATTGGGGCTGGGTTGGAGTTAGGGCTGAGGTTTGGATTAGAGCTGGTATTGGGGTTAAGGCTAGACATGGGATTGGCTTTAGGGCAGGGGTTGGGATTGAGTCTGAGGCTAGATGAGTTTGGGATGGGATGAGATTAAATACAGAATTATGTGTCTAAACACGGAGTAAGATTGAGAGCAGGATCAGGGTCAGGTTTGGGACTGACCTCACCCAGAGCAGGACAGGGGGGATGTCACTGCAGGATGTCCCCGGCATCATCCCAGCCCTCCTCAGGCACCTCCACACATGAGGGGCAGCTGGGTGCTCCAAGATCCAGGTGCTCCCATGCTGCCCCTCAATACCAGGTGAGCATTCCCTGACGGCAGCCCTGACTGTGACCCTTGGGGCTCTGGGATCAGCCCTCACATCCCTGTGGGAGCAGCTGCAGACAGGATGAGAGATTTTCTCCCCTCTCTTTCCTGTGGAAGGGTGAAGCCCGGCTGCTCTTTTCTTCTGGTGTCTCCTCCTCTCCTCAGCTGAGGATGTCAAACTCCCCAGGAGCAGGAAAATCCCCATTCCCTGTTTGCTTGTGGCTGCAGCCTGGAACATCCACCCAGAACGAAAAACTTTCCAACAGCCCTGCTGAATGACACTGGGAGAAGGTTTGTGAGAAAGAGAGGAAACTGTATTTTGTTAGGAAATAAAAAATGCAAAATTATTTCTTTCTGTCCCATTCATTTTCAGTCAGTTCTGGTCTTTTTTCAGTGTGCCACCTTCTCAGCTGATTGTGTTGTGCCCCTCTTTCTCTCCTGCCTCTCTTTCCCTCCTCTGTTTCTCTCTCAGTGTCTCCCTTGACCCAGGGCAGCTCCCACCAAAGACCCTGCCCTGATTTAATTCCCAATCCACGAGCTACAATAACCATGGGTGAAGTTATGAAGGCTGGCAGTGAAATGTCACTGTAAGATCCTGCTTGACTTGGCTTTTGGCTCCTTCTTGAGAGCTTTGCCTTCAAGAGCAGAAACATCTTTTCCTGGCTGAGAACTGGAATTCCAGCCCCTGGGAGTGTGTGCCATGGATCCCAGAGGGACATTCCCGAAGCTCCCAGGGTGCTGCTCCTGCCGTGCCTCCCAAGGAGCTGTGCAGGGCCAGGGTACAAGGTCCAGCAGCTCTGTCGGCTCCAGAGCACACAGCAAAGGTGGCTTTGCCGGACATTTTCCAGCACCTTACCTGCTGGAAGTAGAGGGAGGGAGGAAATGGAAGCGAGTCCCCAACAAAATCCTGAAAGGATTGGGCTGGGAAAGGACCCTGTCCATGGGTTACGATTTCGCGAGGGAAAGACGCCTCTGCCCCAGGGAAGGAGCGAATGAGACCATGGGAACGCAACCTGCGGATCTGCTCGAACTTGGATTGAACTGAATGAGAAATGGGGAAGAGAGAAGGAGAGAAATATTTCGGGAAGAGGTCTCAGAGAGAGAAAGAAATAGGAAAGAGGTCTCAGAAAACAGAAGGAAATAGGAAAAGGCTCCGGCCCCAACTCCGCGGCTCCCGAGGACACCCGCAGGGCGCAGCGCCCTTCACAATTCCAGCCAATCAGAAGAGGCGCTAAACAATTTCCATCCAACCAGAGCTTTTTTTGCTGATGACTCACCGGTTGCCAGGCGGACCCGCAGAGCCCAGCGGCCCCGAGCGGAATTTGGGGTTCGGGCCGGGGGGACGGATCCGCCCCGGTGGGGTCCCCGAGCCCCCTGCCCAGCCCTGGGGCCGATCGGGGGCTCCCCCACCCAGCAGCCGGTGCTGCGGGGCCGCGGGGCAGAGCAGTGGGAAAGGGGGGTCCGGGCTGGCAGCAGTGGAAATGCGGGAGGAAGAGGAGGGACAGGAGGAGCAGGAGCGGGAGCGGGAGAATCGCGGCGCTCGCAGCGCCCGCACGCCGAGCCTGCAGCGCCCCCTGCCCCGGGAGCATCGCCCCCAGCCCCGAGCCGCAGGTGAGGGCGGAGGCCGAGCTCGCCCCGGCTCCAGCCAGGGGTCTCCGGGAGGATTTTTTGGAGAGTGTTCGGAGCCGGCAGATCCCGGACTCGAGCCCCGGGTATCTCCGGGCTCCCTAAGAGGAGCTTTTCGGGGGGAGAGGAGCCGCAATCGCCCCTCGGAAGGGTCCGGGGGGTCCACGTAAGGATGGCCCGGTACCGACGGGGCGGGACATTGGTTTTGGGGATCCCCGTGCGAGCCGGGGCTGTGGAACGGGGGACCCCCGGGGCAGGGAGAGGGGAAGGGGCGATACCGGAGCTGGGGCACCCCCGGCAGCCCGGAGATGAGGCGGGGACGGGACCCCTGACCCTGACAGGGGCGTGTCCTGGGGTGACTTCATGATGCTCGTACCCCATCGGTCTGTTTAGCCCAGAAATGAATTCTGCACCTTTAATGCTGGTTGTGAGAGCGAAGGGGAGGGGGAAGAAGCTGCAGTTTGTTTTTATGCACTGCACTCACTCCTCCACAGTCCGGCTCCTGGACTGTTGTGATGCCTTAAGGAGCTGGAACAGAGGCCAGACGGAGTTAAGAGGAATAAAGTGGATTTTTACTGAAATGCCTTCAAAGGTCACACCCTGGCAGTACCACAGCCACAGCTGTGACTCTGCCTGGATGAGCAAAAGAGGGCTTGATCACGAGATCTCACATTTTTAAAAGTTTTAGTCCATTTGCACATAACTGCCCAATTAATAACTTCAAATTATGAAGTTTCATCCTCCTTGCTTGCCTGCCCTCCTCTTTTCACGTTGTTTATGCTTTGGGCCTGAAGTTTGAAGAGATTGTCCTTGAGTTTCCAGGATTGTTTTGTCTTCACCACCCTGTGAAAAGATCCCAGTAACACTTAATGTAAAGCTGAAAGCTGCACACCAAAATACAACAGAAAAACTTAAAACTTAAGGTATCAGTTATCTGCAGATGGACAGACAGCAGGACAGAGCTCTCCTTTGCTTTTAGTTAGTTTTAGCTCGCTGAGGCAGAGAAGTTCCCAACTGTGGTTTTTCTTTTTCTTTGGAGCTGTTTAAAGCTGCTCTGCACTGAACACCCAGAACACCACTGGCAGCTCCACCTGGTGCCCACCAGGCTGAGCCTGGGCCGCGGCAGTTCCAGTGCTGGAGGGGCTGTTAACAGACTGATAAGAGACTGATAAGAGACTGAGTGAGCCCAGCTACAGCCCACAGAGGGACTTTCTGAGTTTGTCATGTCTTTTGGAGCGGCAAGAGGTTTTATTTTTTAATACTGTTCATTTTTTGTGCTGATGAATGCTTTGCCTGTTAAATAAACAGGTTTTTTCCCCTTTTCTCCATGGAAATATTTTCTCGATCTGGTTGGGGGAGGGGCCGCTTGAATCTGCTTTCTAGAGGAAACGCTTTTGGAGATTTTCTCCCAAATTTGCCCTAAACCAGGACAGGGTGGTGGGAAGAGGGGAGAGCCCCTAGTGACTGGACTGGGGCGAGGCTGGAGAAGGGGACCCCAAAACCCCCCAGCATCCCTAAGCAGGACCCTGGAGAGGGGAGATCCCCAGTGCCCATGGGATCTCCAGCAGCCCTGAGACAGGGGACCACCAGAACCCCAGAGACTGGAAATGGGAAACTCCTGGTGGCTTTTTTTGATTCACTCTTGATTTTTGAAGGATTTTATGGACACCAGATGACTTCTAGTGATGGACTTGGGTGGGAGGAATCCCCAACCCAAGGCATTCACACCTTGTTTTTCCCCAAACCAGGATTTCCCATTCCCAAACCTTGGCAATATGGAGGAGGAGAAGGCTTGGAGGAAGAGGAAGATGCCCTGGGACACCCAGGCAGGTGAGGAGGAAGTCAGTGCCCCTTTCCCCCTCTCTCCAGCTCCATCTCCCAGCCCAGCACAGCCCCCGGCTGCAGGACAACCCTGCTGCCAACCCCATCATACCGGGGATGCACTGGGGGGATCTCCTTCCCCTTTTGGGTGGCCTGGAGGCAAATCCCATCCTCTCCTTGTCCTTCTTTCCCCAGGGAAGGAGCTGAGGATGGAGACCAGGGAGGACAAATCCCCACAGCAGAACCTCATGGAAGAGGCTCTTTTGAGTGACTCCACAGTGCAGGAACCCAATGGGGAGGAAAAGCCCCGGCAATCCCGCACACGGAGGGACTGCAAACCCAGCCCAGGGTGTTCTGAGGAGGAAAGACCCACCCTGAGCCAGGAAGGTGGACGGAGCTTCAGCCAGAGCTCAGAGCTGGTGGCCCATGGGCAGCTTCATGCCAGCGAGAGGCCCTATGAGTGCTTGGAGTGTGGGAAGAGCTTCAGGAAGAGATTCAACTTGATCAGTCACCAGAGGATCCACACTGGGGAATGGCCCTACGAGTGCTTGGAATGTGGGATGAACTTCAGCCACAGGTCCGACCTGGTTGTCCACCTGGGGTTCCACACTGGGGAGAGGCCCTACGAGTGTCCCCAGTGTCAGAAGAGGTTTCACACCAGCACCCACCTCCTTGTGCATGAGCGCATTCACACCGAGGAGAGGCCCTTCCGCTGCCCCGACTGCGGGATGGGCTTCAGGCACAACTCCACCCTCGTCACCCACCGGCGCATCCACACTAGGGAGAGGCCCTACGAGTGTCCCCAGTGTGGGAAGAGCTCCTCAGACCGCTCGTTCTTTACCCGACACCAACAGAGGCACCGGTAAGGGCAGCCCCGTTGTTAGCGTTCAAAAACACATAATCACGGAGCGATTAGATGCGGTGCTTTTTATTAAGAGCTCTGGGAATCGGGGTATATTCAACCCAAATCTGACTCCGACCATGCATCCGAAATGATCATGTTTTATACTCTATCGTTACATAACTTTCATGTTAATTATTAAACTTATATTGTTCTATAGTATACATAAATTTAGCCCCTCTCTGAATTTCCAACATAGTTTCTCACTATTCTTCTTATGGTTATATAATAATTACATTTAATTACTAAACAATCATCACATCTAACAATTATATAATTTATCATACTGCTTACGCAGGTGCAGTTGATCTGGGAAAGCATAGAGCCTAACATTTTAGATTCTATCTTTAACTTTTTCCAGGGTTCCACTATCACTGTGAGTGCCCCAGCTGCAGGGGGAGCTTCATGCACTGCTCCGGCTTCATCCCTCATGGCAGGACCCACGTTGGTCAGAGCCCTGGCCATCCACATTCCTGGTGATCTGCATTGGGAAGGCAGCTGGACATTCTTTTGTTTTGCCCCTAATTTTCTTTGGATTCATCTTCATCCCTTTAAAACAGAGAAAATTGGGTTAAAACTCAATAAATTCATCAATGGCATCTAAAGCCTCACTTTTTACTTGTGTTTCAGAGCAATCTGGGATTCAGGGAGATAATTGGGAGAATTTGGGGGTATTTGATGTACCTGTTTCCCTTTCTTGGCACTGAAAGAGACCAGAGGGTTCAATCTGTCACCTCAATGCCACTGAAAACTACTCAATCCCACCCCAAAATTCCTGGATTCCACAGCTCTTTGGTGTGGAATGGGGTTGGAAGGGGATTGAGCAAAGTGGCCTTCAAATCAGGAGGGTTGAGATGGGCATTAGGTGGGGCAGAATGGGTGGGATGGGGTTTGGAGGTGGGAAATGGGGGAAATATGGCTTGGGAAGGGGGTCATGATGTCCATGAGGGGTGGGGTGGGTTGGGGTTTTGACTGGGGAGGTGGGCTGGGGTCTGGAATGAGACCGCCAAAGTTTGGGGATGATGAAGGGAGGGGGAGCCCATTACTGAATGAGTTCTTGGATAATCCGCATTCCTGAAGAGATTTTGAGGTATCTCACATTTCTGAGGCAGTTTTGGGGCACTCCCCAGCTCTCAGGGTCTTTCCTGAGAGCAGCTCCATGGAGCCCCATTGCCAGGGGTGGTTGCCTTGGGCACGAGCTCAGAGCTGTAGCCAGAGTTCGTTGCCTCGGTGCTGGAGAGCAGAGAAATGATGAACGGCCCCAGACATCTCCAGTGTGTGTTTGGGGCAGGGAGAGTTCTGCATGGGTGGGGTGGTCACTGCCCCACCCCAGCCACTGCAGCCTCTGGTGCAGCCCCAAAGTGGCTGCCAAGACCCTGGCACCCCAAAAACCCCACCTGGGAGAGGGACCAGAGCAGGTCTGGCTGTGACACGGGTGTGACACTGACACATCCCACGGCCCTGGAGCTCACAGCAGCTGAGATCCAAGACTGACTGTGGATCTCTGTCTCCCTCTCTCTCTTCTCCTGACTTTTTCTTCTCAAAATCTGGATAACTTGAAGGTGGACAGGTTAGAGTTTGCTCAGTCAGTGCTTTGTCAAGTGATTTACTGTAATTCAATGGTTTTTAAGATTTCCCAAGTATCTCATTCTCTGAAGTTTGCAACTAAAAGTTTGTTCTCCACCTTCCTGAGATGTTTGTTGTTTTCTCCCCTTGGCCATCTGTCCTGCAGGCTGTGCCCCCTGTGCGTGCTGCTCCTCTGCCCTGGCCGGCTGCACTCGCCCATCTCGCTGTGCCCCAGCATTTCTCACCCAGCATTTCTGTGCCCTCCCTGGGCTCCCTGCACCCAGCGCTGCCGGCTCCTGGCACACAGAGCCAGGGCAGGAGCCCACCCTGCCAAGGGGCTCTGGGCAGGGCGGGGGCTGTGATGGCTTCTGAGCTCAGCAGCTGCTCCTGGCATGGTTCCATGGGGACCGAGCACAGCAATGCGGCTGAGCATTGTCCCTGCTGAGGGTCACACACTGCCGGGGCACATTCCCTGCCTGCAGCATTGCTGAGCATTGTCCCTGCTGAGGGTCACACACTGCCGGGGCACATTCCCTGCGTGCAGCATTGCTGAGCATTGTCCCTGCTGAGGGTCACACACTGCCGGGGCACATTCCCTGCCTTCAGCATTGCTGAGCATTGTCCCTGCTGAGGGTCACACACTGCCAGGGCACATTCCCTGCCTGCAGGATTTGTTGCCGACCCAAGCACTGCACTGATGGCTCCAGCGTTGCTTTCCAACAAAAACAGGGGAAGGCAAACTGTGTGCAGCTCATTGTGGGAGTTTTGTCAAAGAGTGGCTTGAGGAGAGAGGACACAGCCGAATTAATTTGGTAAAGATGTCCTAACTAGGGAAGAGGCCTTTTTGCAGGCAGGGTGTCTGTTGGGAATGTAGCTGACTAGAGAATGGAAAAGTACAAGACCGTGGTTAATTCCAAATCTTGCACCTGCAAAGATAACGTGTCCTTGGGCCTAGCAGAGTATGATAAAGAAATAGACAACGAGACGTGAGAAGTAGAGAACGTAGGCCCAAAGGAATGTGGATGAGTTAATGGTATAGTTTAACCAATAGATTGCTTGGCTTACAGAATATTCATAAGTTTATTATTTGTTGTATAAGTGTTTGATGCTTTTCTTCAATAAACTGGACCTGTGATGAACCATCTGGTGTCCTGGTCTCCTTCCTTCGACAGCTCATGGTATTTTACAGTGTCTAAAACTCGCTAAGTCATTGATCTTAGAGGTAAGATGCATTTGGAACTCATGGCATGGAGAAATAGTACAAGATGGAAAAGGGGAGCATATAAATAAATAGA
Source organism: Melozone crissalis (assembly GCF_028551555.1). Classification (NCBI taxonomy): domain Eukaryota; kingdom Metazoa; phylum Chordata; class Aves; order Passeriformes; family Passerellidae; genus Melozone; species Melozone crissalis. Next base: position 5,365,078 of record NW_026535824.1, read on the forward strand.
GGAAAACATTTCAGATGGTTTCTTTCCATTTTCATTTCACTTCTCCACAATCCTGTCTGCTCTTCACAAAAACCTTTCCTGGAGAACGAGATCGAGCTCCTGTCACAAGATGTGCCACCAACTGCAGCTTCTCTTGGCTTTGCACACTGTGTGTGCAGCAGGACTCTTGGAGCAAAGCAGGAAGAAGGTTTGGAGAACTTGACATCTTTTCCTTTCTTTTCCTGGTGGACTGAGGAGTTGTGCCATTGATGAGGTTTTCATTGTTACTGTTCTAGGCTAAGAAAACAGGAGGTGGTACCAGGAATTGTTAGGGAATACAAGCCTGGCTGAATGCAGAGAAAGAATATCCAGAGCCTGCAGCCACAAATGGAGAGTTGTGTGATAATCATTCCAACGTGTCAGTGGAAATCTTGAAAATTATCTGGAATGTGAAAATGCTATGACAGAGGGAGTTTGTTTCTGAGTTCAGTGTAAATGATTCCACATCTGGTGCTTGGCGCATAAATCAAGAGCACAATCAATTCATGAGAAGCACCAGAACAAGCTGGACCTTTCAGAGTAGCTGACTGAAACAATCTGAAAAGGAGAAATGCAGAGAATGACTTGGTGAACCTTGCCTGGAAGAAAAGTGATCTGTTTTTAATAACTACTAATCCACTCCCTTGGCTTTTGACTTTCTTAACAAGGCCATTTGCATCCCAGATTCCCCATGAGGTGAGAAGCGTGAGCTTGTGCAAGTGCCTGAAAGATGCCCTGTTCCTCTGCAGGGACACTCAGGCTGGAACAGGAGCTGGAGCCCTCTCTGGGGAAGCCTCCTCCAAGCTGGAATATGTGCCGTGCTGGGAGAGGAGGAGGAGGGGGAGAAGGCTGGTGCTGTGTGGCAGGAGCAGGAGGTTTGGGCCACAGGACATTCCGTCTGCGCCGCTGCCCCGCAATGGGCGGCCGTGCCCGGGGCTCTGGGCCTGGCCCCGCGTGTGCTGAGCTCCCTGGGCTGGGCTCAGGTTCCCGCTGGGCCTGGGCAGAGCCTGGGCTCAAACTGGGGGCAGCAGCAGTGCAAAACACCTCTGAGCATCTGCGTTTCCTGCTGCTGGGAAGGAGCAATGAAGTGAGTCGAGCAGTTCTGGTTTCTGTTTCTCCTGGCGGATTTTTTAATTTAATTCCACACCGCGGAGGCAACTTCTGTGATGGCCTCTGTCAGTTTATTCTATTTCAACAGTGCCAGCAACAGGGCTCTGTTTGAGCCCTGCAAATGTGGCTTGTGAAGCTTTAATTCCCCTCATCTTAGTGTTCAGGGGCTGGTGAGCATTCCAGTATCTGCTGATCTTTATGTCCGAGACAAAAATACTGACTTCACTGTCATGAAAGCACCATGGGCAGCACCAACTGAAAGAGGCACTTGCATTTTTATGGATAAAATTCAGGTGGCAAGCAGAAGAGGGCCAAGAGCAGCCATGATCTGCAATTCCCAAGGCAGAGGCACCAGCAGCCTCCTCCTGTCACCTCAGGGTGAGTCAAACAGAGCTGGAAACAGCGCTGGAACCCAATCCTTTCTTCCTCTGAGGGCTGGCTCAGGGCAGCACAGGCGGGCCCTGAGCAGTCAGGGCTGTGTGTGGGTGCTGGTTGCTCTAGCCCAGAATTGAGCTGGAAAAAGCCCTTGGGAGCCGAGGCAGGAGCAGGTGGGAAGGGGCCGGCGCTGCTGCTGCTCCTGGCTGAGAGCCCCGGCTGGACCGGGCCGGCGCCCCCTGCGCTGCGGCTGCTGCTGCTGCCAGAGCCGGGCGGGACTCGGGGACAGGGAACGGACACGGGGGGACAGCAAAGGTCTGGTGGCTGCAGGGATGGTGGTGCTGGGGCCAGCGCCAGCACAGAGCTTCAGCCCGCAATTAACCCCAAGGGAAACGCTGGGCAAAGGCTCCATTTAGGCCTTTCTGCACTCACGGCTGTGAAAGGACTGAAATGAAAGGAGAGCAATCAGTGCCCGACACCTTCTCCTTTGGGAGGAGCCCCGCATCTGGGGCTGCGAGGGGCCATGAGGGGCTGTGAGGGGCTGTGAGGGGCTCTGAGGGGCCATGGGGAACTGTGAGGGGCTGTGAGGGGCCATGAGAGGCTCTGAGGGGCCATGAGGGGCCATGGGGAACTTTGAAGGAGTTGTGAGGGGCCATGAGGGGCTCTGAGGGGCCATGGGGAACTGTGAGGGGCTGTGAGGGGCCATGAGAGGCTCTGAGGGGCCATGAGGGGCCGTTGAGGGGCTGTGAGGGGCTGTGAGGGGCCATGGGGAACTGTGAAGGGGTTGTGAGGGGCCATGAGGGGCTGTGAGGTGTCACTCTTGAGTCGAGAATGTCACAGGAACAGGTAGGAGGCAGTTGTGTAGAGAGAGTGAAAGAAGGTTTTATTCAAGAGAACTGTGCGGTTTTTATAGAGAAACAGAAAGACGAAGTAGAACAACACCACCTGCAGATTGTTTATAGTTAACAAGTTTTCACATCCCTACCATACCCTAAAAATTCTCACATGCTGCTGTGAGAAACACTTGCTGTTTCTCTCTCTCTCTTCCAGGGCATCCACAGTGAGAGGCTGTGAGGGATCTTGGGGAACTGTGAGGGGCCATGAGCTGTGGGAGGCTGTGAGGGGCCATGAGGGGCCATGGGGAGCTGTGAGGGGCCATGGGGAACTGTGAGGGAGCCATGAGGGGCTGTGAGGGGGCATGAGGGGCCATAAGGGTCTGTGAGGGGCTGTGGGAGGCCAGGCCCCTCATGGAACCAAGGATCCATTGTGACTGCAGAACCAAGGAAATCATTGTTGACAGTACAGAGCCTCATGGAACCAAGGGGCCTTTGTGGCCCAACAAGGCCTTGTGGAACCAAAGGCACCATGGTGACACTATGGAACCTCATGGTACCACAGATCCATTGTTACACAGCAGCCACAGAGGGGCCGCAGAACCAAGGAGATCATTGTGACACTGCACAACCTCATGGAATCAAGGCATCCATGTTACACTACTGAACCTCATGGAGCAAAGGGTCCATTGTGACACTGTGGAACCAAGGAGACTGTTGTTGGCAGTAGGAAAGCTCATGGAACCAAAAGTCCATTGTGACATTGTGGGGTGTCATGGAACCATGGAGACCATTAGGACACTTCAGGACCACTGGTACCAAGGGGCCATTGTGACACTGCAGGGCCTTGTATAACCAAGGGGTCCTTGTAGCATGGCAGGGCCTTATGGACTCAAGGGGATCAAAGTGACACTGTGGGGCTCCATAAGGGGCTTTGGAGCTCCATAAGGGGCTGTGGGGTTCCATGAGACCACGGGGCCATCCTGACCATGGAACCAAGGATACCATTGTTACACTACAGAACAAAGGAGGCCACTGTGAACCAGCAGGGGAACCCACTGGGACTATTGTGACACTTCAAGGGCATTGTGGAACAGCAGGGCCTTGTGGAAGCGATGAGACCATTGTGACATCCCAGGGCCTCGTGGGAGCAGGGGGCCATTGGGACACTGTGGGTCCCCATGGAAACAAGGGGCCAGTGTAACACATCCAGGCCTGGTGGAACCAAGGGGCCACTGTGATCCTGGGGAACCAAATAGAACCAAGGGGCCATTTGGAGACACTGTGACCTCATGGAAGCAAGGGGCCATTGTGGCATTGTGCAGTCCCATGGCAAGAAGGAAACCATTTGGACACTGCAAGGCCTCATGGAAAGCAAAGGGCCATTGTGCCACTGCAGAGCCAAGGAGACCATTGTTATATCACTGGGCCTCATGGAAAGCAAGATCTGTGGTGATCCTACAGGGCCTCATGGAACCAAGGGGCAATTTTGATGCTGCAGGGCCCCAAGGATCCAAGAACATGGAACAGGTCTGGGTGGCTGCGCCTCCTGGGGGCTGCTTGACTGGTCCAGCTGGCCTTGGCATGTTGAGAGTTGCTTCTTATCAACCCCTGAAACCCTGGAATTCTGTGCATTCCTTCCTGTGGGAAAGAACTGTCCTTCTCCAGGGGTTCAAGGCTGAAATTGGGATTCCACCTCCAAATTTGATTATATCCAAGAATTATTCCCATATGAAACCTGCCAGAACAGACAGCTCTGGCTGGTGTTGGCCTCTTGGGGGCCACTCCTCATCTGCCTTCAAAACACTGGGGACCCGTTCTTTTCTTCCCATTGAAAAAAACACTTCCAAGTCCAGACATCCATGGCCAAAATTGAGAACCCGCCTCCAAAATTCCTTATATCCAAAGGTAGCTCCCAGAAAAAAGCTGCCAGGGCTGTCTAGATTCTCTTGGCGGCCCTGGTGGCCCTGGTGTTGCTGTAGGGCCTGAGTGCTCTTGGGGCTGGGCACAGCCCTGGGGGTGGCAGTGCCGGGGCTGCAGCAGGGACAGGCCATGGGCACGGCTGGGGCAGCACTGACGCCTCAGGCCAGGGCCTGGGGGCTCCAGGCTCCTTGCCCAGGCTCTCTCAAGAACACACCCAGGCCAATGCTCAGCACAGAAACCCCCGTGAGCAGCCCCAGGCTGGCCGTGGGCAGGCTGGGGGCAAACAGCATGGCTGGGGCTCTGCAAGGGCCCTGGGGGAGATGGGAAGGAGCAGCAGAGCAGGGGCTGATCCATCCCCAGTGCACTGCACAGCCCAGGACAGCGTCCCAGAGCGTCCTCATGGAGCTGCCAACAACATCCCCCCTCTGCAGCCCTGGCCTCTCCCCCAGCTCACACAGGTGCCCCATCCTTGCAGGCACAGACACGGCAGCACTGGTTCAGCAGCCCCTGTTTGCATTGCACACAGCAGGCGGGAGCACCCCCATGCTGTTGGTGTGGGGACATGAACCTGAGGGAGCACAAATGCCATCAGCCCCTGGGGCCAGCAAGGGCTGGGGAACACCAGGGAAACCACTCAGCTTTGTCCTGGCCTCTGCAGTCAGCCAGAAAGTTTGTTCCCATCAGCTGGGAGTTTCCTGTCCCACTGCAGACGCTGTTGCTCAGAGCCAGGACTGCCTGGCAGCGACCCCCAAACTGCCCTGAGCATTTCCTTGGCTTCACCTTTGCTTTCTTTCCTCTTCCTGCTGCAAATTTCTTCCTATTGCCCACCCCTCTTTCCTCCCCTGCAAACAGCCATCCCTGTTTGCCCTTTCCTCTCTGGCCCCACTCCCCATTGCAGTTCCTGACTTGGCCCCATAAACGTCCCTTTGGGCAGCAGGATCATCCTACAAGTGCTGCAGGAATTGTCTGCAGGCTCCTGCAGTGCCTGGTGCTGCTCCCTTGCCAGAGTCACCCCAGGCCAGGGGGGCACATCTGGGCTGCTGTGTCTGGCTCTGGGGCTCCCTGTTCTGGGCAGTGAGGAGGAGCTGCAGAGGCTCTGCAGGACTGACAGGATGGGCTTTGGGGCTGGCAGGAGGAGCTGAAGGACCTGGGCTGCTGGAGCTCCTGAAGAGGAGGCCCAGGGCTCATCCTGCAACTGCTCCAAGGGTGGTTCCAGAGAATCCCAGAATCAGCAAGACTGGAAAAGACCTTGGAGATCATCAAGTCCAACCTGTGCCCTGCCACTGCCCTGTCTCCCCCGAGCCTCCTCTTCTCCAGGATAAACAACCTCAGCTCCCTCAGCAACTCCTCACAGCTCTTGTGCTCCAGACCCCTCCCCAGCCTTGTTGCCCTTCTCTGGACACGCTCCAGCCCCTCCATGTTCTTCCTAAATTGGGGGCTCCAGAACTGAACACAGCACTTGAGGTGCTGCCCAAGCAGTGCTGAGCACAGGGGAAGAATCCCTGCCCTGCTCCTGCTGGCCACACCATTCCTGAGCCAGGCCAGGAGCCATTGGCCTTCTTGGCCACCTGGGCACACTGCTGGCTCATGTCCAGCCTGCTGTCCACCAGTCCCTGCAGGTCCCTTTCTGCTTGGCTGCTGTCCGGCCCCTCTGGCACGTTGTGGAGGGGAAGGGAAGGGAAGGGAAGGGAAGGGAAGGGAAGGGAAGGGAAGGGAAGGGAAGGGAAGGGAAGGAAGGGGAAGGGAAGGGTCCAGATCCAATCCTTCCAGAAATGTGGGGTTTGCTGGCACTGCCAGTGCCTTGACCTGAAAATTTCTCTATTCTGACACAGCCCAAGTGCAACAATTTGCTGGCGCAGAAATCCAAAACCTGGCAACTTCCTGCTACTGGGTCTGGCACCTCCAACATCTTGCGTTTGCTGCCCCAGTACCCAGATTTGGAAATTTCCTGGTGCCTGCACAGCGAGATGGGCGAGTGCAGCTGGCCAGGGCAGAGGAGCAGCATGCACAGGGGGCACAGCCTGCAGGACAGATGGCCAGGGGGAGAAAACAACAAACATCTCAGGAAGGTGGAGAACAAACTTTTAGTTGCAAACTTCAGAGAATGAGATACTTGGGAAATCTTAAAAACCATTGAATTACAATAAATCACTTGACAAAGCACTGACTGAGCAAACTCTAACCTGTCCAACTTCAAGTTATCCAGATTTCGATAAAAGGAAGTCAGGAGAAGAGAGAGAGGGAGACAGAGATCCACAGTCAGTCTTGGATCTCAGCTGCTGTGAGCTCCGGGGCCGTGGGACGTGTCAGTGTCACACCCGTGTCACAGCCAGACCTGCTCTGGTCCCTCTCCCAGGTGGGGTTTTTGGGGTGCCAGGGGCTTGGCAGCCACTTTGGGGCTGCACCAGAGGCTGCAGTGGCTGGGGTGGGCCAGTGACCACCCCACCCGTGCAGAACTCTCCCTGCCCCAAACACACACTGGAGATGTCTGGGGCTGTTCATCATTTCTCTGCTCTCCAGCACCGAGGCAACGAACTCTGGCTACAGCTCTGAGCTCGTGCCCAAGGCAACCTCCCCTGGCAATGGGGCTCCATGGAGCTGCTCTCAGGAAAGACCCTGAGAGCTGGGGAGTGCCCCAAAACTGCCTCAGAAACATGAGATACTCCAAAATCTCTTCAGGAATGTGGATTATTCAAGAACTCATTCAGTAATGGGCTCCCCCTCCTTTCATCATCCCCAAACTTTGGCTATCTCATTCCAGACCCCAACCCACCTCCCCAATCACAACCCCAACCCATCCCACCCCTCATGGACATCATGACCCCCTTCCCAAGCCATATTTCCCCCATTTCCCACCTCCCAAACCCCATCCCACCCATCCTGCCCCACCTAATGCCCATGTCAAGCCTCCTGATTTGAAGGCCACTTTGCTCAATCCCCTTCCAACCCCATTCCACACCAAAGAGCTGTGGAATCCAGGAATTTTGGGGTGGGATTGAGTAGTTTTCAGTGGCATTGAGGTGACAGATTGAACCCTCTGGTCTCTTTCAGTGCCAAGAAAGGGAAACAGGTACATCAAATACCCCCAAATTCTCCCAATTATCTCCCTGAATCCCAGATTGCTCTGAAACACAAGTAAAAAGTGAGGCTTTAGATGCCGTTGTATTGAGTTTTACCCCAATTTTCTCTGTTTTAAAGAGATGAAGATGAATCCAAAGAAAATTAGGGGCAAAACAAAAGAATGTCCAGCTGCCTTCCCAATGCAGATCACCAGGAATGTGGATGGCCAGGGCTCTGACCAACGTGGGTCCTGCCATGAGGGATGAAGCCGGAGCAGTGCATGAAGCTCCCCCTGCAGCTGGGGCACTCACAGTGATAGTGGAACCCTGGAAAAAGTTAAAGATAGAATCTAAAATGTTAGGCTCTATGCTTTCCCAGATCAACTGCACCTGCGTAAGCAGTATGATAAATTATATAATTGTTAGATGTGATGATTGTTTAGTAATTAAATGTAATTATTATATAACCATAAGAAGAATAGTGAGAAACTATGTTGGAAATTCAGAGAGGGGCTAAATTTATGTATACTATAGAACAATATAAGTTTAATAATTAACATGAAAGTTATGTAACGATAGAGTATAAAACATGATCATTTCGGATGCATGGTCGGAGTCAGATTTGGGTTGAATATACCCCGATTCCCAGAGCTCTTAATAAAAAGCACCGCATCTAATCGCTCCGTGATTATGTGTTTTTGAACGCTAACAACAGGGCTGCCCTTACCGGTGCCTCTGTTGGTGGCGGGTAAAGAACGAGCGGTCTGAGAAGCTCTTCCCACACTGGGGACACTCGTAGGGCCTCTCCCTAGTGTGGATGCGCCGGTGGGTGACGAGGGTGGAGTTGTGCCTGAAGCCCATCCCGCAGTCGGGGCAGCGGAAGGGCCTCTCCTCGGTGTGAATGCGCTCATGCACAAGGAGGTGGGTGCTGGTGTGAAACCTCTTCTGACACTGGGGACACTCATAGGGCCTCTCCCCAGTGCGGAACCTCTGGTGGACAACCAGGTCGGACCTGTGGCTGAAGTTCATCCCACATTCCAAGCACTCGTAGGGCCGTTCCCCAGTGTGGATCCTCTGGTGGCAGATCAGGTTGAATCTCTTCCTGAAGCTCTTCCCACACTCCAAGCACTCATAGGGCCTCTCGCTGGCATGAAGCTGTCCATAGGCCACCAGCTCTGAGCTCTGGCTGAAGCTCCGTCCACCTTCCTGGCTCAGGGTGGGTCTTTCCTCCTCAGAGCACCCTGGACTGAGTTTGCAGCCCCTCCTTGTGCGGGATTGCCAGGGCTTTTCCTCCCCATTGGGTTCCTGCACTGTGGAGTCACTCAAAAGAGCCTCTTCCATGAGGTTCTGCTGTGGGGATTTGTCCTCCCTGGTCTCCATCCTCAGCTCCTTCCCTGGGGAAAGAAGGACAAGGAGAGGATGGGATTTGCCTCCAGGCCACCCAAAAGGGGAAGGAGATCCCCCCAGTGCATCCCCAGCAGGACGGGCTTGGCAGCAGGGTTGTCCTGCAGCTGAGGGCTGTGCTGGGCTGGGAGATAGAGCAGGAGAGAGGGGGAAAGGGGCACTGACTTCCTCCTCACCTGCCTGGGTGTCCCAGGGCATCTTCCTCTTCCTCCAAGCCTTCTCCTCCTCCATATTGCCAAGGTTTGGGAATGGGAAATCCTGGTTTGGGGAAAAACAAGGTGTGAATGCCTTGGGTTGGGGATTCCTCCCATCCAAGTCCATCACTAGAAGTCATCTGGTGTCCATAAAATCCTTCAAAAATCAAGAGTGAATCAAAAAAAGCCACCAGGAGTTTCCCATTTCCAGTCTCTGGGGTTCTGGTGGTCCCCCGTTTCAGGGCTGCTGGAGATCCCATGGGCACTGGGGATCTCCCCTCTCCAGGGTCCTACTTAGGGATGCTGGGGGGTTTTGGGGTCCCCTTCTCCAGCCTCACCCCAGTCCAGTCACTAGGGGCTCTCCCCTCTTCCCACCACCCTGTCCTGGTTTAGGGCAAATTTGGGAGAAAATCTCCAAAAGCGTTTCCTCTAGAAAGCAGATTCAAGCGGCCCCTCCCCCAACCAGATCGAGAAAATATTTCCATGGAGAAAAGGGGAAAAAACCTGTTTATTTAACAGGCAAAGCATTCACCAGCACAAAAAATGAACAGTATTAAAAAATAAAACCTCTTGCCGCTCCAAAAGACATGACAAACTCAGAAAGTCCCTCTGTGGGCTGTAGCTGGGCTCACTCAGTCTCTTATCAGTCTCTTATCAGTCTGTTAAGGGCCCCTCCAGCACTGGAACTGCCGCGGCCCAGGCTAAGCCTGGTGGGCCACAGGTGGAGCTGCCAGTGGTGTTCTGGGTGTTCAGTGCAGAGCAGCTTTAAACAGCTCCAAAGAAAAAGAAAAACCACAGTCCAGGGAACTTCTCTGCCTCAGCGAGCTAAAAACTAACTAAAAGCAAAGGAGAGCTCTGTCCTGCTGTCTGTCCATCTGCAGACAACTGATACCTTAGGTTTTAAATTTTTCCATTCTGTTTTGATGTGCAGCTTTTAGCTTTACATTAAGTGTTACTGGGATCTTTTCACAGGGTGGTGAAGATAAAACAATCCTGTTCTAGCTGGAGACTCAAGGAAAATCTCTTAAAACTTCAGGCCCAAAGCATAAACAATGTGAAAAGAGGAGGGCAGGCATGCAAGCAAGAAAGATGTAACTTCATAATTTGAAACTATTAATTGAGCAGTAAACTTCTATATACAAATGGACTAAAACTTTTTAAAATGTGAGATCTCATGACCAAGCCCTCTTCTGCTCCCATCTTGGAGCCATCCAGGCAGAGCCACAGCTGTGGCTCCTCTGCTGCCAGGGTGTGACATTTAAAGGCAGTTCAATAAAAATCAACTTTATTCCTCTTACCTCCATGTGCCCTCTGTTCCAGCTCCTTAAGGCATCACAACAGTCCAGGAGCCGTAATGTGAAGGAGTGAGTGCAGTGTATGAAAACACACTGCAGCTTTTTTCTCCTCCCCTTCGCTTTCAGAACCAGCCTTAAAGGTGCAGAACTCATTTCTGGGCTAAACAGACCGATGGGGTACGAGCATCATGAAATCACCCCAGGACACGCCCCTGTCAGGGTCAGGGGGTCCCGTCCCCGCCTCATCTCCGGGCTGCCGGGGGTCCCCCAGCTCCGGTATCGCCCCTTCCCCTCTCCCCGCCCCGGGGGTCCCCCGTTCCACAGCCCCGGCTCTCACGGGGATCCCCAAAACCAATGTCCCACCCCGTCGGTACCGTGCCATCCTTACGTGGACCCCCCGGACCCTTCCGAGGGGCGATTGCGGCTCCTCTCCCCCCGAAAAAGCTCCTCTGAGGGAGCCCGGGGATACCCGGGGCTCGAGTCCGGGATCTGCCGGCTCCGAACACTCTCCAAAAAATCCTCCCGGAGACCCCTGGCTGGAGCCGGGTCGAGCTCGGCCTCCGCCCTCCCCTGCGGCTCGGGGCTGGGGGCGATGCTCCCGGGGCAGGGGGTGCTGCAGGCTCGGCGTGCGGGCGCTCCGAGCGCCGCGATTCTCCCGCTCCTGCTCCTCCTGTCCCTCCTCTTCTTCCCGCATTTCCTCCGCTGCCAGCCCGGACCCCCCTTTCCCACCGCTCTGCCCCGCGGCCCCGCAGCACCGGCTGCTGGGTGGGGGAGCCCCCGATCGGCCCCAGGGCTGGGCAGGGGGCTCGGGGACCTCCCCGGGGCGGATCCGTCCCCCGGCCCGAGCCCCAAAATCCGCTCGGGGCCGCTGGGCTTTGCGGGACCGCCTGGCAACCGGTGAGTTATCGGCGAGAAAGGCTCCGGTTGGCTGGAATTTGGTTAGCGCCTCCTCTGATTGGCTGGAATTGTGAAAGGCGCTGCGCCCGGCGGGTGTCCCCGGGAGGTGCGGAGTTGGGGCCGGAGCCTTTTCATATTTCTTTCTCTCTGAGAACATTTCTGATTTATTTATCTCCCTCACTCCTTTCCATTTCTTGTTCAGTACAATCCAAGTTCGAGCAGATCCGCAGGTTGCGTTCCCATGGTCTCATTTGCACCTTCACTCAGGTGTGAGAAGGTCGCGAACCCCCCAGCCCCGAGCACCCTCAGCGGTTAGAGGGACGCAGAGCCCCTGGTCCCCAGCCCTGCACAGGCATTGCCTGAGGCCAGAGGGACAGAGACCCCCGAGCATCCCCTGGGCTGAGAGGGACAGAGACTGCCCCGAGCACCCCCTGGCACAGGGGTGAGAGGGAGGGAGACCCCCTGGCAATGGCCTGGGGTGACAGGGACAGGGACAACCCCTCCAGCCCCTCCCAAGCATTCCCAGGGAATGAGATACAGAGACCTCTCGAGCAGCCACTGAGCACTATGTTATAAATAAGAAGCTTGCCTAGGCCAATATTCAAGCAGCAATCAATTTATTATTTAATATGGCAAAGTATGAGCAACACAGCGCTGGGTACAGTGGGGGAAGTTTCCCCTCCAACTGCACACCAATAGTTGAGGCTTACAGGTATTTACAGGGGTACTCATCAGCTTTCTCAGCAGTTTCTATTCCCAATTTTTACTCATCAGCAGTTTCTATTCCCAATTTTTATGTCACAATTCTACACCTAGTGAGATTTAGTTTTTCTCAGGATGTATCCCAGAGAGGAGTATCCCCAGATGGTGGTGGTTCGGTTTCCGAAAGAAGGAAGAAATCTCCCAGATGGTGTGGTCCAGATTCCAGATGTGGGTCCACCTTTTAATTGCAAGGACTATAAATCTCATAACAGTGATGTCCAGCTACCCTTGGTCGAAACCATAAATCCTTGAGTTGATGTTCATCTTCCTTTCTCAAGCTGCTTTTCACAGTTTTGTTAAGGTGTGAGATAAGCATGTTTCCTTTTATATATTCTAAAGCTATAGTTTCAAAGATCCTTACTACAAGCAGTATTCTCAAATTATACTTCAAAAGGTTGTTACTGTAAAACTCTTTAAGGCTTAGCTACAAGCAGAAAGTTCCTGTCAAAAAGCAATTTCTTAAAGCGTTAATTCAAATGCTCCTATATCACTTTAAGACTTATAAAGGATAATTACGAACAAAAGATAGGTTCAAAGGCCTTCTTCCAAGCTTTGCTTTCCTCAGTAATTATTAGAATTCATCTTTATACCTGTCCCATGGTTGGTTTCCACACAAATTACAATCACAAATACCACGTTGCCTGTATGTACCTGACACGAAACACAGCTCTGTATTTCACAGGGGGGCACAGGGACAGCTCCTGTGAGAAGCTGCTGGAAGCTTCCGCCATGTCTGGCACAGCCAATTCCTGGTGGCTTCAAAGATGGACCTGCTGCTGGCAAAGGCTGGGCCAGTTAAAAATGGTGGCAATGCCTCTGTGATATCAGATTTAAAAAGAAATCAAAATAGAGATTGTGACACAGTTTAAACTCCAGTCAGAGGAGAGCAGAGGTAGAGCATGTGAGAAGAGCAACTCTGCAGACATCCAGGTCAGTGCAGGAGGGGCAGGAGGTGCTCCAGGCCCTGGAGACCCAGGCACCCTACAGGAGAGCCATGGAGAGAGGGGCCCTGCTCCCAGGCTGGAGCAGCCTGTCCCTGCAGGAATGCACCCCTGGAAGAGTGACCCATGCCGCAGCAGTTTGGGAAGGACTGTTGTCCCTGGCATGGACTCACACTGCAGCAGTTTGCAGAGGGCTGCTGCCCCTGAAATGGACTCACATGGGAGAAGCTCCGGCAGAACTGTCTCCCTTGGGAGGGACCCACGGTGCAGCAGGGGAACCACTCCTCTCCCTGAGCAGGGGCAGAAGCCATGGGTGATGAATTGACCACAACCCCCATTCCCTGTCTCCCTGCACTGCTGGGGTGGGAGGTAGAGCTGCAAGGAGGGAGGTGAGTGGCTTATTTTATTTCCCCTTTTGCTGCTCTGACCTTGTTAGTAATAAATGAATTTCACATCTCTAAGCTAAGCCTGTTTTTCCCAGGACAGTATTTGATGAGTGATCTCGCCCAGTCCTTATCTCAACCCATGAACCCTTTATTAAATTCTCTTTGTCCAGCTGCAGAGGGGAGTGAGTGAGCAGCCCACATGGATGCCTGGCATTTGGCCTGGGTCAACCCACGACACCTTGGTACCACAGGGTCACAATGGACCCTTGGCTCTATGGGGTCACTTTGGTTCCACCAGGCCCTGCAGGGCCACTTAATTCAACAAGGCCCCAAAGTTTCACAGTGGTCTCCAGGATTCCATGAGGCCCTGCAATGTCAAAATGGACCTTTGGATCCATGGGGGCCCACAGTGTCACAATGGGCTCTTTTTGTCCTACAGCTTCACAATGGCCCCTCGGTTCCATGTGTCCTGCGCTGTTCCATGAATCCTTAGTTCCATGGGGTCCTCTAGGGTCACAATGGTCTCCTTGGTTTCGTTGTTCCACAGTTGCCATAATTTCTATGGCATCACAACTGCCCTTGGATCCCAAGAGGCCCCAGACTGTGACAATGGCCCCTTGCTTCCATGACACCCTGTAGTGTTACAATGGTGTCCATGATTCCATCAGGCCCTGCAGTGTCACCGTGGACAGTTGGTTCAGTGACACTCCACAATGTCACCACGGCCCCTTGGTTCCTCAGAGCCCCACTGTGTCACTGTGGTGCCTTTGGTTCCAAGGCTCAGAAGTGCCAGAATGACCCTTTGGTTCCATCAGACCTTGAAGTTTCAAAATGGTCTCCATAGTTTCATGAGTACCCCCTGTGTCACAAGAGACTCTTGGTTCCCTGAAGTTCTCCAGTGTCACAATGGGCCCTTGGTTCCATGAGGTTTGGTAGAGTCACAATTGACTCCCTGGTTCCATGAAGCCCTGCTGTGTCACAATGCCCATGGTTCCATGAGTGTCCATGGGGTCACCACGGTCTCCTTGGATCCCCAGTATCACCATGGTCTCCTTGGTACCATCCAGGCCTTGTAACAAGAGACAGGGAGCCATTTTGTGCCTTAGATGAAAGGCTGCAGAACTCATGGTTGTGAGCCTGTGTCACTGATTAGAAACAAAAACCACCTGAATCTGAATGCCAAATATCATCTCAAGTACCTTCAATGCCAGCCTCGACAGAGGTAGAAAATACAAACAGAGATTCCACAGTAAATCAAAAACAGGGACCATATTTTGAATGCAGGCAAAATGCATTCAAGCGCATTCAAATGCACTCGATATGATGGGGAGGTGATGATCCCCTATTCCAAGAGTGAACTTAAGAAGGGCTGACTATTGAAGGAACTGCAGAGAACCACAATATAAGAAAAGCAGGTGCCATAGGTAATTCTGGGATAGGCAGACCAGAAAGCAAGAGCAGATGAACCAGTGCAGTCGCCACCAAGAAGATCTAGTTCACATGCTGTGGGCAGCAACCCCATCAGGCCGTGTCACCATCCCCTGGTACAAGGGCAGTCACGATGGCTCGTTTCAGTGATCTCAGGGTGCAAAGACACACAGCAGGGGACTTTCAGTATTAACAAAAACAAATGCACCTTTTATTGAGTGCCCACAGCAGACGCAGCACAAGGATTAGAAAGGAGATAGGGATAGTGAGACAGAGAAAAGGAGGGGGGGAACCAACAGAGAGATGAAATCCTTGTGGTCCGGCCAATAGATCCATCTGGTCACGTCGGGGAGAGTCTCAAAGTCTTTGGTTAACTCAGGGCTCTTTTATAATCTACCGCCAGAAGGGGAGCAGGATGGCACATGGAGGGAACAGCAGAGAATAAATCCATTGGGAACAGGTACAGACAGTCCAGTTCTGAACAGCACAAACCGGTGCCAGCAGTGAGTGGGGCCCGTTGTTTCAGGGCTGGTTCCTATGGGAAACATCCCGCTTCCCATGGCAGACATCCCGCTCCAGTCAGGCCAGCACCCCTGGGTTAGAATTTGAAGGGTCTCAGTCTCAGTCCTTGGGGACGGCTTCAATCTCCGTCCTTGACGGCGGCTGTGAGGCAGATGAGGGATCTTTGGACCGTCTCTTACAGACTGACATCCCAAAGCATAAAAATAATTATGCACGTCCCCTTAAAAATTAAATTTTACTGATTAATAAAATTATAATTATTTTTCTTATTTATAAAAAAATTATTCTATATTTGTATTACAAAATTTTAATATTCATATTAAAAAATCCATACATCTTTAGCAAGCAAAAAATTTATTGGTCATTGGTTCTAAATAACACCTTCAATAATTCATTGACCAGTGTGGCTGTTGATTTCTCCTTCTTTATGCTAATTAGTCCTATTTTCAATCCTTTTGTCGTATTTTTTATCATTTTCACAGACATGGTAAAAGGGGCCGCTTCGGGGTCCCTGGAGAACTTTCTGGGGCACATTTGGGGCAGTTTTGGAGGATCTGAGGAGGGAATTCAGAGATTGGGGATCTGAGGAGGGAATTCAGAGAGAACTTGAGGGTCTGGAGGACACTTGGGGGAGCCGGGTGGGCACTTGGAGAGGCACTCAGGGATTCCAAGAGACGGTTCGGGGTCCGGGGCAGCACTTGAGGGTCCAGGGGGGGCCTTGGAG
Organism: Melozone crissalis; assembly: GCF_028551555.1. Classification (NCBI taxonomy): domain Eukaryota; kingdom Metazoa; phylum Chordata; class Aves; order Passeriformes; family Passerellidae; genus Melozone; species Melozone crissalis. The sequence continues at coordinate 5,380,949 of NW_026535824.1, forward strand.
GTAAGGGAGGGGAATTTGGGGGCCCTTCGGGGTCCGGGCTGGCCCTTGGGGGGCTCAGACAGGGCTCTCTGGGGCGCGGGGGGTGATGGGAGTTGTAAGCGCGGGTCTAATACAGTTTAGCGGGACAGCAGAGCATCAAGGAAATTCGAGGCGAAGCTGCAATGGCTATCAGTGGGGCGCGGGGCATGACGGGAGATGAAGTCCCGGCTGGAACAGTACGGGACATGCGCCGCCGAGCATGATGGGAATCGTAGTCGCAGAAGTGGCTCGAATGCTTTGTTTGGGGGTGCGGTAGGCTCCTGGGGGACACTTCTGCGTCCGAGCCGCTACTTGCGATGCTCGGCTAAACGTGAACGGTTCGAGAGAACATTTGGGGAGCTCAGGGAGCTCTAACCGGGCTCTTTAGGGCACGGGGCACAGCAGGAGTTTTAGGCGCGGGACTGTTCTGAGGGGCTCTGGGGCCGCGGGGGAGGAGAGGAGATGAATTCCCCAAAGTGGCTGTACCAGGCATCTGTGGGGTCGGGAGCACTCAGGGGGTCCGGGGACGCTTTTAGGGGGTCCCGAATTGGTGCTGAGGGAGCACTGAGGGAGCCTGGAGGGTCTGGGGGACACTTATGGTACAGATGGAGGCAGATCCGGGGGTTCTGTGGAGCGCGGGGCATGACGGGCGTTGTAGTCCCGGCTCCAATGGGGCTCATCGGGCCGCGGGGCATGATGGGAGTTGTGGCTAAAGTAGGCACCGTCCCTGAGTCTCCGATCTCTGGCACTGATTGGCTTCGGGCGATGATGGGCGGGAGTCTCTGCAAATGGGATGCGGTGGAGGCGGGAACAGCCCATTCAACTTTTCCAGTCCCTCCCACTACAGCCCAGTTCATCCCCAGTACAGACCAGTAAAACGCCAGTACAGCCCAAGTCATCCCAAGTAGAACTCAGTACAACCCTAGTGCCCTTCCAATCCCTCCCAGTACAGCCCAATCCCTCCCAATACACCTCAGTTTACTCCCAGTCCCTTCCAGTTCCCACCACTGTCATCCACAGGATGCCCCAGTGTTCCCAGTCTTGTCTGCAATGGCCCCAGTGTCCCCAGTTTGTCCCAGTCCTCCCCAGTGTTTCCAAGTCCCAGTGTCTCCCACAGTGTTCCCAGTGTTCCACAGTATGTCCCAGTCCTCCCCAGTGTTTCCAAGGACAGTTTCATTTCTCTCGGTGGCCGTGGCAGCCAAACCCAGCAGTGGGGTCAGTGCAGTGCCCATGGCCACAGCCCCTTGCAGTGCCCAGTGCAGCTTGGGCTGATGATCCACCCTCACAGCTGGCCCAGGGCAGCTCTGCAGTGCCTTTGGTGGCACCTGGGGCTGGCACACACCTGAGCAGTGTGTCTGTTTGCAGCGGGGAAACTCAGCAGTTTGAGATTGCTGCAAATAGTACAAAAAGGGAAAATCCCTCTGAGGCTGGGTGCAGCCAGCTCTGCAAGCACAGCAGGGCCTAGGGCAGTGAGGACAGACAGGATGGGGCTGGGCAATGTGGAGCAAGGCTGTCCACACTGGGTCAGAGCTCCAGGCACAGCTTCTGTGAGCAGGCCAGAGCTGCTGTGGAGACCCTGGGTCTATATCAATCATAGAATGCTGCAACCACCTCTGCTCTAAAGAGAAATTTAATAAAAGACACCCTTTAAAATAGGAATGTATATTTTATTACTGCTCTTTGAAATCTTTCTCCATAACTGGACTAGGAAAGCTTTAATGACCACAGCATTAAATAATCCCATGTCTAGCCTTAACCCCAATCCCAGCTCTAATCCAGTCTCAGCCCCAACTCCAACCCCAGCCCCAATTCCAGCCCCTTCCAAAATCCTCAGCCCCAAACCAAATCCCAGGTTCAGCCCTTCTGGGGCTTTGGGGGTGTCTCTGTCCCTCTGACCCCGATGATGTTTGGGTGGGGTCGCAGCAGGGCTGAGAGGGAGAGAGACCCCCCCCGGCCTCCCCAGGTGTGAGAAGGTCAGAGAGCCCCCCCAGCCCCGAGCACCCTCAGCGGTGAGAGGGACACAGAGCCCCTGGTCCCCAGCCCTGCACAGGCATTGCCTGGGGCCAGAGGGATGGAGAACCCCCGAGCATCCCCTGGGCTGATAGGGACAGAGACTGCCCCGAGCACCCCCTGGGCTGAGAGGGACAGAGACTGCCCTGAGCACCCCCTGGCACAGGGGGGAGAGGGAGGGAGGCCCCCCAGGCATTCCCTGGGGTGAGAATGATGGAGACCCCCTGGGGAATGGCCTGTGGTGACAGGGACAGGGACACCCCTGGGGAGTGGCCTGGCATGACAGGGACAGTGACAATCCAAACAAACTCCTCCTGAGCGTCCCCCAGGGCAAGAGGCACAGAGACCCCTTGAGCATCACCAGGGCACTGGACAAGATAAACTAGGCAGAAATAAAACTTAGTCCTACATAAAATACTTTGATGAATATTTAATTTTCCCGAGAGTCACATGTGATGGAAATGCAAACAAATCCCAAACAGGAATAAACTGACAATAGAAGTAATTCAGTGGCAATTCCAAGTTTCATTGGTTCCTGCACAGCTGCAGCTCAGCTGCTGGCAGGTTCCAATAAAAGAACAGTGGAAATTAGGACCAATACAGATTATTAAAAGGAAGGGGAAACTCTGTAGCTGTCACAAAGGTGACAGGGATGAAGAGAATAATGATTCTCACATTTGTCAAAGAACACATTTGGCCTGTGAATTCTGGAGTTATTTGGGAATTTAGCTACTTGAGCTGGGCTTCTTCTGGGACTTTTAGCAGCCTTGTGTTCCTCACCATGGGGTGAATGAACCTTGTCAATCTTGCTGGTAACATTTGCTCCCTTTCCTCCAGTGACTTTAACAAACATTTCAAGGAAGGACAACACAATATTTTCTTTTTCACTGGCTACCCACAACAGCCATTTTCCTCATCAGTTCTTCCATAAGTTGCTCAGAGGAAGCTGTGTCCAAGTTTCCAAGAGTTCCTCCAGAGAGAACCACAACCTCCTCCTCAGAGGGAACCATGCTGTTGTCAAAGGCACTTGGGGTCAGACAACGGTGCCCTGAACTCACTGTGCCAAAATAATGTCACAGTCTGGTTAAAAAAATTGCTGGAGAGATGCCTCCCCCCCAGTTAAAGTGCAAACGAGACCAAATCCAAAATGGATTTTATTGAACAATAAAATATGAGTATTAAATAGCGAATAGTAATAGAATAGTAACTAGTAATAGAATAGTAAATGTGAGGTAGGGAGAGAGATGAAAGAAAGAGAAAAGTGGGGGAGAAAAAGGGAATGACAGGGACAAAGATCTCCCCTGGAGCAGGGCAAGTGTGACATTGTCCCCTGTGTGTGTGCCCTTCCCAGGGTGGGGGTTTTACACCTGAGCCAGTTTGGGTAAGGGGGGTGGTGTTCACCCCCTGAGCAGGGATTACCCCGCTGTTTCAGGTTGCAATGCAAGATGTAACCAAATGCATGTTTTCAATCCCTACCTTCATCAACTGCTATAAACAGGTGGGGCAGTGTTCTTTATCTCTGCCATGACTCAGCGCTGATAACGCCCTCCAGGGGAGATATCTTCTGCTAATGGGCCATTGAGTGTCTCTGCAGGACTGACCAACAGGGTGTCAGGTTACATCCTTGATAGTGGAACCCTGGAAAATGTTAAAGATAGAATCTAAAATGTTAGGCTTTGTCCTTTCCCAGATCAACTGCACCTGCGTAAGCAGTATGATAAATTATATAATTGTTAGATGTGATGATTGTTTAGTAATTAAATGTAATTATTATATAGCCATAAGAAGAATAGTGAGAAACTATGTTGGAAATTCAGAGAGGGGCTAAATTTATGTATACTATAGAACAATAGAAGTTTAATAATTAACATGAAAGTTATGTAACGATAGAGTATAAAACATGATCTTTTTGGATGTATGGTCGGAGTCAGATTTGGGTTGAATATACCCCGATTCCCAGAGCTCTTAATAAAAAGCACCGCATCTAATCGCTCCGTGATTATGTGTTTTTGAACGCTAACATCCTGACTCTGTCAGTTTAAGGCAGTGTTTCTGTATCATTGCGTTGATCTAAATTTTCTTATTAAATTGCAATTCTGGCTTAGGCCCTCCCCCACGTGTGCCTTCAAACCAGTACAAAGCTCATTGTGTTCATCCCTTGTTTTCCTGCCTTGTTTTAGGAATATCCCATTCCTAAAACTTGGCCAGATGGAAGGAGAGACCTCAAGGAAGAGAAAGATGCCGTGGGATACCCAGGCAGGTGAGGAGGAAGTCAGTGGTGCCCCTTTCCCCCTCTCTCCTACTCCACCTCCCAGCCCAGCATGGCCCCTGGCTGCAGGACAACCCTGCTGCCAACGCCGTCCTGCTGGGGATGCACTGGGGGGATCTCCTTCCTTTTCCCTCTGGCACAGAGGCAAATCCCATCCTCTCCTTGTCCTTCCTCCCCTCAAACAAGAAGCTGAGGATGGAGATCAGGGATGACAAATTCCCACGGCAGAACCTCATGCAAGAGGCTGTTTTGAGCGGCTCTATGGCACAGGAATCCAATCGGGAGAAAAAGCCCTGGAGATCCCCCATGAGGAGGAGGGGCTGCAAACCCAGCCCAGGGTGCTCTGAGGAGGAAAGACCCACCCTGAGCCAGCAAGGTGGACAGAGCTTCAGCCAGAGCTCGGAGCTGGTGGTCCATGAGCAGCTTCATGATGGGGAGAAGCCCCACAAGTGCTTGGAGTGTGGGAAGAGCTTCAGGCACAGCAGCACCCTGATCTGCCACCAGATGATCCACACCGGGGAATGGCCCTATGAGTGTGGGGAATGTGGGAAGAGCTTCAGCTCCAGCTCTGCCCTTGTCATACACCAATGCATCCACAGTTTGGAGAGGCCGTACGAGTGTCTCAAGTGTCAGAAGAGGTTTCAGAGCAGCTCCAGTCTCCTCCAGCATAAGTGGATTCACACGGATGAGAGGCCCTTCCTCTGCCCTGACTGCAGAAAGGGCTTCAAGCACAACTCCAGCCTCATCAGGCCCTGGTGCATCCACACTGGGGAGAGGGAGAGGCCCTATGAGTGTCCCCAGTGTGGGAAGAGGTTTCACACCAGCTCCAGTCTCCTCCAGCACCAGCACACTCACACCGATGAGAGACCCTTCCGCTGCCCTGAGTGTGGGAAGGGCTTCAAGCGCAACTCCACCCTCATCACCCACTGGCGCATCCACACTGGGGAGAGGCCCTACGAGTGTCCCCAGTGTGGGAAGAGCTTCACCCAGAGCTCTATCTTAACCAGACACCAACAGAGGCACCTGTAAGAGAAGCTCTGCCAATGCCCCAATGCAGGAGGACTTTTGTGCACTGCCCCAACTTCATCCATAATTGGAGGGTCCATGTTGGCAACAGCCCTGGTGATCCAATTTTCCTTCTGATCCATGCTAGGAAGACACCTGTCCCTTTTCCTGGCCCTTCCAATGACATGGTGTGCGATGGAAGAAAATGAGGGTCTGGCAATGGCCGTGTCATTACATTCACTCCCACCTCAGATCATTGCCAGGGACAGGAAAGGGACACTCTCTTTCTCTCCCTCAGGAGATGGGTGTCCTTTTCAGGCAGGAGGAAATACATGGCCAGGCAGACCCAGTGAGTTGTGTTTTAGTTTTCCCTGTAAACAGTTTTATTTATACACTCTGTTATCAATATTGTTTCTGTTCCATTTGTTCCTTATCTCATTGCTGTTCCCAAAAAATTGTTCTCATCCCAGCCCAGGATCTTTGCCTTTTGTGCTTTCCATGGGACGCGGGAGGGCAGCCAGGGCAGCGCGGTTTTAGCAGGAGCAGGAAATTCAGGGATCCCATTCCTGAACCCCGGCCCGTGGAAACCGAGCATCCCAGCTGGTCCCAGCCCTGGGGGCCATGGCAACAGCCTTGGGAGCGGGTCCCTGCCTGGGGCTGTGGGAACCTCTTCCCTCTGGTGCCCAGGGACAGGAGTGGAGGGAACGGCTGCAGCTGAGTCGGGGCAGGCTCAGGTTTGATGTCAGGAAAAGGTTTTTGCCCAGAGGCTGCTGGGGCCCTGCCCAGGCTCCCCAGGGAAGGGTCCCAGCTCCAGGGCTCTCTGAGCTGCAGCAGCGTTTGGACAGCGCTGCCAGGCCCAGGCTGGCATTGTTGGGGTGTCCTGTGCAGGGCCAGCAGTTGGACTGGAGGATCCTGATGGGTCCCTCCCAGCTCAGCCAATTCTGTGGTTCTGGGATCCCATGAGCCTGGGGATGGGGCTGCCAATGGTTGCCATGGCAACGGGCTGTGGCTGCAGGCCTGAGCTGGTGTCCATGGCAACCATCCCTGGCATGGGGTCTCTGTGGAGCTGCCAAGGGACTGAGCATGGCAACAGGGGGCTGGGGATGGTTGCCATGGAAACTGACCATAGAAAAAAGGAGCTTTTGATGGTTGCCATGGGAACAGACCATAGCAACAGGGGCCTGGTGATCATTGCCTGCTAAGGATCAGATTTGTCACAGGCCCTCAGAGGGTTCCATGGGGAATTTCCAGGAGTCTCCAGGCTGTTCCAGAGCTGGAATGTCACAGGCAGAGACAGGGGCTCCATGGGAACCTCCCTGGGCTTTCTGAGGATGGTAAAGAGCCGTGTGGTCAGAGGCAGTCACAGCCATTCCATGGTGACATCCCAGGGGACCTTGGGCCACAAAGGCACCGATCTGTCACAGGCACTCAGGGGGGGTCCACAGGGACATCAGGAGTCCCCAGGCTGCCAAAGAGCCCTGATGTCCCAGACACTCACAGGGGTTCCTGTCATGGGCACAGTGGGAAGTTCAGGCAGAGTTTATTAGAGAAGCTCCTGTTGGGTAACAAGGTGCAGAAAGGATCCCCAATAGCCCCCACAGATCCTCAAATATCATTTTTGAGTCAGAGATGACATGGACTCAGATCAGAAGGCTAAGGGCTAAAAGCCACCTGTTTTTTCAATCCTCCTCTTTTATACCTTGGTTTGCTACAGTTGGACCTCATAGGTCATTTAATCAACACATTTCACATGATTGGCCAATTAAGATAACACCCTTCAGTAAACAATTTTATGGAAAAAGCTAACTTTTAACAAACATTGTCAAGGCACCAGTTATTGATGTTTGTCTTATGTTGGGCCTTTCTGTGGGCTCCCTGGAAGGGGGAAACCCTCCTGTAGCAGTTCTGTGCCAGGTAAAAGGAGACACACAGGACTTTTTTGGTCTTCAGCTGCTTGTTTATTGTTATCTTATCTAAAGTTTGGCATTGCTGTCCACACCAGGCTTAGCGTGCTAGAAAAGCACTGCAAAATGCCCCCAAAATGTATGGTTTCAAGGTCTTTGCAAGTTGTGTCATCCAATTAACTCTTAACACGTACAATTTTTCTACTTGTCAACCAATAACTCATCCCTTGACTGTCCATGTAACCTCTGCACTGTGCTTTCCTTGACCAATCACCCTGTGCCACCAACACTGCAGAAAATGGAGTAGATGAAGAAGAAGACAGGGACTACACCCCAATTCCTCCATCTTGCTTCTTATCTACACCATACTAATAATCCCAAAACCTAAATTTCTCACTCAAGTGACATACTACACTACACTCTAGTATCTATTTCACGCTTTGGTAAATTCTAATCTATCTCAAAGTCTTCAAAGTCCTCTCCATGGCGGAAGGTTAAAGGTGGTGTTTCTTTGGGAGGACAGGACCCCTTCGAGCAGACAGAGAAATTTTCCTTGTGCCCTGGATTCCCACACATTTAACCTAAAATCCTTTAACCCTTAACATGTGAAGTTACCAAAAATCTTCCAGGTAAGTAGGATTGGAAGGAAAAGAAATAGAGAACAACAGAAAGACAGAAGATCTATAGAACAACACGCACATAGGAACTAAATCCTGGGGTCAAGCATCACAACAGTGGAACCCCAAGAGCAGGCAAGATCCAGACCATGGGCTGGCCTCACGCTCCGGCTTTTAACCCCCTGGGCCTCCATGGGCCCGCCCCTGGGGTGGGACTGCACGTTGTTTGTCCTATCAAAGTCAGGGTAGGTATCAGCTGCTGGCATGTGACTGATTGACAGCTCAGCCAATCAGGGCTGGGTTAACACCGCCCCTGCTCTGTGATTGACAGATCTGCCAGGGTTGGGGGCAGGGCTCTGTCCCACCACAAACCAAGGCCTCATCCAGCCCTGGCCCCACATGGCCATTCTGTGTATCCCAAGGTGTCTCAGGACATCGATCTCATCCAGCCTCTGACAGCGACCACGGTGACACTACGGAACCTCATGGAACCATGGGTCAGTTGTGACAATGTGGGTCCAATGACACCATGGTGACACTATGGAACCTTACGGAATCAAGGAGACCATTATGTAGCTCAGGGGCCCTATAGAAGCAAGGGTCAATGATCAAACAGTGGGGCCCATAGAAACAAGGAGCCATTGTGACATAACAGGGCCACATGGAGCCAAGAGACCACTGTGATTTTGTTGAGGCTTATGAAACCAAGAAGCCATTGTGACTTTGCAAGACCTCATGGAATCAAGGACATAATTGTGACAGTGTTAGGACCCATGAACTCAATGAAACATGGAATAGATCTGCCTGGTTTGGACTCCTGGGGGCTGTCTGACGGGTCCCACTGAATTTGACATGTCAAGGGCCACTTCCCATCTGACCGTGAAGCACTGGGGCTCTGTGCTTTTATTCCAATGGGAAAGAACTGTCTTTCTTGTCCAGGCATCCATGGCATAAATTGAGATTCTGCGTCTTAAATTCTCTATACCCAAGGGTTATTCCCAGACAAAATCTGCCCGTACAGTCAAGTCTGGCTAGACTTGGCCTCTGGTGACTGCCTCTCATCTGCCCCTGCACCACCGGGGCTCACTTGTTTCTTTCCTATGGAGATCATTGTGACAGGGGAACCAAGGGGAACACTGTGACCCTGCAGGGTACAATGGATCCAAGGGGCCACTGTGACACTGTGGGGCCTCGTGGAACCAAGAACATCTTTGTGGCTCTGTTGGGCCACATAGTCCTAAGGGGCCAGCGTGAGGCAGCGGGGCTTTGTGGAACCAAGAGGCCATTGCTGCATTTCAGGGCCTCGTGGAGCCAAAGGGCCGTTGTGATCCTGCGAGGCACCGTGGATCCATGGAGACCATTGTGGCATTGCAAGGCCCCATGGATTAATGTAGACCATTGTGACCCTGCAGGGCCTCATGGAGGGAAGGGGCCATTGTGACACTATGGGAACTTGTGGAACCAAGGGAATCATTTTTGCACTACTGGGCCCCAATGGAACCAAGGGGCCATTGGACACTGAGAGGCTTCATGGAAGCTATAGATCATTATGGCACTGGGGGGCCATGGGGAAACATGGAGACCATTAAGATCCTTAAGGACTTGTGTAATCAAGGGGCCATTATGACACCTGAGGGCATCATGGAATCAAGAGAACCATTGTGGCACTGCAAGGCCTCATGGAAGCAAGGAGCCATTGTGACACTGCAGGGCCCTGTGGAACCAAGGGAACATGAAATAGGTGTGGCTGCCTTGGCCTCCCAGGGGTCACCTGACAGATCTGGCTGACCTTGGAATGTGGAAGGCCACTCCCATCTACCCCTGAAACACTGGGGCTCTGGGCTCTTATTTTTATGGAAAAGAACTGTCCATTTTTACCAGGCATCCATGGCCAAAATTAGGATTACACCTCCAAATTTCTGTGTATCCAAGGATTGCTCCCAGACAAAAGTTGCCGGGACAGACACGTCTGGCTGGTCTTTCACTTCTGAGGGGCAGCATTCACCTGTTTTCCAAACACTAGAAAGGGCTTTGTGCTCTTCTTTTTGTGAAAAAAACCCCCATCGCTCTTCTCCAGGCACAAATGTTTTAAATTAGGACTCCACATTTGTAATTTCAAGTATCCAGGGCTTGCTCCAAGCAAACCTGCCAGGACAGACAGGCCAGGTTTGCCTTGGCCTCTGGTGGTTGCTGTTCATCAGCTCCTGAAACATGGGGGCTCTATGGTTTCCATCCTATTGAGACCAATGTGACATTTGGGAGCCTTGTGAAGTGAAGGGGCCATTGTGACACTGCAGAGCACCATGGATCCAAGGCACCATTGTGACACTGTGGGGCCTTATGGAACCAAGGACATCATTGTGGCTCTGTTGGGCCACACGGTCCCAAGGGACCAGTACAAAGCAGTGGTGCGGTAGTTAGCCCAGCTGTAACTGAGACTCAGCCAGATTTTAACTCAGAAGAACTGGGCATGAGTTTCAAGCCCTGGGAATCATTTGTTTAACTAAGGATGAGCTTGAGATTTCCCCCATAAGCCTTTAGTGTTTTTATGCTAAGTATCCTATTGGTTACTTGTTTCCCCTACAGGGTTATTGTTCTAGAATGTTCAACCCCTGAGTGTACATGTTACTGCTTCCCCTTTGTCTCAGGTTTTTGGATCCTGCCCCTCATACTGTTCTCAACTTCTCCATGTTTATTCTTTTTCACTCCATTATTAAAGTTCTTTTTGGTCAACTCCATCAAACCCGCTCCTTTTCATTTGCGCCACCCTCGCCCTGACTCAGGGAACCAGAGAGGTTTGTTGCAGCCACCCACACTGCGACATTTGTCCCCCAAAGAGTGACCCTGACAATCAGGCCTCCCTGTGTCAGTCACGTCAGCTGGGGTTAGCTGATGGATAGGCCAGTACTCCATGGGATTTTGGATTGTGCCGGGCCTGGTGGATTTATCGTTGCTTCGAGGGACCTTGCCCAGGATTGGCAGGGACAACGATGATTTCACCTGCATAGGATTGCAGGTGGGTTTAGGGAAATGCAAGACATTTATTGCCCATTTTGCCATTGTGTTTTTACAATATGCACCCACGTCCCATAATTGATTTGGGGTGTTTCCGTGGCTCTTCCCCATAAGGCAGAGAATAAGAAAAATGGGCAGCCAGCTCTCCAAAGTAGAAAGGAGTATATATGGATGCTTTAAGTTAATTCTCACTGATCATGACAAAGTATTTTCAAAGAACGAATAGAAATCAATCATGAGGTGGATCATTAAAAATTTTCCAGATGCCTCTGCTGATGAAATCCATACCACTGAATTTTGGGACTCCATGGGAGTTAAACTGTACAACTTTAGATCAAAAGGGACCCCATTGCACCCCACATGCTCCCCATCTTCAACACCACCCTCACCAGCAAGCAGTGTGTTGAAAACTAAATCCGTTGGTCACTCCTAATTCAGGACCTCCCCTCAAACCCGCCTTTCTCAGACCTTGCACGATGGTCCAAGATGGCAATGGCCACGCGGACTTGGAGCATCATGCCCTGGAAACTCAAGATGGAAGGAGCCTGAATGTGGCTCGAGAGACTGACAATCCTCCCTCCATCTTGGCTTTTCCACTTCCTGCTACTACAACCTTCTCTTCCTCCCTGAACGAACCTCCAGACTCCACGCCCACAACTGCGGGTCATGCCCCACTGTCAATCATTCCACCTCCACCCTGCGCCATGCCTCCAGAACTCCACTCTGGAAGTCTGCCATCCTAGATCAAGGCCCTTCCTCCCCAACGCCTGACAAAATGGAAGTGCCCTTTGCCTTACCCTCCAGCAACAATATAACTCCATGGTCAAAGATACTAAACCCAACTGTCACACTATTTCTAATCCTAATGTTTCAGCTCCAAGATATTCTTCCTCCCCAGAAGTCACTTTGGACTCCTCAGAGCCACCTCGTCCCTCAACCCCAGAAGATCCCTAGGAAAGGAAGGAGACTGGCAAATAGTTTTGAAATTCTTCATTGCCCCAGTATGTTATGAAAGAAGGGGGCAGAATCCCAGGTATCAGCCACTGGTTTACGAGGAAATCAAGGATCTGTGTAGGGCAGCTAAAGACCATAGGAAGGACTTACCTCATTTTAATGGCCTAATGAGGGCCATGGTTACGTGTCTTAAGCCCCTATGATTTAAAATGTATTATGACCATGATGTTATCACCTACAGAATACACCCTGTGGGAAGGGGGATGGAAGTGTTTACTAAATCAACTAATAGCAGACTATGCTAATAATGAGGCAAGGGCGGAATTGACAATCAACCATCTAGCTGGAGAAGGACAACACAGCCTACCAGATGATGAAGCAGCAGGTATCCCAAGAGAAGAATTGGATGATATAAGAGAGGTGGCTTTGAAAGCTTTAATCCAGGTATTGGATGGTAGCACCCCCAGTTTGGACTACCTTGGGTGGCTGCAGCTAAAGCTTTAGGACAATCAGACCATCTTGGGTGCCTGTTAAGTAAGCAAACCAATGCTACCTCCCTCGCATTGAGTGGCCTGCTCTCAGACACAGAGACCACCAGACATGCCACCTTGCAGAACAGAGATAGAGTTTTTACTCTGGGCACATGGGCATGGCTGTGTAGACTCTGAGGGCATGTGTTGCATGAACCTCTCCAGCTACAGTGAGTCAATCCACAAGAGTATTCAGGTATTGAAGGAAGGGTTCAAGAAGCTTCAAGTGGAAAACAAAGACTGGTTCAATAAACTCTTCCAATCCAAGGGACTAAATGGTTGGATGATGTCGAGCTAAAACAGGAGTATTCATTCTCTTAGTGGTTGTTGCTGTATTTTTAATTGCCCCATGTTTGTTTGAATGCTTTTAGAAAGTCTTACAAAATTCTTTCAGTTCCATCTTTGTTGTAAACCAGAAAAGGGGAAGATACCCAACCCAGGCTCCTCATGGACTCCTTGGAGTAGACAATTGAAGGCCAGGATAGGACAAAAAACTCTGAGACTCAGTGTGGGAAGGAATATCCTTAAAAGTACCTAAAAGTATTCTTAAATCCATAAAATACCTTAAAAACCATTATTATCTCAAAGTATTAATGAGTTCCACTGAGTGTCAATACAGAGCTCTCAAGGGATTAATAAAGTAGGTAATTGGGGCCATGATTGCATAAACCTCTCACAGAGTCTGTATCAAAAGAGAAACACCAAGTACCTTAAAATAACTGAAGTATCCTGAAGCATTAATGAGCCCCACTGAGTGTTGTTACTGACAAAGCCTCTCCAGGGACTAATTACAGCAGGTAATTAGAAGCCATGATTGCACAAACCTCTGAGAGACTCCAAGGCAAAAACAAAACCCAAAGTCCTTTGAAAAAGCTACAGAGAGGCTCTCAGCATAGAAGCAGCTCCTGGCAAGGGCAGCGCTGCAGAGAGACAGCTCTTCCCAGGAGCAGCTCCTGTGCACAGCCCAGCAGGGCTGCGGTACTGCCTGCAGCCACCCTGGGCACAGCACAGACGCACAGAGGCACAGAGGGGTTAAAGTCAGCCTGGGATGGGAGCACAGAGCAGAGCTCACTCGGGGCTCACCAGAGCAGAAATCAGCCCAGGTTTGAAACAGTCATTCCCTGGCTGTGGGAAGAGAAGCTGCAGTTCCTGCAGGGATCTCCTGGAGCTGGCACATCCCACAGCTTTTAGGACCGTTCAGGAGGACTCTCAGAGCTGCTCCACAGCAGGGTTGTGGCCCTAGGGCAGGGCTGGCTTTCCCTGCTGCCCCAGCCCAGGCACAGCTCAAGGCAGCTCCTGTTGCCAGGCTCTGCTGCAGGGCTGAGCAGCCGGGGCTGCAGCCAGGGGAGCCCAGGGCTGTGCTGCAGAGCAGGGTCCTGCAGGCCAGGGCGCTGTGCTGGGGCTCTGCTGCCTGCCAGGGACAGCTCTCAGCCAGCCCTGGCAGCTCCTAGGACTGGAGAGAAATTCTGGGGGGAAGGAGCCACCCTGAGCAGGGCAGGGGCTGCTGCTGAAAGGGGCTGGGTGGGGCAGGGCGGCTCCCAGCTCCAGACCAGCCTGGGCACAGCTCCAGAGGACACTTGCCAAAGAAGGTAAGCCTGGGATTGCTGTAAAGATCAGGAGCTTTCTTGAGAGTGTTTTCAATTTCCTACTTGGAGAAAGATGGGAACGTTGGGGTGATGGCCAAAAGATTTTTTCATTTTATACATTTTTGATATATTCATAGCTGTGTAAATTACTGTTATATAGTTATAAATTTACAATCCTTACTTAACACTACTAAATTCTTAATTAACTATATTAAACTACTATTATATACTTATATAATTACAATGCTTAATTAACTACAGTATGTTTCCTAACCTTGCTCTTAGATTTTAGAAAAATAAGCTGACTGTCTAAATACATTCCTGAAATACAGTCTTATCAGTATTATTATCGAAAAGTCTTATTATCAGGAAGAGAACCTAGAAAAACATTTTTTTAATTGACCAGAATGTGAGCAGTCATAACAAAAAGGGAAGGCAAAGAAGCCTTTGGACCTACTCCAATGGGTTGAAGAAGGGGTGTGTAACTGTGGCAACTGAATCTCCTATTGGCTGTTCCTGTTAAATATCTTAATTAAACAACCTTAATAAATTGTTGAAATCAGGGCCCGGGTGTGCCCCATCCCCACTGGGACACCTGGAAGCTTCCAATTATTGTCTGGTTTTTCCTTCACTGTTCTAACACTTGCAAGGGGCTTTTTCTCTTTTGATTAAAAACAACAGGGGAATCAAAGAAGCAGAACAGGAATTGTAATCCCAGAATCACAGAACATTCTGAATTGAAAGGGACACACAGGATCACCAAAGGAATGGGTGAACATTTACAGAGACTCCAGAACTGTAACTTTGGGTGGTCAGTCTCTCTGCTGGGAGCCTCCCAAAGGGCCCTCAGCCACTCCTCACCCCTGGACAGCAGCAGCATCACCTCTGCAGGGCCCAGCAGGGCTCTCCTGAGCTGCCCCTGCCCAGCTGCACACAGAGCCTGCCCCAGCCAGGGCCCTGCACACAGACAGGTTTCTGTAGGGCCCCGGCCAGGGCACACAGGCTGGGATGGGCTCTGTGAGCGCTGGCAGGGACAAGGCTCCTCTCAGGAGGGAACATCCAGGCCCAGGGAGATGCTGAGGGAAGGAGAGGGGGCTGAAGAGAGCAGTGCTGGGGGCAGGATGAGGGCACTGTTGGTGTGTGGGAGGTGCCGGGCACAGCTGGGCACGGGAACACTGTCCTGAGTGCCCGGCTGTCTCTGCCCTGCCCTCTCAGGCACAGCACCACAACATCTTCTCTTGGTTCTGCCCTGCCCTGATATTGTCACTGTTATCTGCTGCCCTCAGGGAGGCTCTGGCATTTGCAGCAGCTGAGTCAGGCACTGCCCTTGGCATTCCTGCCAGGCAGAGGTGTGTCCATGGGAATGGGGTGTCCAAGCTTCCCTGGTACCTGTGGGGCTGTGGGCAAAGCAGTCCATGGGAAAGGGGAATGAGCTGAGCCCCCTCCCTGAGATCCCATCATGGGCACAGCCAGGGATCTCCTTACTGTGCCCTTCCAAGCTCTGAGCTGGCCTCCTGGGTGCAAATCTGTGCCAGAGCCTCTGGGAGTTCCCTGAATGTCCCATGGGGAAGGGCAGAGCTGCCACACCTGAGGAAATGCTGCTGGGTTTGCCAAGGGAGCCGTGAGTGTCCTTGGCACAAGGGGGTGCTGAGACCTTGCCCAGAGACCTTTAGGGAGGGTGAGACATTCAGGGATCCCTCTGCTCTGGGCAGGGTCTGGTTTATCCCAGGGTGACTCGGGTGTGTGATTGTACTCAAATTGCAACCAAAGGTGCAAAACCAGGGCAGTTGAGAACAAGCCCATCCAGTCCCTCGTCTTCCCTCAGCCACAGGGAATCCTTTGTCTCTCACATCTCTCTGTGCCGAACTCTGAGTGCAGCAGAAATGCTGGGGATTTCTGACCTCAGAGTGCCAGGAATGATCTGTGGGCAGAAAAAATTCCTTAAACCAGCTCCTGCCATCCATGTCCTAAAAAACTAGCAGTGCAGATGCTACCAAGCCTGTCTGCATTCTGAGTGATTCCCCTGAAAAATCATGAATATCCAGCCTTGTCCCTCTGCCTCATGGCCACAAACCCAGGGCAGTGGGGCAGAGATGGCTCCTCGAGAGCCCCCATGAACAGACCTGGCTGCTCCTGGCACACTCAGCCAGCACAGCTGGAGCTCAGGCAGGGACCTGGGTGAAGGTTTTCCCAGAGCAGGAACAATGGTGGGTGAGTCCCAGTGGGACAATCTGCAGGAAATGGCTCAGGTTTGGCTCAAAGCAGCCTCTCCTGACTTGTCACTGTCCTTTCTCCATGAACAGGTCCCCATGTACAGCCCCAGCAAATGTCCAACAGCAGCTCCATCAGGCACTTCCTCCTGCTGGCATTGGCAGACACGCGGCAGCTGCAGCTCCTGCACTTCTGCCTCTTGCTGGGCATCTCCCTGGCTGCCCTCCTGGGCAACGGCCTCATCATCAGCGCCGTAGCCTGCGGCCACCACCTGCACACGCCCGTGTTCTTCTTCCTGCTCAACCTGGCCCTCAGCGACCTGGGCTGCATCTGCACCACTGTCCCCAAAGCCATGCACAATTCCCTCTGGGATGGCAGGAACATCTACTCAGGATGTGCCACACAGCTCTTTTTCTTTCTCTTCATCTCAGCAGAGTATTTCCTCCTGACCATCATGTGCTACGACCGCTACGTGTCCATCTGCAAACCCCTGCACTACGGGACCCTCCTGGGCAGCAGAGCTTGTGCCCACATGGCAGCAGCTGCCTGGGCCAGTGCCTTTCTCTCTTCACTGCTGCACATGGCCAATACATTTTCCCTTTCCCCTGTGCCATGGCAATGCCCTGGGCCAGTTCTTCTGTGAAATCCCACAGATCCTCAAGCTCTCCTGCTCACACTCCAAATCCCTCATGGAATTTGGGCTCATTGCTGTCAGTGCCTGTTTAGCAATTGGTTGTTTTGCGTTCATTTGTTTTCTCCTATGTGCAGATCTTCAGGGCTGTGCTGAGGGTCCCCTCTGAGCAGGGACAGCACAAAGCCTTTTCCACCTGCCTCCCTCACCTGGCTGTGGTCTCTCTGTTCCTCAGCGCTGCTACATTTGCTCATCTGAAGCCCCCTTCCGTCTCCTCCCCATCCCTGGATCGGGCCCTGTCAGTTCTGTACTCGGTGGTGCCTCCAGGGTCGAGATGTGTGCTTGCCTTGTGATCAGCCTTCAATACCCCTTGGTCTTCCTGGGCCCTTCCCCCAGGTGGGACTTGGGCTCATTGGGTCCCTCAGGAGCTGGGCTGGGGCTGCAGAGGTGGCTGTGGAGCATTGCCTGTGCTGTGCCAGGGACTGGCAGACACTGCTGGGCTGGGATAGAGGATCTGGGGGGACTGGGGTTCCAGGGCAGGGCAAGGCTGGACCTGCCCCTTCCTCCCCCAGACATGAAATGTTTCCACCAACAATCTCCTCCAGTTTGTCACAATAAGGAATGTTGGAGGTGAAATCCCAATTCTGGCCATGGGCAAGAAGGACAGTTCTTTTCCACAGGAAGGAAAGCATGGAGCCCCAGTGTTTCTGCCACAGATGAGAAGTCACCCTTAACATGCAAGGTCAGCTGGGCCAGTCAGGTGGTCCCTGGGAGCCATGCCAGCCAGACCTGTTCCATGTTCTCTTGGTTTTTTGGTGTTCCATAGTGTCACAATGGGACCTTGGATCCATGGGGTCCTGCAGTGCCATAATGGTGCCTTGATTCAATGGGGTCCAGCAGTGTCACAATAGACCCTTCTTTTGATTGATTTCCACAGTGTCACAATGGACCCAAGGTTCCAGATGGCCCTGCAGTGTCACAATGGTCCCAATGATTCCATGAGGCCTTACAGTGTTACAACGGTCTCCATGGTTCCCCATGCCCCACAAATTCACAGGACTTTTTTTTCCATGAGCCCTGCAATGTCACAATGAACCTTTGGACCCTGAAGGTTTGCTGTGTCGCAATGGTCTCCTTTGGCTCCACAGTGTCACAATGGATCACTGGTGACAGGAGGTCCCTTTGTGTCACCCTGGATCTTTGGTTCCATGCAGCCCTGCAGTTTCACAAAGGCTTCTTGGTTTCATGAGGCCCCACAGGATCACAATGGTCCTCTTGGTTCTGTGGGGACGCCCAGGGTCACAATGGTCTCCATTATTCAATGAGTCCCCTCCGTGTCACTATGGCTCCTTGGTACCATGAGGCTGTGAAGTTACTTAATGGTCTCCATCATTCCATGAGGCCTTGCAATGTCACAATGGACCTTTGGCTCTGTGGAATCTTGCAGTGTAACAAAGGTCCCTTGGTTCCATGACACTCCGAAGTGTCACATTGGTTTCCATGGTTCCATGAGGGCACATGGTGTCGCAATGGACCTTTGGTTTGATAGGGCATTTCAGTGTCACAATGATCCCTGCATTCCATGGAGCCACACAGCATCAGTACAGTCCCCTTGGTTCCATGAGGGTCAGCAATATCACAGTGCTCTCCATGATTCCATGAGGCCCCACAGTGTCACACTGGTCCCATGGTCTCACAGGGCCCCACAGTGTCACAATGGTCCCTTGGTTCCATGGCCCTGTGCTGCTGCATTCCCCCCTCCCCTTCTCAGGCCACCCTGCCAGCTGAGAAATGCTCCTTGGGCCTGGGCCTTGGCCAACAGCCCCTGGGCTCAGCTTCTCTGCAGCTCATCACAAACACTGTCTGCTCCAGGCACTGCTGCTGCCCAACCAGCTCCTGGTTCCTTTAGGAGCAGCCCTGGGAGCTGTTTTTGTTCCCTCACTGGCACAACATCCCTGTTCTCACCCTGCCAACGAAAGCTGTTGATGCCAAGTGCGGCCAGGATGAACCATTGCTGGGACTGAAGCCCCTCTCTTGGGGCCCTGCAAACAGCGCTCCAAAAGGAGCCCTTGGAGCTCTCCTGGGCCAGCGACTCCCTCTGAGTGGGGTCTCTCCCAGCCAGGAACTCTCCCGTTTGCTGCACTCAGGGATCCTGAACAACGACAGAGCCTGGGCCGATCCCCCCACTCCTCCAGGCTCAACCCTTCACCCACAGGGGAGATGCCAAAGGATCCACAGGGAGCATTTCCTGCCCTCAGGGGAATTTCTCACAGGTGCCTTGCATTGACTCTTGGTGTCTGTGTGCACACAGGAGTGCCTGTGCTGGGGAAATGTGGCAAAAATGCTGCACTCTGAGGGGTCTGAGTGCCTTGGATAGCTGAGTCAGTCAGGCCTGTATGTGAGGTTAAGTCACAAGGCCTAAGTGAAGTTAATTGCTGTGAAGAGTTGTTCTTTTGCTAAGTTGTTTAATATAAGTTATAAGCAGAGTTGAATACTTTTGAATGTTATTCCTCTGTTAAATTGCAAAGTCATAGGTTAGAAGTTAGGTTAAATACTGTTAAGTGCTTTTCCATTGCTAAATTGTGAAGTTGAGGCTATCAGTCAAGGTTAAGTCCTGTTAAGTTTGTGCTCTATTAAGCTTTTAGGCTGTATTCCTTTTATCATTACCCTCACTGTCCTTGTGTCACACACACACAGAGAGACAATTCGTGGTTTATTTCTGTTATGATTGCCTGAATTTGGTTTGGTTTTGTTGTTGCTTTGTTTCCTTGGTGTGCCTGAAGTGTCCACTCAGGAGCAAAGTGACTCTTGCCAATGAACTTTGTGGCACTGTTCCTTAATATTAAATCTGGTTTTTGCTGACCCGTTGCTGGGGTTTTTTTCCAGCGCTCTCAAGCCCTCGTTTGTAACAGGGTGAAGGAGCCCTGGCCCAGGCTCTGGCCCTGGGGGACACAGGGATGCTGTGGGGGGGTCCCTGTCCCCCTGTCCCACCCCCAGGGCTCCGGCCCCCCGTCCCCATGTCAGGCTCTGGGGTCGATCTCGTGGAACATCCTCTGGGGGAGGCTGCGGGGCCGGGGGGACCCGGGGGGACAGGGGACCCCGCTGTGCACGAGCAGGGTTGGACTGCTCTGGGGGGAGCTGTGAGGGGGGCCGGGGCAGAGTGACCTCCCCAGTGACGTCACACTGCCCCTGTGATGTCACACAGCCCCTGTGATGTCACAGCCCCCATGATGCCACACAGCTCTTTTGCAATGTCACACAGCCACCAGTGATGTCACAGCCCACTCTGAGTTGTCACACAGCCCCTGTGATCTCACACAGCTAACTATAGGATGTCACCCTATGATGTGCTACATCTGCTTTGTGATGTCACAGAACTCTCTGTGATGTCACAACCTGCTCTATAATGTTACACAGACACCTAGTGATGTCACAACCCACTCTCTGATGTCAGAGCCACCCTCGATGATGGCAGAGTCTGCTCTATTGCCTCACACTATGATGTCACAGACAGCTTTGTGATGTCACAAACTCCACAGTGATGCCACGAGACCTTTTCTGTGATGTCATACTGGCACTCTTTAATGTCACAGCACATACTTTGAACCTCACAGCCAGCTCTATGACGTCATCCAGCCATGCCATGGTGCCACAGCCTGATCTGTGATGTCACAGAATCCCCTCTATGATGCTGTAGCTGCTCAGTGACTTCCACAACAAACTCTCTGATGTCATAGAGCAATCTGTTGACTTCAAAATTGCTTCCTAGAGCACTATATTCTAATAATTGATAAAGCTCCTGAACTGTGGAGTAAATAACTCGAGTTAAAATCTTTCTGTCCGATCATGATCAGAATCAATCAGAGCTGTATTTATATAAATATATCTGGTATTCCATCATTAATCCTGTGGGACAAATTGGATTAAAGTTCAATTCCACCTGTCCAATCTTTTACACATAAACCTTTGACAAATTCTTGGGCTGGGATTGGATCCAGCTGTTGCCAGTCTCCTCTCTTAGAAGAAATGTTAGCAGTCTAGAAGCCCTGCAAGGGTTTGAGGATCCATGGTGGCTGTTGGGTGTACTTTCTGCACCTTATGTCTCAGCAGGAATTTCTCCAATAAAGAAATAAAGCTTTTGCCTGAAGCTCCCACTGTGCCCATGACAGGAACCCCTGTGAGTGTCTGGGGCATCCCGGCTCTTTGGCAGCCTGGGGACTCCTGGGATGTCACCGTGGAGACGCTGCGAGTGCCTTTGACAGACCAGTGCCTTTGCCGCCTAAGGTGCCTTGGGATGTCACCATGGAATGGCTGTGACTGCCTCTGACCCCACGGCTCTTTACCATCTCCAAAAAGCCCTGGGAGGTCTCCATGGAGCCCCTGTCCCTGCCTGTGACATTCCAGCTCTGGAACAGCCTGGAAACTCTTGGAAAGTCCCCATGGAACCCCTCTGAGGGCCTGTGAAAAATCTGATCCTTAGCAGGCAACCATCACCAGCCCCCTGTTGCTATGGTCAGTCCCTCGGGAGCTCCATGGAGACCCCATGCCAGGGGTGGTTGCCATGGACACCAGCTCAGGCCTGCAGCCAGAGCTGTTGCCATGGCAACCATTGGCAGCCCCATCCCCAGGCTCACGGGATCCCAGAACCACAGAATTGGCTGAGCTGGGAGGGACCCATCAGGATCCTCCAGTCCAACTGCTGGCCCTGCACAGGACACCCCAACAATGCCAGCCTGGGCCTGGCAGCGCTGTCTAAACACTGCTGCAGCTCCGAGAGCCCTGGAGCTGGGACCCTTCCCTGGGGAGCCTGGGCAGGGCCCCAGCAGCGTCTGGGCAAAAACCTTTTCCTGACATCCAACCTGAGCCTGCCCCGACTCAGCTGCAGCCGTTCCCTCCACTCCTGTCCCTGGGCACCAGAGGGAAGAGGTTCCCACAGCCCCAGGCAGGGACCCGCTCCCAAGGCTGCTGCCATGGCCACCAGGGCTGGGACCAGCTGGGATGCTCGGTTTCCATGGGCCAGGGTTCAGGAATGGGATACTCCAATTTCCTGCCCCCGCTAAAACCATGCTGCCCTCGCTGCCCTCCCGCCTCCCATGGAAAGCACAATAGGCAAAGATTCCGGGCTGGGATAAGAACAATTTACTAGAAACACCAACGAGATAAGGAACCAACAGGAACAAAAACAATATTGATAACAGAAGGGATAAATAAAACTGTTTACAGGGAAAACTAAACACGACTCACTGGGTCTTCCTGGCCACAATTTCCCATGCCTGGAAATTTCACCCTTCTCCTCAGGGAGAGAGAGAGTCCCTTTCCTGCCCCTGGAAATGACCTGAGGTGGGAGTAAATGTAATGACAGGGCCATAGCCAGACCCTCATGTTCTTCCATCCCACATCATATCATTGGCAGGGGCAAGAAAAGGTACAGGTGTCTTCCTAGCATGGATCACAGGGAACATGGATCACCAGGGCTCTTCCCAACGTGGGTTCTCCCATGGGGGATAAAGCTGGAGCTGGGCATGAAAGTCTTCCTGCAGTTGGGGCATGGGCAGGGTTTCTTTTACTGGTGACTCCGTTCGTGTCTGGTCAAGTGAGAGCTGCTGGTGAAGCTCTTCCCACACTGGGGACACTCGTAGGGCCTCTCCCCAGTGTGGATGTGCCGGTGGGTGATCAGGGTGGAGTTTGCTTGAAGCCCTTCCCGCAGTCAGGGCAGCGGAAGGGTCTCTCCTCTGTGCAAATCCATTGGTGCTGGAGGAGATGAGAACTGGTGTGAAACTTCTTCTGACACTCAGGGCACTTGTAGGGCTTCTCCCCATGTGGTCATTTGGTGGATGATCAACTGGGGCCTCCTACTAAAGGTCATCCCACATTCCCCACACTTGTATGGCCTTTCCCCAGTGTGGATCCTCTGGTGGCAGCTCAAGAGAGACTTCTGCCTGGAGCTCTTCCCACATTCCTCACATTCATAGGGCCGTTCCCTGGTGTGGGTCTTCTGGTGGGAGATCAGGTTAGAGTTCTGGCTAAAGCTCATCCCACATTCCTCACACTCGTTGGGCCTCTCCCAGTGTGAATCTGCTGGTGCTGGAGGAGACTGGAGTTGGTCTGAAACCTCTTCTGACACTGGGGACACTTGTAGGGCCTCTCCCCAGTGTGGATGTGTTGGCGGGTGATGAGGGCGGAGCTGCAGCTGAAGGCCTTCGCACACTCTCCACACTCGTAGGGCCATTCCCCAGTGTGGATTATCTGGTGGCTGATCAGGGTGCTGCTGTGCCTGAAGCTCTTCTCTCACTCTGAGCCCTTGTGGGGATTCTCCCCATCATGAAGCTGCTCACTGACCACCAGCTCTGAGCTCTGGCTGAAGCTCTGTCCACCTTCCTGGCTCAGGGTGGGTCTTCTCTCCTCAGAGCACCCTGGGCTGGGTTTGCAGCCCCTACTCCTGTGGGATCTCTGAGGCATTTCCTCCCAGTTGTAATTCTGCACCATGGCACTGCTCAAAACGGCCTCTTCCACAAGGTTCTGCTGGGGAGATTTTTCCTCCCTGGTCTCCATCCTCAGCTTCTTGTCTGGGGGAGGAAGGACAAGGAGAGGATGGGATTTGCCCCCATGCCAGAGAGAAAGGGAAGGAGATCCCCTCAGTGTATCCCCGGAAGGACGGCGTTGGCAGCAGGGTTGTCCTGCAGCCAGGGGCTGTGCTGGGCTGGGAGATGGAGCAGGAGAGAGGGGGAAAGGGGCACTGATTTCCTCCTGACCTGCCTGGGTCACCTGGGGCATCTTCCTCTTCCTTGCAGTCTCTCCCTCCATCTGGCTAAGTTTTAGGAATGGGAAATTCTGTTTTGGGAGGAAAACAAGAAATGAGCACACTAAATTTTGTACTGGATTGAAGGTAGATCAGGGGGAGAGTCTAAGTCAGAATTCCAATTCAAAAACAAAATAAGAATCAAGGCAATGATACAGAAACACTGCCTTAAACTGACAGAGTCAGGATATAACCTGACACCCTGTTGGTCAGGGTGGTGGCTGCAGTCACATTAAATGGTGGCTGCAGTCCTGTTGGAGTGATCAACGTGATTCTGTCCAAGAAGTGATGCTGTAGAAGGGTCTGGTCTTCCTCTGAAGGTCCAGTGGTGGTTATGGAGCTCTTGTCCTCTGGGAACCCAGTAGGCAAGGTGCAGCTGGTGTTGCCAGCCTCAGCTTATATCCAGGTAGGAATGCTTGGTTCCTCCCCCTGGGCAGCGCATCCCACAATGGGATGATGGAATTTTATCAGTCCTGCAGTGACACTCAATGGCCCATTCACAGAAGATATGTTCCCTGGAGGGCATTATCAGGGCTGAGTCATGGAAGAGATAAAGAACACTGCCCCACCTGTTTATAGCAGTTGCTGAAGGTGGGGATTGAAAACATGCATTTGGTTACATCTTGCATTGCAACCTGAAGCAGTGGGGTAATCCCTGCTCAGGGGGTGAACACCACCCCCCTTACCCAAATTGGCTCAGGTGTAAAACCCCCACCCTGGGAAGGCCACATGCACAGGGGACAATGTCACACTTGGCCCTGCTCCATGTGAGGTCTCTGTCCCTTGTCACTCCCTTACTCTCCCCCCTTTTCTCTTTCTTTCCAACTCTCTCTCTACCTCACATTTACTGTTCAATAAAATCCACCTTGGATTTGGTCTTGTTAGTATCTTAATTGGGGCAGAGGAATTTCTCCAACAATTTTCTTAAGCAGATTGCGACATTATTTTGCCATAGTGTGTTCAGGGCACCGTTGTCTGACCCCAAGTGCCTTTGACAACAGCACGGTTCCCTCCTCTGGGGAGGTTATGGTTCTCTCTGGAGGAACTCTTGGAAACTTGGACACAGCTTCCTCTGAGCAACTTATGGGAGAACTGATGAGGAAAATGGCTGTTAGAGGTGGCCAGTGAAAAAGAAAATATTTTGTTGTCCTTCCTTGAAAAGTTTGTTAAAATCGCTGGAGGAAAGGGAGCAAATGCTACCAGCCAGACTGACAAGGTTCATTCACCCCACGATGAGGAACACAAGGCTGTGGAAAGTCCCACAAGAACCCCCACTCAAGTAGCTAAATTCCAGGATAACTTCTGAATTCACAGGCTTGGTTGGGGGCTTTGCCAAATGTGAGAATAATTTTTCTCTTCATCCCTGTCAGCTTTGTGACAGCTACACAGAGCTTTCCCTTCCTTTTCATAATCTGTATTGGGCCGAATTTCTACTTTGCTCTTATTGGAACCTACCAGCAGCTGAGCTGGAGCTGTTCAGGAACTGATCAAACTTGGAATTGCCACAAAATTGCTTCTATTTTTGGTTTATTCATGTTTGCAATTTATTTGTGTTTTCATCACATGTGACTTGTGGTAAAAACAAGTATTCATCAAAGCGATTTATGCAGAGTCAGGTTTGATTTCTGCCAAGTTTATTTTGTCCAGTGCCCAAAGGAATCTCCCATCCTGTCTGCAGCTGCTCCCACAGGGATGTGAGGGCTGATCCCAGAGCCCCAGGCGTCACAGTCAGGGCTGCCCTCAGGGAATGCTCACCTGGTATTGAGGGGCAGCGTGGGAGCACCTGGATCTTGGGGCACCCAGCTGCCCCTCATGTTTGGAGGTGCCTGAGGAGGGCTGGGATGATGCCAGGGACATCCTGCAGTGACATCCCCCCTGTCCTGTTCTGGGTGAGCTCAGTCCCAAACCTGACCCTGACCCTGGTCTCAGTCTCATTCCATGTGGAGACACACTCACAGTTCTGTATTTATTCTCATCCCAGTGCCAAACTTGTTTAGCCCCAGACCCAATCCCAACCCCAGCCCAAAGCCAATCCCATGCGTAGCCTTAACCCCAATCCCAGCTCTAATCCAAATCTCTGCCCCAACTCCAACCCCAGCCCCAATTCTAGCCCCTTCCTAAATCCTCAGCCCCAAACCAAATCCCAGGTTCAGCCCTTCTGGGGGTTTGGGGGTGTCTCTGTCCCTGTGACCCCGACGATGTTTGGGTGGGGTCACACCAGGGCTGAGAGGGACAGAGACCCCCCCGGCCACCCAAGGTGTGAGAAGGTGGGAGAGCCCCCCCAGCCCTGAGCACCCTCAGCGGTGAGAGGGACACAGAGCCCCTGGTCCCCAGCCCTGCACAGGCATTGCCTGAGGCCAGAGGGAAGGAGACCCCCCAAGTATCCCCCAGGGTGAGGGGACAGAGACCCCCGAGCATCCCCTGGGCTGAGAGAGAGAGAGACTGCCCCAAGAACCCTTTTCAAGGAAGGACAACATAATATTTTCTTTTTCACTGGTCAGTCAGAACAGCTATTTTCTTCATCATTTCTCCCATAAGTTCCCCAGGAGGAAGGAGGGACAGTTTCCAAGTCCTTCCAAGTTTCCAAGAATTCTTCCAGAAAGAACCACAACCTCATCAGAGAAGGGAACCATGCTGTTGTCAAAAGCACTTGGAGTCAGAGAACAGTGCCTAAACTCACTGTGCCAAAACAATGTCACAATCTGGTTAAGAAAATTGTTACAGAGATTCCTCTGCCCCAGTTAAGGTGCTCACGAGACCAAATCCAAAATGGATTTTATTGAACAGTAAATGTGAGGTAGAGAGAAAGATGGAAAGAAAGACAGAAGGGGGAGAGAGCAAGGGACAGAGACCTCCTCTGGAGGGAGCCAAGTGTGACATTGTCCCCTGTGTGTGTGCCCTTCCCAGGGTGACGGTTTTACACCTGAGCCAGTTTGGGTAAGGGGAGGGTTATTCATGCCCTGAGCAGGGGTTACCCCACTGTTTCAGGTTGCCATGCAAGATGTAACCAAATGCAGGTTTTCAATCCCCATCTTCATCAACTGCTATAAACAGGCAGGGCAGTGTTCTTTATCTCTTCCATGACTCACCCCTGATAACGCCCTCCAGGGGAGATATCTTCTGCTAATGGGCCATTGAGTGTCACTGCAGGACTGATAAACTTCCATCATCCCGTTGTGGGATGCTCTGCCCAGGGGGAGGAACCAAGCATTCCTACCTGGATATAAGCTGAGCCTTGCCTACAGCAGGAGCAGCTTGCCTACTGGATTCCCAGAGGACAAGATCTCCATAACCACCACTGGACCTTCAGAGGAAGACCAGACCCATCTACAGGATCACTGCTGTGACAGAATAACGTTGATCACTCCAACAGGACTGCAGCCACCATTTAATGGCACTGCTGCCACCACCCTGACCAACAGGGTGTCAGGTTATATCCTGACTCTGTCAGTTTAAGGCAGTGTTTCTGTATCATTGCCCTGATCTAAATTTTCTTCTTTAATTGTAACTACGACTTAGACCCTCCCCAAAGTTTGCCTTCAAACCAGAACAAAAGACAATGTGTGCACCCTTTGTTTTCTTCCCAGAACAGGATTTCCCATTCCCAAACCTTGATTGGATGGAGGAGGAGGCTGAGAGGAAGAGGAAGGAGCCTTGGGATACCCAGGCAGGTGAGGAGGAAGTCAGTGCCCCTTTCCCCCTCTCTCCTGCTCCATCTCCCAGCCCAGCACAGATCCCGGAACAAAAGACAATGTGCGCACCCTTTGTTTTCTTCCCAGAACAGGATTTCCCATTCCCAAACCTTGATTGGATGGAGGAGGAGGCTGAGAGGAAGAGGAAGGAGCCTTGGGATACCCAGGCAGGTGAGGAGGAAGTCAGTGCCCCTTTCCCCCTCTCTCCTGCTCCATCTCCCAGCCCAGCGCAGCCCCCGGCTGCAGGACAACCTTGGTGCCAAGACCGTCCTGCCAGGGATGCACTGGGGGAATCTCCTTCCCCTTCCTCCTGGAATGGAGGCAAATCCCATCTTCTCCTTGCCCTTCCTTCCCCAAACAAAAAGCTGATGTTGGAGACCAGGGAGGAAAAATCTCCTTGGCAGAACCTCATGGAAGAGGCCGTTTTGAGTGACTCCATAGTGCAGAATTCTAATGGGGAGGAAAATCCCCAGAGATCTTGCAGGAAGAGGGGCTCCAAACCCAGCCCCGGGTGCTCTGAGGAGGAAAGACTTACCCAGAGCCAGGAAGGTGGACAGAGCTTCAGCAAGTTCTTGGAGCTGATGGCCCAGAAGCAGCTTCATGATGGGGAGAAGCCCCACAAGTGCTTGGAGTGTGGGAAGAGCTTCAGGCAGAGCAGCAGCCTGATCTGCCACCCGATGATCCACACCGGGGAATGGCCCTACGAGTGTGGAGAATGTGGGAAGGGCTTCAGCTACAGATCCAACCTTGTGGCCCACCAACGCATCCACACTGGGGAGAGGCCCTACGAGTGTCCCGAGTGTGGGAAGAGGTTTTGGACCAGCTACCATCTCCTCCTGCACCAGCGGATTCACACCAAGGAGAGGCCTTTCCTCTGCCCTTACTGTGGGAAGGGCTTCAAGCAAAAGTCCAACCTCATCAGACACCAGCGCATCCACACTGGGGAGAGGCCCTACAAGTGTCCCCAGTGTGGGAAGAGCTTTGCCCGGAGCTCTCACTTGACCAGTCACCAAAGGAGGCACTGGTAAAGTAATCTCTGCCAATGCCCCAAGTGCAGGATGAGCTTCGTGCACTGCTCCAGCTTCAACCCCCATGGAGGACCCATGTTAGGCAGAGCCCTGGTGATCCATATTCCCCATGATCCAGTCTGGGAAAACACTTGTACCTTTTCCTGCCCCTGCCAATGGACATGATGTGGCTCTGAAAAAAACACCTGAGGGTCGTGGCATGACCATTTCATTATATTCTCTCCCACCTCAGGAAATTGCCTGGGGCAGGAAAGGGACTCTCTCTCTCTCTCTCTCTCTCTCTCTCTCGCTCTCTCTCTCTCTCTCTCTCCTGAGAAGAAGGGTGTCCTTTCCAGGCAGTGGAAAATTGTGTCCAGGAAGAGACAGTCAGTTATGTTGTAGTTTTCCCTTTATTTTATCCCTTCTGTTACCAGTATTATTTCTGTTCTTGTTTGTTCCTTATCTTGCTGCTGTTCCCAATAAATTGTTCTTATCCCAGCCTGGGATCTTTGCCTATTGTGCTTTCCATTGGGGGTGGGAGGGCAGTGAGGGCAGCATGGTTTTAGCAGGAGCAGGAAATTGGGGTATCCCATTCCTGAACCCCGGCCCATGGAAACCGAGCATCCCAGCTGGTCCCAGCCCTGGTGACCATGGCAGCAGCCTTGGGAGCGGGTCCCTGGCTGGGGCTGTGGGAACCTCTTCCCTCTGGTGCCCAGGGACAGGAGTGGAGGGAACGGCTGCAGCTGAGTCGGGGCAGGCTCAGGTTGGATGTCAGGAAAAGGTTTTTGCCCAGACGCTGCTGGGGCCCTGCCCAGGCTCCCCAGGGAAGGGTCCCAGCTCCAGGGCTCTCGGAGCTGCAGCAGTGTTTAGACAGCGCTGCCAGGCCCAGGCTGGCATTGTTGGGGTGTCCTGTGCAGGGCCAGCAGCTGGACTGGAGGATCCTGATGGGTCCCTCCCAGCTCAGCCAATTCTGTGGTTCTGGGATCCCATGAGCCTGGGGATGGGGCTGCCAATGGTTGCCATGGCAACAGCTCTGGCTGCAGGCCTGAGCTGGTGTCCATGGCAACCACCCCTGGCATGGGGTCTCCATGGAGCTCCGAGGGACTGACCATAGCAACAGGGGGCTGGTGATGGTTGCCTGCTAAGGATCAGATTTGTCACAGGCCCTCAGAGGGGTTCCATGGGGACTTTCCAAGAGTTTCCAGGCTGTTTCCAGGCAGGGACAGGGGCTCCATGGAGACCTCCCAGGGCTTTTTGGAGATGGTAAAGAGCCGTGGGGTCAGAGGCAGTCACAGCCATTCCATGGTGACATCCCAAGGCACCTTAGGCGGCAAAGGCACCGGTCTGTCACAGGCACTCACAGTGTCTCCACGGTGACATCCCAGGAGTCCCCAGGCTGCCAAAGAGCCGGGATGTCCCAGACACTCACAGGGGTTCCTGTCATGGGCACAGTGGGAGCTTCAGGCAAAAGCTTTATTTCTTTATTGGAGAAACTCCTGCTGAGTCATGAGGTGAAGAAATGACACCCAGTAGCCATCATGGTTCCTCAAATTCCTGCAGGGCCCCTAGACTTCTGAAATTCCTTTTAAGAGAGGAGACTGGGAGTGGCTGGATCCAATCCCAGCCCCAGACTTTGTCAAAGGTGTAAAAGATTGAACAGGTGGAATTCAAATTTTACACAATTTGTCCTGCAGAATCAATGATAGAATACCCGAATAATTTATATAAATATGTCTCTAGCTTATTCTCATCATGATCAGATGGAAAGATCACTAGCACAGTTATTTATTCCACAGATCAGGAGCTATAACAATTATTAGAAAATCGTGCTCTGGGCAGCAATTTTGAAGTCAACAGGGCCTTGCTGGAGTTGCTGCAGCCCATTGCAGGCAGACCCTCCTGCTCCAGCAGGAACTGCCTTTCCTGTGCCATGAGCAGGGCAGGTCCTGCTGCAGGAAAAGCCCCAGGCCAGCCCCAGCACAGGGAAGGCCTCGGGCACAAGGGCAGAGTGCCGTGCTGGGAGCTGGGCCAGGGAGAGCCTGAGGCACCAAAGGCACCTTGGCAGCAGCAGCTGCTTGCAGGCCATGGCCAGAAGCCTCCCTTGGCAGCCCGGCCTGGTGGCCACCACTGCAGAGCTGCTGCCTCAGGGCTCATTCCTGGCTGGGCTCTGAAAAGCCACTTCTGCTCCAGGAGCCTGACTGGGAAGCCATTGGCCCCAGCACCTCGGGGACAAGATATTAATGACAAAACTCTTCATGCCAGCAGAGCCAAGGCAGGGGCAGAGGAAAGGGCAGAGCCAGGCCCAGGGGAAAGGTCTGCCATGGTGATGGCTGTGAGGTCACTGCCCCTGCAGCAGCCTGGCTGCCCTCAGCAGACATTCTGGCCAGAAGCCTTGTGAGGGCACCCAGCACATCAGAAAACGCACACTACAGGAATTCTGTCCCTGAGGATGAGAGGGTTTCACTGGGTCAGGCTGCACAAACATCCTGATCTTAGACAGTTCCTGTGATGGGGCACCCCTTTCTCTGGAAATACACTTGCAGCTTTGTGCCTTTCTCATAACTATAAAAGATTTCCTCCTTCTACCAAATGTAAATCCACCCTCATTCGTTTTAAAGATATTGACCCTTGTTCTGTCACTGCAAGATTTAGGAGAAAAAGCCTTCAATGACTATTTTTCCATTTTCACAGGTCTTGGAGAGAACCCAAAAATCTCCCAAGATGGGGTTTGGAGGCCTCATCAGATAAGCACCAGGGAGAGGCTGATAGCTCTGGGGTCAGTGGGGTAGAGACTGAGGACTAAACGGGAATAGCCTGGGAGGGATGGAAGGGTGGTTTCAGAGTCTGGAGCTTTTTCTTCATAGTGGGAATGGGCCTGAAGAAGACATAATAGCACCAAGGGCAGCTGGGGAGGCCCAGACTGGCACCAGGAGAAAGGAATTTCCCTGCCAGGGCAGGGCTGTGGTGCAGCACGTGCAGGCAGAGGCAGGCAGAGGCAGAGCTGTCAGCAAAGGAAGGGCCCAGCCAGGTGGGGCAGCTGGGGGATGCCGACAGCCTGCAGGGACAGAGGCACAGTTTTGCTCAGCACCAGAGACACCTTTCCCTCGCTTGTTCCCACGTGTCATCACTGCCACCTGTGTTCTGCTCTACCTGGAACCTGGGTACATTTTCTTGGTCCTGTCCCTCAGAAGGATCTATTTAAAGTATGAAAAACTTCAGTGTTTCCCCCTCTTTTTGAGTCCCTTAGAAGTTCTTTGAGCACATTCTGGGGGATGGGTCTGATGCAAAGAGCACCAAAGCCCCAGAGGGTCATTGAAGTCCCTGTGCTGTGTCTGTGCTGCTGAGCTGGGCCGGGCTCCTGGCCCAGAGGCAGGTCCAGGCAAGGGCAGCGCTGCAGAGAGACAGCTCTGGCGAGGAGCAGCTCCTGTGCACAGCCCAGCAGGGCTGGGGCACTGCCAGGGCCCCTCAGGGACACCAGCAGGGCACAGACAGAGCTCACAGGGGCTCAGCACTGACAGGGGCTGTGGGATGTCCCAGAGGGGGCTGTGTCACAGCAGCACCTCTGGGGCTGTGTCATAGAGGCACAGAGCAGCTGTGATGGCAGCAAGGGGCTGTGTGACAGCCCAGAGTGGGCTGTGTGAAGTCACAGATTGGGCTATGACATCACAGAGTTTGTTGTGTGAGGTCACTGAGCAGCTACAGCATCATAGAGAGGACTGTGTGACATCACAGAGCAGTCTGTGACATCAAGGCATGCCTGTATGACATCATAGAGCTGGCTGTGAGGCCAGAGTGTATGCTGTGACATTACAGAGTGGCAGTGTGACATCGCAGACAGGGTTTTGTGACATCACTGAGACTGTTGTGACATCACACAGCTGCCTGTGACAATAAAGAGCAGGGTGTGAGGCCATAGAGGAGATCCTGCCATCATAGAGGGTGTCTCTGTGACATCAGAGAGCGGGTTGTGACATCACTGGGTGGCTGTGTAACATCACAGAGCAGGCTGTGACAACACAGAACAGACAGTGACATCACAGGGTGCCTTTTTGACATCACAGTGTTTTCTGTGACATCACAGTGCAGCTGCATGACATTCCAGGGTGACATCCCAGATTTGGTTCTGTGGCATCACAAGCGTGATGTGTGACATCCCAGAGTGGACTATGACATCATTGGTGTCTATGTGACATTGCAAAAGAGGTGTGTGGCATCATAAGGGGCTGTGTGACATCACAGGGGCTGTGTGAGGTCACTGGGAAGGTCACTCTGCCCCGGCTCCCCTCACAGCTCCGCCCAGAGCAGTCCAACCCTGCTCGTGCACAGTGGGGTCCCCTGTCCCCCCGGGTCCCCCTGCCCCCGGCCCCGCAGCCTCCCCCAGAGGATGTTCCACGAGATCGACCCCAGAGCCTGACACGGGGACGGGGGGCCGGGCCCTGGGGGTGGCACAGGGGGACAGGGACCCGTCGGCAGCGTCCCCGTGTGCCCCAGGGCCAGAGCCTGGGCCAGGGCTCCTTCACCCTGTTACGAACGAGGGCTTGAGAGCGCTGAAAAATCCCTGGCAAGGGAGCAGCAAAAACCAGATTTAATATTAAGGGACAGCAGCACAAAGTTCCTTGCCAAGAGTCACTCTGCTCCTGACTAGACACTTCAGGCACACCAAAGAAACAAAGCAGCAACAAAACCAAACAGAATCCAGGCAATCAAACAGAAATGAGCTGAGAACTGTCCCAGTGTGTGTGAGACACAAGGACAGTGAGGGCAAGGATAAAATGAATAAAGAAATAAAAGCTTGACAGAGGTCAAACTTTACAGGACTTCACTGATACCTTAACCTTAACTGATACCTTCAACTTCACAATTTAGGAAAAGAACAGAGCTTAACAGCATTTAACCTCACTTACAACCAATGACTTCAGGATTTAATAGTGGAATAACATTAAACAATATTAAACTTATCTTATAACATAGTAAACTTGGCAAAAAAAGAAACAATACCCTTTTTAACTTAACTTATTTGTCATGATGTAACCTTACTTACAGGCCTGACTGACTCAGCTGTCCAAGGCACTCAAGCCCCTCAGAAAGCAGCATTTCTGCCACATTTCCCCAGCACAGGCACTCCTGTGTGCACACTGACACAAAGAGTCAGGGCAAGGCACCTGTGAGAAATTCCCCTGAGGGCAGGAAATGCTCCCTGTGGATCCTTTGGCATCTCCCCAGCGGGTGAAGAGCTGAGCCTGGAGGAGTGGGGGGATCGGCCCAGGCTCCGTCGTTGTTGGGGATCCCCGAGTGCAGCAAACGGGAGAGTTCCCGGCTGGGAGAGGCCCCACTCAGAGGGAGTCGCTGGCCCAGGAGAGCTCCAAGGGCTCCTTTTGGAGCGCTGTTTGTAGGGCCCCAAGAGAGGGGCTTCAGTCCCAGCAATGGTTCATCCTGGCCGCACTTGGCATCAACAGCTTTCTTTGGCAGTGTGAGAACAGGGATGTTGTGCCAGTGAGGGAACAAAAACAGCTCCCAGGGCTGCTCCTAAAGGAACCAGGAGCTGGTTGGGCAGCAGCAGTGCCTGGAGCAGACAGTGTTTGTGATGAGCTGCAGAGGAGCTGAGCCCAGGGGCTGTTGGCCAAGGCCCAGGCCCAAGGAGCATTTCTCAGCTGGCAGGGCGGCCTGAGAAGGGGAGGGGGGAATGCAGCAGTACAGGGCCCATGGAACCAAGGGAGCATTGTGACACTGTGGGGCTCTGTGAGACCAAGGGACCAGTGTGACACTGTGGGGCCCTGTGAGACCAAGGGACCATTGTGACACTGTGGGCCCCTTTGAGACCAAGGGAACATTGTGACACTGTGGGGCCCTGTCAGACCAAAGAGCCAGTGTGACACTGTGGGGCCCTGTGACATCAAGGGACCATTGTGACACTGTGGGGCACCATGGAATCATGGAGAGCACTGTGACATTGCTGGGCCTCATGGAAACATGGAGACCATTGTGACACTAAGAGGCCCCGTGGAATAAGCAAACCATTGGGACACTGTGAGGCCTCATGGAACCAGTGAGACCATGAGGAAGTCCATTGTGATACTATGGACCTCCTCATGGTGGCCCTGGGAGGACCATTGTGATACTGTGGGGCCTCATGAAATCAAGAGGCGCCTTTGTGACACTGCAGGGCTGCATGGAACCAAAGCTCCAGGGCAACACAGAGTGGCCTCATGTCATCAGTGGTCCATTGTGACACTGTGAAGCCAGAGGAGACCATTGTGACACAGCAAAGCCCCAGGGTCCAAAGGTCCATTGTGACATTGCAGACCTCATGGAACAGAGGAGTCCCATGACATTGTGGGGCCTGGGGAACTATGGAGACCATTGTGACACTGCAAGGGCTCATGGAATCCTTGGGACCATTGTGACACTGTGGGGCCTTATGACACCTGGGGGCCACTGTGACATTGGGGGACCCAATGGAACCTAGGGGCCAGTGTGACACTGCAGGTCTTCTTGTAATCAAGGGGCCATTGTGACACTGCTGGAACCCATGATGACACGGCAGGGCTCCATGGATCCAAGGCACCATTGTGACACTATGGAGCCCCACAAAACCAAGGGAACACAGAACAGCTCTGTGTGGTTTGGCCTCCCATGGACTGCCTGACTGGTCCAGCTGACCTGTGCATGTTGAGGGTCACTTCTCATCTGCTGCTGAAACACTGGGGCTCTGTGCTTTCCTTCCCAATGGAAAAGAACTGTCCTTCTGCTCCAGGCACCCATGGCCAGAATTGGGATTTCACCTCCAGATTTCCTTATATCCTGAGATTGTTCCCATAGGAATATTGCCAGAACAAGTCTGGCTGGCAGTGGTTTCACAATAGTCACTTCTCATCTGTCCCCAAAACACTGAGGGAGGCTCCATGCTCTCCTTCCCATGGGAAAGAACTGTCCTGCCTCTCCAGGTGCCCATGGCCGAGATTGGGTTTCCACCTCCAAAATTCCCTAAATTCAAAGACTGCTCCCAAAAAAAATCTGCCATTCCTGACACGTCTGGCTGGCCTAGGCCTACTGAGGCTCTCACCTGCCTTTCAAACCTTGGAGCTCTGTGCTTTCCTTCCTATGGAAAAGAACTCTCCTTCTAATCCAGGTGCCCATGGCCACAAATGGGATTTCACTTCCAGCATTCCCTGTAGTGACAGACTGGAAGAGATTGTTGGCTCGAAACATTTTGTGTGTGGGGGAGGAAGGGGCAGGTCCAGCCTTGCCCTGCCCTGGAACCCCTGCCCTGCCCTGCCCTGTGACCCCAGTATCCCCAGACCCTCTATCCCAGCCCAGCAGTGCCTGCCAGTCCCTGGCACAGCACAGGCAATGCTCCACAGCCACCTCTGCAGCCCCAGCCCAGCTCCTGAGGGACCAAATGAGCCCAAGGCCCACCTGGGGGAAGGGCCCAGGAAGACCAAGGGGTATTAAAGGCTGACCACAAGGCAAGCACACATCTTGACCCTACCTCCTCTTGGAACTTCTATCTGAACACTGCTGGAATCCAGGAGTTGGTAGCTGTGTGTGTGCTCCTCTGTATCTTCTTTGTCTTTCTCTCTTTTTAATTCACGCTTCTTGTAGAATTTGAGTAACTTAAAATTGATGAAGCTAAGAGTTCGTGAAGGTGAATGGGCCAAGTCAGTGCTTTGAGAATTGGTTTTTGTTGATTGAACGTCATACTAAACCTTTTGCCAAAGTTTCTCTGATTTTTCTAAAGTTCACAGTAAAGGCTGTTTTTTTCTTTTGAGCTCCCAGCCACATTCCACACTCCATTTCCCAGCTGGAGCCTCTGGTGCCTCTGAGTTGTGCTGCCCCAGCCCCAGGGACGCTCTCCTTGTCTGCCCATTCCCCCACGGTCTCTGGGCAGGGATGGCCTCAGTGGGGGCTGCTGACATCCTCAGCAACTTGGAGGCTGCTGCTGAATTTTCCTGCTCTAGAGGCTTGTTCAGCGTTCAGCTCTTCAGTGCAGGAATTCAGTGTCCCAGGTCTCATTACCATTCAGAACACTTTAACAAGCCAAGCCTCTGGGGATAATTTGATTTCAGTTTTCGAATCTTGTGTGTGGTTAATTAGGCAGATTTCAGAAGTGCATTCAAACTGAATATATTCTTTTTTTAAAAACAGTGAGAAAAGATTTCTTAGGTCCCGTTTAGGTTTTTTTCCCTGTTCATAAATTGATATGTGCAATCTCCAATTGACACTAAATCCAAGAACCTCTTCATGCAGTTTGAATAGATATGAAAATCAAGACACTTCATGGCTGACAATCAATCAGACTCTGTCCCTACCCCCACCCCACCATTTCCCCCATCCAAGGCCTGGCACTCAGAGCAGCCTTGTGCAAATCTGAGCTCCCTCCAGCCCAGGCTGCACCTGCAGCTTTCAGCTCCTTGGCTCAAACTCCCACCTGCTTTCCTTGGAGAAGGAGCTGCCTGAGACACAGAGGGATGTTCATTTCTTTTCAGCCAATAAAGCCAAAGGAAGGCACAGCTCCATCAAATGCAGAAGTCATTCCTCTGCTGGATATTGAATCCACTTTCCACAGCAGACAGAGCAATGGAAAATACCTTCTGTGCCCAGCACAGATCCCAAGGTCCCCCCAAAACCTCCCTGCCCCAATTCTGCCCAGATTTGCTCTTTGTACACACGAGTCACACACTTAATTCAGGAGCTCCCTCCATGCCCAGAGGGAGGAAAAGAGAGAAAGGGGATGAAGAGGTCTCTTGTGCAGAGCCAAGGTCCAAGTGCAACCCCTGCAGTGGGAACCAAAAACCTTGTGAGGACACAAGGTTTGTGTCCTTTTGGCTCAGGGACTGGTGACACTCAAAGGCACAGAAAGGTTTCTTGACAGCAAACACAAGTTGAACATTTGAACAGTTTAATAACCATCACAGCTCTTTCCTCGGATCTCTGGGATGTCCTAGCAGCATTTGACATGTCCACTATCCCCCAGGGATTTCCAGACAGGAACAGTTACAGACAGTAAAAAAAGAAAATGTAATTCTGTAATGGATATAAGCACAATTAAGATGTTGACTAATGTGTTATTTACTTCAACTTCAGAAAACTGGGCAACTAGCTGAAGCTCAAAGCATGAAAATAGTCAGTTGAGAGGCACTTGAATGACCAGAGAGCATCTACAGGAGGAAATATGGAATGAATGGGAAGTACATAGATCCAGATGGTCTAGTGAAGACATGTCCTTAGACATGCCATTTAAACAGGAGGGCTGGAAACACCTGTGGAAAAGGGAGATTAAATAATAGACTGAATATTGGTGACACAAGAAGATGGGAAGATAAGTATTTGTTCTCCTTCTGCCATCAGTACACCTCCAGGAAATTCCTGTTCCTGGTGGGAAAACGTTGACATTTCTTAAAAGTACTCAAATTACCTAGCTGAAAAAGATTTGCTTGTATATTATGAAACAAACAGGTATTAACACTGGTGCCCCATTACAGGCAGACATCAGTTGTGTGCCCATGAACAGCCAGTGCCATGTGTGCCCTGAGATGCCCAGCTGGGATTGGATCTCTCCGAGAGCACCTGAGGGAGAGCAGAGCACCTTGCAAGCTGCAGGTCCCTGACAGCCCTGCAGGACTCCTGTCCCATCAACATCTGCTCTGCTCCAGTCTGAAACAGGGCCCAGCATGGTACCGGGATCATCAGAGAGCTGAGGTGAATGCTGGAATTCAATGCCCTCCCCATCCTGCAGCAGCCCTGCATTTCCCTGCTGCAGCCTTGGTCTCCAGCACAGTCATGGAGGCTCTTTGGGCTCTGTACTGTTGCTGCAGCCCAGAGAGCTGGCCATGACTAGGAACAGGCCCTGAGCCCCGCAGGAGGATAGAGCTGGGCCACAGCCAAACTCAGCCCAGGCCAAAGCTGGGCTCAGCAGCCAGGGCTGCCAAGGGCTGGGCACAGAGGCTGGTGCTGACAAATGTCCAGGGCCCCCTCCCTGCTCTGTCTATGCCACCAAGAGCACAGAGCAGCCTCCTCTCTGGGTCACTTGCCTGTTTGCAATGCCTTGCACAGGCGCTGGCCCTGCCCCACAAGGCCTGGCCTGAGTCCTGCCCCTGCACACTCAGCCAGGCTGAGAAGGACACTGATGGTTTCTCGGCCAGGCTCTCTGAGCCCAGCCCAGCTCCCTGCAAGCTCTGCCAGCTGCCCTGAGCTCTGGGCAGCACCAAGGGCCTCTCCCCAGCCCAGCCCAGCCGGCTCTGGCCCCACAGCTCTGCTCAGGCCAGGCTGCTCTGGGCACTGCCCCACGGCCTCAGCCCCTGGCAAGGGCACAGCAGCAGCTGCAGCTGCCACAGGATTCAGCCCCAGCCATGGGGGAAGGTGCTTGGCCAAGGCCAAAGGAGGCTCCCTGGCTGCCGTGCTCCCCTCGGCCTGAGGTGCTGAGAGCTCTGCAGCCCCTGCTGCCATCCCATCTACCCAGGGCAGCCCAAGAGCCGTGGCCTTGGGGCCCTCAAGAGCTGCTCCTGCTCCAGGCCCAGGGCCCATGCCAAAGTGGGGGCAGCCACAAAGCTGTGCCCACTTCTGTTCATTGTTGCTCTGATGGGGATGGATCCTCAGCCACTTGGAGGTTGCTGATGAATTTTATTACTCCAGAGGCCTCTTCTTTCTTGAGCTCTTCAGTTCAGGAATTTAGTGACAGGCTCATAAATATTTATGCAAAATCCTTGAAAAAGAAAAGCTCCTGGGAATAATTTGAGTTTTCAATTCTTCTGTGGTTAATTAGATAGATTTCAGAAGTGTATTCAAGGTGAATATACTATGTTGAAAAAAGTCAAGAGAGAGCTGTTTTTTTCCTGTTTAGTGTTCATTTTCTGAATATAAATTGGTATCAGCTATGTCCAGTTGGTATTGATCTCTAGCACCTTCTAATGCAGTCTGAATAGATATGAAAATCAAGATTCTTCATGGCTGACAATCAATAACACTTTGCCCTCACCCTCTCCCCACCATTTCCCTTTTCCAACCCCTGGCACTACTATGGATCAGGAACGGTGTGGCCAGGAGGACCAGGACAGTGATCTTCCCTCTGTTCTTGGCATTGGTTAGGCAGCGCAATGTTAGGTCACAGGCTGCCCAGGGAGATGGGTGAGTCACCAACCCTGGAAGTGTTTAAGGAAAGACTGGATGTGGCATTCAGTGCCATGGTCTGCGTGACAAGGTGGTGTTGCATCCCACATTGGACTTGATGCTCTCCAAGGTCTTTTCCAGCCTGGTTGATTCTCTGATGGTTGTGACATTGCAGGGCCATGGGGAAGCAAGGGGCCATTGTGACACTGCGGGGTCTGGCGGCACTAAGAGGACCATGGTGACACTGTATATGACATGGCAGCACAGAGCCAAGGGGCCATTGTGACACTGTAGGGCTGAATGGAAGTGAGGGGTCCATTGTGACACTGTGGGGCTGAATTGAAGCAAGGAGTCCATGGTGACAGTCTGCGTCCTGGTAGAACCACAGAGGCCACTGTGACCCTGCAGGGCCTTGTGGAACCAAGGGGCCTTTGTGCCACTGCAGAACCAAGGAGACCCTTGGGAGAGCCTGGGGGCAATGGAATCAAGGGGCCATTGCTCCATTTCATGGACTCTGGGAAATGAAGGAAAAATTGTGACCCTGTGGTGCCCCATGGAACCAAGAGACCCTGATGATACTGCAGGATCTTGTGTCAACAAGGTTCCATTGTGGCACTGCAGCACCAAGGAATTAACTGTGGCACTCTGAGGCCTCATGGAACCAAGAGGCCACTGTGATCCTGCAGGGCCTTGTGGAACCATGCAGAGCATTGTGACAGAGCAGGACCTGGTGTCATGATCGGTCGATGGTGACACTGCAGGGCCCCATGGAACAAAGGGGCCAGGGCTGCTCCTCAGGGACTCCTGGAATGAAGGAAACATGCTTGACACCGTGGTGGCCCTTGGGACCGAGACGCCATTGTGACACTGTGGAACCAAGGACAGCATTGCTGCACTGCCAGACCTCATGGAACCAAGGATCCATTGTGGAACTGCAGGGCCTTGGGGGATGATGACGCCATTATGACACTGCAGGGCCCAAGGATCCAAGGGACTTTTTGACATCAGGAGGTTCCATGGAACCAAAGAGATATTGTGACACTGGGAGGCCTCATGGAATCATGGAGACCATTGAGACACTGTGGGGCCCAGTGGAACCGTGATGACACCAAGATGTCTGGGAACGTTGATCTGCTGGAGAGTAGGAGGGCTCTGCACAGGGCCCTGGACAGGCTGGATCCAGGGCCCAAATCCAGCAAGGTCAGGTTTAACAAGTCCAAGTGCCAGGTCCTGCACTTTGGCCACAATAACCCCTGCAGCACTACAGGATGGGGACAGAGGGGCTGGAGAGCAGCCAGGCAGAAAGGGACCTGGGGGCACTGATGGACAGCAGGCTGGACATGAGCCAGCTGTGTGCCCAGGTGACAAAGAAAGCCAATGGCTCCTGGCCTGGATCAGGAATGGTGTGGCCAGCAGGAGCAGGGCAGGGATTCTTCCCCTGTGCTCAGCACTGCTGGGGCAGCACCTCGAGGGGTGTTTGCAATTCTGAGCCCCAAATTTAGGAAGGACATGGAGGGGCTGGAGCATGTCCAGAGAAGGGCAACAAAGCTGGGGGGGGGTCTGGAGCACAAGTCCTGTGAGGAGTTGCTGAGGGAGCTGAGGTTGTTTATCCTGCAGAAGAGGATGCCCAGGGCAGACAAGGCGGTGTCAGGGCACAGGTTGGACTTGATGATCTCCAAAAACTTTTCCACCCTTGCTGATTCTGTTATTCTCTGGAACCAGCCTTGGAGCAGTTGCAGGATGAGCCCTGGGCCTCCTCTTCAGAAGCTCCAGCAGCAGCCCAGGTCCCTCAGCTTCTCCTGCCAGGCCCAAAGCCCATCCTGTCAGTCCTGCAGAGCCTCTGCAGCTCCTCCTCACTGCCCAGAACAGGGAGCCCCAGAGCCAGACACAGCAGCCCAAATGTGTCCCCCTAGCCTGGGATGCCCCTGGCAAGGGAGCAGCACCAGGCACTGCAGGAGCCTGCAGACAATTCCTGCAGCACTTGTAGGATGATCCTGCTCACCCAAGGGACGTTCCCATGGGGCCAAGTCAGGAACTGCAATGGGGAGTGGGGCCAGAGAGAAAAGGGCAAACAGGGATGGGCTGTTTGCAGGGGAGGGAACAGGGGTGGGGAACAGGAAGAAATCTAAACCACGAAGAGTAAAGAAAGCAAAGGTGAAGCAAAGGAAATGCTCAGGGCAATTTGGGGGTGGCTGCCAGGCAGCCCTGGCTCTGAGCAACAGCGTCTGCAGTGGGACAGGAAACTCCCAGCTGATGGGAACAAACTTTCTGGCTGACTGCAGAGGCCAGGACAAAGCTGAGTGGTTTCCCTGGTGTCCCCCAGCCCTTGCTGGCCCCAGGGGCTGATGGCATTTGTGCTCCCTCAGGTTCATGTCCCCACACCAACAGCATGGGGGTGCTCCCCTGCTCTGTGCAATGCAAACAGGGGCTGCTGAGCCAGTGCTGCCGTGTCTGTGCCTGCAAGGATGGGGCACCTGTGTGAGCTGGGAGAGAGGCCAGAGCTGCAGAGTGGGGATTGCAGCTCCATGAGGACACTCTGGGACGCTGCCCTGGGCTGTGCAGCGCACTGGGGATGGATCAGCCCCTGCTCTGCTGCTCCTTCCCATCTGCCCCAGGGCCCTTGCAGAGCCCCAGCCATGCTGTTTGCCCCCAGCCTGCCCACGGCCAGCCTGGGGCTGCTCACGGGGCTTTTCTGTGCTGGGCATTGGCCTGGGCGTGTTCTTGAGAGAGCCTGGGCAAGGAGCCTGGAGCCCCCAGGGCCTGGCCTGAGGCGTCAGCGCTGCCCCAGCAGTGCCCATGGCCTGTCCCTGCTGCAGCCCCGTCACTGCCACCCCCAGGGCTGTGCCCAGCCCTGAGAGCACTCAGGCCCTACAGCAACACCAGGGCCACCAGGGCAGCAGGGCAGGGCCACGGCAGCAGCACTGGCAACACCAAGTGCTGCTGCTGCTGGGCACAGCTGCTGGGCCAGCACTGATGTGCCGCCAGCTCTGCACACAGACATTGCTGCTGCAGCTCCAGAGAAGGCAACAAAAGGGCAGAAAAGTTCTGCAGTTTTCTGCTGAAAACTTTGTTAGGAGAGATCATCATTTAATTTAAAGGCACCAACAGCACAGCCCCTCATTGCCACAGTCTGTGGCCACAGGGATGGTGGAGAGAAACAAAATGACCAATGGAACAAACAATGACATTTTTTTTTGGACAATGGGAAAAAAGTAAAACAAAGTAAAGGAACTCTAAAATGGAGCCAAGAAGAAGTATCAAAGATTACTTTTATTACAAGTGATTTGCAAACACTGGCCTGTAGTTTAATGTTCCTGAAACCATCGAGTCATCAGTCTCCATACTGCAGCCTTGAGCTCCTGGTTCCTCAGGCTGTAGATGAGGGGGTTCAGGGCTGGAGGCACCACCGAGTACAGAACTGACAGGGCCAGATCCAGCAATGGGGAAGAGATGGAGGGCGGCTTCAGGTAGGCAAATGTGCAAGTGCTGATAAATAGGGAGACGACAGCCAGGTGAGGGAGGCAGGTGGAAAAGGCTTTGTGCCGTCCCTGCTCAGAGGGGATCCTCAGCACAGCCCTGAAGACCTGCACATAGGAGAAAACAATGAACACAAAACAGCCAAGTGCTAAACAGGCACTGACAGCAATGAGTCCAACTTCCCTGAGGAGGGATTTGGAGGAGGAGAGCATGAGGATCTGTGGGATTTCACAGAAGAACTGGCCCAGGGCATTGCCATGGCACAGGGGCAGGGAAAATGTATTGGCTGTGTGCATGAGAGCACTGAGAAAGGCACTGGCCCAGGCAGCTGCTGCCATGTGGGCACAAGCTCTGCTGCCCAGGAGAGTCCCGTAGTGCAGAGGTTTGCAGATGGACACGTAGCGGTCGTAGCACATGATGGTCAGGAGGGAAAATTCTGCTCCAATGAAGAAGAGAAAGAAGAAAACCTGTGCAGCACATCCTGAGTAGGAGATGTCCCTGGTGTCCCAGAGGGAATTGTGCATGGCTTTGGGGACAGTGGTGCAGATGCAGCCCAGGTCGCTGAGGGCCAGGTTGAGCAGGAAGAAGAACACGGGCGTGTGCAGGTGGTGGCCGCAGGCTACGGCGCTGATGATGAGGCCGTTGCCCAGGAGGGCAGCCAGGGAGATGCCCAGCAAGAGGCAGAAGTGCAGGAGCTGCAGCTGCCGCGTGTCTGCCAATGCCAGCAGGAGGAAGTGCCTGATGGAGCTGCTGTTGGACATTTGCTGTTCCTTGACATTGGGATCTGTTCATGGAGAAAGGGACAGTGACGAGTCAGAGGAGATATCTGTAACCAAAATCAAAGCCATTTCCCATACAGCCTCCACTGTAACATACACAGACACTGTTTTGTGTTTAAGAGTTGTGAGGTTTTCTTTTTGAGCTCCCCCCACGTCTGTCCTGTTCTTCTTCAATATCAGATACACTCAGCATTTCTTCCGCCCTCTGGTAGAACAAAGTGAGTTCCCTGCAGCCAGATGGTGAGTGCAGACTGGGGGCAGATGATCTGTCACTTCATTCTGTTTTGAGTTTCTCTGGGCTTTTAATTTCTTAAATGGAGAATGCTCACACTCCCAAGTTTCTCTTACCAAACCCCAGGTACTGCTGAGAGCAGATGGATCCACCACAGCCCAGCTCCACATTTGTAGCCAAGGACTCACATTGCTCATTCCACCAACCCAGCAGCACTTTCAGTGTCAGAACACCTCTGCCTTTCCCCATCAATCCTATAACTCAACGTTGTTCTAGGACAGGTTTGCATCCTGGATTGAAGCTCCCAGCTTGGACTGAAATCTCAGGGACACTTCCAAGTGTCCTTATGATGGCACTGGATTGAGGAAGATGCAGCTCCTTCCCTGGCTGCACTGACAGCATTGCTCAGAGCCGGGCACTGGGGACAGCATCACCCTGAGCCAGCGGTGCCCCCTGCCAGAGCCCCCAGGGCCGGGCAGATGCTCCCAGCCCTGTGCTCTGCAGAGGGAACTGAGCCCGGGGCTGCAGAGCTGCCCCACGGCTCTGCTGCAGTTCTGCCTGCACAGGTGGGGCTGCACGC
Source organism: Melozone crissalis (assembly GCF_028551555.1). NCBI lineage: Eukaryota > Metazoa > Chordata > Aves > Passeriformes > Passerellidae > Melozone > Melozone crissalis. The sequence goes on from NW_026535824.1 coordinate 5,425,371, forward strand.
CTTGGAGCCCCAGCCCTGAGGGCAGAGGCTGGGCTGGGGCACAGGAGGGAGGGGGCTTGTTCAGAGGGAGGGGCTGCACTGGAGGGGATCCTGTGGACATCTCTAAACTCTCCCTGCCACAGCATTGCTGGGGTTTGTTTTCTCTCATTGCCTGATCATCTCTCTGCTTCCTGGAGATTTCCCTGCTGCAGGTGTTTCCCTGTGCCTGATCTCTCCCTGCCAGCACTCACAGACCCCAAATCTCTGTGCACTCTCCCTGGCCTGACAGAACCCTGCCTGTTGGCAGGGCACTGGCTTGGGGCAGGTTCTGTTTGCAGCTGGGAGAAAGGACAGCTCAGACTGAGCATGAAAGTTAAGAGCAAAAAGGTGATGCTGGTGCTGTCCTTGGGCACAGCTGAAAGCATATTAGGGATTTCCTGTTAACGTATTGAAAGCACATTAGGAAATTCCTGTGAACCTATTGATCACAAAAAGTAACAATTCAGATGTCTCAGGCACTTGTCAAAATTCATATTAAATACGTCACAATCAACCTGTAATATTCATCCCCACTACCTTTCATTCTGCAATAGTAGGAAACTGACTACATAGTCTTAGAAATTTTCCTCATTTTTATCAAAATCCTTGACTTGGAAATATTTTATGACTAATCAGAAGCCCTCAGCATGTCAGATTTTCATGAGCATTTCACCTCCCCAGCACCAGAAATATCCAGAGTTGCACTCACCGAGTCTGTATGTAATGGGATGCTCCAGCTTTAAGATATGGCTCCAGGAGCTGCAGCTGTATTGTCCTGCAGCCAGAGGTTCCTGTGCCAAGTGCTGCCAGTGATTCTGCGCCAGGCACTTCTCAGCACCTTCCCAGCCGTGACTGATTGAAGCTCTCTGTGCCTCTGTGCTGTGCCTGGGCTGGCTGCAGGCAGTGCCCCAGCCCTGCTGGGCTGGCAGAAGAGCTGCTCATCAGGAGAAATGTGCTTTTGAAGCTCTTCTTGGTTACCAGGAGCTGCCTGTGTGCCAGGAGCCCAGCCCAGCTCAGCAGCACAGACACAGCACAAGGACTGTAATGAGCCTCTGGGGCTTTGTGCTCAGGCCCTGAACATCAGTCCCTGAGAGGGAGCAGAAGAAACCTCTCCAGAACTCCAAGTCAGAATCCAACTCCAAAGTTTCTGTAACTTTTAATGGGTCCCACTGAGGCATACAACTGAAGAAGTGTCCCCAGGCCCCAGGCAGAGCAGAGAACTGGAGGCAGTGATGACAGGTGGGGACCAAGAGAAGCCAAGTCTTGGTGCCTGGGGCACAGCAGGGTCTGTGCCACCCAGGGCTGTGAGGAGACACCTTGTCCTGAGGCCCTGGGGCCTCCTGGCACAGCCTCAGCCAGGCTGGGCACTGTCAGCCCCTTGTCCTGCCCTCAGCATCCCCCCCTAGCCCACATCCCAGTGGCCTCAAGGATCTGCTGGAAAGAGTCCCTGGGGAGCCTTGCTCAGCAATGGCCCTGGGGGGGTCTTTAATGCTCGCAGAGTTTTTCAAAGGACTTTGGGTTTGGCTTTTGCCTTGGAGTCTCTGAGAGCTTTGTGCAATCATAGCCTCCAATTATCTGCTGTAATGAGTCCCTGGAGAGGCTTTGTCAGTAACACTAAGTGGGCTCACTAATGCTTCAAGTTACTTCAGTTATTTTAAGGTACTTGGTGTTTCCCTTTTGATGCAGACTCTGTGAGAAGTTTGTGCAATCATGGCCCCAATTATCTGCTTTAACGAGTCCCTGGAGAGGTTTGTACTGACACTCAGTGGTGCCTATTAATACTTTGAAGTACTCAAGGTTTTTAAAGTACTTTGGATTTTCCTTTCCACACTGAATCTCTTAGAAGTTTTTGTGCCATCCTGGCCTCCAGTTCTGTCCTCCAAGGAGTCCATGAGGAGCCTGTGTAGGGGATGGACCTCAGTGGGACCCATCCATGCTTTGAGACACTTTGGGGTTTTCTTCTAACTTTGACTCCTGGAAAGGTTTGTGTAATCTCCTCTCAGGCCCTGAGATTCCAGGGCTCGCTCCAAATGCACCGTGTGGCTGATTAGGATCAAACAAGTCCTGGCAAACCATGGCTCTGCCTTGATTTCCCTCTGCTCTAATGCAGTTCATCAGAAATATTTCTGTAGTGGTTTTCATTCACCAATTTGAGATTTCTTGGAGAATGCAGCAATTATTGTAGTGGGTTCAGTATTGGGTAATTACCAGTGCAGTCAGTAGAATACACTTACTCATTTCCTCTTGTGTGATAAGGTTAGGAGAACAGCAAAGCTGGCTCAAAACTTTAAGAGGGCATGAGGAAAAGTTCATTAATAGCAACTAAAAGAAAAAGTAATAAGAACAAAACTTTCAGAACACTTCTCCTCTCCCTGCAACCTTTTCTTTCTTACTGACAATATAAAGAGACAAACCTAGAATTTTCAGTCAGTTTACCCCAACTAGAATAGTCTTTCTTGAGTTCACTTAGGGAGAGGAGTCTCTCTGTCATGCTATGGAGACTTCTCCAGAAGAAGCACTTCTCTTGTGACTCTCAATTTCCATGAATAGCAACTGCCCAAAAAAATCTGCAATTGTGACATCCCTCCCAGTTTTTCAAAGCTCTTTTACCGATGTGTTTATGGGCCATGTCAACTTATGGGGTACTAGTTTAAAGATGAGCTGTTTAAGAGCAAAGGTTTTCCTCATCTATTTCTGAAATCATCTTCATCTCTGAGAACAGAGATCTTTTTCTTCTCCCTGTGAAGGCACAGGATCTCATCACTCTTCCCTTTTTCAATGTTCTAACTTCTCATGGGATCACAGCTACTTCAATATTTGCTTACTTTAGCATGGAGGCCTTTGCTGAACAAGTCATGTCCCCATAATTTTCAATGCGATACAGGGAAAAAGAGAGTCTGATGTATCAGTTACATCCTTCTCCATAGCTTTACAAGAGGATTTCAGCCCCAAGATCAGAACATCTCCTCATCCCTCCCATCTGGGACTCGACTTCTTCTTCATGACCTTGGTGTCTTCCTGTTGCTCCTGTATGTGCCTGCACTTTGTTCTTTTCTCTCACTCGAGGGAGAATGGAAGCACTGAAAGAGGTAATATCTCACCCGGGCCCTGCAGATGGTTCCGTGACCCCGGCCGGGCTCGGTGCTTGCAGCCAGACCTGCTCCCTGTTCCCTCGGTACCATGGGGCCCTGCAGTGTCCCAATGGTCCCTTGCTTCCATGAGGACCTGAGGTGTCATAATGCCCCTTTGGTGACACAAGGCCCTGAAGGGTCGCAATGGTCTCCATGGTTCCATCAGGCCCCACAGAGTCATGATGGTCTCTGTGCTCCATGAAGCCCCGCTGGGTTACCATGGCCCCTTGGTTCCATGGGCTCCAGTGGTGCCACAATGATCCCATTGGTTCCATGAGGTCCCCACAGTGTCCCAGGGATCTTCATGGGAAGGAAAGAACCCAGCCCCGGTGTTGCAGGGGCAATCACCAGAGGCCAAGGCCAGCCAGATTTGATGGTACTGACAGATTTTACCTGGGAGCAACCCTTGGATATACATAATTTTTTAGGTGGAATCCCAATTTCAGACATGGACACCTGGAGGAGAAGGACAGTTCTTTTACATAGGAAGGAAAACACGGAACACCGGTATTTGAGGGGCAGATGAAAGCTGGCCATCAGAGGCCTAAGTCAGCCAGACCTCTCTGTTCTAGTTTCTTTTGTATGAAAGTAACCTTTGGATACAGGGAATTTGGGAGGTGGAATCCCAATTTTGACCATTTCTTTGTAGATAAGAATGACAGTTCTTTTTCATAGGAAGGAAAGCACGGAGCCCAAGTGTTTCAAAGGCAGATGAGGAGACAGGTGGCTTCTGTCCTGGCTCCCAAGCCAGCCAGACCTGATTGTCATGGCAGCTTTTGTCATGGAGGAGTCCTTGGATATATGAAATTTCAGAGGAGAAATCTCAATTTTGACCTTGAACTCCTTGACAAGAAGGATGGTTCTTTTCCATAGGAAGGAAAGCATCAAGCCACAGTGTTTCAAGGCAGGTGAGGGACAGCTTCCAAGCGGCAAGGGCATCTAGACCTGTCTGGCTTTCATTTGGGAGCAATCCTTGGATGTACGGAGTTTTGGAGGCAGAATTCCAGGTTTGGCTATGGGCACCGGGTCAGGATGGATGGTTTTTACCAGTAGGAAAGAAAAATGCCAAGTCTAATTGTTTTGGAAGAAGATGAGAGGTGGCCACCCTTAGGTCAACACAGCCAGACCTCTCTGTCCTGCCACCTTTTATCTAGGGACTCTCCTTGGACATAGGGCATTTTGAAGGTGGAATCTCATATTTGGCTGTGGGTACCTGAACAGGAAGACAAGTCCTTTTCGTTAGGAAGGAAATCACAGAGCCCCAGTGTTTCAGAGGCAGATGAGGGCCAGCCCTCAGGAAGCCAAGGTCCGCCAGACTTGTCAGTCCTGGCAGCTTTGTCTGGGAGCTATCCTTGGATATAGGGAATTCTGGAGGCAGATGCCCAATTTTGGCCATAAGCGACTGGTCAAGATGGATGTTTTTTCCCATAAGAAAGAAAAGCACATGGTCCCAGTGTTTCAAAGGCAGATGAGAGGTGGCCCCTGGGTGGCCAAGGCAGCCAGATCTGTCTGTCCTGGCAGATTTCATCTGGGAACAATCTGTGCATATAAGGAAAATTGGAGAAGGAATCCCAGTTTTGGCCATGGGCCCCTGGAGGAAAAGGACAGTTCTCTCCCATAAGATGGAAAGCCCAGAGCCCCAGTGCTTCAGGGGCAGATGAAAAGCAGCCCTCAACATGCCAAGGTGAGCTGGACCTGTCAGGTGGTCCCCAGGAGGCCCAGCTAGCCAGACCTGTTCCATGTTCCCTTGGTTTAATGGGACCCCACAGTGTCAAAATGGTCTCCTTGGGTCCATGAGGCCCCGGAGTGTCACAATGTTCCCCTTGCTTCTGCAGTGCCACAATGGCTCCGTGCTTCCATGAGGCCTTGCAATGTCAAAATGGCTTCATGGTTCCACAAAGCCCTGATGTGTCACCATGGCCCCTTGGCTCCATGCGCCCTCACTGTGTCACAGTGGCTTCTCTGTGACACTCCCGGCTGCACAAGGTCACCATGGACCCTTGGTTCCTTGGGACCCCCGAGTTTCACAATGGTCTCCTTGATTCCATGAGGCAGCACAGTGTCACAATGGCCCCTTGGTTCCAGTGGGTCCCAAAGTGTCATAATGGTCTCCATGGTTCCATGAGGCCCCACAATGTCACAATGGACTTTTGGTTCCATGAGCTTTTGTACTGCCAACAACAGTCTCCTTGGTTCCACAGTGTCACAATGGACCTTTGGTTCCATGAGGCTCAGTAGCGTAACATGGATGCCTTGATTCTATAAGGTTGTGCAGTGTCACAGTGATCTCCTTGATTCTGCAGCCCTGCTGTGGCTGCTGTGTAACAATGGACCTGTGGTACCGTGAGGGTCCATAGTTTCACCATGGTCCCTTTGGTTCCACAAGGCCTTGCTGTGCCACAATGGACCCTAGGTTCCCCGCACTGTCTGGGCAGCCACAGACCCTCACAGACCCTTATGTCTCCTAAGTGTCCCTCACAGCCCCTCATGGCCCCCATGGCCCCTCACAGCCTCAGGCCTGGGGCTCCTCCCAAAGGAGAAGGGGGCGGGCCCTGCTTGTTCTCCTTTTATTTCTGTCCCTTCCCAGCAATGAGTAAAGACGGCCTGAAATGGAGCCTTTCCCCAGCGTTTCCTTCGGGGTTCATTGTGAGCTGAAGCTCTATGCTGGCGCTGGCACGAGCAGCCAGCCAGGCCTTTGCTGTCCCCCCGTGTCCATTCCCTGTCCCTGAGTCCCGTCTGGCTCTGGCAGCAGCAGCAGCCGCAGCGCAGGGGGCGCCGGCCCGGCCCAGCCGGGGCTCCCGGCCAGGGGCAGCAGCAGCGCCGGCCCCTTCCCGCCTGCTCCTGCCTCGGCTCCCAAGGGCTTTTTCCAGCTCAATTCTGGAGCAGAGCAGCCAGCACCCACACACAGCCCTGACTTCTCAGGGCCCGCCTGTGCTGCCCTGAGCTGGCCCTCAGAGGAAGAAAGGATTGGGTTCCAGAGCTGTTTACAGCACTGTTTTACTCACCCTGAGCTGATAGTAGGAGGCTGCTGGTGCCTCTGCCTTGGGAATTGCAGATCATGGCTGCTCTTGGCCCTCTTCTGCTTGCCACCTGAATTTTATCTATAAAAATGCAAGTGCCTCTTTCAGTTGGTTATACCCACGGTGCTTTCATGACAGTGAAGTCAGTATTTTTGTCTTGGACATAAAGATCAGCAGATACTGGAATGCCCTCCAGCCTCTGAGCACTAAGGCGAGGGGAATTAAAGCCACACAGACCATGTTTGCAGTGCTCAAACACAGCCCTGTTGCTGAAGCTCTTGGAATAGAATATACTGACAGAGGCCACCACAGAAATTGCCTCCATAGTGGGGAATTAAATTAAAAAATCCGCCAGGAGAAACAGAAACCAGAACTTCTCAACTCGCTTCATTGCCCCTTCCCAGCAGCAGGAAACGCAGATGCCCAGAGGTGTTTTGCACTGCTGCTGCCCCCAGTTTGAGCCCAGGCTCTGCCCAGGCCCAGCGGGAACCTGAGCCCAGCCCAGGCAGCTCAGCACACGCGGGGCCAGGCCCAGAGCCCCGGGCACGGCCGCCCATTGCGGGGCAGCGGCGCAGACGAAATGTCCTGTGGCCCAAACCTCCTGCTCCTGCCACACAGCGCCAGCCTTCTCCCCCTCCTCCTCCTCTCCCAGCATGGCACAAATTCCAGCTTGGAGGAGGCTTCCCCAGAGAGGGCTCCAGCTCCTGTTCCAGCCTGAGTGTCCCTGCAGAGGAACAGGGCGTCTTTCAGGCACTTTCACAAGCTCACGCTTCTCCCTTCATGGCAAATCTGGGATGCAAATGGCCTTGCTAAGAAAGTCAAAAGCCAAAATGGATTAGTAGTTATTAGAAAAAAATCACCCATCTTCCAGGCAAGGTTCACCAAGTATTCTCTGCATTTCTCCTTTTCAGATTCTTTTAGTCAGTTACTCTGGGAGGTCCAGCTTGGTCTGGTGCTTATCATGAATTGATTTTGCTCTTGATTTATGCACCAAGGCACCAGATGTGGAATCGTCCCCACTGAACTCAGAAACAAACTCCCTCTGTCAGACCATTTTCACATTCCAGATCATTATCAAGATGTCCACTGACAGGTTGGAATGATTATCACACAACTCTCCACTTGTGGCTGCAGGTTCTGGAAATTCTTTCTCTGCATTCAGCCAGGCTTGTATTACCTAATAATTCCTGGTACCACCTCCTGTTTCCTTAGCCTGGAACAGTAACAATATAAAACCTTACCCACGGCACAACTGCCCGATCTACCAGGAAAAGAAAGGACAAGTTTTCAAGTCCTCAAAACTTTTGTCCTGCTTTGCTGCAAGAGTCCTGCTGCATGCACAGTGTGGAAAGCCAAGAGAAGCTGCAGGTGGTGGCACATCTTGTGACAGGAGTTCGACCTCATTCTCCAGGAAATGTTTTTGAAAAGAGCAGACAGGATTACAGAGAAGATTCCTGGAAAACTGAACCAGCTTTCCAGAACTGAAATGAAAATGGTAAGGAATCATCTGAAATATTTTCCTCAATTTATTTTTATGCTCCCCTTTTCCATCTTACACTATTTCTCCATGCTATTAATTCACAATGCATCCCACTTCTAAGATCGATGACTTAGCGAGTTTTAGGCACTCCAAAATACCATGAGCTGCACACAGTTTTCCTTCCCCTGTTTTTGCTGGAAAGCAGCAGTGGAGCCATCAGTGCAGTGCTTGGGTCAGGCACGAATCCTGCAGGCAGGGAATGTGCCCCGGCAGTGTGTGACCCTCAGCAGGGACAATGCTCAGCAATGCTGAAGGCAGGGAATGTGCCCCGGCAGTGTGTGACCCTCAGCAGGGACAATGCTCAGCAATGCTGCAGGCAGGGAATGTGCCCCGGCAGTGTGTGACCCTCAGCAGGGACAATGCTCAGCAATGCTGCAGGCAGGGAATGTGCCCCGGCAGTGTGTGACCCTCAGCAGGGACAATGCTCAGCAATGCTGCAGGCAGGGAATGTGCCCTGGCAGTGTGTGACCCTCAGCAGGGACAATGCTCAGCAATGCTGGAGGCAGGGAATGTGCCCCGGCAGTGTGTGACCCTCAGCAGGGACAATGCTCAGCAATGCTGCAGGCAGGGAATGTGCCCCGGCAGTGTGTGACCCTCAGCAGGGACAATGCTCAGCCGCGTTGCTGTGCTCGGTCTCCATGGAACCATGCCAGGAGCAGCTGCTGAGCTCAGAAGCCACCGCAGCCCCCGCCCTGCCCAGAGCCCCTTGGCAGGGTGGGCTCCTGCCCTGGCTCTGTGTGCCAGGAGCCGGCAGCGCTGGGTGCAGGGAGCCCAGGGAGGGCACAGAAACGCTGGGTGAGAAATGCTGGGGCACAGCGAGATGGGCGAGTGCAGCCGGCCAGGGCAGAGGAGCAGCACACACAGGGGGCACAGCCTGCAGGACAGATGGCCAGGGGGAGAAAACAACAAACTGCTCAGGAGGGTGGAGAACAAACTTTTAGTTGCAAACTTCAGAGAATGAGGTACTTGGGAAATCTGAAGCAACATGGAATTACAGTAAATCACTTCATAAAGCACTGACTTAGCAAACTCTAACCTGTCCAATTGCAAGTTAACCAGATTTTGAGAAGAGTAAGTCAGGAGAAGAGAGAGAGGGAGACAGAGATCCACAGTCAGTCTTGGATCTCACCTGCTGTGAGCTCCAGGGTCGTGGGACGTGTCAGTGTCACACCCGTGTCACAGCCTGACCTGCTCTGGTCCCTCTCTCAGGTGGGGTTTTTGGGGTGCCAGGGGCTTGGCAGCTACTTTGGGGCTGCACCAGAGGCTGCAGTGGCTGGGGTGGGACAGTGACCACCCCACCCATGCAGAACTCTCCCTGCCCCAAGCACACACTGGAGATGTCTGGGGCCGTTCATCATTTCTCTGCTCTCCAGCACCGAGGCAACGGACTCTGGCTACAGCTCTGAGCTCGTGCCCAAGGCAACCACCTCTGGCAATGGGGCTCCATGGAGCTGCTCTCAGGAAACCCCCAGGAGCTGGGGAGTGCCCAAAAAACACCTCAGAAATGTGAGATCCCTCAAAATCTCTTCAGGAATGTGGATTATTAAAAAAACTCATTCAGTAATGGGCTCCCCCTCCCTTCATCATCCCCAAACTTTGGCTGTCTCATTCCAGACCCCAGCCCACCTCCCCAATCACAACCTCAACACATCCCACCACTCCTGGACATCAACGCCCCCTTCCCAAGCCATATTTCCCCCATTTTCCACCTCCCAAACCACATCCCACCCATCCTGCCCCACCTAATGCCCATGTCAAGCCTCCTGATTTGAAGCCCACTTTGCTCAATCCCCTTCCAACCCCATTCCACACCAAAGAGCTGTGGAATCCAGGAATTTTGGAGTGGGATTGAGTAGTTTTCAGTGGCATTGAGGTGACAGATTGAACCCTCTGGTCTCTTTCAGTGCCAAGAAAGGGAAACAAGTACACCAAATACCCCCAAAACCCCCAAATTCTCCCAGTTATCTCCCTGAATACCAGATTCCCCTGGAACACAAGTAAAAAGTGAAGCTTTAGATTTCTTTGATTAATTTATTGATTTTTACCCCAATTTTCTCTGTTTTAAAGGGATGAAGATGAATAAAAAAAAAAAATTAGGTCCAAAATAAAAGAATAACCAGCCCAGTGTCTTCCCAACATGGATCACAGGGAAAGTGGATGGCCAGGGCTCTGACCAACATGGGTCCTCCCATGGGGGATGAAGCTGGAGCAATGCATGAAGCTTCTTCTGCAGTTGGGGCACTCACAGGACTGCCCTTACCGGTGACTCTTTTGGTGTCAGGTAAAGAACGAGCACTGTGAGAAGCTCTTCCCACACTGGGGACACTCGCAGGACCTCTCCCCGGTGTGGATGTGCCGGTGCCTGATGAGGGTAAAGTTGTTCTTGAAGTCCTTCCCGCAGTCAGGACAGCAGAAGGGCCTCTCCTCTGTGTGAATGCGCTGGTGCAGGAGGAAATCGGAGCTGGTGTGAAACCTCTTCTGACACTGTGGACACTCATAGGGCCTCTCCCCAGTGTGGATGCGTTGGTGGGTGACGAGGGCGGAGCTGCAGCTGAAGCCCTTCCCACATTCCCCACACTTGTAGGGCCATTCCCCGGCGTGGATCATCTGGTGGCTGATCAGGTCGGAGCTCCGTCTGAAGCTCTTCCCAGGCTCCAAGCTGTTGCAGAATGGCTCTCAAGTTCAAACTTCCTTTAGGTCCCTGTTCGGGCAGCCATTTGTTGCAGAATGAGACCTTTGTCGGGGATGAGCCTTTTGTCGGTGAGGGGAGACTCGGGCACTCAATATGAGTGATAAGCAAGTTCCGTTTATTGAAGAGAGCATTAGACACTTATACAGCAAGTAATAAGCTTATGAATATTCTGTAAGCCAAGCGATCTATTGGTTAAACTATACCATCAACTCTTCCTCATACCTTTGGGCCTACATTCCCTATTTCCCACGTCTCTCTGTCCACTTGTTATCATACCCAGCTAGGCCCAAGGACACGCTATCTTGCAGTGGCAAAACTCAAACTAGCTGTGTTTGGTACTTTCCCAGCCCCTGGTCGGCTAACAAGCGAATGTCTGCCTGGCCTCTGTCATGTAGCCATTTCTCCACACTTACCAGTGAGCATTTTCAGTTCTGCCACCCATGTTTAGAGCAAGTTTTCTGTGACTCACTGCACCAGGTCGGTCCAAAGAAGAGCATTAGGAAGCATCCAGCTGTATCATTTCTCTTCTTCCTTCTGTGTACATGCTGCTTTTTTGAGCACTCTGGCTTTCTGAGCTCCCTCACATGTCTTGATCCTTTTCTGGATAACCAGAGGGATATCAGGATTAAATCCTGTCTCAGCTCTGAGGTCTGGCTTTTGAAGAGCCCCAGTCATCCTCTCCTACTCATCTCATCCTGGTCTTGGTGGAAATATTATGCCTTCATGGGATTGGGGCATTCTGGCACTGCTGTTCAGTGGAAGATTTTGAGACTTTGAAAGGTTTCCTGATGTGGCAATGACAATCCTCAATCCTAATGCTTGATGGGGGTTGCAGTTGCCTCAGCTGTGAAACCTCCTGAAAAACATTGTTTGCTCTTTTCTCCTTGACTTTTCCTTGACTGTTTTCATCAACAGATTCGGAGGTTTGGGGATATCTTTTCAAAGGGAACTTCAATTAATCTCCTGTCTGGCATTTCAAAGGGGAACAGTGGTTTGGTTTTTTTTAACCAGCATCTGCTTACCATCCAATTAGCTAACTGCCTTTAATTAACCATAATACATTCCAGGAGAGCAAAATAACAAGGGAACAAAATCAAATGGTGACAACTCTGTGACTGAACCTGGACTTCCCCTTTCCCAGGTGCAGGATTCTGGGTAACCCTTTGCTGGCCACTTTGAGCTCTGCCATGCAGTGCCTTGGGTTTCTGGGGAGGGAAAAGCATCCAGTCCCTCACCTCCAGGTTCACATCTGCAAATCCTGAGGCCAGTGGATATTTCTGTCCATGGGATTTGCACACTGGATGCTCCATAGGATTCTGGTTGTAAGCTTTCCTCAAAAACATGGTGAGATGAGGTGTGCAGGACTCATTTTCTCAGAAGGGCAGGAGAAACCTCTGAAGGCCTCTCCTAAAGGGCCTCCTTACCCAGCAGTCTGACACAGATTTGCTTCTGAAGAGCTTTGTAATTTGTCCTTATTATGTTCTATGTGTGATTTAATGAAAGCCTTTTTCTCTACTGTAATTGAGCTCTTAATCTCATCTGAAAAGCAAAGCACAATCCCTTCAGAGATGGTGTTTGAGTAACAGCCTGTTTGTGTTTCCTCTGCTGTGGTGCTGCTCATGGAGCTGCTCACTCCTGATTTAAGAACAGAAAATAAACAGATTTCTCTGAGTCAAAAATACATCAGTGATGGCACATAGAGTAGGTTTGAATAAAAACCTCTTTTTTCTATTGGGCAAGAGATCTTCCAAGCAAGATCTTTCCTGGTTCTGCAAAGAATATGAAGGAGTGAGTTTTCCTTAGTGAGCCCCTGAGGCTTCATGCAGGTGATGCTCAGAAAATGGCACATGGGCATGGCAGCTGTCAGCAAAACAATTGGCTCTGGGCAGGTAAAAGTTGGCAGGAGGGAAGAGTGGAAAGTCAAAACAACAGGATGCTGAAAAACTTGTAAGAGGAATAACGACTTCAGTGAAAATCCCTCATCTTAAAGTTTCAAAACACATTTTTACAAAAATCCACAAAGGTGTTCTGATTTTGATCAGTCTGATCTTCCTAAATAGCATTTTACAATCAGAATTAGGAGTTGAGAGACACTAAAGGAGGCTCAGCAGAGGATTTTTCATTGTGACCTTCGTATATCTTTTTTACTGTGCTGTAGTTTGGAAGGAGGCCCCAAGCTCCAGCTGCAGCCTGGGGAGATCCTGTTGACCTAAACACTCCCCAAAGCTGCTGTGGGGCTGACCCAGTACCAGAATCTGTATGGAACTGGGTAAAATACTTCCCACTAGAAAACACTTGCAGCTTGATGGTGATCCACCATTCCCAGTTCAGACCACAGGCAGTGCCAGTAGTGACCAGTTTGCTGCCTGCTCTGTGCAGAGCTGGTGGCTGTGAGTGGCAGAGCTGTGGGGTGAACAGGCTGGTGGCTTTTTGGGGCACACAGAGCCTTCCATATCTACTGCTTTGTCCCCACTAAAGGGTGGATTTTCTTAGAGAAATACCTGGAAAGTGGGAAGGATGAAGAGCAAATCATTCCCTGCCAGTGGATGCTGTGCTTGTTGCGAACACGAGTTACATCTGGTAGGAGTCCTTGCTGTCAACCCTCAGGGATTCCAGGCTGAGATCAGCTCAGTTCTGTCATTTGCCAGGGGAATGAGGATCAGACTCTGCACCACACCTCCAGAGCTGGGGACGAGTGGGTTGAATCACATCCAGAGCCAGGATGAGGAATGGGCTGTGTTTTGTCTTGCCATGCACAGCAGATATCCTAATTTAAAGCTGTGCTGTCTTCCCAGATTCTGCTTCTTCCTCTGAGAAGACCCATCCATTTTGATCCTGTTCCTTTCCACCCATCCCTCTAAAGATCTCCATTACTGGAGTAATTGGCACTATTGGATCAACCTTTGATGTGATGAGCAGTGGATTTTTGTAGTCAACATGCCAATTTAAAGTGCCACCAATAAAAGATCGATTACTTCTTTCCTGGAGAAGAAATTAAGGTAAAATCTTTCAGTGTAATGGGCTGAGTGTACAAAGCTAAAGAGGTAGAAGATTTAAATGAGACTGTCTCCTGAGAGGATGTGTTTTTAATGTAAAATAACAAAACCAACCCAAAGAGTGAGAGAGCATCACTTGAGCTGCACCTCTGTCAGTAAGGGATGGATCCCTCCTGCTCTTTCTCCTGCCTGGGGCACCTGTGTGGGGCTGGTTGTCCCTGTCATTTACCTTTTGATTGCACAACCATTTCTTAGAAAACAGTTGGCTCTTCAGACTCTCCTGGGCATTCAAGTGAGTCCAGGAGATGTGGGGGTGAGCTGGTAAGTGGGTTTGGATGGTCCTGGCTGTTAGGTGTTGCTATGTTTCCTGATGCTGGTCTCCAAAGCAATCCCTGGCACACTGCTTTTGTGGAAGGCAGAACAGCTCTGTGCTTGAAATTACCTGTTCTGGGGAAATGCAATGAATTTTCTGCTAGGAACTGCATGTAAGCAGGGATGGAGCCTGAATTAGGGATCTGCCCTTGTGGGGATCCCTTACACTGACACAAAGCTCTCTGTGCCTCTCCAGAGGGCTGTCACCCTACAGAAACATGTCACTTCAGGGCAGGGAGGGGGATTTGACATCACAAAACATCGAGGGAAAAACATCGAGGCAAATTCTACTTTTCTGGTCAGGAAAACCAGGGTGTGTGCCTGCTGTGTTCCACGAGCAGCAAATCAATTGCTGAGGGATTTCTGCTGGGAGATTTGTGCTTTATGAAATTCCTGCCAGTGGCAGAGGGCTGGGGAGCTGGAAACGATAGCGCTGTCTTCCTCCCCTCTGCTGCTTTAATTGTCTGTAATGATTTAATAAGCAGCACTATTCTTCCCTGCAGCAAACACAGGTGGCATTTTATTACCTTTATTAGGGCCCCTGTTTGGAATATCTTTGCTGTATTTCCTTCTTTGCAGGCTTGGTCCAAAACTTGGAGAGGTCAGTGTAAGAACTGGACTTTGTGCTGTCAATATTCTGAGTGTTGAGCCAGCACCAAATCCATGCAATTTTATGGGAAAGAAATAATAAGGACAAATGACATGATTTAAACAAGGAAATGCTCTTGGCTTTGGCTTTTTATGTGCACACCAGGAGAGAAAGAGCAAAGCAGGTACATGCTCCCAGTACTTGCAGAAGAATAAATGGAAACAACTTCCCATTTAGGCTGAGAATCAGGAGAAAATTTATACTCATCAGAAGAGGAGCAGCTGCCTAGTGACAGCAGACAGGTGGAGAAGGGAAACCCCAAATTAAAGGCTTTTAATGTGGAGTTTTTTGGATGTTGGGGTCTTTAGAAGCAGATTTTGTGAGTCCCATGGGCAATGGAGGTGACTTCCCAGGGGAGCATCCCTGTCCCATGCCTGGGATCTGCTGCCCTGGTCCCACAGAGTGATTTGGGTTGTACCTGATGGCTCAGCAGAGCTTAGGGAAATGCCTCAATGTTGGTTGGATTTGAATGGCATTTGGGTCAAATCGAGTTTGTCCTCTGAGGGATGGAGTCTTGACCTCTCACAGGTTTCGCTTGAGTATTTCTTTAATCTGTCCCCCAAAACCCCCCAGCAGATCCCCTTCTCCTGCCACTCTGTGTCTCCCACAGCTGTGATCCTTGCATTGAACCACTCAAAGCAATAATTTCTTCCCAAAGAGTAGATGTAATTCCATTTTTTGGGTGAAAAAAAATAAGTAGTAGTGGACCAAAGGAGCTTCAAGCTGATCTTTATTTGCTGCCAATGACTGAATTAAATGCACAGGGTTCCTATCAGCTCTGCCAGACAAAACATTGTATTTGGGGTATTGGGGGTTTTGTCAGAAATCTCTGTAGCATGAATAGTTCATGGACTTATCTCTGCTGGCTTCAGCCATTCCTGCTGTCCATCATATCTTGCTATTATAAGGCAGCTCTTTTCATTATGTTGTCTTTTAATTCAGATATCTGAGCCTTTTTCTACTTCTAGTCCCACTTTTCAGTAGGACAAACATTTTCACATTATCGGTGAGTGTATTCAGTGGTGGCCACACAAGTGAAGGCAAGGAGCTGGCAGGTGATAATTTATGAAACTTTATATAATGGGAAAAAACTCAGCATTCAATTTCCATCTCCTTAGAAATCTCTATTTCTTTTCTTATCTATTGTGCTCTTTGTGGCTGGTCTGAGTTTAGTGCTTGGAAATGCAATTATATGGATTCCATTTCTTTTGAGAGAGAATAATCTTGTACACAAAGCCAAATAAATTTAACTTTTCAATATTAG
Organism: Melozone crissalis; assembly: GCF_028551555.1. NCBI lineage: Eukaryota > Metazoa > Chordata > Aves > Passeriformes > Passerellidae > Melozone > Melozone crissalis. The sequence continues at coordinate 5,441,053 of NW_026535824.1, forward strand.
AGCAGTTTGACATCCAGGTTGGGGACCTGGCAGTGGTTAGTCTCAGAACACAGAGTTTGTCTGATTTAGGTGAAATTTCATTCATTGGAGACAAAGTAAAATTGCCTCTTATTTGCTCAGCACTAAAAATCCATCTGAAGCTGATTGCCAAGTGATGGGAATAACTCCTGCAATGGCACCATGAAATGAGAGACGGAGAGAGGAATATTAAAAAATGGCATTTCCAACCATGTGCAGGCCCTGATGTCCTGCTGTTGGCTTGGTGCTGTCAAAGGGGCTGATTTTCATGGTTTTAGAGGCACTAACCTGGGCAGTGAAATGCACCTCAGGCAGCAATTGCTTCTCTGGTGTCTGCAAGTGCCTTTATCTCCCTTCATGCTCCTCAGAACTGAAATCCTGCACAGACCGAGTGAATCTGAGGCTTTGGGAAGGCCCAGTGGTAACAGATTTTGGTGAGATTTGAGTCAGGAGATGGAAGCAGCAGCTGAAGGGGCTGTAATCTTCATCCTTGGGCTCTCCTGCAGGCTGATGCGGTGTGAAGGAGGCAGGGATTCCATAAAGCAGCTTCTGTAGCTCCTGGGGGAAAAAAACCCAAGTTTTTTAATTTGTTAGAGTTTCAGGCTGTGCTGCACCTCAGGGCCAGACTCTGCCCCTCTCTGCTCCAGGTGGTGCTTCCCAGCTGTCCTCTGTGGTTTTTATTTGCAAACCACCTCCCTGCTTTCACTTTGCTTTAAAAAATTCAGCACCACGTTTGTGGCTGAACAGGTCCCAGAGCCGGGGAGAATGGTTTGAGATGCAATTTGCATCACAGAGTTGTTACAGCAGGGAAATTGTCCCATCCCTCCTGTGCCTGGAGCTGCTAATCTTGTTCTGAACATTGAAAACCTCTTCAGCTTCTCTCATTATACTTAAATTTGATTACTGCTTTGATTTCACACCTCTTTCATGCAGGCTTTTCCTCTCTCCTTGGCTGGAATTCTCTGAAAAGATAAATTTTATCAAGCCTTGGGAAAGTTCCTGTCATCTATCTCTGCTCCTAATGCTGCTTTTAATTATCTTGGGAACCTGAGCATGAGGGAAACTGGGAGGAGTTTAGTGAGAAGAAAAGGAAGGCACAGAGGCCAAAGTGTAAATGCAGAGTCTGGGTCACCAGAGTCTGCAGTATTGAGGGGGTCTGGGCCGTGCAAACTGATGTTTTTCTCTGTGAATGCCTGATTCCTTCTATATCTCCTCCTGAAATTCCTGTGCACCAGGGCTGGTGCTGGAACTGCAGCCACATGAACTCCCCATGGAGCTGTGTGGGACACAGAGGGAATCATTTATTTGCTGTTTTTGATGAAAAGTTGTGACATGAACCTCAGTGTCAGGGAGGTGACATGTTAATGCTGCTGCTGTCAGACAGTGCCCACACACTGTGTCTGGAGACAGCTGAGGAGAAGATGAAGAAAAACCAGGATTAAATCCCATGTGCCACTGAACTCTATCAGAGATAAACTGCTTGGAGTGAAGTCTGTGAAGTGACTGGGGAGAGCTGGATGAAAGGGACAGCTCTGAGAAGTGTGTGGTACGTCAGTGATGTCCTAACACTCATCTTTGCACAGAGATGAAAAAGTATCAGTTTGCATGGCCTAAATGTCTGGGTGTGGAAACTGTGTGTTGCACCAGCTGTGCTGAGCTCATCTGGCTCTGAAATATCATCTCTTCACCTTAGCCAGGAACAGCAGCAGAGTTCTGAACAGATTAATAAAAATCAGTCATAACCCAGAGGCAAACCTTGGCAATACACATCTGTGGCAGGTGAGGAGACCAAAAGCTTTCATTATTGTTCAATAAAAAAATCCTCTCTCTTGGCATTAAAATGCTTTAGTTTCAGCTCTGCCCCAGACTATCAATGTCAAGTGTTTCTCTGGCTGTTGGGGGTAGGTTCTCCCCCATAGCTCTCTGCAGGTTGGTGCTAATTAAAGATGTTCTGTCAGGTTCAGATGTTTTGGTGCCTGACCAGGGAGTGCAGAACAGGGATTACAAGTGCTGACATTTACTGTACTAGAAAGTCCAAGGGATAAATTTGTGCCAATTAACACCTTTAACTAGGAGGATCAATTCCTGTTGTGCTTGTACCAGAGTGTGGGCACAGATGGGGTTTCCAAGGGAAATCTTGGTCCATGTAGGGCTGGGGCTCCCTCCAGGCTGGTTCAGCCCCTCAGGGTGCTCAGGAACAGGGGTTCCCCACAGCCCAGGGCACCCTCCTTAGCCCTGGGGCTCTCAAGGGCAGAGCCATGGCTGAGGCTCTGCAGGAGCAGGCAGGCTCAGCCCTGCTCCAACATGGGATCCCATGGGACAGGGCACGCTGGGATTTGCCCCTGCAGCTACCAGTGTGTCCAGAGAAACTGCAGGGAGGGGGTGACCTCTGTCAGTGGGACCCCTCTGTGCACAGGTGCCCCCACTCCTGGGGTGGCTGTGCCAGCTCCCCCGGGGACCTCCAGCCCTGAGAACCTGGAGCAAGTGGAAACCACAACTTTGCAAATGCTGCCTGTGCCCAATGCAAATGGTAAGAGAACGGAGTTGTGAAAAAAAAAAAATTGTTTATTACAGAAGAACATCAACAACAATACAGAACACTTTAACAATGTAAGAATATTTGTAACAACAACAATCCGTAGAACGTATATACATAAGAACCTATCTAGCTAAAATATATGAAATGCATTTGTAGAAGATAAAAAAATTCTAAAAGTCTTAAGTCCCAAATCCTATTCCTAAAGACAAAAACCTGTAGAACATATGTACAAAAGGGTGGCATCTCTGTCCGGAAGGTTCATCAGTGCTGGAAGAAAAGCAGGTGCCATGGTCACTGCAGTCAGGCACAGACGGCTCTTCCATGTGTCCCCAGGTAGGCACATGTGGGCAAAGCAGGACTCTGCTACCAGAGCTGAGCCTGGCTGGCTGTGGGATGGAGCTTGAGTGGCCCAAAGTGAGCGCAGGACAGGCAGTGTGTGGCCACCAGACTCCAGTTCGCGAGGTGCCATGTCTCTGCACAGGGACCAGCCTAGCTCCAGTCTGGCAGCAGGGGACCCACTCTGCCTGTGGGGATCACGTGCCTGTCCTGCTGCTGGCATTGGTCTTCATCCCAAAATCATATCCTCTTCCTCATCTTTTATATCAATGTCCATGTCCTCAATGCATTCTTCCATTTCCACTTCCATGTCCTCCTCTTCCTCATAAACATCCACCTCCATCTCTTAATCCACATCCACCTCCATCTCTTCATCCATATCTGTATCCACCTCCATCTCTTCTCCAGTCTCTTCCTCCATTTCCACATCCTCTACTGTAGGACTCGGGACATCCACCTCCATCTCCTCCACTCTGTCCATGACAGCCTGTAGAGGTGGCAAAACCTCAGAGTGGGGTCCCTGTCCCACACCATCCCCACAGAGCTGCAGCCCACTCGGGCAGCTGGAGGTGTCCACCTCCATGGAATGGCACCATACCTCCCTCAGCTGACAAATTAGACAAAGGATAAACGTGAGCATCTTGAAGTGAGGGGTGACAAAATCCAGGCCCTAGGGAGCTCTCAGGACTGATGGGAGTAGCAGAGGGCAGGTGGCAAGAAGGGCGGCAAGAACAATCACGAGGGTGAGCAGGCGCAGACCGAACGGTGGGCTGACACAAGGGCCAGTGGTTGATTTGTCCTCTGTGCTGGGTGGTGGCAGTTCCAGTTGGAACGTGGGAAGTGAGATCACACAGATTCCAAGATTCCAGGGTCAACAGAAGTGGTCACTGGGGATCCCTGAATGGCTGGGCTTGAAACGGACCCTGAAGATCATCTTGTTCCAAGCTGAGCAATCTTCCCCCAGACCTTGGGGGAGCCCTGTTCCCAAGGATGGGGCATGCACAGCCTCTGTGCCCAACCTGGGCAGTGCCTCAGCACCCTCAGTGTAAAACAGCAGCTTCCTTAGATCCGCCTTCAATCAGCCTCCTGCAGTTGAAAGCCATCCCCCTTGCCCTGTCACCACAGGCCCTGTTGAACTCTCTGTCCCCTTCTTTCCTGTGGGACCCTCCCAGTCCTGCACAGCCACAGTGGGGCCTCCCAGTGTCTCCTCTTTTCAGGCTGAGCATCCCCAGTCCCACTTGGACAGCAGTCAGTCAGATCAGGGGATGTCAAGGCTGAAGGGTAGCAAATAGCATCAGGAACTGAGAGATGGAAGTTTTAGACCCAGATTTGCCTCTAAATGTACAAAATTAATAACAGCGGAGGGAAAGATGGTGGGATACTTGTTCTAACTGGTGAATTTTATTTTTTTCTTTTCTGTCATGCTGACGATTTTTCTGTTTGAAAGGAAGCTTGGCACAATGTCCACTGTCTTCTCCATTTGTGAAACACCAAGCAGAGTCTGGGCAGGCTGATGATGCAGAGCAAAACCTGCAAATATACTGGTGATCCTGAGTCTAGGGATGCAGCTAAACCCAGCCAAAAGTAATTTCTTTTGGCTCCAGAAAGTCAAGCCTGGTTTACATTTTCTTGAGTTTGGCTATGCCAACTTAACCAGTCATTTATAAAAAAGCAAATAAAAAGCTCAAACCAAAACAGACAAAAACCCAAATAAACAAACCCACACAAACCAATCAAAAAAATAAAAAACCCCAAATAAAACCAAAGGGAATGAGGAGTTAGTGTTAGTTTTGAGGATATCACAGCAGGCAAATGGCTGCTTCCCACAGGATCACCATAAAAAGCCACATAAAACAGCTGCTCCAAAATATACCCAACAGGAGAAAAATAAAAAGTGATGCATGGCAACTTTGGGGGCAGCTCCACATTAAGGTGAAGGATGAGCAGTGGTTCAGACCCAGCATTCCCCACCCTCCAGGCTGCTGTTTGCTCCTGATAAAAGACCCTTTCAGGACTGTGGCCCCTCTCAGTGCAGTGTAAATCATCCCCACAGCTCTCAGCTGAGCCACTGGCATTTCCAGAGTGACATCCAGGCTCCATCCTGAGCATCTGTGGAAGGTCCTGAGCATCTTCATGCCTAGAACCACAAAACAGCTCAGGCTCTCCCTGGACTGGGTTTTCAGGGGAGGTTTCCATATGCCTGTGGGATCGGTTCATCCCTCAACATATCTGACTTTATGTACAATGATGCATTTTAGTTCCTTCCTTGCTCCTGTGTGCCAGTGAGGAAGCATCCATGTGAATGGAGGATGTTTTGCACAGGAACATTTATTCCTGGATTGCCATTTTGCTTCACTGTCACTCAGCTGAACATGGTCCTTTTCTAAGAGGGACTTAGAAGAAATGTGTAGGAATTTTGGCTCTGAGAGGAGCAGAAAGCACATTTTCTACACCCCATTCTCAGCAGATGCAGTTTCCTTGGCAGAACAGTGATTGCCATTCATCTTCCTGGGAAGATTGTTGGAGACATTCAGAGATCACAGGTTCAGCTGGCCTTTGGCTTTGTGTCCCTTATTTCACATGGCCAGTTTCAAGGGCCATTGAAAGAGGCTCATGTTTGCCTTGCTACCCAGAAGTGCTGTAGTTATTTCCAGGAGAAAACAAAAAATTGATTGTCCTCTGGTGTGGTAGAAATCCCACCACAATTGTGACTCTGTGAGCAAAGACAGCCTGTGCTTTTTGGGGCTGTAACAGCTGAGAGTGTGGCACAGCAGTTTTTATATTATTTTTAGAGTGCTGAAAACATTGTTCCCGAAACAATCTTTCTCTCCTGTCTTCTATCATAAACTGTGGAACAGAGAAAATGGAAAGGAGCAGAGGTTTGTTTAAATTGGCTGGGGTTTTTAAAATCTTAAAATAGTGTCAGCTTGATGCATGATCCTTTAGATATTGGATTAGTAGCACCTATTTCATCCCACCAGAGCGGTGGGATTGAAGACTTCCAACAACAGAAACACTAGATGTGCAAGAGCTCAGTTTTCCACCCCTCACACAAGTGTCTTGCTGTACTATTTTAAGCAGCTCAGCCAGATATATTAAAATATTGCTCCAAACAACAACAGAATGAAAATGTTCCACCAAATGGGGAAAAATAAGAAAAGTGGGCGGCAGCCCTTTCTGAAGAGCTTGTGTTGATTTTGCAAAGTTGGATGCAAACAAGGTTTGCTGTATTTCTTTCCTAGAAAAATGTAGATATTTAATAGAAATCTGTGTCTGAGGCTGCTGAGTTGGGTATGATTTTACATCTGGGAGGAGCAGAACAGGTTCCAGAGAAGCTGTGCTTGTGTCCCCCTTGGAAGTGTTCAAGGCCAGGTTGGATGGGGCTTGGAGCAACCTGGTCTAGGGGAAGTGTCCTGAGTATGGTGAGTCCATGGAAAGAAACTTTTGGTTTTCCTCAGGTGATGCGCTTGCAAGGGGAGCTCACAAATACCCCATAGTTTGAAATGCTCTGAGCAGAACCCAGCTGTGCTTTCTCACAGGTGATGAGGGATTCTCACTTGTATTTTATGGGGGATTTTCAGAGGGCAGTGCAAGACTATCTGAGTGTGTTTGACAGGCAGAGAGGGCCAGTGTGGCAGCAGCTTAGTGCAATGGAGCTTTTCCTTCTGTGATCCTGTATAACCTGAGGCACTCTGGGGCTCTTGGACCCGGCAGCTGGACAAGTTAATCATTGTAACAAGTGATAAATTAACCTGCTCCACTCTCCTTAGCATGGCTGTGATGAGCACTAAGTAAACCAGTGAGCCCTTGCCAAGGTGGGAGCTTGTTCTTAGCCAGGGAGGAGGGAGAAAATATTGCTCGGAGTAAATAAAGCAACTTTGCTTCCCCAGGAAGAGGAAAAGAAGTAATTAAATATGTGAATGCTGCATGGAATAATTTGCACAAGGATACATCTTGTCTGCTATGCAGGAATGTTCCCAATCAACTATGCTTCTCCTGACCTTTATTTTTCTGTATTTCTAAAAAATCATATAAGAGACTCTTGATTTAAAAAAACCAAAGCACCTTGTGTGGAAACATTTTTTCCTTTCTTCAGAGTGCCTCTTTCTTTTGGTCCCTCCAGAGCTCTCACTTCATTTCTGCTGTTCCTTGGAGCACAGGCTTACCTCTTTCCTGATCCCCTGGGCTTGTTTTGCCTCTGGGTGTCATGAACACTATTAATTGTGGGGTTTTTCTCTCCATCTTAAATCTGTCTCTTCAAGTGGTTTACCTTTGTTTACCTGTTCGAGTGATGGATTTTTCTCACCTTTTATTACTTAGTGCTTTTTCTTCATTCTCTAAACCCAACTTCTCCCTTGCCCTGTGGCTGTTAGATGCCATTACAGGAGCATTCATTCTTTCTCTGCTGCTTGTCTGAGCTTTCACAGGGAGCTGAGAGCTCTTTGGGGTTAAACTTGACTCACTTCAGTGCCTTCCTTGATGCTGCCTGTGTACTTGGACACTTTAAGGGAATAAAGTCTCAGTGTGGAGATTACAGCTGTGAAATAATGGCTCTTTTGAAGAAGACAAGAATGCTGTTGTCAATCTTTTCAAGGATAAACTGAGCACCTTCTTTTTGGGGAGAACCAGGCTCAGCTCAGCACAGAGGTGGCTGATGCAGGTACCCAGGTTTGGAGGGAAGGGTGCAGCTCCTGGGGGTGTGTTTGTGGGGGGCTGTAAGGTTTGTGTGGGGTCCTTGGAGCAGTGGGAAAACCCCACTGGGAGATGCACCTCAGGAAATGGGTGCACAAAGGGCCTGAAGTGTGACCAGCTTTGGTGAAGCTTTCCATAGGAAAAAATATTTTTACTGGGATTTTGGACAATTTGAAGCTCGTTTTCATATCCTTTGCCTGATGAACATTCCCCCTCTGCAAGAGCATGGGGAATCCTGGGCTCACACAATTAAAAGCCCTGATAATTATATTTTTTTCTATTTTTTCAATGTTGTCATCCCAGCAGGAGTAAGAGAAAGAGAATTTGTGTGACCTGCCTGTCTTTGACTTCATGACAGGAACAATGCCGTGGGGAAGCTGGTCAGAGGATCATCACTGCTCGGTCCTTAATTTTCCTGCAAAACTGAGGATGATTTAAGAACCAAGGCACAGCCAAGATCTTTCCTCCTCCTGTGCTCATCAAGCAATCAGTGCCTCATCACACCTCAGCTTCAAACACCTGGTTTGCATCTGGCTGACCTTGACTGCCCTCCCTGGATGGGAAGATGAAGAGGTGGAAGTGTGAAAGATTGGGATTTTATGGGTGAGTTGTGAAATAGTGTCTGGTGCAGGCTGGTTCTGTGGAAACATCGTGTGCTGCGCCATGGAGGATGAGAGTAAATGGATTAAACAGGAGATAAAAAGGGCAAGGCACCTGGTTAGCTGCTGTTGAAGAAAATGGTGGGAAAAAAAATACATGTAAGAAATATGTCAGAGATGGTCATTAACTGCACTGCAGGGTCAGAGCTCCTTCAGTAATTGGCCATGTAGTGAATACTAGAAATTATTTTAAAAGTTCCTGAGTGACTGAGGGCTTTAAGTGAATGGTTGGGGGAAAAAAAGGAATACTTCTTCTGGCAGAACTTTTATTATAATTTAAGCATCATCCTCTTTTTGAGATAACAGCTGCTTTGAATAAACTGAAATATCTTCTCCATTAGCTCTGGCAGGAACTGGATAAAGCTCTCATTCAGGTAAACTTTAACATATGTCTGTAGAATAATAAATTTAATGAGAGTCATAAAACGTATTGTATGAGTAAGGATTGTGCTTAGGGCAAGAAGAAAGAGTAATTAGGAGTGGGCAAAACATGTATTATAGTGGGGAAATTATAATTTATGGTGGTTTAGGGGGAATATTTAACTAAGCTGAGGTAAAAGTCTACCTTTGTTGCAGGCTAAGCTTTATAACAGAATTCTACTAGAGCAAATTTAGTCTACAGACAGACCTTTGGATACAAGTTTACCTCTGGTTTGAGAAAGCTCAGGGCTTGAGCAGCATTTTATGTCTTTGCTCTTGACCCTTGGGCTATAAATGCTCCTGTAAAATTAATGCAAAAGTTATAGCTTCGACAAATTTCTAAGAGTTCCAATGGAGAAAGGTCCACCTGGACTTTGGGGACAGTTTCTCAGAGCAGAACATTTCAGGTGCCATTAAACTGCATTCAAACGCCCTTTTATTGGGGCATAAATTTCAAATCCTGGTCTATCAGCCTGACACATTCTTTGAGAAGAGACAAACTTTACAAGCCACTTTAAAAATAATTTCACTGCCAGGTTTGCAGCTCTGAGAACATTAATAAACTGCAATGGCTTTTCACCCTGCAGTAGCCACTAAGTAATTATGATTGTCTGTAGGCAGACTAATGAAACCAGCTGTTAAGAACCTAATGAGAATTTTTACCAGCCCTCTGCTCCACAGACACATCCCTTTTCTGTCCCTGATTGTCCTGCACCCAGTGCTTCTCAGAGAAGTTTAGTGTTGCTTGATAGTCAGGTAAAAACTGCTTTATTTTGTAGGAGTGGTGATGCTTCAACTGGGCTGCTGCCATGCTGGGGTCACATCACAAAGTCCAGTTTCTGCAGGAGCTGGGGAGCATGGAGAGCTCTGATAGCACAGCATGGCAAAGCTGGAGTGGAGGATTCTGGTTTAGTGTGCCCCTGGTTTAGTGGCAGACAGCATTAGTGATTGACAAATCTTTAGTTCAAAGATAAGGTGTTGCTGTTTTGGCTCTAATCTTAGGTTGCTTTCAACACAGTTTTCCCTGGCACTTAAGATACTTTTCTCTTGCTTTCAGTACTCTGTCATTCCAGATGAATTTTAAAGGTCCCTTCCAACCCAAACCATTCCATAATTCTTTGGATACATGATGAATAGCAACATATATTTTACTCTTATTATGGATGATATTACATCATGTCTGGCCTTTTGGGGCTCTTTCTTCTCCAGGTCCTTGTGACTACACTCACTCTTATATGCTTTTAATTTTTTCTGTTGCTTACCTGTTGCAGAATGAGGCCTTTGTCGGGGATGAGCCATTTGTCGGTGAGGGGAGACTCGGGCACTCAATATGAGTGATAAGCAAGTTCCGTTTATTGAAGAGAGCATCAGACACTTATACAGCAAGTAATAAGCTTATGAATATTCTGTAAGCCAAGTGATCTATTGGTTAAACTATACCATCAACTCTTCCTCATTCCTTTGGGCCTACATTCCCTATTTCCCACGTCTCTCTGTCTACTTGTTATCATACCCAGCTAGGCCCAAGGACACGCTATCTTGCAGGTGCAAAAACTCAAACTAGCTGTGTTCGGTACTTTCCCAGCTCCTGATCGGCTAACAAGCAAATGTCTACGTGACCTCTGTCATGTAGCCATTTCTCCACAGGAGCCTGCCTTTATGCAGGCACAGGGAGAGTGAGTGTTGAACCAAATTGACTTTCAACACAATGGGCCAACCCCCAAAGAGTCCAGTTTGTTCTGCTGCTTCCTTCACAAACACTCGTTGCCTGCCAGTTTGCATTATTCCCATTTCTGCTCAAGATTAAGGAATTTGGGATTTTAGACTGCTGCTTAGTCTGGCAGCACCCATAACCTGTATTGGGCTATTGAAAACAAAGAGTTGGCATCACTGAATCTCTGGTCTGTTTCCATTTGTAAGTTAGGAAATGTTTCCCTAAGCCTTGGTAGCTGTGATCCTGGTTCTAACTTGTGTTTTCAACAGGGAATTTCCTGGTTTATGTTCTAAAGATTGATGGGGTTTCTCTATGTCTTTGTAGGGGATGGAAAACCAGAAGGCTGAAGGCCCATCTGTCAAGGAGCCGGTGAAGGAGAGGAACGATGGCTCAAAGGAGCCCCAGGCCACATTGTCTGCTAGCAAACGGTACTGAGCACTTTTCTTAGATGTGACAAAGCACATGACAAGCTTTACATGCCTCTTCCTCAGGAAAAACTTTCTGGCAGAGATGACCAATGCCACAGATTGTTTCCTTTCCCTACAAATGCTCTAGGATAAAAAATGTCTTCTTGTGCATTGTGCTGAACACAACTTCTCTGGAGGGGTTTCCACAAAAATGGAGAGACAAAAAGACACCCATTGGTTGCAGCTCAGACGATCCAGTGCAGTGGCAAGGGCAGTGCTGTGGAGGCTGGGAGAGGGCCAAGTTTCTGCTGCCTGACTTGGGACAAGTAAATTCAACCAGGGCTTTTCTTTCATTGTTACAGCGCCCTGTGTGGGGTCACTGCTGGTGAGAGAGACGATGAATCTTGTTTCTTGATCAGAAGGCTGGATTTATTGATATATGATATAAAATACATTATGACTATACTAAATAGAATAAAGAGAGAAGTTTGCAGATGCTGCTAAGCTAAGAATAGAAAAGAAAGAATCTAAAACAAAGTTGTGCCCAGGGACTCGGTCCCCTGGCTTGCTCTTGTGATTGGCCCTCAATTATAAACATACAAACATGAGCCAATCAAGGTGTCCCTGTTACATTCCACAGCAGCTGATAACAATTGTTTACATTCATCTTCTGGGGCCTCTGGCCTCCCAGAAAATGCAGAAATCTGAAAGAAAGGATTTCTGTGAAAAAATGTCTGCGACATTTCATCTGAGTGGAGTCTTTTTCAGATGGGTGTTTTGAAGAGAAATCTCAGTCTGGAAGCAAGATGCCATTCCACAAAGATGCAGTTCTCATCCATGTGCTTTGGCCTGGTTGAATCACTTTTTTCTTACCCTCAAACAGTACCAAGAGTAGTAAGTAGCAAGGAAATTCCTGAACAACTTCAGTCAACAGGTGTCTCAATGTGGACTTTTTGCCTTGATATTCCTGTCCTTCATGTAATTTGCTTGATGGACAGCATGTTTGGTTTATTGCCCCCTGTGCTGCAATCAGCATTTAAGACAGGAATTGCTCCTTGCTGTCTCTTCATGGCAGTTGCAGAGCTGCTTGTACCTGTTCCCCTCTGATAGCAGAGGGGATTTATTTAGCTCTGTCCTGCTCAGCAGTGGCAGGAAAGTGACCACATGCCTCAGTAGCACAGCTGGCATCTTCCTGTGCTCATGGAAGAGACAGGTTGATCCAGGAGAATTGTTCCCAGGGGGGTTGTTAAGCTGTGCATCTGGTCTCTAGGGAAGCAAATGAAATGGGAGTGTAGTTCTGGGATGTCTGGCTTTTGTTTTTATCTCTGTTACTGATTTTCTGAATCCTTCAAATATGGCCCTGTTCATCTCTTCAGATGCATCTGAGCTACTTTTCCAGATTGTCATGCCTGGTTGTAGAGACACTTCTCCAGAGTGATGAGTTTCCTTATTCTAAGACACACACGTCCCTTATGAGGAGGCATTTAAACTTGGCAGTAGTGTCTCTCTTTCTCCACAAAGCAATGTGACCTGTGTGCCCTGGCAGCCATCTGAAGATAGATCAGATGCATCTCATCCTTGGTTTTCCTGAGTGAGCAGTGGTGAGAATGTCACTTGCAGATTGTCTCCTGTAATGATTGTCATGAGGTCCACGTTGTTCTTCAGAGCCTCATGACTTTCCAGCTTGAAATGACATAATTAGGAAAGCTGCTCAAGATGTTTTGCTCACATTTAAGTGAAGATATTGTCTGTGGCTGCAGCTCTCTCCATAGAGAGCAGCAGGCACAACTTTCCCAGGCATTGTCCTGAGGAAGGCTGTGAGAAGATCAGAGAAAAAAATTAGAAACAATTCTTATCTTCACTTCTGCACCTGTTGTTGTGAACACGTGGAATGTGTTATGGAGATTTATTTACCAAAGAGTAATTTCTTCATTGGCCACTGGTGATGGTGTTTTGGATTCAATTGACCAGTCTGGTCTGTCTGTATCAGACTGTCTGTAAGGGCAATGAGTTTCAGGATAGGATAGGATAGGATAGGATAGGATAGGATAGGATAATACGGTGATTGATCAGGCCTTCTGGAATCATGGAGTCAATGCTAATTATTTCCACTATAGGGATGCCATGCTATGATAATTATCACCACCAGGTCCTCATTTGGTTTTATTTTCCAGGGTGAAATCTCCCTCTGATGGACACCTCCTACCCCATGCAAAAGCCCAGGTCACGTCACCTCCAGCTGTGGAAGAAACGGAGCTGCTCCAGAAGCTTTACCATCTCCTGGAAGCCAAGGGGTTTCAGACAAGGATGGAAGGAGTGGAACTCCTCCTAGACCTGTGCAAAACCAGCCCCCAGCTCATCTCCACTAACATTGCCCAAGTATGTAGGGTATCTTCACTGCTCCTTTCCTTTAGCTCCTTTCCTAAGCCTTTAGCATCAAAGTTAATTCAGTGTGTCTTGGCACTCTGTCCTGGCTGTTTGGGACACGCTGGTCCCTCTTACCCAGACAAATGTAATTCAGGTCCGGGCTTCAGGACAAGTTATTTCAGTCCAGCTGTATTTGTCTGGCAGGTGCCTATTGATGCTGTTCATCAGATGATGGCAGAATTTTCCGCTGGTGTAACTGCTGCTCTCTCCTACTCCCAGCTGGGTGAAGTGAAGGGAATCCAGCCCCTGAAAGCATGGCAATTGTTCCCTAGACCAAAAACGGGTTTGCATAGGGAAGAGAAGTATCAGGCTGGGTTGGTTTAAACCCAGTTGTTTTTTTAAAAGAATACTTCTATATACTCCATCTTGTCACAGCTCTGGCTACTCGTTTCCATCCTTGTTCCTATTCCTCTTGGTAAAGACAGTGCTCACCCTTCTTGGGGGTCTTTTTCTCTCTTTGGAAAAGGAGGAAAACAGCTAAGGACTCATCTCTGCCTTCTCCTCCCAGTAGCTGCTTTTTCCCTTTTTCCAGGAAAAGGTGCCTGATAATGAGGCTGTCAAGGGACTGAACCTGCTCTAATGAGAGCTGTACAGCACATGACATTTCAGAAGTCTACTTGTTACTTAGAGAAATGGTCCGGATCCTGGAAGAGTTGATCATAGCCCTGCACTGCTCCAGACACTGGCTCTGAGACAAACAAAAGAAAACTTAGATCTCCTCCAGCCATAGTTTTGGCAAAATCATAATTGCCCTCAGTACTTGAGGAAACTGTATAGAAAACCGGGCATTGTAAATATCTGCTTCCATTCAAAGCAAAGGTACTCTTTAGCATTAATAAATTGAATTAATTTAATGATTTATAGATGGAGAGAAATACCATAGGAACTATTCTGTCCCCAGCCAAACCTCCTAAAGACAGAAGAAAATCTTTCAACCAGCATGAGGTTGTGCCACCATTCCAGTGAGTTGCCCCCAGGAAAACAGTGAAATTGTGCAAGTGAGTGCTGACCTGACAGAAAGGATCACTTTCATCTTTGACATTGCTGACTGCTACAGCCACTCTTCAAACAAGGACATTTGAATGCAGCTTTCACGTTGCTGGTTCTCTTCACAGATTTTTGATTATTTTGTCCTGAGAATATCTGACAGCCACAAGAAAGTGAAGCAGAGGGCGCTGGATGTGCTGGCTGAAATCACAGGAGCCCTGAAAGATGCCTTGAACCTGGTGATCATTGGTTTGGTGGAAGGAATAACAAAGAACCTGAACTCAAAGGATGCCAGGGTTCGTGGGGCAGCTGTGAAAGCACTGGAAGAATCCATTGCTCATTTGGGTAAGGCTGAGCCCTGGCAGGGACTCTCCTCAGCTTCGTCTCTGTCTCTCCTGCACAAGAGAGCGCTGAGTGCCTTGACAGCTGCTCTTGTCTGTGGAACACTGCAGCTGACACCCACCAGAGGCTGTGCAGGTGCAGTCCTTATGCACCATCCCCAACAGGCTGGAATGGAATCGGCATTTCCCAACAGTCCCAGGAGCCCTTGGCTCTGTGCTGCTTGTCTGAAGAGCAAGTCCTGGGCTACAGCTCTGCTACAGTTCAGAGGCAAAGGGGGTTTGGAGTTTGCTTGGGCCCCGTCTGACTTCCCAAATGAACAGCTTTGCTGTTGGCATGAAGGGACACTGACCCATCAGAGCTTCTGCAGAGCAGCCACCTGGGAGGCTCTACATTAGAGGCATTAGCTGCCTATTTTCCACTTTTCTTCTTTTCTTCTATTTTCAAAGGGGAACTTGTGATTCACCAAGTTCATTTCTTTAGAACAAAGAGGTATACACCCAGCTGTCAAGGATGCCTTCTTCCACATGTTGTTTTGCATGGGGCAAGGTGGCCACAGCAATTAACTGCATAGGCAAGGGCTGGTCCAAATTCCTTTGCCACACACATTTATGTCAGCTCTGAAAATTCCGTACTGGTGGAATATGCCTGAACAAAGGAGTGTTGAAGAGGCAGGTCTTCAAGAGGAGTTTCCACTTTCTCCTCCCCAGCTGCCCTGTGAGCTCAGGAACTGCCTGACTCAGTGCCTTTCTGTGACCCAAGTATGGGGCTCTTCCTTTTTGCTCTGGGGTGCAAAACCTTTCCACTGCTTCCATGTGACTGAACTCTTGAGGTCCCTGATGTGAAATGTTTTAACACAGCTCCTGCTACAGCAGACAAGTTTGGATTTACAAATGTGAAAGGAGAGCTTATCTTTTGGAATTTAAAACCCTGCCAAGTATGCTGGAAGGAAAGAAGAAAAGGATTCAAACATCTGCAGAAATGTGCTTGATTTTATAAAATGGGGTTGGCCCTGCCCTTTCTCCTATGACCTGAGCAAAGTGAGCAGAAACGTGTGTTTCACTTGTAGATAAAGTGTCACTGCTGAAAGAGTCCAGCCACCAATGGAATCAGCTGAGTGGCCAAGCCCTGCTGGATGTCACCGAGCGTATCACAGGTATGGCCTCCCCTTCTGAGCCAAGAGCTCTTCCCAGGGAGCATTTACAGGGAATGCCTGTGAGCAGACAGCAGAGCAGCTCCTCCAAACCAGGAGGTGCTGAGCGTGTCCCTGCTGCCCCATAGCCAAGGCAGGTGGGTTGGGCAGGTTTTCCCTGGCTGCTGCAGAGCTGGGCAGCATCTGAGATGGGGGCAGCGCTCGGCCTGGGGCTGGGCTCTCACTGGGGCATCTCAGAACCACCTCCAGCAAAGGGAGGGCTAAAAATGCCCCAGCTGGCTCCTCTCTGGGGAGCTCAGGGACATCTGTGATCTTTGAGGGGAAATGGTGGCCAATGCTGTTTCAGGGCATCAGTTTGTTTTGTCCTCACAGAACTCTTGTTTTTCTCTTGGAAAGTTTTGAGGCTGAACTGTGCAGAGCCTGGGGGTCACAGCTTAGGCCAGAACTCAACAGAGGTATCAGAGGCACGGGTTTAGTGCAAGGCACCTCTGGGGCACAGGGACAGAAGCAGAGTGCTGAGGCTCCCTGCCTGTGCTGTCAGAGGGGCCTTGGACTGAGCCTTTCAGGGTGTGCAAACAGTGTCTGCCTGTGTCAGCGCTGTCCAAAATGCTACAAATGCAGCTGATAATTGATTCCTCAGAGGAGCTTGCTGTGTCAGCAATAGCCAAGGAATGGGAAAAGGATAATCTCAATATATAGCAGAGAGGATGACTGATAGCCTTGCTTTAACTGGGGCTAAATCCACTGCTAATTATGCCAACATCTTTGAATGCAAGGTTTAATACACTTTGTGTCTTCATTAGGAATCTGAAAAGGGCATGTTCAGCGATTGGCAATGTCAAAGGCCCTTTAAAGAGCATTTGAATAAAGTAGATCTCCAGCAATAGGGCATTTAGTTTAGCACTTCTTTTGATCTCTTTTTCAAATAAAGGAATTACCCATAAATTAGGACTACTTTAGAAAAAGCAGATGTTCTCTCTGAGATTTAGCAGGACCGGACAGCTGTTCCTCACATTCAGTAGTCACTGATGTCTTTAATTGCATTTAAATTCAAATGAATTCCCATCTTAAAATGGGTACCATAACCCTTTCCTGCTTAGCAGAATTGGTTTGGGGTACTTGCAGGAGCTCTTTCAATGTTGATGACTGCTGGTGGATTAACAGCATAGAGAAAATGAAGTCTCTTCCGCCACAGAATATTAAATTGCTGCTAAATAACATTTTGTCTGATCAGAAAATAAGAATGGTCTCCAGAGCATTTCAGGTTTTCATCTCTTAGCCAAATCTGACTGTTGCAAGGAGCCTGTTGCTAGTAAACATTTGTCCGTGTTTGATACAGTTCAGTTCAGAAAATGGGCAGAGAGATTTCAGGGGAAATCTCTGAAAGTGAGAAAACACTCGTGTTTTGGTTAAATTTCAGTCCCCTGTGTAGCATTTTTCTTTCTCTATGCCCCTATTTCAGTGGACATATAAGAAAAAATGCCATTAACATTGGGAGAGGAAGTGGCATTAAAATGTGGAGATGCCCAAATGCCAAGGCAATGGGATCTGGGTAATTCTCTAGAGATGCCCTGAGGTTTGAAACAGCTCTTTGTTGGAAGCCCCAAAAGCATTCTGCCAAAGACACCAGCTGGTCACTGATGTTTCTCATCCAGCTGTCAGGCAGCAGCCATCTCTGGTGGGCTGGAGTTTTGAGGTCTGTTTTAACCCTGCCCTTTGCTGTGTGCCAAGGGAAGAGCCAGATTAGGCATCTGGCACTTGACATCAAAGTTACAAAAATGGAATCATCCCTTTTATTAGAAATCTCTCCATTTCCTCTCTATGGTACATTTCCAAATCTTCAGAGTGGGTTTAGACAACTTCTTAATGGAAATCAAAGGCAATTGGACATTTCATTCATTGTTCATACAGAGATTGTGACATAATTTAGGAAAGGTAGGAAGTCTGCCACAGGGACAAGGCTCTGGTTGGAGCAATTAGTGCTGAGGGGTTGGTGGTTCTGTTTCCAGGATGCTCAGCTGCTTTGCCCGTTTCTGGACCAAGGGGCTCTGGGTGCTATTTTGCTGCTCTTGGCCAGAGAGGCTGGCAAGAAGCAGAAGCAGCAGAGGCAGATCCCTGTTTGCAGTGAGGCTGGTGGGTAAGGAGCTGTGTTTCTGTTGCGGCAGTGCTTGTGCAGGGGGTTCATGCCAGGAGCCCTGAAGTCGCCCAGCGCGATGCCCTGCCCGTGCTCTGGTCCTGCCTGGAGAACAAGGCGCTGCCTGTGCGGAGCGCCAACGTCCGCACCGTGGCCACCAAGCTCGCCTCTGCCCTCTGCAAGGTGATGGGCACCCAGCTGAAGAAATGTGCTGCCAGCAAGCCTCCACATGTGCGGGAAAACCTCTCCAGAATGTTGGGCTGGTGAAGGCCAGACGTTCTCCAGAAGGCTGAGGAAGCGCTGAGTTGGATGCCTCTGGGTTTGCCTTTTGAGCTGTGCCAAAAAGGACAAAATCCTAAGGAAGGGTGTGGATCTGCCCCTGCTCTCTCCATTGCCCTTCCTAGTCATGGCATGGGGGGCCTGAAGCAGCTCCAGATGGAGGACAAGATGAAGGCAATCATGGCTCAGCCTCACACAGAGGTGAGGGGGGAGCTGGGCCAATCCCTGCTGGCAGGAAGGGTCTTGTGGCAGCCCAGAGAGGCTGTGCACATTGCCAGGGAACAGCTGTGCCCTGCATGTGCCCCTGCACTGAGCTGTGCTGTGCCAGTGCCCCTGGAGCTGTAGGGCTGCTGAGCTGTGGGGCAGGCAGAGGAGCAGGAGGGTGCGTGTGCAGCTGAGCCATTCCTGGAGAGCACAGGGCTCTGGGCTCCCTGCTGTCCCAGGGCAGCCCAGAGGCCAGGCTGTGCCTGTGCCAGCTCTGGGCAAGTGGCTCAGGGTTTGCCCCGGCATCCTCAGTGTCTGCCAGCAGGAGCATGTTTCCCTGTGCAGCTGTATAGACATTTCCAGGAAATTTGTCCCATGAAATATGGAGCTTCAGCTGCTTTAGGTTTGCATGGTGGCCTCCGTTAAACTTTGTGTCTCCATTTTGCAGATCTGACTGGTTACAGTCTTACCGAGAAGTTTTCTCTGGACACTTCCGATGTTCCCTCACCCACAAAGTCCTCACCTCCCGTCCAGAAGAGCTCTCTTTCCTCCAAGCTCAGGAAGAAGCTGCTGCCTGTGTGAAGAGTGTTTGAATAATAGAATTGATGCGTTAGGCTGAATAGTTACAGCTGTACATATGTTCTGATCTTTAGATGTAGATTGAATTACTGTGTTTTGATTGTATCTTTAAAATTTGATGACATACTTTTAATTGTATATATTTTATTTTGATGATGAAAAAAAAGTAAAAAATAAATAACATTTAAATAAACCAAGAGGAGAATGTGAGACCAGGACCTGCTAGCCTAGAGATTATGGGAGTGCAGCTCACTCAGTGTGCCAGTGTCTCACCACATCCTTTCCGCATTGGGCCTCTCCTCTTCCTCTTTGGCCATGGTTTCTTTGTGTCATTTGTGCTGCTGTTTTCAACTTGTCAATGGAACAGGGCCATACATTGACCTGTTTGGGGGACAATGGATCCAAAAGATCCTGTCTAGTCAAAGGTTTTCTACCTAGGTGTGTTCTGTGCTCACCAAAGGCCTGAGCAAAGAAACAAAGAGAAGTGTGCCCAAATCCCAAAGCTTTGCTCCTTTGCAATCTCCCACAGATCTGGCTCACAGGTGTCTTCAATCACAATTTCATAGGTAAGAAGAGGTCATGTATTTCACTGGGAAAAGATGCACCGCTTTGGCAAAGTCACCTATATGTATATTTACCCAGGACAGCAGTGCAGCTGTGTTGTTTGCCCCTTGTTTGCAGAAGGATGAGTGCACTGGGAGGTCAATAACAAGTGACAAGGGTTCCTCCAATCTGCACTGCAGCCTGGGTGCCATTCAGCCCAGAGCTAGGGGATCATTTGTTCCCATGGACCAGTGCTTGCCAGTGGAATGAATTCCTGCACAGCTGGAAGAAGCAATTCTGGATTCAGCTCCAGCTCTTGGTGGGCTGCATGATCATTGACAGTGCTGCCCTTCCAGAAATTATTCTGCAATTTCCTTTCATAGTCATTTGAAACTTTGAAACTTCACATTTTAATTTGCTTTGCTTTAGGGTAAAACACTTATGGGCCTAGTGCAAGCTGTAACCTTCTGACAGCAAAGTCCTCATGGTTGCCAGCTTCTGATGTTACACAATGTCACCTGGCTGCCTGTGTTTGCTTAGCTCTGGGTCTAGTCCCGGCCTAGTAAAGCCCAGGCAGGGTGGCACGTTGCAGGGAAAACTGGTCCATGAGCTTATGGTGTTGCCATCAGCAGCAGAGTGAATGTGCCCTTTGGGGATTCCTCTGAAGACAAAATTAGGGACCTGCTCCATGCCACAATATTCTCTTAGATCTTTCTAAAATATCCTAGAAAAGGCAGTGAAACTTCACATCTCCTTGCGCAGCCACTGTTTGAATAGGGGCATTTTTGTCCCTCCTCAAAGTCATTGCTCTTAAGCACCAGAAGCATGAACAGCCACCAACAGGAATGATGCATGGTCCTGCTGCTGCTGCTGCAGAGCACTGGGTAGTGCAGACCTGGGTATTACCAACATGAGCACTTAATCAGCATTTCACGCTCCTTCAAGCTGTCCAGATCTCAGGGCTTTTTTGTTTCAAAGCAGCCACTGCACCATCTCTAGGGAAGAACAGGAAATGGGAAACAGTGACTGCCAGCCTTGCAGGGGTGTGGGGGAAAACCTGAAGTGTCTGCATCAACAGATGAATGGGAAGAGTGTAATTGCCAAAGCAAACGCTTCATTAGGATAGCAGGACCAGTTCTTTACTGCATGCTTGCATTGAGATCATTTGGGATCTCCTTTTTGTGTCTCATGCAGAAAAGGAGCTCTTAATAATACCACACTACTTAAACCAGATTGGCATGTAGCTCTGTAGTGGTTCACAATGAAGCAGACTGCCTGCTGTGCCACTGCCAGGCCTGGTTTAGACCTGCTCTGGACTGAAAACCCAGACAAACACCATCAGCACACACCTGTGGCGCACCGAGCTCTGGGACGCTGCATTCCAGCACCAGAGGGACTCAGGAGAGACCAAGTGAATCAACTACAACCCACAAAAAGGACTTTCTGAATTTGCCATCTCTTCAGCACTGTCAGAGGTTTTATTT
This sequence comes from Melozone crissalis, assembly GCF_028551555.1. NCBI lineage: Eukaryota > Metazoa > Chordata > Aves > Passeriformes > Passerellidae > Melozone > Melozone crissalis. Next base: position 5,461,967 of record NW_026535824.1, read on the forward strand.
AATATTATTCATTTTACATGCTTGTGAATACTTTACTTGTTTAATAAACTGTTTTTTTTTTTTTACTTTTCTCGAGGGAAGTCTTTTCCTGAACTAGTAGGGGTAGGGGCTGCTTGAACTTGCTTTCTAGATGGACCCCTTTTGGAGATTTCCTCCCAAAATTTCCCTAAACCAGCACAAACTGTCACAATGAAAACTGCACCAGTGGCACAATTTTTCCTGGTGGCAAATCTTGTGACAGAAGCTTGACCTTATTCTCCATGAGAGATTTTTGGGAAGAGCAGACAGGAGAATATTTCTGGAAAACTGAAACAGCTTTCCAGAAGTGAAATGAAAATGAAAGAAACAATCCAAGATGTTTTCCTCTATTTATTTCTATGCTCCCCTTTTCCATGTTGCATCCCAGTAATTCCAGATGCACCTCACCTCTAAGATCAGTGACTTAGGGATTTTTAGGTGCTCTAAAATACCATAAGCCACACACACTCATTCTCATTCTCATTCTCATTCTCATTCTCACTCTCACTCTCACTCTTCTCTCTCCCTTTCCCGCTGTCGGGCACCCTTCTCTCGGTGTCCGTTTCCCAGCGTCCCTCTCCTCTCCCCGCCTCCCTCTCCCCTGCCGGGCTGGGCCATGCCCCCGGCCCGCCCCCGGCCCCGGGCGGGGCTGCCCCGTGCCCGGCCCCGGCCGTCCCGCCGCGGTCTCGCCTCCGCCTGGCTCTGGCCGTACTGGCGGTGGCGCTGCTGGGCGGGAATCAGTGCCTGGGGCCGGGGCGGCATCGCCGCCCTTCGGCTCCGCCTGGCCCGAGCCCGGCCCCGGCCCCGGACCCGACGCAGGCTCCACTCCCGACTGCGGCCCCAGCTCCTCCCGGGGCCCGCAGAGGACACACGCGGCGCGGCCGCTCCCGCCGCCTCCGCTGCGGCTTCCCCGGCCCGAGCTCTGCCGCTCGGCAGCGCGGCCTCCAGCCCCAAGCCGCCGGGGCCCGGGGCGGGTGGGGATGCCGGGCCCGGGGCGGGTGAGGGGCGCTCGGGGGCCGTTGCTGGCCCCGGGCCGAGCGCTGACAGCCGCGTCCCGCCCGCAGGTGAGGCGCAGGAGGCCCTGCAGGAGCGGCACCGGCTGGGATCGCTGCTGGGGCGCGGCGGCTTCGGCAGCGTCTTCGCGGCCACGCGGCTCTCGGACGGTTCCCCGGTGAGCGGCGGGGCCGGCGGCGGGCGCGGGAGGAGGGGGCGGAGGAGGAGGGAGGAGGAGGAGAAGGTCGGGGCGCGGCGGGACGGGCGGCGAGCTCAGCCCGCTGCTCTCCGTCGCTCGCAGGTGGCCATCAAACGCGTGCCGCGGGATCGCATCCGGCACTGGGGCGAGCTGGTGAGTGAGAGGTGTTATGAACAAAAATTCAGTTGATTTTTTTCTGTGAGAAAAAGGTTACCACTACTGCTGGGCTGCTGCCTGTGTTATGGTAATTACGGGTTGTTGTGGTTAATAGTTGTCTTTGTATCGGTAAAAGCCCTGGCTGGGGGGAGTTAATAGCTCTTCTCTCAGCAGTAAAGGGTGCAGTACCTCCCGAACAGTGAGGAGAAAAGACTTTGGAGGGGAGGGGTATGCAAAATAATTCTAAGGACCAGCATGCTGTGTGGGACCCCTACTCCAAACGTGCAGGAAGAACCCCAAAAACAACGAGCCACCTAAGAGTTGAGAGACTGGAGTGATGTCTGGACGTGGGGAGCCAAGTGCTGAGCCTGCAGAGATGTGGAACACCTTCGGAGTCCCTCTCGCCCTGACCATGGGAGTCGTCCCCGGCACGGAGACTGAGCGGACGGGGCCGGGAAAAGTAACAACGAAGGGATCATCACGCCCTAAACGCTCCCACGAGGACCTTATCCCCAGCTCTACTCCTAGTGGACAAAGCAGCGCATATCCTCCTCTTGTGGGTCGCCCTGGGAGAGAGAACGGGAGACTGCAGCCCCACCGAGCTGCCCAATCCTGAGCTGATCACTTTTAATGAAGGTATTAAGAAGGAGAAGAAGTCTCCTGGCCTTGTTTATTTCAAGAGGGGCCAGCAGCAACAGCCGGGCCGTGCCGGGCGGCGAGGAGCCGGGGCCCGGCAGGGTGGGAGCCGCCGGGAGCCCTGCGGGGAGAGCGGGCGTGGGCTGAGCGGGGCGTGCAGAGCATCCCGGGCTGGCTGAGGGCTCCCAGAGCCCCGGCACGGCCTCGGCCCCACTGACGGCACCGCGCTCCTCCCGCAGCCCGACGGCACCAGCGCCCCGCTGGAGATCGTGCTGCTGGCCAAGGTGTCCCGTGGCTGTGGCGGTGTCATTCAGCTCCTGGAGTGGCTTGAGCTCCCCGACAGCTTCCTGCTGGTGCTGGAGCGTCCGGAGTGGTGCCAGGAGCTCCCGGGTTTCCTGGCGGAGCGGGGGTTCCTGCCCGAGGAGGAGGCGCGGGGGCTGTTCCGCCAGGTGCTGGAGGCCGTGCGGCACTGCACCAGCTGCGGGGTCCTGCACCGGGACATCAAGCCCGAGAATGTCCTGCTCGACCTGGCCAGTGGGCAGCTGAAACTGATTGACTTTGGCTGTGGCGCCTTCCTCCAAGACACAGCCTACACCCAGTTTGCAGGTGAGCCCTCGCAGGGGGTGTTCCTGGGCATCTCGTGGCCCAGCCTGGGTGCAGCACTGAGGCTTCCCCCTATTGCAGCCGGGATGGGATTGGTGCTGGAGCCGAGTTGTTCCGGGTGGGGTGTGAGGGCGGCCAGCTCCCAGCCCTGCTGACAGCCTTCAGCACCCACTGTGGCCTGGGCTGGGGCTGGAGCTGGGGCAGCCAGCCCGACACAAACCCCCATGGGGGTAGCAGAGATGGGAGTCTGACCCCATGCCCCGGATGGTTTGGTGTGCAGGCGAGGAAGGGCTGGACTGCTCCGCTCTCCTTGTTTGCCTTGGCTTATTAACATTTTTGGGGGCCATGCAGGTGGGGAGGAGAGTGGGTTTTCTGCACTACTGGGTGGGTTTTTCCTCTGTGTGTCATGGTTGGGCCTTCCTAGGGTCTCTTCTGCCCTCTTCCAGGACCAGTGGCTTCTTTTCCAGCCCCGAGTTTGTGCACAAGTCCCAGGTGCTGGCGAGAGGGCAGCGCTCACCCCATGTGCCTCTGGGGCAGCCCCCACATGCCCAGGGATGCTGGGGCCAGGCTCTGGGAGCAGCAGCATCCCCGTGCTTATCTCTGTGTTCCACAGGAACCCTGTCCTATAGCCCACCAGAATGGATCCAGCACCAACGCTACCACGGCGAGGCAGCCACGATCTGGTCCCTGGGCCTCCTGCTGTGCCACCTGGTCATGGGGAAGCACCCAGTGATTTTAGTGCACTGCAGGCTTGTGAGCGTTTCTCTTAGGACTTTATTTTCACTCCAAGGGATTCCTAGTTGGGTGAGCAGCACTCAGCTGGGAGGAAATGAACTCAGGTTAACAAACCTGTTCCCCTGCACACAGACTATCAGAATAACCTGAAAGTGCTCTACAGTCAGAAAATGGCACCTGGATCCAGCAGGAAGAAGAGCAGATATATTCCCTCAAAGCCAGACTGGGTCTTGGATGCACCAGAGATGTTCAATGACTACTGTAAGTAGGCTGCAGGGTTGAGTGCTGGGCATCCAGAACATTCTGCATTGGATTGCTGTTCCTAGGACAGTGTGACTGGGCTGTCTGTATTATTTTGTGTACCCAGGCTAGCACAGACCACTTCTGGAGTGTCCCTGTGTGGCCTTACAGGCACAGTGGTCTAGGGCACTGTGTTGGTGCCTTGGAGCAGGGTACCTGGCCCCAGCAGCTGGGCACAGTGACACTCAGAAGGCTGCCCCTCACCTGTATGTGTGTGTGTGCACATGTGCACCCGCACCTGCTGCATCAGCACAGGTGAAGGGCAGGGCTCTCTAGCCAAGCATGGCATGACCTGCATTGCTCTTTCAAATTGTAGATCTGAATCTCGTAGACTGGAGCTCCCAGAACTTCCTGGCAGTGGCTCTGGATGACTCTGTTTATCTGTGGAATCACGCTACTAGGGAGATTATCCCCGTGCTGCAGATGGAGCATCCAGATGTTTACATTTCCTCTGCGTCATTGATTAAAGATGGAGACTACCTTGCTGTTGGCACAAGTAGTGCTGAGGTTCAGGTGAATGCAGGACTAAAACTAGAGGTGTTTTCTAGGGATTGACAGAACTGTGGGGCCTGGGGACAAAACCTTGGCTGGCAGGGGAAGGATGCCATGCACCTGACTTGTCTTCCCTGGTGTGGGGTGGAACTGCCCAGTGTGCAAGGCAGGGTTTGGTTTGGGGGTTTTCTGATAAGCAGCATTACCTTCTGTGCTATAGTCATGAGATGCACATTTTCTCTGTTCCCTTACTGAGAAAGCTGAATGCCAGAGCCTGTGCAGTGAGGTTCCTAGGGCATAGAAAGAGGATTGGGTTTCTTCTGAAGAACTTTTTGCTTTGCCTCTCCAGCTATTGTTGCATTTATGTTGTTGTATATCATATTTCTAGGGTCTCATACCTTCTGGGTGGTTTTCTCACAGCAGCTCTTCACAGCACTGGCGCTGTTGCTTCTCAGTCAGGACTCCTCTCCAGCTCTTCCTGAATGCCCCACCCCCTTTTATCCCAGCTACCTCCACGGGCTACAGCTGCTACCCAATCAAGGACATTGCAGCTGCAGCCCAGTTACAATAACTAGAATCAGGGCAGGGTCACTTATACAATACAGAGATCTTTTACTGCAATACATATATTTACTAAGGCCCCTATAAGCTATGGGACATTGAGCAGCAGAAACGTCTCCGAACCATGACCAGCCATTGTGGCTGTGTGGGAACCCTCAGCTGGAACAGCTACATCCTCTCCAGGTAAAGCAGTGGGTCAAGGGCAGTTTCCAGTTGTTGCAAACTCCTATCCCTCAATCTACGTGTGGCATGGGTTAGGGATGGCAGAGAGAAATTTGTCTTGGCTTGGGATTCTTACTCAGCCTTATCTGTTGGGGCTGTGAGGAGAAGGCCTCTTTCCTGTGTTGCAATTTGTGCTGAAGCTGTAAAGAGCTTGTGTGGGTGTTTCACTCGCACCAACAGACCTGTGTTGCTGGTAACACTGGTTGAAACCCAGTGGTAGCTATAGCAGTCTTGCAACAACAAAAATGGATTTGGGTGAAAATGTGCAGCCTGACCCTGCAAGCCTTCTCTTCTCTCTGCAGTGATGCACAGACTGGGCACATCCATCACCACGATGTCCAAGTGGCTGAGCATCACGTGGCCACTCTTGCTGGCCACACACACAAGGTGTGCGGACTCAAATGGTCTCTGGATGGCCACTACCTGGCCAGTGGTGGCATTGACAGTCTGGCGAACGTCTGGCCATGCACCCAATGTGGGGATGGAGACTTTGCTCCTGTGCAGACCTTCACTCAGCACCAGGGTGCTGTCAAGGTGAGCACAGAGCTGCCACGGGCAGGTATGTGTGTGCAAGGCAGGCATGCAGCACTGGCTGGGTGCAGGTTGCCTCTTGTATGTTTTAAAATGAACTCTCCTCTCTCAGGCGTGGCGTGGTGCCCATGGCAGATGAATGTTCTAGCCACTGGAGGTGGCACTAATGACAGACATATCTGCATCTGGAACGTGTGTTCTGGCGCCTGCCTCAGTGCTGTTGATACCCGTTCCCAGGTGAGAGATGAACATCAGCTTGGAGACAAACACCTTCTGGCAGCACACCTACACAGAGCTGCTGGCTCCTCAGGCCCAGAGGCACAGGGAAGGAGGGGGACCATGCTTACCTCCGAGTGGTGAGCATCAGCACAAGGACCTTGTCTCACCTGTGTTACTGCCTCTTTGCAGGTGACTATCCTATGGTCCACAACCTACAAGGAGCTCATTTCAGGCCATGGCTTTGCACAGAATCAGTTGATTATATGGAAGTATCCAAGAATGAACAAGGTTGCAGAGCTGCCAGGTAGGTGGACAGGGCCTGGGTGGGGGGGTGTTAGAGGTTGAAGACAGCTGCACTCCTTGGTTTGAGCCTGCAGCATCACTGATACAGGACAGTATCCGGGGCCATGCTGCTAGGAGTAAAGCATACCCAGGGGGCTGTGGAAGAGATACCATTGATCCAAGCGTATGCTTGGGGTCTGAAATCATGCTGCCACAGCCACTGGGGAGACAGCTATGCAAGCTGGCAGGGCTCATGGGAGCATACAGGAGTAAATGTGCATGTGCTGATCAGCTCAGCCCTGATTGCACATTCCTTCTCCTCCTCAGCTCATACTGATAGAATCTTGAACCTGACCATGAGCCCTGATGGTACAGCAGTGGCCTCAGCAGCTGCTGATGAAACAGTGCAGGTCTGGAGCTGTTTTGAGATGGATCCCATAAAGAAGAAGGAGAAACAGAAGGCAAACAGTGCCAAAAGCAGTATTCCTCACCAGAGCATCCACTGAGAGCACGGGATTGTTGTGGGGAGGGGGATATTTTGTTTACATGCTGTACAGTATTTTAAATGTTAATGAACTGCTTAACTTGACTTTTTCTTAATGGAGTCTGATGGAAGAAAAAGCCATGGCTCTTAAACCCAAGTCCTTCTCCCTGAGGCTGGGGATCTGGGCAAGGAGTGGAGACCTAGGTCTTAAGGGCAAGTTTGCAGGCCCCTGAGCTTAGCATAGCCTAGCAGAAGGATGCTGTGCAAGGGCTGTACTTCTGTTTCTGTCCCAACTAAGATAGATATGTCACCTGCCCCATCTAGATGCTGACTACAAGCACAGCAGCTCCACCACAGGCTCAACTGAAAGCACAGCATGGCTGTGGCCTCAGTTTGTGTTGTCCTGGCATTTCTCACAAGCCCAGGGACACCTTCCTATGGCTCTGCAGGCAGATCTCAGTTTGTCTTGTTAGCTACAGGCAGCCATCACTGCCTGCCTATGGTGCTGGAGTAGAATAGCTGTTGGAAAAAAAAGGAGGGAGAGAAATATAGAGCAACAGCTGTAATCACCCCAAAGGCTGGAAAGGGGCTGGCTCTGGCATGAAGCCTGATGCAAAACAAAAGGTTAGCTTACACTGCCACGCCCAGCCTGGATGTCATGCAAGAGCCATGCAAAGCACCAGCAACCCTGTGCTCAGCCTTCAGTCACGTATTCTTCCAAAAACTCTGATCTCCCTTCCCCTCCTGCTGAAAGGAGGCCCTGGTGCCTCACCGAGGCTTCATGCAGGGGAGCAGGCACCAGGGCTCAGCTGACATTTATTGGAGCTTGACTCCCCTACACTTGGAAAAATGCCTTTTTTCCAGGCTGAACTGTGCTGGAGCAAGTTGCAGGAAATATATTGGAGCCCTCACCTGACCAACAACCAGCTCAGCCATGCTGCTTCGCACGATGGAGCCGCAGTGTCTGAGGTTGTGGGGCTGCACCAGACCCATCACGCCTGTCCTTCAGCTGCACCAGCATGGCCAGGGGCTGCTGGGGACGCTGCACAGCTGACAAGCACCTTGGCCTGTACAAAGCAGCTCCACCAAGCCTGTGCCTCCCATCGGTCCTCAGTGATTAGCTGAGGGTGGATTATTAACTGTTTTCACCTTTCCCTCAGCACAGTGCCACACTGTGCCGAGCACCAGCTCTGCCTCCTGAGCCTTACAGCAGCTGGAACCTTCCAAGGTTCCGACTTGTGCTCTGCCAAGGCCAGTGAGTGTGTAACCACACCCACCAGAGCACCCCCCCCCCACACACACATAAAGCTGATATGGGGGGCACAGTCTCAAAAAACAGCCACTGAGCCAGCACCTTCCCAGCAGTGCTGCTGGTGCATCCCCATTTGGCCACTTGGGAAAGATCAGGAGGTCCAAGGATGTGTCTCCCTCAGACACAAATCCTCAGGCCACAGCTGTCTCTAAAGGGGAGGCAGGCAGGAACCCAGATGCAAGGCTGGGCTCTCACACAGAGCTGTGCTGTTGTAGGAGCCCTGTCCCACACCCCTGCACTTGGTGCTGGGAGTTAGCACAGACTTGCTTTGTGGGACCACAGCTGATTAGGCCTTCCCTGGTCCCTGACCTGGAAGGAAAGCTTTTTGGCATATAAAGTTCCTGTCATTTTTTCAGTCCCATGTAAGAGCAGCTCAGCTTTCTCACAGACTCTTTCTTTCTCCTTAGCACATGCCCCACACCCCGATGCTGTGCATTACACAGCCCTTAGAGGACCTCTGAGCGTTACCAGAGGGTAATGATACTGCAGGGTCTTTGACCCCATGCTGGTCTCTTACAGTCCTGGAGTGAGGAGGAGCAGAGGAAGGAAGTGGGCACTGATCCAGCAGGCCCAGTAAACACAGCCCTGTAAGGTGTGAATTCAGTTCACAGCATGACAGCGTATTAATTACCCAGTGCCATGGCCAGCCCAAAGAAGAGCACAGCTAACAGTGTTATGAATAAGAAGCTTGACTAGGCCAATATTCAAGCAGCAATCAATTTATTATTTAATATGGTAAAGTATGAGCAATGCAGCGCTGGGTACGGTGGGGGAAGTTTTCCCTCCAACTGCACACCAATAATTGAGGGTTACGGGTATTTATAGGGGTACCCATCAGTTTTTTTCAACAGTTTCTATTTCCAGTTTTTACTCATCAGCAATTTTTATTCCAAATTATTAGATCACAAATCTATACATTATTGTGATTTTAATTTCTCAGGATGTATCTCAAAGGAGTATCCCCAGATGGTGATGGTCCAGTTTCCGAAAGAAGAAAGACGACTCCCATCTGGTGGGGTCCTGCTCCCCAGATGTGTGTCCACCTTTTAATTGCAGAGACTCTAAATCTCATAACAGTGATGTCCAGCTTCCCTTTGGTCAAAACCATAAACCCTTGAGGTGATGTTCAACTTCCTTTCTCAAGCTGTTTTTCTCTGCTTCAATAAGGTGTGAGATAAACATATTTCCTTTACATATATTCCAAAGCTACAGTTTCAAGGATACAAGTAATATTCTAAAATTATACTTCAAAAGGTTATTATTGCAGAACTTTATGGATTAAATGCAAGGAAAACGCAACATCTTCAACACCTTAATTCCAATGCTCCTAAATCAACAAGGGTTAATTGCAAACAAAAGATAGGTTCAAAGGCCTTTTTCCATGCTTTGTTTTTCTTCAGTTATTATTAGAATTCACAGCTCTCCCATTGTCGGGGTCCACACATTTTGCATTCACAAATACACACATCGCCTGTTTGTGCCTGACACAAAACACAGCTTTGCATCTCACAGCCAAGAAAATGCAATCCTTGCTCTTCTGACACAGCTCTCTCTGTTCATGATGTGGGACAGTGAGTGCTGATGATGTGCAGGAGCTGATGCAAGGGACAGGGACGAGGATGCAGCAGGCACAGTGCCAAGCTGACAGAGGGATGATCTCTGGCAGTGGCGCTGAAAGAGAAGAGTTTCAATGAAGCACAGAAAATGGCTCTTTGTTTCACCTCTTCTTTCAGTGCTGCTAAGAATGTAGCCTGGAGCAAGCTGGGAACACCAGAGCATGGAGCCCTTTCCAGGCAGGGCTGCATCAGACACAAACCAGCAGGGGACTGAGGAGCCCCTGGGGTGGCAGTGAGCAACCTTGGGCTCTGCTCACTGCTGGTGGCATTTTCTATTGAACCATCTCCAAGGACTTCTGTTGTGCTCTGTATTTCTAATGGTTTCCCCCCTTGGTTTTTTTTGGTTGTCTCCTGCACCTTTTTTCCTCCAAATTTTCCTACCCTGTCAGCAGCAGCCCCTGTCCAGAACTGGCTCTAAAATATCAGCAAAGTAGCTGGCAACAACAATGGGTGGAATCCTGTGGCTCAGGAATTCATATGCCAGAGCCTGCCTGTGCCTCATGCTTTGTCAGGACCTCCTTCTCTGTGCAAAACAAGGGACCGGTGGAGTCTTTTTGCCACAGAGTTCCTGAGAAGCAAAGGTTGGGCTAGGTTTCTCAGGAGTGTATCCGTTAAGTTCATTGCCGGCAAACAGAAAGTAAGGCCAGGGTAGCAGAGCAGCTGGGAGCTGGTCACTCCCTGCAAAGGGCTGGTGTAGGATGTGGGAACACCACATTCCAGGACGGGCGAGCAGGGTCAATGTGCTCAAGGTGCTGCCAATGAGGTTTGGGTTCACTTAGAGAGTAGTCAGGAGTGGTGAGCACTGCAAGATCCAGCTGCAGTCCCCATCCACGTCCCTTTCAGTGATGGCTTTAGGGTGTCTGCAGCCTGGATCCAGAGCGCCCTGGGGGCTCCTGAGGCTGCCTTTGCACTCAGGGTGAGGATGCCCAGGAGCCCCTGAGGCAGGCAGTGGGGACCAGGGCTGGGGCTTGTGGCCTGGCAGGTGTGGCTCTGGGGGCTGTGACATGCCAGGGCATGGGTCACTGTCACTGCCCTCCGCAGCCCTGGCTAGCTCTGTGATGCTCCAGGGACAATGGCAAGAGGGGGGAATTGGCTAGGTTAGGGTTTTGCCTGAGCCAGAACCTCTAGGCCAAATGCCGAGCAGTAGAGACCCCTGGAGGACCGAGTGAAGGAAGCAGAGGAGGCTCTTCTGCGGTGTAAAGTGCAGCAAATTCATCAGGAGAGGCAGGGGGAAGGTTCTACAAGTCAGAATTCCCAAAGGGAACAGATGTTCAAAGAAGCCCCAGCACCCTTGTGCGCGGGTTTTTAAAATCTTTCAAAACAGGGGGTGGACACCATATAGTAACCAATAAGCGACTCTTGGGGTGTAGTTTTGAGGGCTACAACAAAGCAGAACAAGGGGAAGAGAGAGCGTTGGGATAGGGATTGGATCTTAGGGTGAGGGACAGGGAACTTTCTGGAACAAAGGGTAGGGTTTGGGCTGATGGATGGGGCAAAGGGGCCGGGTTGTCTTGACAGACAGGGAAAAATCTGGTGAGGAGGGAGGGAATTCCTTGAGGGACACTTGGGTAGGAAGGCATAACACAGGGGAGAAACTAACTGTAATAACTCGGGGAACACTTGAACATACCACTACATAACAGAACATTTGGCTCAATAAACTAACACACTGCAACACAGAAATTCAGGGTTTCGGCAGCTGAGAGGTGGCACTATTAGAACCCGCAGCAGCTGGTGAAAGCCATCTCTGTCCTTCAGGTTCTTGCTGTGTGGGAAGGTGCTGCGAGTTGTGGTGGCTGCACTCCCCCTTTGCTGGGAGGATGATCTGTACCAGGGCAGAGCAGAAAGCTGCCATGGTGAGCAGAACATGCTCAGAGCATTACAGTTCAGAGAATGGCACTGCCCTTGAAGGGCAAAAAGCTTGAAAGCATAGAATTCTGTGCAGAACCGTTGCACAAATTTTCTCTTCTAGAACATGCCCATTTTTGTATACTGTAGATAAATACTCCAGGTTTTATAGAATACATGGGGTTTTTTCTTAAGGTTTTTGGGAGAACTCTCAAGTTTATTTCTGTTTGTATTTTACATCCAGCATGCATACAGGTTTTTTTTTATTATTATTATTTTTCTTTAGTAAATACTTAGGGAAAAATACCTAAGCATTTTTTAATCCTTTGGGATATTGTGACTAATATTCTTAGAAAGAAAACCTTGTTGAACAAGTGTGAAATCACAGAGAGAGGGAAAACAATATAAAAGTCTTTTAGAACAGGGCGTGTAATAAGGACTGCAGAACTGAGTAATTCCTCCAAGGGCAGAATTAGCAAGATATATTACCAAGAGTAACCGCCAAGATACTTCCTTAAGCCAAAGGAAATGTGACCTGCAGCCATACAAAGTACAGCCAAAGCAAATGAAAACCTTTGGAAAAGAGGGAATTTTTCCAGTGACATCAGTCTGTGATAAATAGGTATGATTTGTGCTGATAAATATTGAAACAGTAATCAATATTGATACAGCAATTAATATTTGAGAATAATAAAATAGTTTAAAGTTGTAGTGCCAAAGAAGAGAGGGAAAGGAGGGGCTCCACCCGCCCTTCCCAGCAGATGTTCTCAAGGACCACAGGAAAGAAGCTGAAGATACAGTTGCTAAAAATGACCAAGAACCTGGTTGGATCCCAGAAAATGCTAATTATAAGGGATTTATTGCCTTGATATGTAGATGCAGTGATACGTTAGTCTTGGCTTATATTGTACTGGCTTGGTGCGCATGTGTAACCCAAAGGTGAATTAAAGGACAACGAAGAAGACTACTGAGCCTTCATCAGTGACGACCCCCAAAGACTTGTGCGACCACCAAACCGAGTGGTGGCATATGCGTGGTAAAGGTGGTAATGAAGGCGGAGATAGAGATATGACGAACCAAAAATGGGAGGAGATGGCATTGACACATAGCATATAAGGGGTGATTTTCACTTGGCAAGCTTGTACGTGAAGTGGCAAGTGTCATTGAACCCTGCACTCTGTACCCCGCGATATCTCCTGCTTATGCGCTATTATTTGAACCAAATTATCCCTTATTTTAATCAAATTATATTGTATCCAATTTTATATTTTTTTTATTTTAACTATTCAAAAAAAATTGCGACTACTTTTAATATTGTTTGAGGTTTTTTATGATGGGATAATTGGGCAAACATAACAGCTTCACAGTTACAGCTGTACATATGTTCTGATCTTTAGATCAGATCTTTAGAACTACATCTTTAGATGTAGTTTTAAATTAATGTGTTTTGATTCTGTCTTTAAGTTTTGATGACATATTTTTAATTCTATTTTTTTTTTGATGATGAAAAAAAGTAAATAAATAAACAAAATTGAAAAAACCAAAAGGAGAATGTGAGACCAGGACCTGCTAGTCTAGAGATTATGGGAGTGCAGCTCACTCGATGTGCCAGCGTCTCACCACATCCTTTCTGCATTGGGCCTCTCCTCCTCCTCTTTGGCCATGTTTTCTTTGTGTCATTTGTGCTGCTCTTTGTTACTTGGCATTACAACAGAGTCACCTGTTGACCTGTTTGAGGGACAATGGATCCAAAAGATCCTGTCTAGTCAAAGGTTTTCTACCTAGGTATGTTCTCTGCTCACCAAAGGCCTGAGCAAAGAAACCAAGAGAAATGTGCCCAAATCCCAAAGCTTTGCTCCTTTGCAATCTCCCACAGATCTGGCTCGCAGGTGTCTTCAATCACAATTCCATAGGTAAGAAGAGGTCATGTATTTCACTGGGAAATGATGCACTGCTTTGGCAGTCACCTGTATGTATATTACTGGGGGCAGCAGTGCAGCTGTGTTGTTTGCCCCTTGTTTGCAGAAGGATGAGTGCACTGGGCGGCCAATAACAAGTGGCAAGGGTTCCTCCAATCTGTACTGCAGCCTGGGTGCCATTCAGCCCAGAGCTAGGGGATCATTTGTTCCCATGGACCAGTGCTTGCCAGTGGAATGAATTCCTGCACAGCTGGAAGAAGCAATTGTGGATTCAGCTCCAGCTCTTGGTGGGCTGCATGATCATTGACAAGGCTGCATTTCCAGAAATTATTCTGCAGTTTCCTTTCATAGTCATTTGAAGCTTTGAAACTTCACATTTTAATTTGCTTTGCTTTAGGGTAAAACACTTCTGGGCCCAGTGCAAGCTGTAACCTTCTGACAGCAAAGTCCTCATGGTTGCCAGCTTTTGTTGTCACACAATGTCACCTGGCTGCATGTGCTTGCTTAGCTCTGGGTCTAGTCCCGGCCTAGTAAAGCCCAGGCAGGGTGGCACGTTGCAGGGAAAACTGGTCCATGAGCTTATGGGGTTGCCATCAGCAGCAGAGTGAATGTGCCCTTTGGGGATTCCTCTGGGGACAAATTTAGTGACCTACTCCATGCCACAATATTACCTTAGATCTTTCTGCAATATTCTAGAAAAGGCTGTGAAACATCACATCTCCTTGCACAGCCACTGTTTGAAGAGGGGCATTTTTGTCCCTCCTCAAAGTCATTGCTCTTGCACACCAGAAGCATGAACATCCACCAACAGGAATGATGCATGGTCCTGCTGCTGCTGCTGCAGAGCACTGGGCAGTGCAGACCTGGGTATTACCAATATGAGCATTTAATTAGCATTTCATGCTCCTTCAAGCTTTCCAGATCTCAGGGCTTTTTGTTTCAAAGCAGCCTCTGCACCATCTCCAGGGAAGAACAGGAAATGGGAATCATCGACTGCCAGCCTTGCAGGGGTGTGGGGGAAAACCTGAAGTGTCTGCATCAAAAGATGAATGGGAAGAGTGTAATTGCCAAAGGAAACGCTTTGTTAGGACAGCAGGAGCAGTTGTTTACTGCATGCTTGCATGAAGATAATTTGGGATCTCCTTTTTGTGTCTCATGCAGAAAAGGAGCTCTTAATAATACCATGCTACTTAAACCAGACTGGGATGTAGCTCTGTAGTGGTTCACAATGAAGCAGACTGCCTGCTTTGTCACTGCCAGCCCTGCTGAGCCTGCGAGGGACTGTAGTGTATCCCATGCCTGTTTTGCCTCCAAGCAAAGCTTGGTTTTCCTTATTAGTGTGAAGTAAATACAAGAGTAATAAAATGGACAATTAAACTGGCCACTTTGGAGGATATGCTCATGCTTTCGCATGTCAGTCCTGTACCTCATGCTCCCCAGGCTTGTTATTCATCAAGAAATATTTTAACAAAAAACCTCAGCTCTCATGTTACACCTGAATAAAACTGCATCAAATCATCAAGAATTCTGCTGTCAGGAACAAGACAAGAGCCTTCCAACACTCACTTGCAGCTGTCCTGGATTTCTGCAGCCCTTTGTGAAAAGCTGCTGCAGACAGTGTTTGGAGTTGGTTTGGGCCTTTATGAAAGATCTGTGGAGCAGTGTGCAGGGCTCTCCTGGCAGGAAACTGTTTGTCCAAGCCCAGGGACACGGTGCCGGCAGGAGCGGAGCGGCCCCGCTCCCAGCCCGAGAGTCTGTGAGCTGAGCCACGCCGGGGAGAAAAGGCAGCGAGGGGCGCCAGCCCAGCTGCTTCACTGCCGTGCCCGCCCCATGGAGCTCTGCCATGGGAGAAAGCCGACGCCGGACGAGCCCCCGAGCTTCTATCAGCTGCTGGAACTGCTCCGTAACAGCTCTTGTTCTTCCCAAGAGAGACCCCGGCACCTTCTTGTAACTAACGCGTGTCATGGGGGGATTCTGTTTGTTAATAAACTGTTGGGGTTTTTCACTTTCATCTATTAGTAATAATTTCCTATTGCTGGAAAGGGATTGTTGGAACACTTTAGAGGAAACAATTTATTGCACAATATCCTGTTTGAAGTTGTCTCAAACTGTGAGAGACAGATGGCTTCACACAGGAGCATCCCCAAGGCTGCTGAGGGGAAGGCACAGAGGAAGACAAACCCAGTATTTCTGAGGGAACTCCTTGACAGCAACCCATCCCGAGTTGTCAAACAGCAGACCTGATGTTTCGAGACATGGGCCACAGGGGAAACCTTTCAGTGTGTTTGGTCCAGGCTGGGTTATGCTCAGGGCAAAGGTGTGTCAGTGTGTTGGATAATCCTCTTTTCTTGACCTAGAGATGGGGCAACTGAGAGGTGTTTTAAAAACTTTTCTTCCATTTTCAGTCTCATGAGAAGGGTGAGACAATACAGATGTTATAATTCATGCCATCACAGTTAAGAAGCCAACTATTTCCTAATTACAGTATTTCTTGGTCTATCAGCTTTTTGCCATGCCATGTTGTAGATGCCTTAAAGCCAATTATTTAAAACTACCTCTTGTGTGTCCCACTACAATGCATCTTTCATAGCTCTGTTTTTCCAAAGTCTTATTTGCAAGGCCATCTTTTGAAACTTGTTTCCAGCTCCATTTCTCTCTCAACAATATCTGTCCTATTCCATGGCATTTTTAAGTTAGTGTTTCCTGTCTCAAGGGTTATATACAGATGCATACTGTGTGGGCCTTCTATTAGGCCCTAAAAGCTTTCTACAAATCCATTTCCTACATCAGTGCACTTGGCTCCTTCTCTCCTCATTGTGCCTGGCAAGCACAGGAGCCCAGAGCTCCTGGAGAACCCATCACAGCACTCAGTGGGAGCAAACTTGTGTCCAGTCCTCACCTGGAGCTGTGGTGCCCAGCATTCCACCACACTGGAATGAGGAACTGTTCCTGCTCTTTCAGAAGGAGCTAAGGAGCTTTGGCCTTCAGATCAATTGTCTGCAGGCTCCTGCAGTGCCTGGTGCTGCTCCCTTGCCAGAGGCACCCCAGGCCAGGGGGCCACATCTGGGCTGCTGTGTCTGCCTCTGGGGCTCCCTGTTCTGGGCAGTGGAGGAGGAGCTGCAGAGGCTCTGCAGGACTGACAGGATGGGCTTTGGGGCTGGCAGGAGAAGCTGAGGGACCTGGGCTGCTGAAGCTTCTGAAGAGGAGGCCCAGGGCTCATCCTGCAACTGCTCCAAGGGTGGTTTCAGAGAATCCCAGAATCAGCAAGGGTGGAACAGGCCATGGAGATCATCAAGTCCAACCTGTGCCCTGACACCACCTTGTCTCCCCTGAGCCTCCTCTTCTCCAGGATAAACAACCTCAGCTCCCTCAGCCTCTCCTCAAAGCTCTTGTGCTCCAGACCCATCCCCGGCCTTGTTGCCCTTCTCTGGACACGCTCCAGCCCCTCCATGTCCTTCCTAAATTGTGGGCCCCAGAATTGCAAACAGCACTCAAGGTGCTGCCCAAGCAGTGCTGAGCACAGGGGAAGAATCCCTGCCCTGCTCCTGCTGGCCACACCATTCCTGATCCAGGCCAGGAGCCTTTGACCTTCTTGGCCACCCGGGCACACTGCTGGCTCATGTCCAGCCTGCTGTCCATCAGTCCCTGCAGGTCCCTTTCTGCCTGGCTGCTGTCCAGCCCCTCTGGCACCTTGCTGAGGGAGGGAGGCAGGGAGGGAACGGGTCCAGATCCAATCCTTCCTGAAATGTGGTGTTTGCTGGCACTGCCAGTTCCCAATTCTTTATATTTCCCTATTCTGGTACAGCCCAAGTGCAGCAATTTGCTGGCAAAGAAAGTCAAAACCAAGCAAATACCTGGTACCTACAGCAACCCGATCTCGGGTTTGCTGACACCGCCACTACCCAGATCGGGAATGTTTCAGATGCCTGCACAGCCTAATTCCTGCAGTTTGCTGGCACAGAAAATTAGCATCTGGAAATTTCTCAGTGCCAGCAAAACTAAATGCAGCAATTTTCTGGCAAAGAAAGCCAGAACTCAGCAGCTTCCCAGCACTGCCACCAGCACCGCCCAGACCTGGTGTTTGCTGCCACTGCCAGTGCTCAGATCTGGATATTTCCCTGTTCTGGCAGAGCCAAGTCCAGCAATTTTCTGGTAATGAAAGCCACAATCTGGCAACTTCTTGATACTGTCATTCGCAATGCCAAGATCTGGTGTTTGTTGGCACCATCACTGCCCAGATGCGGGAATTTCCTGCTGCCTGCACAGCCGAAGTTTAGTACTGTCTGCAAAGAAAGCCAAAACCTTGCAAATACCTGGTACCTACAGCAACCCAATCTTGTATTTGCTGACTGCGCAAGTGCGCAGATCCAGAATTTTTCAGGTTCCTGCATAGCATAATTCCAGCAATTTTCTGGCACTGAAAGTTCACATTTGGAAATTTCGTGGTGCTGGCACATTCGCCACCCAGACCTGGTGTGCGCTGGCACTGCCAGTGCCAACATCTGGCAATTTCCAGCTTCTGGCAGCACCCAAGTCCAGAATTTGCTGGCAAAGAAAGCTAAAACCTGCCAATTTCCCATCGCCAGCACTGCCCAATCTGGAGTTTCCTGGCAGCAGGATCCCAAGAAAGAAGGAAGGAAAGAAGGAAAGAAAAGAGGAAGGAGTCCAGATCCAGTCCTTCCTGGAGCACGGAGCCTGAAATGGCTCCAGGTCACGTGGCCTGCCAAGGAGCCAGTGCTGCCAGTGTGACCTGGGCTTTGCTCTTCACGCAGGTTTGCAGTGCGCACCCTGAAGTCCCTGCTCTGCCTTCTCCGCTGCGAGGATGTGGTGCTGGCAATGGAGCGCAGGTGTGCCTGGGACACGCTGCTCTCTCTTGACACTCACCACTTTGCCGTGGCTCTGCTTGCCAGGTGAGACCCCCTTCTCCCCACTGCCTCTGACATTGCTGCTCTGTGCCCAGGTGCCCCACAAAGTCTTTGTGGTGGCCATGGGCCACAGAGCCTTGTCACTAAAGGAACGGCCAAGCAGACTGGAAAAGGCTGGCAGAGGAGGGTGCCCATGGGCAACCGACTCCCAGATGGCCCACGTCCCCTTGCTGGAAGGGTGCTGGGAAAAGATGAGAACTGGATGAGTCACGCCTGGGAGAGGTTTGCCTCACTAGCTCAGGGTCTTGTTTCCTTTTTCCCCTCTTCAGAGAAATTTGCCGCTTAGCCATCCACTTTTGTTCCGCGGTTGCATTCTACCTGCTTGCCATGCTCGGTGAAGAGATGCCATACTGGGATTTCCCTGCCCTGGCATTCCTTGTGGAGGTGAGCCTCAAGGCCAGCGCTGCCTAGCTGAGCGGCCACCCAGCCTTCTGGCCTCTGGCAGCCACAGCTGCCAGGACAGTGCCCGTGCCCTGTGCTGCTGCCTGGGCCCAGCCCTGTGCAGTTCCGGGCTCCTGCCGGCCGGCTCCCCTGTCACTGCCCTGTGCCTTTCAGGTCCTCGAGTGCCTGGACTTGAGCGAATGCAGTGACAGTGTTCTGGAGATCCTGGCACAGAACCTGCGGAGCGAGCACATGGCCAGGCGTTACTTGGCACTCCGAGGCCTCGTAGTGCTGGGCAAGAATCCCTTGATGGTGAGAAGGGGGCAGTGGCTGAAGCCGTGCAGGCAGCGTGGGGCTGGGCAACGCAGTCGCTTGGCCTTGCCTGGGCTTCGGCCGCTGGGGCAGCTGCTCCCAGCTCTCCTGCCTCCCGCTTCAGCTGCCCCAGTGCTTCGGGACAGACCTTTGGCCTCTGGGCCCTGCGGCAGCAGGGCGGCCTTTCACAAAGTGGTGTTCCACACAGGCCGAAAAACTGCGGAGCCTGACTGGAAGTCTTGTGGAGCTCCTGGAGGAAAATGACAGCGACATGATCAGGATGAGCATTCTTTTACTGAGATATTTGCTCCTGGATAATGGTGCCCCAATAGCCACCCCCATCGCCCTGCAGCTGGCTGAGGCGCTCTCCTGCCACTCTTTGACAGCGTAAGGCTCTGTGCCCACAGCCACAGCCACTGGCTGCTGTGCGGACCCTTGGTGCCCTGTGCAGATGCACGCCTGTGCCCTGGGGGGCCTGAACCAGCTGATGCTCAGGTCTTTTGCCCTTTCCTTTCATCCAGGATGATATCCAGGTGCAGCTGATCTCCATGGCTGTCTTTCAAGAGATGCTGGACTTAACAGAAGAGGGAAGAAAGGCCCTCAAGTCCCACGTGCGCCAGAGACTGCTCCCTCTCTACTTCCACTGCCATGATGAGAATCAGATTGTTGCTGAGGTGAGCACTTGTGGCCACCTGCTGTCCCCCAGGCAGGGGCTTGGGCTGCCTCCTGCCCTGGCACCTTGCGGGCTGCAGTCTCCTGCAGGCTTGGCACTGGGATGCTCCTGTGCCCTGGACTGTGGGGCCATCTCTGCGTCTCTGCTGCTCTCCAGGCCTCCTGGGAAACGCTGCATTCCTCAGCCAGATTCCTGAAGAGGAGGGACATCGAACAAATGCTATACCTGGATCAGAGCTTTGGCGAGTGCCTGGTAAGAGCAGCCGAGAACCCCAAGTCTCAGCATGGCCAAGGTCCCTGGGGGCGGTGCTCAGTGTGCGGGGCTGGCAGCTGTGCCCACTGCTGCAGCCCGAGGCCGCGCGGGCTCTGCTCCAGGCTCCCGTGGGCCCGAGTCGGGTGCCCACGGAGCCCCAGCCCGGCGGGGCTGCGGGCCGGCACCGCAGCTCCCCGGGCAGCAGCCGGCCCTCCGCCCCCTCCCCTCGGGAGCCCTTGGCCAGCGGCTGCTGGCCGCGCCTCAGGGCTGTGCGGGCAGGGGAGGCCGGCGCTGGGCGCAGGCAGCGCCCTGTCCAGGAGCTGAGCCCGCGCCAACCCTTCCCTCCTGCCGCTCTCTGCAGCTGGCAGAGGACAGGAGCCGAGCGGCCGAGCACCTGCGCCGGGTCCTGCCCTACCTGCAGAGCCCACAGGAGCCCCTGTGAGAGGCGGCCGTCAGGTTCATGGGTGAGTCGCGAGCCCGGGCTGCCCCTTCCCTCCCCGGCCCACCGCAGCTTGGCCCCGGCCCCGCCTGCTGCCCCGGCAGTGCCAGCCTGACCCGGCGCCGTGGAGCCCCGCCTGGCCTGGGCGTTGCTGCTGCCGCCCTCTGGCAGCCGTGCCCTGGGGCGGCAGCGTGCGGCAAGGGCCCGGGCTGAGCCCTACCCGGCCAGCAGCCCGTGTGGCCACAGCGCCGGCAGCGCCGCTGACAGGGAGCAGTGCCGCTGGGGCTGTGACAGGCTCTGTGTTCACAGGCATGGCCGGGCGGCACCTGAGGGGGCAGCAGCAAGAGCTGCAGCTGATCTGCACTGGTGAGTGAGTGAGGGCAGCGGGCTGACCACGGGGGCTGGACTGGGCAGCTGCAAGCCCTGCTCCGGCTGCGGAGGGATCTGCACCCGTGGGCAGAGCACACAGAGATTTCAGGGCCACGTGTGCCATTCGTGGCCAGCAGCTTCGGGCTGGTCCCGTTGGTCCCTGCTCCCTCCTGGCCATGGCAAGAGCCGACCGGGATGGCCCTGGCAGGGGGATCTCCTCGGCTCTCTGCACATGCGGGATCTGACCTTGCCTCTGTTCCTCTCTCTTGCAGCCCTTGAAGAAATGGCCTATGACAGCAGTCCTGCAATCAGAGATGCTGCAGTTGAATCTTGTTTAGTTCTCCGGGCCGTACAGAGAGCTTCCTACTCCCCATGGCGTAAGCTGCGAGATCAATTCCGCAGTGCATGGAGGAAACAGCCTCGTCTGTGCGGCACTGCTTTGCTGTTCTGCTGGAGCTCCGCAGAGAGATGATCTGCAAGACTGTCTGCTGGAGCCATTTGAGCCAGCAGGGATTTTCTTTTTGTTCTTTGAGATTTTTCTGTTTGTATTTTCTTTTTTGTTGAGTATAGAATATCTTAGAGTAGAATAGAATAGAATATCTTACAATACACAGAGTCCCAGGATCTTTCTTTTCCTGCACAGGGTCAGTAGGGCATAGAAGAAGAGGGGGAAAAGGGTGCTTGTGCTCAGCCAGCTGCCCAGGTGTGCAGTGTTTCAGGGAAAATAGCCAGAAGCCCCTTCGGCCTTTGGTGGTTCTGCTGAAGCCTTTGTGCCGGCCACAGAGCAGCTGGGCAGGGGCCGGAGCTGCAGGGATCCCTGCCAGATCGGTGCCTGGAGATGGCCTCAAGCCCTGTGCCGGGCAGGAAGGGCCATCCGTGTCCTCCTGGCCGCGTGCTGCTGGCTGCATTGCTGAGGGCTCCCAGGTGCCTCTGGATGGGGCTGCTCTGGAGCTGCTGTGGGACTGCGACGCTGCTGCCCGCAAGCTTGGCCAGGCTGGGGGAGACCCTGAGGGGCTGAGGCACTGCTAAGCCCTGAGCAATTGGCTGTCAGAAGCCATAAGCAGCCCCCGGGCAGCCGCCTTGATCCTGACAGCTGCCTGCTCTGGCGCTTCCAGGTCGGTGGCCTGTTGGAGGGACCCCCTGGAATCAGGCGTGGAACCCTGCTCCTGGCCTTTCAGGGCTGTGAGGCCAGCTGTTGTGGGGCTGGGTGTGTGCCCTCCCTGTGCTCCAGACTGGAGGCCCCTGCCCCTGAGCCTTAGGCATTGAGCTCCACTGCCTGATATCCAAGTCTTGTTCCTGTTGCTGTGGGGGAGGCTGAGCTCAGTCGCTTTAGGCCCCATTGAGCCAGAAGAGCAGCAGCTTTGAGCCCAAAGGGGCCACAGAAAGGCCCTCTTGGACCATGGACATTCCTGTCCTTCCCAGGCCAGGGACACATGAGAATGCAGCGGGCACCTTCAGGGTGCCACACTGGCTTTGCACTGGGCTACCTCCCTGTGCTGCGCACGGCTGGCTCTTTGCTTTGCTGCTCTCGGCCTTGTGTTGTCGTACTCCTTTGGCTGCCTGCAGCCCTATCAGGAGGCTGAAAGGCCCCGTCTCCAACATCTCAAGGGGGAAATGGAGCTCTCCCAGCCCTCAGCCCACGCTGTAAGCAGAGCAGAGCCTTTTCCCCAGCCCCAATGGCTTTCTGCCTGCTTCTGGCCCCTGGCCACCATGACCCTCTGCACTCGCTCTGAGTCACCTACAGCATGGCTGGTGCCTCTTGATTTGCTGACCCTGGCATGTGAGGCTCACTGAGGGAAAGGTGGCTGTCCCAATGCTGAGGGCACGCGTGGCTCACTCAGCAGACTTGAGGCTTCCCCAGCAGTTTGCAGGTGCCTTATGTGTCATGTTACAGTGCTTGTGCTCCTGCCTCTTCCTGTCCCTCTTCTCACCCTCACCCAACCTGCACCCTCTGACCTACCTTCAAAAAACCCTGTTGCATCAGACACGGTGTCAAGAGCCCTCCTTCCGCTGCCGGTCGAGCGCACAATACAACCTCCGGCCTGAGAGCAGGGTGGCCTGGGAGATCTGGTCTCTCAGACCATGAGGAAACGGCTCTCGACAGCACCTGCCCATGGACCTTCCCCGCACCAAATAAAATCATCTCCAAGCTTAGCTAGTAAGCCAGTAAGGTATAAACCATTAATTGCCTGGAAATCTGGCACTAGTCTCTAAGTTCCATTAGGTTTCTTTATTGCTGATGTAGCAGTATTAAATTTTGGCTGCCATTCTTCCAATAGTCCTGATGTCAGGGATTTAATTGATTGTTGGCTCTATTCCTTTCCTAGCTTCTAATCTTCAAGGGTATTGCTTTCTGACTACTGCCTTAACTCTTGTCTGTAGCTCCATTTTCATACGGTCTGCTCGTTTGGATTTTCCTGGGCTATCAGTGTCCCATTATCTTGGGTATACCTGATTCAATACTTCCTCTAACTAGTTCTTCTTGTTTGTTGGTCTGGTGTCAAATGTCAGTCCTACTGCTAAAACCACTCATTTCTGTTCAGGTACCTTCCATTGAAGTTTTCTTTTTCTAAACGGAACTGTTGCTTCTAAATTTTCAAGAAAATCCCTGCATAGGACAGATTTGGGTGAGTTTGGTAAATAAAGAAACTGATGGATTCCCATTTTCTTCTTGATTTTACATTGAAGTGGTTTCAGGAAGAATGCATTTTCTGGCTGGCCAGTGGCTCCTAGTGCTTGAAGATAGTTTTCACTTTTGGGTATCAGTGCTTGATTCAAGAGTGAAAATGTGTCTCCAAAATTAGTTAAAAATTCAACTTCTTTATTATTCGTTAGCTGTATTTTAACCGGTAACCTGCTAGGGTAAGAACTGCCAGTCTCGGTCATTTCTTGTCATCTAGAGTGGCTGCAAGAGTTTAGTGTACTTTGTCTGCTAACTCTGGGCACTGGCCTTATTTCCAGTGTCCTGATTTCTTACAAGATGCACATTGATTTGGGCCCAGCTTGGTCTGTGGCAGCTTTGAACCTCCTCTGCCTCTGCTCTTTTCGTCCCTGCCTCTGCTTCATCCACGCCCACGTCCGGCCTCTCCCTGGTGCCGATCCAGAGCTGCCACCATGGCTGCAGGGAGCTCTTTTTTATTTTCTCTCTCTTGATTATCATCCACTTTCTATGCTTTTCTCATTCATGCCTTTAAGTCTCTCTTGACAGGCTCTTTCAGCTTCTGAAATTTCTGCCTGACATCTGGGCTAGATTGCCCTGACATCAGGGAAACCCACTGCTGTTTCCCATATCCGACCAGGGATGCAGGGCTGTGCCTTTATGTGCAGCTGATCAGAGCCTGTCCACAAAGTCAGTGGGTGACTTGTGCTGTCCCTCTGTAACGTTATCTCTTACTGACCAAGTTATTGGTTTTGGAATGGCATTTTTTAATTCCAATGTGACTATGTCCTGGTATCTGGTTAACATTGCACAGCTGCCTGCATTGTTCACGTCCCACAAAGGGCTTGCAGTAGGACACAGCTGGTCCATTCTACCTTGCAAGGCTCCACTAGCAATTTGTCCCTGCACACGTGCTCTGGCCACCTTGATCACCAACTCTCTTGCTGGTTTGGTTAGCTCTGTCAATATGAAATCACTATCACCTCAGTCTGGCTCTTGACTCTTGACTATGAACTCCAATCTTTTTGCTGCTTTGCTAGCGTTTTTTCTATCCATTTCAACTTTTTGCCACCAACTCTTGAGGTCACTAGTAGAAAAGCAGATGTTCACCCACATGGCTTCTCCTGGGGGACTCAAGACTTGCCTTAAGGGGGTGACTAAAGGCCAAGCTTTCTTGGTTTTATTCCTTGGGTTGGTTGTCACTGGGGGTCCCTGAAATTGTCCCCTCACCTGGATTATTCATCTCATCCTCACGGCCATTTGGCTTTCATTCAGGGGCCGGAGTGGTTGCCTGAGGTGGAGTGTACCCATGCTGGCCTGGGCTAACTCAGCTCTAAGTCTTGGACACCTAGAACACAATCTTCCTGGTGAATTTCAGCCAATTTCAAACATCTCTGCCTTATGCTGAGTGCTAAATGACATCTCTTTCTTTTCTGCCTCTTATCTCTTTCCAAAGTTAGGACTAAAGGTCCCATGGGGCCAAATCAAAGCCACATTCTTTCTGACACTTGGCTTTATTCTTCAGGGTAAAAACCACGTCTGCATATATCACTGGATCTCATTTTTCTCCTTGTCTTAAAAATAACATCAACTGTAACAATGGATCATAACGTTCCATTAGGGGGTCACTTTTCACCACTTTCTAATTGATATTAAGCCTACCATTGGGTAAGAGTATTTCATCAGATTACCTTACATGAAAAATTACCCTCTGGGACTCCTCCCAAATCTTTCTCATCTGCTAAATTACATTCTAGTGGACTCTTTTTAATATCATCTTTACTTCTTCTGTTATTCATTCTTCATGCTATCTAAATTTCCAAACTTAGCCGGATGTATTAGTACTTCTTGTTTCCTTCTCTTTATCCCCTGTAGACTACACTTAACATACACAGGCTGTCTCTGACTCACCCAGCACGAATATTGTTTTTTATAGTCCTAACAAGCAGTGAAAACAAAAGGATTCCACATTCCACACAATCTACAAGGAATTGGGGTATGATCGGACATAAAACGAGTTTCTTAAAACACTGCCTAAAGTCATACTCAGGAGTATCATGTAAACCTAGAGGTCACAACCCTTGACCTTGGATGTAGTGTCTAAAAGCATGGGTGACTGCTCCAAGTTGTTCAAACACTTCTCAAACTCAGACGGGATTGATGCTGTGCCCATTTCCCTGGGGTGTTCCGGTTCGTGTTTATTTATCAGTTATGGTAGAATGGTTTCTTTTCATGTACCCCGTATTTTCCCCAAGTTGGTTTACCCCTAGGTTTTTCCCTCCCTCAAAGCTGTCCCTCATGCCATTCCCCGCTCTTTGTTCCAGCTCCTTCCCTGCCTCCCAAGATAATCCAGCTCTTTATTCCTGAACCTTCCCTGTCACTTTTGCCTTGGACCTAACCCTGACTGCACCACCCCTTTGGAATTCCCTATTGCTGGAAGCCCCTCTGGCCCATGTGACCTACCCTTTCCTCTCATCTGTCCTAATTAGTGCCAAGCAACTGATGGAATCCCCTCGCTCCTCCCCTGCAGATTCCTTTTTGCTCAATCCATTGTATCCGCCCCCCTGAGTTGTACCCCGATAAAATCTCATGCACAGAAGTGCTGGTGGCTCTATGCTGCTGAATCCTTCCCTTGGGATAAAGCTTTGCCTGTGGAACCTCACAATTGAGGAGCCTCCTCCTTCTTTTTGGCTACTCCGTGCTGAAGTTAGTAGATCCTGAACCACTGAGCAGTGGCTCAGCAGGGTCAGCCGCAGGCAGGACACAAGCCTTGGCCGTTCCCCACTCCTGGCGCAGCGCCGCAGTTTTCCCAAGAGCCAGCCCGGCCTCCGCTGTGCTACATCAATGGAGAACCCGTCCCAGTGCCTGACCGTGCTGCAGCGTGCTACCCAGGGCCCTTGCACACACTGCCTTCTGCCCTGGGGCCGCCCCCAGCCCAGCCAAAGTGGCCCAGGCTGGAAGGAATGCCTGGCCCCCCCAGGTGTCTAAGACAGCCCGCACAGGATCTTTGGGAAGGGCTCAGACCACCAGCAAACGCTGCCCGGCTCTGCGGGCACAGTCCTATCCCCATATCTTTCCCTGAGAGCATTTGAATTACTAAATGAGAATCATTTGAAGGGAGGACATTTACATTTTCCATTTCAGAGAAGGCTTCTGCCTTCCTTAGCAGGCACCTCTCTCTTCAAACCAAGACAATTGTTTATCATCTTGCAGATGCGCAGTTGCTGGGGAGCCCCGTTTTACACCGGGGACCCGGAGAACCATTCCCAGCAATTGGGAAAATCCTAGGTGGTCCATCCACCCACAGATGAAGTCTCCAAATGTGCCCGAAATTGGGTCCAGCTCTTAGAGGCCTAAAAGAGCAAGTCCAAGTGACTTGATGATATTTTTAGCCCAGAAAGCCCTTCAGCTGATGGCACACTTCACAATCAGCAGGGGACACAGCTAGGCCAAAGCCCAAGCCTCTGCTGGGAGCCTTTCTCCTCAAATACCCTTCAAACAAACCTCCATGCAAGTCACTTGGAAAGTTTCTTCAAATGATCCATTTCTGGCACATGACTACACAGGGTTAAGTGAAAGATTCTAAAGCAGCTGCTGTGGAGTCAAAGAGCTAGCATTAAGGGTCTTTGTCATCTCTTTGTAGCTAAATGCCACTTTGGGGGATTTGAGGGAGTTTGGAACGAGCTAGAGAGCAGACCTCCGAGTTTTTTAGATGATGCCATTGCTTTTTCTTCTCTTCTACATAGACAGGAAAGGTGAGTTTGGCTCACATCTGCACTGCATGGCTCACAAGGCCCGCATGACTTGTAGTTACAAGAGCTTTGAAGGATTTCTTGGCCAAGAAGACACTGCCAACAATAATCTTTATGTTTTGCCACCAATCCTTCAATATTTCGTCTTAGGGACTCATGCTACAGTGTAAGCTTCCTTAGCCAATTATGACACACAAACTCAAAGCACTGCATCCTAAGCTTCTTGTTTACCATTGTTACTACTTTGATTTTTTCTAGATCTTCAGCACTAAAACTCTAAACTTTCCTCCACTTCAACGTTCCTCCCCGTGTCTCTGCTATGATAAACTAGAAATCCACATTCTCGCTTCTAGCACCTAGCTTTGGAAGCCCTTTCCAAGGTCTCCCTTCAAATCCTGTGTTTAATTCAAAGCTTTGCTGACAAGACCAAAGGTCTGAGATTTCCCTGCGTTTGGATTTCCAACAACACTGATGCTGTTAGTTCCAGAGTGCCCGGGATCCCTCTTGCAAGTCAACTCTGGTAGGAACAAGACGGCTGGCAGGGGGCTGCTTGTGGCCTCTGACAGCCCATTGCTCAGGGCTTGCCAGCACCCCAGCCCCTCAGGGGCTGCCCCAGCCCCGCCAAGCTGCCCGGCAGCAGCGCCGCAGCCCCACAGCAGCTCCAGAGCAGCCCTATCCAGAGGCACCTGGGAGCCCTCAGCAAGGCAGCCAGCAGCACACGGGCAGGAGGACACAGATGCGCTTTCTGCCCGGCACAGGGCTTGTGGCCATCTCCAGGCACTGCTCTCACAGGGATCCCCGCAGCCCCGGCCCCTGCCCACCCGCTCTGTCACCAGCACAAAGGCTTCAGCAGAACCACCACAGGCCAAGGGGCTTCTGGCCATTTTCCCTGCAACACTGCACGCCTGGGCAGCTTGCTGAGCCATGGCACCCTTCTCCCCCTCTTCCCCAATGCCCTGCAGACCCTGGGCAGCAAAAGAAAGCTCCTGGGAGTCTGTGTATTATAACATACTCTATATTTATACACTAAAGAAAAAACAAATAGAAGAAAAGAAACAGAACAATCTTTCAGAAATGGAAAATTCCCGCTGGCTCAGGTGGCCTCAGCAGACAGAGCCTCTGGGATCAGCTCTCTGCAGAGCTCCAGCAGCGCAGCCAGCCGAGCCCCGACAGACGAGGCCGTGTCCTCCATGCCCTGCGGAGCTGATCTTGCAGCCTCTGGAAGAGGGAATATCGCTCACTCTGCAGTGCCTGGAGGACATACAATGTTTCAAGTGCCAGATCTGACACGGCACTGCTGATGTCCTCTGTCAGGTGTTCCAGGGCTGAAAGAGAAGGGAACAGAGCCATGGTCAGATCACGGATCTGCGGGGAGCCGAGGAGAGCCCCCTGCCAGGGCCATCGCAGCCGGCTCTAGCCATGGCCAGGAGGGAGCAGGGACCAACGGGACCAGCCCAAAGCTGCTGGCCAGGAATCGCCCAGGTGGCCCTGAAATCTCTGTGTGCTCTCCCCACGCCGCCCCTCGTCCGCACAGTGAGCAGAGCCCTCTGCAGCCGGGCCAGGGCTTGCAGCTCCCCCAGCAGCCCCCGCTGCCAGCCCGCTGCCCTCACCGTGGCAGATGAGCCAGAGCTCTTCCTTCTTCCCCCTCAGGTGCCGCGCGGCCATGCCTGTGAACACAGAGCCTGTCACGGCCCCAGCGGCACAGCTCTCTGCCAGCGGCGCTGCCGGCACTGTGGCCACACGGGCTGCTGGCCCGGCAGGGCTCAGCCCAGGCCCTTGCCGCACGCTGCCGCCCCAGGGCACGGCTGCCAGAGAGCGGCAGCAGCAATGCCCGGGCCAGGCGGGGCTTCACGGCACCAGGCCCCGCTGGCACTGCTGGGGCAGCAGGCGGGGCCGGGGCCGAGCTGCGCCGGCCGGGCCGGGGAGGGGGGCCGGGGAGGGAGCCCGGGCTCGGGACTCACCCGCGAACCTGACGGCCGCCGCTCGCAGGGGCTCCTGTGGGCTCTGCAGGTAGGGCAGGACCCGGCTCAGGTGCTCGGCCGCTCGGCTCCTGTCCTCTGCCAGCTGCAGAGAGCGGCAGGAGGGAAGGGTTGGCGCGGGCTCAGCCCCTGGGCCAGGCGCTGCCTGCGCCCCGCCCTGGCCTCCCCTGCCCGCACAGCCCTGAGGCGCGGCCAGCAGCCGCTGGCGCCGGGCTCCCGAGGGGAGAGGCAGAGGGCCGGCTGCTGCCGGGGAGCCGCGGTGCCGGCCCGCAGCCCCACAGCCCCGCCGGGCCGGGGCTCCATCGGCCCCCGGTTTGGGCCCAAGGGAGCCTGGAGCAGAGCCTTCACGGCTTCTGGGTGCAGCACCGGGCAGGGGCACAGCTGCCAGCCCCACACACTGAGCACCGCGCTCAGGGGGCTTCTCCGGGCTGAGGCTGGGGCTTGCAGGCCCTCCTTACCAGGTACTCGCTGAACTTCCACAGATTCTGCCTCTTCACCAGTCTCTCAAGATTCCTCCTCTTCAGGAACTCGGCCACACAAAGCAGAGTTTCCTGAGAAGCCTGGAGAAGAGCAGAAACGCAGAGATGGAGAGATGGCCCCGCAGCCCAGGGTGCAAGGCCCGCGTCCCCTGTGCCAAGGCCTGGAGGAGGCTGCAGCCCGGCAGGTACCAGGGCAGGAGGCAGACGAGCCCCCTGCCAGGGGGACAGCAGCAGCCCACGAGCCCTCACCTGTGCCACAAGCCGCTTCTCATCGTGGCAGTGAAAGAAGAGGGGCAGCAGGCTCTGGTGCAGGGGTGTCTTCAGGGCCTTTTTTTCCTTTTCCCCTTCTGGAAGAGTCACCAGTGTTCGGAAGAGCAGTATGGAGAGCAGCTGCACCTGCCAATTGTTCTGTATGGAAGGAAGAAAAAAAGACCTCAGCATTGCGGCTGCATGGGGCTCAGCTTGGCGCAGGCCTGCAAATCCACAGGGCACAAAGTGTCCGGGCGGCACCCAGTGGCCGTGGCTGGGAGCAGTGAGCCTTACGTGGTCAAAGAGTGGCAGGAGCGCCTCAAGCAGCTGCAGTGTGATGGGGCCGGGCATCAGCATGTCTTTGTCCAAGATGATAAAGCTGAGTAGCATGACTGTCATGAAAACTATCTCTCCATCTGCATCCCACAGGAAGTCCACAAGACTTTCAGTCAGGCTCCACATTTTTTTGGTCTGTGCGGAACACAAGTTTGAGAAACGCCATCCTGCTGCCGCAGGGCCCAGAGGCCAAAGGCCTGTCCTGGAGCACTGGGGCAGCTGAACTGGGAGGCAGGAGGGGTGGGAGCAGCTGCCCCAGCACCCAAAGCCCAGCCAAGCCCAAGCGACCACATTCCCCGGCTCAGCCTCAGCCACTGCCCCCTTCTCACCATTGAGGGCTCCTCAATGAGCTCAAGAAGGGCCCTGAGCGCCAGGCGACGCCTCTCCCTGCACTCGCTCTGCAGCTGCCTTGACAAAATTTGCAGGACTCTGTTAGCACCACGTTCACTCAAGTCCAGGAACTCGAGGACCTGAAAGGTACAGGGCAGTGACAGGGAGCCGGCCGGCAGGAGCCCGGAGACGCACGGGGCCGGGCCCAGGCAGCAGCACAGGGCACGGGCACCGTGCCAGGCAGCTGCGGCTCCGAGAGGGCAGAGAGCTGGGAGGCAGCTCAGCCAGGCAGCGCTGGCTGTCAGGCTCACCTCTGCAAGGAACGCCATGGCGGGCAGCTCCCAGCGTGGCTCCTGTGTGCTGAGCAGCCGGAGCAGGTAGCGAGCGATCCGGGAACACAAAGGGATGGAGACACAGCACATCTCCCTGGCAGGAGGAAAAGGAACCAAGACTGTGGGCCAGGGGGACAAACCTTTGCCAGGACTGACACACAGAGGTCTGGTCTTTCCCCAGCATCCTGCAAGGGGCCCTGGGCTATTTGGGAGGCAGCTCCTGGTGGGCGCCCTCCTCTCCCAGCCTTTCCCAGTCTGCTTGGCCATCCCTCGGTGACAAGGCCTTCTGGGCCACGACCTCGGGGACTGTGTGGAGCTCCCTGGACACAGAGCACAAATGTCAGAGGCAGCAGTGGGGAGAAGGGGGTCTCACCTGGCCAGCAGAGCCACGGCATAGTGGTGGGTGTCAGCGCACAGCAGCGTGTCCCAGCCACAATTGCGTTCCATTGCCACCACCACATCCTCGTGCTGCATTCGGCAGAGCAGGGACTTCAGGGTGCGCACTGCAAACCTGCGTGCACAGCAAAGCCCAGGTCACGCTGGGAACACTGGCTCCTGCCCAGGGAAGTAGCAGGGAAAGGAGGATTGGGATGGAGCACCTGTTGGGGCTGGTGGCAAGGCCGTATTCCTCCTGGCATCCCTTCCAGAATGCATCGACCTCCTCTGGCGTATCCAGAGTGCTGGAAAACACTTGGGAGAGCAGATGTAGAAAGAGGCGGGGCAAATACACCGTCACCATATGTGGGACGCAGGGCATCTGGAGGATCTTCCACATAACCACGGTTGCCTGCAAAAGACAAAGCCCCCCGAGACAGGGCTCAGTGCTGAGGTGTCGGTGTGGCAGGGCCCGAGCAGGGCAGGGAGAGGCTCAGACAGACGCAGGGGGAGCACGGGGCCTGGTGGGCCTGAAGCTGCCCCTGGGCCGGGTTTCCACCCGGTGCCTAAGGCAGGGAGATGCAGTGGGGCAAGGAGGACGGAGAGCTGCTGGAGAGGCAGCCTTGGGGCCAGCAAAGGCCAGTTACAGAAACTCACAGCCAGGACAAAGACACCCATTTTGTCCCCATCTGAGGTGCACATGCTGTGCTCTGGCCAGCTGCCCAGCACATCCAGGAGTATCAGCAGCGCTGGCTCTGCAGTCCTGGGCGAGCACATGATGCTCTTCCACATGGTCAAAGCAGCTCTGTGGGGTTAGAGCTCTGTCTCATACACAGCACCGTGGCCTGGGCAGCAGTGGGGACCTGAGCTGGCTGCCAGCTCTGCCTGTGCCCATTGCCACTCGCCAGCAGCACCCAGGCAGCCCAGGCCACTGGGGACAGGCCCCTGAGGGGCAGCGAGGGAGCACGGCAGCAGGCTCGGGGGCTGACGTGCCGGGGCTGGCCAAGGGAGCAGCCAGAAGGCCCTGGAACTCTCTGTTGGTCACACACCTGGGCCAGGCTTTACAGGCTGATGGGCTGGCGAGCCCTGAGCCCTCTGGGCATTTTGGCCCCATACCTGTCACAGGACGGGGCCACACGCAGGAGCGTCATGACTACGTCAGCAGGCTGTGCTTCGGTGAGATCCAGCAGGGTCCTGTTCAGCCTGTGCTCAGCAAACTGATTAGCCAGGAGCCACTGGTGGATGTACCTGACCAGGGCAGGAACCTGGAGAAGGCACGGGGAGACTTGGAAAGCTGCCAGAGGGAGCAGTGTCACCAGCTTCCCCACAGAAGTGCCTCCCTTCCCACCACACTGCCATGGCCTCAAAGAGTTCCAGTGACCAGCAGGCGTGGCTTGGGAGACCAAGCAATTTCCTGGGAGCATGAAACCCTTGCCACAGGCTGCTTACTTGCTTTGGACTGGAGAAGCCCTCCTCTACGAGCATATCCAGCAGGGCAGCACTGGTCTTGGTTTTGAAGATGTGCGAATATGCTCTGAGCCCAGGACCCATGGTGCTGGTCTCTTCCGCCCGAATTTTCTTGATGAATTTGCAAACCAGCTGTAGGAGAAGGGCAAGAAGCCAGGGATGTTGCAGGGAATGCTCCAAGCGCGGTGCCAGCAGGCCCAGCCCAGGTGGGGATGGCTGCAGGTACCTGGGCTGTGCTGCGGAAGAGGCCACGGGCGGGGTCCTGCTCCTGTGTGCGCTGCAGGGCTGCACCTGGAAAAGAGCGAGCGCAGCCAGAGCTGAGGGGCTGCGGGAGAGGCCGGAGAACACGGCCCAGCCCTGCGCTCCCCAGGCAGGGACAGCCCTGGGACGCCCCAGGGGATGGAGCATGGCCCCTGCAGGGTGTCTGCCCGGCCCCTCTTCTGTCCTGTCCGTGGGTATGGGATGGGAGAAACTGGGATGGGATAAAATGGGATGAGATGGAATGGTGCCAAGTTGGCTGCAGGCACCAACCCTGTGGCCCAGCTCTGCCACTCACCCTCCTGCGGCAGCTCAGACGGCACCACCGCTTTGGTTTCATGTGCACGGGCAGCTCCAGGGCTTTCTTCCTCCTCTTCCCCCCAGGCCACCTTGGGCGCTTTCAGGGGTCTCTGCTCCATGAAAATGACTGGATTTGTGAGGACACCTGCAGAAGAGAAGCCTTGGGAAGGCCACAGGTCACCAAGTCCTGTGTTCTGGCCTCGAGCTCAGCTGCAGGAATAACGCCTTGGAAAGGCTCCGGGTCAGACAGGACCGAGTGTGCTGTGCGGGGGCTCCTCACGGCGCCGCTCTGTCCCGTTCTGCCCCGTTGTGCCTTCCCAGCAGCTGGGCATGCTTCTATTTCCCACGTGTCACAAAGGGCCCTTGGTCACCGGGTTCCGTTCCATGGCACCGAGACCGTGCTGCAGCGTGCCACCCAGGGCCCTTGCACACAATGCCTTCTGCCCTGGGGCCGCCCCCAGCCCAGCCAAAGTGGCCCAGGCTGGAAGGAATGCCTGGCCCCCCCAGGTGTCTAAGACAGCCCGCACAGGATCTTTGGGAAGGGCTCAGACCACCAGCAAACGCTGCCCGGCTCTGCGGGCACAGTCCTATCCCCATATCTTTCCCTGAGAGCATTTGAATTACTAAATGAGAATCATTTGAAGGGAGGACATTTACATTTTCCATTTCAGAGAAGGCTTCTGCCTTCCTTAGCAGGCACCTCTCTCTTCAAACCAAGACAATTGTTTATCATCTTGCAGATGCGCAGTTGCTGGGGAGCCCCGTTTTACACCAGGGACCCGGAGAACCATTCCCAGCAATTGGGAAAATCCTAGGTGGTCCATCCACCCACAGATGAGGTCTCCAAATGTGCCCGAAATTGGGTCCAGCTCTTAGAGGCCTAAAAGAGCAAGTCCAAGTGACTTGATGATATTTTTAGCCCAGAAAGCCCTTCAGCTGATGGCACACTTCACAATCAGCAGGGGACACAGCTAGGCCAAAGCCCAGGCCTCTGCTGGGAGCCTTTCTCCTCAAATACCCTTCAAACAAACCTCCATGCAAGTCACTTGGAAAGTTTCTTCAAATGATCCATTTCTGGCACATGACTACACAGGGTTAAGTGAAAGATTCTAAAGCAGCTGCTGTGGAGTCAAAGAGCCAGCACTAAGGGTCCTTGTCATCTCTTTGTAGCTAAATGCCACTTTGGGGTATTTGAGGGAGTTTGGAACGAGCTAGAGAGCAGACCTCCGAGTTTTTTAGATGATGCCATTGCTTTTTCTTCTCTTCTACATAGACAGGAAAGGTGAGTTTGGCTCACATCTGCACTGCATGGCTCACAAGGCCCGCAAGACTTGTAGTTACAAGAGCTTTGAAGGATTTCTTGGCCAAGAAGATACGGCCAACATGGATATTTGTGTTTTGGACCCAATCTCCAATATCTCGTCTTATGGAGTCGTGCTCTCGGGGTCTCTAGCTGATCAGTGTGACCCCGAGATATGTTAGAAAGTCTCTTTTCCCAGTCCAGCGGTTGAAGAAGGAGTCAGAGCTCTTCATTTCTCAGTCTCCAAGTTGTTTATTGTATCTTATCTATGAAATTCTTTCTCCTGTCTTTCAAGGTCCGCACAGCCAGACAGTCTAAGGCACTCTGCCTCCCGTGGGGCAGTGTTATCTTTTTATACTAAAAACAACTATGTGTACAATATTTGCCATTACTTTCCCATACATATCATCTACGTTAGACAGTGAGCTTCTACTCTAAACCAATCTAAAAGTGCCAACATCACAGCAGCAGATGGAGGCCAAGAAGAAGAAGGAGAAAGGCTGGACATGCCCAGATTCCTCATCTTCCCCCCTGAAGCCCCATTCTAAAATGCCCTAAGATCTATTTTTCCACTTGGTGATAAATTCACTGTCATTCTGCTTAAACCTTTGTGGCTTGTCATTCTTCCTACAAGGTTGGTAATTGTTTTTTCCAAGGGCTAAATCAAAGGCACACAGGTCTTGGGCTCTGTGCCAAGGCCTCTGAGCCCTCTGACAGGGTCTCGAGTCCTGCAGGGCAGCCAGAGGAATTTCCTGGGTTCCCACATCCTGCTACAGTGTAAGCCTCCTTAGCCAATCATGCTATGACACACAAACCTACAGCACTGCATCCTAAACTTCTTGTTTACCACTATAACTGATTTAATTTTTTCTAGATCTTGAACTCTAAAACTCTAAACTTTCCTCCACTTCAACTTTCCTCCCCATGTCTCTGCTATAAACAAGAAATCCGCATTCTCGCTTCTTGCACCTAAGTTTGGGAGCCCTTTCCAAGGTCTCCCTTCAAATCCTGTGTTTTATTCTAAGCTTTGCTGACAAGACCAAAGGTCTGAGATTTCCCTGCATTTGGATTTCCAACAACACTGATGCTGTTAGTTCCAGAGTGCCCGGGATCCCTCTTGCAAGTCAACTCTGGTAGGAACAAGACAACTGGCAGGGGGCTGCTTGTGGCCTCTGACAGCCCATTGCTTAGGGCTTGCCAGCACCCCAGCCCCTCAGGGGCTGCCCCAGCCCCGCCAAGCTGCCCGGCAGCAGCGCCGCAGCCCCACAGCAGCTCCAGAGCAGCCCTATCCAGAGGCACCTGGGAGCCCTCAGCAAGGCAGCCAGCAGCACACGGGCAGGAGGACACGGATGCGCTTTCTGCCCGGCACAGGGCTTGTGGCCATCTCCAGGCACTGCTCTCACAGGGATCCCCGCAGCCCCGGCCCCTGCCCACCCGCTCTGTCACCAGCACAAACACTTCAGCAGAACCACCACAGGCCAAGGGGCTTTTGGCCATTTCCCCTTGCCCACTGCACGCCTGGGCATCTGGCTGAGCGCAATCATCCTTTTCCCTCTCCTCCCCTATGCCCTGCGGACCCTGGGCAGCAAAAGAAAGATCCTTGCAGTCTGTGTATTATAACATAGTCTCTATTTACGTTGTAAAGGAAAAGAAAAAATGAAAAGAGCAAGCTTGAAGAAAAAGAAAATTCCGCCTGACTCAGGAGGCCCCAGCAAATAGAGCTTCTGGGATCAGCTCTCCACAGAGCTCTGGCCTGGCAGGCAGGCAGCTGAGCCATGACAGACAAGTCCTTGTCTTCCATGCCCTGCGCAGATGATTTCGGAGCTACTGGAACCTCGAGTTGGCAGCCCGCTCTCCTGACTTGAAGATGCACAGTGTTTGAATTGCCAGGCTTCCGACGGCGAGGCTGATGTCTTCTGTTTTGTCTTCAGGGGCTGCGAGAGAGAGGAACAGAGCCACGATCAGAAGCTGGAGCTGCGGGGAGCCGAGGAGAGCCCCCTGCAATGGCCATCGCAGCCGGCTCCTGCCATGGCAGGGAGGGAACAGGGAGCAAGGGGATCAGCCCGAAGCTGCTGGCCACCAATGGCACACGTGGCCCTGAAAGCTCCGTGTGCTCTCCCCACGGGAGCAGAGCCCTCCGCAGCCGGGGCAGGGCTTGCAGCTCTACCCCTGGCAGCCCCCACTTTCAGCCCGCTGCCCTCACTCACTCACAGCTGCAGATCAGCTGCAGCTCTTGCTGCTGCCCCCTCAGGTGCCGCCCGGCCATGCCTGTGAACACAGAGCCTGTCACGGCCCCAGCGGCACAGCTCCCTGCCAGCGGCGCTGCCGGCGCTGTGGCCACACGGGCTGCTGGCCAGGCAGGGCTCAGCCCGGCCCTTGCCGCACGCTGCCGCCCCAGGGCACGGCTGCCAGAGGGCGGCAGCAGCAACGCCCGGGCCAGGCGGGGCTCCACGGCGCCGGGTCGGGCTGGAGCTGCCGGGGCAGCAGACGGGGCTGGGGCCCAGCTGCGGCGGGCTGCGAAGGGAAAGGGCAGCCTGGGCTCATGGCTCACCCATGAGCCTGATGGCTGTTTTGCGGAGAAAAGAAGAGAACCCCACATTTTTGTAGAAGTTGTAAAGCTGGTATTGTTATTACAGCGCTGGACGCGTGTGGAGATTGTTCTCCTAAGAAAAGGCATGCGTACCTCTGAGAACTTCAGGTCTCTTTTTATCTCTCTCTCAAATACATACGCATACAGTTTCACAATAGGGTCATACATGATCATTTTTATGGGTTTCGCGTGACATTTACTGCTAGTTCCTTTTTATCAGAAAAAAATCCGAGGTCAGGTTGACTTGCCCTTACAGCAGTTCCTGTCTCTCTCTATCAACTTCTATCTTCCCCCTTTATCTCTGTCCTTCACTGAAGTAACTTCACTGAGCTTAGGCCTTGCAATCTGGCTGAATAACTATGGTTTCTAACCACAGACTCAACTCAAAAATGTACATTTCACCTAAATTAAAATGGATTTCTGTCCTGGAAAATTTTCGCTTTGCCTCAGCGTCCTGATGGCATTAGAGTACACTGTGCACCAGTGTTGACAAAAGCCTTGTATATCTATGGCTCTGGTGTGTCAGGGATCCACACAGCCCAAGAGACACAATTTTCCCTGGCCTCCACCTGTCTAGAGGCAGGGCCTCTCTAGTCCTGGCGACCATTCCCTCCCTGGGTGTATGTTCTGGATGTTCCTTCAAGGAGATCTGACATATCATCCTCCCTTCTGCTATACCTGGCAGCTCGGTCACAGGGAGCTGGGGTTTCATTCATTTGGGTGGAAATCTCTCTTCTAGTAGGTTCCTCTTTTAGCTCTCATACCCATGCTGCTAGGACAGAGATGAGTTTTCCATTCCACCCTCTCATGTCTTGCCCATGTTCATACAGGAATAACCACAGGTCCACTCGTGGGGTGTACTCCCTCTCCCTAGCTGGGGTTGTTGGGCTCTGACAGTGGGGCCTCTGGTTTGCACTAGTGCCACATGGGAACTGTCCTTGCTCATCTCCTTCCTCATCTTTTCTCTGAATTTTTCCTGTTCATCCTTGAGACAACCACAGCAGAGACATGAGTGTGCATCAGGCCATGGACGATGGTCTCATCATTCCTGAGTTTGCTTGCTACAGAACTCACTGTCTCTTGGTCATCCACGAAATGCTTTGTTCCCATGAAGCTGGAGTATTCAGATGGCCCCTGCTGTGAACGGCTCCACCACATTTGCACTGTGCACCTGACCTTGTCAGGCTCAATGTGTTGTCCATTCCCTGCAAAACGTTGTCTCCAATACGGCCATTTGTTTTAGTGTTGGAGGTCAGAATTTTTCCTTTATTTTTCTTGGGCAGCACCCACCCCTCTGCCCCCTCCAGCCCCGGCCCCAGTGGCTGCTGGCTGCCTCACAGGGCTGTGTGGGCAGGGGAGGCCAGTGCTGGCCACAGGGACAGCCCGGTCAAGGGGCTGAGTCTGCACCAGCTGCACCCTCCTGGCACTCTCCAGCTGGCAGAGGACAGGAGCAAAGCAGTCGAGCACCTGCGCCGGGCCCTGCAGTGCTAGGACAGCCCACAGGAGGCCCTGCAAGAGGCGGCCATCAGGTTCATGGGTGAGCCACGAGCCTGGGCTCTCTGCCTGCCCCACCCTCCTTAGCACCACCCAGCCCCACCCTTCCCCACCTTGCCCAACCTCTGTCTGCCCAGCCCTGCCCAACCCCACAGTGCTCTGCCCCGCACTGCTCCACACAATCCAGCCCCTCCCTACCCCACCCTGCTCACCCCTGCGCCATCCTGCCCCACCCTACTCTGCCCCACCCTACCACACCTTGCACCAGCCTGCCACACCGTGCCCCTCCCCTCCCCACCCTGCTGCAGCCCGGCCGTACCTCGCCATGCTCCACCCTATACTGCGCCATCCAACCCGGCCCTGCCCTGCCCCACCCTGCCCCACCCTGCCACAGCTCGGCCCTATCATTGCCTGGGGGTCTTTGCACAAATCACAAACGGGATGGGACTGCTGGGGAACGTGTCTTGAGCTGTTCATTTTCCAGCATCAGTCTCATTACATGGTTATGACAATGGGTAAATGCCAGCAGCTCACATCTGTCGCAGACGTCTTTTGTGAAAAATCCTTTCTTAGGATTTTTCTCCTTTCTGAGAAGCTGCAGTTTCAGCAACAAGATGTAAACAATGATTATCTGCTGATGTAGAATGCAACAGGTCCACCTGTGATTAGCCCCTCTTAGATGTTTATAATTAATGGCCAATCAAGATGGAGCTGTCTCGGACAGGGTCTGAGAGAGCTGCCTGTGTTATCATTCTTTTCTACTCTATTCTTAGCAGAGCTAGCTTCTGAGGAAACCTTTTCCTTTCTTTTCTTTTAGTATAGGTTTAATGTAAAATATATATATAAAATAAAATAATAAATCAAGCCTTCTGAACATGAAGTCAATATTCTCGTCTCTCCTTTCACCTGAAAACCCCTGTGACCACAGTCACACACATCCCCAGAAGCAGACAAAGAACTTCATGTTAGAATTTACTTTAAAAGTTTTTGACTAATCACACAAAGCAGAAGCATATTGACAAGAGTTCTATCCAAGCACTGTAAGCACATGTACCTTCAGTCAAACAATGCTCGCTTATTTTGAATATAATACCTGCTTGTAAGCATTAACATACAATCCACAGGGCTCCATTATTAAGCTTAAAACTTCCTAATATCTTGGTAGATAAACTTTTCTGTAGCTTAGGGAGGTATTCTAGCCAAGCATTAATACTCAGACCCATGTCCTATTTGTCCGTAGTTTTCTACTTCTTATAAAAACTTTCTGCTGACAAATCTTATGGCTACTGCCTAACTCTAATCGCACTTCTGCTGTCTCTGAGGCCTGCCTTTTGTAGCATTCCTAAAACGCTCTGATTTTCAGGATTCCCACAGGCCCCAGCCCCGCCTGCTGTCCCCGCAGCGCCAGCCGGGCCCGGCGCCGTGGAGCCCCGCCTGGCCCGGGCATTGCTGCTGCCGCCCTCTGGCAGCCGTGCCCTGGGGCGGCAGCGTGCGGCAAGGGCCGGGCTGAGCCCTGCCGGGCCAGCAGCCCGTGTGGCCACAGCGCCGGCAGCGCCGCTGGCAGGGAGCTGTGCCGCTGGGGCCAAGATGAACTCTTTGTTCTCAGAGATGGCCGGGTTTCCCATGATGAATGAGCAGCAGGAAGAGTTCCAGGATCTCAGTCAGGGTGAGTGAGGGCAGCGGCCTGGCCAGGCGAGCTGCAAAGCCTGAGCAGGGAGCTTCAATCCCTGTCCCACGTGCAGTGGGAAAAACTCCACTGCAGAGGAGGATGTGTCAGGCCTGATTCCGGGCTGGAGGGATGAAAAGGACAAAATGCCCATCCTTTTAATGCACGGGATGCCCTGAATGTGGGAGGCCTGCCTGCCCTTCCCACTGGAGCACCATGCTGAGATACCCTGAGAGCAGCCCAGTG
The DNA here is from genome assembly GCF_028551555.1 of Melozone crissalis. NCBI lineage: Eukaryota > Metazoa > Chordata > Aves > Passeriformes > Passerellidae > Melozone > Melozone crissalis. The sequence continues at coordinate 5,502,256 of NW_026535824.1, forward strand.
CTCCTCGCTCCTCTCTGCTGACCTGCGAGTGTTTCTCTGCTTTCAGGATGGCCCTGGCTCTGTCAAGGCTGCTATGTGGACACGAGACAGCCGGTCCTGTCCCGCTGAGTCCCAGTAGTTCCTTGCAGCGGCCCTGCACCCACGCCAGGATGCTGGCCAACAGAGGCCCTGGAAGCTGAGGCAGCTGATTTGAAGCTTTTGCAGATCCACACAGGGGATGGCCGCACACAGGGGATGGCCAACAGCTGTCCTGAGGGGTCTCCCTAATTCAAAGAAATCGGCAGACAAATGCATTTTGCGCCAAAAGCCCTTTTATTGAGCTGGCAGGAGGGCAGGATCTGCACCCCACTAAAATGCTTCTCTGCCACATGTACATTTCAGTGGGATGATGTCAGAAATTGATCTCAAATTTACCACCCATCTTGACTCTGCTGAGGTGATTCGATAGGCAGGGCATTAGAAATACATTCTGTCAGGTTCCTGTACTTGAAACTGATGTCCAGGCGCTGGCCAGGAGCGGCCTCCATGCCCTAAAGCAGCACTTCTTCCTCATGGCTTCCCTGCACAGGGCTCATTTTACACTTGCCCTTAGTTCTTCTGGTGGAATGTGTCTAAAGCTTTTTGTCAAGTCCCTCTCCTGTCAAGTTAGGCCAGCCAGGTTTTTCTTATGCTAACTGGTGCTAAGTGCTTGTGTAGGTCTGTGCCAAGTACTTGTTTACTCATGTGAATTGCTTGTGCTTATGTCAAACAAAGGCCTTGTTTCATTCAGCTCTTCTCTTTATCCTGATGCAAATTCTTTTGCAAGATCCTCTGGACAGTTCACAGTACATATGCACTGTTCTGTTGCTGTTTTAATTTTCTACCAAATTCATAGATTTATGATGCTTCAGAGGAGGGTTAAATTTTTAAAATTAGAACTGGTTTGCTGAGGAAGCTAAAAATCTGAGGAGCTGTTGGTGGTTCCAGATTTGTCCATATCACAAGACGACATCTGACTCATGATGTTCTCTTTCTTTCTCTCTTTTGGTGATGATTTCGATAACAACTTTGATACCGGATTTGAGTGTCCATCAGGCTCTGTGAGATGCATTTTTGACTTCTGCCACTAGCCATTCTATATTAGGCTGGTAGGGCATTTGCTTTAGAATGTGAGCATCCCGTGCAGTTTGGAATTTGGGCACTTGGTGATACCCATCATGTGCATTCTGCAGAATCTCAAGAGAAGTTCTTGTGTGGTGCAGCTGAAGTCACATCCACTTTTGGTTTTTGTGAAATTACAAATAGAGAAGTTAGTACCATTAGGAGTTTCCTTAAAAGACTCTATTGTAATAGTTGTGCAAGCAGATCTCACACAGGCACAGCCCCTTCCCACATAAGACACCTGTGATTGTGCACGGGGAACTGGGCTCATTTCAAAAATACAACTGCTGCCCTCAGCATGCAGACACCGATCCTCTCTTTCAAGCACCGCATTTTTGCACACAAAATTCAGTGCGTCCCTTGGCACACATGCTTTGATACTAAGAGTTTGTCAGCTTCTAGTTTTCTTGTTGAAAATGGCCCAGACATTATGCTGAATGGGTCTGACAGTTATGTGAGTTCTTATAACTCCAAGGGCCAAAATTGGAGTGACACGGTATTTTGTTGCATTCTTAATGGTTAATACAAAAGACTGCAGGGTTTTGTTCATTCTATGTGAAATGGACCAATTGCAACCAAATGTGGAAGTCTTTTTCAAATTGCTTTGTGGTTTCATTTTTAACCGTGATTTAGTTAATTCTTGTGGCAATTTCCCCAGCTCTCCTTTTTTGAAGTTTTCCTGAGATTACAGACCATAGCCACATACAGTTGAGCTTGTAAACATTGAAATGCTTAAGAAATGTTACTCTGTAGTTTTCCCATAAAGCCAACAACTGCTTGAAAATCCTGCAGTGTATTGCTGGCCAGGGTGGTTAATAGGTTAGCTGCCAGGCTTTGGGTATGGGCAAGAGACAGTAGGGTTGATCTGAGAGGAGTTTGTATCTGTCCAATATAAGAACTCACAGTGTTTACTTTCTTGAGTAAGACTTCCTGATCAATAGAATTTAATACTCCCAGTTCAGACCCAAACCATCCCTTTAAGTCTTTCTTATACCTATGATTTGGTGTCTGGGAATGTATCCACAGCTCCCATTCTTTTAGGCTTTGCTGTATGAGTGGGCAGAATTTCTGTTTAATTATGGAAATATTAGCTTGTACTCTTCACCTCCAGCTTTTTCAGAGAGTACTGTGCATTTAGAGGCAACAATTCCTCATTTGTTTGTCTTACCCCAGAGTGAAAGACTCTATTATTTCACATATGGGTCCCATTCTACGGAGTTGTTTCTGATGTAAAGTTGTTTGTTTTGGTTTTAATTTTAAATGTCTGTGGTGTGACCCATTCCGTTTCGCTCCTTGTTGCGTACCCAAGGCATGGTAAGTGGTTTCTTCAGATACATTGCCTGCCTTTAGGGAGGCATTTCGGAAACCTCCAGAAACCTTACACTGGCCCCTGGTAGTATTACAAAGGATACTTTACCAAGTTCCCAGTGCAAATAGTTGAGTATCCTGAGTACCTCAGCCCATTAGAGGATGAAGTTGTGCTATTGGATTCCATGCATATCTGGGTTGCAATCATGTGGCCATGAAATCGGACATGATATACCCTAATAGGCTGATTGTGCTCCTGGCTACCCCTCCAGCTTGATTGCTTACTATTTATGATGGCCTGGAATATCCCAAGAATGAAACTCAATTCTCAAAAGCAGATACTGTATGAGACCCGTTCCATGTACTAAGCGCACAAGCAGCAAAACCTTCTGCCCTTTCCCAGGTTCCTGCCAGCTTCACCAGGGAAAATGGCTGCTGGTGCCAGTCCATTCCCTTGCCCAGAAGGCACCCACTTGTGTTTGGACACCAGCTGCTGGCCACAGCCAGAAAGGCAGCGCCCGCAGCATCGGCCATCAGAGGCTAGGCTGATGATTTTATCCAGAGAGCAAAAAAAATAGCCAGAAGGCACCTTGACAGTATCTCTGTAAGAATGTCATTGTCCTGTGAAACTCAATAGTGGATGGTGGTTTTGTGCTGCAGATAATGACTTCCGAGCAAACATCATTCCAAGAAGGGACAGCTTCTGCCTTCTGACGGATACCCAGTGTGGCCACCAATTGCTCCAGGTGCTCCTGCCAACAGCCACCTGTTGGCAGGAAAGATTGCACAGACACCAAGGCACGTTGGCTTTGGCTGTCCTCTGGCAGAGATGTCCCCCGGGGCCACAGGCCTCTGTGGCAGGAGACAGGCACCAGCATTGGCAGGCCTTGGGGATGGCAAATCTCCTTTGGCAGGGACTCTTCCACAGCTGCTGCTGTAAGCGCTGCCCAGAGGACAGAGCAGCATTGGTGCTCTGGGCCACAGGTCCCGTGCCTGTGACACGCCCCTGCGAGTGTGCCGGCCACCCAGCACCGGGACTGGTCCCAAAGAGGCCGTGGCAGGGCCTGTGGAAGGCCCTGGTGCCCTTCCTGCTCTGCTGTGTGTGCAGCCGTGGGGGCTCATTCTGCTGCCTTGAGCAGGCAGAGCAGAGGAGCAGCTGCTTCTTGTTTGGGCCCTTGCTAAAGTTCATGCTGGGCTTCAACACTTGGGGCAAGGTCTTGCCTGCAAGCTGGTGCAGTTTGGGTGGGGTGGGGCTGTCCCCAGGGCACGTGGAGATGTGTCCTGGGGCTCTCTGTGACACAGTGCACCGTGGTCACTGTGGGATGCAAAGGGACAGAGTGTGCAAGGGTGAACCTTTGTGACACGCCGTGACATAGGTGCTGGCGGTGCCACGGCCACGCCACAGTGCTCGGTGCACGCGACGGGACAGGACGGGACAGAGCAGTGCTGTGAGGAGCCCCCCCACAGCCAGCTTGTTCCTTGCTGACCCGGAGCTTTTCCCAGGCGTTCCCTGTGCAGGTGACCTCGAGGCCAGGCTGCAGGACTCGGTGACATGGAGCATTTCCTAAGCGTCTGCCATCCCTGCAGCCGGTGCCCTTGAGGACAGACTGTGGGACTTGCAGTCCTTTTTCCTTCTTGAAACTTCTCTGTTGCTGGTGCCTTTGAGGACGTACTGCAGGACTTCCTATCCTGTAGCCTTCCCGAGGCTCCTCTGTTGCAGGTGCCTTCAAGGCACAACTGCAGCATTTGCTCATCTTCAGCCCTTCCGAGGCCTCTCTGCTTCAGCAAGCGCTCCTAACTGCAAGGAGTGACATGGAGCAGAGAGCCCCCAGCGTGCCCAAGTTGGCCTGGCTGGAGGAGGAAGAGGCTGGAGCTACCTCAGCACAGCAGCCGGAAGAACTGGAGCAGTTCCAGCTGCTGCAGGAGCGTGAGTGTCTGAGATGGGCTGCAGGGCTGGTGCCTGTAGCCAGTTTGGCCCCATCCCATCCCATTCCATCCCTGTGGACACATCCATGGATAGGACAGAAGCTGGGCTGGAGCACCTGGCAGCTGCACTCCATCCCCCGGGGCATCCTGAGGCTCTCCCTGCCTGGGCAGCGCAGGGCTGGGCTGTGTTCTCCGGCCTCGCCTGCAGCCCCTCAGCTCTGGCTGCGCTCGCTCTTTGCCAGATGCAGCCAAGGACCGGACAGAGGAAGAAGAGGCCGCCCATGGCCGCTTTGGCAGAACGGCGCAGGTACCTGCAGCCATCCCCACCTGGGCTGGGCCTGCGGGCACTGCTCAGCCAAGCACCAGGCTTGGAGTGCCCCATGGATTCTCCCTCCCTTGCTGCCCTTCTCCGGAACACCCTCTGTGAATTCATCACGTGTCTTTTGCAGGAAGTGACCGCCGGTGCCGGCACGGGCATCGTGGAGAACCTTCCGTTCCTCGATGCCGAGACCGGTGCTGCCATGCTGGATTTGCTTGTGGAGAAGGGTGTCTCCAATGCAACGCAAGTAAGCAGCCTGGGGCAAGGGCTCGATGGCCCCAGCAGTGGTGTGGCAACTCGAGCCGGCTCTGCCGGGCCCCCTCGGCCTTTGAGGCCCACCCCAATGCTGCGCTTGGAAGGGAAGCACTTCTCAGGGGAAGGTGCTGCTCTGGCAGCTCTGTGAGTCTGCCCGTGCCTTCTGCAGGTGCCTGTCGTGGTGAGGTACATTCACCAGGGGCTCACGGCCAATATGTCTGCTGGGCACAGGCTGGACAAGGCCCTTCTGGAGCTGACCCAGGAATACCCCTGTGACGTGCTGATCACCCTCTTGCGCTGGGCCCCATCGTGTGACAGGTAGGGCAGCCCCACCTGCCTGGAGGGCTTGGAGTTCAGCGGCCTGGCACCCTGTAGAGCCTGTCCCTGCTGAGTGCCAGACAGGCAGGGAGTTCCAGGATCCTCTGGCTCCTCTGTTTTCCAGTGCTGCCATGTCAGCTCCAGAGCCTGGTGCCATGCTCCCTCCCTGCCCCTCGCGGCCCCTGTACCCACATGGGCTGGCTGGCTGCTGCCGGCCAGGGGAAGTGGGCAGGGGCAGAGCTGAGGACCAGTGCGGGCCCCTGCAGCTGCCCAGGCCACGGCGCTGTGGCCGAGACAGCCCTGACACAGACCTCTGACCCCACAGAGCTGCCGCCACCATGTGGGCATCCATCATGTCCTCGAGCAGGACTGCGGAGCCTGCGCTGCAGCTGCTCCTCGATGTGCTGAGCGCCTGGCCAGTGCACAGCGTGTACACCTCCGATGGGGACGACGCAGGGGTCTTTGCCCTGGCTGTGAGTTTCTGGAGCTGGCCTTTGCCAGCCCCTAGGCTGCCTCTCCAGCAGCCAGCTCTCTGTGCTCCCCCCAGCCGCATCCTTCTGCCTCAGACACTGCGCTGAATCCCGCCTTAGGGGCAGGCTTCAGGGGACCAAGGCGAGCTGCTCCACCCATGTCTCCCCCGGCCTCTCTCTCGCACGCTCGGGCCCTGCCACGTGCATGTCTTGGCCACTGAGCCTTGTCTCTGGCTGTTTTATTTCTTGCAGGCAATCGTGGCGCTGTGGAGAGTCTTCAATCTGGCCTGGCGCTCACGTGTCGTCCTGGAGTATTTCCCTAATCTCTTTCTGCGTCTGCTCTACCAAACTTACATCAGCATGCAGGAGATGCCAGAAGAGGTTGAGACCTTCTGGAAGGGATGCCAGGAGCAACACGGCCTCTCCACCAACCCCAACAGGTGCTCCATGCCAGTACTCCCAGTCTCCCCATCCCTCCCATGCCCCCAGGGCAGGAGCCAGGGCTCCCAGCTTGACCTGGCCTTTGCTCTGCCCACAGCTTTGCGCTGCAGACCCTGAAGGCCCTGCTCTGCCAAATGCGCTATGAGCACGTGGTGCTGTCCATGGAACGCAAGCGTGCCTGGGACACGCTGCTCTGTGCCGACACCCACCACTGCGCCGTGGGTCTGCTGGCCAGGTGAGACCTCGTTCTCCCCACCGCCCCTCTCCTTCGTGCCCGCAATGCCCCACACAGTTCCTGTGGTCATGGGCAGCAGGGCCTTGTCACCAAGGGAGGGATGAGCAGACTGGAAAAGGCCGGCAGAGGAGGGTGCCCGGGAACAGCCGCCTCCCAAAGTGCCCCCGGGCTGCTCGGGAGCAGACCAGAGCTCTGCCAGTCAGCCCTGAGAGAGGTTTGCCTGCCCGGCCCAGGAGCAATGGTGCCTTTTCCTCCCTGCCAGGGAGATGCACCATGTCTCCATCGGCTGGTGTTGCGACATGGCATCCTGCCTCTTGGACCTGCTCAGCCAAGGCATTTCAGACTGGGAACTGCCCGCCCTGGCCTTCCTGGTGGAGGTGAGCCCCATGGCCAGCGCTGCCTGGCTGAGCTGCCTCCCAGCCCTCTGCCCTCTCGTAGCCGCAGCTGCCTGGGACGCTGCCTGTGCCCTGTGCTGCTGCCTTGGCTCGGCCCTGTGCACTTCTGAGCTCCTGCCAGCTGGGCACCTCTGTGCCTGCTGTGCGCCTTTTAGGTCCTGGATTGCCTGGACTTGAGCGAATGCGGTGAAAAAGTCCTGGAGATCTTGACGAGGCACCTGCAGAGCCAGTCCAGGCAGATGCGTTGCGTCGCGCTCCGAGGCCTCGTGGTGCTCACTTCCATGGTGAGAAGGAAGCAGCAGCTGAAGCTGTGCTGGCAGTGTGGGGCTGGGGCAAGCAGCCCCTTGGGCTTAGCTGGGCTTTGGCAGCTGTGGCAGCTGCTCCCAGCTCTCCAGGGTCACTCTTCAGCTGCCTGAGTGCTTCGGGACAGGCCTTTGGCCTCTGAGCCCTGCAGCAGCAGCAGCAGTGTGGGGTTGCCCAGCCTTGTTTTGCATACAGAATCCAAGCATGTACAGCCTGACTGAAAGCCTTGGGAAGCTACTGTGGGATAGGGATGGAGACATCGTTGAGATGACCCTCGTTGTGCTACGCCTCCTGCTGCTGCAGAAAGACCTGGCAATAGCCAGCCCCATCGCCCTGCAGCTGACTGAGGTGCTCTGGCACCACTTTGACAATGTGAGGCTCTGTGCCCCCAGCCACGGGCACTTGGGTGGTGCCTTGGGCCTGGCCACAGGGGGGCCTGCAGCAGCTGATGTGGAGGCCTTTTGCTTCCTTTCCAACAGGACAACAGCCTTGTGCAGCTGCTCTCCATTCGCCTCTTCCAAGAGGTGATCACGCGGGTCGTGGCAAAGGGAGAAAAGGCCCTGAAGAAGCATGTGAGCCAGAGCCTGCTCCCACTCTTCTTCCACTGCCACCATGAGGACCGGCCTGTGGCACAGGTGAGGCCTCCTGGGCATCCCCATGGCACGGGGCTCAGCTGTCTCCCCACGCCCTTGCACCTGACGGGCTCCAGCCTCCTCCTGGCCTGGGCACAGAGATGCGGCTCCTGTGCCCTGGGCTGCGCTGCCATCTCTGGCTCTCTGCTGTTCTGCAGGCCTCTCGGGAAACGCTGCTTTCTCCACTAAGGGTCCTGAAGAGGAAGGATCTCAAGTAGCTGCTGAAGACCGATCAGATGTGGAGATTTGCCGAGCGCTTGGTAAGGACAGGCTGTAATCCCCAACCCGATGCCTGCAGAAGCCGCCTGCCCATGGCGCCCAGTCTGTGGGGCTGGCGGCTGTGGCTCCTGCCCAGTGCCGCAGGCAGGGGCACCAGCCTGCGCCCCACACGCCGCTCCCTTCCCTGGGCCGTGCGGGCCCTTCTCCAGGCTCCTCCGGCCCCAAGCGCGGTGCCGACGGAGCCCCGAGCCAGCTGGGCTCTTCTGCGGGGCGGCACCGCGGCTCGGTGGGCCCTCCGCCCCGTCCCGAGCCCGGCGCCTTCGTCTACTGGTTGCGCCTCAGGGCTCTCTGGGCAGGGCCAGTGGCGCTGGCCCTAGAGAGCGCCCAGCCCAGGGGCAGGGCCCCCATCAACCCTTTCCCTCCGTGCCCTGCTGCTCTCTGCAGCTGGCAGAGGACAAGTGCCGAGCATCCGAGCACCTGCGCCTGGCCCTTCCGTACCTGCGGAGCGCACAGGAGCCCCTGCGAGAGGCGGCCGTCAGGTTCATGGGTGAGTCCCAAGCCTGGCTCCCTCCCCGCCCCGCCCCATTGCCGCAGCTGGGCCTCAGCCCCACCTGCTGTGCCGGCAGCAGGATCCGGGCGTGGGCATGGGCAGCCCCCGCTGGCCTGGGCATTGCTGCTGCTGCCCTCTGGCAGCCATGCCCTGGGGCACCAGCGTGCACCAGGGGCCTGGGCTGAGCCTTGCCGGGCCAACAGGGCGTGTGGCCTCAGGGCTGGCAGCGGCCATGTGCGGCAGCTGTGGCTCTGAAGGCAGGACACGCTCTGTGTTCCCCAGGGATGGCCGGGCGCTACCTGACAGGGCAGCGGCCGGAGTTCCGCATCATCTGCAGCGGTGAGTGAGGCCCGCGGGCTCTCGGCGGGGTCTGCCGCTTGCAGCTGCCCTCCCTGGCATGCCCGCCGATGGCTCCGCTCCCTGCGTGCCCCAAGGGCAGCGTGGCCACAGCACAAACACTTTGCAGGGGCCTGCGGCACATTCCTGGCCAGCAGCTGCCAGCTCATCCTTCTTGGCTCCTGCCTCCTCCAGGCTGTGCCAGGAGCTGCGTGCCATGGACGAGGCTGGAGGCTCTGCCCAGCTCCCCACAGATCCAGCCTTTAACTGTACCTCTGTTTCTCTCTCTGCAGCCCTTCAGGTCATGACGGATGACAGCAGCCCTGCCATCTCATGCCTGGCGCTTCAAGCTCTGTACATCCTTTTAGCTGTACGGAGCGTTCCCTCCTCCTGAGTGCAGAGGATGCGAGACCAACTGCGCCGCCTCTGGAAGTCACGGCCTTTCCTGTGTGGCCGTGGCTGAGTGTCCTGCCGCGGCGCTGCGGAGAACGGATCCGGGAGGCTGCGTCTGCTGGGGCCACCTGAGCCTGCGGGGAACAGCTCTCCTCTGCCAGCACTTCCTTTCCCTTCACCCACTAGAGGAACATTAAATTGCTCTTGTTGCATAGTCGGGTGTCCAGGAGCTTTCTCTTGGTGCAGAGTGTCTTCAGGCCAATGGGGAAGAGGGGAAAAAGGCTGCTTGCTCTGAGCCAGTTGCTCAAGTGTGCGGTGTGGAAGGGAAAGTGGCCAAACAGCCCTTGGCCTTTGGTGTTAAGGCTGAATGACTTCAGGTCCTTTCAGGACAGGCACTCCAGCTCTAGCTCCTATTCCCCCAAGTGAGTTTCCAGGTGCAGGTTCAGATGTGCAGCCCCAGGCCCTCCACAAACACAAGCTGCCCACTGCCTCTTCACCTGCCTTAACTCCTGTCTGTGCTCACAGCACCAAAACCAGGCTGTTCCCAGTCAGGGACCAGAGCCCTGTTCCTGCAGGACGCTCTTGCCAGCACCTTCCAGGACTCTCTGCTGTGCACACAGCGCTTTTCATGCCTGCTCCCAACAGGCTTTGGAATGCAGAGCCCAACCTGGCTGGCTCTGCCACCAGCACAGCCCAAACACAGGCAGAGGAAGAAGCAGCAGGGGCTGTTTTGCGGCCATGCCCAAGAGAAACTGGAAGGGTGCCCTCCCTCTGGTCTCCCTTGCTTGCCTTTCTGACTGGGTCTGAGCCTAGGGCTGCCATTCCTCACTTGTGGGGACCAGAAGCACAGCCAGGATCCCGGCACTGCCTGACAGCACTCCGGGCACTGGCACGGTCACACATCCGAGTCTTGGGCACTGTGCTGCTGCTTCATTTGCCCCTAGGCACACCCAGAGCTCCCTGCTAAGCCTGGATGGTCTCTGGTTCTGCCCTCTTCCTCATCCTGTGCAGGGAAGGAGCACTGCTGTGCTTTCAGGAAGATATTCTTGAAAACTTCCAGCATTCCAAGCTCAGTGACCCTCCATAGATGCTTGCCATGGAATCCCTCACAGCTGGGTTCACAGCATATTCAGGTTGTCTCTTCCAAAATCCAGGAACTCTGAGGTGCTCAGCAAGATCTGGAACTGCACGGTGCTGTGGAACTGCATCTTCAGCACAGGCACCTTTCCAGCCTGACCTGCCCTTGTTCCTCTGGGTCTGGGCACAAAACAGGGCCTGGAAGAGAACGGCAGCAGGGGTCTATGTGTCCCAGGGCCCCGGGTTTGCTTCAGCTCCACAGGGATGCAGGCAAAGTGAAGAAGCCAAACTGTTTATTAATGAAAGGCAAAGCAAAGGGATGAGCTGGAAGGGAAAAAAGGGGATGGGCAGTGTCTGAGGGCTGGAGGGAGGGAGCTGTCAACAGGGAGGGAGAGTGGAGGGAGAAAATGGTGATGGACAGGCTGAGGGCAGAGCTATCAAAAGGGAGGGAGAGTGGAGAGAAATAAAGGTGATGGGCAGTGTATGAGGGCTGGAGGGAGGGAGTTGTCTACAGGACAGGCAGGGAGAGGGCTGAAGCCACAAGAACTGTGCCCAGCATCAGCTGTGCCAGGACTTCCAGCAGCGCTGAGCAGTGATGTCATCTTTAGTGTCTCCATGTGCTGTTCTTGGGATACTGGTTCACTGGATCCAGAAGATGTCCCTAATTCTTGAGCTCTTTGGGGAAACTCGGCTTAATTTTCCAGGTCAGAGCAGGATGGGCTGGCACATTGCCTCCGGGCTTGAAGGACTGAAAGAGAGAAGAACTGAGCCATGGCAACAGCCCAGATCTGTGGGAATCCTACAAGACCTTCTGAACAGGGCCATCCAAGCCAGAAGCAAATAGGAGACATTGGAATCAGCTGGGAGGTCTTGCTGAAATAAATGAAAAGGGCAGGAGATTTCTCTCCTTTTTAATGCCTTTATGAAGGTCAGCTTGGGTGGGGGCTCGACGGGTCGTGCGCACGCCACTGCCACTGCTGCCAGGAGTGGCAGGGAGGAGGAGGTGTGCAGCTCTGTCCGCTGGTGCGCAGGCAGAGCCGGAGCTTCCGTCCTCGCCAGAGCACCAGGAGATTCCCATTTTAGATTTAACATTTGAGGTCTACTTTCTAGCTGACATCTCCGGGTTAGGGTGAGAGGTTCAAAGGTCTTAGCAGACCCTGGATTCAGTTGCTTACCCTTAGACGTCACTTAGATTGTTTAATTCTGTGGTGGCTCGTTGTTTTAGGGGTTTTCTTTGCTGGACTTGGCCAAGTGTTTCTACATTCGCATCCAAGCTCTGACGTGACTCCCTCCTCACAGTCCCGGGTGCCATTTTCCAGGAAGCAGCAGGGGTGGTACCCGAGAGGGGTTTCTAACAATTAAACTATTAACAACAGGTAATTAAAGAATAAAACTATTAACAACAGGTAATTACAACATGAAACTATTAACAATAAGTAATTAAAGATCTAACTTAGTAGCAATTGGTTTAACTTGTTGACTCTCTAACTTTTAAAAATGGACGACTTTTTACTCCTTACACTCAGGACAAAGAAATGGCTGGGGTGGGCAGAAACCTATCCCTAAACTCTGGGCCACTCCATGTGCCTATTGTAAGAAAGAAAGGCATTGGAAGAGAGACTGCCTGCAACTCAAAGCCAAGGTGGTTGAAGAACTGAATCAATGCAAGGGTTGGCTGGAGGGCATCCCCCCAGAAAACACTCTGGTCCAAAGAGAACTGGGGGAAAAGATGAGGAAAATGAAATGTCTGGTGAATGCAGGTGCAACACATTCTGTGTTAGATATAAAATTGGAGGAAATTGATCCTGGTAAAGTTGTGAATGTTATTGGAACCACAAGTCAACAGCAGAAGGTATCTTTTTAAAACCACGATCTTATGAACTGGGAAACACAGTAGGAATACATCAGATCCTAGATATGCCTACGCCTCCCAAAACGCCTCATTGGAAGGATTTGTTGGAGACATGAGAATGTTGTAACATGTTCCAACAGGCTGAAATGTAGTTTACCCCTGGAGGAGTACAGATCAAAGTCAATGACAAACAAATATCATGTTCTAAGTCTAGCTCTCCTTACAGATTTTCCGAATCAGAAGAGACATAGAAGAAGTTCTTAGTCAGGTTTGTCTTAAAGTCTGGGTGGATGGGACCCCTGGTAAGGCCAAAGCAGCACAACCTGTAATCATTAAACTTAAACCTGGAACATGACCAATAAGAATTAAACAATATCCACTTAAGATGGAAAAAATAAAAAGTGTTAAGCCTATCATAGAAAATTTTCTAAAATTTGGGTTGTTACTGGAATGTGAATCTGAATAGAATACACCCATTTTACCCATACAAAAGCCTGATGGTTTGAACTACAGTCTGGTTCAATACCTACAGGCTATATTAACAAAATAGCTGGAGATCTCCACCCAGTGGTTGCAAATCCATATGCTTTGCTAATCAAAGTAAAAGGTGAATATGGATGGTTTACCATTTCAGATCTCAAGGATGCTTTCTTCTGTATACCCTTGGACCCTGGCAGCCAAAACCACTTTGCCTTTGAATGGGGAAACGCAGAGACTGGAAGGACAAGTCAAATTACCTGGACTGGAGGACCACAAGGATTCAACAATAGTCCAACCATGTTTGGAAAACAGTTTGCTGAGGACCTTGAAAGTTGGGTAAGCCCGTCCACAAATGGAATTGTGTTATAATAGGTAGATGATCTACTTTTAGCCACTGAAACTTAAAAAGACTGGAATGGACAGTAAGCCTCTGAAATGACCTGGGATTAAGTGGATACAAGGTATCCAGAAATCAAGCTCAAATAATCAAACAGGAAGTCATTTACCAAGGATACAAAATATCCCAAGCGCAGCAGGGACTAAGACAGGATGGCAAAGGGACCATAACCGAACCCCACTCCCTACTAATGCCAAAGAACTGAGAACCTTTCTGGGAATGACTGGAATGCTGTATTAACCATGGTAGTGACTTTGGGCTGCTGGTTAAGCCACTGTAGCAGCTGTTAGAAGACAATCCCAGAGACCTGAAATGGACACCCAAAAGTAAGAAAGCCTTCAAAAGCTAAAGGAGGACTTGAGAAGAGCACCTGCTCTGGGCTTGCCAGATGTCTTGGAACCCTTTCAGCTTTTCTCTTATGAGAGGCAAGGGATGGCATTAGGTGCACTAGCTCAAACAGCTGGACCATAGAAGAGAGCAATAGCATCATTTTCAAAACAACTGGATGAAGTAAGTAGGGGACAGCCTGACTGTAAGCAGTTGCTGCTCTTATTTCAGACATCCAAGGAGCCTGGAAATTCACTCTAGGTCAACAAATAATTGTGTTTATCTCACATCCAGTAGCAGCAATTCTTGACCAACAGGATGGGCATTGGCTTTCCCTCTCCAGATTCCTTAAATATCAGGCAATTTTGGTGGAACAATGCAGCGTTACAAAACAAATCTCTTCTCTAGTTAACCCAGCACCATTCCCAGCTACTCACTAGACAGACAAGGAGCCTTTGTAGCATGACTGGATCAAAACCATTCAGCCCACTTTATTCCAGCTGCCCAGATCTTAAAGAAACCCCAATTCCAAGAGCAGAATCTCAGTACACAGATGGGAGTGGCTTTGTAAGAGCAGATCAGTGAAAATCAGGATATACAATTAGCATGGAGCAATAGGGGATAGAAGCCCTACACAAGTCAGCTCAGAAGACAGAGATAATCACTTTAACCCGTACCCTCTGACCAGCCTGAGGAAAAAGGATTAATACATGAACAGATTCCAAGAATGCCTTCAGCGTAATAGATGCCCATGAAGCAGTTTAGAAAGGTAAAGGACTATTGGCAGCTCAAGGAAAGCAGTTGAAGCATTCAGAAGAAATCTTAAAATTGCTGCAGGCAGTACTACTACCTCAAGAGGTTGCAATTCTGCACTGAAAGGGACAACAGAAAGGAGAAACCGACCCCAAAAGAGGGAACAGGTTGCAAAAAGAGTAGCAGAACAAAGCCATGCTGAGATTCAGGCACTAATTCCCAAAGGTAAGGAACAATATGACAATGATGTATGCTGTATAATCAGAAAGATCTAGAATTAACAAAGAATTTGCAAGCAGAATGAAAACACGGTGTTTTTTTCAACTCCTCAGGGAGGGAGAGTTATGCCAGAAAGAACATCATGAAAACTAATTAAAGACGAACATAATTGTATACACTAGGAAGGAGATGTCTTACATAATTATTGGATAAGGACAACAGTAAGATGCAACCCGTACTTTAGTGTAAAGCAGGTAACCCAAGGGTGTGAAATAACGTCTTAGAGCCAATCCACAAACCAGGACTAGACTTGAGCTTGGCCCAGTAGACAAGGGACAATATCCTGGACAGCACTGGCAAGCTGACTTTTCTGAATTGCCAAGAAAAGGGGGGTATAAATACCTTCTGCCTTTAACTGATACCTTCTCAGCATGACCTGAGGCATTCCCAACCCAAACAAAAAAAGCCAAAGTTTTCAACATTTTGTTAAACAATATCATGCCCTGGTTCAGAGTGCCTTTAGACATCTCCTCTGACTGAGGACCATGTTTCCTAGCAAATATTGCACAGCAACTTTGCAATAATCTCCAAATCAACTGGCACCTACGCACACTGTATTGGCCCCAGGCCAGTAGCCAGGTGGAAAAGATGAATTATCCAGTCAAACAACAGATAGTCAAAACTGTACCAGAGGCCAACATACCTTGGCCCCAGGCCCAGCCTTTGGCTTTATAATGGATTTGATAAGACCAAGAGCAAAAGAAAATCTGAATCCCTTTGAAATACTGTACAGAAGACCATGGAAGCAAAACTAGCAAGGGGAGGATACTGTGCAAGGTGGAGAGGGGTATCTCCAGAACCATGTTGTCCAACTAACACTACAGCTGCAGAAAATAAACCAACACATTTTGAGCAAGAGGATGCTCCTCTCCACAATCCAGCCTGGGGACCAGGTAGACCAGGTAGAAAGCCTCTTATCCCAAAATGGAAAGGAGTCTATTTAGTACTTTTAATCACTTACACAGCCTTTAAAGCTTAAAGCATTAATCTCTTGGATACATTATTCCAGAAATAAAATACTTCTGCAAAAGGTAGGTGGAGTCCAAAAGTGGACCTCAGAAAGAACAGGAGAAACCAAGATACATTTCACATGATCATTGTCTTCCCGATACTTCTAATCAGAATCCAAGCCACAGCAGATGACTGTCACTACCATAATGATCTCCTTGGCCTGCAAGATCCTGGTAGATGGAACACTCAAAAATATTCAGGACCTAACTGGCTAAAAGGGATTAAAAAGGTAAAAATACTTTATGCCATTTTAAGGATTAATGACTGAGCAGTTAAAGATTGAGGAAACCCTGACTCCATGCTTGCCTTTCTTGTCCCACATGAAAGCAAGATCTCTATGGCTTGTAAATTGGAAACTGACAAACCTCTTTCAGAGAAGATTGCCCGAGTGATCATGCGCATCTGCGACCTTTCTAACAAGTAGTGTGTGGATTCATTTTCATGTGAATCCTATCAGGATTTTTGCCCTATGCAAATTAAAATGGGAGACTATAACCTAGCCAAGATAGTTCCCTTCTTCTGTGGCGCACAGGTGGGGTGGGAGGACCATCATCACACAGAGATACAGGAATGGAGCCCGCCAGCAATCTGACCCAACAAATATTGTTCCCAACCGGCAGCTATTGTGGGACTAGAGTTATAAATTGTCCTGCTTGTACCCTTACTACATGGAACAGGTCTCATACAGGATCTGCTTTTGAGAATTGAATTTCATTCTTGGGATATTTCAGGCCATCAGAAGTAGTAGCGTGTCAAGTTGGAGGGGTAGCCAGGAGCACAATCAGCCTGTTCGGGTATATCATGCCTAATTCCATGACCATGTGATGGCAACCCAAGTATGCATTGAATCCAATAGCTCAACTGCATCCTCTAATGGGCTGAGGTACTCAGGATACTCAACTATTTGCACTGGGAACTTGGTAAAGTATCCTTTGTAATACTACCAGGGGCCAGTGTAAGGTTTCTGGAGGTTTCCGAAATGCCTACCTAAAGGCAGGCAATGTATCTGAAGAAACCACTTACCATGCCTTGGGTACGCAACAAGGAGCGAAACGGAATGGGTCACACCACAGACATTTAAAATTAAAATCAAAACAAGCAACTTTACATCAGCAAACAACTCCGTAGAATGGGACCCATATGTGAAATAATAGAGTCTTTCACTCTGGGGTAAGACAAACAAATGAAGAATTGTTGCCTCTAAATCCACAGTACTCTCTGAAAAAACTGGAGGTGAAGAGTACAAGCTAATATTTCCATAATTAAACAGCAATTCTGCCCACTCATACAGCAAAGCCTAAAAGAATGGGAGCTGTGGATACATTCCCAGACACCAAATCATAGGTATGAAAAAGACTGAAGGGGATGGTTTGGGCCTGAACTGGGAGTATTAAATTCTATTGATTAAGAAGTCTTATTCAAGAAAGTAAGCACTGTGAGTTCTTATATTGGACAGATACAAACTCCTCTCAGATCAACCCTGCTGTCACTTGCCCAAAACCAAAGCCTGGCAGCTAACCTATTAACCACCCTGGCCAACAATACACTGCAGGATTTTCAAGCAGTTGTTGGCTTTATGGGAAAACTACAGAGTAACATTTCTTAAGTATTTCAATGTTTACAAGCTCAACTGTGTGTGGCTATGGTCTGTAATCTCAGGAAAACTTCAAAAAAGGAGAGCTGGGGAAATTGCCACAAGAATTAACTAAATCACGGTTAAAAATGAAACCACAAAGCAATTTGGAAAAAGACTTCCACACTTGGTTGCAATTGGTCCATTTCACATAGAATGAACAAAACCCTGCAGTCTTTTGTATTAACCATTAAGAATGCAACAAAATACCGTGTCACTCCAATTTTGGCCCTTGGAGTTATAAGAACTCACATAACTGTCAGACCCATTCAGCATAATGTCTGGGCCATTTTCAACAAGAAAACTAGAAGCTGACAAACTCTTAGTATCAAAGCATGTGTGCCAAGGGACGCACTGAATTTTGTGTGCAAAAATGCGGTGCTTGAAAGAGAGGATCGGTGTCTGCATGCTGAGGGCAGCAGTTGTATTTTTGAAATGAGCCCAGTTCCCCGTGCACAATCACAGGTGTGTTATGTGGGAAGGGGCTGTGCCTGTGTGAGATCTGCTTGCACAACTATTACAATAGAGTCTTTTAAGGAAACTCCTAATGGTACTAACTTCTCTATTTGTAATTTCGTGCCCAAATTCCAAACTGCACGGGACGCTCACATTCTAAAGCAAATGCCCTACCAGCCTAATATAGAATGGCTAGTGGCAGAAGTCAAAAATGCATCTCACAGAGCCTGATGGACACTCAAATCCGGTATCAAAGTTGTTATCGAAATCATCACCAAAAGAGAGAAAGAAAGAGAACATCATGAGTCAGATATCTTCTTGTGATATGGACAAATCTGGAACCACCAACAGCTCCTCAGATTTTTAGCTTCCTCAGCAAACCAGTTCTAATTTTAAAAATTTAACCCTCCTCTGAAGCATCATAAACCTATGGATTTGGTAGAAAATTAAAATAGCAGCAGAACAGTGCATGTGTTCTGTGAACTGTCCAGAGGATCTTGCAAAAGAATTTGCATCAGGATAAAGAGAAGAGCTGAATGAAACAAGGCCTTTGTTTGACATAAGCACAAGCAATTCACATGAGTAAACAAGTACTTGGCACAGACCTACACAAGCACTTAGCACCAGTTAGCATAAGAAAAACCTGGCTGGCCTAACTTGACAGGAGAGGGACTTGACAAAAAGCTTTAGACACATTCCACCAGAAGAACTAAGGGCAAGTGTAAAATGAGCCCTGTGCAGGGAAGCCATGAGGAAGAAGTGCTGCTTTAGGGCATGGAGGCCGCTCCTGGCCAGCGCCTGGACATCAGCTTCAAGTACAGGAACCTGACAGAATGTATTTCTAACGCCCTGCCTATCGAATCACCTCAGCAGAGTCAAGATGGGTGGTAAATTTGAGATCAATTTCTGACATCATCCCACTGAAATGTACATGTGGCAGAGAAGCATTTTAGTGGGGTGCAGACCCTGCCCTCCTGCCAGCTCAATAAAAGGGCTTTTGGCGGACAATGCATTTGTCTGCTGATTTCTTTGAATTAGGGAGACCCCTCAGGACAGCTGTTGGCCATCCCCTGTGTGCGGCCATCCCCTGTGTGGATCTGCAAAAGCTTCAAATCAGCTGCCTCAGCTTCCAGGGCCTCTGTTGGCCAGCATCCTGGCGTGGGTGCAGGGCTGCTGTGAGGCGCTGCTGCGGCCCAGCAGGACAGGACTGGCTGTCTCGTGTCCACATAGCAGCCTTGACAGCGCCAGGGCCATCCTGAAAGCAGAGAAACGCTCACGTGCCAGCAGAGAGGAGCGAGGAGCACTGGGCTGCTCTCAGGGTATCTCAGCATGGTGCTCCAGTGGGAAGGGCCGGCAGGCCTCCCACATTCAGGGCATCCCGTGCATTAAAAGGATGGGCATTTTGTCCTTTCATCCCTCCAGCCCGGAATCAGGCCTGACACATCCTCCTCTGCAGTGGAGTTTTTCCCACTGCACGTGGGACAAGGATTGAAGCTCCCTGCTCAGGCTTTGCAGCTCGCCTGGCCAGGCCGCTGCCCTCACTCACCCTGACTGAGATCCTGGAACTCTTCCTGCTGCTCATTCATCATGGGAAACCCGGCCATCTCTGAGAAAAAAGAGTTCATCTTGGCCCCAGCGGCACAGCTCCCTGCCAGCGGCGCTGCCGGCGCTGTGGCCACACGGGCTGCTGGCCCGGCAGGGCTCAGCCCGGCCCTTGCCACATGCTGCCGCCCCAGGGCACGGCTGCCAGAGGGCGGCAGCAGCAATGCCCGGGCCAGGCGGGGCTCCACGGCGCCGGGCCCGGCTGGCGCTGCGGGGACAGCAGGCGGGGCTGGGGCCTGTGGGAATCCTGAAAATCAGAGCGTTTTAGGAATGCTACAAAAGGCAGGCCTCAGAGACAGCAGAAGTGCGATTAGAGTTAGGCAGTAGCCATAAGATTTGTCAGCAGAAAGTTTTTATAAGAAGTAGAAAACTACGGACAAATAGGACATGGGTCTGAGTATTAATGCTTGGCTAGAATACCTCCCTAAGCTACAGAAAAGTTTATCTACCAAGATATTAGGAAGTTTTAAGCTTAATAATGGAGCCCTGTGGATTGTATGTTAATGCTTACAAGCAGGTATTATATTCAAAATAAGCGAGCATTGTTTGACTGAAGGTACATGTGCTTACAGTGCTTGGATAGAACTCTTGTCAATATGCTTCTGCTTTGTGTGATTAGTCAAAAACTTTTAAAGTAAATTCTAACATGAAGTTCTTTGTCTGCTTCTGGGGATGTGTGTGACTGTGGTCACAGGGGTTTTCAGGTGAAAGGAGAGACGAGAATATTGACTTCATGTTCAGAAGGCTTGATTTATTATTTTATTTTATATATATATTTTACATTAAACCTATACTAAAAGAAAAGAAAGGAAAAGGTTTCCTCAGAAGCTAGCTCTGCTAAGAATAGAGTAGAAAAGAATGATAACACAGGCAGCTCTCTCAGACCCTGTCCGAGACAGCTCCATCTTGATTGGCCATTAATTATAAACATCTAAGAGGGGCTAATCACAGGTGGACCTGTTGCATTCTACATCAGCAGATAATCATTGTTTACATCTTGTTGCTGAAACTGCAGCTTCTCAGAAAGGAGAAAAATCCTAAGAAAGGATTTTTCACAAAAGACGTCTGCGACAGATGTGAGCTGCTGGCATTTACCCATTGTCATAACCATGTAATGAGACTGATGCTGGAAAATGAACAGCTCAAGACACGTTCCCCAGCAGTCCCATCCCGTTTGTGATTTGTGCAAAGACCCCCAGGCAATGATAGGGCCGAGCTGTGGCAGGGTGGGGCAGGGTGGGGCAGGGCAGGGCCGGGTTGGATGGCGCAGTATAGGGTGGAGCATGGCGAGGTACGGCCGGGCTGCAGCAGGGTGGGGAGGGGAGGGGCACGGTGTGGCAGGCTGGTGCAAGGTGTGGTAGGGTGGGGCAGAGTAGGGTGGGGCAGGATGGCGCAGGGGTGAGCAGGGTGGGGTAGGGAGGGGCTGGATTGTGTGGAGCAGTGCGGGGCAGAGCACTGTGGGGTTGGGCAGGGCTGGGCAGACAGAGGTTGGGCAAGGTGGGGAAGGGTGGGGCTGGGTGGTGCTAAGGAGGGTGGGGCAGGCAGAGAGCCCAGGCTCGTGGCTCACCCATGAACCTGATGGCCGCCTCTTGCAGGGCCTCCTGTGGGCTGTCCTAGCACTGCAGGGCCCGGCGCAGGTGCTCGACTGCTTTGCTCCTGTCCTCTGCCAGCTGGAGAGTGCCAGGAGGGTGCAGCTGGTGCAGACTCAGCCCCTTGACCGGGCTGTCCCTGTGGCCAGCACTGGCCTCCCCTGCCCACACAGCCCTGTGAGGCAGCCAGCAGCCACTGGGGCCGGGGCTGGAGGGGGCAGAGGGGTGGGTGCTGCCCAAGAAAAATAAAGGAAAAATTCTGACCTCCAACACTAAAACAAATGGCCGTATTGGAGACAACGTTTTGCAGGGAATGGACAACACATTGAGCCTGACAAGGTCAGGTGCACAGTGCAAATGTGGTGGAGCCGTTCACAACAGGGGCCATCTGAATACTCCAGCTTCATGGGAACAAAGCATTTCGTGGATGACCAAGAGACAGTGAGTTCTGTAGCAAGCAAACTCAGGAATGATGAGACCATCGTCCATGGCCTGATGCACACTCATGTCTCTGCTGTGGTTGTCTCAAGGATGAACAGGAAAAATTCAGAGAAAAGATGAGGAAGGAGATGAGCAAGGACAGTTCCCATGTGGCACCAGTGCAAACCAGAGGCCCCAGTGTCAGAGCTCAACACCCCCCAGCTAGGGAGAGGGAGTACACCCCACGAGTGGACCTGTGGTTATTCCTGTATGAACATGGGCAAGACATGAGAGGGTGGAATGGAAAACTCATCTCTGTCCTAGCAGCATGGGTATGAGAGCTAAAAGAGGAACCTACTAGAAGAGAGATTTCCACCCAAATGAATGAAACCCCAGCTCCCTGTGACCGAGCTGCCAGGTATAGCAGAAGGGAGGATGATATGTCAGATCTCCTTGAAGGAACATCCAGAACATACACCCAGGGAGGGAATGGTCGCCAGGACTAGAGAGGCCCTGCCTCTAGACAGGTGGAGGCCAGGGAAAATTGTGTCTCTTGGGCTGTGTGGATCCCTGACACACCAGAGCCATAGATATACAAGGCTTTTGTCAACACTGGTGCACAGTGTACTCTAATGCCATCAGGACGCTGAGGCAAAGCGAAAATTTTCCAGGACAGAAATCCATTTTAATTTAGGTGAAATGTACATTTTTGAGTTGAGTCTGTGGTTAGAAACCATAGTTATTCAGCCAGATTGCAAGGCCTAAGCTCAGTGAAGTTACTTCAGTGAAGGACAGAGATAAAGGGGGAAGCCTAGCAATTCAAACACTGTGCATCTTCAAGTCAGGAGAGCGGGCTGCCATCTCGAGGTTCCAGTAGCTCCAAAATCACCTGCGCAGGGCATGGAAGACAAGGACTCGTCTGTCATGGCTCAGCTGCCTGCCTGCCAGGCTGGAGCTCTGTGGAGAGCTGATCCCAGAAGCTCTATTTGTTTGGGCCTCCTGAGTCAGGAGGAATTTTCTTTTTCTTCAAGATTGCTCTTTTCATTTCTTTCTTTTCCTTTACAATGTAAATAGAAACTATGTTATAATACACAGACTGCAAGGATCTTTCTTTTGCTGCCCAGGGTCTGCAGGGCATAGGGGAGGAGAGGGAAAAGGATGATTGCGCTCAGCAAGCTGCCCAGGCGTGCAGTGTTGCAGGGAAAATGGCCAGAAGCCCCTTGGCCTTTGGTGATTCTGCTGAAGCCTTTGTGCTGGTGACAGAGCGGGTGGGCAGGGGCCGGGGCTGCGGGGATCCCTGTGAGAGCAGTGCCTGGAGACGGCCACAAGCCCTGTGCCGGGCAGAAAGCGCATCCGTGTCCTCCTGCCCGTGTGCTGCTGGCTGCATTGCTGAGGGCTCCCAGGAGCCTCTGGATGGGGCTGCTCTGGAGCTGCCGTGGGGCTGCGGTGCTGCTGCCGGGCAGCTTGGCGGGGCTGGGGCGCTGGCAAGCCCTGAGCAATGGGCTGTCAGAGGCCACAAGCAGCCCCCCAGCAGCCGCCTTGATCCTTCCACAGTTGACTTGCAAGAGGGACCCTGGGCACTCTGGAACTAACAGCGTCAGTGTTGCTGGAAATCCAAACGCAGGGAAATCTCAGACCTTTGGTCTTGTCAGCAAAGCTTTGAATTAAACACAGCATTTGAAGGGAGACCTTGGAAAGGGCTTCCAAAGCTAGGTGCTAGAAGCGAGAATGTGGATTTCTAGTTTATTATAGCAGAGACACGGGGAGGAAAGTTGAAGTGGAGGAAAGTTTAGAGTTTGAGAGTTCAAGATCTAGAAAAAATCAAAGTAGTAACAATGGTAAACAAGAAGTTTAGGATGCAGTGCTGTAGGTTTGTGTGTCATAGCATGATTGGCTAAGGAGGCTTACACTGTAGCAGGATGTGGGAACCCAGGAAATTCCTCTGGCTGCCCTGCAAGACTTGAGACCCTGTCAGAGGGCTCAGAGGCTTTGGCACAGAGCCCGAGACCACTGTGCCTTTGATTTAGCCCTTGGAAAAAACAATTACCAACCTTGTAGGAAGAATGACAAGCCACAAAGTTTTAAGCAGAATGACAGTGAATTTATCACCGAGTGGAAAAATAGATTTTGGGGCATTTTAGAATGGGGCTTCAGGGGGGAAGATGAGGAATCTGGGCATGTCCAGCCTTTCTCCTTCTTCTTCTTCTTGGCCTCCATCTGCTGCTGTGATGTTGGCACTTTTAGGCTGGTTTAGAGTAGAAGCTCACTGTCTAACGTAGATGATAGTTATGGGAAAGTAATGGCAAATATTGTACAGGTAGTTTTTTTTAGTATAAAAAGATAACACCGCCCCACAGGAGGCAGAGTGCCTTAGACTGTCTGGCTGTGCGGACCTCGAAAGACAGGAGAAAGAATTTTATAGATAAGATAAAATGAACAGCCTGGAGACCAAGAAATGAAGAGCTCTGACTCCTTCTTCAACCGCCGGACTGGGAAAAGAGACTTTCTAACATATCTCGGGGTCACTCTGACCAGCTAGAGACCCCGAGAGCATGACTCCATAAGACGAGATATTGGAGATTGGGTCCAAAACACAAATATCCATGTTGGCCGTGTCTTCTTGGCCAAGAAATCCTTCAATGCTCTTGTAACTACAAGTCTTGCGGCCCTGTGAGCCATGCAGTGCAGATGTGAGCCAAACTCACCCTTCCTGTCTGTGGAGAAGTGAAGAAAAAGCAATGGCATCATGTAAAAAAATCGGAGGTCTGCTCTCTAGCTCGTTCCAAACTCCCTCAAATCCCCCAAAGTGGCATTTAGCTACAAAGAGATGACAAGGACTCTTAGTGCTGGCCTTTTGACTCCACAGCAGCTGCTTTAGAATCTTTCACTTAACCCTGTGTAGTCATGTGCCAGAAATGGATCATTTGAAGAAACTTTCCAAGTGACTTGCATGGAGGTTTGTTTGAAGGGTATTTGAGGAGAAAGGCTCCCAGCAGAGGTCTGGGCTTTGGCCTAGCTGTGTCCCCTGCTGATTGTGAAGTGTGCCATCAGCTGAAGGGCTTTCTGGGCTAAAAATATCATCAAGTCACTTGGACTTGCTCTTTTAGGCCTCTAAGAGCTGGACCCAATTTCAGGCACATTTGGAGACTTCATCTGTGGGTGGATGGACCACCTAGGATTTTCCCAATTGCTGGGAATGGTTCTCCGGGTCCCTGGTGTAAAACGGGGCTCCCCAGCAACTGCGCATCTGCAAGATGATAAACAATTGTCTTGGTTTGAAGAGAGAGGTGCCTGCTAAGGAAGGCAGAAGCCTTCTCTGAAATGGAAAATGTAAATGTCCTCCCTTCAAATGATTCTCATTTAGTAATTCAAATGCTCTCAGGGAAAGATATGGGGATAGGACTGTGCCCGCAGAGCCGGGCAGCGTTTGCTGGTGGTCTGAGCCCTTCCCAAAGATCCTGTGCGGGCTGTCTTAGACACCTGGGGGGGCCAGGCATTCCTTCCAGCCTGGGCCACTTTGGCTGGGCTGGGGGCGGCCCCAGGGCAGAAGGCAGTGTGTGCAAGGGCCCTGGGTGGCACGCTGCAGCACGGTCTCGGTGCCATGGAACGGAACCCGGTGACCAAGGGCCCTTTGTGACACGTGGGAAATAGAAGCTTGCCCAGCTGCTGGGAAGGCACAACGGGGCAGAACGGGACAGAGCGGTGCCGTGAGGAGCCCCCGCACAGCACACTCGGTCCTGTCTGACCCGGAGCCTTTCCAAGGCGTTATTCCTGCAGCTGAGCTCGAGGCCAGACCACAGGACTTGGTGACCTGTGGCCTTCCCAAGGCTTCTCTTCTGCAGGTGCCCTCACAAATCCAGTCATTTTCATGGAGCAGAGACCCCTGAAAGCGCCCAAGGTGGCCTGGGGGGAAGAGGAGGAAGAAAGCCCTGGAGCTGCCCGTGCACATGAAACCAAAGCGGTGGTGCCGTCTGAGCTGCCGCAGGAGGGTGAGTGGCAGAGCTGGGCCACAGGGTTGGTGCCTGCAGCCAACTTGGCACCATTCCATCTCATCCCATTTTATCCCATCCCAGTTTCTCCCATCCCATACCCACGGACAGGACGGAAGAGGGGCCGGGCAGACACCCTGCAGGGGCCATGCTCCATCCCCTGGGGCGTCCCAGGGCTGTCCCTGCCTGGGGAGCGCAGGGCTGGGCCGTGTTCTCCGGCCTCTCCCGCAGCCCCTCAGCTCTGGCTGCTCTCGCTCTTTTCCAGGTGCAGCCCTGCAGCGCACACAGGAGCAGGAGTCCAGCCGTGGCCTCTTCCGCAGCACAGCCCAGGTACCTGCAGCCATCCCCACCTGGGCTGGGCCTGCTGGCACCGTGCTTGGAGCATTCCCTGCAACATCCCTGGCTTCTTGCTCTTCTCCTACAGCTGCTTTGCAAATTCATCAAGAAAATTCGGGCGGAAGAGACCAGCACCATGGGTACTGGGCTCAGAGCATATTCGCACATCTTCAAAACCAAGACCAGTGCTGCCCTGCTGGATATGCTCGTAGAGGAGGGCTTCTCCAGTCCAAAGCAAGTAAGCAGCCTGTGGCCAGGGTTTCATGCTCCCAGGAAATTGCTTGGTCTCCCAAGCCACGCCTGCTGGTCACTGGAACTCTTTGAGGCCATGGCAGTGTGGTGGGAAGGGAGGCACTTCTGTGGGGAAGCTGGTGACATTGCTCCCTCTGGCAGCTTTCCATGTCTCCCCGTGCCTTCTCCAGGTTCCTGCCCTGGTCAGGTACATCCACCAGTGGCTCCTGGCTAATCAGTTTGCTGAGCACAGGCTGAACAGGACCCTGCTGGATCTCACCGAAGCACAGCCTGCTGACGTAGTCATGACGCTCCTGCGTGTGGCCCCGTCCTGTGACAGGTATGGGGCCAAAATGCCCAGAGGGCTCAGGGCTCGCCAGCCCATCAGCCTGTAAAGCCTGGCCCAGGTGTGTGACCAACAGAGAGTTCCAGGGCCTTCTGGCTGCTCCCTTGGCCAGCCCCGGCACGTCAGCCCCCGAGCCTGCTGCCGTGCTCCCTCGCTGCCCCTCAGGGGCCTGTCCCCAGTGGCCTGGGCTGCCTGGGTGCTGCTGGCAAGTGGCAATGGGCACAGGCAGAGCTGGCAGCCAGCTCAGGTCCCCACTGCTGCCCAGGCCACGGTACTGTGTATGAGACAGAGCTCTAACCCCACAGAGCTGCTTTGACCATGTGGAAGAGCATCATGTGCTCGCCCAGGACTGCAGAGCCAGCGCTGCTGATACTCCTGGATGTGCTGGGCAGCTGGCCAGAGCACAGCATGTGCACCTCGGATGGGGACAAAACGGGTGTCTTTGTCCTGGCTGTGAGTTTCTGTAACTGGCCTTTGCTGGCCCCAAGGCTGCCTCTCCAGCAGCTCTCCGTCCTCCTTGCCCCACTGCATCTCCCTGCCTTAGGCACCGGGTGGAAACCCGGCCCAGGGGCAGCTTCAGGCCCACCAGGCCCCGTGCTCCCCCTGCGTCTGTCTGAGCCTCTCCCTGCCCTGCTCGGGCCCTGCCACACCGACACCTCAGCACTGAGCCCTGTCTCGGGGGGCTTTGTCTTTTGCAGGCAACCGTGGTTATGTGGAAGATCCTCCAGATGCCCTGCGTCCCACATATGGTGACGGTGTATTTGCCCCGCCTCTTTCTACATCTGCTCTCCCAAGTGTTTTCCAGCACTCTGGATACGCCAGAGGAGGTCGATGCATTCTGGAAGGGATGCCAGGAGGAATACGGCCTTGCCACCAGCCCCAACAGGTGCTCCATCCCAATCCTCCTTTCCCTGCTACGTCCCCGGGCAGGAGCCAGTGTTCCCAGCGTGACCTGGGCTTTGCTGTGCACGCAGGTTTGCAGTGCGCACCCTGAAGTCCCTGCTCTGCCGAATGCAGCATGAGGATGTGGTGGTGGCAATGGAAGGCAATTGTGGCTGGGACACGCTGCTGTGCGCTGACACCCACCACTATGCCGTGGCTCTGCTGGCCAGGTGAGACCCCCTTCTCCCCACTGCTGCCTCTGACATTTGTGCTCTGTGTCCAGGGAGCTCCACACAGTCCCCGAGGTCGTGGCCCAGAAGGCCTTGTCACCGAGGGATGGCCAAGCAGACTGGGAAAGGCTGGGAGAGGAGGGCGCCCACCAGGAGCTGCCTCCCAAATAGCCCAGGGCCCCTTGCAGGATGCTGGGGAAAGACCAGACCTCTGTGTGTCAGTCCTGGCAAAGGTTTGTCCCCCTGGCCCACAGTCTTGGTTCCTTTTCCTCCTGCCAGGGAGATGTGCTGTGTCTCCATCCCCTTGTGTTCCCGGATCGCTCGCTACCTGCTCCGGCTGCTCAGCACAAAGGAGCCACGCTGGGAGCTGCCCGCCATGGCGTTCCTTGCAGAGGTGAGCCTGACAGCCAGCGCTGCCTGGCTGAGCTGCCTCCCAGCTCTCTGCCCTCTCGGAGCCGCAGCTGCCTGGCACGGTGCCCGTGCCCTGTGCTGCTGCCTGGGCCCGGCCCCGTGCGTCTCCGGGCTCCTGCCGGCTGGGTCCCTGTCACTGCCCTGTACCTTTCAGGTCCTCGAGTTCCTGGACTTGAGTGAACGTGGTGCTAACAGAGTCCTGCAAATTTTGTCAAGGCAGCTGCAGAGCGAGTGCAGGGAGAGGCGTCGCCTGGCGCTCAGGGCCCTTCTTGAGCTCATTGAGGAGCCCTCAATGGTGAGAAGGGGGCAGTGGCTGAGGCTGAGCTGGGGAATGTGGTCGCTTGGGCTTGGCTGGGCTTTGGGTGCTGGGGCAGCTGCTCCCACCCCTCCTGCCTCCCAGTTCAGCTGCCCCAGTGCTCCAGGACAGGCCTTTGGCCTCTGGGCCCTGCGGCAGCAGGATGGCGTTTCTCAAACTTGTGTTCCGCACAGACCAAAAAAATGTGGAGCCTGACTGAAAGTCTTGTGGACTTCCTGTGGGATGCAGATGGAGAGATCGTTTTCATGACAGTCATGCTACTCAGCTTTATCATCTTGGACAAAGACATGCTGATGCCCGGCCCCATCACACTGCAGCTGCTTGAGGCGCTCCTGCCACTCTTTGACCACGTAAGGCTCACTGCTCCCAGCCACGGCTACTGGGTGCCGCCCGGACACTTTGTGCCCTGTGGATTTGCAGGCCTGCGCCAAGCTGAGCCCCATGCAGCCGCAATGCTGAGGTCTTTTTTTCTTCCTTCCATACAGAACAATTGGCAGGTGCAGCTGCTCTCCATACTGCTCTTCCGAACACTGGTGACTCTTCCAGAAGGGGAAAAGGAAAAAAAGGCCCTGAAGACACCCCTGCACCAGAGCCTGCTGCCCCTCTTCTTTCACTGCCACGATGAGAAGCGGCTTGTGGCACAGGTGAGGGCTCGTGGGCTGCTGCTGTCCCCCTGGCAGGGGGCTCGTCTGCCTCCTGCCCTGGTACCTGCCGGGCTGCAGCCTCCTCCAGGCCTTGGCACAGGGGACGCGGGCCTTGCACCCTGGGCTGTGGGGCCATCTCTCCATCTCTGCGTTTCTGCTCTTCTCCAGGCTTCTCAGGAAACTCTGCTTTGTGTGGCCGAGTTCCTGAAGAGGAGGAATCTTGAGAGACTGGTGAAGAGGCAGAATCTGTGGAAGTTCAGCGAGTGCCTGGTAAGGAGGGCCTGCAAGCCCCAGCCTCAGCCCGGAGAAGCCCCCTGAGCGCGGTGCTCAGTGTGTGGGGCTGGCAGCTGTGCCCCTGCCCGGTGCTGCACCCAGAAGCCGTGAAGGCTCTGCTCCAGGCTCCCTTGGGCCCGAACCGGGGGCCGATGGAGCCCCGGCCCGGCGGGGCTGCGGGGCTGCGGGGCTGCGGGCCGGCACCGCGGCTCCCCGGCAGCAGCCGGCCCTCTGCCTCTCCCCTCGGGAGCCCGGCGCCAGCGGCTGCTGGCCGCGCCTCAGGGCTCTGCGGGCAGGGGAGGCCAGGGCGGGGCGCAGGCAGCGCCTGGCCCAGGGGCTGAGCCCGCGCCAACCCTTCCCTCCTGCCGCTCTCTGCAGCTGGCAGAGGACAGGAGCCGAGCGGCCGAGCACCTGCGCCGAGTCCTGCCCTACCTGCAGAGCCCACAGGAGCCCCTGCGAGCGGCGGCCGTCAGGTTCGCGGGTGAGTCCCGAGCCCGGGCTCCCTCCCCGGCCCACCGCAGCTTGGCCCCGGCCCCGCCTGCTGCCCCGGCAGTGCCAGCGGGGCCTGGCGCCGTGAAGCCCTGCCTGGCCCGGGCATTGCTGCTGCCGCCCTCTGGCAGCCGTGCCCTGGGGCGGCAGCGTGTGGCAAGGGCCCGGGCTGAGCCCTGCCGGGCCAGCAGCCCGTGTGGCCACAGCGCCGGCAGCGCCGCTGGCAGAGAGCTGTGCCGCTGGGGCCGTGACAGGCTCTGTGTTGACAGGCATGGCCGCGCGGCACCTGAGGGGGAAGAAGGAAGAGCTCTGGCTCATCTGCCACGGTGAGTGAGGGCAGCGGGCTGGCAGCGGGAGCTGCCGGGGGAGCTGCAAGCCCTGGCCCGGCTGCAGAGGGCTCTGCTCCCTGTGCGGATGAGGGGCGGCGTGGGGAGAGCACACAGAGATTTCAGGGCCACCTGGGCGATTCCTGGCCAGCAGCTTTGGGCTGGTCCCGTTGGTCCCTGCTCCCTCCTGGCCATGGCTAGAGCCGGCTGCGATGGCCCTGGCAGGGGGCTCTCCTCGGCTCCCCGCAGATCCGCGATCTGACCATGGCTCTGTTCCCTTCTCTTTCAGCCCTGGAACACCTGACAGAGGACATCAGCAGTGCCGTGTCAGATCTGGCACTTGAAACATTGTATGTCCTCCAGGCACTGCAGAGTGAGCGATATTCCCTCTTCCAGAGGCTGCAAGATCAGCTCCGCAGGGCATGGAGGACACGGCCTCGTCTGTCGGGGCTCGGCTGGCTGCGCTGCTGGAGCTCTGCAGAGAGCTGATCCCAGAGGCTCTGTCTGCTGAGGCCACCTGAGCCAGCGGGAATTTTCCATTTCTGAAAGATTGTTCTGTTTCTTTTCTTCTATTTGTTTTTTCTTTAGTGTATAAATATAGAGTATGTTATAATACACAGACTCCCAGGAGCTTTCTTTTGCTGCCCAGGGTCCGCAGGGCATTGGGGAAGAGGCGGAGAAGGGTGCCATGGCTCAGCAAGCTGCCCAGGTGTGCAGTGTTGCAGGGAAAATGGCCAGAAGCCCCTTGGCCTGTGGTGGTTCTGCTGAAGCCTTTGTGCTGGTGACAGAGCGGGTGGGCAGGGGCCGGGGCTGCGGGGATCCCTGTGAGAGCAGTGCCTGGAGATGGCCACAAGCCCTGTGCCGGGCAGAAAGCGCATCCGTGTCCTCCTGCCCGTGTGCTACTGGCTGCCTTGCTGAGGGCTCCCAGGCGCCTCTGAATGGGGCTGCTCTGGAGCTGCTGTGGGGCTGCGGCGCTGCTGCCGGGCAGCTTGGCGGGGCTGGGGCAGCCCCTGAGGGGCTGGGGCGCTGGCAAGCCCTGAGCAATGGGCTGTCAGAGGCCACAAGCAGCCCCCTGCCAGCCGTCTTGTTCCTACCAGAGTTGACTTGCAAGAGGGATCCCGGGCACTCTGGAACTAACAGCATCAGTGTTGTTGGAAATCCAAACGCAGGGAAATCTCAGACCTTTGGTCTTGTCAGCAAAGCTTTGAATTAAACACAGGATTTGAAGGGAGACCTTGGAAAGGGCTTCCAAAGCTAGGTGCTAGAAGCGAGAATGTGGATTTCTAGTTTATCATAGCAGAGACACGGGGAGGAACGTTGAAGTGGAGGAAAGTTTAGAGTTTTAGTGCTGAAGATCTAGAAAAAATCAAAGTAGTAACAATGGTAAACAAGAAGCTTAGGATGCAGTGCTTTGAGTTTGTGTGTCATAATTGGCTAAGGAAGCTTACACTGTAGCATGAGTCCCTAAGACGAAATATTGAAGGATTGGTGGCAAAACATAAAGATTATTGTTGGCAGTGTCTTCTTGGCCAAGAAATCCTTCAAAGCTCTTGTAACTACAAGTCTTGCGGGCCTTGTGAGCCATGCAGTGCAGATGTGAGCCAAACTCACCTTTCCTGTCTATGTAGAAGAGAAGAAAAAGCAATGGCATCATCTAAAAAACTCGGAGGTCTGCTCTCTAGCTCGTTCCAAACTCCCTCAAATCCCCCAAAGTGGCATTTAGCTACAAAGAGATGACAAGGACCCTTAGTGCTGGCTCTTTGACTCCACAGCAGCTGCTTTAGAATCTTTCACTTAACCCTGTGTAGTCATGTGCCAGAAATGGATCATTTGAAGAAACTTTCCAAGTGACTTGCATGGAGGTTTGTTTGAAGGGTATTTGAGGAGAAAGGCTCCCAGCAGAGGCCTGGGCTTTGGCCTAGCTGTGTCCCCTGCTGATTGTGAAGTGTGCCATCAGCTGAAGGGCTTTCTGGGCTAAAAATATCATCAAGTCACTTGGACTTGCTCTTTTAGGCCTCTAAGAGCTGGACCCAATTTCGGGCACATTTGGAGACCTCATCTGTGGGTGGATGGACCACCTAGGATTTTCCCAATTGCTGGGAATGGTTCTCCGGGTCCCTGGTGTAAAACGGGGCTCCCCAGCAACTGCGCATCTGCAAGATGATAAACAATTGTCTTGGTTTGAAGAGAGAGGTGCCTGCTAAGGAAGGCAGAAGCCTTCTCTGAAATGGAAAATGTAAATGTCCTCCCTTCAAATGATTCTCATTTAGTAATTCAAATGCTCTCAGGGAAAGATATGGGGATAGGACTGTGCCCGCAGAGCCGGGCAGCGTTTGCTGGTGGTCTGAGCCCTTCCCAAAGATCCTGTGCGGGCTGTCTTAGACACCTGGGGGGGCCAGGCATTCCTTCCAGCCTGGGCCACTTTGGCTGGGCTGGGGGCGGCCCCAGGGCAGAAGGCAGTGTGTGCAAGGGCTCTGGGTAGCACGCTGCAGCACGGTCAGGCACTGGGACGGGTTCCCCATTGATGTAGCACAGCGGAGGCCGGGCTGGCTCTTGGGAAAACTGCGGCGCTGCGCCAGGAGTGGGGAACGGCCAAGGCGTGGGTCCTGCCTCCGGCTGACCCTGCTGAGCCACTGCTCAGTGGTTCAGGATCTCCTAACTTCAGCACGGAGCAGCCAAAAAGAAGGAGGAGGCTCCTCAGTTGTGAGGTTCCACAGGCAAAGGTTTATCCCAAGGGAAGGATTCAGCAGCATAGATCCACCAGCACTTCTGTGCATGAGATTTTATCGGGGTACAACTCAGGGGGGCGGATACAAAGGATTGAGCAAAAAGGAATCTGCAGGGGAGGAGCGAGGGGATTCCATCAGTTGCTTGGCACTAATTAGGACAGATGAGAGGAAAGGGTAGGTCACATGGGCCAGAGGGGCTTCCAGCAATAGGGAATTCCAAAGGGGTGGTGCAGTCAGGGATTGGTCCAAGGCAAAAGTGACAGGGAAGGTTCAGGAATAAAGAGCTGGATTATCTTGAGAGGCAGGGAAGGAGCTGGAACAAAGAGCGGGGAATGGCATGAGGGACAGCTTTGAGGGAGGGCAAAACCTAGGGGTAAACCAACTTGGGGAAAATACGGGGTACATGAAAAGAAACCATTCTACCATAACTGATAAATAAACACGAACCGGAACACCCCAGGGAAATGGGCACAGCATCAATCCCGTCTGACTTTGAGAAGTGTTTGAACAACTTGGAGCAGTCACGCAAGCTTTTAGACACTACATCAAAAGTAGAAAGTGTACGATAGTCAAGAGCGGGAAAAAGAGCTCCCTGCAGCCATGGTGGCAGCTCTGGATCGGCACCAGGGAGAGGACTGATGTAGGCGTGGTTGAAGCAGAGGCAGGGGCGAAAATAGCAGAGGCAGAGGAGGTTCAAAGCAGCCACAGACCAAGCTGGGGCCAAATCAATGTGCATCTTGTAAGAAATCAGGACGCTGGAAATAGGGCCAGTGCCCAGAGTTAGCAGACAAAGTACACTAAACTCTTGCAGCCACTCTAGATGATAAGAAATGACCGAGACTGGCAGTTCTTACCCTGGCAGGCCACTGTTTAAAATACAGCTAAAGAATGATGAAGAAGTTGAAATTTTAAGAAATAGTGGAAACACATTTTCACTCTTGAATCAAGCACTGATACCCAAAAGTGAAAACTATCGTCAAGCACTAGGAGCAACTATAGAGCATCCATAAAATGCATTCTTCCTGAAACCACTTCGATATAAAATCAAGAAGAAAATGGGAATACATCAGTTTCTTTATTTACCAAACTCACCCAAATCTGTCCTATGCAGGGATTT
The DNA here is from genome assembly GCF_028551555.1 of Melozone crissalis. NCBI lineage: Eukaryota > Metazoa > Chordata > Aves > Passeriformes > Passerellidae > Melozone > Melozone crissalis. The sequence continues at coordinate 5,535,691 of NW_026535824.1, forward strand.
GCTTGAAAATTTGGAAGCAACAGTTCCATTTAGAAAAAGAAAACTTCAATGGAAGGTACCTGAAGACAAATGTGCGGTTTTAGCAGTAGGACTGACAATTGACACCAGACCAACAAACAAGAAGAACTAGTTAGAGGAAGTATTGAATCAGGTATACCCAAGAGTATGGGATACTGATAGCCCAGGAAAATCCAAACGAGCAGACCCTATGAAAATTGAGCTACAGACAAGAGTTAGGGCAGTCAGAAAGCAATACCCTTGAAGATTGGAAGCTAGGAAATAAGTCGAACCCAAATAAGTTCAGATCCCTGAACACTCCCAGGACTCCAAAATGATCCCCCACATCTCTGTACAGCCCTCCAGAAGCTCTCCAAACCCTGCAGGACATCCCAGTGACATCCCAATTTTCCTCAAAGCCCACTCTGGATGACCCTGAAGCAGAACCAAGACCCTCTATATTCCTCTAGAACGCCCAGCCAAGCCACTGTGGGCTCAGTTTCCCCGAGCTCAGGAGACCTGGGTGCTGCCAGTCTCTTTCCCCACTCTGAGGGCTTTTCCTCACTCAGGACGCCCATCCCCTCCATTGTCACTCACTCCGTGGTGCCACCAGTGACAGCCCCTACTGACAGCCACGAGCAGGAACAGGGGGGTCCTGCCAATATTCACAGCCACTACTGGGGCTAGAGGGGACACACCTTCGACCCTGGGAGTCCTGAACATCCCGGCGACCCTGCATGACTCCACCTGTGACCCAGGGTGAGCCAGATGTCACCTCCAGGACCACCTAAGGTGTGAGTGCCTTGAACGCGTAGTGCCCGTCCTGTCCCAGCAGGTTGGTGGCCATGCACTGGTAGGTGCCTGAATGTCTCACATCGATGTCCCCAAGCTCCAGGAGGGGACCCCGAGCCACCTCGTGCCCCTTGTGCAGCCAGGTGACAAGTGCTGAGCCCACCTGCACTGAGCAGCGCAGGGTCACGGCATCACCTGCATGCACCTGGTGTGCCAGGGGACCAGGGGCGATGGTGGCATTGGCCACGGGCACTGCGAGGACAGAGACAGGGCTGAGGGCACTGGGCAAGGTGGAATAGCGGTGCTGTGGGTGGAGTCACCCCCAGCCCGAGGGTCCTGCTCACCCAGGATGGTGACATTCAGGAGGACACTCAGCCACACTGTCCTGGCATTGGTACTGACCACTGTCATTGTCCCCAACATGGCGCAGCTCCAGGTGGGGGCCGGTGCCTGGCAGTGCCCCTGAGCCCTCCCGGTGCCAGGAGGACAGAGGACCTGTCCCAGCAGCCACCGCACAGCTCAGCACCAGGCGATCCTTGAGTGCCACCTGTGCCCCTGGGGGACTGCGCCCACTGGGGGACCCCTGAGTGTGGGACCTCTGCAGGAGGGGGGGACAGCAGGGGACAGTGAGGGACCTGGGGGGCTGTCAGGGAGGGGCAGGGGAACCCCAGTGAGGGCAAGGGGGTGCAGAGATGAGGGGTATGGAAAGGAACTCTGAAGAAGGATGCGGGTTCAGGGAGAGGACACTTGGAGAAGAAGAGGGGGGACCTCAGGAAGGGGTTGGTTTGGGGCACTGTGGGGGTGTCGCTATAGAGCACAACAGAGCAAAAAACACCACAACTCCATCAGAAGGGTGTAAAAGAGAGATTTATTATAGTTTTTTTAATAGTTTTTCAAGATATTTACATTTACTTAAAAGACACATTCAGTGCCCATTGGTCGTAAGAGAGAAACAAAGTTCTCAGTAGGTGTACAAGGAGCCACGTCATTCTGTGAGCCAGCTAGAGTCCGTATCTTTTAGCTTTCTCTCCTTCATCATGTCTCCGTGGTGACAGCCTCGGCGTCTTCCTCGGGAGAGATACGAGGCTTTCCTTATCTTTAGGAAGCCTTTACTGACGCACAAGAACAGCACAAAATGCCTTTCCTACAATTCCCCCTTTTTGTATTTGACCCAGAAACACAACTGCTAAGGACTTTTGCAGGGTCCTTGCAATAATCCAAGCAGACAGAGGATCCATTCTTCATTCACTTACAGATAACCAACTTCTTCCAACTCCACAACACACACCCTCACAATCCTAACATTCATATACAAACAAGGTCCATAAAAACAGATCTTCAAATACCGTTACAGACCTCACAATTTTCAGATGACACATTTGTAGCAGAATGACACCTTCACCTCTAATCAAATAACTTTCTCCCACACAGAATCAGAGACCAAGTCATCTGCCTAGTCACCACTTAGAACCAAGTAGCATCCACTTAACTTTACAATTGGTTGCTGCTCTCATAACCAACCTAATTGCTCGAAGTCTGGACTTCAGCAACTAATTCAACCCTTATGCAAAGGCAACATTTCTCCCTGAGGTACATCAAATTCCCCTATTTTTGGAACTGTGTGTGCCCTGCAAAAGGAAATGGTACAAGACACATTTCTCAGTACTACCAACCTCTCTATAGGAGAATTCAAAGAAAAGAAGCAAAAGTAACATCCATTACCTTAAATTTTTGATTTTCAGCGTAAGCCTGTAACTCCCTTTACTCTGTCTTGAATTACCATCTTTACCATACATTCCTTGAGGGTCCATGCTTCCATCCACCTAATAATCAACGCAATTACCTACTCATTTTACTTCTGCTGTAGAACTACTTATCCTGTCCTTTTCTTTGGGTTCCAAATAAGGTTTAACGAAATGGACAGAGACACAACGATTTCCATTTTCTGTTAAAATGCATGCATATCCTCTTCCCCATGTTACTAATTCCACTGGGCCAGTCCACCTTTCTGTGATTAAGTCTTTTACCCATACCTTAATACCTTTCTTAAAGCTTGGCTGTTTTGAATTCAAAGACAGAAAATGATAGAATATAGGAGACACATGTAAGTCAGGTAAAGGATGCAAAAAGTTTAAGACATAAATGGCTTTGTCTAATCTCACTTGAGGCAATTCCCTTTGCATTCCCCATTTTTGTTTTTGTACCTAGCACTTCAACACACCATGATCACGTCCAATAATTGCTTGGCCTGTTGAGGCATAAGGAATACCAGTGGAATGATCAACACCCCAGGCACAAAAAACCACCTGGAATTTCTTTGAAACATATGCCGGGCCGTTATCCATCTTTACATGTGATGGAACAACTAAGATGGAAAAGGTGTGGCAAAAATGATAAATAACATCCCGAGATGTTTCACCTGCCAACGCTGAGGCAACCATGGCATGAGAAAAGGTGTCAATTGTAACATGAACATACTTTGACAGCCAAATTCAGGCATTTTTGTAACATCTGTTTGCCATTCTTGCAAAGGGAGTAAGCCTCTAGGATTAGTACCGTAATATTGTGAAACATGAGATGTATGACGATGAGGGCAAGAAGAAATAATTGACTTTGCTTCACTATGTGATAATTTAAATTGCTGCTGTAGTGTCTGAGCACCGTGATGAAAATTTGGTGAGATAGAACAGCTTGCTATAACACATTAGGCACCATTTTTACTGCTGAGGCAGCCACAAGGGAATCCACATAGGCGTTACCTTCAACAAAGAATCCAGGTAGCGATGTATGGCTACAAATATGCATAATGAAATAAGAATGCTTTTAATTATGAATAACAGTCCACAATTTCAACAACATAACAAATAATGGTTTCTCCTTTACATTATAAAACACAGCTTGATCCAACTGTATTACTAAATTAGCATCATGAACAGAATCAGTAACTATATTTACGGAACTAGGAAATAAGGTAAAGGCTAAGAGTATGGCACAAAGTTCAATTAATTGAGGAGACTCTTGTTGAACCATTACTTCATATTCCTAGTGGTCATCTTTCTTCCAGGCTACAGCAGCTTTTCCAGTTCTTCCTGATCCATCTGTAAAAACTGGCACAGCTAAAAACTGTCACAGCTTCCCCTGGCACAGAAGAGCAAAGTTGTTTCCCCTGAAAAGGAATCCTCTTAGTGAAATTCAAAATAGGATGAGAAGGTGTGCTGGTTTGATGGGGAAATGGAAATTCTGGGATGCTGTAGTCAAACCAATGTGTGCTCAGATTTTAATATTGGCACCTGATGTAGCCAGTGAGGTTTGGACACACCTCTGAGAACACACAGGAATTAAAAACCAGAGCTGCGCCCCTGGGAAGCTCTCTTGAGACTTCGAGGGAAAGAAGTCAGATCTCCCTCCACCGTCCAGCTGCTGCTGCTGGGTGGGGGAGAGGCAGCCATGTGGTAGGCCTGGGCCTGGACAGAGATGGGGGGGAGAGGAGGCCCTTGAAGATAGAAGGGTGGAGGAGCACCAAGAGACATCGGGCAGCCTCCCCTCCCCCCATCCCCAGGAGAGAGAGAGAGGGAGAGCCGGCATCTGAATTTGATAGCGGCCGGCCCGGAACGAGAAGAGGGGGGAGCGTGGGGAGAAGGTGCCCGGCCAGAGCAGCGTGGGAGTTCCGGAGCTCTAAGACAAGCAGAGACTGAAATTTTTAACCCTTTTCTTGCATGATTGAGACCTTGCAAATGCTGATCCTCCTGAAGCTGAATGAGAAGAGAGCTAAGCGATGAGATAAGAAGGGATTAGCCACGAAGAAAGTAGAGAAGACTCTTGAATGAGGGGAGAGATGATAGAGTAGCCTTTTGGCTGGACTTTTTTTGTGTAGCCATAGACTGAACCATTTTTTTTCCTGTGACATAGAGACTGCATTTAGGGGGAGGCAGTGCCTCAGAACCAGGAGGGTTCAGTGTGGGTACCCCTCAGCCCCAGGGGGTGGAAAAACTAGAGGGGACAGATGTCCAGAAGGAAAGACTGTGCCTTTTTTAGAGTGAAACAAGACATCCTTGAAAGACAACCCTAGAAGCAGTTCTGGTCCATGCACAGTAGTGAAAGCACTAAGCATAGAAGGAAGGTGTCACAATAGCACAGAACTTTCCGAGCAGTGCTGAGTGACATAGAAGCACACGAAGTTTCAACGTGTTTCCAGGAGAAGCCTATAGTGCAAGAAGGACTCCTCTCCTCTTCATGAACTGAGGATTGAGTATTCTAAAGAGTGGTGCCAGACTGAGAGTTAGTGATTTAGGAGAATGTATTGCATTGAGAAATTTGGTGGAGGGGAGGAGAAAATTGCTTTTGTAAGGTTTTCATTTTCCTTGTATTTTTTTTTTCTTCTTTTCTTGTAGTTTAGTTAATAAAGTTTTCTTTATTTCTAAGCAAGAGCCTGCTTTGCTTATTCCTAGTCACATCACACAGCAGACACCAGAGAGAAGGTATTCTCATAGAGGCACTAGCATTGTGTCAGAGTCCAACCATGACAGAAAGTAAATGATATACTATTTGACCTGTAAAGGAAGATAAAGCAGATTGTAGCTCATGATTGTTTTGAAAACACCACTCAAAATACCATTGTTGTACTGGTATGACAATAGTTACAGGACCATGGCCTAAGGTGTCATGGCAGCGTCTGCGACCTTTGATAATGATGTCTGCAAAAAGCTTGTACAGACCTGGAGCTGTTTTTCAGGACCTGAAAGATAAAAATATCCAGTCCAAAAGACATGCAATTTTTCTTCCCTTTTATCATTCTATTGACACAACAATCTGCATGATATTTCATCATCTCTCAAAATAAAGAATTGCACACCAACAGAAACATCTATCCTTGTAACAAATCCAGATGTCAAGGCTAATTCAACTTCTACAGCCTTTTTTGCTGCAGTGGTCAAATGTCTCTCATCGGTAGAGGAAGTTTTCCCTGATAGTAAGTCATACAAAGGTTGTAGTTGGTGATTAGTTATCCCCAAGTATGGCCTAAGCCAACCTATTGCAACAACCAATTTCTGCACATCAGCAGAGGTTTTAATTTCAATGTCCAATTTTACAGGTTAAGGCCCAATTTGTGTATTGGTGACTATCAACCCCAAATATTTCCAAGGCATCTGTCTTTGAACTTCCTCTGGGGCGATAACCAAACCAACTAGAGTGTACACATCGTCCAGCAGTTTGAGGGCATTGGGTCTTCACATGCCCTGATTCTTCACAAGCTGAACATCTGGGTGAGGACTTTATGACTTTGCCAAAGCGGTCATTTTATGCTCAACCGAACCAACCTTTGAGCAAGCAACTACAAGATCAGACAGCAAGGGATCTCCCAGTAAAGAATCAATAATTCCCCTGCAATCATCGTTCGCATTTTCCTGTGCTAGCTGTCTGCATAAAATTTACCTCAACTTATCATCTTCTACTTGCTTCTCAAGGGCTGCAGCAACCCTCTCCAAAAACTGCAGAAAAAGTTCCTTCACCCCTTGCTGGATGGTAATATACCTTGTTTTAGGAGCTGCCATCTCCATTGTTTTAAGTAAGGCACTCATACCCAGCTGCTGGGCCTGTGCCAGAACCAGGGGGTCCCATCTTGCCTGTAAATACAGGTTAGAGAATGGTCCATTGCCCAGCAAGGCATCAACTCCCACAGCATGACGTAGATCATGCTGAGGTAACTGCATATTGTCCAATGCTATTCTTTCAACCATTTGTTTCCAGGTAGCTTGAGACACACCATACTGCACTGGCTGAAACAGAATCCTAGAAAGGTGAACAATATCATAAGGGGCGAGTACATCAGCATTTAAAACACGAATCACTTGCATCACCTGTGAAGAGTTAACACCATACTGATCTACTTTTGACTGAAAGTCCTGTACAACCCTCCATGCAAAAACCTGATGACTATCTTGTCCTGAATTAGGAGCAGCTTTGAAAACAGGAAAAGCCACAAGCCCACCAGAAGCAGCAGCAGCAGCAGCCATCTCCATCCTTTTAGGTGGACCTATTTTCTCTAACAAATTCCAATCTCCCACTTCAGCTGCTTTCATTCTCACATGCTCCCAAAATTGTAAAGAGTGTCAAGGAGTCACAGCCACCTGGCAGGGAGGCAGAGCACAAGAAACAGCTGGCCTGGATCTGCTACGAGGTCTAAAAAATTCCTGCGTCTTTTTAGGTGTACTTTCAACTGGCAGTTCATTGTCAGAACTATCACTAGACAAAGAAGGACACAATGTTAAGGATTGCATTTTTCAACCAGTTCAGGAGGGAGGAGGAGGGCAGACGGTGCAACAGGGGACTGAGCAGAGGCAGATGACTCGAAGGAGGGCAGAGAAGGGGTGGATGGCTCAAGGGAAAGCAGGGGCTGGAGCAGCCGACCAAGGGGAGGGTGAGGGGGGAGCAGATGGCCCAGGGGGAGACAAAAGGGCCAATGACCCAGCCTGTTTTTCACTTCACTTCTGTAACTTCATTTTTGCTAACTGCTGTGCAGGCGTAAGATACTTTGGTTTTGTACTCAGTTCAATTAACGGCTGAGCAGGTGAACTATGCACAGGTTTAACATGGTCTTCTGGAGATAAATACCAAGAAACAGTCTTAGCCTGCCGTTTGATTCTCACAATAGCAAACCCTGGGGGAACCTCCACAACAGCTGCAGCAGCCTCCTCAGGGGGAGATACATTGACAGGCTCAGCCTCATCTTCCACCTGTTCCTCTACTTCAGTTTCTTGCTCTAATTCCTGCTCCTCCAGTTCCTCCTCGCTATCTTATTCTGCTTTCCATTCCTTCAATGCCTCATACAACAGTCTCCAGGTAGTAGCCAAATGGACAACCGTCTTATCCCCCTTAGATATCACTTCCCATAGTCTCTTCCAAACCTCTTTCCATGCCCAGACACTGAAGGCATTGTCGGCATCAGCTTCAAAGTCCTGTGATTTACACCATATCAGTAAGCTACAAAGAGCATAATCAGAAGCTTTAACATTTTTCCTTTTCAATAAAGATTTCCATGTGGACAAAATAGTCCTTTCCTTGTTTGATAAATTATGTCCCATTATTTTTCCCAATTATTCACCTCGAATCAGATGTTTGAATTAGGTCTGGACCTCTGCAGCATCCTTGCTGCCTTCACTCAGTTTTAGGGTACCCTTCACCTTTTTTCTCTCTTTTTTCTTTCCATTTTTTACAGTCCAGTTGCAATCACGGGGGGCAGGCACCAGATGTGGCTATAGAGCGCGACACAGAGCAAAACACCACAACTCCATCAGAAGGGTGTGAAAGATTTATTAGAGCAACATGTTGCTTTTATAGTTTTTCAAGATATTTACATTTACTTGAGACACATTCAGTGCCCGTAGGTCATAAGAGAGAAACAAAGTTCTCAGTGAGTGGCCAAGGAGCTACATCATTCTGTAAGCCAGCTAGAGTCTGTATCTCTTGTCTTTCTCTCCTTCATCGTGTCTCCATGATGACAACCATTGTGTCTTCCTCAGGAGAGATAGAGGACTTTCCTTATAATCAGGAAGCCTTTGCCGGCTCACAAGAACAGCACAGAATGCGTTTCCTACACTAAACTATAAAATATTTATCACATTAAAATATATTTTCTACACTGAGATTAGGGTAAAAAGGCTGACAATTTTTAGTGTATCAAAACAGTTAAAAAGTGACTAGAAAGTGCATTATATCAGAATAATTTGCAATAACCAATATAATAGTGAAAGCCAATGACTACATAGTCCTTCATAACAGAGAAAAGGTGTACTGGAGGATTTATTTACCTTCTTCTTATCCTACTCTGATTTTATCATCAATAAATTCAATTCATATCTCTAAATCATAAGCAGTTTTACCCGTGACAGGATTTGATGAGTGATCTCTCCTAGTCCTTGTCTCAACCCAGGAAGCCTTTGCTCAATTTTCTCTCCCCATCCAGGTGTGGAGAGCAGTGAGAGAGAGGCTGTGGTGGGTGCAGGGCATCCGGCCACTGTCCATCCACAGCCAGGCAGGGAGGAGGAGGAGGGTCCAGGTCAGGTTGTTGAGCAGACTGGTGTGGGATTTGCAGTAGTGCTGGGGCTATCTCAGTGTCTTGGGGACAGGTACAAAATTATATATTGCTGCATTTCTGGACTGGTTCCCCCACATGTCCCCCTGCAGCGGCAGTTTGCAGCCAGCCCTGCTCTGAAAACCATCAAAGGCCCTCCCAGAGCCTCTGCTTCGGCTCCCTTTGGGTTTTGTGCTTCTTGAAGAGCTGAGCAAACCACAGGCAGGCCTTTTTCCACCCACACAATTCTCACCTCTGCAGCAGCTCTAAAGCTGCCAGAATCAAAGGCAAGGGGGCAGGGGGGACCCTCAGGTGCTGGCTGCCACCTGGGGCTGGCCAGAGCAGGGCTGGGCAATGGCCATCCCTGTGCAGTGGGGCTGGGCCATGGCTGGGCCCCACCCTTGGATGGCCACTGGCTTCACAGAGCAGGAGTTTGGGAGCTCCTTCCTGCCCAGGGCTCCATTCCCCAGCGGCTCTTGCCGGCTCAGATCCTGCAGGGGACGAGCAAGAATGGAGAAGTCTGGACGCCCCCGGAGCTGCCATGCACCAGGACAGGAGCCCCTTGTCCAGCATGTGTCGCCCCTGGGACAGGATCCCCCCAGGACAGGTACCCCCTGGTTGTGCCCTCCCAGGACAGAATCTGCCCTCCCCCGTGTGGCACTCAGCACAAAAGGCCTCTTCCTTCTTCTGTGCAGGAAAGAGAAATTGTTGGGGGGGCACTGTCAGACACCCACATCCCCCACAGCCTCCCCAGCCCTCCCTGCAGACCCTTCAACTCTGCTTCCCCCACGCTGGGCTTCCCTCAATCTGTTCCCTGCTCAGGTGCCCCCCAGGATCATGAAGGGATGAACTGGGGTCTTGTGAAATTGAGAGAAATTGAGAAAAATAATGGAAATGGAAATAAAGAGGGGAAAAAGCCCTTGGGGGCTGGGGGAACACAGACCCAGCCCCTGTCAGAATCTCCCTGCCATGACCCTCCCAAACCACAAGCACCCTGGGGGGACTTTGCTGAGCCCTGGGTCACCCCAAAATCTGATCCAGCCAGGGAAGGAGCTTTGACCCACGGGCTCACCAAGCCACTGCCCATTCCTGGCACCCTCATTCCCCAGGGATCCCAATCATGGGACCCTGATTCCTTCCATCCGCCCTCCCCTGGACCTCCCATCCTTGTACACCCATTCCCCAGGACCTCCCTGTCCCAGCACCCAATTCTTAAGGAACCCTCTCCTGTTCATTCCAACCCCTGAAAGGCCCCTTTCCCCAGGACCTTGATTCTCTAAGGAACCCCTATTCCCACGGGATCCCTCATTTCCCCAGCATCCCCACCTCATGACCCCAAATCCCTGGAGCCCACGTTCCCCTGGAACTCCCATCCCTGAGTCCCCCCAGCCCAGTGAATCCCCAGTGATTCCCCCTCATCAGCACCCCCATTCCCAGGGACCCCCCATTCCCCTGGACAGTCATGTCCATGTCCCCCAAAGGCCCTGAGCCCCCCAGTCCTGGGAACCCCATGTCCCACCTTGTCCCACCCAGGCTTGTCCCCATCCTGTCCCCGCCCTGCTCACAGCCTGTGCCCAGCTTGTGGCCATCCTGCCCCCACCAAGGGCCACCTACGCATGGGGATGAGACCTGACCTCGCTTCTTTCCCCTTTGGCTGAAGAGCAACCACCCAGGGGACAGCCACCCCCTGCAGCGAGTGACAGCCAGTGCACATGGCGGGGGACACCGGGATGGCCGGGAAGGTGGCACTGCTCCTGTGGCGTGAGTGCCCTGGGCACGGGCCTGACACCCCAGGGATGGGGAGGGGAGGGGGCACAGGGGGGCTGTGGGGTCCCCTGATGTCCTCAATGCCAGCAGAGCCAAAGCATGGGGTCTGTTGGGCTCGTGGAGTGGTCATGGAGACAGGAGAAGGGGGACAGGAACATGGGGACAAAAAAGGCGGGACAAGGGTTTGGGGAGGCATCATGGGGCTGGTGGGGGTGACCTGTGCCAGCACAGGGTGGCCGTGGCATCCTCAGTTCAGAGGTGTCCACAGTGTCCCTATGTCCTGCCTGAGCAAGGGGTGGCTGCAGTGTCCCTGTCCACAAGGAGTCCATGTCATACAAGGACAGGTGGGGACAGCCCCCCACCCCCCCTACCCCCGTGCCTCTGTCCCCATGGTGCCACCCCCACTGAGCCATGTCCCTTCTGCCTTCCAGCCCAGACCCTTGGCCTCACTGGTGAGTCCTTGGGGATGCCATGTCCCCACCCTGCTGTCCCCAGTCCCACACTGGGCCTGGCAGGCTGGTGTCTCCTGTCACCCACAGGTGCCCAGACCACCCAGCTCCTCGTGGAGCCCCCCTGGAGGCCGGCGGTGCTGTGGGACCGGGTGACACTGACCTGTCAGGGCTCGGGGACCATTGGTGCCACCACCTGGTACAAGGACGGGAAGCACTGGGGGCAGGTGGAATGCGACCACCTCAATGTCACCGAGAGTGGCACCTACACATGTGACAGGCCTGGCAGTGGGCGCAGCCCCCCCGTGAGAGTCGTAGATGGTAAGGGGGAATCTTAAATCATCACGGTGGCCCTCGATAGGTCTGGGTGGGCTCCATTTCGTAGGTGGCCTCACACCCCCCGCATGGCGAGAGCCTGTGCCCTGCACACAGGGAAATCCCATTGCACCCCAGTGCACCTCAGTGCACCCAGATGTCCTCGGTGCCGTGGGGACCCACCTAGGACCTCTCTCAAGCCCCTCAGTGAGATGGTAGTCTCCTGTCCTACAGACGAGCTGGTGCTGCAGATGCCAGCATGGGCACTGCTGGAGGGGGACACAGTGACACTGCGCTGCCGGGGCCGGTGGAACAGCCCAGTACCCAGGATGTGATTTTACCAGGACGAGAAGGACCTGACAGAGTCCCTCAGAGGGACCGAGCTGTCCCTGCAACCCCTGCAGCGGCACCACAGCGGCCACTACCTCTGCGAGGGCTTTCTGAGGTCCTGGCCATCACGGTCAGCACCAGTGACAGTGACAGTGCATGGTGAGCACCCCCATGGCTGGAACTCCAATCTCCTCATACCCCCAAAAATACCTCCCAGCAGACTCAGAGTGACAGTCCTCACCTCCCCTCTCCTTCCCTGAGCTCTTCCCTGTGCAAGTGCTGGAGGATCCCCCCAAACCCACTCTGTGGTCCCCCCTGACTCTCAGCTGCCTCAGCACCCCCAGCCCCCTGTGGCCCCGAGCCCCCCTCCTGCACATGTTCTATTGGGACGGGCAGGTGATGGGGGGCCCACAGGGGTCCCCACATCTGCTGGTGCCCACCGTGGGGGTCTCCCACTCGTGGAATTACAGCTGCCAGGTGCACTCTGAGGGGGGGGCCGTGCAGAAGAGCAGCGCCCGGCTCCACGTCACGGTGCGCAGTGAAAGCGGGGATGGGCACTGGGAGCCCCCACAGCCTCCTTGAGCGCTCTGGTTGGGCACCTCCATGTCCCCCAGACACATTGTTGGGTCCCTCTGCCCAGTGTCCCCTCTCCCCTCTGTGGTGTGACCCCATTCCTGACATCTCCCACCACACCCATCCCCCCCCTCCCTATCCCCTAACACTGGCTGCCAGCCCCTCGCTGTGGCCTCAGCCCTGTCTGTGTCCCTGCAGTGCCTGTGGACAATGCCACCATCACACCCGGTGTCCTGGAGCTGACACCACGGGACACAGGGACACACAGGGACACAGGTGGGGTCACACAGTGTCACCAGGGAGTGCAGGACCCCTGGGGTGATGGGTGAGCCTGATGTGTCTCCCTCTGTTACTTGCAGCGGCCGCAGGGGTGAGTGGGGCCTTTTTGTTCCTGCTCCTGCTTATGGGTGTCATTGTGGCTTGGTACCACTCGCACTGCCTGGGTAGGTGACAATAGGGGAACAGGGGTCCTGGAGATCAGTGGGAAGGCCCCCAGAGAAGAGGGCCATAGGGCTGCACATACAGCCCCTGACTTGGGAGGGGCTGAGCCCCCAGTGACCATGGCTCAGAGCTCTGGGAGCTGTTGGAGGGTCCTGCAGGGATGTTGGGGGTTCTATCAGGGGTCCCCATCCCTGCCAGGCACGGGGTTCTGGGAGCTCAGGGTGTTGGTGCAAGTGGCGTGGGTCAGGGATACTGGGGGTGCATCAGGGATACTGGGGGACCCTGGGAGGAATTGTGTGTCTGGTGGTGGTTCAGCATTCCCAAGGGTGGATGGGAGCCCCTGGGTCTCCAAACTCACCCCTCCAGTTTTCCTTTGCAGATGCCAGGAAGCACCAGGAAAGGTGAGTGCAGCCTCCAGCCATGATACACCTTTTACCCAAACTCCCAGCACCTCCCATCCCCTTCCACACACCCCCTTATTCCCACAGGCCCCCCCTAGACCCCCTGGCACTCCCAGTGGAGGATCCTCAGGCAACGTACATGGAGCTGCACAGGCAACCGTGGGAACCCAGTGACATCTATGAAAATCTACACCAAAAGTTGTGATGCTCTGGGAAGTGGGAGGAACTGGGTGACACTGGGGGTGCTCCCTCCATGCCTCCTGTGGTTGCCCATCCTTCCAAGGGAGGTGGTCATGAGTCAGGGGGAGGCTACACAGGGCACCCTGTGCTCCCCATTTCCTCTCCCAGTACCCCCAAGGGCTCCCCCATCCCTTTGCTGCTACCTGCAGGGGCTCCCCAGCCCCATCCAAGTGCCCAAGTACCCTCAGGGACTGCCCCATTCTCTCCCCACAGTGCTTGCAGTACACCCAGGGCTTCCCCATTCCCCCTCCCACTACCCCTGTCCCATCCCGCTGTAAAAGGGGGAGTCGGGGAAGATTTTGCTGAAAGGTTTCTCAGATGAAAATGAAGCACAAAAGTGGCAATATTATATCTGAGAACAGTTTCTTGATAAAGGAGGATAAGTGTTTGTACCGAAGGGGAAGAGAAGGGAGTAGAACGGGAAAAGGATAGAGACAGAAACAGAAGACAGGGACAGCGTTACCGCAAGGAGCCCGGGCGCTCTGTGGGCATCAGCTAAGCAGATGGAGTGTGTGTGCTGCAAGCCAGGGCGAGCCCACATGGCTTTTGTGAGTGGCTGGGCGTGATTTCCAAGGACGGCACCTGCGTGTCTCTGGCATGGGCGAGCGATGGCTGCAGGCTGGCTGCTGCGGGCTGGCTGCGGGCTGGTGCTGCGGCACTGGTGGCTCTGGGCTGGCTGCTGTGGGCTGGGGCTGCAGTGGGCAGGTGCAGCAGGCTCGGTGCTGTGGGCAGCACGGGAAATGCGGCAGAGGCGGTGGGTGGGTGCAGGCAGCATCTGCTCCATTGGGGAGCAATGAAGGAACATCCAGGACGAACAGGAATGAGCTGCCTCGGGGAAGCAGCAAAGCAGGGAAGAATGGATGCAGGCAGGGAAGAAGGACCACCGGGAGGAAAAGTTGAGGCGGGGGGAGTACCAGTGATATTTTTGCCTGACGACTAGGAGGAATGATGCATCTGACTCCATCTTATCAGAAGGCTAATAATTAGTATACTAAATTATTCTATATGATATTACATTACATTTAAACGGAATCTGACAAGCACTCAACTGCACTCCACTGCACACAGTCTCATGACTTTCAGCCGACAGTCCCCACACACACACACCTGGATTCAACTGGTCAGTGAATCAAAACACTCACACCAGAATCCAATTATTAATTCCCTTCAGGTAAACAATCTTCCACGATTCATTCTACTTGCAAAGAACACAGGAGCAGTAAATGAGATAAGAATTGTTTGGATCATTCTTTGCTTCTCTCAATACTTCTCCCAGGTTCAGAGAATGTGAATCGCACAGGGAAGGAGGGTGAAGCTGACCCTCTGAGCGAGCCCCTGATCCCTCCAAGAAACCCAAAGCAAAACGCTCCTGTTGTGTCACAGTCTGCTGCTTTTATTTGCAAAGGGTCCTTCCAGAGCCCGATTTTCCCAGGCATTTTTCCCCACACATTTTTCCTGGCCATCTGTCCCACCAGCCAGTGGGGGTCACTCACAGCCCAATCACTGAAGCTTTCTCTCCCCTGATTCTCTGTTATGTGAAGCCTAGCCAGGGACAGGGTTCCCAGCACATGTACAATCCACAGAGTCATTTTCCACCTCATGTGTAGCATATGTTGAGACGTAAATCAAAACCAGATTTGTTCCTCTTAACCCCCATGTGCTTAGTGGCTCTGCAATCCCCCTCCCAGTGCTCCCGCTAAGGTGGCTTACTGGTGCCCGTCCCAGTTCCAAGGGGGCACAGGACCTGGTTCTTTGCTCCTGGGACAAAAATGCAGCTCTTTGGTTAACCTGGCAGAAATGGTGTTTCTTTGTTCAGCTCTGTCAAGGAAGCTGAACAAGGTGGGAACCTCCCTCGGAATGGAAAATATGACCCCCTTCTCTCTGAACTATTGTAACTTTGAAATTATGGGGCTTTTAGGCAAAGATGTGGGAACAGGAATAACAGTTCTTCACTGGTATGTATTGTGAGAAATAAGTTAATGGAAGTTGACTTTCGCTGGATATTTTACAAATTGATATAACATTATTGATTATATTGTTGATTAAATATTGTGATGTTGTTGGGACAGTGATGTGCATTGTGGAGTGGCTGATGTTGTTGGGGTGGCCATCCATGTGTGGGGCCCAGTCATGGCCCAGCCCCACTGCACAGGGATGGCCATTGCCCAGCCCTGCTCTGCCCAGCCCCAGGTGGCAGCCAGCACCTGAGGGTCCTCCCTGCCCCCTTGCCTTTGATTCTGGCAGCTTTAGAGATGGATGGGAAATTGAGGAGAGCCATTCCCAGCAGCATTCCAGGAGCAACTTCCTCTGATAAATCCCTTTTTTTGAGAATGTGGAAGGGGCTCTACCCAGAGCAGGAGGTTCTGGCATTTCCAATACAGGATGGAATAGCCTCTTTTTCCTTCATTCTATGGGAAATTACCATGTGAAAAGCTTTGGATTCAGTGGGTGGAAGCTCATGGAATTCCTCTCCCACCCCTTTTCCAGGGAGCTGGGAAGAAGCTCCTCAGCCCAGCGCAATATTCCCTGGATATAATGGAGGCAGTGTGGAAAACATCTCATCCACCAGCTGGGGCGGGATCTGGAATTCTTCTATTGGGAAAAACGGAGCTGCTGGCAAAGGCTGGGAGATCCTGGGATCTGGGAATCTTCCATTGGGAAGAGCAGAGCTGCTGGCAAAGCGTGAGAATGAAGCAGAATTCCCATCAGGCCAACACGGATGAGCAAGGGCCCCATGACACGGAAAAATTTCTGGGGTTCCTGTTCTGACAGGGATTGAGTCATTTTCCACCAGGATTTGGGAAAATTCCCTGACTTAGGGTCTGTCAGGGGAATTCACTGTGAGGAGCTGGGCAAGAAGAATCCTGGAGATGGAGGCCCCTGGGAATGGATGGGGTGCATGAAGGATCTGAAAAATTCCAGAGGGAAGAGAAGGAGAGGGGAGGGAAAAGGAGGGGGAAAGGGGAAAAGCGGAAAGAAAAGAATGGGAAGAGGAATCAGCTGTGGATCAAAGGGATTTTAGCTTCCACTTCCAATCCATTTCCTAAATTTTCTAAGGTTAAAGACCCCTCAGAGCTTCTGGACAAGGAAATTCCCACTGCCTGTTCCTGGGGTGAATTCCCAGCAGCGCCTTTGGTGAGCAGAACACCAGGAATGCACCGAGCCAGCAGCTCCCACTGCAGTGTAGAGACCATTCCAGACCTTTCCAAGGTAGAGCCGGCTTCTCCCATCCCACAAAATGGAAATTGAGTCCACAGAGAGAGGGACAGTCCAACCTCCTGAGGGAAAAGCCTTTGGCCTGTCAGGGTCCGTCCTAGTGGACAGATGACCTGATGGTTCGTAGGAATGATCTCAGAGTGCAAAACACCAACACGGTAGAAGGGGGTTTGCAGTGATAATCAAATCAAATGCAATTTTATTGAAATAGTCACAGCAAAAATGCAATAGAGGGATTAAGGGAGAGAAAAAGATAGAGAAAGAGAGAGAGGGAGAGCGGGAGGGAGAGGGGATATAGCTACCAACGCAGAGATGAAGTCCTTTGGTGCAGTCCAGCCGAGGGTCCGCCTGCTACGCTGGGGAGATCTCAAAGGCTCTAGCTAACTCAGAGGTTTTTATTACTGAAAATTGTGAGGGGGGGAGAAACAGATACAATAGGGAACAGATGTAACAGGTAGTCCATGTTCTCAGCAGTAAATGAGCTTGATAGATGTAACAGGTAGTCTATGTTCTCAGCAGTAAGCGAGAGCCATTGTTTTCTTGGTTCAGTGATCACAATCTGCAGGCAAACATCTCGCTTCGGTCAGCTTGCCTGCCCCACACACCTCCCCCGGGCTGGGGGTTTCAGTCCCAGTCCTTGGAAGGAGCAGAGGGGCCTTTCAGGAGCTTCATGTCTCAGTCCTTGGTGGAGAAGCTTCTCACATCTCCATCTGTCTGTCACGGTGGTTGTAAAACAGGTGAGGGTCTTCGGTAGGAAACCACCTGAAACTCAGGAGAAGTCCAGTCAGGCCGAGAGATGGGACAGCTTCCAGAGCCGCTATTGTTGCAAACGGGGCATGGTGCCCCCTTCTCTAGCATACAGCAAACAGTCCTGTGAAAACAATAGCTCAACACTGAGGTTTCAGGTCTCAGGGCCCGTGGCGTGTGACTTTTCTCCTTCAGAGCCAGATATAGACGGGAGGGGTCTTCTCTTCAGTGGTCTCCCAAGGATGATCCTGAGGCAGATGAGGGAAAATTCTGACAGACTCTCACACCCAGGGCATTGCCATGGCACAGGGGCAGGGAAAATGTATTGGCTGTATGCAGCAGTGAGAAAGGCACTGGCCCAGGCAGCTGCTGCCATGTGGGCACAAGCTCTGCTGCCCAGGAGGGTCCCGTAGTGCAGAGGTTTGCAGATGGACACGGAGCAGTCATAGCACATGATGGTCAGGAGGGAAAGCTCTCCTGAGATGAAGAACAAAAAGAAAAAGAGCTGTGCAGCACATCCTGTGTAGGAGATGTTCCTGGTGTCCCAGAGGAAATTGTGCATGGCTTTGGGGACAGTGGTACAGATGCAGCCCAGGTCACTGAGGGCCAGGTTGAGCAGGAAGAGGAACATGGGCGTGGGCAGGTGGTGGCCGCAGGCTACGGCGCTGATGATGAGGCCGTTGCCCAGGAGGGCAGCCAGGGAGATGCCCAGCAAGAGGCAGAAGTGCAGGAGCTGCAGCTGCCGCATGTCTGTCAATGCCAGCAGGAGGAAGTGCCTGATGGAGCTGCTGTTGGACATTTGCTGTGTCTTGGCATGGGGATCTGTAACAAAAAGTAACCATGGAATAGTTGGGTTTGGAGAGGACTTGAAATATCCCTGCACAGCCTTGGGGCACTTTCCCCCCCTGCCCAGGGCTCTGCTGCCTGGAGCTGTCCCTGCCAGCAGCTGCTTCCCTGTGCCCAGGGCTGGGCCCTGCCAGTGCTGCCAGAGCCCAGCCCAGCCCAGCCCTGGGGGCTCAGCTCTGCCCTGCAGACCCCTCTCAGCTCTAGCACTGCCCAGCGGATGCTCTGGCTCTGCAGGATCAGATGGCAACGTCAGAGCAACCCTGAGGAGACTGGAAAAGCGACACTGATGTGCAATCATAGCCTCCAATTATGTACTTTAATTAGTCCCTGGAGAGGCTTTGTCAGTAACAACGGACAGTGGGGCTCATTAATGCTTCAAGGTACTTCAGTTTTTTAAGCTACTTGGTGTTTTACTTTTGATACAGACTATGAGAAGGATTGTGCAGTCACAGCCTCCAATTATCTACTTTAATTAGTCCCTGTAGAGGCCTTATCATTAATGAGAGTCCATGGGGTTATTAATGCTTCAAGGTACTTTGGTTACTTTAAGGTACTTGGTGTTTCCCCATTTCATACAAACTCTATGACAAATTTGTGCAATCATGGCCCCAATTATCTGGTTTAATGAGTCCCTTGAGAGTTTTGTACTGACACTCAGTGGAGCTTATTAATACCTTGAGATACTCAAGGTTTTTAAGGTACTTTTGATTTTCTTTTCCACACTGATTCTCTGAGAGGTTTTTGTGCCATCCTGGCCTCCAATTCTCTCCTCCAAGGAGTCCATGAGGAGTCTGTGTTGGGGATGGACCTCAGTGGGGGCCATTCATGCTTTGAGACTGTTTGGGTGCTTCCTCTGACTCTGACTCCTGGCAAGGTTTGTGCAATCTCCTCTCAAGCCCTGAGGTTCAAGGGCTCAGCTCCAAATGCACCACGGAGCTCATTAGAATCAGGCAAGTCCTGACAAACCATGGCTCTCCTTCGATTTCCCTCTATTCTTGTGCCGTTCATCAGGAAGGTTTCTGTAGTGGTTTTGGTTTGCCATTTTGAGATTTCTTGGCAAATGCTTTAATTACTGTGATGGGTTCAGTGTTGGCTAATTACCAGTGCACTCACTGGAATATACTTATTCATTTCCTGCTGTGAGATAGGATTAGGAGGAAGGCAAAGTAGGCTCAAAACTTTAAAATGGTATAAAGAAAAATTACAATAGTAACTAAAAGATTAAGTAATAAAAGGCTATAAGAAAAGTTTATCAATGGTAACTAAAAGAAAGAGGAATAAGAATCAGAACAAAACTTTCAGAACACTCTTCTTCTCCTTAAAAACTTTTCTTCCTTACTGAAAATGTAAGGAGACAAAACGTAAAATTTTCAGTCAGTTTAGCACCTCTGGAATAGTTTTGTTCAGTTCACTTAAGGAGAGGAGTCTCTCTATTGTGCTATGGAGACTTCTCCACAAGAAAACCGTTCTCTCGTGGCTCTCAATTCCACAAATAGCAGTCGCCTAAAAAATCTGAAATTGTCAAGTCCCTCCAATTTTATCACCACTTTTTCCACAGCTGTGTTTATGGGCCATGTCAACTTATGGGATATTAAAGATGAGCTGTTTAAGAGCAAACGTTCTCTTGTTTAAGAGCAAAGGTTCTCTTCATCTATTTCTGAAATCATCTTCATCTCTGGGAACAGAAGTCTTATCTCCCTGATGAAATAAACATGGCAGGAGACTTTTTCTCCTTTTAATGCCTTTAATTAAAGTGATCAGCTCATAATTGGGCAGCTCGACGGGTCTGCAGTCTCCGTCGGCTGTCCCAGCGTGATGAGGAGGAGAAGGATATGCACAGCTTTATCCACTAGGAGCAGAGCTGGGGGTCCAGTCCTCGTAGGAGCCAGATGTTAATCTTTGCAGCCTCGCCCCCTCCAGGTCCTGGTTTCAGGATGACTTTTGTGCTCAGGGTGAGGGGCTACAAAGGTCTCCAGTATCTCTGCAGGCTCAGCACTCTGCTCCTCACATTCACACATCACTCTAATTTCCTAACTTTATGTTAGCTCATTGTTTTGGGGGTCTTTTCAGTAAGTTTGGAGTAGTAGCTTCTCATGGCATGCTGGTCCTGAAGTTAGTTTGCATGCACCCCCTCCCAAGTCTCAGTCCCTTCTCTTCACCGTTTGGGGAAGTCCCCACCCTTCTCAGGAGAAGAGCCATTAATTTAGCTCCAGCAGGGGCCTTTACTGATACAAAAAAGAACCATTAATGATAACGACTTGTAATTATCATAACAAACAAGTTATGATATGAACAAACTTTAGCAGCACAGCAACAGTGGTCTGACTAGTTTTTGTAACTTTTTTTTACAGAAAAATTGGCAGAATTTTGTTTATAACAGTCCCCCCTCTTCTTCTTTGATCGAGCTTAAATTTAAGCTTGCATCAACTTGCAATTTCTGACCCATGAGCTTCATATTTCTTTAATTTTTGGTATTGATTATAAATTTCTTGCGCACTCTGGTAATCGTGGTTACTTAACTTCGTTACCTTTCTTGGTTTCTTTAGGTTGGTCTGCATGGCCAATGCTACTATTTTAATTGTCCTGGTTTAGGGCAAATTTGTTAAAAAATCTGCAAAGGATCCTCCAGAAAGCAAAACCCACACGGCCCCTCCCCCCAACCGGTTCGGGAAAAAATTCCTCGGAGAGAGGTGGAAAGAACCTGTTTATTTGACTGGCCCAGCACCCCCCCAGCACACAAAATGAACAATACCAGATGACACTGCTCTGAGAAAGATGACAAAATCAGAAAGTCTCTTTCGGGGGTGGTTGCTCTGTTCTCAGTCCCTCCGGCGCTGGGGCAGCTGCTGCAGCCAAACCTTCGGTGTTCCCGGGTCCCAGTCCGGAGCAGGTTCGAGGTGGTCACAGGAACAGGAGAGGAGAAACAGTCCGGGAAGGAATTTGGACTGTTTAGCTAGAACTAGCTAATAAGCAGAAGCAAAAGCGAGAGCAGAAGCAAGAGCAGAAAAGCAAGCAAGCAAAGCAGCAAGCTGAAAGCAAGAAGTGAATAACAGCCCCAAGTACTGCCCGTCTCTGTGTCCCTGATAAGAGAAACCCAAACAAAACTTCCATTCTTCAGAGCCAGTCTTAAAGGCACAGAACAGATGAATGGGGATACAAGCATCATAACGTCACTCCAGGACAGGAAAACAAGCACAGTAAAAAGAGCAATCCTCCATGTATACACAGAGTGAGAAAAACTACTTTTTCCCATACATCCTTATTGAAAATCCATAGGTTATCTCACCAACTGGAATCAAGTGTAAGAGTTTGTTCTTGGTTATTTACACATGCTAATTTTTTTTTTATTTCATTTGAAATGTTTCTAATAATTGCATCCTTCATCTTTAATACTCCCTGGAGCCTGATGATTCTATTTAACATAGATATTGGGGTCTGAACTTGGCTTTACAATTTTGGACTTTCTCTATTTCTATTGCACTTTGCTTCTTCTGTTTGGTTTCTCCTAAATCATTGCATATAGGCACTCCTAAACTTGATCCAGTTTCTTTGGGTAATAAGAAGAAAGCTGGTTTTATTATTCTAGCTGTGCAGCTGCCAGACCAGTCTTCTGACAATTTAGTGTATGCTGTAGTACTAGAGATCAAAACCAGGTGTTTAGAGCTCTCCCGAAATGTGTCATCAGTTTCTGTTGGGCATTTCCAATATTTAAACAGTTCTTTCATTTTCCAAACGAGTTTATCTCTTTTTCAGTACACTCATAACATTCATATACTTCATAGTGGGTACACTTGTTCTTTCTTTTTTTCAACAGACTCCAATTTGTTTGGATCTCTTGGGATCCCCTGGGTAGCTGAATATTTTACTGCTAAATACTTGTTACAAACCATCTTTCTTACTGTTTTTACAATTTCTTTTCTTTTTACTAGATCTACTGAGCTTGTTTCAGCAGCATCCCACTCAAAGCACAACCAGGCTTCTCCTATAGGGCACTCTCCCAGGAGTGGCTGCCTAAAAGTGGCAGTATTCTGGGCCATCTAATGCATTGTCTTATTTTTCTGATAAAGGACCAATTGGGAGAGGTTAACGCAAGTAGGGTTAGAATTGATGAGGACTCCAGACAAGGAGCTCACTTCCTCCTCATAGAGGGGTTGGTAGCACTCACTGCCCGGCTCTCCTGGGCTCCCCAGAGCACCACCAGCAACCAGAGTCATCATTACTACCCTTCCCAAGAGTCCTGTATGGGTCATCTTGCAGAGCCTGCCCACCCGGCCTTGCCTCTTGGGGAATTTTACTGAGAAGAAGCTTCCAAGCCCTTTAGAGTCTCTTCTACCCGCTTCTCTGGTTAAACTTCTCTTGGTCTTTTCTCTACCAATTTTGGTTTCTCTTAGTGGAGTGCTCTGTAGGGGATTAACCTGGAGTCTTTAGAGCCAAATTGGGGAACTTAACTAGAATGACTTATTTACAGTCTTAAACTTTTTACAAACTTATTTTACACACAGAACTGTCTAGAAACATTTTAAGCTATGTTAGGGCTCTAATACCAATTATTTTCCTATATAGTTCAGTCTTTTTGACTCCTCCTTCTGAGAGTCAACTTTAAATCTTTTGGTCTTTTTATCGCAGTATACTTGGATGAATTAACTTGT
Source organism: Melozone crissalis (assembly GCF_028551555.1). NCBI lineage: Eukaryota > Metazoa > Chordata > Aves > Passeriformes > Passerellidae > Melozone > Melozone crissalis. The sequence continues at coordinate 5,558,525 of NW_026535824.1, forward strand.
GATGTGGTTGAATCCTGTCCAGTGCCCGGAGACGAGAGTGATGCAGAATCTGGTCCAATGCCAGAGGGAGAAGCTGATGTCAGATCTGGTCCTATACCTGGGGATGAGACTGGCCCTTTTATTCTTGTAATGTGAGTCCAACCTTTTTGTCTGGTCTGCACAGCCGAATTAGTGATAAGGAGTACCTGAAAGGGGCCTTCAAATTTAGGCATTAATGGTCCTGTATTCCATGATTTTATCAAAACCCAGTCTCCTGGGCTTAGTTATGTCTTCAACTTTCATGTCAAGAGGGGAAGTTTGGGGGAGGTATCCTCTTTTTCTAAGTCCTTCCAGAGTTCTTCCAATTATCTCTAAGTACTTTCTGGTAGCCTCTTCCCCTTCCAGATAGTCTCCTGTGCTATGGGGTGTTAACAAGAATGGCAGTCCAAACATAATTTCATAAGGTGAAATTCTTATGTCAGACCGAGGTCTTGTTCTGATGCGCAAAAGCGCTAGGGGCAAACACTTTCGCCAATTCATTTTTATTTCTTCAATCAATTTAAATAATACATTTTTGAGAGTTTTGTTCATCCGCTCCACCCTCCCAGAACTCTGGGGGTGCCACGGAGTATGTAATTTCCATTTTATTCCTAAAGCTCCAATTATATTTTGCAATGTTTGGGACACAAAATGTGGACCTCGGTCTGAGTCTATTGTGTTCACCATTCCATATCTGGGGATAATGTTGTCTAGGATTACTTTTGCTACAACTTGAGTTGTTTCCCTTCTGGTTGGGAAGGCTTCTACCCAATGGGTGAGATGATCTACTATAACCAGTAAATATTTGTATCCTTGCACTGGGGCCATCTCTGTGAAATCTATCTGTATGCTTTGGAAAAGTCTTAAAGCTAATTCTCTCCCTCCAGGTGCTACTTTTCTCATGACTTTCTGGTTCCCTTTTTGACAAATGACACACCCTCTTGTAATTGCTTTGGCTAGGCCATATACACCTATGCATAGGTTATTTCTTAAGAAATGATCACATAGTCCTTGAACTCCCCAATTAGTTAATTTATCTAATTCTGTTAGCACTGTCCGAGCCAGTGCTTTATTCAAAAACACCTGTCCATCTGACGTTAACCATTCCCCTCGTTGCCCTTGGAGTAACTTTAAATATTTTATAGCCTCCAATTCTTTTTCACTAAATACAGGTTCTTCTCTTCTTTCTCCTTCTTCAGGTGTTGTTCCTGCTTTAACATTTTTTACTGGATCCCCTGGTTCTAAAGCTGCTTCTTTTGCTATCTGATCAGCCAGTTGGTTTCCTCTAACTTCAAGACTGTCTCCTCTTTGATGCCCCTTTATATGGACCACTGCTATTTCTGTAGGTTTCTGAAGAGCTTCTAACACTGCTCTAAGTTCTCATGGGCTAAGCTTTTTCCTTTTGAACTTAAATATCCACATTCCTCCCATATTTCCCAACTGTGTGAACTATCCCATATGCATATTGGGAGTGTGTATAAATGGTTCCCCGGTCCCCCTCCAGTAAGTCCAGTCCCCTCTTCAGGGCATATATTTCACAGCTTTGAGCTGACCAATTTGGGGGTAGTTTCCCTTTTTCATCAATTTGCAATGTTTCTCCATCTGTAATAGCATAACTTGAAGCCCTTTTTCCATCTACTACCCTCAAAGAGCCATCTATGAATAAGATTCTTCCAGTTGCTAGAGGCTGATCTTCTAAATCTTCTCTTACTTTTGTTTGGAGGTTAACCAATTCAAGGCAATCATGTTCTAAATTCTCTATAGGCTCTCCCATTAGGAATTGTGCTGGATTGAGGGTATTGGAAGTCATAAATTCTAAGTCCTCTGTGTTCATTAGTATTATCTCATACTTTAATATTCTGGCATCAGTTAGCCACTGCTGAGCCTTCTGTCTCGGTACCGCCTTAAGGTCATGAGGAGTATGTACTTCAACTTTTCCTTGTAAGGTCCATTTTTTAGTCTCCTCTGTGGAGGATTTTATTAAGAGTTGATTAGCTGAGAAAGGCCATACTGACATAATGCCGCTGGTTAAGCTTGAAAGGGAGGTCAGCAGTCTCTGATTCAGTGACTGCTGACAGGCAAGAATGCCGGATGACCTTGCTGCAACATGAGGAAAGGGAGGTGAGATTAGTCCTGAATATCTGCAGAATGTAACAGAAGAATAAGCACAAGAATGTAGAAGTAGGTGTAGTTGTTGATATGTAACTAACCAATCCGGAGCTCAACTTTTGCAATATGTATGAAGCTTATTAAGAACTATATTTAACCCGCCGTATTCGATCAATAAATCGGACTTGGATGAACCAATTGGTGTCTGGGTCTCCTTCCTCCGACAAATGGTGGAGAATGCGGGCAGCACTCTGAACATTCGCTTTCTTGGATTATAAATTCGCCACGGTCGAGGAAGTTGGGTGAGAGTCCTTGCAGCCGGGACGGTGCCGGATTTTAAAAGCACCCTTGAGGATCACAAAGGTGACTCAAGTCTCTACGTGTCGCCGGAAGCCTGGAAGGCTGCAACAGCGCGCGCTGATATATAGGTATGGATAGGCAACCGACATACGATCCCTTCTGCTCATATTTAGAAAGACGAGGAGTAAAAGGGATAGATTTAAAAAAGGAATTACCAGGGTTATTAGCTTATGGTCATTCTAAAGGAATTTTTGCTAATTCACATACAGTTCATGAGATAGCAGAGTGGAAAAAGTTTGGGGATATCCTGTGGGATACAGTGTTAGATGATGATAAGTCAGCAAAGAAATTTGGCAAGTTATGGCGGGTGGTGTATAATACGTTACTTCAGCAGGTCTCTGAGAGAAAGGCAGCAGAAAGGGCAACAGAAGCTTATAAGAAGAATATAGGGTATGGTCGTGAGGATGATCCCTTAGCACCTTCTGTAACTCAGATACTTATGCCTAAGGGTCCCCAGCAAAATGGTGTGGAGAATTTTCCCTTAGATACAGTGGAACCATCTGCACCCTTCCTGTCAGAGGGGGAGGGCGAGTTGGATGGTGGAGGTAAGAGCAAGCCAGCTTTGCCTCCGCCGCCAGCTTCAGGCGGGTCGGATGGTGGGGGTGGGAGCAAGCCAGCTTCGCCTCTGCCGCCACCTTTGCCTCCGCCGCTTCCCCCGAGTGGGCCGGCTCTGACGGGGGGGTCGCTTCCCCCGCACGAGTCGTCTCCGGTTTCACTGTCAGCTCCAGCAGCGGGGGGGCTGCTTCCCCTGCGCGAGTCAGCCCCTGCTCCACCGCCTTCCCCATGCGAGAGCTCGGTCTCTGTACCGAAGTGCCAGCAGCATAGCACCCTTAAAGGGCCAGATCCTATCCCGGGGGCACACAGTGACCTATGGGGGGAGATGGCTAAACAGAGAAGGGAAGCTTGGGCTGCTGTGGCAAAAGAAGAAATGCAGATGGGGGATGGCGAGGCGGTGGAAGTAGCTTCTAATCTTGCATGTCCGGTCACATACACACCACAGTAGGATGCACAGGGGAACCTTACACATAATATAGCGGAATATAATCCCTTAGATTGGAAGATGTTAGCTCAATTACGTTCTACGGTTAGTTAGTTTGGAGTAAAAAGTGAACCTGTTAGGCAAATGCAAGAGTGTTAGCTACTTTAGGGGCAAATTGGACCATTGAGGAAGCTTTAGAGCGAATGGCATTAATGCCAACAGCTTCACAGGCATTTATAGCAGAAACTTTAAAGGAATTAGGATTAGGGTTACAAAAGCAAGCAGAGTCTACTCAAAATCAGGTGTTAGCTGCTCAGAATCAGGTGTTAGCTGCTCTTGCTCCTCTCCGAAGCGGCTCACTGGCGGACACGCAGAGCTCGAGACCATTCATCAAGTGTTACCGATGCGGCAATGAGGGACATACGCACCCAGACACAAGTAGCCCCTGTGACATCGGAGACACCAGCTGCCGACGCAACATCGCTGTTACCTCCTGTCTGCAACCAGCTACAGCAGAGAGCCTCGATTTGGATTTATCAGCAGCAGTAGACGTCACACTAATGACGAACCGGCCTGAGAGGATACAAACTGGAGTAAAGGGTCCTCTTATATTAAATGGATAAAGATGTGGAGCATTGTTATTAGGACGTTCTTCAATAACTATGCTGGGATTATTTGTATTACCTGGTGCTATCGATGCAGATTATACAGGGGAAATACAAATCATGGTTTACACTCTTTATCCTCCTATTAAAATAACAAAAGGACAACGCATTGCACAATTAATACCACTATCACAAATGACATCTGGTATACCATCATTTACTGGACAAACGCGGGATGAAAAGGGTTTTGGCTCTACTGGTGTTACACTTTTAACTGTGGATTTACAAAATAGACCAAAACAAAAAGTGGAAATTACCCATGGGCATCAAAGCATAACCCTTTATGGATTATTGGATACAGGAGCTATTACAGCTTTTACAGATGCAGGAAAGAAATCAAGGCGTGCTGCTGTCACCTGGCAAGAAAAAGGACAATGGAAGCATCAACTTCTCACAGCAGACCCTGCAGATAGCTTACAAACTTTGGAATTGTTAGCAGTAGTATGGGCAGTGTCCAACTTACAGGAGCCTTTAAATGTGGTCACAGACTCTATGTATGTCGCAGGAGTAGTCAGACGAATAGAGGAAGCAGCAATTAAGGAAGTGAATAATAAACGATTGTATGAGTTATTGATACAATTAAGGAAAGCTCTACGAGAAAGAAATGCAGTTTATTGTGATTCATATTAGGAGTCATAAATGGTCTGAAGGTTTAGGAGAAGGGAATGAACATGCAGACAAATTGGTTACCCTACCCATTGATAACTCTTGTCCTATTGATAAGCATACATTGGCCAGAGAAGCACATAGTAAATATCATCAAAATGCAAAGGGATTAGCAAAGCACTTTGAGCTGAGTTTGTCAGAAGCTAAGGCTATTGTTAGAGCATGTCCAACATGTAGTTATCATAATGGTGGAATAGGTTTAGGCATTGGAGTTAATCCTCGAGGTTTAGAAATAAATGAGAAATGGCAAATGGATGTTACACATATAGCTAGATTTGGTAAAGTTAAGTGTGTGCATGTCACTATAGATACATATAGTCATTACATATGGGCTATGGCTTAGGCCGGGGAAAAAGCTACACATGTTATCAGGCACCTGTTAAGTTGCTTTGCTGTCATGGGAGTCCCAAAGAGTATCAAAACGGATAATGGTCGAGCTTATGTAAGTGCTAGGGTCCATAAATTTTTGAATCAGTGGTCTGTTAAGCATGTGACAGGTATTCCACACTCTCCTACTGGATAGGCAATAGTGGAAAGAGCAAATGGTACCTTAAGCAGTATATTGAGAAGCATCAAGATTTAACAGACCCACAATCATGTTTAGCTAAGGTTCTGTATGTGATCAATCATTTATGTATTTTTGGGGAAGACGATATCCCTCCTGCAATTAAACATCATCCGAGGTCAGGTCAGGAAATTAAAACCCGACTACAGGATTATGGGAAAAACCTGCAAAAGTATTATACTGGGGTCGGGGATATCTTTGTGTTTCCTCACCTACAGGACCTTTGTGGGTGCCTGCTAAGTGGACTAAACCTGTTTTTGATGCAGCCTCTGGTGGACCACCTCACGGAGGAGGCCAGGGAGTGACTGGGGAAGAAACTGTTTCTAGTCCTACGACCACTACTGTTACAGTTGAAGGGACACTCGAAAGTGTTGGACAAAGCACTGACACGTCACTATCGGACGTCCCAGGAGCTGATTGGTTTTATTGACTCATTATCAACTTTTCGTTTAACAAATCCAGCAAAGGAACATTGCCTTGACTGTCACAATCCACATTGTGCTGCCTGGATAGCCCTACGTTGTGGGGGTTGTGATAGAACTTTTTGGTTAGAACAATCATTATTATGGGATTTATGGTGTCACATTTGTAAGCACGAGCACACGTGGGGTAAAAGCTGGCAAGATGAATTAAGGAGACAAACAGGGCAAAATGCATATATAGCTTTAAATCTTTATGAGTCTCCTGAACAGAAAATTCTTGCTTATTATCGATGGGAAGTACAATGTGTTGTAAATAGAATTAAGGTTCAAAGTAAATCACGTATAGTCTCTGTAAGGTGTAGAAAATTAGTACCTTTAACGCAACGTTCTATTGTAGGACACTTCAGAAGGAATCCTGAAAGAGCACTAGACTGCTGCATTGAAAAGTTGAAAAAATTAAGTTTGCAAGTAAGAGGACCAGTAAAGTTAGGAGCAGCAAAACTGAAAACACATAAGAAAAAGAAGGTAAGATAGGGAACGGCCTCATCTAAATAAGGCTATTAGTGATTGCTAATTAGTTTTTTATGATTAGGGCAATTTCACATCTATGGGACCCTGCCTTGTGGGATGCTGTAGCTCCATGGGACCCTGCTTCGTGGCATGCTATAGGTGTTGAAGAACAAGAACAGCAATTACGAGATAAGATACATTTTGCATTAAAGAAGGAGCTTGAATTGGTAGCCGTATATAGTAAGAAAGCTGAAGAGGCTTTGCAATCACCACCATTGAACTGGTTGGATTGGATCACACAGACAAATTTTAATACTGATCCTTTCCTATATACACTTCCTTGTTATGTTTGCAAAAAGGATAATGATAAGTGTTATGCTTGGGTAGCTTTGCATTGTGCTGATTGCAATAAGGTTTATTGGTATTCACAGAGGACAGTAGGAATTTTATGGTGTCACTCTTGTTTTGGGAAGTGGATTCGATATTCTTCCTGGTATAGAGCTCTTAAGCAAAGTACTGGTCTACCAGGAAGGTCAGGATTACAACTTTATGAGAGTACAGAACAAGTGGCCAGAGCATATATAAGGTGAAAATTACAGCAAGTACTTAGAGAGCTTGAAATTACTACATCCTCACGCATCATAGCAGATCGCTGTAAAGCTGATTTGCCTTTAAACTTACCTCACGCTATACCTGTAAGCAAGGATGCTGATTTGGAATTAGATCAGTGTATTCGGAAATTGACTCAGCCTTACAATAGACATTCTAACAAACCAGGGAAAAGACAACAAAGAAAGGAAAAACAGAGAAAGCAGAAAGAAAAATGAGGTTTGTTTTTATTATATTGCTCAATGCTGTAGCAAGTGAAGCAGTAGGAATAACGCATTTTAGTCAGCCAAGAGAGAATTTATGGGTAACACTTGCTAATCAAATTAATCAATCATCGCTTTGTCTTAGTCATGGAGGAATTACTAATCCATTTCGAACATGCCTGGTAGGACTTCCGGTGTGGTCTCCAGGAGAATTTTGCGGTTTGATAAATAATCGAACTTTATGTATGTCTAACATGTCAAACATCACATTGCCAGTGCAGCAAGGGTATACTGCAGGTCAGAGTGATGGCTATCGCCAATGCTTACTAATCCAATCACTTAACACCTCTTTGCATTCTCCTCCTGAGGAATTAGATCTTTTTGGAAGTGCAAATGCCAGTATGTTCAAAATTTAAATCAACCTAAAGAAACATGGGCCACCTTAGATTCATCCCTGAATTTGAGTGAATTCTCTCCACAGTATTACAGTCAATGTAACAGTACAAAAATCACGGCACCAATGAAATTACCTACAGGGATATTTTTAATTTGTGGAGACAGGGCGTGGAATGGTGTACCAGCTAAGTCACAGGGTGGACCCTGTTATTTGGGAAAATTGTCCTTGTTTCATCCTAATGTGTCCTTGCTAATGCAGCTCAGTCAAACATCAAACAGGAAAAAGCGTAGTATACATGACTTGGACTGCAGCCAGATAGGAGACCCAAAGTTTTGGGGTACATTCAGGCAAGTAGTAGTTTCAACTATTTTACCAGGAGGATCTGCCAATAAGGCTATAAATTTAGCAAAGCAATTAGGGTGCTGGGCAAAAAATGAGCTGAACAAGACATCCCAAATTCTAGACATGTTAACTGCAGATGTGCAGAGTGTTAACCATACTGTTTTGCAAAATAGAGCTGCTGTAGATTTTTTGCTCTTAGCACAAGGGCATGGATGTGAAGAGTTTGAGGGAATGTGTTGCATGAATCTGTCTGATCATTCGGTGTCCATTCACACTAAGATAAAAGAACTGCAACAAGAACTTGACAATCTCAAGGAAGAAGAAGGTTTAGGAATTGATGAGTGGCTTAAAAACTTAGGACTTGGGCCATGGCTGAGGAACCTTGTGATCTATGCTATAGGACTACTGGGTGTAGTTTTACTGTTTTTGCTTATTTTGCCTTGTGTCTTTAATTGTATTCAAAACATGGTCAGTCGTATGATAGCAAAAATGCAGACTAGTCTTCTTGCTCAAGAAGAAAACGGGGGAAATGTGGAGGATTTTATTAAGAGTTGGTTAGCTGAGAAAGGCCATACTGACATAATGCCACTGGTTAAGCTGAAAGAGGGAGGTCAGCAGTCTCTGATTCAGTGACTGCTGACAGGCAAGAATGCCGGATGACCTTGCTGCAACATGAGGAAAGGGAGGTGAGATTAGTCCTGAATATCTGCAGAATGTAACAGAAGAATAAGCACAAGAATGTAGAAGTAGGTGTAGTTGTTGATATGTAACTAACCAATCCGGAGCTCAACTTTTGCAATATGTATGAAGCTTATTAAGAACTATATTTAACCCGCCGTATTCGATCAATAAATTGGACTTGGATGAACCAACTGGTGTCTGGGTCTCCTTCCTCCGACACTTAGCACAACATTTGCTTCTCAGGAGGTCTTCAGCAAAAAAACTCCACTAATCCCTAGTTTTGCACAGAGAAGGAGGTCCTGACAAAGCATGAGGCACAGGCAGGGCTCTGGCATATGAATTCCTGAGCCGCAGGATTCCACCCATTGTTGTTCCTAGCTACTTTGCTGATATTTTAGAGCCAGTTCTGGACAAGGGCTGCTGCTGACAGGATAGGAAAATATGGAGAAAAAAAGGTGCAGGAGACAACAAAAAACAAACCAAGGGGGAAAACCCTTAGAAATACAGAGCACAACAGAAGTCCTTGGAGATGGTTCAATAGAAAATGCCAGCAGCAGTGAGCAGAGCCCGAGGTTGCTCACTGCCACCCCAGGGGCTCCTCAGTCCCCTGCTGGTTTGTGTCTGATGCAGCCCTGCCTGGAAAGGGCTCCAGGCTCTGGTGTTCCCAGCTTGCTCCAGGCTATATTCTTAGCAGCACTGAAAGAAGAGGTGAAACAAACAGCCATTTTCTGTGCTGTCTGCAAACTCTTCTTCTTCAGTGCCACTGGCAGAGATCATCCCTCTGTCAGCTTGGCACTGTGCCTGCTGCATCCTTGTCCCTGTCCCTTGCATCAGCTCCTGCACATGATCAGCACTCACTGTCCCACATCATGAACAGAGAGAGCTGTGTCAGAAGAGGAAGGAGTGCATTTTCTTGGCCTTTCTAACAGACACAAGAAGCATGAGTCCAAATAACTTTGTTGTTTGTTCCTGCCCTCCTTTTTGATAACTCTTTTCTGCTTTAATGCAAAAGCCTCATTTCATACATGGATGGAATGATCTGGAATTGGCAGTTGCTTCAGGCTGTCAGGCACCATGGGAGTTTTCTCTTGTCTCTGATGAGGATTTGGTGAATTTTCCATTGGTCACTTGGTGGTGTCACCATGGGCTGAGCTCAGCGGCCGACTCTGCTGTCCCCAGGGGATGCATTGGGACGCCAAGCCCCTCAGGGCTGGGATTCGGGATTGGGCGGGCTCGGAGCGCCCAGAGCCTGGGCCCGTGAGGAGCTGTTGCTGGCGCTGGCTGTGCTCAGCCCGCTGTGCGGAGCAGCCGCGGCCATGGAGACACAGGCGGGAGCTGTGGCCGAGGCCGGCAGGCGGCCCGTGCCGGCTCGCAGCTGCGAGGGCGCCGGCAGCCTGTGCCCTGAGGCCGAGGCCGTGGCGGGCGGTTTGCGGGCAGGGCTTTTCCGAGCCGGCCGCAATGTGCTGCGTCCCGCGTGGGCCCGGCCGCGGCAGAGGCGGGCGGGAGCGCAGCGGGGCCGGCAGCGGCAGGCAGAGGGCGCAGAGAGCAGCAGCCCGGCCGGGCCCGCTGCGGAGCGGCACGGAGCTGCCGGGCAGCCCTCGGCCGTGTCTGTGCGCACAGGGCAGGAGCAGAGCCCGCAGCAGAGGCAGGAGCCGCGGCAGGAGCCGGCCATAGCGGCAGCTCGCCGTGCCCAGGGCCGCAGCCGCAGCTCTCCCCTGCCGGCCACAGCAGCAGCCGCTCCCCTCCGAGGCTCCGGCGCTTCCCGAAGACGAAGAGCCCGGCCCCCAGCACGCCCTGGAGCCCCGCAGCGAGAGGAGCCGCCGGCGCCGCAAAGGGCAGCGCAGAGGGCGCAGGTTGAGGAGGAGGACAAGAGGCTCGCTCTGCGCCGCGCTGGGGCGGCTCTGCCCTGTCAGCCTTCGCCTTGAGCCCTTTGCTTCTTTTCCATGAGCCTTGATCCCCGTCCTTGGCCAAGGGCCCCCGCAGCCCTTTCCAGGGCTGCAGTAAAAGCTGCCTCAGTCACAGAATCACAGAATCCCTGGCTTGGAAGACAGACACTTTCAAGATGATCGAATTCAATCTGTGGCCTAATACCTCAACTAAAGCACTGCACCGAGTGCCACATCCAGTCTTCTTTCAAAGGCTTGCAGGGATGGTGAGTCCACCAGCTCCCTGCAGGGGTCTGTCCCAGGAAGAACCAAGATAACACTGGGGCCTTCTACCCCCCGGCGCTTGGAGCTCTGGAAGTTTGTCTTTCTGCTTAGGCAAAGGCCATGGAAAAGGCCTGGGAAAAGTAGTCACAAATCGAGTAGCCTACAGAGCTCTAAATTGATGTGCAAGGTATACAGAAAAGACAGAAAAGAAAAAAGGCAAAACCCAAATGGCATCAGCAAAGTCTTGGGCATGAACACATAGCTGCAAAGGGTCTTCTCAGCCCTATTTCTTTGTATTTCTGGGAACCAGAGGAATCCTACTTGAGCCTCTGGGGAGATGGGTTTGGGAGGTAAAAGTTCATGTCTTTTTTCTCCTTGGGGCAGCTCCTGTTCCTAGCGTCAGCTGAGCCTCTCTTCAGCCTGATGCTTGTTCTGATTGTTGCAGCAAAACAACTGATGGCAGACAGAAGGCACTGACACTTGCAGAGACATGACTTTTTCCAGTGCCAGCTGGGAGTTGGAGTCAGAAGAAAAACTCCCGAAAGCACAACTCCATTGGAAGATTGCCTTCCTTTTCATTCCATAAAGAAGCTCTAGATCCACTTGTGAATTGTCAGTTGTTTGTTAAGGATGGGAAGTTTTCTTTCCTGATTTTTTTCATGTGGTTTGGAAGTGGATGAGGCTCTCGTTCATTCACAAACTCCAGACCAGAGTGCCTTTGGAAGATGGCCCACGTGGCAGTTTTTGCCCAGCCATGGTACTTGTGGATAGAAGAAAGCAAGGGCAATGGTATTTGCAGCCAAAACCCAGCAAAGCTTGACTCAGCCAAAACATCCTGGGGAGAGAGAGGCCTCCAGCTGTTCCTAGAAATCAGCAAGTTCCAGCCAAATGGTTGTGTAGCACTAAGTGCAATCTCTTTGCCTAGATCAGAGCCTTGCTCAGCCAAAGAAGCAGAAAGATCAGCAAGGAGCTCTCAAAGGCCCCTCACATCATTTTGATTTTGCTCATCTTGTGTAAGTTTGCAACTGAATGTGTGTTTGCAGTTGAGCTAATGAAGAAAAAAAAGTAAATAGAAGCTTTATGGTGGGGCCATGATATTCCACAAGAGGAATCACTGGTGTGCATTTAATTGGAGCTCTCTCAATCCTATAAAAGTATTGTAGCCCTGATTTAAAATAGGCCTATATGAACCAATTTGGAGAGACAGAGACTAAAATGGCTTATGGGGTTTTTTTTTAAGAGTGAGAAAAACTACCCAAAAGGTGTTGTTTTGTGGCATTTTAAAATATACTACCTCAAAATTACCAACTGCAATAAATCAAGAGTTTAAAATGGAGTGTTTAGGTATATGAATAATTAAAACCACAAAAATGTGAAGATATGAATGCATGTTTTCATAAAAATCATGAAATTATAGACAAAAAAATACATGCCCTGAACTACAATGCAAAGGCAGGTAGAACTGTACTTGAATGGTCTCTTTTTAGATTGCTGGAGTTTTTTCCTTGTGAAGAGGAGCTAGGGTATTGCTGAAGAAAAGTGGCACAAGCAGGACAGGGCAGCGTGCTGTGCTCCGTGCAGAGGCTGCCAGGGGCTGCCCGAAGAGCGCCCTGCTGCAGCCAGAGCCCTCCTGGCCTGGGGCCCGGGAGCAAAGGGCCAGGGCAGGCACCTCTTCCTCGTCCTGGCCCTGCCACCGCTCCCTGCTGCTGCTGCTGCTGAGGGAAAGAGAAGACTCTCCTAAGGCCCCATGAACAAATGCACTTACGCAGCCCTGGGGATGCCAGTGAAGGAAACCATGTGTCACGTAATGCATGTGTGACCAGAGTCACCAAACACCACCTAAACATGGAATTGTTGCACCTCTCTAGGACAGGCAGAAATTTAAAGAATTAACTGGGGACTTGAGGGCAGAAGAGGCCAGAGGAGGAAAACAACTCTGAGGGGAAACAAACCAGCATATCTGGAGGGGAAAACATCTCTGCCTGCTCAGAATTGGTCGAGGGAACATGTCTCTAATTCTCTCCAGAAAGGGATGCTTTAGGTGAGCTCTGCACCTCTGACTGCCTTGGACCAGAGCCAGGAAGATTCAATTATGTAAATGTTACATAGATAGATAGATAGATAGATAGATAGACAGACAGACAGACAGATCTCATTACTGAAATCCCTCTTTATTGTCCTCTCTGTTGCTATACACATCAGAACTTGGTAGCCAGTGCCCCGCTCAACTAAAATCCCGAGATTGCTCTCCGGTTGCTTCAGTAACCCTCACTCTTGGGGAATCTGGAGCGTGTGGGTCATTATGGAATGCAATCAGACCCAGAGCATTTCTGGGAACTGCACTCTTTGTGCATGTGTGCTCAGGCAAGTTCTTCTCTTGGACTCGACCACACTGATGGTGCTGAAGTGGCTGGAATCAGAAATGCAGCCCAGCCCCTTCCAGCTCCTCTAATCTCTGAGCACCAGCTGGAATGCAATTGATTTCCTGCTCAATTCCCAAACACAACACACACTGATTCCCTGGGCTGCCAAAAGACACGGGAGCCGTTAACTTGAAAGCGATGTGTTTCTGCCAGTGCTGAAAAAGGGCAGGAAAGATTGAGAAAAAGCTCCCTGGAGAAGGAGAAACTACACAAGGCTTCTTCTAGCAAACAAACAAACAAACAAATAAACAAAATATTAAAGTGTTACCCACTCCAGTGTCTAAAGCACTTGGATGCAGTGAAGGGATGTTTGGCAGGGAAACAGCCCTTGTGCTGAGCATTGGATCTAAGGCAGGGATCTATGGAAGTCTGCCTGAAGGTCCCTCATGAGCCCCCATTGTCCAGGCTAAAGCTCCCTCAGCACCTCCTCACTGGCCTTGTGCTGCCCCCCCTTGCCCAGCTCCCCTGTCCTTCTGTGCACTCGCTGCAGCCCCTCCATGACTTTCTGCTTCCCAGGGCCCACAGCTGCACACAGCACTCCAGCTGTGGCCGCAGCGCTGCCCAGCACAGGCCACGCTCCCTGCCCTGCTCCTGCTGCCCCACTGCTGCTGGCACAGGCCACCGTGCCCTTGGCCTTCTTGGCCCCCTGGCCCCACGCTGCCTCATCTTCAGCTGCTCACGGCCGCCAGCCCTGCGTCCTTTTGGCCCACGCAGCTCCCCAGCCACAAAGGTGCCCATTGCACTTCAGATACAGCAGGCACCATTGCAAGATGGCCTTCCTGTTCTACCACCTCATGTTCCAAGCAGATATCATAAAGTTTGGTAAGAATAGGATTCTAAGTCACTCTGTTTAAATTGAAATGATCTAATTCAACTGTACAGGAAATTGCTCTTAATTAAATTTTCCCTATCTGCTGTCTGCAAGCATCGTTCTCTTTTCAAAACTAGGTTTTTAATTCTTTAAACTCTGAGAAGGAAATTTAAAAATATCTATCTCTGCCCTTATTATTTTTGTTACAGGCAGGAATATGGATTTTCTTTCGGCCTTCCTAGCTGGCCCTGTACTGTCTACTGCTACTGGCCAAGCTCACATCTTCCTCTACAATTCTTAAACACCAGGAACATGAAATGTTCCTTTCTTACTCACCTCAGGATCTTCAGCACTGCTAAATACATGCTTCAGTTGTCCTGTAGGGGGAAGGGAAAATTAACCAGATGCTGTCAGAAAACTGCCTGGGCTGCTGAATCCCACAGAACAAGTCAACCCAAACAGAGATGATTTCCTGTTTCACAACATCCCTCCAGGAGACACATTTCATTCACACAGCCAGCAAGAGATCAGGACAATATTCTTGGCTGTGCCCACACTGCAGCCAGTTTAGCCAGTAAATGAATTCAAATATGATCAAGAAAATGCAAAGTGTTTTTCTTTAACACTCAATGCTCCTGTTCTACCAAACACATAAGACAGCTTCTGAAATTTTCTCCTTCAGGTACTCTTTTTTTTTATCACTCAGTGTCATGCACTTGTTCTGATTAACTTGCAGCAAACAGTTGCCCAGAAAAGCTTCCCCACAGTCCCCCTGCAGATGATGCAGTTCTATTGCTGAAGAGCACAGCAGCACTTCCATTCAAAGGGAACAACTATTTTAGCACTCAGTAAAAGGTCAAGTTAGTAAAATCCTTTCATGACAAAATTTAAAAAGAAAGAAGCTTTCTCTGAATTCTGGGAACAACTGCAGAGTTTTTGGAAGGCTTTAAAGAAGGTCTGCCAGTCTACATTTTCAAAGGTGTCTTGCTTGTCCCAGCAACCTGAGTAAATGACAGACTCTGCTGCCACAGACTCCCCTGTGGAGGGAACGGATGCCCTGCAGGTTCCCCTGTAAATGCTGCTCCTGTGGCTACAGACACCCCCTTTTTAGCTGAACGTCATGACAGGAGCTTTACCAAACCACTGGCACTCTAATGCTCTTTCTGTTTCAAAATCAGAAACTCAGCCACCAAGAAAGAGCAGGAAGACATACAAAAGCCAGGTTAGGATACACCCTTACCGAAGTAGAATGGAAAACTCTACTTACGAACAAAGTGTGCAACGTAATATGAGGAAAAACAAACACCATAGGCAGCAAAAGCTGCTGTGGCCAGATGGTGGATCATTGTCCCAGTGCTGTGCAAGTTTTCTCCAACACTAGAAAAACAAGTGCCCTGTCAGAGTGCAGCTGCCCACTGACCAATGCTCAAACCAGGAGGGTTCTCCTGATGCGAGCAAGGCCTAGGGCTGCTCTGACACTCAGGCCTTCCATGCACCAAGACAACCTTCTGATGCCACTATGACGATGTGGCAACCATGCCCTGACATCACAAAGCAAATGCTCCATGTTGGTCTGTGAATTTATGCAAAGCAATAACCAACCTTCCCTACAGCAAACACAAAAGAGCCTGGGAAATTCTCATCTGTCACAAAGCAGCAAAAAATCCCCTCATGGGCCAAACCCTGTTGTTCAGGGATCCAAGAGGAACTCCAAGAGTGCCCCAAGGACCTACAGCCTGTACCCCAGCTGAGCACTCAGATGGGCCTCAAGCAAAGGAAACCAGGCCAAGAAAATGGTCCACAGCATTGCACATGTGAGAAATGACTCTCACTTTTAAAGGTTTAGTAAACCTTAACAAAGGACTGACGAAGGAAAACTTGCAGCATTGGGAGTCTCTGTGACTAGCAGCCACGTGCTCATCTACAAAAAGGATGCTCTGCCTTTTATACCCTTAGCTCCTCCAAAAGTTTTGTCAGTCAACTCTTTCTCTGCTGCCCATTGGTGGAGATTACTTTCTTGCATCCTGACTGGAGGTCAGGGGTTGTTACACCCTGCCTGCTGGTCACGAGCCAGCCCTCCCCAAATGCCCTGACTACCAAGGCTATTACAAGGGGGACGGGAAAGAGGACTATGGGAGGATATATCACAATACCATCATTACACATTTGAACATCCACATAACATCTGCTTCTTAATTGTCAGAGCCAACCATTGCATTACTTGTCCAGAACACACAGAACCAGGAGAGAAGCCACTGTTGGCATCACAGCTGAAATGCTTCCTAACAAATCTCCCCACATATTTGCACCTTTATTGGACATACCCAGGGCTCCGGTGTGGGTACATCTCTGCCTTTCTTCCCCTGTGGCAGCAGTCGAACTGGCAGCATCTGCCCGCCAGCAGCAGCTGCTCCAAGCTGGGAACGCCACTGGCGGTGCTGATTTCCAGAGGCTTCTGTGTGCCAGGGGAAGCCAAGGCAGGAGCGGGTTGAACGGTGCTGGCGCTGCTGCTGCTCTGTGCCAGAGAGCCCCAGCTGGGCAGGGCACGGTGCCCACTGCGCTGCGGGCTCCTTCTCCTGCCACAGCTGGGCACACCTGGCAACAAGGCATGACAACTTGTGGGCAAGCCAAGGGGTGTCTGGGGCTGCACTGCTCTGCACACACCCAGCACACCTGCAGCACAGAATTTTAACCCTCAAACAGGTAAACCAAAGGGAAACAGGTGGAAAAGATTTCATTTCAACCTTTCTTTATGCTTCAATAGAAATGACCAAAATGAAAGTTACCAAGCAGGGCCCGATCCACACTGCCAGCTCAGTGTGAGAAAAGAGGCATTACTTTATTTCAGTGCTGGTTGTGTGAGGAATCACTTCCCTGAAACATGCACACCCACGTGTTAGTATCCATGGAACTAAGACATTACTTTCATTACTTTTATTCATTACTTTGCTCAAACTCACATGCTAAACATTCTCCCAAAGTATTTGACATGTTTAAATCCCTTCCCCAAAATTACTTACATTTAGAGTAGGGGTCTCTTGAGGGTCTCTGGTGGTCATGTGGTGAACAACCCATTCCTCAAATTCTCCTCCCATGGTTAAGAGCCTTCTTCTCCTTGAATGCATTGCAGCTACCTCCTCAGTAGGCCCACTATCTTTATTCTCAAGGCTAAGACATCCACTTGCACACATTAAACATTGGTGTGAGGGAAGGTACAACTAAGCACTGCCTGGTAAAGCTTAAAAAATTCACAATTTGTTGCACATCAACACTTCCCCAATATCTCTCGTTCCTTCTCTGGGAACCAAACACAAGCATTTTGTGATCACTGAGCCCAAGGCCACCTCCAGCCCTCCTGTCACCCAGAAGCCCTTCTGTCCTCACAAACAGCAGGCCCAGCAGTGCCTTCCCTCACTGGCTCAGTCACCAGCTGTGTCAGGAGTTCTCTGTCACACACTCCAGGAACACCCTGGACTGTTTGCTCTCCGCTGCACTCTGTTGCCAGCAGACATCCCCACCCTGTTCCATGCCCCTTGCAGAACCCTGCACCTGCTGTCCATGGGCACCTGGCAAGGGGAGGCACTCACGGCAGAGATGCACCAGCTGCCCTGGGCAGGAACCAAAACCCTCTGGTGGCACAGCTGCTGGCCTGTGTCTGGCACAGCTCTGCACGCCCCACTCCTCACGGGCTCTGGGCTGGAAATGCAATTGCACTTTCTGCCTCATGGAGAAATACCAGGGCTGCACAAACCACGGCCAGCAGGCCACATCCCAAAGGCACTGCAGCATGGAGCTGAGAAGGGAGAACACCCTTCCCCAATTCCTAACCATACCAAAACCACCATCATTGGGACTTTTAATCTTCTGAATGTAGAGTTGATTCACAGTGTGACAAGGGAAGCTTCCAATGGAGTTGAAGTTTGGTAGAGTTTTTATTCTGAGTCCTACTCAGACTGTTGATTTGAAAATTTATTTTAAAATATTTTTTAAAAGGCTGTCCAGTCATATGGTTTTGTTCTAATACCAAAATGGCTAGATGAAATGTACTGGCATTTTAATTACATCCAAACTGATTAGTCTGTAAAAGCTTTCCTGCAGAATAGCCACTGAACAAGAAATGAAAATCTGTGGACTGTTGACTTTGCAAATTTCTGCTAAACTTATCAGACAATGAGGAGTTTTTAGTTAGACCATAGAGCAAATAAATTCCTATGGATTACTTGATTTGGATAAACCTGTTAATTTCAAATTAAAACTGCCAGCACATACTAAGTGGAAATCTGAATACTCCCTTCTATGAACTCTGAATTATTAGATCGTCATTGTTTGCTATATAAACAAAAATTAATATTCTGGCTATTTTTTTTACTTACAGACAGCTCTTCAACACTCTTTGTAACACTAGAAAGAGAGTTTGTAGCAATGTGAACCATGGGTTGGTGGGGCATTGCAGAAGGCTCCTATGCCAGCACTAAATGTTCACATTTACCATAGCATCACTTCTTGCCTTTAATTCCAAGCTACAGCTCAGTTCCTGCAGTATAGATTCACATTTGTAGTCTGTATTTGCAGCTGGTTCTTACTTTCCTGTCCAGAACAAAATCATGCTTGGATCTCAAATCAAAATAAAACGAGGAAAGAGTCAGGTTCTGGATAGGTATAGCAAGAACTAAGAGAGTTTTTTGCAAATATGTTGAAAAGTTGTTTGTACATGCTGCAAAAATGGCAGATTAAAGACTTGCACTCTAACTTGCAAGCTGAGCTTTGCCTGTTCTTTCTGGAATGATTTCTTGAGGCCAGACACTGAACCCAATGAGTAAGAGAATCAAAATCACCGGAGTAGTTTGGAGAATATTGTAAATTATTCTGTCATGATGCTTTTTGCCTACAAGTTCTGGCCATCATCCGATTGGAGTAATTAGAGGAGATGGAAGCCATCACACTGTGCCTGTGCACACAATTCCTTCCCAGGAGTAATCCATGAAGCAACGCTGACACATCCACACCAGCAGCTGTTGCCACACAGTCATGAAGCAGAGAATTTGTATTTCTGCTACACCTGGACAGCTGAAGATGCCTCTGCTGAGCTAATTTTAGTGACTGCCCACCACAGATGAGACCTTGTGGTCAGTCTCCAACAAGTCAGGGCAGTTAATATTCTGCCTAAATGAAGTAAGTCTAGCAATACATAGGCCATGGGGCCTGAGGAAAGCCGGCAGCTGTGGGAGATTTAATTTGTTTCCACATCTTTCTTTTTACTAATTTATTGCAGTCAATTATTTAAAGAATGGAAACTTTTGGCATACCATTGGCTGGAAGGTTGGTCAGTCTTCCATTCATGACTCCTCTGAAAGCATCACCCCAGTGTTTTTATCAGTAGCTCTTCCATCATCATGGCTCACACAGCATTTCCTGCAGCTCTTGCTGGAGTCAGGGAAAGGCACCAGGAGAAGGGGGAGAAAGCTGTGTGCAGAGACTGTGTCAGCTGAAGACACATTGGTTTCCTCAATGTCCTGGGGTGACGTTATGATGCTTGTATCCCCATTCATCTGTTCTGTGCCTTTAAGACTTGCTCTGAAGAGTGGAAGTTTTGTTTGGGTTTCTCTTATCAGGGACACAGAGACGGGCAGTACATAGGGCTGTTTTAGCTTCTTGCTTTCAGCTTGCTGCTTTGCTTGCTCTCTTTTCTGCTCTCACTTCTGCTCTGCTTTGGCCTCTGCTTATAAGCTAGTTCTAGCTAAACAGTCCACATTCCTTCCTGGACTGTTTCCCCTCTCCTGTTTCTGTGACCATCTTGAACCTGCTCCGGACTGGGACCCGGGAACACCGAAGGTTTGGCTGCAGCAGCTGCCCCAGCGCCGGAGGGACTGAGAACAGAGCAACCTCCCCCCGAAAGAGACTTTCTGATTTTGTCATCTTTCTCAGAGTATTGTCATCAGGTATTGTTCATTTTGTGTGCTGGGGGGTGTTGTGCCTGAAATAAACAGGTTCTTTCCACCTCTCTCCAGGGAATTTTTTCCCGAACCGGTTGGGGGGAGGGCCCGTGTGGGTTTGCTTCCTGGAGGGGCCCTCCTTTGCAGATTCTTTAACAAATTTGCCCTAAACCAGGATAAAATATTGGTGCCCAAACGTGGGGCTTGAGAGAGAGTGGAAAAACCCTGTTTTGACTGCATTTTGGTTGCTATTACTCTGCGTTCGTTTAAATCAGCTAATAGCCATGCTTTTTGAATTCATAATGTTTATTGGGGTGAAGGTTTGCATGCATTTCTGGTCCCTAGGGCTTTCTGAGATTTTAATACCCCTCTGGTCCCTAGGTTTATTTTCTTATCCAGAAATAGCTTTTATATTGCCCCTAATACGTAGTTTTTACATCAGAGGGGCAGTGACCAGAGTAGCTATCCTGCTGGGCTTGGTGGCAATGATGTGCAAGAAATTTATAAACATGCCAGGGTCTGCTCCAGGTATGAATGGTTCATGGATATGGTTATGCATCCAGTTTGTTGCAGGAGGAGCAGGAGGGAATGAGGTTTTTCAGCCTCTGCTTTCCTTCTTCTCCTATGAATCAGTTGCATCACTAGTGAAGGATGTTCAGTTTCCCCTCAATGTTACAGAAACCATCTTCCTGGTATTCAATCTGGTAACCTACCTCTATACAACCTGCTGCTTCTCTAGAATGAGGGCTGAGATTTCTAGACGGGCTGATGAGACCCCTGACTCAGGAGTAAACCCCAGTGTGGAAAACCCTAAGTGGTGTGGGAAATGGGAGGATATGGGCCAAATCCTGAAGGAATTCTCTGACCCTATAGTCTGGGATTTTCCCCATGAACAAATTCAGAACCCAGATGAGGTGGAGAAATATCTGAAAGAGAAGTACCAGGATGAGCCTAAGGAGAGGAAGGTCATTGCAGTGAGCTGGGCCCTGGCATATGCTTATCGCACACTGCTAGATACTGTCGGGCAGCAGACAGAGGCAGGGGGGCAGGGAGATCAATCAGCAACTGTCCCAGTGACTCAGGCTGCAGCTAACACTCCAGGCTCGAAGCCAGCAGCTAAACCCATGGCTGTTGCTACCAGCACTAGAAGTGGGAAATGCACGGACAAGACCAATCAATCAGTGGATGATGATTATGATGATGATGATGAAGGAGAAGGAACCTCAATGCCTTCTGACATAAAATCAGGAGTCAAAGCAGCAGGTGCAAGATCAGATGCGAGTATTGAGTCCTTTTCCCTGAAGGACCTTCGTGGCCTATGGAAGGACTACACTTGAAGGTCTGATGAATCCATAATTAGTTGGCTTGTCCGTCTCTGGGATGCTGCAGGCGAGGCTACAATTCTGGATGGCACTGAAGCCAGGCATTTGGGATCCCTGTCACAGGATCCTGTCATCGACCAAGGAATGATGAGGGGGGCTAACCCTCACAGCCTCTGGGAACAGGTCCTAAGAAGTGTAGCAGAAAGATACCTGTGTGCAGACGATCTCTATATGCAGCAAACTCAGTGGAAGACAATAGAGCAAGGGATCCAACACCTGAGAGAAATGGCAGTGGCAGAGATTATCTTCTCAGATGATGTAACAACTAGGAACCCAGACTTAGTACCATGCACGTCTGTGATGTGGCAGAAACTTGTACGACTTGGGCCACATGAATATGCTTCTGCCTTAGCCATCATGAAGAGGGATGAGAGGGGTGAGACGGTGCTTGACATGGCAAGGAAGCTCTGAGCATATGCAGATGCTGTACATGGCCCCACATGCCAGAATCGCAGCGGTAGAAACACATCTGCAGAATTTAGAGGATAAGATAGAGGAGAACCATAAGAAGCTTAGAGAGGAGATTAAAGAAGACCTTCTCCAAATTTCAGCAGTACAGATCCGAGGTTCTGGTCTCCAAGGCAGACGTTTCCCAGATGGTGAGAGAAGGTACACCCCACGAGCTGAGCTGTGGTTTTACCTGCGTGATTGTGGGGAAAACATGAGAAGGTGGGATAGGAAACCTACTGCTGTTCTGGCATGACGGGTACGTGAACTGAAGGAAGCCACCAGGAGGAAAGCAGCTCCAGTTGCCCGTAGCCGACCAGCCAGGTATGATGATGATGACATGTCTGATCCCCTCGAAGGAACATCCAAAACATACGCCCAGGGAAAGAAGGATAACCAGGCTTAGAGGGGCCCTGCCTCTAGCCAGGTAGAGGCCCGGGAAAATCGTGTTTTCTGGTCTGTGTGAATTTGTTGGCCTGGCACATCGGAACCACAAGAGTACAAAGCTTTGGTCGATACTGGTGCGCAATGCACATTAATCCCATCAAGACATGTGGGGACAGAGTCTGTTTCTATTGCTGGTGTGACAGGGGGATCCCAGGATTTCACTTTGGTGGAAGCTGATGTGAGCCTAACGGGAAATGAGTGGCAGAAGCATCCTATTGTGACTGGCCCAGAGGCCCATGTATTTTGGGCATAGACTACCTTCCAAGTGGGTACTTCAAAGACCCAAAAGGACTCCGATGGGCAATTGGAATAGCTGCTGTAGAGACAGAGGGCATTCAGCAATTGAACACCTTGCCTGGGTTGTCTGAGAATCCATCTGCAGTAGGATGCCTGACAGGAGAAGAGCGACGAGTACCAATTGCCACCTCAACAGTTCATCAACGACAGTATAGAACCACTCGAGATCTGTGATCCCCCTCCATAAGATGATCCGAGAGCTGGAGAGCCAAGGGGTGGTCAGCAAGACCCACTCACCCTTCAACAGCCCCATTTGGCCTGTGCGAAAATCTGACGGGGAATGGAGATTGACTGTAGACTACCGTGCCTTGAATGAAGTGACTCCACCACTGAGTGCTGCCGTGCCAGACATATTAGAGCTCCAGTACGAGCTTGAGTCCAAGGCAGCAAGGTGGTATGCCACTATAGACATTGCCAATGCATTTTTCTCCATTCCTCTGGCAGCAGAATGCAGGCCTCAGTTTGCTTTCACATGGAGGGGCGTGCAGTACACCTGGAACCGACTGCCCCAGGGGTGGAAGCACAGCCCCACCATCTGCCATGGACTGATCCAGACTGCACTAGAAAGGGGAGAGGAGCCAGAACATCTGCAGTACATTGATGACATCATTGTGTGGGGGAACACAGTTGCGGAAGTGTTCGAGAAAGGGAAGGAAATCATCCAGATCCTCCTGGGAGCTGGTTTCGCCGTTAAAAAGAGCAAAGTAAAGGGACCAGCTCGTGAGATTCAGTTCCTGGGAGTGAAGTGGCAAGATGGACGGCATCAGATTCCCACAGATGTCATCAACAAGATCACAACAATGTCTCCACCCACCAATAAGAAAGAGACACAAGCTTTCTTGGATGCAATAGGTTTTTGGAGGATGCATATTCCTGAGTACAGTCAGATCATGAGCCCTCTTTACCTGGTCACCCGCAAGAAGAACAATTTCCAGTGGGGCCCTGAGCAGCAACAAGCCTTTGTCCAGATCAAACAGGAGATTGCTTATGCAGTAGCCCTTGGCCCAGTCAGGACAGGACCAGAGGCAAAGAACATGCTCTACTCTGCAGCTGGGAACCATGGCTTGTCCTGGAGTCTTTGGCAGAAGGTGCCTGAGGAGACTCAGGGTCGACCACTGGGATTTTGGAGTCGAAGCTACAGAGGGTCTGAAGCCAACTACACTCCAACAGAGAAGGAAATCTTGGCTGCCTATGAAGGAGTCCAGGCTGCCTCGGAGGTAATAGGCACTGAAGCACAACTCCTCCTGGCACCCCGACTACCAGTGCTGGGGTGGATGTTCAAAGGCAAGGTTCCTTCCACTCACCATGCCACCAGTGCTACATATAGCAAGTGGATTGCTGTTATCACTCAACGCGCCTGTATAGGTAAACTGAATCGCCCTGGGATTTTGGAGATAATTACAAATTGGCCCAAAGGTGAGAATTTTGGTGTCACACATGGAGAGGAACAAGAACCAGTGACACGGGCTGAAGAGGCTCCTCCCTATAACCAACTGCCCCCAGAGGAAACACGCTACGCTCTTTTCACTGACGGTTCCTGTCACATCCTTGGGATGAACCGGAAGTGGAGAGCAGCCGTATGGAGCCCCACACGACGGGTTGCACAAGCTACCAAAGGAGAAGGTGGATCAAGCCAACTTGCAGAACTCAAAGCTGTTCAACTGGCCCTAGACATTGCTGAGAGAGAGAAGTGGCCAAAGCTCTACCTCTACACTGATTCATGGATGGTAGCCAATGCTCTGTGGGGATGGCTGGAGAGGTGGAAAAAGGCTAACTGGCAACGTAGAGGGAAACCAATTTGGGCTGCTGATGAGTGGAAAGACATTGCTACCAGGGTAGGGAGGCTACCTGTGAAAGTCCGCCATGTAGATGCCCATGCACCCAAGAGTAGGGCCAATGAGGAGCACCAGAACAATGAGCAGGTAGACCAAGCTGCAAAGATAGGGGTGTCCAAAATAGACCTAGACTGGGAACATAAGGGAGAGTTATTCCCAGCTCAATGGGCCCATGATGCCTCAGGCCACCAGGGCAGAGATGCCACCTATAAGTGCGCATGAGACCAAGGGGTGGATCTAACCATGGACAGTATTTCTCAGGTTATCCATGACTGTGAGACGTGTGCTGCCATCAAGCAGGCCAAGCGAGTGAAGCCCCTGTGGTACGGTGGGCGGTGGTCCAAGTACAAGTATGGGGAGGCCTGGCAGATTGACTCCATCACTCTGCCCCAGACACGCCAGGGCAAGCGCTATGTGCTGACCATGGTGGAAGCCACCACTGGATGGTTGAAAACCCACCCTGTGTCTCATGCTACAGCCCGGAACACCATCCTGGGCCTTGAAAAGCAAGTTCTGTGGAGACATGGCACCTCTGAGAGGATCGAGTCAGACAATGGGACTCATTTCAAGAACAGCCTTATCAACACCTGGGCCAGGGAACATGGCATTGAGTGGGTGTACCATATCCCCTACCATGCACCAGCTGCAGGAAAAGTGGAGAGGTACAATGGACTACTAAAAACCCAGTTGAAAGCTTTGGGTGGGGGATCTTTCAAAAATTGGGAGCAGCATTTAGCAAAGGCCACCTGGTTAGTTAACACCCGAGGTTCCACCAACCAAGCAGGTCCTGCCCAGTCTGAGTCCCTGAATGTAATAGAAGGAGACAAAGTCCCAGTGGTACATATCAGAGGTTTGTTAGGGAAGACTGTGTGGATCAATTCTGCCTCGAGTACAGACAAACCCATTTGTGGGGTTGTCTTTGCTCAGGGACCAGGTTGCACGTGGTGGATAATGCAAAGAGATGGAACAACACGATGTGCACCTCAGGGAGATCTGATCGTGGGGTAAGAATGATGTGCAGTATCACTGTCCATTGGATGTTACTGCCATTGTCTGTACATTAAACCATACAGACGGGAGATTGAAGGAAATGTGTAAGTGTTGAAGGTCTGGGCAAGTGGAAGATGGAGAAGGAAATGCGTAAGTGTCGAAGGTCTGAGCAAGTGAAAGATGGAGCTTTAAGTGACTAAAGTGAAAAGGGGGAATCCTGCAGCTCTGTAGTATAGGGCCTGGATTCAGTGGTCCAGTGTGGGGATGTGATGAAGTCATGATGGGTATTGTTTGTAAATTTTGGGGGAACAGATGGAAATTTTGTATGAATAATGCATGATGTGTGGTAGTATGTTGATGATATGGGGATAAGGGGTGGAATGTCCTGGGGTGACGTTATGATGCTTGTATCCCCATTCATCTGTTCTGTGCCTTTAAGACCGGCTCTGAAGAGTGGAAGTTTTGTTTGGGTTTCTCTTATCAGGGACACAGAGATGGACAGTACATAGGGCTGTTTTAGCTTCTTGCTTTCAGCTTGCTGCTTTGCTTGCTCTCTTTTCTGCTCTCGCTTCTGCTCTGCTTTGGCCTCTGCTTATAAGCTAGTTCTAGCTAAAGAGTCCAAATTCCTTCCTGGACTGTTTCTCCTCTCCTGTTTCTGTGACCATCTCAAACCTGCTCCAGACTGGGACCTGGGAACACTGAGGGTTTGCACCGTTTGGCCTGCAGCAGCTGCCCAGTGCCGGAGGGACTGAGAACAGAGCAACCACCCCCGAAAGAGACTTTCTGATTTTGTCGTCTTTCTCAGAGCGGTGTCATCGGGTATTGTTCATTTTGTGTGCTGGGGGGTGCTGTGTCTGTCAAATAAACAGGTTCTTTCCACCTCTCTCCGAGGAATTCTTCCCGAACCAGTTGGGGAGGAGGGCCCGTGTGGGTTTGCTTCCTGGAGGGGCCCTCCTTTGCAGATTCTTTAACAAATTTGCCCTAAACCAGGACACCAGCACAGCCATTTGCCCAGGCAGCCCAGAGCAGTGGTCACAGCGCCAAGGCTGACAGAGCTCAAGAAGAGTTTGGACAATGATCTCAAGCACATGGGGTGACTCTAAGGGTTTCCTGCACATGGCCAGGAGCTGGACTCGATGACCCTGATGGGTCCCTTCCAACTCAGCATATTCCATGATTCTATGACCCTTATTCACACCGTGAGGTAATTTCATATTCCCTTTGGTTTCCACTCTTGTGTGGTTTCATCTTTACAGCCAGACACAAAACGGTTTTCCTGATTTGGGAGGTGAAATGAAGATCATTACCTTGTGTCCTTGTGGCAGTCCTGAGCAAGCTTCCCTGCCACGTGTGGCAGCCTTTCAGCTCTGGCTGTGCCTGCGAGCTGGGTGACTCCAATTCTCTCCATCAGGGACAGGAGGAGTTGGGCCGCACACTCGCGCACCGGGGCGTGGCGGCTGCTGGGGAGGAGAGAGCAAACCCTGGGCACAGGGACAAGGAGCAGCAGCAGCGCCGGCCTTGGCCAAAGCTGCTCCCTGCCCTTGCTGGGTGAAGGAGCCTGGGCTCTCCCTGCACCTTCAGACACCTGCAGAAGGTTCTGTCCTCAGCTAAACACAAAGGTAGCATTGTACACAAGGCCTGCCTGCACGGAAGAGGGAGGAATTCAGTCTCCCTGCTCTGTCTGATATTCAGTTTCTTTCACAGTATTTACTCTGAGAAAGATTAAAGAAATAGATGACATATGAATAATTTAGAAATAAAGGACAATTCATGCTGACCCATCAGAGGGCACCCAGTACACAGAGCTGCAGCAGGATCGAGGCTCTTTCCACCCATTTATCCCCAAATCTGCTGAACTCTGGAAAACAACAAATGCAGGGAAAACACATTGTGGGCTGTGAAGTTGCAGGATATCCAGCAATGCAGCCTGTTTCTTCTGTGGGGCTTGGCAATGGATCCATCTGAATCTTTTACCCTATTCCAAAGCTGAGGAAAGGGTGGCAGGCAGTTTAGCCAGGCTGTCCTGTTCTAGAGAGTGTCTCTTGGGAACTAGCAGGCCCAGCACCAACATTTAAAGCAGCATTTGCTCCAACTGTCCCATGGCAGTCAGCCTGTGGAGGTGCCTGTAAAGTGATTCATCATGTCAAGGCTAACATGAAACATCAGTTTGAATAGAAAGCAGAGCTCTAAGGCCAGCACAGTCATGCAAGACTCCTTTGGCAGGAGCTGCACCTGCTGTGCAGGCTGTGCCACACCCAGCAGATTGTCCCCCATGTGCTCCATGCCCCAGCAAGGATCCTCCTAATTTCTAAAGTTAATGGCATCATGAGGAGACATGGTTTTCCCAGGGCCTCTGTGGTTAGAGCTGTGAAATACCAAACACTGCTCACAGCTGCAATTGCAATTGTCCCTTTGCCCACAAAAGCACAAGGCTCTATCCTTGGCCTTTGCAGGCACTTTCCCTTCCCCACTGATCATCACATCTAGGAAAATCTGACAGACTGGGAGAACTCCAGCGAGCAGCAGGAAGCTGAGTCAGAGGAGCTTTAGTTTGGATATCAGGAAAAAAGGTTTTTCACCCAGAGGGTGGCTGGGCACTGGAACAGGCTCCCCAGGGCAGTGGTCACAGCACCAAGCCTGACAGGGTTGAAGGAGCATTTGGACAACAATCTCAGGCACTTGGTGTGACCCTTGGGCTGCTCTGGGCAAGGCCAGGAGCTGGACTCGATGGTCCTGATGGGCCCATCCAACTCCCCATATTCTACACTTCTGTGATTCTGAGAACTAATGGGCTGCAGGAGGGCAGAAATAGGTGACAAGAGGAGAGAAGTGAGGTTGGTTGGAGAATCAAGTCACTGAGTCCACAGAAGATACAGGATACAGGACCCTTCCCTCCCACCATTCCCATTCTCCGTCTCATCCCTTCTCCCTCCCACACACACGAAGGTGAAGAATATCACTAAAAGAAGAAGAACCTGCTTGACTCCCATGTCCATGAGAGCAGTCATTGCTCGTGCAGGAGTCACATTCTCCACCATGATCCCCAGGCTCTGACTGGCTGCTTTCTGAACAAATTCTGGGGAGCTGGACACCATCTGGAGAAGGAGCCGAGCAACCTCATCCACCTCAGAGTCCATGTCCTTCTTCAAGGTCACAAAGAGCTCTCCCAGAGTGACAATGGCAGAGCAGGACACCTTGGAACGGAGGGTGGTCACCTGGGGAAGCCATGAGGGGAAACATAAGAATCACCTTGGAAAGAAAACCAGTTGCCTTCAACAGAAGTCCCAGGAAATGACAACACATCCCACTGGGTCCAGAGGAACATACAAGTACAGGAAGAGCAGGAGAGCACAAGCACAGAAAGGCACTTACTCTGGCACCAATTTCTGGCCTCAGACCTGCTCACTGCAGGCCTAAAATAAAAATTTCATTAAGTGTTCGACTTAACCCTTCTAAAATGTCCACAGCTTTGATTTTAGGCCCTTTAAGAAAATTAAAGCAAAAGCTGCTTTCAAATCATAACGGCACAACTGATAAAGATAAAAGAGTCAGGTGCTCCTGTTCAAAAAACCAACACCAGCAGTTGAAGCAGTCAGCCAGGAAACAGAAAACACAGGCTCTGGTCTACAGAATACTTTACAGTGTTTAATTACAGCTTGGGCAGAGATTGGGACTCTGGCAAATAACGTCATTAGTGTCTCAGTTTCTGCATTTGCACATTGCATTATAAAGGCACCACACTCAAAGATGAGAGTCAGATACCCGACCTGCCAGTAAATACAGCTGCATGTGCCCACAGATCCTACAGATAGCTGACAGACATTAGAAATCTCAGGTCTAAAACCAGAAATGAAGGCTGACCCTGAGCACACATGGAGATGAGCAAGCACATACCTACTGTACACACTATGTATGAAGTATGGGGGACAATTCCAAACAATGTTCTCACCTCGCTGGTAACTGCCAAGCAAACCTCACCAAGTCTACAAAGCAGGAGCTCTGAATGGGACCCAGCCAGGTGTTGGATGGTAAAGAGTCCCTTCTCCTTCAGCTCCCTGAAAGGCAGACGATTGATTTTTCTCTCCACCAAGGCAGCACCCTCTGAAATGACCAGGCTGGCAGCTCAGTAAACAATGGGAGGTGCTTTTCAAGGAGTGCTTAATGAAATCGTGGAACACGTTGCCCCAGGATGCTGTGGCTGTCAAAAGCATTCATAAACCCAAGAGGCAAAGAGAGGGGTTTCAGAGTGGCCTTTTGAGAAGACAGCCTTTCTGAAATCTCTGGCACATGAGGCCCCTCTGTCACTGCTTCCTAGGAGCTGTGAGACCGGGCCATGCTGCTGTTTGTTGTCACCTCCCTGTACCTGTCCCCGAGACACAGTGCCACCAGGCTGTTATTGGGGCCTTTTCCTTCTTTGCCAGCCCCAGCAGGCATTCAGCAGGGAGAGTCTGCACTGCCACTCTGGAGCTGAGTTTCCACTCTATGATCTCGGCCTCTCTGTCACCTCCTCCACTCCCCCTCACACATTCCCCAAAAAAGCAGCAGGATGTCTGCTGGGACCCTCTCAGCCTGCAGGAAGGCCAAGTGGGTCCTGGCCTCTCCTGACTCACAGCACAGCTTTCTTTCATCCCAGCATGGAAATATAAAAACTGTATTATCACATCACACAGAGGGCCAGGAGCTTTTTATTTTGGCTGCAAGTGTCCACAGGGCATTGGGGAAGAGGAGAAAAGGAGTGTTTTGCAGCAAGCAACCCGGCTACTCAGGCAGGATGTTACTGCGCCTGAGTGGGTCGCTGCTGGTGAGAGACGGTGAATCTTGTTTCTTGATCAGAAGGCTGGATTTATTGATATATGATATAAAATACATTATAACTGTACTAAATAGAATAAAGAGAGAAGTTGCAGATGCTTGCTAAGCCAAGAATAGAAAAGAAAGAATCCAAAACAAAGTTGTGCCCAGGGACTCGGTCCCCTGGCTTGCTCTTGTGATTGGCCCTCAATTATAAACATACAAACATGAGCCAATCAAGGTGTCCCTGTTACATTCCACAGCAGCTGATAACAACTGTTTACATTCATCTTCTGGGGCCTCTGGCCTCCCAGAAAATGCAGAAATCTGAAAGAAAGGATTTCTGTGAAAAAATGTCTGCGACATCTCACCTTTCTAAATTGTATAAAATAAAAAAAATGCTGATGTGGAATGAACAGGAAATTTCTTCACCTGTAAAATATACAATACTAACAAATCACTAAAACAATCCTATAATCTAAGAAAATGCAATAAACAATGCAAAGAGAATTCAAGTCCATGCAGCTGAGTTTCAGGAACAGTCCATCAGCTAAAGTTGTTTCTTTTGGACATCTGAGAGTCCTTTTCGGTCCTGAAAACAAACTTGCTGCAAAAGGAATCCCATCAATAGTTATCAAAAAACCATTGACAGTCATAACACAATTTTAAACAGTTTGTGGAATGTCCTTTCTGGCCCTTCAATGCTTCAGAGCTGCTGCCCGCTATTTTCAATCTTTTTTATTTAATTTAAATTTTTTTTTTTTTTTTTTTTTTTTTTTTTTTTTTTTTTTTGATTGAAGAGCAAAAGAGCAGAAGCCGAGCAGAGCAGTGCCAGAGAAGGAAAGGCCCTGGGGGCCCTGGCCCATGCTGGACCAGGAACCCCAAAACTGGCTCACAAAGGGGGACCAGGTCCAGTAGGAGGTACCTCAATCCCCAGAAACATCAAGAGGCCAAATGCTGGCCCTGGCCCAGAAACTTTCTCAGCCCAATGGCCCAGGCCAAACCCATGACAGAGGCTCTGCATTCCCGCAGGCCTGAACCCTGCTGCCAGCACAAGGGCAGCACGGGCAGTGAGATGCTTCCTTTCCCCAAAACCACTGAGGCATGCCAGCAGTGAGGAAATAGAAGCCTTCCCCAGAAATCCCATCTGGGGTCTGGAGATGTTTGTTCCCCACAGCAAACCAGCTATGGTCTCCTCCAGCTGTGCCATCTTCCCCTGCAATGCATCGGGTTTGTCTCTCATCCGCCCCGTGGCATCACCATCCCCATCCCCTCCGGGCTGGGGATCAGAGGCAGGGCTCTCGGGATGCACCTGCCCCCCCATGCCACTAGGACGCAGGAGAGGCGGCAGCCTCCTTGGGACAGCAACCGAAACACCATCCCCCAAACCGCCGAGCTTGAAAGCCAGCAGCCGGGCTGCCGCAAGAGTCAGCTGGCGGGCAGCCCCCGCTCCACCGAAGGAGAGACCCACGGCCGGGGCAGCTGCGGGGGCAGCCGGTCCGGGACGGTCCGGGCTCGAACCAGCCGCCGGTGCCATGGCAGTCTCTGACGCCGACACGGAGGACAGAGCCTCCGACAACGTCAGAGCCGCTGGAGCGGCCAGTCCGAGCGGCGAGGGGGGGGCCGGAACTGGGGAGGGAACCGCGCTGAGAGTGGG
This sequence comes from Melozone crissalis, assembly GCF_028551555.1. Taxonomy (NCBI): domain Eukaryota; kingdom Metazoa; phylum Chordata; class Aves; order Passeriformes; family Passerellidae; genus Melozone; species Melozone crissalis. The sequence goes on from NW_026535824.1 coordinate 5,590,214, forward strand.
ATCAGCCGCGGGCTGCTCCGAGGGTCCCGCAGGTTCAACGCCGTTTTCAGCCCCATCCTGAACAGGAACTGTCTCGCCTTGAGGCGGCGGGGATGCGTGGGAACACGCTGTTGCTGCGTCCCTTGGCTCTGAAAGCGGCGGCAGGCACGGCACAGGCAGCAGCGGAGCCGGGAGAAGCGGCGGAGCATCGCTGTTGCTTAGCAACAGCTCAAGCACAGGAAGTGCTGTCTCTTCTGCCTTCTCCGACGCTGAGCCGGAAGCTGGAGACGCATCCTCGTCGTTGCCTAGCAACAGCTCAGGGGGCGGGGAGGCCGGTGAAACCGCGGGCGGAACAGCCTGGAGAGGCGGAGACGGGATCTCCTGGAGTGACGGCTCTGGCAGGACCGGAGAAACATCAGAGACCGGTGCCGCCCCCATGTCTGAAGGCGGAGTCTGAGAGGCCGGCGCTGGCTTGAGCGGCCACTCCCATCCCCCCGGAGAGAGAGAAGGGGGGGAAGGAGAAAACTCCATCTGAGCATGCTCCGGAGCAAGAGTGAAAAAAACTTCTTCGCCCAGCGAAGTTTCAGCCCCCCCCGCCGCGAAGCAGGGCGGGGGGAAAAGCCCAAAGTCATCACCCACCGGGTCTTCTGCCAAGGAGGGGGGAAACGGTGCCTGGCCACAACAATTAGAAATCCATTGGAAACAAGCTGCTCTGCGTTTCAGAAGTGGGAAAAGCTGTATAAATGCTGGGTAGATAGAAGGCAGGACACGTCCCTGGCTCCAGACGAACTGGAAAATGGAGTCCATGCACTCCCAGACAAAAGCATCTAAAGCGTACAGGACATCAGTAAAGAACCCAAAAAGCTTTGCCCATCTAAAGAATTTATAGAGATCTGTTTCTGACAAAAAGCAACCATCTTCTCTGCACCAATGTTGCCAGAGGGCAATAAGTTTCTCCTCTGAAGGGGAGAATTGAATCTCTTCTGGCAAGGCATGTGTCTGCCATACAAACAGCCACAGACTACGAAGGGCTGGTTCATCAGGGATAGAAAAGCCCACAGTACCTTTTGAAAGAGTCCAGCTTGCTCTGGCCAGCTCCACAGGTCTGCTGCTCTTTTCCATCATCTTTCCTGAAGGTTTTCCAGAAGAAGGTTCTCTTTGTGGTCAGCCTTGGCTGTGAACTCTGTCCAAATCAGGATCTTCAGTTCTTCAGCTCCTGGCTTGAGTCCACTTTTGTGGTCACTTCAAAGCAACCATCAAATGCTACACATACAGGATTTTTACCCAGTGCAGCAATTTTGCTCCTCTGGTCTTATCAAATTAATTTTTGCTCTGACACGAGGGGTCACCAGATGTTACTGCGCCTGAGTGGGTCGCTGCTGGTGAGAGAGAGACGGTGAATCTTGTTTCTTGATCAGAAGGCTGGATTTATTGATATATGATATAAAATACATTATGACTATACTAAATAGAATAAAGAGAGAAGTTGCAGATGCTTGCTAAGCCAAGAATAGAAAAGAAAGAATCCAAAACAAAGTTGTGCCCAGGGACTCGGTCCCCTGGCTTGCTCTTGTGATTGGCCCTCAATTATAAACATACAAACATGAGCCAATCAAGGTGTCCCTGTTACATTCCACAGCAGCTGATAACAACTGTTTACATTCATCTTCTGGGGCCTCTGGCCTCCCAGAAAATGCAGAAATCTGAAAGAAAGGATTTCTGTGAAAAAATGTCTGCGACAGCAGGATGGTAGGGAAAGTGTCTGGAAGCTGCGTTTTAGGACTTCAGTTGTTCTGCTGCAGCTTCTGACAGAGCTGATGGGCAGATCCCAGAGCTGTGGAGAGTTCCTGGGAAATTTGTCCTTGGATATGTCTACGAATGCTCTCCCAGCCATGAGCTGCCATCTGTGTCCTGTCCATATGTTACTGCCTTGACTGTTGAGTGTCTGAGGTGCCTCTTGAGGCTGCTATGGACCTCCTTCACCAAGGAATGGGTTGTGACACCACATCCCTTTCTGCTTCTGTTTGGGCACTGACAGAGCCTGGAGCACTCTGGCTCGAGCTTGGGCTCTGGCCAAGCAAGATTGCAAATGAGAGCAGCTCATGGTCCTCAGCTCTTCCCTGCTGCTGGGACAGACAGACATGGCCATGGGGACAGAATGGAGCTGCCCCACCTGCCAGGGCACTAAGAAGGATGTGAATTTTTCTCTGCCCTGTCACCACCAGTTCTGCCTGGGCTGCATCCTGCAGTGGGCAAAGAGAAATCCATCGTGCCCACTCTGCAGAAGAATGATAGAAGCTGTCATGTTTTCTGAGTAGGATGAACAGGACTACACACAATGTGCCATCAGCTCCCCCAAACAATTGCTAGAGTCCAGCAGGGACAGAGCCTTGCTGAAAACAGCCCCCAAGACCCTGTGATGGCTGTTCCATCTTCCCCACAGGAAACACTGTCCCCAGCTGAGCAGGGGGCTGCAGGACCAGAGCCCGTGGATGGCCTCCTGCCCAAGGTGTGGGCCGAATTTTTCAAATAACAATGTCATCTGCTGGACCAAAGGTGTCCCTGGCTGCACCAGAAGCTGGAGGGAATATGCCAGCACCAGAGATGGCTGGTTAAGGAATTCATAGAGCAGCATCCTGCACGCCCTCTGTGCCTATGGTCAAGTTGCCAAAATCTTGGTGCCAGTACTGCAGCTTCTCCTCTGGAGCAGTCTGAATTGCTGCTAGCATAGTCCAGGGTAAAGAAGCAAAAAGGACCTTTGCTTAATCTCCACAGATGTTTTATTCAGCTGTGCAGGGAGATGTTCAGGTCCCAGCACCCACACACAGAGGGTCTCACTTTGTCTCCACAGGGGCCTGGGGGCTGACCCTGATCTCGGGGCAGTACAAAGATAAGGGGGCCGATCAGGAATAGGGAAGGTGTGGCTCAGGAACACAGGAACAGACACAGGAACAGGGGAAGTAGCCAATGGGGTCTAACAGCTTTTTGAGGGAAGTTTCTTGTGTCTCCATGGACCAGGCAATGCCCCCCCAGGGTCTTCCCCGTGTTTTATATTATTAGGAAAGCTTCTCTGAAGGATCAACTGAATCAACACAAAATTACAAAAACAATCAAAAGCACTCATAAGACAATTGTTCAAAATGCAAACAATTCTGAGTTCCCAATGTGCCAACAGATTTCTTGGAGTGTCTTAGATCTGGCAGGAGGGATGCAGGGTTTTCTTAGCACAGTTTATCAGGAAGCTGAGTCACACATACTGAACCTGTGGTCCATGGTCTCCTCACTGCCATCGGGCAGCAAGGAGGCCCAGAGGCTGCTGCGCTCTGCTCCTGTCAGGGCTGAACACAGCGGCTCTGTGGCCAGTGCCAGCTCCAGCTCCAGCAGCTCACAAGAGGAGACTCCTTCCAGAAGTTCTGCTGGCTCCAGTGTGGCAGACCAGCAGAGCCCACTGGAAGCCCCCCTCCATTGCAGCCACCCCCAGCTGCGCCCATCATCACTGCAGAGCAGGAGCTGCCCCAGAGGAGCCACGGCAGGAGCTCATGGCAGTGGCAGGTCCCTGTGCCCAGGGCAGAGCCACAGAACCTCTGCTCCTGCCTGGGACAGGGGCTGCTCACCCTGGTGTCCCACCAAGAGGAGGGATCCTGGGCCCCAAACTCTGCCCAGCCCTGCAAAAGGCCACCCCGCCAGAAGTACCAGCAAGGTTCCTGCAGCCATTCAGTCAAATCAGAGGAAACAAATGTGTCTTCAGCTGACACAGTCTCTGCACACAGCTTTCTCCCCCTTCTCCTGGTGCCTTTCCCTGACTCCAGCAAGAGCTGCAGGAAATGCTGTGTGAGCCATGATGATGGAAGAGCTACTGATAAAAACACTGGGGTGATGCTTTCAGAGGAGTCATGAATGGAAGATTGACCAACCTTTCAGCCAATGGTATGCCAAAAGTTTCCATTCTTTAAATAATTGACTGCAATAAATTAGTAAAAAGAAAGATGTGGAAACAAATTAAATCTCCCACAGCTGCCGGCTTTCCTCAGGCCCCATGGCCTATGTATTGCTAGACTTACTTCATTTAGGCAGAATATTAACTGCCCTGACTTGCTGGAGACTGACCACAAGGTCTCATCTGTGGTGGGCAGTCACTAAAATTAGCTCAGCAGAGGCATCTTCAGCTGTTGAAGTGTAGCAGAAATACATATTCTCTGCTTCATGACTGTGTGGCAGCAGCTGCTGGTGTGGATGTGTCAGCGTTGCTTCATGGATTACTCCTGGGAAGGAATTGTGTGCACAGGCACAGTGTGATGGCTTCCATCTCCTCTAATTACTCCAATCGGATGATGGCCAGAACTTGTAGGCAAAAAGCATCATGACAGAATAATTTTCAATATTCTCCAAACTACTCCTGTGGTTTCGATTTTCTTACTGATTAGGTTCAGTGTCTGGCCTCAAGAAATCAGTCCAGAAAGAATAGGCAAAGCTCAGCTTGCAAGTTAGAGTGCAAGTCTTTAATCTGCCGTTTTTGCAGCATGTACAAACAACTTTACAACATATTTGCGAAAAAATGTCTTAGTTCTTGCTATACCTATCCAGAACCTGACTGTCTCCTTGTTTTATTTTGATTTGAGATCCAAGCATGATTTTTTTCTGGACAGGAAAGTAAGAACCAGCTGCAAATACAGACTACAAGTGTGAATCTATACTGCAGGAACTGAGCTGTAGCTTGGAATTAAAGGCAAGAAGTGATGCCATGGTAAATGTGAACATTTAGTGCTGGCATAGGAGCCTTCTGCAATGCTCCATCAACCCATGGTTCACATTGCTACAAACTCTCTTTCTGGGGTTTACAAAGAGTGTTGAAGAGCTGGCTGTAAGTAAAAAAAATAGCCAGAATGATAATTTTTGTTAACATGGCAAATAACGACTATTTAATAATTCAGGGCTCATAGAAGTGAGTATTCAGATTTCCACTTAGTATGTGCTGGCAGTTTTAATTTGAAATTAACAGGTTTATCCAAATCAAGTAATCCATAGGAATTTATTTGCTCTATGGTCTAACTAAAAATGCCTCATTGTCTGATAAGTTTAGTACAAATTTGCAAAGTCCACAGTTTACAGATTTTCATTTCTTGTTCAGTGGCTATTCTGCAGGAAAGCTTTTACAGACTAATCAGTTTGGATGTAATTAAAATGCCACTACATTTCATCTAGCCATTTTAGTATTAGAACAAAACCATATGACTGGACAGCCTTTTAAAAAAATATTTTGAAATAAATTTTCAAATCAACAGTCTGAGTAGGACTCAGAAAAAATACTCTACCAAACTTCAACTCTATTGGAAGCTTCCCTTGTCACACTGTGAATCAACTCTACATTCAGAAGATTAAAAGTCCCAATGATGGTGGTTTTGGTATGGTTAGGAATTGGGGAAGGGTCTTCTTCCTTCTCAACTACATGCTGCAGTGCCTTTGGGATGTGGCCTGCTGGCCGTTGTTTGTGCAGCCCCGGTGTTTCTCCATGAGGCAGAAAGTGCAATTGCATTTCCAGCCCAGAGCCCGTGAGGAGTGGGGCGTGCAGAGCTGTGCCAGACCCAGGCCAGCAGCTGTGCCGCCAGAGGGTTTTGGTTCCTGCCCAGGGCAGCTGGTGCATCTCTGCCGTGAGTGCCTCCCCTTGCCAGGTGCCCATGGACAGCAGGTGCAGGGTTCTGCAAGGGGCATGGAACAGGGTGGGGATGTCTGCTGGCAACAGAGTGCAGCGGAGAGCAAACAGTCCAGGATGTTCCTGGAGTGTGTGACAGAGAACTCCTGACACAGCTGGTGACTGAGCCAGTGAGGGAAGGCACTGCTGGGCCTGCTGTTTGTGAGGACAGAAGGGCTGCTGGGTGACAGGAAGGTTGGAGGCGGCCTTGGGCTCAGTGACCACAAAATGCTTGTGTTTGGTTCCCAGAGAAGGAACGAGAGATGTTGGGGAACTGTTGACCTGCAACAAATTGTGAATTTTTTAAGCTTTACCAGGCAGTGCTTAGTCGTACCTTCCCTCACACCAGTGGTTAATGTGTGCAAGTGGATGTCTTAGCCTTGAGAATAAAGACAGTGGGCCTACTGAGGAGGTAGCTGCAATGCATTCAAGGAGAAGAAGGCTCTTAACCATGGAAGTAGAATTTGAGGAATGGGATATTCACCATATGACCCCCAGAGACCCTCAAGAGACCCCTACTCTAAATGTAAGTAATTTTGGGGAAGGGATTTAAACATGTCAAATACTTTCTGAGAATGTTTAGCCTGTGAGTTTGAGCAAAGTAATGAATAAAAGTAATGAAAGTAATGTCTTAATTCCATGGATACTAACACGTGGGTGTGCATGTTTCAGGGAAGTGATTCCCACGCACCCAGCACTGAAATAAAGTAATGCCTCTTTTCTCACACTGAGCTGGCAGTGTGGATCGGCCCTGCTTGGTAACTTTCATTTTGGTCATTCCTATTGAAGCATAAAGAATGGTTGAAATGAAATCTTTTCCACCTGTTTCCCTCTGGTTTACCTGTTTGAGGGTTAAAATTCTGTGCTGCAGGTGTGCTGGGTGTGTGCAGAGCAGTGCAGCCCCAGACACCCCTTGGCTTGCCCACAAGTTGTCATGCCTTGTTGCCAGGTGTGCCCAGCTGTGGCAGGAGAAGGAGCCCGCAGCGCAGTGGGCACCGTGCCCTGCCCAGCCGGGGCTCTCTGGCACAGAGCAGCAGCAGCGCCAGCACCGTTCATCCCGCTCCTGCCTTGGCTTCCCCTGGCACACAGAAGCCTCTGGAAATCAGCACCGCCAGTGGCGTTCCCAGCTTGGAGCAGCTGCTGCTGGCGGGCAGATGCTGCCAGTTCGACTGCTGCCACAGGGGAAGAAAGGCAGAGATGTACCCGCACCGGAGCCCTGGGCATGTCCAATAAAGGTGTAAATTTGTGGGGAGATTTGTTAGGAAGCATTTCAGCTGTGATGCCAACAGTGGCTTCTCTCCTGGTTCTGTGTGTTCTGGACAAGTAATGCAATGGTTGGCTCTGACAATTAAGAAGTAGATGTTATGTGGATGTTCAAATGTGTAGTGATGGTATTGTAATATATCCTCCCATAGTCCTCTTTCCCGTCCCCCTTGTAATAGCCTTGGTAGTCAGGGCATTTGAGGAGGGCTGGCTTGTGACCAGCAGGCAGGGTGTAACAACACCTGACCTCCAGTCAGGATGCAAGAAAATAATCTCCACCAATGGGCAGCAGAGAAAGAGTTGACTGACAAAAGTTTTAGAGGGGCTAAGGGTATAAAAGGCAGAGCGTCCTTTTTGTAGATAAGCACATGGCTGCTAGTCACAGAGACTCCCAATGCTGCAATTTTTCCTTATTCAGTCCTTTGTTAAGGTTTACTAAACCTTTAAAATTGTAAAAGTGAGAGTCATTTCTCACATGTGCAATGCTGTGGGCCATTTTCTTAGTCTGGTTTCCTTTGCTTGTGTCCCATCTGAGTGCTCAGCTGGGGTACAGGCTGTAGGTGCTTGGGGCACTCCTGGAGTTCCTCTTGGATCCCCTGAACAACAGGGTTTGGCCCATGAGAGGATTTTGTGCTGCTTGGTGACAGATGAGAACTTCCCAGGCTCTTTTGTGTTTGCTGTAGGAAAGGTTGGTTATTGCTTTTCATAAATTCACAGGCCAACATGGAGCGTTTGCTTTGTGATGTCAGGGCATGGTTGCCACATCGTCATAGTGGCATCAGAAGGTTGTCTTGGTGCACGGAAGGCCTGAGTGTCAGAGCAGCCCAAGGCCTTGCTCGCATCAGGAGAACCCTCCTGGTTTGAGCATTGGTCAGTGGGCAGCTGCACTCTGACAGGGCACTTGTTTTTCTAGTGTTGGAGAAAACTTGCACAGCACTGGGACAATGATCCACCATCTGGCCACAGCAGCTTTTGCTGCCTATGGTGTTTGTTTTTCCTCATATTACGTTGTACACTTTGCACGTAAGTAGAGTTTTCCATTCTACTTCGGTGTGGGATCTCAGTCTCTCAGAACTGGGGTGCAGGGTGAATCAGACCGCCCCTGGGGGGCTCGGGAGTCCTGGAATGTTGCCAGAAATGTCTGGTGGCTGGACTTTGATCCCACATGGGAGATGACATCAGTATGAGGACGGGAAGATTTCACTGGGGTGAATGGTGAAAGGACAAGTTAATTGGAGTGTGAGATACAGGGTTTAAGATCCCTGTACAGGGGGGTCTAGAGAGGCAAGATGGAGGTATTAGGGCGTGCCCTTCTCCTTCTTCTTCTTCCTCTAGGCCTCCATCTTCTGTGGTGGAGTTGGCACTCCGGGATTGGACCTTGCTAGGAGAACACTGGTTAATATGGGTAGAGAGAATTAGAGAAAAATGATAAATATTGTATACGTAACTCCGAGTATAAAGATAGACGACCGCCCCAGGGGCTCTCAGTGTGTGCCCATGGCTGACTGCTGAGCAGAACTCTGTCAGGCCAAGAGAAAATCTTTTAGATAAGCAATTAATAAACACCGAGACCGAGAACAAATCTGAAGCTTCCTCTCGTCCTTTCGAACCCGGGGGCCCAAGGCCATCTTTAGGCTTTTCCCAGACCATCTAAACAGCACCAAAATCCAACAACTGGCGTCCGCTGTGCGGGCTATCTCCCACCAAACCTTTCGGGGGGGGGAAAGCCCTGAAGAGCTGAAGAGCCAAGAGAACAGCACTGATAACTCCAGAGGAGGGAAGCCTGAAGAAAGAAAGAAGAAAAAGAAAAAACCGGCCGAGAGAAGCTGCAAAAATCAGCAGTCACTGAGAAATCCCATCTCTCAGCTTCTGCTGAAGACAGCTCGTAGCAGAGCAGCCTAGACTGAGACCAGAAAGGCGCCTCTGATCCATCTCTTGTAATCTGCTAGACGGAGAACAAGAGCCTCCAGACCACTCTGACGACAGATTCGGTAAGAAAGCCAAAATAATACTATGGAGGCCTCACTCTCCCAAGAACAATGAGAAATCTTATCCACCTTACAAAGTGTAGCAGAATTATATACAGAAGGAATCCCAAAGAAAGAATTAAAACAGCTGTTATTATGGGCAAAGCTTAATTATCCACTTGCAGAGACATGTTTGCTGTTCGAAGTGGGGTTTTAGCAAGAAATTAATAGGCATTTATATATTTTAGCAACAAAAAAAGATGAGACAGCGTTAAAGCTACTCTCGCCAGCAAGAATCATGTTACAAGGTATTTCAGTGCAGTCTAAAAGACTGGAAAAGCAGCGAGAAGCTACGGTACCCTCAGAGAAGGGGGCGGAGCAGCAAAGCTCTGAGAAAAAAATTGCTCTGGCTTTAAAAAGCCAGGGAGAAAGGGCTCTCGAAAAAAGAGAGCGGGAAAAAATATTAAAACCCCCGATCAAAAAATGCAACAAACCCCAAAGGCGTCCTGAAACTCCAGAGAGTGTGGAGGAGTCAGGAGCAGAAGGGGGGGAGCAAGAAGATAAGAGATCGGGGAGGGGGCCTGTTCGCGGTGAAAGCAGCGACGCGGCGGCGGCGGCAAGCGCGGGCAGCGCAAGTGAAGATGAAGAGACGCGCGCAGAAGGTGAAACTCGCAAAAACCGAAGTATAGACTCACACACGGGCGCGAGGGCGGCGAGCGCAGAAAGCGGGCTGAGAGAAAATGTGCAAGCTCAAAGAGCTGCCGCAGCGAGACGCAAGAGGCGCGCGGTTGTGACGTCAGATCCGGTGCGACAGTCAGCTCGAATCGCGGAGAGAGCCAGAGTACCGGCGGGAGAGGCGAACACAACGTCAGAGGAGGAGGGGTTAGACTCTGAGACAGACCGAGGGGCGGGAACCTCAGAGGTGAAACAGGGGGGAGACGATGACGTCAGCTTAGGAGACACAAGAAGCAGCTCAGAGAGTACGCATGCGCAAAAAGTAAGACGCAGGCGGACCCGAGCCCGGTCCCCTGTGACGTCGCGAGTGAGGAGGGGCCGTGTTAGAGATTCTACGTCCCGGGGCTCCACACCGTCTCCAGATCTGGTGCCTTTAGTTCAGAGCCTCAGAGTCCCAGTCCCTTCCCCTCACAGGGGACGCCGAGCAAGAAGAAGAAGTAGGGCAGTCGAGATTGCTCCGTCATCCGAGCCAAGGAAGCCAGTGACAGCGCCACCTAGTGGCAGGAGGGCGGAAGTGCACGACATGCCGAGTCGGCTCGGCGGAGCCACAGCACCATCTCGTGGCGAGACTGCAACAATGCAGCAATTTTTTCCAACAATATATAAAAAGAAAAGCACCTCAAAGAAGACAATGTTAACACGACAAAGAGATTATCCACCTGATCCACCGATCGTGAGATATTTTCTAAACAACACACAGGCAAAGCTAAAGAGAGATCCTTTAGTTTTAGTCAGAAACCCAGAAACAAGTCAAATAGAGAGTCCTTTCAAACTAATCTCTTAAAGAAAGAGTTTCGCTTGTATCTCCACAGATCGAAGTCTGAAGTAGGTGTCAGCACAGCACGTGAAGCCATTCCAAACACGAGAGCACGAGAACGCTGATCCAAGAAACAAAGAGACGAGTACTCAGACAGAAGTCGAGACTCAGACTGCGAAAAACGACCCAGAAGAGAAATAAAAAAGAAACTAAAGACCTTAAGGAGTTTTTCACACAGAAGCGAAGTAATGAGTTTCATAATGCTTATGTGCATCGTTCTTTCATTCATTGCAGTAAGCAGTGGGAGAGATTTGCCTGTTAGTCAACCAAAGCAAAATGTATGAGAAGCTTTAGCTCGAGCAGCGAATTTAGATAGTATCTGCCTGACACATTCAAGACCAAGTAAACCGTTTTCAGCATGCATAGTTAGATTGCCAGTAGACCAATGGCCAGTTCCAGAGCACTCTGCAATTAACATTTCGCAAGTCATTAAAAATCCTATAAAAGAGTGGTGTGCTTAAACACACCTGCTTCCTGTAGCTTCTACAGAACCTCAAGAATTAGAGATTTTTAAGTCCATGACAATGAGACTCTGCATGCAGTTTGAGGCTCCGAAAGTCACAAAAGTGAAAACTATTAATTTGACTCCCACTCATGAATTTTATAAGAATGCCTCAGCTTAGTGTAAATATACAAAGAGAACTACCAAAGAATCGATCCAAGTTCCGGTGCAATTGCCGCAGAGTCTGTTCTTAATTTGCAGAGACAGAATTTGGCACAGCATTCCTGCTAATGCCATGAGAAGTCCATGCAACATTAGAGAAATTTCAATGCTATCACCTGATTTAAACATGTTAAGAGAGAGAAAGCACAGAAAAAAAAAATCAATACAGCAATATGCAGCAGATTGCAATGATGAAATGTTTTCTTGGGACAAGAAAACGAGTATTGCTACAGCAATCTTCTCACCTCAGACAGCATCAAGAGTAGCCTTAACTCAGATCGACCGCATGAGTTGTTAGTTGAGCAAACATGCGCGGTCTGTGTCTGTCACATTAGATGACATGTTAAAAGACGTCAGTAGTGTGAAACAAGCGACTCTTCAAAATAGAGCAGCAATCGATTATCTATTGCTCGCTCATAGACATAAGTGTGAAGAGTTCGAAGAGATGTGCTGCATGAATCTCTCAGATCATTCAAAGTCAATTCATGAAAATATCAAAAATATAAAAGACAGCATAAATAAGCTTAGCGAAATCACAAGATCATAGATCGATCAACTGGCAAAATTCTTTGACATCTCTCCCATTTAGAGAAGAATCTTAAAAATAAAGTTTTATGTTTTAATAGTTCTCCTAGTCCTCATACTTGTTGTCCCATGCATATTTGCATGTTTAAAACATGCAATGAATCAGATGGCGAAAAAGATCTTTTTAGTGCAAACAGAAGGGGGAGATGTGGGATCTCAGTCTCTCAGAACTGGGGTGCAGGGTGAATCAGACCACCCCTGGGGGGCTCGGGAGTCCTGGAATGTTGCCAGAAATGTCTGGTGGCTGGACTTTGATCCCACATGGGAGATGACATCAGTATGAGGACGGGAAGATTTCACTGGGGTGAATAGTGAAAGGACAAGTTAATTGGAGTGTGAGATACAGGATTTAAGATCCCTGTACAGGGGGGTCTAGAGAAGCAAGATGGAGGTATTAAGGCGTGCCCTTCTCCTTCTTCTTCTTCCTCTAGGCCTCCATCTTCTGTGGTGGAGTTGGCACTCCGAGATTGGACCTTACTAAGAGAACACTAGTTAATATGAGTAGAGAGAATTAGAGAAAAATGATAAATATTGTATACGTAACTCCGAGTATAAAGATAGACAACCGCCCCAGGGGCTCTCAGTGTGTGCCCATGGCTGACTGCTGAGCAGAACTCTGTCAAGCCAAGAGAAAATCTTTTAGATAAGCAATTAATAAACACCGAGACCGAGAACAAATCTGAAGCTTCCTCTCGTCCTTTCGAACCCGGGGGCCCAAAGCCATCTTTAAGCTTTTCCCAGACCATCTAAACAGCACCAAAATCCAACACTTCGGTAAGGGTGTATCCTAACCTGGCTTTTGGATGTCTTCCTGCTCTTTCTTGGTGGCTGAGTTTCTGATTTTGAAACAGAAAGAGCATTAGAGTGCCAGTGGTTTGGTAAAGCTCCTGTCAAGAGGTTCAGCTAAAAAGGGGGTGTCTGTAGCCACAGGAGCAGCATTTACAGGGCAACCTGCAGGGCATCCGTTCCCTCCACAGGGGAGTCTGTGGCAGCAGAGTCTGTCATTTCCTCAGGTTGCTGGGACAAGCAAGACAGCTTTGAAAATGCAGACTGGCAGAGCTTCAGGGAAGGCCTTCTAAAAACTCTGCAGTTGTTCCCAGAATTCGGAGAAAGCTTATTTCTTTTTAAATTTTGTCATTAAAGGATTTGACTGTCTAACTTAATAACCTTTTACTGAGTGCAAAAATAGTTATTTCCTTTGAAAGGAAGTGCAAACTCTAAAGCAGTGAGTGTCTGCTCCTGAACCCTAGAGGTGCTGCTGTGCTCTTCCACAACAGAACTGCCACAGCTCAGGGGAATTTTGGGAAGCTTTTCTGGGCAACTGTTTCCTGCAAGTTAATGAGAATTAGTGCATGTATCTGATTGGAAAAAAAAAAAAGAGTACCTGAAGGAGAGGATTTCAGAAGCTGTTTTATGTGTTTGGTAGAACAGGAGCATTGAGTGTTAAAGGACAATTTGCATTTTCTTGATCATCTTTGTATTCATTTACTGGCTACACAGGCTGAAGTGTAGGAACAGCCAAGAATATTGTCCTGATCCCTTGCTGGCTGTGTGAATGGAATGTGTCTCCTGGAGGGATGTTGTGAAACGGGAAATCGTACCTGTTTGGTACTTGTTCTGTTGAATTCAGAGGGCCAGGCAGTTTTCTGACAGCAGCTGGTTCATTTTCCCTTCCCACTACAGGTCACCTGAAGCGTGTATTCAGCAGTGCTGAAGATCCTGAGGTGAGTGAGAAAGGAACATTTCATGTTCCTGGTGTTTAGGAATTGTAGAGCAAGCTGGGAGCTTGGCCAGTAGCAGTAGAGTGTAGAGGGCCAGCTAGGAAGGCTGAAAGAAATCCATTTCCATGCCTGAAACAAAAGTAACAAAGGCAGCTATAGATATTTTTAAATTTCCTTCTCAGAGTTTGAAGAACTAAAACATAGCTTTGAAAAGAGAACAATGCTTGCAGACAGCAGATAGGAAAAATTTAATTAAGACCGTTTTGCTGTACAGTTGAATTAGATAATTTTAATTTAAACAGAGTGACTTAGAATCCTATTCCTATCAAATTTTATGATATCTACTTGGAACATGAGGTGGTAGAAAAGGAAGGCCATTTTGCAATGGTGCCTGCGTTATCTGAAGTGCAATGGGCACCTTTGTGGCTGGGGAGCTGCGTGGGCCCAAAGGACGCAGGGCTAGCGGCCGTGAGCAGCTGAAGATGAGGCAGCGTGGGGCCAGGGGGCCAAGAAGGCCAAGGGCACGGTGGCTGTGCCAGCAGCAGTGGGGCAGCAGGAGCAGGGCAGGGAGCGTGGCCTGTGCTGGGCAGCGCTGCGGCCACAGCTGGAGTGCTGTGTGCAGCTGTGGGCCCTGGGAAGCAGAAAGTCATGGAGGGGCTGCAGCGTGTGCAGAGAAGGACAGGGGAGCTGGGCAAGGGGGGGCAGCACAAGGCCAGTGAGGAGGTGCTGAGGGAGCTTTAGCCTGCACAATGGGGGCTCCTGAGGGACCTTCAGGCAGACTTCCATAGATCCCTGCCTTAGATCCATAGAGCCAATGCTCAGCACAAGGGCTGCTTCCCTGCCAAACATCTCTTCACTGCATCCAAGTGCTTTAGACACTGGAGTAGGTAACACTTTCATATTTTGTTTGTTTATTTGTTTGTTTGTTTGCTAGAAGGAGAAGCCTTCTAGCCTGTAATTTCTCCTTCTCCAGGGAGCTTTTTCTCCATCTTTCCTGCCCTTTTCCAGCACTGGCAGAAACACATCACTTTCACGGTAACGGCTCCCGTGTCTTTTGGCAGCCCAGGGAATCAGTGTGTGTTGTGTTTGGGAATTGAGCAGGAAATCAATGCCCTTGCATTCCAGCTGGTGCTCAGAGATTAGAGGAGCTGGGATGGGCTGGGCTGTATTTCTGATTCCAGCCACTTCAGCACCATCACTGTGGCCAAGGGCAAGAGAAGAACTTGCCCGAGCACAGGTGCACGAAGTGTGCAGTGCTCTGGGTCTAATTGCATTTCATAAGGACCCATATGCTCCAGATTCCCCAAGTGTGTGGGTTACTGAAGCAACAGGAGAGCAAGTTCAGGATGGCTGCTGATCGGGGCACTGCTACCGAGTGTTGATGTGTGTAGTGACAGAAAGGACAGTGTTGATTCAGGGTGACCCCCATGTGGTGAATAATGTGCTTTGACTCTATGATTTAAAATGTTAAACAAATGCTTTTTTAAGCTATGTTATATTACACTAGTACTGTATTAAAACTATACTAAAGAGATATTATACTATAAAGCTACTAAAGAAAAACTCGTGACTGTCTCCAGAAAGTCATGACACAGCTTTTATCTAATTAGCTAGTCAAGCTAAACAAGTATCGCTAAAATCCAATTAACAAATCACTTCCATTAAACAATCACTAGAACACATTCTACATGTACTAAACAACAAGAACAGCCAGTAGAGATAATAATTGTTTTCTCTTCTTCTCTAAGTTTGTCACTACCTTCCCTTAAAAAAAATCTAGGAGAGGGAATTATATCTCTCTGTGTTCAAAGAATGTAAATACCACAGCACAGTAAAGAGAGATTATAAAAGTGATATCTATCTATCTATCTATCTATTTGAATCTTCCTGGTTCTGTTCCAAAGCAGTGGAAGATGCAAAGCTCACCTAAAGGCATCCCTTCAGGAGAGGGGTAGAGACAAGTTCCATTGACTGATCCTGAGCAGGCAGAGATGTTTCCCCCTCCAGAGATGGTTGTTTTTTCCCCTCCTGTTTTTCTACTCCAGCCTCTTGTGCCCTGAAGCCTTCTTTTTATCCTTTAAATTTTTGCATGTCCTAAGGGAGTGGAACTATCCCATGCTGTAGCTGGGGTCTGGTGACTTTGCTCATACATGCATTACATGACACATGGTTTCCTTCACTGGCATCCCCAGGGCTGTGTAAGTGCATTCGTTAATGGGGCCTTATGAGAAACTCTGTTGCTGCTGGTCAGAACTCTCAGTTGACAAAAGAGGGAGAAGAAACACCTTGGTCCTCCTCCATATACTGAGGTGGCCATAGAGGTTCTCTGACTTCCATCAGAGATCTTTGCACGCATCCTCATCTCCTGAATGACCCAGTTTTCTAACAAGAATGTGGATGTCAGGAAGTCACAAAGCTGGTGCAGGCCTGAAGAGAAGGTGAACTCCAGAAGTGTCTCTGACAAGGAGGGAGCTCACCCAGGAAGCCCCTGCAGAGTCAGGATGGAGCTGTGGGACAGGGCGGGGTGTCAGTCGCTACTGAAAGACAAACAGGACATGGCAGAAGCAGAGGGAGGCTCTCACCGGACCCTTGAGAAATGCCACCCCTTCCCTGTCAGCTGGCTGAGAGGTTGTTGGAGCTTCAGTCCCAGATGGCCCCTGACTGTAGGGCCAGGGTCACTTTGGAATCTGTGCCTCCCCTTGGGCAGAGAACGACCCAGGAGAGCAGCAGCACAGTGCTTTGGGAACGTGTGAGCCCAGCAGCCTTTGAGTCTTGGCCCACAAAGGGGGTATGGGAAGTTGAAACCCATCTTGTCTGTCTTTCTGTGCAGGTGCTTCTAGAGAAAGAGCAGGAGCACACTGCCTTATCTGAGATGCCATGCCAGACTCAGGGAGAGCTGTTCCCTGCCCGAGAGCAGGAAGAGCAGCACAGGCAGCAGGTGGAAGAGCCACAGGAGAATGGCCAGGTAAGCCTGACTGGCCAGGGGACAGAGGGAAGGGCAGGAAGAGGGGCGTAAACCAGAGCTCTTGGGACTGAGGAGGCCAGGAGTCCCACAGGCAATGGAAGCACAGAGCCTTGCAATCTGCAGAGATCAGCCCTGGGACAGGAGGTTTGCCATGGAGGGTGATGTGGGGAGGGAAGCAGAAAGAAATGGCTGAATAAATGTGATTTTGAGGCTAAAAGAGGAAAAAAGCTGAGCCTTACGGCAGCTCCCAGTCACTTGCTCTGCTTTTGTGTGTAGAGAACATCAATGCAGAGCCACAAGCAGAGCTGCCCGAAGCTCAGAGTGACATCATGGCAGTGAAGAGAAAGAACAAGGAAGACATGGGAAGAATTCAACAGGCGAATCTCCATCAGCAGAGGGGCAATCAACAAAACCAGGTGAATGAAAGAGTGGCAGCCACTCCACTCATGAAATGTCCTCTCTTTTGTTTGTTAGAGAACATGAAGGAACAGCTGGATGCAGAGCTTCAGATAGCTCACAGTATGACCAAGGCAAGGCACAAGCAGCTGGAGGAAGAAATGAAAATCATCAGAGAGAAACTTAATCACTTCCATCAGTCTCTGCAAAACCTAGTGAGTGAAAGAGGGATGCAGCCACTGCAGTCACCAGTCTGGTGGTTTCTGCCCTTCTTGCCTTTCCAGTGCAGAGAAGCAGGGAGTGGGGCCATGCCTCTGAGTGCATGCTGCTGTAGTGTGTGTATCACAGGTCACTCTGAAGGACATTTCCTGGTGTGCTGAATCTCAGCTGCTGCCCTGGACAGCGAAACTTGTCCTTTGGCCTTTTGGCCAGCAGTCATCCAAATTGATTCCTGCTGGCCTGTTCCTGCTCTCCTTTTTTCTTGAGGTGTTTTTACAGTGGAACTTGGTGACCCAGATGGAGGATTGAAACAAGCTATTGTATCCGCTGTCAATCTGTTCTTTGCCTTTCCTCACAGTCGATGACTCCTGGCTGACAGGGACAAGCTGTAGTGTCTGACTGCTTTGTTCTGTTTGACTTGAGGTGCAAGTGTTGACATCTCACCGGGCAGCCTGCGAAGACTTGCAGGGAATGTGTGGCAATGAAGGACCCCAAGTTAGGAGTGAGGCACAGGAACAGTGCCCACCAGAAATGCTCCAGGACCAGCACATCCTGGGCTCTGAACCTGCTGCCGCAGCAGCATCACCTCGAGGAAACCCTTCTGTGAAACCTGGGAACTCAAGCTCAGGCAGATCCTGGGAACAGGAGATTGAGGAGGAGTACCTGGAGCTGCTGGGTACGTACGTCTGGGGTGTTTCTTATCTGAGGGACAGTGAATTGTGTGCGGGTGTCAGCAGAGCTGTACCAAATGCTCCTCCTGTGTTTGGTGTCACAGGGCCATTTAGGATTCCCCAGGGAAGTGCTGTGCTCCGAGGCAGCGAGAGAGCTCTGGGTGTTCCTGCTGCCTCTGAGGGCACCTGGGACTGGCTTGGGTTTGCCTGAGCTTCCCTCTCTGCTAAAGGCTGAAGCAGGGATTGTTCTTGGATCAGCAGAAGGCTGTGACCTAGCAAATGATCTAGGCAAGTCCTATGTGCTAGTGGCCAAACTGAATAGAATTTTTAGCTTCCTAAATTCTCCTTAGACTCCTGACTTCCAACCAGTCATCAGAGCAAAAAAACTTCAGAGAAATGGACTGGCTTTGGAGTTTTGTCTTTTTGGTTGGGGATTCTTTTTTGGGGGGAGGGGGGGTGGGATTGCTTTTGTGTTGTTCATTTTTGGTGGGGGTTCTTTGTTGTGTTTTTCTCTATCCTGAAGGAGCCCTTCTACCCCATGTCTTACTGATGTCATTTTTATGACTGTTACTGTTACCACTACTACATCTGCAGTTTATTTTCATGAGAATGCTATATTTTTGTCAATAAGAGAATGCTATCTTTTTGTCAATAAGAACTACTTTGAAAGAACATCAGGTTACAGGACAAATAGAGAGCACGAGGTATTTTCTATGTGCCCCCAAAGAAAAAACAGAGACTTTGATAACAACCTTTATTTAATCTTCTAGTTTTATGCTTATCAAGATGTGTCCAGGAGACACATCCAAGTGGCGTGATCAGACAAAACTGTACTGCAGGCCTTTCTCAGGAGAGAGCCTCCAGCTCAGCCATGGTATATTCCTCAGATCCATGGCACTTTTCCATACCTGATTCCCACTCTTTCCCATGACTGTTAGAATCCTACCCATTGGCCCAGGCCCTGCTCTAGGAAAACACATCAAGCCCTTTGTGATTCTGCAGCACAACCCAATGAATCTGCTTCTTGCCCGTAACAGCTGCCAGTGCGGTGCTCTCAGATAAGACCTGGTGGAGCTGAGACCAGAGCCCAGTGGATGCTGTGTCTGCCATCACCTGCTGGGACAAAAAGGGCACTGATCTGCGCCTCGGTGTGGCTGATCTCAAAGCCCATCCTGGTGTGTCCTGAATGGGGGCAACAGCTTGTCCGGGGTCCAGGCTCACTCTGGCTTCTTCCCATCAGTGCCTGTCAGTGCTCATGCTTGGGCTTTGCCAGCCTTGTTGTGGTCGCTGCCCTGTCCCTGAGGGCTGGAGGGACTGCAGAGGCTGGAGCCTTCCTTAGCTGGGAGAGGGGCATCTTGGAGCTCAGCCTGCTCATAAACAGGTCAGGGTCCTGATGCTGAAAGCCCCGTCAGAATCAGTTACAGCTTGAGGTGCTCTGGTTTACAAATGGGAAGGCATTCCTTTTGCAAATTGCTGAAAGGTGGGGAAGATGTCCTCCTCTCCTGGGATTGCAGGTCCCTGTGCTTTGTTTCCTGTCAAGAGAACTCTTCAAAAGACTGTACAAATCAGTCTCTGTGCTGGCCACTTGTGCTGCAGAGCTGTCTGCCTGGTTGTGGTCGTTGTTACCCCGCCGACCACAAAGGGCTCAGAGCTCCAGGCGCTGGGGCTGCCTTTTGTATCTCCTGGAAGCTGGGATCTCTGCTTTAAAGTCAGCATCTTGCATTTTGTTTCCCTCAGGGAGAACGGTGGACCCCACTGAAAATCCCCATATGAAATACACACATCTGAATTATATTGGCAGCGGGTGAGTCCAACAGCAGTTACTCCTGTACAACCATGGGCCAGGTGTTTTTCTGGTGGAATGTCTATCCAGCATGAAGTCAGGACAGCTGCAAAGATGTTCACAGACTGGGGATAGATTGTCCCATCTCTCAATGCTGCTCAGAATTTGTGAGTGGGCTCAGAAGGCATTGTCAGAGATGCCTTGCTACCGAGGTCTTGCCTGCATCAAGGAACAGGACCTGGAAGGTCTCCTTGTCTCTCAAGTGTGGGACAGCTCTGTGTCAATTTCTTTAGCATTTTTTGTATGTCTCAAAATCATACTGGCACACTAATGAAAAGAGAAGAAACTTGCTTGCCTGAAAGAGCAACCTACGCCCTATCAAAGCTGAGAGATAACAGTTCCCAGGAGCAATTCTTTCCCCTGGTTTGAGGAAGGAAACACTCTGTGGTCAGGTTAGGACCACACCATTTAGACAGTGAAACCCAAGAGGAAAGACTAACCTCCCTTTAGAAGTTGAACCCCAGTGCTTCAGGAACAGGCCCAGTGCCCATGCACTTGAGAGGAAAATGCATCATCTGCCTTCTGGCAGAGCCCTCCTGCATCCTGCAGGTTTTGACACTTCCAGCAGAGATTTCCTGTGTGGGCTGGCTTTCACTGCAAGGTCTAAACAGCTTCTCCTTTCTCTGCTTCTGTTTTGTTTCTAGGGGGTATGGAGATGTTTACAGAGCACTCGACACTGCCACAGGAGGAGAGGTAAATGTCAACAGCCCCTGCAGGCTCTGCTGCACTCGAGGGCTTTCCCCTCTAGTGTGAGCTGTGGCTGGAGCTTTGGGCAGAGCTGTGCTGAAAAGGCACAAGAAGCACAGACTGGTGCCAGCCCACAAAACACATTTGGGACTTTGTCCTCCTCAGCTGCCAGAAGGAAGGCACGGAGGGCAGCGGTTCCTTTCAGAGAAGGACGCGCTCACTCGCTCTCCATTGCTAAAACAAAGGCGGTGCCTTTGAGCACCTCACTGCTCTTTGAGGCTACAGCTTCAGAGTCCTGAATTCTCATTTCTGGCTGCTGGCAAATCCATCTGAAAGTTACTGGTAGTTCCTTGGCCACCTGCAGTGCTGCACTTGGAAACTGCATGTAGGGAGAGATCTGCAAGGCGTCCCTGAAAGCCCAAAGCCCTGCCCATATCACAAGATGTATCCACAGAGTATTAAGGCATGGATTACTTCTTCTGAGTGCCAAACAAAGCAGCAGAGAGTGTGGTCAGAGGTTTGTGGGTGATAACTGAGACACTGCTGTTACCAAGTGGTCAAGGCAAAATGTCAGTGGCCCCACGTGTCCTGTAACTGGCTCCCAAGGGAGCAGAGAAATGGGCTGTTGGAATGTCAGTTCCTAATGACTGCAGTGCCTAATCACAAGGCAGTTTGGCACAGCTCAGCTGTGTCATTGCAAAATCACTCCCTCCACGTGCCTTGTGGTCTCGTGCCACCAACCTCCCAAGTTACTGATCTTCAATGTCATTTTAGGTGGCAATAAAAAAAATAAATCTTCAAGGAGTGAGGAGGAAGGAGCTAACCTTTAATGAAATAATGATCATGAAGAGGTATAGGAGTCCCAATGTTGTGAATTATTTAGACAGGTGAGAGGTCGTGGTCTTATCCCATGGATGTGTGTTTACATAAAGCAAACATGAGAGGTTAAAAACCCACTTTGGTCAGTGGCAGCAAGTAAAGCTGTTAATTTTTATTTATTCATATTTCTCTACTCATCTCCAATGGATGAGAAGAGAGTGCATCTTGTCTGCATGAGTCTTCCCTGGCACACCTAGTTTGATAATTACTCCAAAATATTCAATACCTGGATCAGCTGTATCTTCCTAACTCAATAGCCTCAAAGTTCACTGCCTCCACATTTATTTGGGATTGATTTTTTAAAGTTTTTTAAGTGCAGATTAACCATCCTAAAGTTGATTTCGCTTGGATTGTTGCCCCTCCCTGCCATTGCTATGCATGCCAGGAAGACTAGGTGCTTATTTCCAGAAACACCATGCCTGACAGGTTTTTTTTTTATCTGGGCTGTTTCTAAACTGCACTTTTCATTTGCTGCCCATCTAAGACATCTCCTTTTCCACAGATGGGTCTTTCTCTTTGAGACTGCACAGATTGCAAACAATGCACAGCCAAGAGGGAATATCTATTCCTTTGATTCTGTCCTTGTCACAAAGGCATCTGGAAATAAGAAACCTGGAAGCAAAAAATCAATGTAGCCATGCATGTTCATCTCCATGCCCTTGTTTCCTTCTTTCAGCTACCTTCTGGGCGAGGAACTCTTGCTGGTTATAGAGTACATGGATGGAGGTGTCCTGAGCGATATCGTCAGCCAGACCTGCCTGTCTGAAGATGAGACAGCAGCCATCAGTCGGGAGGTTAGCAATCCCAGCTGTGTTTCCAAGGGCTTGGGCAGGATTGTCTGGGAAACAGGGGCTCAGAACAGGAGAGGTTTCATGTGCCAAGCTTTGTTTCTGTGTTGCTGGTATGCTATGGGCAAGTAAAGGCATCTCAAGTGAAAGGCCTGCCAGTGCTCCTGCACTCCCTGTACTCAGTGCCAGTACTCTTAGCTCCTGCTGTTGTATTCTCGCTCTGTGTCTTGTATTTGTATTTGCTGTTCTCCACTTTGCCTCTCTAAATGTTTGCCTGGAGTCTGTCTTCACTACATTCCTTGCCTGTAAAAGCAAAGGTGCTGGTGGAAGGATTTGAAACAAACAGCAAAGAAAAAGGAGAGAGACTCGTTTCTCTCAGTCCTCAGCTAAAAAGGATAGGAGTGCAGCCAGAATGCTCTTTGCTTATGAGCACATGCACTGCAGCAGGAGTCATCCTGGCTGGTTGGCAGGGGACAGCCTACAACAGCAGGTGCTGTTGCTCTTTCAAAAGCTGACGTGCCTTTCCTCAGAAAGGTCCTGCTCTGCAGGTGTTGGAGCAGCAAGCTCTTCCTCTCAGTGGCCATTACTGTTCTGCCATTACTCCCCATTCCCCTGGAGAGGGAATCTTTCAGATTCTTTGTTTCCTTTCTTGTGTGATGAAATCACATCACTCATTTTTGCCCTTCTGTTTCTGTTTTCTCGCTCAGTGCCTGCAAGGACTGGATTTTCTTCATTCAAATGATGTGATCCATCGAGATGTGAAGAGTGACAACATCCTTCTCAAAACTGACGGTTCTGTCAAACTGGGTCAGTATATTCTTGGTCAGGTTCAGCATTCCAGGGATGTGGGTCTGGGGCTGCTTGGAGTGACTGCCAGCTCCCCAAAAATGGTGCTGGTGGCAGTGCAGGGACCCCTGCTGCGAGCTGAAGGCACAGTTGCAACGTGCACAGAGGTATAAGGAGCCACAAGCAGTCAAGAGTGGCCTTGCTCTGTGTGTGTCCCTTCCAGAGGGAGGGAGTTACAAGTCCAAAGTTTCCAAAGAACAAAAGCCACTGCTAGAGGCAGTGTAAAAAATTGGGGGATTTTTAAAGTCACCAATGCCAGGAGATTCAACAGCACAATTTCAAACTTCTACTGGGGAATTCTTTTGCTTGCTTTCCTAATTGCACAGAATTCAGATAAAACCAGTATTTTGTTTTCTCCTCAGCTGATTTTGGCCTCGCTACTCAGCTCACCCCTGAGCAGAGCAGACGGTGCTCGGTAACCGGGACTCCTTGGTGGATGGCGCCTGAAGTGGTGACAGGTCAACCATATGGCCCCAAAGTGGACATATGGTCTTTGGGAATTGTGGGAATTGAAATGATAGAACAAGAACCTCCTTACTTGAGTGAAAGTTCTGGCACGGTAAGGAGCAAATACTCACTGATCCCACTGTCTTTCTCACCTGTCCCATGTCCTGTGTGCCACTGGACAAAATCCCATTGCCATCTGCTGGAATTACTTCCACCAAGGTCCCCTCCTACAAATGTCCCTGCAATACATCAGCATCTACTGTACTTTTGGTTGCATCAGTGGGGGAATTCAAGCCTTACCACATGCAAACAAACTCCAAACAAACAAAGTGTTCTCAGGCAACACTTTCCTTTGGGTTAGTGGTTCCAGTTCTTTTGTCTGTGTAAATGGCCTTAATAACAGGAAAAGAGCATCTTAAAAGTGTTGTTATATTTCCAGAAATGAAGGAAGGAAACCCAAACCCAACAAAGTTTCTAAAACCGTGGTCTTTAGAGAGGAACCTAACCCTGTGTGCAGTTTCTTCTCACTGGGAAACATGGGCATGAGGGTGAAATGCACAGAGTCTCTTCTGCTTCTTGTGCAGTGCTGCTGAAACACTCAGTGACCGTGTTTCTCTCCTAGCCCAAGGCACATTCTCCACATCACCAAGCCAGAGCCTGGTGATGCGGAGAGCCTGCCAAAACCTCCCAGTGATTCCTGGCACTTTCTGGGATGGGCCAACCCATTAATGCATTGACTTGAGTAGCCAAATGACTGGAGGGGGACCATACGGATGGAGCCTCTCCTTCTTCTGACGTAGACAATTTTTCTTTTGCTGCAAAAATGGGAAGCTGCAATTTTCAGACTGCTGAGAGACAGAACTGCAGGTGGCTCCTGTGTGCCCAAGCAGGCATTTTCATCCCAATACATTTGTGCAGGTATCTTAATGTGTCTGTGTTGAAGAGGAGATTGTAAATGTTTGCTTCCCTACCTGGGTATTAACTGATGGATTTCCTTTCTTTTCTTCCAATTACCATTGTTTTCAAGAACAGTACAAAAAGCTTGATGAGTTTTGTTGTAGGGCACGTGTGCTTAAAGGACCGAAAAGCACTGCAGAGATGCCTTTCATGTACTAACCCTTGAAATTAGTTAGTATAGCAAAGTCCCTCTTCCAAAAGCCATCTCAAGCTGGCATGAATCCTCAGAGAAGCAAATGTCCTTTTGCTGATGTAGTTCTCACTAACTAGGTCAGGCAATGAAATCAGCTGCCAAGGCAAGATCTGCAGGATGGTGGAAAAGCTGTGGCTGCATCGGGGCTTGGGTTTTTGGTTGGTAAAGGAAAGTCATCTCTGGGTCTGTGCCAGGGCAGAAACTGCCACTGAAGAACAGAGGTTAAACAAAGGGATCTGGGAGAGCCTTAGAGATGTGAAAGCAGGAGGTGGAGCCTGGTGTCTCCTTTTTCTCCAGGCTACACACCTGATAGCCACAGTAGGGACTCCACAGCTGCGGCAGCCCAAGCTCCTCTCGGCTTTGCTGCGTGACTTCCTGAGCTGCTGCCTGCAGATGGAAGAAGAGCGGCGCTGGTCTGCCAAGGAGCTCCTGCAGGTAAAATGTGAAGGGGCTGCAGGTGAAAAAGGCTCTGAGGGATGGGCTCCTCTTCCACTCAAGTCCAAGGCAGCAGATGAGCCCCCTTCCTCCTCACCTCCACTCTTGCTGCTCTTCAAATGAAAATGGTGAGGAATCCTAGACTGGGCTGGGCTGGCAGGGTCCTGTAAAGGTCCTGTGGTGCAAGTGTCCTGCAATGAGCAGAGACATCTTTAAAGAGATCAGGTTGCTCAGAGCCCTTTGCCACCGGAGCTGGAATGGTTGCAGGGATGGGGCTCCTACAAGCTCTTGGGGCAAGCTGTACCAGGGTTGCACCATGCTCTGAGTAAACAAGTTCTTCCTTAGACCTACTCTGATTAGATGCCCTTTGTGTTTAGAAATATTTGTCCATATCCTATTGTAACTGGCCCTGTTAAAAAAGATGTCCCCCACTTTCTTCAAAGCCACTCTGAAGTCTTGGAAAGTGGCAATAAAGTCTCCCAGGGGCCTGTTCTTCACAAAACTGAATAACTCCAGCTCCCTCTGCATTTCCTGTGAGGAGAGGTGCTCTGTCCTCTGACTGTTTCTGTTGCCCTCTTTTGTAATTTGATGGGGTGTTCAGTTTTATCTAAAGGCAAAAGAATTGAAGTAGAGCAATGCGGGGTACAGAGACATGAAATGGTGGTGGAGGAACCCAATGAAGCCAGTCCCAGCCTAGGAGTCAGAGATTTGGGCAGGAGGGGCTGTGGGGGGCTCACTGTGAGCTTCTGAGGGGCCCTGGTTTGTGCCTCCAGCCCACCCTTTGAGGTTTCTGCCATGCAAACAGGGACAGCTGGGAGGGACTTGTCCCAGCCCCATCTGCTGCCTGGCATGCTCAAGCAGACGGGAACTGTGCCAGGGTTACTGCCAGGCTGTGTGGCAGAGAGCGAACTGCAGGGCACAGTCAGTGCCACTGGGCTGGCTCTGCTGGGAAGGAAGGTGCCATCCAGCACACGAGGGGCAGGGCATGGAACAGTAGACACTGCTTTCTGTCCCTGTGGGAATCAGCACAGTGCCCGTCTTTCAAAGGCAGGGGCCTATGTGAGTCACTGGAGTTTCCTGAAAGGAAGAAAACCCAGGGACAGAAAGCGCCATTTCTAGAGCACTGGCAGGGCAAAAATCCCAGCATGATGAAGAAATCACAATAAACAGATGAGTGGGATTCTGGGCCAGGTTTGCCTGTGATGGCAAGGTCTTGCACACTGGAGATGACTGGGGAGCAGATGGTCCCATTGCTCCTCTTTCTGGGTCTTTCCAGGAACTTGATGTATCCTGATTGAGTCCCTGAAGCAATGAGCTTGGAAAGTAATGGTTCACTGTTCTTTGTTGTATTTTTTTTTCCGGTGGACAGCATCCATTTGTAACTTCAGCCAAGCCACCATTCATCCTGGCACAACTCATCAACTCAGTGAAGAAGACGAATAACCCTAACCCTAAACCCTAACCCTAACCCCTAACCGTAACCTTAAATGCTAACCCAAACCCTAACCCTGTCCCTATCTGTAACCCTTACCCTATCCCTAACCTTACCCTAACCTCAACCCTAAGTCTAAGCCTAGGCCTAAACCTAAACCTAAGCCTAAGCCTAAACCTAAGCCTAAACCCAAACCTAAACCTAAACCTAAGCCTAAGCCTAAGCCTTAGCCTAACCCTAACCCTAGGAGACGAGAACATAGCAATCATGTCAAGATGTTATCTCTGTTACCAATTTAGAGTAGGATTGTAGAGTAGGGTTGCTGAACAGATTTGTAGCATAGAATTATAGATTAGAGTTGTAATTAATAAAGTTTCTGAAACATCAACTCATTTGGAAGATTCTCCTCCTTCTGACCCCTTCAGAAAATTCAACATTTCCTTCTGAATTACCAATTGTTTTTTATTGGTGCTAAGTCACACATGTGGATTCTTTTGTATGCTTTCATAAGTGAGGAGAGTTCTTCTTCATTCATCCTCTCCAGACCACACTGCCTTTGGAATATGACCCACTGGCTGGTTATGGCGCAGCTGTGGTATTTCTAGTTGAGGCAGAAAGGGCAATGGCATTTGAAGGCAAAACCAAAGGAAGAATGAGGCAGCCCAAACATCTTGTGCAGATGCAGGCCTTCAGCTGTGACTGCAGAGCATTGGGGTTCCTGCCACTTCGATTTGTATCCCTAAATGCAATAATCTCTTTGGCTGGAGGAAAGCCTTGCTCAAGTGACAAAGCAGAAAGATCAGAGAGGGTGCTCGGGAAGGTCTCCTGTGGTGCAGAGCTGTCAGCACCTGTGAGGTGAGAGCGGGCCCGGCCTTGCCCGGGCTGGAGCCCCAGCAGAGCCCTGGCAGAGGCTGGAGCAGCCTGAGCCCCGGCAGAGGCAGGCTGGAAGGAGGCCCTTGTAGCTGCCGGCTCTGAGAGTGGAGGATTCGCCCGCTCCCAGCAAGAGGCAGCAGCCGGGCCCTGGGTGCCTCTTGCTGGGAGCGGGCGAATCCTCCGCTCTCAGAGCCCAGGTGGCAGCTGGCTGCTGCCGAGGGGAAGCGCATCCGTGCTGGGCACAGCCCGGCCTGGAGGCATTGGCCATCTGGAGTGTGCCCAGGAGCAGGGAAAGGCCAAGGGCAGCCGCAGGCCACTGGGCTGGCTGAGGATTCCTCCTCTTCTGCCGGCTCCCCTGCAACCCCTGGCAAAGGCCAGCAGTGTGTGCAGCACTCTGGGCACCGGGGCAGGGAGCCGGGTTGTTCGGCAGGCTGGAGCACAGGGCAGCTCCTTCAGGCCGGCACTTGTGCCAGGGGAAGCGAGGCCAGCGTGAGGCAGGGACAGCTTGGCAGGGCACATCTGCAGGAGCCAGCGCCTCACGCAGCTCTGGGAGAAAGCGCCTGCAATCCTGCAGTTCTGCACTGAGCCTGAGCAAAGGTGTGAGATGCACAATGTTTGGCAGAAATATTCAGGCCCACCAGGCCAGCCTGCTTTGTGCTCTCTGGCGCGCAGCAAGTGCTGTGCAATGCAGCTCTGAGCTGCTGGGAGAGAGGCAGTCGGGGATGTGCCTGAGGTGTGTCAAGGGGTTAGCTGAAAATGTAATGAGGATAATTGAAAAGTGCAGATGAGTTGAGGGGCCAGCTGGGAATAGAATTGGGATAGTAGAAGATTGCATATTTTAGTTAAGATCTTCAAATGAGGTAAGAAGCTAAGTTAGTAATACAGCTAGCAGAAATCACGTCCCGTAGTTAAAGAGTACCAAATATATTAGGAACATAAAGCTAGGAGTGACAGGGATAGAGGAAGCAATTGTGAAGAAGCAGAAACCATAGAAATAACTTGCCTTAAGAATAATTGAACAGTCAGGAGAGGCTTGGACTGTGAGCAGCAGGTCCAAAGGTCTTGCCAGCTGGCCATGGGAGAAGAGTTCACCATGAGGAAGACAGCTTTCTTCCTCCCATAAAACCACTCCCTCATTTCAAAATCCCACCGACCCAGTTAAGGGAGTACAATTGCACAGCTGTAGTAGATAGTCAGCTGATAAAAATGCGAAACAGGCAGGTAATAATTATGTATTATGGGTCCTTAGAAACCTATTGTAAAACCTTTTCTGTAGAAAGAGAGAGCAGGAGTCTGCAACTCCTTGCACATGTCTTTGGAAACTAGTTCACATGTGACCAGGGCTGCAATAAATACCCTCTTTTCTACTATAATTAGTTGAAGAGTCGTCTGTCTGTGCTTCAAGGGTTATGCTGGAGTAGTGAACTGATTTGCAAGGGAGCAGAAGAGTTTCAGCAGGCAGTTTTTGGAAGAGATGGAAGCCTCTTGTGACTGAAGGGAAAGCCATTTGGAATGGAGTAATGATACCAAAGTCCATATTGTCCCAAATTGGTCCCAAAGTCTAATTGTATCTTTGTGTCTGAATTTAAATCAGAATGATTATAGATAGCTTCATGCAATTTGTCTACAAATTTATCAAAGTCTTCATTCTTCTTTGACAAATCTGTGTAAAAGACATGGTGTGTAACTTATCTGGAAGTGCAAGAATAGCATTATATGCCAGTTGTTGGCTCATCTGTAAGACTTGATCAATGCTCTTAGCCTGGGCAGTGACAGTAGCCCAGGGCCCCTTGCCAAGTAACTGTTGTGCTGTTAAACCATACAGAGGATCACCTTACACTCTAGGTCTTGCTGCTTCTTAAGCACACTTTTCCTCCCAGCTTTTATGAAACATCTCCTGCTGATAGGGTGATCTTATAAGTCTTTTTAGGGTACGCATATCAGCTGGAATTAATGTGTTAGATGGAAAAATATACTGCAGAAGTGACTGTACAAGTTGGGATTTTCAACTAAATTGTGAAATTGCAGCTCTCAATTTTTCTAAAATCTTCCAATTGAAAGATTCTCAAACTCTACTTGCAGCATTACTTACTACAGGAAAAGCTTCTACATCATTGGAGAGAAAAGTCCCTTCTACAATAGCTTCTGGAATAACTTTTTTCTACTGTAGTTTCTGAGCTGCTTCTATTTCAGGGTCACATTCCAACTCTAATTCCACATTCTTTACAGCGTGAGAGGGAGGATTTTGTTTAACTGGCTCAAATGCTGGCTCAGAGACAGAATGGAGGAGTTTTTGCTAGATAATGGCCATATTCAGCCAATGCCCAATCCAGCCTGCTTGTAATAATGGACAATGAACACCTTCACAAAGCATTATTTATGGACATATTCAGAAATGAGCTTGGTATATCCCTGAAAAAGACACAAGAAGAAGAGTCATCAGGACTCAGCTAGTTTGTCAGCAGGCTTGGGAAATTGAGCCATGGGTGGGCCAGACAACCCCAGCAAGATGCGTAAAAATTTAGATGATCCAATCAGCATTCTATTTTAGATGTGTGAACAGATAGGATTAACTATTCATGTATTAGCTAGAGACACGTGGACAGTAAAGATTTATTATAAATAGAGTCTTTTTAGGAATAATAAATTTAGCTTCACTGGATCATATTGGTTATGTTGTGATGTCCCCTGAACCTCCGCACCATGCACTTAAGGGTGTGTTGGTTTTCCCCATGAAATGTACACATCTGGGGAAGTGCCCTTGGCAGAGAGGGGCTTGATTCCCAAGGAAACTGCTTCCCCAGGAGCCCCAGTGAGACAGGTGCAAGTGTCTCCATTTGACTCCCTTTGTTTCCTTCAGTCCTTGAGGCCCCTTGCACTTTGCAGAGGGGCATGCAAAGGGAGAAGGCTGTGAAGAAATACCGATTATGTTCTCTTGATGCAGAGTGTGATTTTATACACTCTCTCCTATGGTGCAGATGCTCTTAATTTCTACTGTGTTGATTATTCTTATCAATACCTATTTTAATTTGCTCTGGCATTCTTCCCATAGAAAAGTTTTCCTTATGTATTTGATTTATGTCTGCAAATGTTGATATGTAACTTAAGGTACCTGAATTTAGCCCATTTCTCCTCTCACTTTAATTTCAGAAAATGTCAGAATTACAGATGTACGCACTAAAGTATCCAAGATTTCTGTGCAACAGAAAGATGAGTAAACAGTAGTACAGCCCAATCTACATTACCTTTAGCAGTTACCAAAGCCAGTAGATATTTAGAAAAGTGTGCCTTCTTTCAGCAATATTACAGATAGATGGTTAAATACAAATTATAATATTATAATATTGGCTTTACACAAATATTAAAATGGGTTCTATATGTGTGATATTAATTAAACTTAGAGAGCTCCCAAGGCCTTGAACATACTTGAGACTGATTTTGCAATAAACTATCTTTTAAACTCTGTTTGGAAAGCAGAAGGTAGGAACATCAGTCATCTGTTGTGTTTGACTTTATTGTTACTTGAGATTGTAGTAAATACTGAGCATGAGCTGGGATGAGATTGTAATTGCTCATCTTTCCAAAGATAGATATGGATACTATTAACATGTGCCCTGTTTATTGTTCCTAACTGACTAATTTACTGCAGTAGTTTTATAGTGCATTTTTATTGTTGTAATATCTAAATGTAGTGGGAGAATATATATTTGACTCGGGGTAGTTTGGCTTTTGTTTTTCGAATAATAAAACCACTCTCTTCAGCCTGGTGAAGAAGAAATCTGCTTCTGTCCTTGTGTACAGCTATGGGTTTGTTCACACAGCTTCTCCTTCCCTTTTCTGCCTAGGCTTTCTCACCTGCAGTTTTCAGTAGAAAAGCAACAAACCTTTGAAAGGCTAAACCTCAACATAACTGTGACCCTCAATCAATACTTCCTTCTTCCAATTTCTAAAGATCTCTTTGTCCTGGGCACTCAGTATGGCCTTTTGCCTCAAAGTTCTTTGGCTGTCTTGAATGCTTACAGTGTAAAAGGTAATCCCTGATCTATTTTCAACTCCCTGCTCAGATGCAGACTGCTGGAAGGGAGCTAGGACTGGTACTGGAGACCTGGCAGCTTGTCCAGGAAGCAAAATTTTTGAAATAATGGTAATGTGGAGAAGCATGCAAGTCCAGGTGGTGAACTCAAATATGCAAGTACTTGCAGTTTCCTGACAGGACTTTATAGTTCATGGCTATGGTATCTTCTTATTTCTGTCCCTTAATGCTCAATCCTTGCCACATTTCTTCAACTTTTTTTGCATTGTCATCTTCCGTGTTTTCTTCCTCTCTTCTTCTCTCTGTGACTTTCTATGCAGGATGGATAACGAGTCATACACTGTCAGCTTGCTCAGTGACCGAGTAGTGATATGATGGTGTAGAAATTGTAGGCGCACAGTAGGCAAACCTGTCATGCTTCTTATGCCCTCTGCCGGCAGACCTGCTTCCCAAACCTTCAGTCAGACTTGGAAAAAAGGCTTGTCACCACTACTTTGTTGTGGTTTATGCATTTATGAAGAAACACTTCCATCTCAGCCCGCTTAAGCCACTGCAGAGCAGGAGTTGTTGCTTTGGTAGCAGATGTGCTGTCAGGGTCCTTACAGCTCCACAAGATGTGCCTCTCCTAGAACAGATTTTTGCATTTTTGTACAATAAAAACTATGTTTTAAATCACACCAGTGTAAGTCATGCACTCCTGTAGATGTGTTTTCAGACAGAGATATTTATATCTATGCCTAGTGAATGGCCTCCTGGGCAGCAGGAACAAATGAGGAAGGAAACTGGGCTGATAAAACATGCTTCTGCTTCAAGAAAAACCCCCCAGTCTTCCCTTTCCAGAGAAGGCTATAAACCTTTTCTTGATTGGCCTAAAGGGGATAAACAAGTCCCTCCATGTCCTGATCTTTTACTAGTCTCAAATTATTTAGAAAAGTTTTAATTTTTTTTTTTTTTTTTTTTTTGTGGGGGGTGGTGGTGTTCGGGTCTGCACTTCAGACCTGTTCTCCCAGCAGCCAGGGACCTACAGCTGCTGTGGGTGGGGCAGGTGCTCAGGCAATTACCAACAGGTGCTTGGTAATTGCTAACAGCAGTTGAGCTGAGAAGTTGGCTTGTGCCTGGCTGAGAGCTTGACGACTGTGGTGAGAGAAGGGATAGGGAGTGGAGTGGAAAATATTAGTTACACAAGCAAATCTGAGGTGTAGGTGGGATTTAACTGGATTAGGTGCTGCATTTCAGGGTCTTAATCACAATTTATGAAAAACTGAACATTTAACTATGAGATAGGACTATGTAGTTGTTATTCTAGATGCTGCATTTACTAATATGTTATGTAGTTTGTATTTTGCTCAGAAGCTGTCTCAAAAACATTGAAGTCCAACTAAAGTCTTCATAAACACAAGTTAATAGCTTACTTTTTGTTAAAAACAGAAGCTGAAAGGGCCAATGGCTCTTGCATTCAGTAATTCACACATTTTAAAAGAAGTGGCATTTTAAAGGAAATGGCGATTGTCCAGCTCTGCACAGTGAAAGAACCAACTATGAATATGCAGAGTTACAAAAGAAACTGGGACTTCTTCGGTCAGGCATAATAAACTGTATAAAGCATCCCTGCAAGAAGCGGCTCTCGTGAATGGTGGAGGGTCCAATGCAATAGAGGTGGGATCCAGGTTCACCCAGCACCAACCCCGGGCTCGACACTGTCTCTTTGGCTGTGGTGGTTTTGAAGACCATATTTTAGTAGCGGAAAAAGATAAAGAAATCTTTTCAGATTTTTTATAATTTGGCTTTTGATTGATCATTCATAACAGTTCCATATAGATGATTCCACATTTGGTGTCTTGGTGCGTAAATCAAGAGCACAATTCATAACAGTTCATGATAAGCACCAGTACAAGCTGGACTTCCCAGATCAGCCAACTGAAAGAATCTGAAAAGAAGAAATGCAGGAAATGCCTTGGTAAACTTTGCCTGGAAGATGGGTGACTTTTTTTTCAGCAATCTATAATCCATTCCCTTGGCCTTTGGCTTTCTTAACAAGGCCATTTGCATCCCAGATTCCCCATGAAGTGCGAAGCCTGAGCTTGTGGAAGTGGCTGAAAGATGCCCTGTTTCTCTGCAGGGACATTCAACTGGAACAGGAGCCGGAGCGCTGTCTGGGGAAGCCTCCTCCGAGCTGGAATTTGTGCCGTGTTGGGAGAGGAGGAGGAGGGGGAGAGCGCTGGAGCTGTGTGGCAGGAGCAGGAGGTTTGGGCCACAGGACATTCCATCTGCACCGCTGCCCCGCAATGGGCAGCTGTGCCCAGGGCTCTGGGCCTGGCCCCGCGTGCACTGA
The DNA here is from genome assembly GCF_028551555.1 of Melozone crissalis. Classification (NCBI taxonomy): domain Eukaryota; kingdom Metazoa; phylum Chordata; class Aves; order Passeriformes; family Passerellidae; genus Melozone; species Melozone crissalis. Next base: position 5,623,630 of record NW_026535824.1, read on the forward strand.
GCTGCCTGGGCTGGGCTCAGGTTCCCGCTGGGCCTGGGCAGAGCCTGGGCTCAAACTGGGGGCAGCAGCAGTGCAAAACACCTCTGGGCATCTGTGTTTCCTGCTGCTGGGAAGGAACAATGAAGCGAGTTTAGAAGTTCTGGTTTCTGCTTCTCCTGGTTGATTTTTTAATTTAACTCCACACTGCGGAGGCAAATTCTGTGGCAGCCACTGTCAGCTTATTCTATTTCAACAGTGCCAGCAACAGGGCTCTGTTTGAGCCCTGCAAATGTGGCCTGTGAAGCTTTAATTCCCCTCATCTTAGTGTTCAGGGGCTGGTGAGCATTCCAGTATCTGCTGATCTTTATGTCTGTGACAAAAATACTGACTTCACTGTCATGAAAGCACCGTAGGTAGCACCAACTGAAAGAGGCACTTGCATTTTTATGGATAAAATTCAGGTTGCAAGAAGAAGAGGGCCAAGAGCAGCCATGATCTGCAATTCCCAAGGCAGAGGCACCAGCAGCCTCCTCCTGTCACCTCAGGGTGAGTCAGAGCTGGAAACAGTGCTGGAACCCAATCCTTTCTTGCTCTGAGGGCTGGCTCAGGGCAGCACAGGCGAGCCCTGAGCAGTCAGGGCTGTGTGTGGGTGATTGCTGCTCTGCTCCAGAATTGAGCTGGAAAAATCCCTTGGGAGCAGAGGAAGGAGCAGGCGGGAAGGGGCCAGCACTGCTGCTGCTCCTGGCCGGGAGCCCCGGCTGGGCCGGGCCGGCGCCCCCTGCACTGCGGCTGCTGCTGCTGCCAGAGTCGGGCGGGACTCGGGGACAGGGAACGGACACGGGGGGACAGCAAAGGCCTGGTGGCTGCAGGGATGGTGGCGCTGGGGCTAGCACAGAGCTTCAGCCCGCAATTAACCCCAAGGGAAACCCCATTTCAGCCTTTCTGCACTCATGGCTGTGAAAGGATTGAAATGAAAGAACAGCAATCAGGGCCCGACACTTTCTCCTTTGGGAGGAGCCCCGCGTCTGGGGCTGTGAGGGGCCATGAGGGACTGTGAGGGGCTGTGAGGGGCCGTGAGGGGCCGCGAGGGGCCAAGGGGAACTGTGAGGGGTTGTGAGGGGCCATGAGGGGCTGTGAGGGGCCATGGGGAACTGTGAAGGGGTTTTGAGGGGCCATGAGGGGCTGTGAGGTGTCACTCGTCGAGAATGTCACAGGAACAGGTAGGAGGCAGTTGTGTAGAGAGAGTGAAAGAAGGTTTTATTCAAGAGAACTGTGCGGTTTTTATAGAGAAACAGAAAGACGAAGTAGAGCAACACCACCTGCAGATTGTTTATACTTAACAAGTTATCACATCCCTACCATACCCTAAAAATTCTCACATGCTGCTGTGAGAAACACTTGCTGTTTCTCTCTCTCTCTTCCAGGGCATCCACAGTGAGAGGCTGTGAGGGATCTTGGGGAACTGTGAGGGGCCATGAGCTATGGGAGGCTGTGAAGGGCCATGAGGGGCCATGGGGAGCTGTGAGGGGCCATGGGGAACTGTGAGGGAGCCATGAGGGGCTGTGAGGGGGCATGAGGGGCCATAAGGGTCTGTGAGGGGCTGTGGGAGGCCAGGCCCCTCATGGAACCAAGAATCCTCTGTGACTGCAGTACCAAGGAAATCATTGTTGACAGTACAGAGCCTCATGGAACCAAGGGGCCTTTGTGGCCCAACAAGGCCTTGTGGAACCAAAGGCACCATGGTGACACTATGGAACCTCATGGTACTACAGATCCATTGTTACACAGCAGCCACAGCAGGGCCCCAGAACCAAGGAGATCATTGTGACACTGCACAACCTCATGGAATCAAGGCATCCATGTTACACTACTGAACCTCATGGAGCAAAGGGTCCATTGTGACACTGTGGAACCAAGGAGACTGTTGTTGGCAGTAGGAAAGCTCATGGAACCAAAAGTCCATTGTGACATTGTGGGGTGTCGTGGAACCATGGAGACCATTAGGACACTTCAGGACCACTGGTACCAAGGGGCCATTGTGACACTGCAGGGCCTTGTATAACCAAGGGGTCCTTGTAGCATGGCAGGGCCTTATGGACTCAAGGGGATCAAAGTGACACTGTGGGGCTCCATAAGGGGCTTTGGAGCTCCATAAGGGGCTGTGGAGCTCCATAAGGGGCTGTGGGGGCTCCATGAGACCACGGGGCCATTCTGACCATGGAACCAAGGATACCGTTGTTACACTACAGAACAAAGGAGGCCACTGTGAACCAGCAGGGGAACCCACTGGGACTATTGTGACACTTCAAGGGCATTGTGGAACAGCAGGGCCTTGTGGAAGCGATGAGACCATTGTGACATCCCAGGGCCTCGTGGGAGCAGGGGGCCATTGGGACACTGTGAGTCCCCATGGAAGTAAGGGGCCAGTGTAACACATCCAGGCCTGCTGGAACCAAGGGGCCACTGTGATCCTGGGGAACCCAATAGAACCAAGGGGCCATTTGGAGACACTGTGACCTCATGGAAGCAAGGGGCCATTGTGGCATTGTGCAGTCCCATGGCAAGAAGGAAACCATTTGGACACTGCAAGGCCACTTGGAAAGCAAGGGGCCATTGTGCCACTGCAGAGCCAAGGAGACCATTGTTATATCACTGGGCCTCATGGAAACAAAGATCTGTGGTGATCCTACAGGGCCTTATGGAACCAAGGGGCAATTTTGATGCTGCAGGGCCCCAAGGATCCAAGAACATGGAACAGGTCTGGGTGGCTGGGCCTCCTGGGGGCTGCTTGACTGGTCCAGCTGGCCTTGGCATGTTGAGAGTTGCTTCTTATCAACCCCTGAAACCCCGGAGTTCTGTGCATTCCTTCCTGTGGGAAAGAACTGTCCTTCTCCAGGGGTTCAACGCTGAAATTGGGATTCCACCTCCGAATTTGATTATATCCAAGAATTATTCCCATATGAAACCTGCCAGGACAGACTGCTCTGGCTGGCCTTGGCCTCTTGGGGGCCACTCCTCATCTGCCTTCAAAACACTGGGGGCCCGTTCTTTTCTTCCCATTGAAAAAAACACTTTCAAGTCCAGACATCCATGGCCAAAATTGAGAATCCGCCTCCAAAATTCCTTATACAGTTTTCCAATGGTACCTCCCAGACAAAAGCTGCCAGGGCTATCTAGATTCCCTTGGCTGCCCTGGTGGCCCTAATGTTGCTGCAGGGCCTGAGTGCTCTTGGGGCCGGGCACAGTCCTGGGTGTGGCAGTGCGGCGGCTGCAGCAGGGACAGGCCATGGGCACTGCTGGGGCAGTGCTGACACCTCAGGCCAGGCCCTGGGGGCTCCAGGCTCCTTGCCCAGGCTTTCTCAAGAACACGGCCAGGCCAATGCTCAGCACAGAAAACCCCGTGAGCAGCCCCAGGCTGGCCGTGGGCAGGCTGGGAGCAAACAGCATGGCTGGGGCTCTGCAAGGGCCCTGGGGGAGATGGGAAGGAGCAGCAGAGCAGGGGCTGATCCATCCCCAGTGCGCTGCACAGCCCAGGGCAGCGTCCCAGAGCGTCCTCATGGAGCTGCCAACAACATCCCCCCTCTGCAGCCCTGGCCTCTCCCCCAGCTCACACAGGTGCCCCATCCTTGCAGGCACAGACACGGCAGCACTGGCTCAGCAGCCCCTCTTTGCATTGCACACAGCAGGGGGAGCACCCCCATGCTCTTGGTGTGGGGACATGAACGTGAGGGAGCACAAATGCCATCAGCCCCTGGGGCCAGCAAGGGCTGGGGGACACCAGGGAAACCACTCAGCTTTGTCCTGGCCTCTGCAGTCAGCCAGAAAGTTTGTTCCCATCAGGTGGGAGTTTCCTGTCCCACTGCAGACACTGTTGCTCAGAGCCAGGGCTGCCTGGCAGCCACCCCCAAACTGCCCTGAGCATTTCCTTGGCTTCACCTTTGCTTTCTTTCCTCTTCCTGCTGCAAATTTCTTCCTATTGCCCACCCCTCTTCCCTCCCCTGCAAACAGCTCATCCCTGTTTGCCCTTTCCTCTCTGGCTCCACTCCCCATTGCAGTTCCTGACTTGGCCCCATGGGAACATCCCTTGGGGAGCAGAATCATCCTACAAGTGCTGCAAGAATTGTCTGCAGGCTCCTGCAGTGCCTGGTGCTGCTCCCTTGCCAGAGGCACCCCAGGCCAGGGGGGCACATCTGGGCTGCTGTGTCTGGCTCTGGGGCTCCCTGTTCTGGGCAGTGAGGAGGAGCTGCAGAGGCTCTGCAGGACTGACAGGATGGGCTTTGGGGCTGGCAGGAGAAGCTGAGGGACCTGGGCTGCTGCAGCTTCTCAAGAGGGGGCCCAGGGCTCATCCTGTGACTGCTCCAAGGGTGGTTCCAGAGAATCCCAGAATCAGCAAGGGTGGAACAGGCCATGGAGATCATCAAGTCCAGCCTGTGCCCTGACACTGCCTTGTCTCCCCTGAGCCTCCTCTTCTCCAGGATAAACAACCTCAGCTTCCTCAGCAACTCCTTACAGCACTTGTGCTCCTGACCCCGCCCCAGCCTTGTTGCCCTTCTCTGGACACGCTCCAGCCCCTCCATGTCTTTCCTAAATTTGGGGGCACCAGAACTGGACACAGCACTTGAGGTGCTGCCCAAGCATTGCTGAGCACAGGGGAAGAATTCCTGCCCTGCTCCTGCTGGCCACACCATTCCTGAGCCAGGCCAGGAGCCATTGGCCTTCTTGGCCACCTGGGCACACTGCTGCCTCATGTCCAGCCTGCTGTCCATCAGTCCCTGCAGGTCCCTTTCTGCCTGGCTGCTGTCTGGCCCCTCTCGCACCTTGTGGAGGAAGGGAAGGGAAGGGAAGGGAAGGGAAGGGAAGGGAAGGGAAGGGAAGGGAAGGGAAGGGTCCAGATCCAATCCTTCCTGAAATGTGGGGTTTGCTGGAACTGCCAGTGCCTTGACCTGAAAATTTCCCTATTCTGGCACAGCTCAAGTGCAGCAATTTGCTGGCACAGAAATCCAAAACCCGGCAACTTCCTGCTACTGGGTCTGGCACCTCCCATATCTTGTGTTTGCTTCCCCAGTACCCAGATTTGGAAATTTCCTGGTGCCCGCACAGCCCAAGTCCAGTGATTTGCTGGCACAGAAATCTAAAATTTGGAAATTTCAAGGTTCTGACTCCAGCACCATCCAGATCTAGTGTTTGCTGAGACCGCCAGTGCCCAGATTTGGAAATTTCCCGATGCCTTCACAGCCCAGGTCTAGCAATTTGGTTTTAGCTAGCTTAGGAAGAGAAGTTCCTCGGACTGTGACTTTCCTTTTTCTTGGAACTGTTTAAACCTGCTCTGGACTGAAAACCCAGACAAACACCTGCAGCTCACACCTGTGGCCCCCCGAGCTCTGGGACGCTGCATTCCAGAACCAGAGGGACTTAGAAGAGACCGAGTGAGCCAACTACAACCCACAACAAGGACTTTCTGAATTTTCTATCTCTTCAGCACTGTCCAAGGTTTTATTTAATATTATTCATTTTTCATGCTTGTGAATACTTTACTTGTTTAATAAACTGAGGTTTTTTTCACTTTTCTCGAGGGAAGTATTTTCCTGAACTAGTAGGGGTAGGGGCTGCTTGAACTTTCTTTCTAGATGTATTCCTTTTGGAGATTTCCTCCCAAAATTTGCCCTAAGCCAGCACAAACAGTCACAATGAAAACTTCACCAGTGGCATAATTTCCTGGTGGCAAATCTTGTGACAGAAGCTTGACCTTGTTCTCCATGAGAAATTCTTGGGAAGAGCAGACAGGAGAAGATTCCTGTAAAACTGAAACAGCTTTCCAAAAGTGAAATGAAAATGGAAGAAACAATCCAAGATGTTTTCCTCTATTTATTTCTATGCTCCCCTTTTCCATGCTGCATCCCAGTAATTCCAGATGTACCTCACCTCTAAGATCAGTGACTTAGGGATTTTTAGGCGTTCTAAAATACCATGAGCCACACACAGTTTTCCTTCTCCTGTTTTTACTGGAAAGCAACACTGGACATGTAAGTGCAGTGCTGGGCTCAGGTAGGAATCCTACCCCAAGGGAAGGTGGCCCGACAGTGTTTGACCCTCAGCAAGGACAATGCACAGCAGCAAGCGAGGGGGTCGCTGTGCCAGTGCGCAGGAGTCAGGGCTCTGCATCTGGGCTCAGCGCTGGAAGGTTCCCGTGTTTGGGCAGACGGAGGGGCTGTCCCCAGGGCGCGCGGGGCTCGAACGTGGGGCTCGTGGGGCGAGCGGGGAACGGACACGGGGACGAACGGCCCCGGTGCCTCAGTTGCAGCGGCGGCAGCGGCGGCAGCAGCGGCAGCAGCAGCAACAGCGTCGGCAGAAAAAAGACCACAGACCCTAAACACTGCTTCTCATTCTCATTCTCATTCTCATTCTCATTCTCATTCTCATTCTCACTCTCATTCTCATTCTTCTCTCTCTCTCCCGCTGTCGGGCGCCCTTCTCTCGGGGTCCCTTGCCCGGCGTCCCTCTCCTCTCCCCGCCTCCCTCTCCCCTGCCGGGCTGGGCCATGCCCCCGGCCCGCCCCCGGCCCCGGGCGGGGCTGCCCCGTGCCCGGCCCCGGCCGTCCCGCCGCGGTCTCGCCTCCGCCTGGCTCTGGCCGTACTGGCGGTGGCGCTGCTGGGCGGGCATCAGTGGCTGGTGCGGGGGCGGCATCGCCGCCCTTCGGCTCCGCCTGGCCCGAGCCCGGCCCCGGCCCCGAGGCAGGGTCCAGTCCCGAGCCCGGCCCCGGCCCCGGCCCCGGCTCCTCCCGGGACCCGCGGAGGACACACGCGGCGCGGCCGCTCCCGCCGCTTCCGCTGCGGCTTCCCCGGCCCGAGCTCCGCCTCTCGGCAGCGCGGCCGCCAGCCCCGAGCCTCCCGTGCCGCGTTCCCGGGAGCGAACGCCTGGGCTTGGCCGGCCCGGGGCGCTTGAGAGGCGCTCGGGGGCCGTTGCTGGCCCCGGGCCGAGCGCTGACAGCCGCGTCCCGCCCGCAGGGCAGACTCAGCAGGGCCTGCAGGAGCAGTACAGGCTGGGTTCGCTGCTGGGGCGCGGCGGCTTCGGCAGCGTCTTCGCGGCCACGCAGCTCTCGGACGGCGCCCCGGTGAGCGGCGGACGAGGGGAGGGGGCGGAGGAGGAGGAGGAGGAGGAGGGCAGAGAATGGGGCTGGGCAGGGAAGGCGGTGAGCTGAGCCCTCTGCTCCCCTTGATTTGCAGGTGGCCATCAAAAGGGTGCCACGGAACCGCGTCCTGCACTGGGGCAAGCTGGTGAGTGAGCAGGGCCAGCGGCAGCAGCCAGACCGTGCCGGGCGGGAATGAGCCGAGGCCCGGCACGGTGGGAGCCGCCAGGGCGCCCCGAGGGAGAGCGGGCGTGGGGCCAGTGCAGGGTGCAGAGCATCCCGGGCTGGCTGAGGGCTTCACGAGCCCCGGCACGGCATCGGCTCCACTGACGGCATCGTGCTCCTCCCGCAGCCCGACGGCACCAGCGCACCCCTGGAGATCGTGCTGCTGGCCAGGGTGTCCACTGGCTTCCCCGGTGTGGTCCAGCTGCTGGAGTGGCTTGAGCTCCCCAAGGACATCTTGATGGTGCTGGAGCGGCCAGAGCGGTGTCAGGACCTGCATCGTTTCATTCGGGCACGGCGGTTCCTGCCCGAGGAGGAGGCACGGGAGCTGTTCCGCCAGGTGCTGGAGGCCGTGCGGCACTGCACCAGCTGCGGGGTCCTGCACCGTGACATCAAACCAGGGAACATCCTGGTTGATCTGGCCACCGGGCAGGCCAAATTGATTGACTTTGGCTGTGGCACCTACCTGCAGGACACAGCCTACACGCACTTTGCAGGTGAGCCCACGCAGGGCTCCTGGGCCCAGCATCTCATGACCCCACATCTCCCAGCCCAAGCTGACTGTGGCAGCAGGGATTCTCTCTTTTGCGGCCCTTCATGTCACTGAGTCTTCAGCGAGTTTCTTTTGAAACTCAGGGCTGAGTGGGTAGCCATCTTCCAGCCCTGCTGGCAGCCTTTGCCCCCCACTCTGCCCAGAACTGGTGCTGGGGCAGCCAGCCCAACAAAAATACCCGTGGGTGGGGGTAGCAGAGAGGGAGAACCAGAACCTGTGCCCAGCCGGTTTGGTGTGCAGGTGAGAAAGGGCTTGGACTGCTCCACTCACCTGGTCTGTTGGGGTTCATAATGGTTTTTGGGGCAATGCAGGCCGGGAGGATGAGAGCATGGTTTTTCCCAGCACTGGGTGGGTTCTTCCTTGTTATGGTCAGGCCTTGCCAGGGCTTCCACTGCCCTCTTGAAACACCAGTGGCTTCTTTTCCAACCCCAAGTCTGTACACAAGTCCCAGGTGCTGGTGAGAGGGCAATGCTCACCCTGTGTGCCACTGGGGCAGCCCCCACATGCCTAGGGATGCTGGGGCCAGGCTCTGGGAACAGCCTCATCCCCCTGATGAACTCCATCTGTATTCCATAGGAACACGGTCATACAGCCCCCCAGAATGGACCCACTTTGGCTGGTACTATGGCAAGCCAGCTACCATCTGGTCCCTGGGCATCCTGCTGCACCAGATGGTCTGTGGGGAGCACCCTTTCAGGAGGTGCCAGAACATCAGCTGGGACCATCAGCTCTCGCTGCCAGAACGGCTCTCTCAAGGTGGATCCTCATCTCTGGGCACGGGGGGAATCCCAGTGCTGGGAGACAGCAGCAGGCTCGTGGGCATCCTGCTCTGGCAGCTGCTGAGGAGGTGGCAAATGTCCTACTCTCCTCCAAAACAGGGAATGGATGGGAAAGTTTAGGCCCAGCTTTGAGCACATCCAGCATGGCTTGTGCATGGGAATGGTGGGGCAAAGCCAATAGGAGCCTTCTCCAACTAAGTGGTGGTTTCTGGTTTCTCTGCCCAGAGTGCCAAGATCTGATCAGGCGGTGTTTATCCATGCTGGACTTGGAAAGGCCCTCATTAGAAGAGCTGTTCTGTCATCCTTGGATACAGGATATTCATCTGCCCTAGAAGAAGGGAGAGAGCCACAGGCATACTTTGATCCAGGGCCCTGGTAAGTTCCAGCTCCAGATATGCCTTGGCAATGAGAAGCAAAGGAACCCAGCCCTTTTTGTGCTGCCTGTGTCACTGCACCGGGCTCATGGGATGGGAACACGCAGCCCTTGGGCTGGAGCTGAGCTGCTCTGCCCAGCACTGGTGGCCGCCATCCCAGCTGGTTTTGCTTGTCCTGGTTCCCTGACAGCTGGGGCCCTGGGCAGAGCCCTGAGAGCCTGGTCTCCCCCCAGGGAAGGAGAAGAAGCCCCTGGAGAAGCTGTACCGGGTGGGGCTGCTGCTGCTGGAGAGAGTGAGGAGGACACCAAGGATGACAAGCTCTTCCTCAGCCTGGCCAGCTGAAGATGATGGACTTTGATTCTGGCACCTTCTTCAAAGCCAGGCTCCACAGTGAATTTGCAGATGAGTCCACAGGCAGGGGGATGCTCTCAGATTTGGGCATTGCCCAGCCTGGCTGGGAACCAAAGGTTCCCCCTTTGCTGGGGCAGATGCAAGTAATTCTTCAGTGGCTGCCCAGCTGCTTTTGGCAGGGCTGGGGCATGGGCTGGGGTGGGTATGAAATGGGAGTGGGCTCCTGGCCCTCCCAAAAGCCCCCAGCACCCACCGTGCCCCGGGCTGGGGCTGGGGCTGGGGCAGCCAGGCCAACACAAACAAACCCCTATGGTGGGAGCAGAGGTGGGACTCCAGAACCTGTGCACAGCTGCTTTGCTGTGCAGGCAAGGAAAGGCTTGGGCTGCTTCACTGCCCTTGTTTGCTTTGGGGTCACCGTGATTTTTGGCGGCAGTGCAGAGGGGAAGAGAGAAAGTGTGGGCTTCCCTCACCCATGGCTGGGTTTTTCCCTGGCATGTGGGGGTTGGGCCTTCCTCAAGGCCCTGACACAGATAAGAGTTTTTACCGTTTTTCTTGTTTTCCCTTTTTGCATCTAATCTCTTTTCAATAATGTGTTGTTTATTTTTCCAGAGGAAGCATTCAAGGTGGTCCAGTGTGGATGGGGAAGTGCTTGGGAGCAGCTGTGGCGTGGATGGGCCATGCCCTTGGAGAAGGCTGAGGCCGTGGTTTGGGAGCAGCTTTTCTTGCAGCCGTGGCTGGTGTGAGGTGGGTCCCTGTGTGCTTGGCAGGGTGGGATCAGAGCTTTTGGGAGCTGGCAGCGAGCACAGGAGCATCCTGCTCTGGGCAGCTGCTGAGGGCTGGATGTGCCGTGGCTGGGCTGCAGGCTGGGCACATGTGCTGCGCTCCTGCTCTGCTGCCAAAGGCAGCAGGGATGGGCAGCTCTGGGCACAGCTCTGGGCACAGCCAGCATGGCTGGGCACTGCAGGCCTTGGCACAAGGGCACAGGAGCCCTCAGCTGACGGGCGCTTTCTGCTTTCTCTCCTTGCAGCCGGGCTCTGCAGGTGCTGAGGCTGCTCTGGGCTCTGCCAGGGCTCTGCTGGGCTCAGCCCTGGGCCCAGCTGGGCTGGCTCTGCCCTGACATTGCTGTCACAGCTCTGCATCAGACGAGCCCGTTGTGAGCACAGCGCCTGAGCTTTCTGCTTTGGCAGGTGAGTGAGACTCTGCTGCAGGCCCAGAGATTGCACCTGGGGACACACATCCAACTGGCAAGGACCCAAACTCTCCACAGTCCCAGCTGAACGCCTGGATCTGTACAGGGTGTTTTGTCTGTCCCATTCTTCCTTCTTGATTGGCTGGAATTGTGCAATTGCACTTTCTTCCTCCTCTAGAAGTGCCACAAGTGGGCCAAAGCTGGCAAGTGGGCCGTGCTCCTGAGGCAGTGCAGTCTGGAGCTGGTGGATGGAAAATTGCCCTTCTGCACTTCCAAACCAGAGCAAAAAGCCGTAAGTGGGACTTTGTGTCTCTAAGAAATCCCTGACAGTTTCAAAGGGAATGTGCAGCTCATTTTCAGGCTGAGAAGGAAGGTCATCTTCTGAAGGATTTGGGGTTTGACAGAGTTTCCATTCCCAGTCCTGCTTGGAGCTGGAAGGGCACAAAGCAATTTCTTCTTGCTTCGAGCACAATTTCAAATACAAATTTCAAATGTTTGGAAACAAAGCCCAAAATCTTTTAAAAGGCTGCTGAGGTCAGTAAAATGGATGCATGCCATCAGCACATTTACAATGTAAATACCTGAGTTCTCTTTTTAAAAAGATCATTTACCGCTTAATGCAAAGAATTTAACTTTGCCTTTATGTTTTGTTTTTTCACTAACACCTGGATTTTATTCCTATCTTTTACAATTTACCTATTTTTTTTCCTTTTTCCTTTTTTTTCCTTTAAATAGAAAACATGTCCTATCAAAGGAATGTCCTTTGCTCCTGGTTCCCGTGTGGAGCAGCTCCCTTCCTGCTGGCTGAGCTGCGCAGGCAGAGCCCGGCAGCTCCTGGCCCTGCAGGGCTGAGGCTTTTCCCCGTTGCTGGGCACAGACTGATGGAGCAGCACTGCTGAACACGGGCACACAGAGGGAGCAGCAGCAGCTGCCTTTGGCCACCTGAGGCTCCAAGGCCCAAACTCTGAGCAGCCAGGGCTGGAAGAGACTGGCAGGATCTGATCCCTGACTCTGGGCCAGGGCTGCACAAATGACCCCACAGCAGCAGCAGCAGCAGCAGCAGCAGCAGCAGCAGCAGCAGCAGCAGCAGCAGCAGCAGATGGAGCTGACTTTGAGCACAGCCCCTGCCCCTCTTCCCTCCCGTGTGCAGCGGTGTCACAGCAGCCTGAGGCACCTGGGAGCCCCCAGTGCCAGCAGGGACTGGAGATGGCAGCCCTGGGCTCCTGGAGGCTGTGCAGGGAACAGAGCTGGGCACTCCCTGTCCATGGGGAGCTTCCAGATGGAAAAGGCTGCTGTGCCCAGGCAGCTCCAAGGGCACAGAAAGGAGGCTCTGGAGCACTGGATCTGTGCCAGTGCCACAGTCCTGGGCAGCAGCCAGCGAGCCCTGGGGGAACAGAGGGCACAGCAAGAGGGACAGAACCAGGCAAGGGCAGAGACTGGAGAGAGCCAGGCCTGGGAGCAGGAAGAGCTGCTCCATTGCACTCTTGGAGAAAGCTCTTGGCTGGTTCAAAGCGCTGAAAGGTGTGAAGGGCAGAGAGGAGGCCACAGCAAACAGTGCTCCTGTTTGCACAGCCTCCCCTCTCCATGTCCCAGAAGGAATTGCATGGACTGTGTTCTTCTCTCTGATTCGTCTCGTTCAGCATGAGCAGGTCAGCACCAGGAGCTGAAGGAGCTGAAGCCTCAGGCCACAGGAGCTGGGCAAGAGGGAACTTTTGGAGCAAAGTAATGCTGCTAAAATAACCCCAGCTGAATGCAGTGGATATAATCATGGAATCACAGAATCCTTTCTGTTGGAAAATCCCTCTGAGCTCACCCAGTACAGCCGCTCACCCAGCAGTGCCAAGCCCAGCACTAAACCACGTCCCTGAAGTGCCAAGGCCTGGACACCAGCCCTGAGTGGGACCTGGACAGCAGGCCCTGAGCCAAAGGTGGCCTCTGGATGAACCTTCCAAGCAAACGTTATCTTTGTATCTGCTCCCTGATGACATATGCATGGTCATTAGCCCTGTAATAGATGTAGCCACTCCTTAGTGAGACATGGATTGACCTTTGTGTATTTAGAAACCAGACAAGGCCATGAAATCTGACATCTGGCCTTGTTTGGGGCTGTATGGTCAAAGTCAGCTCCCTTGGTTCCTCCTTGAGCCCTGGCCAGGCTTTGGGAGAGACCCAAGAGGAGGATGAAAGCAGATGTTGCCACACTAGCAGTGCTGTCAGTTTGTTCCTTCAGCACTGTCAGAGCTGGGCCCTCTCCCAGCGGGGTTGGAGCCTGTCCCGGGGCTGGAGGCACCTGCAGGAATTCCCAGTGCCCAGGAGTGGCTCTGCAGCCCTTGGCTGTGACAGCTTCCCCAGCTGCTGTGTGGGTCCGGGGGATGGTAAAGCCTGAGGGTAAATGCTGCTGGATCTTTGTTAATCTCTGCAGGCAATCTTTGGTGGGGATGGTTGGGTGCATTGCTGAGCTGCTCCTTTTGTGATTCTTTGCTGCTCTGAACTGCAGGAAATGACCCTGATTCCTTCAGTTGGTGTCTGTGTCTTTGGTGCTGACCCTGCCCACTGGCAAAACAAAACTGGCACAGTCTGCTCAGATCCCAACAAAATGTCACTTGTTCAGTGTCAGTGTGAGGAATCAGTCCCATCAGAAATTCCCAGCTGGGAAGCCCTTCCCTGGAGTTCCCTTGCTCTGGAGTGGGCTGAGGTTGGAGCCCCGTGTGAGCAGTGAGACTGTTGGGTAAAAGAAGCTGCACCCCTGGATGGCTTCAAATGCATCCAAAAATTGCAAATGGAAAAGGAAAAGACTTTGTGGATTTGGGCAGACAAAGATGAATTTGTTGAGAGTACATAGGAAACAGCACCTTCAGAAGGAACAATGATTGTTGGAATGCTCCCACATGGAGCAACAAAAGAAGGTTTTCATCTTGAGCTCAGATGCCCTTGTGCAAGTGAAATATCAATATAACAAATAACTATATACATATTTATAGTATAATAAGACCTTCCTGTTTATATTTATAGATTTTTATGTATATATGTCTGTATCTACATGTCTATATCTGTATTTATATATAAATATGTACATATAATAATAATGTGAAATAGTGCTGACAATACTAATTTGGTATCTTTGGCTGCTGAGGGATGTAACACTAAATACCCTACAGAACAGGATTGGCCAGGACCCTAATGTCAGTGGTCAACTTTGTGAGATTGTATACAATGGAAAAAGGAGGAAGGGAGGAAATTGGCTATTTTTACAGGATGTGCTGATACTGTGATGCAGAGTGTTTTGTCTGTTGCTGTGAAAAATACAGCGATTTTGTCTGCAAGGTTTTTCATGTACCAGACTATGCACAAGCTGCAGGATTGGTTGAAAGGGTGAAGGGGTTCTTAAAAGAGCAGTTGGAAAGATGAGGAGATGGGAACCTTTGCCCATGGAGAACCCATCTCCCAGATGTGCTCCATGCCCTTCACAATGGCCCATGGGGGAAATGAAACCCCCTGGCTGTGCACGGCTGCCCCCAATTTGCAAATCCAGCCATGGGCAGTGAGACTTGGGCTGCCTGGGAAATTGTTCTGGCTGTGATGGCCCCTGGCAGGGCCAGCCCAGAGGCTGCAGGGCTGGGCCTTCATGCATTGGAATTAATTAGGATAAATTCAAAGCAAATGAGAGCTATCAATACTGAAACAGGAATTCAGATTCCTTCAGGACACTTTGCTTTGGTAACTGCTGCCTTGGAGCTTGGCCTTGCAAAGTGTTCCTGTCATGGCAGGAGGAATTGATGCAGAATATCCAGGAGAAATTACAGTAATTCTGTTAAACAATAATGAACAAGATTGGATTATTCAACCCCATGACAGGGTAGCACAATTATTGATCTTGCAATTTTAAGAATGATTGTGAAAAAAAGAGATCCAGCTCCAATCACCACCGTTTGTGGAGATAAAGGGTTTGGATCCAGCAGCCCTAATAATGGAGCCAGTGTTGGTCCAGAGGCCAAATGGCCCTCCCGAGGCAGCTGAAGGAGCAGCTCCTAGGAAAGACAACTCTGAGTTCTGAACCCTGGGCAGGAACAATGGGAATGTGTCCCTGCAGCCAAGGATTCTGTGTGAGAACAAGGAGATCTGACAGGATATTGTTTTACACATCCTGCCAGACCAGATCTCCCTGTTTGCCCCAAGGACCCCTTTGGAAAATGCTCTGATCCACGGGGCTCCATGTGAAGGCTGCTGTGACACTGAGGGACTTGCACAGGAATTCCATCCAGGAGCCTGGGTGCCCCTCAGGGACTGGGACCCAGCCCCTTTCCAGCCAGAGGGGAAAGGGGCCCCCAAGCCTTGTTAGCCACAGACAGCATGGTAAAGCTGAACAGCAAAGAGCCTCGGGGCATTATTCTGGAATTAACATGGTGGCAGCTCCATGGACAACAGAATTCTTGTTCCTAATTGGAATGAGATTGAGAAAAAAGAATGAAGAACGGTGTCACTAAAGTACAGCTGATGTCTGTAAGGTGTACCTTGATAGTCAGCCAGAATCTTTGTCTGCCGCAAACACCTCTGGTGTTTCACCAAGGGGTTAGTCATCAAAATGTAATGATGGGTTATGATGGATTGCTGAGCTTCTTTTGTAATTCTTTGCTAATGATGATGTGCTTTGCTGAGCTTATCCTTTTGTAAATCTTTGCAGCTGTGCATGATATAAATGACACAATTCCTTCAGTTGGTGTCTGTGTCTTTGGTAGTGACACTGCCCACTGGTGAAACAGGGCCCCCTCTTGCCTAGGTATTCCCTGGAAAGGCAAAAACCCTCACTCCAAAATTCCCCCCTCCCTCCCTTTTTTCCCCCCTTCATACACTGAGCATGATGTGCTCTGGTCTGGGCTATGCCCGGGTCAGTTGGGCTCCCCTGTCCTGGCTGTGTCCCTCTCCCAGCTTCCCTGCAGCCCCAGGCCCTCCCCAGCGTGGCTGGACGAGGGGCAGGACAGGCCTTGGCTGTGCTGCAGCTCAGCAAGAACAAAACCATCTCTGCGTGCTCAGCCCTGTGCTCAGCACCCGGCCCAGCAGTGTCTCAGTGCCAGGGGCTGTGCCCTCAGTCCCTGCCAGGGGTTTCCATGGCAACTGCCAGGCCAGGTGACCCAGGTGTCCCCCCAGTGCCGGTTGCCATGGAAACAGTGCCCAGCCCTGCCCCTTTCTGTCTGGCTGACCTGGCCTTTGGCCCTGGCAGTGCCGGTGGCTGCCGGTTTCTGGTGCCTGAGCGGCCAGCGCGGCACAGGGCAGGTGGCCATGGCACAGCCCCCAGCAAGGGATCCCCTCTGGCTCTGGGCACTGACACCAGCCCTGAGCAAGGGCCCAGGGCAGCTTTGCATGGCCACCAACCTTCACAACGGCTCCGGGCATTGGTTGCCATGGCACCAAACCAAGGAACGGGTCCCCGTGGCCGTTGCCATGGCACCTGGTGGCACCAACGAGTGTCACTGCAATTGTACCTGGAACAGCCCTGGCACCGCTTTGTCCTGAGGGTTGCAATGGCAGCTGAGGGCAGCAACAGCTGGGGCTCTGCAAGGGCCCTGGGGGAGACGGAAAGGAGCAGCAGAGCAGGGGCTGATCCATCCCCAGTGTGCTGCACAGCCCAGGGCAGCGTCCCAGAGCGTCCACATGGAGCTGCCAACAACATCCCCTCTCTGCAGCCCTGGCCTCTCCCCCAGCTCACACAGGTGCCCCATCCTTGCAGGCACAGACACGGCAGCACTGGCTCAGCAGCCCCTGTTTGCATTGCACAGAGCAGGGAGAGCACCCCCATGCTCTTGGTGTGGGGACATGAACCTGAGGGAGCACAAATGCCATCAGCCCTTGGGGCCAGCAAGGGCTGGGGGACAACAGGGAAACCACTCAGCTTTGTCCTGGCCTCTGCAGTCAGCCAGAAAGTTTGTTCCCATCAGCTGGGAGTTTCCTGTCCCACTGCAGACGCTGTTGCTCAGAGCCAGGGCTGCCTAGCAGCCACCCCCAAACTGCCCTGAGCATTTTCTGGGCTTCACCTTTGCTTTCTTTCCTCTACCTGATACAAATTTCTTCCCATTGCCCACCCCTCTTCCCTCCCCTGCCGACAGCCCATCCGTGTTTGCCCTTTCCTTTCTGACCCAACTCCCCACTGCAGTTCCTGACTTGGCATCACGGGAACGTCCCTTGGGGAGCAGGATCATCCTACAAGTGCTGCAGGAATTGTCTGCAGGCTCCTGCAGTGCCTCATGCTGCTCCCTTGCAGGGGGGCACATCTGGGCTGCTGTGTCTGGCTCTGGGGTTCCCTGTTCTGGGCAGTGAGGAGGAGCTGCAGAGGCTCTGCAGGACTGACAGGATGGGCTTTGGGGCTGGCAGGAGAAGCTGAGGGACCTGGGCTGCTGGAGCTGCTGAAGAGGAGGCCCAGGGCTCATCCTGCAACTGCTCCAAGGGTGGCTTCAGAGAATCCCAGAATCAGCAAGGGTGGAACAGGCCATGGAGATCATCAAGTCCAGCCTGTGCCCTGACACTGCCTTGTCTCCCCTGAGCCTCCTCCTGGATAAACAACCCCAGCTCTCTCAGCCACTCCTCACAGCACTTGTGCTCCAGACGCCCCCCAGCCTTGTTGCCCATCTCTGGACACGCTCCAGCCCCTCCATGTCCTTCCTAAATTTGGGGGCCCAGAACTGGACACAGCACTTGAGGTGCTGCCCAAGCAGTGCTGAGTGCAGGGGAAGAATCCCTGCCCTGCTCCTGCTGGTCACACCATTCCTGATCCAGGCCAGGAGCCACTGGCCTTCTTGGCCAGCTGGGCACACTGCTGGCTCATGTCCAGCCTGCTGTCCATCAGTCCCTGCAGGTCCCTTTCTGCCTGGCTGCTTTCCCAGCCTGTAGAGCTGCAGGGTTTGTTGTGGCCAAAGTGCAGGACCTGGCATTTGGACTTGTTAAACCTCAGCTTGCTGGATTTGGCCCCTGGATCCAGCCTGTCCAGGGCCCTCTGCAGAGCCCTCCTACCTCCAGCAGATCCACACTCACACCTAGCTTGGTGTCATCTGAAAATTTAGTGATTATCTATTCTTTTTCACATATGTGATAATCATTTCCTCAAAATCATTAACATATTTCCCCTCCCCTCATGCATGTGTTCTTCTCTCCTGGAGGTCTCTCTGGTGGTCCCTGGTGCTCGTGGATCCCAATGTTCCCATGGGCCTGGCTGAGCTGGCAGGACACTGAGGCTGGTGAGCTTCCAGTTCCCCTTCCAACACAATGGGCATTGTGGGGTTTTCATAGGCCTGGGGCTGTGGAGAACAAGCTCCAGGTGTGAGCTCAGCTGGTGGAGACAATTTATCATCTGGTAACATGAGGTCACAGAGTGAGCTGTGACATCACAGAGTGGGTTATGTGAGGTCCTTGAGCAGCTATGGCATTATAGACTGCCTCTGTGACATCAGAGAGCCAGGTGAGTGACATTAGAGAATGGGCTGTGACATCACAGAGCAGGCTGTGACATCACAGAGGGGCTGTGTGACATCCCAGAGGGGCTGTGTCAGGTCACTGGGTTGGTCACTCTGCCCCAGCTCCCCCTCACAGTTTCTCCCAACAAGTCCAATGCTGTTCATGCCCAGCAGGGTCCCTGTCCCCCAGGATTCCCCTGGCCCACCTGGAGCCACAGCCTCCACCAAAGGATGTTCCACAGGATCCACCCCAGAGCCTGACAGGGGACAAGGGGCCAGGGCTGTGTGACCAGGACATCAAGGACGGGGATTATCCAGGTCACTGCGGCCTGGGTTGGGTTCCCCAGGGCAGGAGAGATGTCTGGCAGCTGGAGCAGGGTCTGGGAAGGGCCTCCAAGGTGGGGCTGGAGCCCTTGGGCTGTGAGCAGAGGCTGAGGGAGCTGGGCTGCTCCAGCCTGGAGCAGGGAAGGCTGAGGGGCTCCTCATCCCAGCCTGGCAGTGCCAGTGAGGAGGGGATGGAGAACACAGAGCCAGGCTCTTCACCGGGGGGCTGGGGGGAGACAAAAGCCAATTGCCGGAAGGGGAAAGAGGGGCGATCAGCCAGGGCATGAGGAGATGAAATGAGTCAGGCTGATTTTAGCATTTCCTCACCACCAAGAGCAGCCTGATCCCCTTCTCCATCCACCACTGACAGCTTTGCAATTCAGGAATTGTTCAAGCTGTTTTTCCCCCACTCCAGGACGAGCATCCTGATACAAAAACTTAATTGTGTTTATATCTATCACAGAACGATGTTTGTCTGAAATTACTTTTGCTATGGAAATCACTTGTGGATGTTGGACTCATCAGATGCTGTGGGGACCATGCACATAGCTCAGGGAAGAGTGTGATTTTTATTAAATTGTGTCCTGTTCAACTGTGGTCTGTTGGCCATGAAGAGAAACTTTCTGTGCCTCTGAGTCTCACCAGTTCCTGACCTCCAAAGGACACAAACCTGATGAGTTGTGGTTCCCACTCCATTCATGGCACTTGGACCTCCCTCCATCCCCAGAGCAGAGCTCCCTTGTCCCAGAAAGTCCCTGGCAATGCAGGGATGAAAGAAACAGGACAGGCTTTGGGAATCAGGGGCAGGGCAGAGCCAGGGAAATTAATGAGTTTTGCATTTGACAAAGCTGTGCCTTCCCTTGGCTTTGCTGGCTGACAATGAATGAACATCCCTCTGTGTCTCGGGCAGCTCCTTCTCCAAGAAAAGCAGGTGGGAGCTGGAACCAAGGAGCTGAAAGCTGCAGGTGCAGCCTGGGCTGGAGGGAGCTCAGATTTGCACAAGGCTGCTCTGAGTGCCAGGGCTTGGATAGGGGAAATGGTGGGGTGGGGGTAGGGACGGAGTGTGATTGATCGTCAGCCATGGAGGGTCTTGATTTTCATGTCTATTCAAACTGCATGAGGAGGTACCTGGATTCAGTGTCAATTGGAGATTGCACATAATAGTTTATTAATGGGAAAAAACCTACACAGCGCCCAAAAAATGGTTTTTTCACTGTTTTTTATATAGAATATATTCAGTTTGAATGCACTACTAAAATTTGCAAATTATTTGAAAACTTAAACAATTCCCAGAGGGTTGGCTTTTTCAGGTGTTCTGAATGTTAATGAGCCCTGGGACACTGAATTCCTGCACTGAAGAGCTGAAGGCTGAACAAGCCTCTGGAGCAGGAAAATTCAGCAGCAGCCTCCAAGGTGCTGAGGATGTCAGCAGCCCCCACTGAGGCCATCCCTGCCCAGAGACCGTGGGGGAATGGGCAGACAAGGAGAGCGTCCCTGGGGCTGGGGCAGCACAACTCAGAGGCACCAGAGGCTCCAGCTGGGAAATGGAGTGTGGAATGTGGCTGGGAGCTCAAAAGAACAAAACAGCCTTTACTGCAAACTTTAGAAAAATCAGAGAAACTTTGGCAAAAGGTTTAGTATGACATTCAATCAACAAAAACCAATTCTCAAAGCACTGACTTGGCCCATTCACCTTCACGAACTCTTAGCTTCATCAATTTTAAGTTACTCAAATTCTACAAGAAGCGTGAATTAAAAAGAGAGAAAGACAAAGAAGATACAGAGGAGCACACACACAGCTACCAACTCCTGGATTCCAGCAGTGTTCAGATGGAAATTCCAAGAGGAGGTAGGGTCAAGATGTGTGCTTGCCTTGTGGTCAGCCTTAAATACCCCTTGGTCTCCCTGGGCCCTTCCCCCAGGTGAGACTTGGGCTCATTTGGTCCCTCAGGAGCTGGGCTGGGGGCTGCAGAGGTGGCTGTGGAGCATTGCCTGTGCTGTGCCAGGGACAACAGCCTGCAGGGACAGAGGCACAGGGCAGGGACTCCGTGGGTCAGCCTGGGCTGCACAGGGCACAGGGGTGGGCAGCAGCTGCAAGACAGCCCTGACAGAGCCAACTTGGGCAGCACTTTGGCCATGGCTGCTGGCCCTGGGCCTGAGGCCACAAGGGGACAAGGGACCCTTGCAGGGCTGGGGCCTCATGGCTTCCTTGTCCCTGCTCAGCAGCCTGGCAGGGGCTGCCCCATGCTCCTGCCCTTGCCATTGCACATCCCCACATGCCAGTGCCAATCCGGGGAAGAGCCCTAAGCAAGGAAGGAGGGACAGGATCTGCCTGGCCAGGGGCTGGGGCTCAGGCCTTGGCCCTTTGTATTCCTGAGACACATCCAGGTGTGCTCAGCACCAGAGACACCTTTGCCTTGGTTGTCCCCACCTGTCATCACTGCTTCCAGTGTTCTGCTCTACCTGGAACCTGGGGACACTTTCTCAGTTGTGTCCCTCAGTGAGACCCATTAAAACTTCAAGAAAATTTGGAGTTGAAATTTAACTTTGAGTTCTTGAGAAGTTTTTTCAAAACACTCTCTCTGGGACTGAGTCTGATGTAAACAACAGCAAAGCCCTGAGAGGGTCATTAAAGTTTTCCTAGTCCAGTTATGGAGAAAGATTTCAAAGAGCAGTAATAAAATATACATTCCTATTTTAAAAGAGTGTCTTTTATTAAATTTCTCTTTAGAGCAGAGGTGATTGCAGCATTCTGTGATTGATATTGATCCAGGGTCTCTCCTCAGCAGTTCTGCCCTGCTCACAGAAGCTGTGCCTTGAGCTCTGACCCAGTGTGGACAACCTTGCTCCACATTGCCCAGCCCCATCCTGTCTGTCCTCACTGCCCTGGGCCCTGCTGTGCTTGCAGAGCTGGCTGCACCCAGCCTCAGAGGGGTTTTCCCTTCTTGTACTTTTTGCAGCAATCTCAAACTGCTGAGTTTCCCCAGTGCAAACAGACACACTGCTCAGGTGTGTGCCAGCCCCAGGTGCCACCAAAGCCACTGCAGAGCTGCCCTGGGCCAGCTGTGAGGGTGGATCATCAGCCCAAGCTGCACTGGGCACTGCAAGGGGCTGTGGCCATGGGCACTGCACTGACCCCACTGCTGGGTTTGGCTGCCACGGCCACCGAGAGAAATGAAACTGTCCTTGGAAACACTGGGGAGGACTGGGACATACTGGAGAACACTGGGAATGCTGTGGGAGATGAAATAAACAGGGCCAGGAGACTTCTTCTCCTTTTTCAATGCCTTTATTAAAAGTGATCAGCTCAGGATTGGGTGGCTCGACGGGTCTGCAGTCTCCGTCGTCTTCCCGGGCGACTCAGAGGAGGAGGATATGCGCAGCTCTGTCCGCAAGGGGCAGAGCTGGGGATCAAGTCCTCGTGGGAGCTTTTAGGGCCTGCTGATCCCGTCAGATGGTGCCCCACTTACTCAGTCGGCCTGGTCTCACCGCCGGGGTCATCTCTCTTAGTCAGGGCGAGAGGCTCTGAAGGTCGTTTGCATCTCTGCAGGTTCAGCATTCGGCTCTTCACGTCTAGACATCACTCTAGTCTCTCAACTTTTAGGTGGCTCGTTGTTTTGGGGTTTTCTCCGTACACCGGGGGACCCATGCTGCATTGTGGTCTTGGAGTTACTTTGCATAGCCCCCCCCACCTTCTACTGTTCGGGAAGGTTCTCACTCTTCTGGGAAAGGTACAACTTAGCTTCGGGCGAGGCTCTGCTGATACAAAAGGAGCGATTAGCCACAACGACTCGTGATTACAATAACAAAACACGAAGAACTTCAGCAGCTACCCGTGGTCTGGCTGCTTTTTGTAACTTTTTCTCACAAAAAAAATATTACCCGAATTTTGTTTATAACAGTCTCCCCTCTTTTTCTTTGATCGAGCTTAAATTCCAAGCTCGCATCAACTCACAAATTTTTTTTTTTGTTTTGAATCTACTATAAATCTCTTGTGCACTTTGGTAATCATGGTTACTTAACTTTGTTACTTTCTTTGGTTTCTTCAGGTTGGTCTGCACGGCAAGTACTATTCTACTAAAACAGATAAATAAGCATAGTAAAAAAAGTAATCTTCTAAGTACACACACAGTGAGAAAAACTACCTTTTTTCATACATCTTTTTTGAAAATCTCTAGGTTCTCTCACTCACTGGAATCAAGTGTAGGAGTTTGTTCTTCATTATTTACACATGCTAATCTTTTTATTTCGTTTGAAATGTTTTTAATAATTGAATTCTTTATTTTTAATACTGCTTGGAGCTGGATTAATTTGTTTAACATAGATATTGAGATCTCAATTTGGCTTTTACAATTTTGGATTTTCTCAATTTCTATTTCACTTTCCCGGTTCTGTTTATTTTCTCTCAAATCATTATATATAGGAACTCTTAAACTTGATCTAGTTTCTTTGGGTAATAAGAGAATTGGTTTTATCGCTCTAGCAATGCAGTTGCTAGATGAGATCAAACTTAGGGATTTTGGGCTCTCCTGAAATGTGTTCTAAAAGGGGTTGATCTCTTTTCTAGTACACTTATATAAATACTTGTAACAAACAATTTTTTTTACTATTTTCACCATTTCTTTACTTTTTACTAGATCTGCTGAGCTTGTTTCAGCAGCATCACATTCAAAGCACAACTAGGCTTCTCTTACAGTACACTCTCTTAGGAGTGGCTGCCCGAAAGTGGCAATATTGTATGCTTTCTAATACACTCTCTTATTTTTCTGATAAAGGACTAATTGGGAGGGGTTAACACGATCAGGGTCAGAACTGATGTGGACTCTCGACAAGGAGTTCACTTCTTCCGCACAGAGAAGTTGGTAGCATTCACTGCACCGCTCAGCTGGGCTTCTCAGAGCACTACTAGCAATCAGAGCTATCAGTACTACTCTTCTCAAGAGTCTGGTATGGGTCATCTTGCAGAGCTTGCTCACCCGGCTTTGCTTCTTGGGGAATTTTACTGAGGAAAAGCTTCTAAGCTCTTTAGAGTCTCTTCTACCCGCTTCTCTGGTTAAACTTCTCTTGGTCTGTTCTCTACTAATTTTGGTTTCTCTTCTTAGGGGAGTGCTCTGTAGAGGATTAACTTGGAGTCTTTAGAAATAAATTGGGGAACTTAACTAGAATTACTTATTTACAGTCTTAAACTTTTTACCAACATAGTTTACACAGAACAGTTTTGAAACATTTTAAGCAATATTAGAACTCTTGATACCAATTTTTTCTACACAGTTCAGTCTATTTGACTCTTCCTTCTGAGAGTCAACTTTAAATCTTTTGGTCTTTTTACCACAGTATACTCAGGTGATTTAACTTGTGAAGCAGATGAATCTTTATCTAGTGCCCGGGGGTGAGTGGTGTGGACTCTGGTCCAGTGCCAGAGGAAAAAAAAACTCTGATGTTGAATCCTGGTCTAATGCCAGGAGGAGAATGGGGTGCAGTCCAGTCTAATGCTAGAATGCCAGAGGGAGAAAAAACTTTATGTTGAATCTTGGTCTAATGCCAGGGGGTGAGAGTGATGTGAGTCTAACCTTTTTCTTTTTGGTCTGCACAGTCGAATTAGTAATGAAGAGTACTTGAAACGGGCTTTCAAACACAGGCATTAATGGTCTGCTATTTAATGATTTTATCAAAACTCAGTTTCTCTGTCTAATGTTATTGGTTAATTTCTTTTTCTATAGCTTGCATGTTTTTCTCATTAACTTCTGCATACTCTGTATTTTGCAAGGAGTTGTATTTCTCAGCTAACTTTACTCTCAAAGTATTTTTATTCTCTTATATCTCTGTGTATTTAATTCACTGGTTTTCTGTTCTATTTTCAAGATCTTATTTATTTCTTGCTTTTGTTTCTTACTTTTACTTAGAGCCTAGATATTTCTTTCAATTCTTTACACTTAAATTTTTGGGGTTTTTTTCTTACACTATTCTTCTACACAATACACTTCTTTCTAAGGTAATGTGGTAAAACTTATAATGTACAATCTACATTACTTCTATTCTAATTTGTCTATATTCACTCTCACACATTCTTTCACACTTTCAAGACACAAACTGGATCATTATTGCTAGAAAATCACGGGTCCCTGTAGCCCCCCTCACCCTGGGGTTGGCCTACAGGTCTCAGTATCTCTGGGCCTCTTGGAAGGGCTCTGACTCTGGTTGCCTCTGGTGCACAATCACTTGTGAGGTTGTCTGTGTGTCACTCACGCTCTTACAGCTACAGCTCACTCACACATCTGGGGAGCACTAGTCTGGTTTGCAGGTCACACACACTCTTTGGCCACAGCCTCTACCTGCCCGGGGGACACAAGCCTGGTTTGCAGGTCACACATACACACGCTTGCACTGCCCTCTTCTTACTTGCCCGGGAAGTTGAGGCTGACTTCGTGACTCACTTTCACACACACAAGACAACAATAAGGTACTTTTTACTTTCACATAATTTATTACAAGTAAAGTATTACTGGCTAGTTTTGGTGCTATTGGATATCCTTTCTACTTAGCTGGTTTTGTCTAACTTCAGATGTTTTTTCACTATACTATACTATACTTTTTAGTACTTTGTTGAGACAGGACTTACTTGCTCCTGTATTTACTCAAAAATTCAAATTCTTCATTTAGGGGTCCCACTTCAAAGTTTACTAAGGGGCTCTTCTAGATGTTGCATCGGGTCTCCTATAGTGTAAAGCTCCTGACTTTCTAATCGTCACTTCTAAGGATCTTCTCTAAATTATCTTGTTCTCTGGCTATTGCCGCATCGAGACTGAGCTTTCTACAAAACTTCTTGACGTGTCTTGGCTCTCTACAGTAATAGCAATGTCGCTCTCTCAAAGGGCTTTGAGGTGTCTCTATCTTTCTTGCACTTGACAGTACTGACTTATCCTTGCTTCTTCCTGGTGGTGGACCCGCCCACCCTGCACTTTCTCTAGCTACAGCAACTATGATCTTAGCCTTGGCCTTTGCTTTTTCTTCTTCTCTCTTTAAATACACTTTCAATGCTTCTTTTAACAATTCATTTATGTCTTTCTCTTGCTAATTTTCTATCTTTTCCAGTTTTCTCTTTATATCAGGCTAAGATTTGGTAACAAATTGGACTTTTAGTAGCATTTGACCTTCTGGGGTGTCTGTGTCTATTTTAGAGTACAACTGGAAGTTCTGCCTTAGGCGATTAAGCCAGGCAGCAGGAGCTTCATCTTTCTCTTGTGTACTCTCAAACGCCAATTGGGTGTTAGTTCCTTTGGGAACTGACTCTTTGATCCCTCGTATTATCAAAGATCTATATTCCCTCATGGCCTTCTTCTCCTCTTCTTGGTTAGGGTTCCAGCTGGGCTCTGTTAGTGGCAATTTCTGTTCACCTGTTGGCACCTGGGGTCTTGGACTGTTATCTTTCTTTCATATTTTTATGCTAGCCGCCCTTATCATCTGGACTTCTTCTGGGGAAAATAATATACTCAGGATGGAATTCATCTCTTTCTAAGTGTAGATATTTGGACCTAGAAATTGATCTACTTGGTTGGCTATGCTCACTGGGTCTTCTACTAAATGCTCTAAATCTTTCTTGAATTTTCTCACTTCAGAAGCAGTTAGGGGAGCATTCACAAAGCTAACACCTCCCGCTATTCTTCCCATAGGAACTTCTCTGAGGGGAAAGAGTCTCTCCGCCTTGGAGGTCTTGGATCTGGTGCTACAGTACGGCCCATCTTCAAATGCCAAACTACTTTGAGGAATATCTGGGTTACTCTGAACTTTCTGCCCATCAGCAAGTGTATTTGCTGATAGCTGTTTATCAGGCGAGGAGGCATTTGTGTCCCAACTAGGAGGAGGTAAAGGGACAGCAATAGGAAGGGGAGAAGAGCCTGAGTGAATATTCAGCGGAGCTGGAGAAGGGGTGGAGAATGCAGCAGGTGGAGTAGGTGCTTGTGGTGATGCAGAAGGAACTGGAGGAGCTGAAGGGGGTGGTGAGGGAGTGGTTGGAGGAGATACTGGGTTTACCATAGCGGAAGCTGAAGAGGTAGAAGGAGGAATTTGAGCAGGTGGTAGTGAGATGGCAGCCGGGGGAGGAACCGGACCTGCCATTTGAGGTGCTTGTAGAAGAGGATTATAAGGTGGAGGGGCAGAAGGAGGCAAATAATCTAGGGGGTCTCATCTTTTACTAGTTCTATCATCTCTTCTTTCGTTCTCTTCTTTCTTCTTCTGTACCTTACAAATTCGCACTTCTTCATCTCTAACAGCGCTCTGTAACTAGCACGATACATACAGTAATTGCTCAGGATCAGTATCTCTTCGAGCTGTCAGATAATTATTTAATAGTTGGCACATCTACTTATCTTTTGTCTCACACCAAGGCCATCTCTCTTGCAGTTCTAATTCTGGCTAGACTTCTATACAATAATGGATTATTTTCACTTTATCTAATCTCTCCGTGGCTTCTATAGAATCTCATTTCACTAACAGTTCTCTTAAGGGACTACCGGGAGGTATGTCTCTCAGTCTCTTGCTGGTCTTTTTACTACTACAACATCTCATTTTTCAGGTCTCAATAACAAAGTCTCAAAGGTGCCTCAACTGACCGGTAGTTTCAAAAAAACTCTTGTTTGAGGAGCTTCAGCCTCCTCCACTGAACTTCAAATTTCTGCTTGATGCTCAGGACTTTATACTGAAACAACTGCTCAATCTCTTGATTGCCCAACTTTCGTCAGGTCTTATATCTATCGGGACTTGAACACACGATGCTTCGGCCAAGAATCCGGGTCGTGCCTGACTCCCTCAGTCAGGAAAAACAACTGCCTGATTTTTAGTTTGCCTAACTCGCCAAATTTTAGGCTTCACTGTATCAGGACTTAAAAGCAAACCACAGCCTCCTTCGCTGGGGTTTGTGCCTGACTCTCTTTGTCAGGACTTACTTTGCCTGCAGGGCTTGCGAAAACACTCGAATCTTTCTCGGGACTGACAAATCTTACGCGAATCTTTCTCGAGACTTACAAAAGTGCTTGACCTCTCTTTGTCAGGACTTTGGGGTGCGTGCTACTCATACACAGTAATTCACTCCGCACGCCCGGAGTGGGGGGGCCCTTTATTCTCTCTTGGGAGACGACTTCACTCACGCTAATTCCACTCGCTTTCCCCTGTTTCCGGCCTGCCCCTTCGCAGGAGTCAGGAAACGCGGTACTGAGGGGTCCTACTCGCTTCGAAGGTCCGGCTGCTGGCCCTCGTCTCACTCACACACTTGCGCACGTCTCCCACTCCCGCTACCGGGTTTCTCACTAGTCCGGTGCTCCGGTGCTCTTCTGCGTCGCTGTCTTGAGCCGATCTCTCTGGTCTTGGTAGCCAGCTGTCCTCTGAAGATCTAAGATGGCTAGTCTTGAGTTTTCTTGCGGCGTGGCTATCCCGGACGAGCCCCCAGCTGAAATAAACAGGGCCAGGAGACTTCTTCTCCTTTTTCAATGCCTTTATTAAAAGTGATCAGCTCAGGATTGGGTGGCTCGACGGGTCTGCAGTCTCCGTCGTCTTCCCGGGCGACTCAGAGGAGGAGGATATGCGCAGCTCTGTCCGCAAGGGGCAGAGCTGGGGATCAAGTCCTCGTGGGAGCTTTTAGGGCCTGCTGATCCCGTCAGATGGTGCCCCACTTACTCAGTCGGCCTGGTCTCACCGCCGGGGTCGTCTCTCTTAGTCAGGGCGAGAGGCTCTGAAGGTCGTTTGCATCTCTGCAGGTTCAGCATTCGGCTCTTCACGTCTAGACATCACTCTAGTCTCTCAACTTTTAGGTGGCTCGTTGTTTTGGGGTTTTCTCCGTACACCGGGGGACCCATGCTGCATTGTGGTCTTGGAGTTACTTTGCATAGCCCCCCCCACCTTCTACTGTTCGGGAAGGTTCTCACTCTTCTGGGAAAGGTACAACTTAGCTTCGGGCGAGGCTCTGCTGATACAAAAGGAGCGATTAGCCACAACGACTCGTGATTACAATAACAAAACACGAAGAACTTCAGCAGCTACCCGTGGTCTGGCTGCTTTTTGTAACTTTTTCTCACAAAAAAAATATTACCCGAATTTTGTTTATAACAGGAGACACTGGAACATACTGGGAGTGACACTAGGGTTTACTGGGACAAACTGGGGACACTGGGGCCATTGCAGAGAAGACTAGGTATACTGGGGCATCCTGTGGATGACACTGGGAGGAAGTGGGAGGGACGGGGAATGGACTCAGGCGTATTGGGAGGGACTGGGCTGTACTGGGAGGGACTGGAGGGGCACTGGGCTTGTACTGGGTTCTACTTGGGATGAATTGGGCTGTACTGGGGTTGTACTGGTCTGTACTGGGTTTATACTGGGCTGTACTGGGAGGGACTGGAGGGGCCCTGGGTGAACTGGGACGAACTGGGCTCTACTGGGGTTATACTGGTGTGTAGTGGGGATGTACCAGGAGGGACTGGAGAAGTTGAATTGGCTGTTCCCGCCTCTGCCGCATCCCATTTGCCGAGACTCCCGCCCATCAGCACCCAAAGCCAATCAGCGCCTGGTTTAGGACCTCAGAAGCGGTGCCTGATACTGGCACCATCTTTTTTTTGCCTACAACTCCCGTCATGCCCCGTGGCCCAATTTAGACCCATTGGAGCTGGGACTACAACGCCCGTAATGCCCCGTGCTCCACAGAACCCCGGGATCCGCCCCCCCTTTGTCCCTTAAGTGTCCCCTAGACCCTCCAGGATCCCTCAGTGCCCCCTTAGTGCCCATTCGGGACTTCACAAAAGTGTCCTCGGACCCCCTGAGTGCTCCTGACCCCACAGATGCCCGGTACAACCACTTCATGGAATTCATCTCCTCTCATCCCCCACGGCCCCAGAGCCCCTCAGAACAGTCCTGCGCATAAAACTCCTGCCGTGCCCCCGCCCTAAAGAGCCCGGTTAGAGCTCCCCGAGCTCCCTGCAAGTGTTCCCGAACTGTTTACATTCCCCCGAGGATCTCAAGTTTCGGCTCGGACACAGAAGTGTCACCCGAGAGCCTTCCCGGACCCCCAAACAAAGCGTTGGAGCCACTTCCGGGACTACGGCTCCCATCATGCTCCGCGGCACACGTCCAGTGCTGTTCCAGCCGGGACTTTATCTCCCGTCATGTCCCGTGCCCCACCGAGAGCCATTGCAGCTGTGCCTTGAACTCCCGTGATGCTCCATGGCCCCGTTTAACAGTATTACACCCACGCCTTCAACTCCCATCACCCCCCACGCCCCAGAGAGCCCTGTCAGAGCTCCCCAAGGGCCCGCCCAGACCCGAAGGCCCCCAAATTCCCCTCACTGACCTCCAAGGGCCCCCCTGGACCCCCAAGTGCTGCCCCGGACCCCGAACTGTCCCTCGGAATCACTGAGTGCCCCTCCAAGTGCCCACCCGGCTCCCCCAAGTGTCCTCCAGACCCTCAATTTCTCATTGGATTTCCTCCCCAGACCCAAAACTGCTTAAATGTGCCCCAGAAATGTCACCAGGGAGCCCAAAGTGCCTCCCTTGACCCTTTCTGAGAAAAAGATGATAAAAAAGATTACAAAAAGATTCAAATATTTCTAGTTACCATAAAGAGGAATAAATAAATAGCCAATGGAGATTAACGAATGAATGAAGGGAATTGTGTTACTTAGAACCAGCGACCAATAACTTTTTTCGTTCCTAAAAATGTATTGGTTTTTTAATATAAATGAAATAAATAGGGCAGGAGATCTTTATCCTTTTTAATGTTTTTATAAAAATCAGATCAGGTGGGGTGATCCAATGGGTCTCACACTGCCGCTGCCCCCAGAAGTGGCACAGAGGAGGAGAAGGAAAAGTGCAGTTGTGTCCACTGGTCTGCAGGCAGAGCTGGGGGTTCCTTCCTCACGAGAGCACCAGGGGATTCCCAGTATTTTGGTTTGACATTTGAGGTCCTTTTTCCAGCCAACATGTTTTTAGGTTAGGGTGAGGGGTAAAAAGGGTCTTAGCGGACACTGGATTCTGTTCTTCACATCTAGACATCACTTTGATCCCTCAATTCCATGTTGTTTTTAGGGGTTTTTGGCTAGGTTTGGTGAGGGGCTTCCTCATTTGCATGCCAACCCCGATGTCATTTCCATGCCAACTTGGTTGTCCCCTCCTCTTCCCTGTCCCAGGTGCCATCCTCCAGGAAGCAGCAGGGTGCCCCTCGACAAAAAGGGGAATTCCCAACCATCAAAAACAGGTAATGAACGAAAAATTATTAACAGCAGGTGATTACAACAACAAACAGTTAGAACTCCACCCTGGCAGCAACTGGCCCAACCTATGAACTCTGCAACCTTTCAATAAAATGGGCAACTTCTCTACTCATAACAGTATGACATCACAGAGAGGGTTTTGGGACATCACTGAGGGAGTTGTGACATCATACAGCTTCTGTGACATCATAGAGTAGGGTGTGTGGCCATATAGGATATGCTGCCATCATAGAGGGTGGCTCTGTGACACCAGAGAATGGGTTGTGACATCACTGGCTGGCTGTGTAACATCATAGAGCAGGTTGTGACATCACAGAACAGATTCTGACATCACATTGTGGCTTTCTGACATCACAGAGTCTTTTGGGACATCACAGTGCAACTGCCCGACATTCCAGGCTGACATCCTAGAGTTGGCTCTGTGACAGCACAAGGGTGACGTGTGACATGCTAGAGTGGGCTGTGACATCACAGGTGGCTGTGTGACATCACAAAAAAAGCTGTGTGACATCACTGGGGGATCTGTGACATCACAGGGGCTGTGTGACATCAAAGATGGCTTTGTGACATCACAGATGGCTTTGTGACATCACAGGGGCTGTGTGACATCACCAGGAGCAGTTTGACATCACGGGGGCTGTGTGACATCACAGGGGCTGTGTGAGGTCACTGGGGAGGTCACTCTGCCCCGGCCCCCCTCACAGTTCCCCCCAGAGCAGTCCAACCCTGCTTGTGCACAGCAGGGTCCCCTGTGCCCCCAGGTCCCCCTGCCCCCGGCCCCGCAGCATCCCCCAGAGGATGTTCCACGAGATCGACCCCAGAGCCTGACACGGGGATGGGGGACAGGGCCCTGGGGGTGGCACAGGGGGACAGGGACCCTCTGGCAGCGTCCCCGTGTCCCCCAGGGCCAGAGCCTGGGCCAGGGCTCCTTCACCCTATTACCAATGAGGCCTTGAGAGCGCTGAAAAAAATCTATGGCAAGGGATCAGCAAAAACCAGATTTAATATTAAGGGACAGTAGCACAAAGTTCCTTGGCAAGAGTCACTCTGCTCCTGACTGGAAACTTGAGGCACACCAGGGAAACAAAATCCAGGCAATCAAACCAGAAATGAACTGAGAACTGTCCCTGTGTGTGTGTATGACACATGCACAGTGAGGGCAAGGATAAAAGGAATATAGCCTAAAGCTTAACAGGCCTCACACTTAACAGGACTTAACTTACACCTTAAATGTAACCGATACCTTAAACATCAAAGTTTAGCAAAACAACAGCACTAAACAGTATTTAACTTTACTTATAGCCTATGACTTAGTAATTTAACAGAGGAATAACACCTAACAATATTTAATTTAGCTAACAACTTAAATTAAACATAAAAATTTTGCAAAAGAGCAACTCTTAATAGAATTGAAGTTAGCTTAGACCTCATGACTTTACATTACTTACAGCTATCTGGATACCTGACTGACTCAGCTATCCAAGGCACTCCAACCCCTCAGAGAGCAGCATTTCTGCCACATTTCCCCAGCACAGGCACTCCTGTGTGCACACAAAGAGTCAGTGCAAGGCACCTGGGAGAAATTCCCCTGAAGGCAGAAAATGCTCCCTGTGGATCCATTGGCATTTCCCCAGTGGGCAGAGGGCTGAGCCTGGAGGAGTGGGGGGATCGGCCCAGGCTCCATCGTTGTTCGGGATCCCCGAGTGCAGCAAACGGGAGAGTTCCTGGATGGGAGAGGCCCCACTCAGAGGGAGTCGCTGGCCCAGGACAGCTCCAAGGGCCCCTTTTGGAGCGCTGTTTGCAGGGCCCCAAGAGAGGGGCTTCAGTCCCAGCAATGGTTCATCCTGGCCGCACTTGGCATCAACAGCTTTCTTTGGCAGTGTGAGAACAGGGATGTTGTGCCACAGAGGGAACAGAAACAGCTCCCAGGGCTGCTCCTACAGGAACCAGGAGCTGGTTGGGCAGCAGCAGTGCCTGGAGCAGACAGTGTTTGTGATGAGCTGCAGAGGGGCTGAGCCCAGGGGCTGTTGGCCAAGGCTGAGCCATAAGGAGCATTTCTCAGCTGGCAAGGTGGCCTGAGAAGGGGAGGGGGGAATGCAGCAGCACAGGGCCCATGGAACCAAGGGAGCATTGTGACACTGTGGGGCCTTGTGAGACCAAGGGACCATTGTGACACTGTGAGGCCCTGTGAGACCAAGGGAGCATTGTGACACTGTGGGCCCCTTTGAGACCAAGGGAACATTGTGACACTGTGGGGCCCTGTCAGACCAAAGAGCCAGTGTGACACTGTGGGGCCCTGTGACATCAAGGGACCATTGTGACACTGTGGGGCACCATGGAATCATGGAGAACACTGTGACATTGCTGGGCCTCATGGAAACATGGAGACCATTGTGACACTAAGAGGCCCCGTGGAATAAGCAAACCATTGGGACACTGGAGGCCTCATGGAACCAGTGAGACCATGAGGAAGTCCATTGTGATACTATGGACCTCCTCATGGTGGCCCTGGGAGGACCATTGTGATACTGTGGGGCCTCATGAAATCAAGAGGCCTTTGTGACACTGCAGGGCTGCATGGAACCAAAGCTCCAGGGCAACACAAAGTGCCTCCTGTAATCAATGGTCCATTGTGACACTGGGCAACTAAAGGAGACCATTGTGACACAGCAAAGCCCCAGGGTCCAAAGGTCCATTGTGACATTGCAGACCTCATGGAACAGAGGAGTCCCATGACATTGTGGGGCCTGGGGAACTATGGAGACCACTGTGACACTGCAAGGGCTCATGGAATCCTTGGGACCATTGTGACACTGTGGGGCCTTATGACACCTGGGGGCCACTGTGACATTGTGGGACCCAATGGAACCTAGGGGCCAGTGTGACACTGCAGGTCTTCTTGTAATCAAGGGGCCATTGTGACACTGCTGGAACCCATGGAATCAAGTCACCATGATGACACGGCAGGGCTCCATGGATCCAAGGCACCATTGTGACACTATGGAGCCCCACAAAACCAAGGGAACACAGAACAGCTCTGGCTGGTTTGGCCTCCCATGGACTGCCTGACTGGTCCAGCTGACCTTTGCATGTTGAGGGTCACTTCTCATCTGCTGCTGAAACACTGGGGCTCTGTGCTTTCCTTCCCAATGGAAAAGAACTGTCCTTCTGCTCCAGGCACCCATGGCCAGAATTGGGATTTCACCTCCAGATTTCCTTATATCCTGAGATTGTTTCCATAGGAATATTGCCAGAACAAGTCTGGCTGGCAGTGGTTTCACAATAGTCACTTCTCATCTGTCCCCAAAACACTGAGGGAGGCTCCATGCTCTCCTTCCCATGGGAAAGAACTGTCCTGCCTCTCCAGGTGCCCATGGCCGAGATGGGTTTTCCACCTCCAAAATTCCCTAAATTCAAAGACTGCTTCCAAAAAAAATCTGCCATTCCTGACACGTCTGGCTGGCCTTGGCCTACTGAGGCTCTCACCTGCCTTCCAAACCTTGGAGCTCTGTGCTTTCCTTCCTATGGAAAAGAACTCTCCTTCTAATCCAGGTGCCCATGGCCACAAATGGGATTTCACTTCCAGCATTCCCTGTAGTGACAGACTGGAAGAGATTGTTGGCTGGAAACATTTTGTGTGTGGGGGAGGAAGGGGCAGGTCCAGCCTTGCCCTTCCCTGGAACCCCTGCCCTGCCCTGGAACCCCAATCCCCCCAGAGCCTCCATCCCAGCCCAGCAGTGCCTGCCAGTCCCTGGCACAGCACAGGCAATGCTCCACAGCCACCTCTGCAGCCCCAGCCCAGCTCCTGAGGGACCAAATGAGCCCAAGTCTCACCTGGGGGAAGGGCCCAGGGAGACCAAGGGGTATTTAAGGCTGACCACAAGGCAAGCACACATCTTGACCCTACCTCCTCTTGGAATTTCTATCTGAACACTGCTGGAATCCAGGAGTTGGTAGCTGTGTGTGTGCTCCTCTGTATCTCATTTGTCTTTCTCTCTTTTTAATTCACGCTTCTTGTAAAATTTGAGTAACTTAAAATTGATGAAGCTAAGAGTTCGTGAAGGTGAATGGGCCAAGTCAGTGCTTTGAGAATTGGTTTTTGTTGATTGAACGTCATACTAAACCTTTTGCCAAAGTTTCTCTGATTTTTCTAAAGTTCCCAGTAAAGGCTGTTTTGTTCTTTTGAGCTCCCAGCCACATTCCACACTCCATTGCCCAGCTGGAGCCGCTGCTGCCTCTGAGTTGTGCTGCCCCAGCCCCA
Source organism: Melozone crissalis (assembly GCF_028551555.1). Taxonomy (NCBI): domain Eukaryota; kingdom Metazoa; phylum Chordata; class Aves; order Passeriformes; family Passerellidae; genus Melozone; species Melozone crissalis. The sequence continues at coordinate 5,658,484 of NW_026535824.1, forward strand.
GGGACGCTCTCCTTGTCTGCCCATTCCCCCACGGTCTCTGGGCAGGGATGGCCTCAGTGGGGGCTGCTGACATCCTCAGCACCTTGGAGGCTGCTGCTGAATTTTCCTGCTCCAGAGGCTTGTTCAGCCTTCAGCTCTTCAGTGCAGGAATTCAGTGTCCCAGGTCTCATTAACATTCAGAACACTTTAACAAGCCAAGCCTCTGGGGATAATTTGATTTCAGTTTTCAAATCTTGTGTGGTTAATTAGGCAGATTTCAGAAGTGTATTCAAACTGAATATATTCTATTTTAAAAAACAGTGAGAAAAGATTTCTTAGGTCCCGTTTAGGTTTTTTTCCCTGTTAATAAATTGATATGTTCAATCTTCAATTGACACTGAATCCAAGTACCTCCTCATGCAGTTTGAATGGATATGAAAATCAAGATCCTTCATGGCTGACAATCAAGCAGACTCTGTCCCTCCCCCCACCCCACCATTTCCCCCGTCCAAGCCCCGGCATTCAGAGCAGCCTTGTGCAAATCTGAGCTCCCTCCAGCCCAGGCTGCACCTGCAGCTTTCAGCTCCTTGGCTCCAACTCCCACCTGCTTTCCTTGGAGGAGGAGCTTCCCAAGACACAGAGGGATGTTCGTTTAATGTCAGCCAACAAAGCCAAGGGAAGGCACAGCTCCATCAAATGCAAAAGTCATTCCTCTGCTGAATATTAAATCCACTTTCCACAGCAGACAGTCTCAGAGCAATGGAAAACACCTTCTGTGCCCAGCACAGATCCCAGTGTCCCCCCAACCCTCCCTGCCCCGATTCTGCCCAGATTTGCTCTTTGCACACAGGAGTCACAGGCTGAAGTCAGGAGCTCCCCCCAATCCCCAGAGGGAGGAAAAGAGAGAAAGGGAATGAAGAGCTCTCCTGTGCAGAGCCAAGGTCCACGTGCTCTGGGATGTCCCAGCACCATCTGACATGTCCACCATCCCCCAGAGATTTCTGTACAGTAACAGTTTCAGACAAAGACAAAAGAAAAGGTAATTCTGTGAGATATAAACACAATTAAGATGTTGACTAATATGATATTTTTTTGAGCTTCAGAAATATTAGGCAATTCCCTGAAGCTCAAAGCATGAAACCAGTCAGCTGAAGGGCACTTGAATGACCAGAAAGCATTGGGAGGAGTGCTGAGGGTTTTTTGCAGGACAATGGACATATGCAACATATGCACAATGCAGCCTTCATAGAACCTGAGTAAGGTCTCTATGCCCTTGAAGGACACAAAAGGAGAAGAACATGCTCAGCAGCAGATGGTTCAGGATGCAAAGGCACACAAGAAAACCTGCAGCAAGATGCCTGAAGAAGAAAGATTAACTAAAATTAACTGAAATGTCAAAATGCGTGCGTAAAAAGGACTTAACCAATCACGTATTAGCTTGAGGTGTGAACAATAGAGAACAGTATAAAAATGGCTTGCTTTTTGTAATAAATTGGCTTCACTTGATCATATTGATCATGGTGTGATGTCCCATTAATGATCCTCTGCACCTGGGGACCAGAAATGCATGCAAGCCTCCACCCCAAGAGACATTATGAATCCAAAAAACATGGCCATTAACTGCTTGATACCAACACAGAGTAATGGCAACCAAAATGCAGTCAGCCAAGGGTTTTTTCCACTCTCTCTCAAGCCCCATGCATTGGGCACCAAATTTTGTCCTGGTTTAGGGCAAATTTGGGAGAAAACCTCCAAAGGGGCCCCTCCAGAAAGCAAACCCACACAGCCCCTCTCCCCAACCGGGTCGGGAAGGATTCCTTGGAGAGAAGTGGAAAGAACCTGTTCATTTAACAGGTAAAGCACCCCCAGCACACAAAATGAACAATACCAGGTGACAACACTCTTTCACCACTCTGAAAAAGATGACAAATTCAGAAAGTCTCTCTTGGGAGTGGTCGCTCTGTTATCAGTCCCTCTGGTGCTGGGGCAGCTGCTGCAGCCACAAGGTGCAAACTCTCGGTGTTTCCCAGGGCCCAGTCTGGAGCAGTTTGAGTGGTTCCAAAAAAGGGAAAGGAAAACAGTCCAGGCAAAAATTCAGACTGCTTAGCTAAACTAACTAATGAGCAGAAGCAAAAGCAAGAGCAAAGCATAAAGCCAAGCAAAAAGCAAAAGCAGCACCATGTACTGCCCTGCCTCTGTGTCCTGCCAGCCATGGGGGAGCGGCTGATAACAAAACCAAAACAAAACTTCACTCTTCAGAGCGAGTCTTGAAGGCAAAGAACATAATATCCAGCATAAACAGAACAGACAGCTGGGGATACAAGCGTCCTAATGTCACCCTAGGACAGCACAGTTATTCCAAACTGCCCCCCAGCAGCCCCCTCCTCACCGATGCCATCTGCTGGGGCTGTGCCAGCTTCAGGAGATGCCTCCAGGGCCTGCATTACCTGTGTGAAAAATGCATATTGTATGACTGCCTTTTCACAAATATTAAAATGAATATTATATGTGTTGTGTTAGAAAGTTATGTTGTACTAATTTCCTTAAGTAGTGTGTTACATCTAGTTTTAGGTTATACCATAATGTTGAAATAGAAACTATGCTATGTAAGATACTTTTATAATTAGAGTATTAATAATTTGGACAATTTGAATTAGGACAATATGAGATAATAGAAACAAAGAATTACAGACGTCTGGGTAACTTCTTCTGGGCAGCATAAGCCTGAAAAAGGACACACTTTAACAGAGGATTAACCCTTAAAAACAATAGCCTGTTGCATATTCATACCCCTCATACACGATGCATAAATTCTATTCAAACACAGGATTCTGTCTTCTTCCTCTGAATCCTGACAGCGTCTTCATAGCTGAGCAGGCAGGAAGAAGTTCGTTTCTTCTGATAAGAGAGCAATAAATTCTCTTTCTCTGAAAGATTTAGGTGTCCTGTGGCCGCTATCTCGTTGCGAGTCCTTTCTTCAAAAAAAGTATTTTACATAGCATAGTTTTTATTTTAACATTATGTTATACTCTAAAACTAGATTTAACACACTACTTAAGAAAATTAATACAGCATAACTTTCTGACACAACACATATAATATTCATTTTAATATTTGCGAAAAGGCAATCATAAAATACGCATTTTTCCCACGGGAGGACTGGCCCCCCCCAGTTATTCCCTGTACCGGCGGGCCCACCCCCCCCCCTTCCCCTCAGAGCTCTCCCGCGCTGAGGGGCCGCTGCCGCTTCCCGCCCTTCGCGCCCGCCCTCAGCGGCCGCTGGGAACTGGGGCCGCCCCGCCCGCCCTTTTATCGGAGCCATGGAGAAGGAAAACCGCTTTAAATTGTTCATGCCGCCGCGTCTGAGCGCTGGGCAGGTGTCTGCGGGCAGATCCCAGGTGAGCGCTCGGCCGCGGGGCCGCTGAGGGCGGTCCATACCACACCCGCCCCCGACCCCGGCCGCCTCCTCGGGCTGCGCTGCTCTGGAGGCCGCGGCTGAGGAGGGGACGGGGGGAAAGCACAGGGGCCCTTCCCGGGGACACGGGAACAGTGCTGGGCCCGGGGAGTGCCCCGGCAGAGCCCCGAGCTGGAGCACACACACACCTGCCCCTTGTCCCGGCAGAGCTGGAGCACACACCCACCTGCCCCTGCATAGACCGGGACGGCTCCTGCACTGGACTCATTTCTGTGCGTATGCCTCGAGTGGCACATGCACAGACATCTTCAGTTTGAATTTCAAAGACTTTTGTTGTTGTGTTCTCTGAAAACTGAAGGGAATCATCTTCTGGAGCATCCGCTCTGTGTTGTAAGTCCGCGTTTGCTGTGGGTAATTCAGCCCAGAGAGCGAGCAGGGCTCTATCGCTGGCCGGGCTCTGTGTACAAATCACCAACGGGACGGGACTGCTGAGGAACTGCCTTGAGCTGTTTTATTTTCCAGCATCAGTCTCATTACGTGGTTATGACAATGGGAAGATGCCAGCAGCTCACATCCCAGGCAGCAAAGAACTTAATGTGACAACTTACTTTAAAAGTTTTTTGACCAATCACATAAAGCAAAAGCATATTGACAGCAGTTCTATCCAACCACTATAAGCACAGGTACCTTTGGTTAAAACAATGCTTGCCTTTTTTGAATACAATACCTGCTTGTAAGCCTTGAAACACAATGCACAGAGCTCCATTATTAAGCTTAGAACTTTCTAATATCTTGCTAGATAAACTTTTCTGTAGCTTAGGGAGTTATTCTAGCCAAGCATTAATACACAGACCATTGTTCTATTTGTCATTACTTTTCTACTTTTTGCATAATTTTTCTGCTGACCTATGTCATGGCTACTGCTTGGCACTAATCACAGTTCTGCTGTCTCTGAGGCTGCCTTTTGCAGCTTTCCCAAACCCCTCTGATTTTATGGATTCCCACAGGCCCCACTCAGATGCTCACATTGGCGTCTTGGTCTCACCAGATCAGGTGTGCAGTGAAAATGTTCTGTCCCCACACTGAGTTATGAGAATTCAACAAGTTATTTTTTCATGTCAAAGCTCCTTATGAAATATGTTGAGATTCAAACAGGATATTCTGACAGCAGATGAGTTTGCTGTTTACAGGATGAACTTCTGTGACTTAAAAAACTTGTAAAAGGGTATTTTCATACTGAAACATAATCAGATATTGTTTAGAAGTGCCCTTGGAAGTAAAGCAAAAAAGAAATATCAACTACTGAAAAGTCTTCAGAAAAGTAATTTGTCTCCTTGAGCCCTTTGCCATGCAGCAGTGCCCAGACAGGCAGGAGCTGCTGAGTTCCCTGCATTGAAAGCTCCCCTTTGGCCACAGTCTATAAATCAAACTGCAGAACACCAACAGTTTGATCAACCACTGGGAAGTAAGAAGTGAGTTCCAAAGCCATTACCAATACCTTGGGCTTTGAAAATTGTAGGCAGCTGTTTAATTAATGACACATTCTATTTTCACATCATCTGTAGGGATTTTTTCTGGCTTTTATAATTCTTCTTTGCAAATCTACTCTTAAGGAACTAATTTTTAAATTTGTGCAGGGTATTAACAGACGCTCAGATGATGACTTTAAGCTGCCATTCGATGTGTTGAGCCATGGAGAAATCACTGATTCAGGTACGATTGGAATATTTGCCATGCACCTTCTTTAGATTTTTATATATTGTCAAGTTTTAATTTTCATGAGTAGTCTCACAGTTTCATGTCTGTAACTGTTAAATACAGTTTCACTGTTACTTTTTTTAGAAATACATTGATCAAAATCTCTTCATGTTTCAGATACAATTTCACAGCAAGTGAAACTTTGCTCTGAAGTAGGTGAAGAGGTCAGCTAAGTATCAACTCTGCACATCTAATTCCTTGGGGTCTTTTGAATTTGTTCCCAAACAGTGCCTAAAGCATTATTCAGTAGATATTTCAGGCCTAAAGGAAGTAGTCAAAAGGGAATAATGTTTTCTGTCTCCTGTTTAAAGCTGAATCACTTAGAGGAGATACTTGTGATTTAGTGAACACACCTGGAAATTAATCTTTAAAAATTAAGGTGATTGCAATATTGTTGTTGTTTTTTTCTTTGTTTGAAGTGCCTGCAAAGTCTATGAGCTTTAATTAGAGTAAGATTTAAACACTTAAGCATCCTTGTCGAACTGCTGCTGAATATTCTGTTGAGGGGCAGAAGGGTTGAAGTCAGAGTATTCTTTGGAAAACTGAAGTAGATGATCCCAATTGCATTGTCTGGCTTTAATTTATCTGTAAAACAATTAATTCAGTGGTTTCCTCAAGCACTGGATTCCTTTCACAGTGTCTTTACCAGCAGATCTCTGCTTTAGCACAACTCAGTGCAGCTCAGCTTTTTTGCAATAGCTTCTCTACTTTGCAGCTACAAAACACTGTTTGCTACCACAAAATAAAACACATTTCTTGTGCTCTCTCTGCTGTTTTTCATATCCCTGACAACTTTTTAGACTTTTTTAATCCTAAGCTATTAAAGCACCATCAGGACTGTAACAAAACTGTGATGCAGCCAAAACAAGGGTGGTGTTTGGGGGTGTTGTAAATGAACCAAAGGGCCCTTGGGACTCGTGTGTTGCTCTCCCTGCCTCAACCACTGGCCCAGCACTGCTTGTAGGGCACTTTCAAGGTGCTGTAAGGGCACAAGGGTGGTGGTTTTCCTTCCTGCTCTGTGTGTGAGCAGAGAACTACTGGGACACTTGGATATTTATAAATCCCTGGTTCCAGATGGGATCCATGCCAGGGTGATGAGGGAGCTGGCAGATGAGCTTGCCAAGCCTCTCTCCATCATTTTTCAGGAGTTGTGGCTCACTGTGAGGTTCCAGAGGATTGGACACTGGCCAGTGTGACACCCATGTACAAAAAAAATAGGAAGGAGGGTCCTGGTAATTCCAGGCCAGTCAGCCGGGCCCCAGTGGCAGGTGAGATAATGGAGCAGTTCACACTGAGTGCTATCACACAGCACTCACAGCATGACCAGGCTATTAGACCCAGCCAGCAGGGCTTTACCAAGGATGGGTCATGTCTGACCAACCTGGGCTCCTTCTGTGAGCAGGTGACGGCCTGGTGCATGCAGGAAAGGCTGTGGGTGTTGTATATCTGGGCTCCAGCAAGGCCTTTGGCACTGTGTCCCACAGCACACTCCTGGAGAAGCTGCAGCCATGGCTGGGACAGGAGCACTCTGTGCTGGGCTCAGAACTGGCTGGATGGGCCCAGAGAGTGGTGGTGAATGGTGCTGCATCCAGCTGGCAGCCAGGCACCAGTGCCGTCCCTCAGGGCTCTGTACTGGGACCAGTTCTGTTTCATGTTTTTATAGACAACATGGGTGAGGGCATCGAGTCCTTCATCAGTAAATTTGCAGAGGACACTAAGCTGGGAGCTTGTGTTGATCTATTGGGAGGAAGGAGGGCTCTGCAGAGAGACTTAGATCAGTTGGATGGATGGGCAGAGTCCAGCAGCATGAAGTTTAATCAGTCCAAGTGCTGAGTTCCACATTTTGGCCACAAAAATCTCCTACAGCGTTCCAAGCTGCGGACAGTGTGGCTGGACAGTGCTCAGGCAGAAAGGGCCCTGGGGGTGCTGGTGACAGCCGGTTGAACATGAGCCAGCAGTGTGCCCTGGTGGCCAAGAAGGCCAATGGCTCCTGGCCTGGGTCAGGAATGGTGTGGCCAGCGGGAGCAGGGAGCTCATTCTGCCCCTGTTCTGGGCACTGCTGAGGCTGCACCTTGAGTGCTGTGTCCAGTTCTGGACCCTCAGTTTAGGAAGGACGTTGAGATGCTGGAGCACATCCAGAGGAGGGCAGCAAGGCTGGTGAGGGGTTTGGAACACAAGCCCTGTGAGGAACGTTTGAAGGAGCTGGGGCTGTTTAGCCGGGAGAAGAGGAGGCTCAGGAGTGACCTTATTGCTCTCTACAGCTTCCTGCAGGGAGGTTGGAGCCAGGTGGGGTTGGTCTGTTCCACCGGGCAGCACTGACAGAACCAGAGGACACAGTCTCCAGCTACAGCAGGGAAGGGATAGGTTGGATATTAGGGAAAAAATTTTCACTAAAAGAATAATGAAGCACTGGAATGCTCTTCCCAGGGAGGTGGTAGAATCACCATCTCTGGATGTGTTTAAGAAAAGACTGGACATGGCACTTGGTGCTGCAGTTGAGGTGTCAGGGCATAGGTTGGTCTTGATGATCTGAGAGGCCTCATTATTCTGTGATTCTGTGATTCTGTGTGTGTCCATGGCAATATCACAGGTACTCCTGGGCAAAGTCTCTGAAGCTGCTTTTACTTAACTCAGCAGTGTCTGTCAGAAGGAGAGGACAGAAATGGGGTGAAGAACCTGCTAGAAGGAAATTTGGCTTCACTGATAATTCTGGCAAAATTTTTGTTGATTTTGGTGGATTGCAGTTATCCGTGTCTTTAAGCCCATCTATTTGGTGATGTCTGAAGGGGGTTTGGGATATTTCATTGTATTTGTATCTCCTATGTGCCCTGTAATGCCTTTTGATACATACACAGAGGATGCACAAAGATTTAAACTTGGGCTCCTGATCATATATAAGCTTATATCACCATCTGTGGAAAAAATATTACTCTTGTGATGTTTCTAAGAGATAAATACATTATCTACAACAGTATTAATTAGATATTATATACTATTAATTAGATAGTATATAATGTGGAACCTGTTCTATTAGAATCCAGAAACAACGAATGAATTGTTCTCAAAACTCTACAAAGAGGCTGAGAAGATCAAGCAGTGGAAACTGACTGTGGAAACTGAACTAAACCAGAAAGAAAGAAAACTCCAAGAGAATAGAAGGATTATTGAAGCACAGAATAAAGCCATTCAAGAACTGCAGGCCAGTATTGTATAGTGTACATTGAATAGATGAAGTTCAGTGCTTCGTGATTCAGTATGACACTATTATTGATACAATTAAATATTAAAGACTGTTGCAGTTTGGTTTGTGCCTTGAGAAAATGATTATTTTGAGAAGTTGCAGGCACCTGTCCTGTGTGAGGGTGGGTATGAAGAATATACCTGTAAGTGTCTCATTTGCTGGTAAATTATTGTTCATTAATTATTGTATCTTTCATGCAAAAGATGACTCAGCATGTAATACCAGATAAAACAGACTTCTGTCTACTGATGCCCCAAGTGACTTTTTCATGAGGGATTTGAGAAGTTCAAGTGCATTTCTAATATATTTTTCAGTAACAGTGTCTTTTTGCATCTGTTCCCCATGAAATCAGTTTGAAAATGAGAAACTCCATTTGAAACTGGAAGATGAGATATGTGAAAATAAAGATCTCTTGAAAGAGTAAGTAATAGAACCAAGGATATATTTTTGTGGTGGAAATAATCAGTTTCCATGTGGGCAGTTTTATGTAGCTGTTAAATTTTGAAGGTCATTTCCATTGTTACTCCTTAGGTGCACAAAGCACTGTGCACTCCTGTGCAAACATGATATTTTTCCCTCCTTTAGAGCTGCTGCTTCGAGGCATCTGTGTAATCTGTTCAAGGAAACCTGCACTCGCTTCACACAGAAGACCAGCAAATGTAAATGCTTTTTTAGTTTTTATTTATCAGATAAATGTACTTCTAGCTTGTTCTGAATTCACAAACAGAAGCAAGAAGAAGAAATTTCTCGTGCTGTTCAGAAAAGTTCTACAGTTGAGATCGACTGGATGTGGCTCTCAGAATGAGAAGTGAATTTTAAGTGGCTCACAAAATTGGAAGTGAAGCCCCAGGTCTAACAGACTTGTGGTTTGTAATGCTGAATGCAGAGGGCTTTTGAAGGCAGTGAGATTGTTTGCTGCAAGGTTGCCAGCCTGGGAGCTCCTTGGGTGCCCAAACAGTGCTCCAGGTTTGAGGCAGTGCCCACAGCCCTGACTGGCACTGGAGCCACTGCAGAGCAGGGCAGGGCTCCCCAAGGCTGCTCAGCCCATTGAAGCTTTGCAGTCCCAGCCACACTCTGGGAATGTATTCAGACATGAGAAGTGACACTTCATGCCTGTTTTTAGGCAGTAGAATCTACTCTGAATTCCCAGCACTCTGTAACAAATTTCCAGAGCTGACCTTTCCTGTTTTCAGCCATCACACATTTGTGGGGAAAAAAGGTCTGAACCCCAAGGTATAATGAGTAACTGGAATTCTTCTCATGAAACTGAACAAGCCAAGACAGTTGGATAACTTAATGAAGTTTAAATTCTTGAGGTTTTAAAATATGTTATTGATTGGGAATTTTACTTTATATGCAATTTAGAATTGTTATTATAATCATTATAATTTTACTAACTTGATCCTGGATACTTAAGAAGTGTCTATCTCTTTTTAGCCTTAATTCTAGAAACACTTGTATATAGATGTACTGTTCTTTTTTGATAGCTGTTTCTTTTACTGTTCTCTTTTAAATTGTTTTCTTAGGAAAAAATAGTATCAATTACAAAAGTGAAAGGAAAGAAGGAAAATATGGACATGGAGTGTTGCAATTTTATAATGACAGTTCAGATGCTCTATCAGCATCTGCTGATAGGGAGAAATTAAGTGCTAAACTCTAGATTACAGTTTATAAAGACTAACAGTTTTGATACATTATTGTTCAACAGCATTAATACTATAATAATTAATATGGTCGCATAAACTGATCCAGAATTACACTTTTCACAGAAAAAAATATCTTGGGAAGGAAATTTAAAAGTTGAGCTTGCTTAATATTTCAATGAAATACACATTTTCCCTAGATTCTGTAACTTTTGGCACCATGTTTCATAATGACTTATTTAGTAAGAATGGAGCTGATAATTCCTTTGTTAATTCATTATGCTGATTAAAAATTATGACTTGGGCAGCTGGCATTCTTGTCCAAAAGAAAAACTTTCTTATATGTTCTTGCTTTGATAGATGAACAGGAAAAGGAAGCAACAATACAATTGCATGAGGAACTTCACAGCAACGTAGAAGTAAGTGAGCAAGCTTGATGAAAGGAATGTGAGTTATGTGAGCTGAGCTGAGTTTCATGTTTATGTTGGGATACTGTTTGTGTCCATCATGTGTGGGTATCATGTCATGTGTGATGCATGAAGTTGGGTTTTCAATCCCTTTTCAAGAGTGATTTTTGTGTTCTATAAAGCACATTCAATGGAGAAGGTGCAGCAGTGTGTGGGATGTAGATCCCTGTGATCTGGGTGATGTGTGCTTAGTGTTGGGTCGCTGCCACAGCTTCTGGCTTCTTTCTGGGCTCTGTTTCACCTCCCTGCTGGTTCCTCAGAATGGCTGAGGTGGGCAGCAGCCCCTGGAGAAGTTCCAGGGTTTCCAGTATTGAACTTCAAATATTAAATTTTGTTTTTAGAGAATGACGGTGGCATTTGAAGAGCTTCGTGTGCAAGCAGAGAACGACAGATTGGAAATGAGTTTCAAATGTGAGAATTCTGTTTGTTGAGTTTATGCAGGTGGCTCATTTTTGTACTTCATAGCTTGTGTTACACATGCAGTGTCAGGGCAGGCAGATGTGAAGTGCTGGAATGGTGAGCAGCTCACACTGAGACACTGGGACCCTTCTTTTATTCCTGCTGCCTTTGGTCACTGCCTGGCCCCTTCTGTTGCTGTTCCACTGGGCCAAAGCTGGAACTTTATTTCTCAAACAGTCACTCAAAATTGAAGTTTTGTCTGTGAAGTACAGTCTAGAGATCAATACTTACTTCCCATAGTTTGTTTATTTAAATGATAATGCACAAGTGTATAGCTACAGAAACTTTAGCTAAATGCTCTCTCTCTGTATGTACAGCCTGCTATGTTCCTGTTTCATTCTCACATGCTCTTTTCTGTTTGTATTTTCATTATAAAATCAAACATTGCCTCAACAATTAATCTTGGGAAACAAATGGTACAGCTGTACAATTCCAGGCAACCTTAAACTGGAAGTTGTATTGAGCTTGGAGTTTATTTCAGCTAGAATGTTAACTATGGATGTTACTGTATCTCCAAAGTAAAAGAAGAAGCAGAAAAAGTGGATAAGTTTGAAAAAGAATGCAGTCAAAAGGAAAAGCAGGTTTGCTCATTTTACCATCTAAGATGTAGAGCTTTATTTGGAACTAATGGGGCAATGCAAGAGCCAAGAAGTGTTTCTGGGTATTAGTAAAAAAGACAAAATAACATCTGAAGCTGCATTTAAGTCAAATTCTTCTAAGTTTAGTGGTGTTTCAGTCCCTTTAGTCTACTGGAATTTATGGTTTGATTTTGAATTGGAGAACTTTTTTGTTTAGAGTAATGTGACTTGATCAATATTTGGCTAAGATTATATCTAGACAAATATTATCTATCTATCTGTCTATCTGTCTGTCTATCTATCTATCTATCTATCTATCTTGAATGACAGCAAAATGTCTGCTTATCATACCTGGGTACAAATGAAAATTAATATCTGTCCCTTCTCCAGACTTCATGATGATATTTCTTGCATTTTTCTAGATTTCAGCTCTTACCATACAGAGAGATGAAAAAGATGATGTCATAAAAGACATCAAGGCTCAGCTGCAGACATCACAAAATAAGATTGCTGACTTAATGGAAGCAAAATGTAAGAGTTCTGCCTGCTGTGTTTAAATGTAATTGTTTATAGAATTGAAATGTAATTGTTTATGAATCTTTATTTATTATATGTAATTGTTTATAGAAGCATAGGAAACAGGGCCATGATAGTCTTATTCTGTTGCTGGTTGGCAGCAGGATTTTGGGGCCTTGAAGGCCTTATTTTTGTTTGGAGCAGGAGCTGCTCATGTGGGAGCAGGACTGGCAGGGCAGTTTTTAGGGGGAGTCAAGCATTGAGAGCTCTTGAAAATTGCAAGGGGAAAATATGTTGCTTCAGTTTTGCAAATGTACCGTCAGGCACATGTCACAGAGGAAACTTACTTTTCAGAACTTGATTTTCAATATTTTTAAGCCATCTATATTTTAATTTCATCTATTATTTTATAGTATATGATGTCAGTACCATTGGTCTTTGTTACATTCTTTAAATGTATGTAATTTTCCATTTTTAGCAGCATTTTTTAGTAAATAATCCTATTTTTAAAAATATAAACATCTTTTTTTGCTTAGTACATAATGAAGAAATGTTAAAGGAATCCCAGGGCAGTAAAGAACATTTGAGGGCAGAGTTGAAAGAGGCTAAAATTTCATTGCAAAAGGCAGAGGTACCCCTTGCTTATAGTTTTACAGTAGAAATAGACTAGATGAGTATTTGCATAAGTAATTATGGATACTTTAGACATGAAACAGCTGTAGCTCTTTGTTGCAAAACATGTTTAGAAATGATATCATGTCTTGAAGGCTACTCAAAAGAACTTGGAAACTGAATTCCAGACTACAGTGAAAACATTAATTCAGGTCACTGGAGAAAAGGAAGAGCAGGAGGAAGAATGTAAAAAAATGAAGGCTTTGCTTGCAGCCCTGACGGAGGAGTTTGAGACTTCTGTTGCCAATTTGAAAAGCTTGCTGCAAGAAGAACAAAATAGGTAAATGGATGAGTTTAAATTCCAAGAGTGATCTTACAGGTTGCAGTCTATGACGAAATCAATAACAATTGGAAATGAAGCTGAAATTTTTTTTCACACAGTGGTCTAAATGCAGAGAATTTAATGTATTTTTTTTGTTTGTGATAGTTGATACTGTATAAAAAGTAATCTTTTGCCCCCTCCAACTTTCATAATTCTGTCTTTAAGAAATACAGATTTCTGTAGGTATATATTTGTTTACTTTTATGTCTACTGTTCTGAGGTTTTAAAAGTGAAATTTGATGTGTGTTGCAGGCAGATCTATCACCTGCCTGTTGAAAGATAAATGTTCTTAAAGTGCTTGTGCTAAGACTTTGTCTTATTGTCCTGTAAGTTTCAAATGCAGAGCTTTGTACCCTACATTTGGGATTTTTCATTTACCATTTCCTTAGATTAAAGAAATCTGAAGATGATTCAAAGCTGCTTATCTTGGAGCTCCAGAATAAATCTGCTGAACTGGGTAAGGCTTGTAGAAAGGCAGAAAATGAGCTAGGCAGTAATAAAAATGTTTTCTGCTCTTTTCTGGAAATGGACTGTCTCTGGTAGCTGGAGAAATGATTTTACAGTGCCTGTACCTGTCAGGAATGCCTGGATTTATTTTTACTCAGCTGATCCCTTTTCTTTGGGGGTCATTGGTGCTGGCAGCAGCCACAGGGCAGTGCTGTGCACAGCTCCAATAGTCAGACCATTCATGCATGAATTCCTCTGGAGGTAATTTTGGTTTGCAGCTCAGAGCAGCAGCACTGCAGGTGCCAGGAGTGACTTGTGCAGCAGAGACAAAACCTCCCATGGAGGTTTCTGTGACCCTCCCCATGCTGGAAGTGCAATGATGCTGGCAGGGGTTGTCTTTAAATATCATCAATTTGACATCCTGTGGTTTCTAGGATGTGCTCCTTAGTCCCCAGAGTAAGAGCTCTGCCTTGCTGTTGAGAACTTGCAAAAAATCCCAGAATTGTGAATGTGCACATAGAAACCATTTGGAAGTTAGTAACAACTGGTTTCCTTTCCCAGCATATTTATGTGATACCTTCAGCAGTTCATATTTTTTTTCTGGAACAATGCAGGTGCATCAATACTTGGAGAATGATCTAGTCTTACAGTCCATGGTTTACTTGAAGCTATATTTGTGGAAAACATAATAGGCTCTAAATTTTATTTAAGATAAATATTCAGTTTCTCTTCAGATATAGATTTGCTAATGTCTGAATCATTTTCTCAAGTCTACATTTAGATTAAGTCATAAATTAGCTTTTCAGTTTCTTAACTTAATCCAACAAGTTTTGAGAACTGGGTATTGCAAAAGGGTAAATGTTTTATACTGCCTGCTAAATATGAAAAATCATTTATGTTCCACTCATTTAACATTTCATGTGCTGTAGAAGAGATGACTAAAGTGAAATGTGATAAAGAAGTGCAACTTGAAGAGCTGTCAGAAACTCTGGTAAATGTTCATTTTATTAATCTCATGGCATTTGCTCTTCACATTAAATTCCTCTTGCTTTGTAAGTATCTTAAATGCCATAAATAAACTCCATCTAGTCTGCCTTAACATTTCTACTAAACTTTCTCACACACAATTTCAGTGTTTTCTTTGAAGAATTCTTTATTGCCTCTGTTTTTCTTGTCTCCTGTGCTTTTGGTTTTTCTTGTCTCCCATGTTTTTGGTTTTCCTTCTCAAGGTTTTTGGTTATTTCCTTCTTTGTTCATGCCCATTCAAATGCCACTCCCTCTGGATATAAAGTTTTCCCATTTTTTCTTCCTTCCAGGAAGGTAATTAGCTCTGGCCTCTGTGAACCCTGCTGTGCTGTGACATAGGCCCATTTTCTGTCACAGAAGTCTAAGCTATATGAAATACACTCTTAACAGAGGTTTATTTTCATTATGATTTTATATTTACAAGCCTAACAAGAATCCATATCAACTAAAGTTAAGATAGTGTGAAATCAGGTGAGCATTTTACTGTGTCTGCTTGTTGTTATAATCTGTGCATTGAGTGTTCTGAACTGTTTCACTCATTTTCTAAAATGGGTAAATTGGAGCACTTTTACTGAAGAAGAATCTTGAGGCTAGTACAGAAAATTTGCAGAGAGAGAAACATTTGGAGAGAGAAATGAAAATACTCTCCAAATGAGAGAGGTCTGAAGAAAGGCAACAGTTACATGTTTTTAGAAATAGTGAAGTTGCACATCATGACTTGGATACAAGTTTATACATAAGAAACAGCACCCAGAGCAGGGTCCCACCCGAATTTTGCAGCCCAGGTAATGAAACTCACAGCAGAGGACAGACATGAACAGCACTGGTGTCACAGTTCACTATCTCACACCACTTCCAGATCCCAGCAGAGACTGGAAAGATCCAATCTGGATATTCCATGGCATGGATGTTGTTGGGTTCTTCTGAAAGCCTTGTGCTCTTAGTTCATGTCTGATGACCTCCAGCAGTTGGAGTTTGCACATGGGAACTCAAAACTCTTCCTTTTCATTTTGCAGAAAGAATTCCATGGTTTGAAAGCACAGCTGACAAGTACAGCTGAGAAGGAACAAGATTATTTAAAGCAGCTTGTGACTCTGAAAACCGATCTTGAACAAGAGGCGTATGACCATTTTGAAAATGGGATATTTCATTAGTTTTGGTGTAATATAGAAGTTGCTTTAATCCACAGTGAAATGAACTATGATTGTTTTCTAATGAAAGTTTTGAACCACATATATGCCATTAATTATATGCTTATATTTCTAAATTCCACTTTCTCTATTTATGTGTATTCTATGGCATATGTATATGCCACAGAATACACATAAATACACATATTTATATGTATTCTATGGCATATATTGTTCTTTCACTTATTTAACAAGAAGAGAAAGTTTCTGAATTCATTGTTAATCTTGCTTTAAAATACATAATCTTCACTAACCATTATATATATATAAAAGTTGACTCTGATTTTCTTTCCTTCTTCTGTCACCTTCTTACATCTCTCTGACTCTGCTGCAAAGCTTATATTTGTAGATAAAGGCCTGGACTTCTTTCAGCATGGAATAACACTTGATAATGGGTATTTTTAATTTAAAAGGAGATTTCAAAATGCATCTTCTTATTCCTCTTGGCCATTTGTTTTAAATTAGGTTAAAGAATGAACAGCTAACAGTGTATCTCAGTAAGCTTTCACTAGAGAAAGAACAAACAGCAAAAGAGAAAAATGCTGTGGCTGCAGAACTCCAGAAGCTGCAAGAACAACAAGAGGCAAGTTGTAAACTTCCAGCTTTCTTGAAAGGACAACACTCAATTTGGCAAATGACTCAGTTTTACAAATTAGATGATGAGCTGCAACATGACTTGCATCTGTAGAGCACCTGAGCAATTTTTTTTGTGTTTGAATTGGAAAGGAAGTGTATTTACACTTGTGAACAAGGCAGATCTGTGTGCTTTGGATGGCTTTGAATTTTTTAAGAAGTCACTTTGAATTTTATTTCTTTGCTGACACATGGGTCTTTATTTAGGATAGTAAGAAAAAAGAAGACAATACAAAGCAATTAGTTGAAAATCTAGAAGAGGCAAATAGCCAGCTAAGGCAAGTAAAACCAAATATTAATAACTGATATTGCTAAAGGAAGTAGACTCAAATAGTTAGTTGTGTTCAAATGTTGCTTTCTGGGATTTTTTGATTAATGTTTTTTTAGATTACATAGCTAAACAGAAACTATTCAGAATTGCTGTTGGCCAAGTAGAAATTTTCTCAGATAGAAATACCAATTGCTGCAGGAACAATGTTTGCCATCATTTTGTATTCCATAGTAGGAGCTGTCTTGTTTTGCATTAGACATCTCAGGTGTGAAGGAAATTCAAATGGAAGCTGAAGGTTATGGATGAAATGTGACAAGGCAAAACTGGATCAGAGTTACTCTCTGTGTCCCCAGTTCAACAGACAGGCAGCTCCCATGTTTCACAGCTGCATTGCAATAGTCCAGGTCAGGATGTATTTTCCTTGGGCTCCTGGAACATCTTTTCCTACTTACAAGAAGTATGGACAGTTCACATATTGACTTACTGGGCCTGTTGCTGCATTTTAAGAACATTTTCATTGAGCAGCTTATGTGAAGTTCCCATCAACATTAGCAGCTCTTTTCAGAAAATAAAATATGGGTTTATTAGAAGTACTGAAAATAAGTTAAAGGCAATAAGGAAATATTTACTAATGCTTGTTAATTTGGCACTTAGAAATGAACTGGAGTCTTTGAAGGAGAAAATGGCAAAGACAGGTGAAGAGATGAAAAGTACACTGGATGAAAGAGAAGAAAATGTATGTCCTGTGTCATGAAAATATCTTACAGAACCTGCAGGGCAGCATTCAATGTAAAATCTTTGTTGGGATTTTTTCTGCAAAGCTCTGCCTGGGGGATGTGATCTCTGCCAGAGGTTTCTTCTTTCCCAGCTGCTGCCAGCTGTGCCCTTGTGTGTCCCCATGTGAGCCCTGGTATTTCAAAAGACAAGCACAATCACTGGGATGTTCACTCTTTGCTGGAAGTTTAATATTAAAGATTTGTTTGTTTTCAGGCAAACAGAGAACCTGCTTTTCTGTTTTTTCATATACCCACTCAGTGATGGATGGGCTCTGGATTAGCTTTTCATATGTAGTGTGAGTTTGAGCTGAAATAGATTCAAACATTTTTACTTTTCTTTCTATTGGTTCAAAGCAACCTGCGGTTTTTAGCAAATTTCAAAATTTCATTGTAAAAGTCAAAGATTTACAATTTAATTTCAGGTTAAGAGAACTGAAAATGAAATTTCAAGAAAGGAAAAGCCATTGAAGATTCTAGAAAATAATTGGGAAAATTCATTTTTTCATGGATGTAGGGAACTTCATACAAGTGCATTTTTTAAATTGTGAAGATCTTGGGGTTTTTTTCTTCTTCTTTCTTAACTCCATAACCACTAAGGAACTGGTTCACTGCTATTAATTAACATCTTGTGGTACTTTATGGCTAAAACTCTGATTATTCTGACATGGCAGCTGGTGTTTCAGTCCATTTGAACAAACCAGACTGGTGCAAGGGCAGGTTTGAGAACATCTACAGGAATTGCTCACATAGGGAGTCATTTGTAGAACTTACTAACTCATGTCTGAAATATCTCTTTCAGATGAATAATTTAAAGAAACAGATGGAAAATAAAACCAAATGCATTGAAGAGTTGCAGCAGGAGGTGTGTAGAGATTTTACATGTCACAAATACATAAACGCATTGTGTTTTGGGTTGCCCTTTCAGAAGGTTTGTGTCTGCTGTGATGTCTTTAGATACACCTATGTAACTTAAACATTTTCCTTTCTTATCCTAACCCTGAGCAAATTAGAGAGTCCTCTTAGGGATCACTTGATTTGTTAAATGAGCCTTAATTTGAAAGGAGCAATTACAAAAATAATATCTTTAATAAACTTCTACTCTTTTTCATTTAGTGCATAGTGTTATTTATGTACGTGTATGAGTATCTCAGTTACCACTAGTAGAAAAGAATTCTGCACTGGCACAAACTGTAGTAACTTCACTGTAAAAATAAATAACTTGTATTTTTGGTCATGACATCTTGACACCTTCTGTCAGCAGCATCTCAGTTTTAATTTCCATTCTGCACCTCATTTGTTATTCCCTGCTGCTGCTCAGGAGGAGCCTTTCTTAAGGTCGTGAAGAAACAGTAATTATCACAGAAATTAGCTGAACATTCATTTGTTTGAAGAATTGTTCTGGAACCTGAGCTGCACAACAAAGAGTTATTTGCCTGATGAAAGCTGGAATATCTTGATGCAGTTAAACCATGACATAATTCTATTAACTTATTGAGGTACAGTGCTTGTTTTGTTTAATTTCAACAGAACAAGGTGCTGAAAAAGAAAATTACTGCAGAAAGCAAGAAAAGCAATACTTATGAAGGGAAGGTAGGTTTAAATAACATCGTGTAGAAGATGAGGTGAGTGTTTTTAACTTCCAGTGTAGGTAATGATAATACTTGTTATACATTCTGAGCTGGTTTATGGATCTAGGATCCAGACTTTGCAGGAATGAGCTCATAGTTTTTAGAAGATGCTTCCATTTTTAATCATTGGGCACTGACCATTGGACATTTAAGAGATGGATTCACATTGCAATTAATGATGTTTCCTATCTGTTCCCTTTTTTTTTCTTTTGTTGATAGTGGACTGAACAGAGTTCAGCAACCTCATTGTAACAGAAAAGCATTTAAAAGAAATATATATATAAATATATTACTCTTTTTAGGCTGTTCTTTAAATGTGTTCTGCAGTGGCAATCCCTCTGATGGGAATATTGTGTCCAGCTTTGGGTACTGCACTTGAAGAAAAGTGGACTTTTTTGAGGATATTAATATGAAAAACTTAAAAGGAAAAACTGTAGTGAAAATGCACAGCTGGGAGAAAATGTACCATAAAACCTGTGAAAATCTGATACAGATTTACAAGAGAGGGAATAAAATCTCCATCTGTATTTGTTTTTTTTCCAAGGCATTCACAGCATTTAGGGTGACTGCTTAGGGCAGTCTTCCCCATTGTGCTGTTGCCATTGTTCCTTTGAGTATTTTCTAACTCACTTCAGGCCAAAGTTCAACTCTTTATTAAAAAAACCCCTGAACTTTTAAATAGGAAACACTTGAATCATATACCTGAAAAGTAACAGTGTTTGTGCTCAAAAATAAGAGGTAAGAAAAAATAATCAACATAGTAATTCCTAAACAAATAACAGCAGCAATTCTGCTTTCTCCAAAGGTGAATAAATTGCAGTTAGAGATGGAAAATATGAACAAGCAACATAAGGAAGAAGTTGACATCTATCAAAAAGACATAGAAACAAGAAAAGTAAATGAAAATAAACTTCGTGAAGAGGTGAGAGGTGTTAATTTTTACTGCAATTTATTTTTTTTAGTTTAAAATGTTGTTCTGAAGCTTTAATATCCAGAGTCCTTGCTCATATTTCAGTCTTATCAACATAAATGGAACTTGTTTTGTATGCCTGTGAGCAAAGCTTTAGTACATTAGGTGCTTAGGTTGAAATATTTGAATATGTCTTTGACAATGAGAACTCCATTAAAAATTCCTTCTTTCAAGATATAGTTTAAAGAAATTCCACCCTTGGTATAAAGTCAGCCCAGTTAAATTAGATTATAACTTCTCCCATATTAGGATTTTTCCGCCCACACTTTTTTTGATGGCAATGCTAAGAAATGTTAGGGCAGAGTGCTTGAAATGGCCTTTTGGTTTGCAGTGAGCTTGCCTGCCATGGCTGTACCTTTGATCTTGCCCATTTTAACAATCTGCAGAAAAGATGAGGGATTTGAAAGGGATCTTAAAAGCAAATAAAGCCCAAGTGGGACTGCAAACTTTGCACCCACAGGGGGAAGAAGAAATTGAGATTTAAAAGAAATATATTGTTATGTTGATGAATGAAATGCAATTTATTACTGACAGGTAGAAAAGATGAGGTTGCTTTGTGATGAAACTGCAATGATACAGAGAGAAACTGATGCCAGATGTCAGCACAAGATAACTGAGATGGTGGCACTGATGGAAAAGCACAAGGTCGGAGATTTTCCTGCTTGCTGTGGTTTGCAATGGGTGATACCATGTCAATACCATGTTTATAACTTGTGACACCACGTTAATGACCTTTCCAAAGCAGAAACAGGCCTGAGTCTGGGAAAAGGAAGATGAACACATGCTGGACTTTGCATCATCTAAAATCAAATTCATTTGAAGAATATGAAAACATTCCTATGGGCAGATACATTCCATTCATCTAAACCTCTGGGATTTTTAGATTTTTTTTTCAATTCAGGCTTCCTTTGACACCATCTGAATGCAATATTTTTCAGTATCAGTTTGGCCTCTTTCTCAGAGGTTACCTAGTGACTGTCAGCAGTTTAGCCTGACACATTTTAGTTTACCTTTCTATTCCTCATTTTGCAATATCTTTAGCAGCTACATTAATAAAGATGGCACAGCTGGCTCTTAGTGCTGAGCACATATTGCTGCACAGAAATAAAGCACTCTCTGCCAGTCCACAAAATAATACTTGAATTGAGCATTTCCTGTTTTACAGTTTCTGCAGAAGCATCAATGAATCTTTTCTTTATGAATCTTAAGAGCCTGGTTTGAAAAAATGATGTTTTAAGACTGGATAACTCTATATTGCAACATTTAGTCACATGTTTTGAGTTTGTTGTTGGTTTTTTTTTTTTTTACCACAGAATGAATATGATAAAATGGTTGAAGAAAAAAGATGCAGAGTTAAAAGCATATAAAATGAAACAGCAAAAGTAGTTCTCATCAGAAAGGGCACTGGTAAGGAGCACTTTGCAATGGTCAATAATTCAGTGAAGGGGCTGATGTCCTTGTGTAGTGGTTTTATACTGGCTAAGTGCCAGGCACACACAAAAAAACATTCACTCATTTTTCTCTGCTATTGTTGAGCAGAGGAGGGGAAAGAAAAATTCAAGGACTGAGTTGAGATAAAGATTAGGAGAAAAACACTTTGAGGGTAAAGCAGATTCAAACTTAAATAGTGTAAAAAAATTATTATTAATAGAATTAAAAGTGAGTAATGATAATTAAACGCAACCCTTAAAACACCTTTTTTCCCAATCCCTCCCTCTTGCCCACCGACAGCACAGAGAGACAAAAGATGTGATCTTCGGTCAGTTTGTGACTTCTAAAGATCTTTTTTCAATTTGCTTAGAGAGTTTCTTTTTCCTGCTGTGCTCTGGGGTCTTTCCCACCAGAGACATTCTCTGGGAACTCTTCCAGTGTGCTTTTAATTTTTACCCGCAGCAGTCCCACCCAACCTGCTGCAACAGATCTTATTCTGGGCGCTAAAAACTCCAAATGTTTCTAAAAATAAATTGGAGTGGCAGTGTGTTTGTGTCTGCTCCTCCAGGTAGTGGGTCATGTTCTGACTCTGCACTTTGAATAGGAAACTTTTGTTTTCAATATTTAGATTGTGCCCTCTCACCCCTGTTCTGTTGTGCCCTCTCACCCCTGCTCTCCCAAGGGTTTTAAGGTATTACCTTGAACACTTCTGATCAAGTACCTGTTTCTTACAGTGCTTCAGTCTTTGTTAAACAAGCTAAAGCAAAGCTTCAAGTATAGGGCTGAAAAGCAAATAGAATTATCTTGTGTATCTAATGAGTGTCCCTGTTAATTACTGCCTCACTTGGCACTGTTTTCCTTTTTCTGGGCTGTGCAGAGTTAACCCTGTCCTTTGTTTAATGGTTTGTAGGAAAATGAGCTGTCATGTTTGAAAAGGGAACTGTCCTCCCTTAAGGAACAGCTGAGAGCAGAAATGGAAGAAAAGGTGGAGTTTTTTATTCCCTGAGCAGTGGGGGTGAGAGGTGTGGCCTGGGCTTGTGCTGTGGGAGGAGTTGGGTAAGAAATGAAACTGAACAGAAAAACAGTGACTTTGGAATGCTGGGGTTGTGCTAAATCTGGTCATAGATTTGTGTGAACTTTGTAACAGTCTGTGATTATAGATTACATATAAATAAACAAACAACAAAACAAAACTCTCCTTGATTTTAGTTAATTTTAACTAGCTAAAGCAAAAAAGTTCCCTAAACTGAAGGGGTTTTTCAGTGACTTTTGAATGCTGGGGTTGTACCAAACCTGGTCATATTTTTGTGTGAACTTTGTAGCAGCCTGTGATTATAGACTGTGCTCTGTAATTAGACCAAGAAGATTTTTAACAAGTGAATTCAAATCAATATTTCCTTGCTGTCACATAACTCTTTTGTAGGAGAATCTTGTAAAAGAGCACTCTGGCAGTGTGATTCCTGAAAGTGAAAAGAAACACAAGGTAACTTTAACTTTTTAATTGCTTTTAGAATTTGGTAGTATTTATATGTGTAGAATCAATTGAAGTGCCATGATAATTTATTTCCATTCAACAAAAGACAGTAGAATGCTTTAGACTTAAAATTTTAAATTATAGAAAATACAAATTGATGTTCCTGGGACTCCTAAACCTTGTTTAGATCTATGCAGTGAATCTATTCATGTAAAAAATAGAAACTCTCCAAATTATATTCCTGAAAAAAAAAAAAAAAAAAAAAAGCCTTCTTCAGTACAGGAAGCCCCTTGGGCAGTCCAACATTGAAGTTTTGTAACTCCTAACAGTGAATTTTTCTTGTTGCATTTTTCTGCCTGTATTTCTTACTTCTCTGTAGATTATTTTTTTTCCCCCTGGGATAAGAAGGGATTTTAAAGGGTCACACCATTCCATGGAGATATGAGACAGCAGTTTCTGGAAGGGCTCCCAGTGTGTAATTTTTCTTGCTCAGTTGTTGATTTTTTTATGTCTCTAGAACTGATTTACCTAGTCTTAAAAGTGTCCATTTGTAAAGGCACTTTTCCTCTATGGAAGAGAAAAAAGCTGATACAGCTGTAAAAATGGTCAAAGTATCAAAGTAGTCCTGACTGCAGAACTGACCCTTCTTCCCTGTCAGGAGTTCACTTGTGGTTTTCACATTGGAACAATGGAATCCAGCACCATTTTGATGTTTTCTGTCTAAAAAAGGACTGCACTGGACCATTCAATGCTTCTCAGTTTCACTTCTAGTGAAAAGACTATTTTAAGAAACACCAATCTTGATGTAGCTACCAATCTTTCTTTGAAAGCCTTTTCCTGCATTTTGTTTGTTCCCATTTTCTTTGATGTTTATCAGAGTCCAATGTAGTGGCTGCAGTTCAGAATAACCTGGATTTCTGCAGATAAGCATGGAGAACTTAAATACAATGTGCCCTGAAACTCAGCTCTTCCATAGCTTCCCCTTCATTCTCCTCATTTGGTAACAAAAATAATATAAAAAATGATATTTCCACCCCACCCCACTTTGTTTGGGTCTTTGCTCCATCTCTGGATGGAAAGATCAGAGTTCCACCATTTCTCTCAGGTGAATTCTTGGACACTCAGACTGTAAACTGGGTCCTGAGTTTGGCTTTAGATTCCATACTTACCCCATAAAATATAATCTAAAAATAGAAACATTTTCTTTCCCAGACATATGTTATAAAGACTCCTCCAAGGGATAAAATGCAGAGTGGAAGAAGCACAAACCTGCCTGCAGAGCAGAGCAGCAGGAAAAAGCAGAAAGTGCTTGTGCAGCTGGACACTCAGTCAGAGAGCTCTGAGCACACTGACCTCCTGGTAAGAGCCAGAGAACAAATCATGGGCTGAGCAGCTCTTTGTGCTCACTGCTGGGGCCGAGAATGGAAATAAAGAGTTTGGGCTTCCACATTCAAGCCAATATTTATGTATATTTTTAATTTATTGGTTCTTTCTGGAATTGTAGTTATATGTACATAATTAACATTCTTTTTATTGAACTGTTATGCCTCATAATGACAACTTTTCTTTTTCATAATTTAATATCCTTAGGCAGAAAGAAAAAGTAATTTTAATATAGTGTGACTAAGTAACTTTTAATTTAACTTTCAACTTTTAATCATATAGAGCATAGTCTCGGAAGAAGAAACATTTAAAAATCTGTACAAAGATTATCCACAAGCTTCACAGTTACATTCCACAGCACCAAAAAAGGTATGTTAGCCTTTCCTAAGATTAAAGCAAGCAGTTAATCAGATTGTTTACAGAAACAAAAGGATGGCTTTATTTTCCTTCCCAGAGCCCAGCTCCATGCAGTGTGAAATCTCCAGGCTCTGCTCTGAAACTCAAAACCATGAGGAGGATGCGCGAGGCAGGCTGGACTGCGCTCTCCACAATGGACAGGAAAAGGAAAATTAAAGATGCTGTAAAGCTCTTTGCTTAAAATGCAGAAATGCCCAGTGCTGTGGCATTGCTTGCACGGTTGTTCTTCTCTCAGGGTTAGGAATTTGTTGCATTTTTCTGTCATACTCAGTGTGTTTAATACTTCAAAATGTTGGGACAAAAATGAGCCAATTTTAAATTTTGAAATAAATAGAACTACATAGAAAGTTGTTTCAAAGCTGTTTCTGGCATTATAAACTCTGGTTTAAAAACTTCTGTTCTTTTACATTTGCTCTGTTTTTCTTAGCACATAAATACTTAGTGGAAGAAATGTAGCTGTTAAATGAATGTTCTTTTACCTGAAGTCCTCTTGCTTTTTCCTGCATTTTAATGGCTGTTAGACCTGTCTTTTTAGACTGTTTTGTTTTCAGAATGTTAAAATGGTTTTGAAACTTCTAAAATTTCAGTAGAGTTACTTGTATTTAAAAAGATTTCAGCTTCACAAGGAGTAAAATATGCACATTATAATATTGTGAAAACAATGTTAAGATGCCATTAAATTGTTTATCTGAAATATAAAGTGTGGGACTATCTGTTGTTGCTTTAAATATTTGAACACAGACAGAAATCACCCACCAGCCTTCCTAGGGACCAGCAGAAGTGCAAGGATAGATTAGAACATCTATTTCTGTATTAATCCCTGATTAATCTTTGTCAAGATCTCTGGCTGGTCAGAGTGACCCCGAGAACAGTTCCAAAGTCTCTTTTCCCAGTCTGGTGCTTGAAGAAGGAGTCAGGGCTCTTCATTTCTCAGTCTCAAGGTTGTTTCATTTATCTTATCTGTAAAAAATTTTCTCCTGCCCTGCCAAGGTGAGCTCAGCAGGACAGTCTGAGGCATTCTGCCTCCCCCGGGGCAGTGTTATGTCTTTATACTACAAACTACGTGTACAATGTTTACAATTACTTTCCAATACCTATCATCTATGTTAGACAGTGAGCTTCTACTCTAAACTGATCTGTAAGTGCTACCAACACAGCAGAAGAAGAAGAAGGAGAAAGCTGGACACACACAGTTCCCTCCATCTTGCCCCCTGAACCCCCATACCAGAAACCCCAAAATCTACATTTTCACCCTGTAATAGCTTCACTAATACGCTACCTAAACTGTTGTGGCTTGCTGATCTTCATAGAAGGTTGGTAACTTGCTCCATGGGTCATAATCAAAACCACAGGGGCATTTTGGGCTCTGTGCCAGGGTCTCTGAGCCCCCTGGCAGGGGTCTGGGCTGCTCAGGACAGCCAGAGGGATGTCCTGGGTCCTGACAAATCTTGGTTTCACAACAATGACAAACCCTGCTTCAGAGCCTAGACATAACAAGAAAACTACAAGTACATCTTAATCCCCGAGCCCCCTGCCCATCGCTGGGGGCTCTGGGGGTTTCTCCCCCTGTCCCGGTGTAGGATTGATGGGGGTGGCACGGTCGGGACGCATGGAGATGAGAGATCTCTGCAGCCAGGTCGTGGAACTTGGAGTTGTGATAAATAGGTATGATTCGTGCTGATAAAAATTGAAACAGTAATCAATATTGATACAGTAATTAATATTTGAGAATAATAAAACAGTTAATAGCTAAAAGTTGTAATGCCAAAGAAGAGAGGGAAAGGAGGGTCTCCACCCACCCCCCCCTTCCCAGCAGATGTTCTCAAGGACCACAGGAAAGAAGCGGAAGATACCGTTGCTAAAAATGACGAAGAACCTGGTTGGGTCCAAGAAAATGCTAATTATAAGGGACTTATTGCCTTGATATGCAGATGCAGTGATACATTAGTCTTGGCTTACATTATACTGGCTTGGTGCGCATGTATAACCCAAAGGTGAATTAAAGGACAACGAAGAAGACTACAGAGCCTTCATCAGTGACGACCCCCAAAGACTTGTGTGACCACCAAACCGAGTGGTGGCGCATGCGTGATAAGGGTGGTAATGAGGGCGGAGATAGAGATATGATGAACCGAAAATGGGAGGAGATGGCATTTACACATGGCATATAAGGGGTGACTTTCACTTGGCAAGCTTGCACGTGAAGTGGCAAGGGTCATTGAACTCTGCCCTCCGTACCCCGCAGTTGTTTTTGCTTATGCGCTATTATTTGAACCAAATTATCCCTTATTTATATATTTTCTAAACTATTCAATTAAAATTGCTGCTACCTTAAATATTGTTTGGTTTTTTTTTATGATGGATAATTGGGCAAACATAACAGGATTTATTGCAAAGGGCCTGGGTGCAGGGCCCTGCTGGGATTTGCGGTTTATTGCAAAGGGCCTGGGTGCAGGGACCTTTTGGGATTTGGGGTTTATTGCAAAGGGCCTGGGTGCAGGGCCCTGCTGGGAGCTGCAGCCACACCTGGAGCAGGCCCGAGAGAGGAGAGGAGGAGAGAGGATGAGAAGGTAAGAGAGTAAAAGCATAAGAGAGTAAAAGGGGTAAGAGCATCTAAGGCAAGAGCTAAGAGACAAGAGGTAAGAGCAAGAGTAAGAGAGGTAAGAGCTAAAACAGCAAAGTTCCCATTACAATATAATAAATCTTCTGTGTTGAATATTCTGATTCTCACTAAGCAATCTAGTACAAGATACAAATCCTACAGCATTTCCATACCACCTGTAAGAATCATTACATTACCATACTGTGCTACATTTTAAACCCTAAAAACTCCTCTGTGGACCCCTTCAGTAGGGGCTGCTCTGACCCTGGGACCTGCCTGCAAGCAGAGGGAATTGTTTCATCAAAAGGGGATTACTTTCAGCGGCCACACCGTTGTTTTCCCGTTGTTCAGTAACTAAGGGATCTCAAAGCTTGCTTTCATTTCAATCTCGCTTATAGTTTCCATATTCTCAAAATCTTTTGCCAGACAATGATATTTGTAAGGCTTTCCTGTTTCATCTTCCCCAACACCCCAGAGCCGGCGCTGCTGCGGCCGTGGGGCAGAGGGGGTGCGAAAGGGGGATCCGGGCTTGGAGCGGGAGGAAGGGGAGGGAGAGGGGAAGGGGAGGAGCAGGAACAGGAGCAGCACGGAGGGAGCAGCCCGAGGAGGAGCAGCAGCAGGGCAAGGAGCATTGCGGGGTTCCACGGCGAGCCCGCAGCTCGGCTGGGCCCGGCAGCATCGCATTGCCCCGCGTCCCGCAGGTGAGCGCCGAGGGGAAGCGGCAGCTCCGGGAGGGTTTTTAGTGGGGGAAGAGGGGGATTTTGCTGGGGTTTGGACCTTGCCGATTCCAGAGTTATGAAAAGTGCGTATTATATGGCTCTATGCAGATATTTACTGTGGGAATCCATAAAATCAGAGGGGTTTGGGAAAGCTGCAAAAGGCAGGCCTCAGAGACAGCAGAACTGTGAGTAGGGCACAGCCATGAGATAGGTCAGCAGAAAAATTGTTTAAACTGTAGAAAAAGCAAGGGCAAATAGAACAATGCCCTGTGTATTAACGCTTGTCTGAATAGCTCTCTAAGCTGCAGAAAGTTTATTTAGCAAGATATTAGGAAAGTTGAAGCTTAAGAATGGAGCTCAGTGCGTTGTGTTTTAAGGCTTACAAGCAGGTATTGTATTCGAAATAAGCAAGCATTGTTTTAAGCAAAGGTATGTGTGCTTATGGTGTGTGAAAAACGGCAATCACTTGTTTTTAAAATTTTAAAAGTTTAATAGCAATAAAATAGTTCTACAAATAGTAATATAATTAGAGTAATAATAATTTAGACAATTTGAATTAGGACAATACGAGACAACAAATATAAAGAGTTACGGACGTCTGGGTACCTTTTTCTGGGCAGCACGAGCCCGAAAAAGGACCCCCGCTAACGAAGATTAACCCTTAAAAACAATAGCCCATTGCATATTCATACACCTCATAGATGACGCATAAATTCCATTCAAACATTCAAACACAGGATTCTGTGGTTCTGGTCAGTGTCAGCTTCTTCCTCTGAATCCTAACAGCACCTTCGAGGCGGGAAGAAGTTCTTTTCTTCTGATAAGAGAGCAGTAAATTCTTTTTCTCTGAAAGATTTAGGTGTCCTGTGGCTGCTATCTCACTGCAAGTCCTTTCTTTAAAAAAGTATCCTACATAGCATTGTTTCTGTGTTAACAATTTTTATAACCTAAAACTATATTTAACACGGTACTTAAGAGAATTAATACAGCATTACTTTCTAACACAACACATATAATATTCATTTTAATATTTGCAAAAAGCCAATCATAAAATACAGGCATTTTCACATTTACCATATGTATTTTGATGTATTGATCAGTAGTGCTGTATTAACAGTTTGATAATAAATGTAGTCTTGTAATTAAAAGGTAACTTTTGTAGTTAAAAGAAGAACTATGTCAGTGAGGTTTTTTTAAAGAAAGGAATGAGGCACTCGCACCAGATAGCAGCCACAGGACACCTGAATCTTTCAGAAAAAAGAATTTTTTGCTCTCTTTTCAGAAGAAATGAACTTCTTCCTGCCTCGAAGGGGCTGTTAGGATTAGAAGGAAGAAGTTGATGATGGCCAGACAGAATCCTGTGTTTGAATGGAATTTATGCATCATGTATGAGGTATATGAATGTGCAACGGGTTATTGTTTTTAAGGGTTAATCTTTGTTAACGGGTGTCCTTTTTCAGGCTTGTGCTGCCCAGAAAAAGGTACCCGGACATCCATAATTCTTTGTATTTGTTGTCTTGCATTGTCCTAATTCAAATCGTCCAAATTATTATTACTCTAATTGTATTACTATTTTTAGAACCATTTTATTACTATTAAACTTTTAAAATTTTAAAAACAAGTGA